>NC_143510.1:87402180-88602180 GCF_031878675.1 Megascapheus bottae
ATTCCACTTAACAAACACATTTAAACTTTGGATGAATAAAGTGTGATTGTGACCCCAAGCACCTCCACCAATATCTGGCACCCAGCAGACTACAAAAACATTGGCTGAATATTGAATGAAGTTTGCTTAACCTCCCTTGTTTGTTTTTGGGGTGTATTCACCCCCCTCTTTCTCTGCACTTAATGCAACAATGCTTTCATGTACTTGAGTACTTATTGGATCTCGGCCTGTCTTTTCAACTAGACAAGTTGCAAGAATAAGGGTAATAATGTAGTTCCCACTATTTTTTTTTTAAGAGGCTGATATTTGGTAAGGGTTATCTCAGTCCAAGACAGTGCCTTATTTCTCTATTCTCTGGAGAGAAGAAGACTGCCTTCCTGTGTTGGAAGAAATTGGAGGGGGCCAGTCTGTTCTCTTGGTCTCTAATCTCATCTATGAAGATAGAATCCTCAGGTCCTAGTCACCTTCTAAAGACCTTTCCCTGTAACGCTGCATTGGAGATTACATTTCATGTGAATTTTGGAGAACACAAGAGGCAATCAAACATAGCAGATCATGCTGACATTTGCAGATGAGTTTTCTCCAAGTGCCTAGTTCTGTGCCTGAATATTATCCAATCTTAATATTTGCTGGATGAATAAATGCTGTCTTGACTTATAGAGTGTATGCTTGACAAATAGTGGGCTCAGAAGGCCAAGTGTTTGCTCTGGATGGAGGTCAATGTCCCTGCCATTTGAACAATCTTTTGGCAAGACCTTAAGTTTGCTCTGCTTCTCTTGCCCAGATGCTATTGGGACTGGTGCCTTTTTATTTGGCCTATTATTTTTTCTCTTCTGTCCAGAATGAAAGGGCTGATCTTTATCAAAGCAGGATCTTTCCTTACCAACAGGAGTCATCTCAGTCCTCACTTCAACAAAGGAGATTGATTATTTAGGATGAAGGGGATATGTTTTCCAGCAGTAACTCTGTACAAGTTGCCCATGGTTAATGCTATGCTGGGTATTCTCTCAGCTCTGGGCATCTCCTTCTACTGTCACTCTTCTATGTCCCACCAGGTCTGCCCTTAAGCACTTGCCAGGAAAAGGAAATGAAAAGCTAAGATCCTGCTGCTTTAAGCAGCCAGCAGCACCCACACCCAGCAGGGTGTGGTGCTCATCTCAGTTTCTGCTGGAACAAGATAGATAGAGTTCTCCTTTCTCCTCCTGCTCCTGCACGTGGGCCTGTGCCTTCTCCTCCTCTCTCATTTTTGGCTCTTAATCCAAAAGGGATCTTTTAGCATCATGCAACACTGAATTTATGTTCTGAAGCTTGGACAGCATCCTGCAAAAGAATGGCTCTGAAAACTTTACAAGAAGGAATAGGAGACACACTCACTAGGTGTCCTTGGCACAGGTCGAAACTTTCTTAATAAGGACTCAGAAACACAACACATCAGAGAAAGTCTGGATAAGAGGGACTGCGTTAAACTGCAGAGCTTCTGTATGGCAAAGGACATAGCTAGCAAGTTAAATAGAAATCTTACAGAATGGGAGAAGATTTTCACTAACCATACAACAGACAAAGGCCTCATATCTAAAATATATCAACAGCTCAAAAATTTGAATCACTCCAAAACTAATCTCCAAAGAAACAACCATCCCGTTAAAAATGGGCCAAAGGCTTAGAGTCTTCTCTGAAGACATAATAAGAATGACCTATAGACACATGAAGAAATGCTCAACATCTCTGCTCATAAAAGAAATGCAAATCAAAACAACTCTAAGATTCCAGCTCACTCCAGTTAGAATGGCCAGGATCAAGAAAACGAATAATAACAGATGCTGGAGGGGATGTGGCCAGGAGGGATCATTACTACACTGTTGATGGGAGTACAAACTCATTCAACCACTATGGAAAGCAGTATGGCAGTTCCTCAAAAGACTAAACATAGAGCTCCCCTATGACCCAGCAATTCCACTACTTGGCATTTACCCAATCGTCCAGAAACAAGGGCATACCAAATCCACTAGCACAACAATATTCATTGCAGCACTATTTACCATAGCAAAGATATGGAACCAACCCAGATGTCCCTCAATTGATGAATAGATCAACAAGATGTGGTATTTGTACACAATGGAATTTTATGCTGCTGTCAGAAAGAATGACATCACCCTATTTGTAAGGAAATGGAAAGACTTAGAAAAAATCATATTAAGTGAAGTAAGCCAGACTCAGAGAACATAGGCTCAATGGTTTCCCTCATTTGTCATAATCAGTAGAAACTTTGGGCTCTCCTAGCAGAGATTTACAATAGAGCAAAACCTAGATACATAAGGCCATATAGTATGACGCTAAATGAAAGGACCTCCAGGATATAGAAACAAAAGCCATGTAATGAGTGATTGTTATCCTTAATGTACTATGTTATCTCTCATATCTTTTGCTGTCCCTTGGTTATCTCATATTGTTACAATATTTCACCTTGTTATCTGATATATTGTATATATGCTTATTTGGTTATTTGAAATAGGATAGGGAAGGGGGGAAAACAACATGAAGGGCAGGGGTGGGGGTGGGAAATGGGGACCAAGACATGTGAAGTAATGAGCCTTCTATCTGGTGAATATAATGTAACTATTAATTACAATAAAACATGTATGAAAAAAGAAAGGCTCTGTGCTTTCTTGTCATTTGTTCTGAATATTTTTCTTTTTCTTTGTGTATTTTTATTGTTATTATAAAGATGATATATAGAGGGGTTAAAGTCATATAAGACAGATAAAGTGAACATTTCTTGTTGTTTGTCCTTCCTTCCTTCCTTCCTTCCTTCCTTCCTTCCTTCCTTCCTTCCTTCCTTCCTTCTTTCCTTCCTTCCTTCCTTCCTTCCTTCCTTCCTGCCTTCCTGCCTTCCTGCCTTCCTGCCTTCCTGCCTTCCTGCTTTCCTGCCTTCCTTCTTTTTGCTGGTCCCAAGGCTTGAACTCTGAGCCCGGGTGCTGTGTGTTCCTGGGCTCCTTTTGTTCAAGTCTAGTGTTCTACCACTTGAGCCACAGCTCCATTTCCAGGAATACATTTCTGTTTGAACAATATTACCCTTTCCCTCTGGGTGTATTTTTATTGTTATTATAAAGGTGATGTATAGAGGGGTTAAAGTCATATAAGTCAGATAAAGTGAACATTTCTTGTTGTTTGTCCTTCCTTCCTTCCTTCCTTCCTTCCTTCCTTCCTTCCTTCCTTCCTTCCTTCCTTCCTTCCTTCCTTCCTTGCTTCCTTCCATCTTGCCTTCCTTCTTTTTGCTGGTCCCAAGACTTGAACTCTGAGCCCGGGTGCTGTGTGTTCCTGGGCTCCTTTTGTTCAAGTCTAGTGTTCTACCACTTGATCCACAGCTCCATTTCCAGGAATACCTTTCTTTTTGAACAATATTACCCTTTCCCTCTGGCTTCCTCAGTTTTTCTCTCCCATCCCCCACACAAGTAGTATATTTCATTTTCAATAAGTATCTAGGAAATACCACTGCTGCATTTGATTATCCTTTGTCCCTCTGTCCATTTCTGTGCCCTGCCCCTTATTACTCTCCCAAAGAGAGATAAACTTGCAAACAAGGCCAAAGGTAAAGAAAACAAAGATGACAACAAAGAAAAAAATTTTGTTTCCATTTCTTTGAGTTCATTTCGATAAACGTTATTTTATATGATCTGATACACATAAGTATTGCTTCTTTGGGTTTCTCTTCTAAGAATATCGTCTTTTGGTCTCATTCCATGTGAATGCCTAGAGTCCTGTATAATCGATTATGTCCCAGTGTATTTTTTTTTAAAAGCATCCAGTGTGTTTCCTTGTAGATTTATAGGCACATATACTTAGCGTTCAACAATTACCACCTCAATCCTGCAAAATAAACCCTCAAAGAAAAAAAAACCCAATTAATAGGTGGGCTAAAAACTTAAAGAGCAATTTCCCAGAAGTAATAAGAATGGCCAGTAGACACAGGAAAAAAAATGTTCAACATCTCTGGCCATAAAAGATATGCAAATCCAAACAGCTTTGGGATTCCACCTCACCCCAGTTAGAATAGCCATTATCATGAAAGCTAACAATAACAAGTGGTGGCATCATTGTTCTGAATCTTGAACAGACATGGGATGATAATATAGAGGAAAGGCAGTGGTTAGGATACATTTTTCTGGCCTATGAGGGACCACATTTGAATGGTTAGAGAATCTGCACTGGTTGGAAGGTGTATCCTATTCATCTAAAGTATTTAAGTTATAAGTACCAAACCCTTATCCCCGAAACATTTAGGAAAGGAAATGAGAGGGGTTTAATAAGTCACATTACCAGAAAAATCCTATAGCAGAGGAAACATTTAGGAATGGCCGGATCTAGGTGTTTGGAAAATATCTCAGGAATCGATCTTTTTGTCTCTTGCTGATTTCCTATTGAAAGGCCTTCGCCCTGGGGTAAGGCAACAAGGCTGTTGGTGATTGGCAGCTAACACTGTACAATTGTCAGATTTCAGTAAATCAAACATAGAATGAATTACATTAAAACTAAGTATATTCCAACATAAGAGGGTACTAGTGGGTCCTTTTTTTGGGCCAGAGCAATGAGTCTCATCTAGGACTATGTGGTAGTTTCCATCCATGATACAAATTAAGTACAATCCAAGTAATATTTGTAGCATGCCCCAAATACCACATGGGACATACGCTAAAATGTGGATATGACCCTCTCTCTCTCCCTCTTTCTCCCTCTCTCCCTCCCCCCCCCTCTCTCTCTCTCGCACACCAATCTAAGGTTTATTTTTGCTAAACTGCTTTGTGAATCCACTATGGGTGCTGGAGAGCAAGGCAGAGAGGCAGCCAAGTTTCTCCTAGGAGGTGGAGCTGGGCAGGCAATTGGTCTGCAGCATAATTATTCATGAGAAAACTCTGTATTGGAAAGTGCTTTGAAGAAGATAAAATAGGGTGCTGTGGGAGGATGGATATGTTGAGTTGTGCCCCCCAAAGAAGTTTGAATTGACTTTATTTAGGAATCTACAGAGGTGCAACCATGTCAAGGTGAAATGCTACTGTATTTGGATAGTCCCTCTTGAATGAATGATTTCCTTGAGAAGGGAAACCCAGGCATAGACAGGAGGAGGACAGTGGCATGTGGAGGCATAAATGGAGGAGACCATGATGATGAGACAGGGCCTGAGGGATCCACCCACAGGCTAAGGAATGCCAAAGTGTTGCAGCAACTTCAGAGGCAGAGACTTGTGGGAGAAAAAGCATGGAACCCATTCTCCTGGAGCCACCGGAGAGATGTGTCCTTTCAAAAAGCTTGACTCTGGATTCAGGGCCTTAAGGACTCTGTGAGAATAACAATCTACTGTCTTTAGCCATTAGTTGGTTAGTAATTGTCTTTTGCAGTCTTAGGAATGAATACAGGGGCAGAAGAGTAGGCTGGAGAGTCAGGAGGAGGCAATATTTGCATAGAGACTTCCCTGGAGAGGAGGGCAAGCTGTTGGGAAGGATAGTTAAAGGAAAAATGAATGTAGAGCTCTGGGAACAAACATGGCGGCAGCGTATAAGGACCATAAAAGCCACAGCACCACTTCCAGCTTGTTTTGTGTATGTGGTACCGAGGAATCGAACCCAGGGTTTCGTGCATATTAACCAAACATTCTACCACCAGGCTATGCTCCTGGCTACAATAAAATATTTTGGATCCATGAAGAGCTAGCTTCCAGGCCTTCTTAATTTGATCTTTCTGTGACTTAGGATTTCTTATGAAATTTTATTCCCCATCTAAACCCACTTGGCTTTTCAGTGCCCTGTTAATCATTTGCAATCTGCCATGGTCAGACCGCCTAAAATGTGTTTGCCTTACTGATTGGTGTTTTGCCCATGTTTCCATAGCCTGTAGCAATTCCCTGTCCATCTCTGGCTTTGCTGCCCCCTTCTGGGTGCTTGGCAGCTTGTGGATCTGAGTCTGGTTCCATGAATGAGTTCCAATGAAGTTGTAATTGAGGGCTGTGAGTTAGCCTTGAGCAGGAAACAGATTTACACTGAGACATCTATAGTTCTCCTAGGACCAAAAAGTCTGCACCTGCACAGAAGCTGGGGTGATAGCTTTCAGCATGTGGTGTGAAATATCATTGACCTGGATACATGAAATTGGTCCCATGACCTTGTTTTCCTAAGGATTACGCTGCAACCTACTGGCCTGGTTTCATGAAGCAAGGGCTTTTTCTGTGAATAAGAATGTCTTTTCTTTGGTTCTCAAACTTGAGCAAGCACCAGTTCACCCAGAGAGCTTGTTATACCACAGATCATGGTTGCTCACTCTCAGGATGTCTGATTCAGGAGGTCTGGGGGTGAGAGCCTGAGACTCTACATCAGTAATGAGTTCCTAGGTTATGCTGAAGCTGCTGGTCTAGGAATCGCACTGTTCTGAGCTAACACAGAAAGAGCAAGAACAAGAACAACAACAAGAACAACAGCAAAAAACCAAGCCAAACTGATAAGAGTGAATAGAGGTTGGCATGAGCGTCTCCTGGGAGGTGATTCTTTCCTGCTTTGGAAATCTATGTACTCAAGTCCTCAAGAAACTTGTGATTTAGAAGAGAGCATAGAGACAAGTATTAAGAGAGACTTGATGGCAAAGATAATGCATGAACCAAAGGTATTGAGGTGAGAAGAGATGGGAAAACATACTTGAAGGGCTAGGAAGAGAAAGTGCAGATGGGCAGGGAAAGAAACACTAGTGGCTACTGGCGGATCCTTCATTTGGGGCCAGAACATTGAGTCTTGTTTCTCACTAAAGATTTTAAGTCAGTATGTTGTGAACATGTGGTGTTTCTATCTATAATACAGAGGCTCTGGGATGTCAGAGGAAAGATCTGGGCTTGGGTTACAGGGCATTCTAGGACCACTAAAAGTTTTTCTTTTGACATGGTGGTATGGTCAAAGCTGCAGTGCACAGACTGTGAAATAATGAGGACATGCAGGGTGGAGGCAGGGAGAGACACCATGAGGCATTCAGGAAGTGACGTGGATGCCCCACAAGGCAGGATCTGTGGGAATAGGAAGGCAAAGGAACAAGACCTACATCCCTACAGGGTGGGGGGCTGGGGAGGAAGGGGAGAGGGAGGAGGGGAGAGGAGAGCAGCTCTACCACAGCAATGGGCATGGGCCAGGTAACCAAATTGCTATTCTCCCTGTTGCTCTTTGCTGGAGAGCAACCATATCTTCTTTGCCACCCCTGACAGACTGAGACACACTTAATTGCAGGATGTTAACTTCCTCTGAAAATGCCAATTGAATAGGAATAAAAAGCCTAACACCAACAAAGAGTTCTCTTCAGAGGCTTGATCTTATGTCCACTCCTCAGCAGGCCCCAGGGAAGGAACAGCAGTTATTCAAATGAGATAAAATTCCTCAAAGGCTCCGGGTAAAGTAGCTGAAGTCTCTCTAGAGGCTGAAGAATAATCTCTGGAGATTAAAGTAGCATCTGTGGCCAAACCATCACAAAAGATCTTCAGCTTGAATTCCACTTGCTAATTAGATTCTTGTTCATAGGGCTAGATTTGTCCCGAGGCTTCCAGGATGGGTGGGGAGGGGGTAAACATGAGGTAAACATATAAGAGGAGGTAATTAATCTTCTCTGGGAGAGTTCATCACTCCCTGGCAATTGAAATGTTGATCGGAGTTTCAAGTTGATCCTTTCAGAGGCCTGTGGTGTGGCAGAATATTGCCGACCCTGAATTTAGGCAGAGGAAACATTGTGTATTTGTTCAAGTGAGCTGTGCCGTATGTGTTCTGCAGAAGGTGTTACCAGGTGCCCCTGGAGTCTGTAACGTGGCCACCACATGGTAGTCTAGAAGTATGTAGTGTTGGCCTACAATCTGAAGGAAATTCATGCTACTACTTTGGTGTCTTCTTATGGGACCACTTCTTAGCACCTGTTCGTGACCAGAGGTTGAGCAAAATTATATCGTCTTCAAGGATAACACGTATAAAACGAAGTAGATAAGCAGTATTTACAGGACTGCAATCCAAGGAAAAAACATAGCATGTTCCAAGAAGCCTCTAAGTAGCTCTACCAGGCAGAGAAAATCCTGTCCCATCATTCATTAATCCAATGCACATTAATTTAGTACTTGTCATCACTACAGACAGTGAGCAAACAATAATTCCAGCATGTATGGGGCCCTTCTTGTCCGGAGCCGAGACTGGCACTGTACACATGAACCAATATAAAAACCACAGATTTTGCTAAACACAAGGAAGGGTTCCCCTTACTTCCTGTAGGGCTTGTCTAGTTTTCTGTGGCCTAGCTACAAAAGAAGAGGGCTTGTGTTTTCATATATTCCATGGAGATCACTAATCGTTGCTAACATCCATTTTTAGATTAAAATATTTCCAAAAGGTTTATTGGTATGTGAAAGGAGAAAATTCCAGAAGCAGCTCCATGATGCCATACTCAGGTCAGGCATGGTCATCCAGTAGCTTATGTCAGAACAAGATTCCTTCTATTCTGTATTTGCTTTCACAAAGTTGAGGGCTTATTAGTGCTTTACATTTGTTTATTTTGAAGCAGTATAAAATGGACACAAACTTGTAGGAATCGCACAAAGAAATAATTTGCCATTATATGCGTAATAATTTTCCATTTAATAGGATTTATCATTTCATATCCACACCTACATTTCTGTCTCTGTGTCTATATTTGCATAGTAGCTTTTTCTACTGTTTTGTGTCTTTTTGTCTGTGTGATGGTACTGAGGCTTGAATTCAGGGCCTGGGAACTGTCCCGGAGCTTTGGAGCTAGCTCAAGACTAGCACTGTACCACTTGAACTATACAGCTCCACTTCTGGATTTTTTTTTTGTTTATTGTTTTTTTTTTGTGGTTAATTGGAGATGTGTCTTATGAACGTCTTGGCACACACTGGCTTTGAACCATAATCCTCAGCTTCCTGAGTAGCAAGGATTACAGTTGTAGGCCACCAGTACCTGGTATATTCTATATCTTTTATTTTTATCATCTTTCTGTCTATCTTTCATCTATTTCTGAATCACTGGAGAACAATTTACAGATTTGATACCTTTTTGTTCCAAATATTTTTGTATGTATTTTCTTAAAACAAAGGCATTCTCTTAATAACCAAACCACAGTGATCAAAATCGATAAATTAACATGCATTTAATGATGTTAACTAACCTATAGACCTTATCAAAATCTCATTAATCATCCCAATAATGTACTTTATGGCCAAGAAAAAAAAGATTGTTTTGGGTCTAGAGTCTTTTAGAATGTTGTGATACTCTGAATTGTTTCTACATTTAAAAAATTTTGTTTTAATTTTCAGTGCTTTCTTACTCCTGGTTGCTCATGACTATGTGATAATTTTCAAAGACGGGCCAGAAGTGTGTAAAATACTGTTCACTTGAGTTTGTTCTGATATTGTCTCATGATTATATTCAAATTGTGCATTTGGGCTAGGAAAGCAACAGGAGTGATGCTCTTTCCTTCTCAGAGTCATATTAGGGGTCAGATAATCTTGGGTGGTCCCATTACTGAGGAAGATGTTCCATTTTATTTATAAATTTTATCATCGGGGGTTACAGGGGTTACAGTTCCATACATGTCATCTTGAGTACATTTCCTCTTGAACATTGTTATCCTCTCCCACAATTTTCTCCTGCTTTCCTCCCCATCCCCCAAATCCCACCCTCCCATCAAGTTGTCAGGTTCATTTCCAACATATTGTCTGTGGCAGTCGCTATTACAATGGCTCTCCCTTTGTCCTTTGTCTCACCATTTTGTAGTTCCCTTTCCCTCCCTAATTCAGATAAACATTTATACGATATATCAGATATCTGTATATCTGTATATCTGTATATCACTGTATAAATCATGTACAGTGATGGCAGGGAATAAACTATAGGGGGAGAAAAGAAAAAAAAAGATGAAAAAAAGAGATTACTTTGCCCAGTACATTAAGAACAACAACCACAAAAAAGAAAAGAAAAACCTCTGTTTCTGTATCCTGAAGACCAATTTGCTTAGCATCAAGGAAGGTATTTCTTTCTTTCTTTTTGTGTTTTGCCAGTCCTGGGCCTTGAGCTCAGGGCCTGAGCACTCTCCTTGGGCTTTCTCAAGACTAGAGCTCTACCATTTGAGCCACAGCACCATTTCTGCCTTTTTTCTATGTATGTGGTACCAAGGAATCAAACCCAGGACTTTGGCATGCTAGGCAAGCACTTTACCACTAGTCTAAACTCCAAGCCCAAGGAAGATATTTCTTAATGACTCAACTCCATTATTTTTCTTAGCACAACATGGAGCAATCACAGAATTACAAATAGTTGTGCAATTGCTAATAATTCCAAGATCACTTTGGCTTTTTTAAAACACAATTTCTAGTCCACGACTCAAATATAAGCATGTCTCAAATATAAACTCACTCTTTCTTTACCTTCTGATGTGAAATAATCACAGCAGAATAGTTTTACGACAATTTCTGCTCTTTCTCTGCTTATCTGATGAGAAGATATTGAGAATCAAAGGAGACTGTAAATGATGAAGTGGCTTTGCTGAGTGATAGAAAAACAAAAGGTTCTGATTATGATGAGAGCAATTTTCTTTGATTCCATGGGATAAAGGGATTTCAGGTGGTGTGATAGATATTTTGGGGTGTCAACATGACTAGACTAAGGAAAACCCAGATAGCTGGCTAATAATCTCTCTGGTGTGTCTTGAGGTGTTCCTGAAAGAGACTGGAATTTGAATTGGTAGAATGGGTAAAGAAGATCGCCAATATTTTTGAGCACTATTAAATCTATCAAGGGCTTGAACAAAATAAAGAATAGAGAAATAGAGAATTCTATCTCTGTTTCACTATCCCACTATCCCACTGTCTGTTTCTCCCTCCCCCCACCCCCTCTCTCTGTGTGTCTCTGTCTCTCACTATCTAACTATTCTGCTTGACCTAGGACATTGATCAGCGCTTGGCTTTCACAGCCCGCAGTACTGGAGATTTAGGCTATCATCCAAACTATTGACAGAGCTGCCTGTCTTTGAGTGAGAAAGGGGGAGAGACTAAGAAATCCAAAGAATCCTCACTTCCTCTACCTTTTTGTTTAAAATAAAAACACATAAACATTCTATTTTACACACACACACACACACACTCGCTCAGGGGACTTTATCTCATATGAGTTGGTTTTGCTAGGATGTGAGTTCAAAACTAGAAGAGAGGCCTCACTCACTAGAACTGTCCAGGGTCCTACACTATTACAGAGGAAGAATTAATTTCCTTTTCTTCCCCTCCATTCATTGTCCACTTTCCCTTCTAAGAGGATGCCACCACTTCCCTGTCTTCCAGGAAGAATTCTGAACTTGTTCTTGCTTCATTTCTGCTGATCCTAAGGACTTGGCTAAATCAGCAAGTTTTTTAACCTTGCTATTTGTACCCATGTCCAGTTCGTTAATATATATATAGATATATCTATATATATCTATATATATGCACCAAAGGCTTCTGGCCTCTGACTGCCAGAGGGCATAAAAATATTAACTTCTGTTCATGCAGAGAATTTGCTATTAACTCCACTGCTTCAGTTTTTCTTAAAAAAAAAAAAAACAAACCCAAAACTGCATTCACAGAAACCTGACATGATTTTTACAGCCTTTTCCACCTTATCATCTTAATTCAAATATATCAGGGGTTATTTTTAACTTTTCTCACCCAAAACTTCCAGAATTCTTTTAAACAGATTTTTCTCACGGCATTGAGCATCAAACCCAAGGCCTTGTGCATGTTAGGCAAGCTGTCTACCAATGAGCTACACACCCACCCATCTGAGTAGATTGTTTTTTTCCCTAATTAAAAGTAAATCATTCTCGTGGCAGAAAATTATTCCTTATGTCCTGACCACATGGAACATTGACTCTCAATCATTTTAGATATATGACTCTAATCTTTTTACCTCTGATATTTTGTTGAAGGTTTAGAAAGTTATCTATTTCTAATTTAGTCTGTTACTTTTTTCTTCCTCTGCCTCACTTCAAGGTCTCACACAGTTCTGTGTCTTTGAAATTACCTCCCTGATGGCCTCTATATACCTATATACCTGATGTATATAGGAAGTAAATAAGCACCAAACCACAGATCCTCAGAAATTTACTTAGTACCTTGGTAGATTTTCAAATGGAACAATTAGTAAGAGAAAAAAGCCAGAGATCAGATACTCTGAGATAAGGCATGCCCGCCTTACACTTTCCCTAACTCTGCTTACTGATTTTTGTGTCATTTTTTATTGCATTTTATTATTGGGGTGATGTATAGAGTTGCATTTGTCAGGTAGTAGGTACATCACTTCTTGAACATTGATATCCTTTCCTGTGTTTTTCTCCCACTTTCCCTTCCCTCAACCCCTCCCAGTCATCTTGGTTTTCCCCTTCCCTTCTCTATTTCAAATAAACAAGTCAACATATGATTTTTATACCATTTAAAAATTATTTTCAATAGCTGTACACAGAAGTTTCAACTCAGCATATCCATTTGTGTATAGGATGCATCTTAGTAAGTGCCACCTCTTCCAATTTACTGATTGTAGTGCTGGATCAAACTTTTCTAAGTGTTCCAGGCCTCAGTTTCCTCTAAGTTAGCGTTAATAGTATCTACCTCTGCAAGTATTATGTAGGCTAAAAAATGAAATGCATAGAGCTTCTTCCAACCTGTCATATGTGTTTGATTAATGGTAGTGTAATAATGTCTCAATTGGAGAAGACATGTTCGTTTTTTTTTTCCAAAGCAGGAAGTTGTTTATCCTCTCCTCCCCTCCCCTCTTATCCCTTACCCTCCCCTCCTCTTTCTACTTTTCTTTATCTTTTCACAATTGTATTGAAGTTTCAGAGCCTCACTTTTGTTAGGTCAACACTATTTCTTGAGCCTTGCCTCCAGTCCTCTTTAGCTACTTTTTGAATAGTGCCTCGTGGTTGGTTTTTTATTATTATTTTTTTTCTCATCCAGGTTTGCCTGGACCATGTATGACTCTCCTCCTTATGTCTCTTGCCTAGAATAATAGATGTGTCCTACCATATCCAGCTTATTGCTTAAGATGCAAGTCTCAAGAATGTTTTCCTCAAGCTGGCCTCAAGTTGCAATTTATAAAAATTGAGCTTCTCTGCCTGATCCCCCACTTTTCTTTATTACAGTGCCCTAACATTCTTCCAGACAGCTATTACTTCGCAGGTTCTGTGCAAATATTTGCCATTGTATGATTTTTATGCTTTTAAACCCAAATATGGGTGCCAATATATTGATGCACATATAGACATTTCCTGAAAGTATGCCCTTTCCTTTCCACATTGATTAGCAGCATCTCTTTTTCCTAATTCCCAAGATACAAATTAGCAAAAGGGAGAAATGTGTCCCATTCCAGGACAGCTGAGTCCATCACTGGTTCCCAGAGGGTCTTGGCATGGCAGACCCTTCTCACTGGTTTTCCAGGACCACATGTTGGGTCCTTAAATGGGACATCTCCACTCTGTGGGGCTGTGATGTGGCTCCTGATCTCAGCTTGTGGCCTGCAACCCAATTCTGAAGTTGAAAGTAGCTCCCTTCCGCAGGGTCCCCAAGTGCCTCTTCATTCTCCCCACATTTGTGGGGGTGCAGCCTTTTTCTTGGCTTAGGCATTCCTCTCAGTGTTCTTGTTCCCTTGCTCAAATAAGCACAGAACAGGGGCAAGTCAGAAAGTAGGATGCAGATCTTTCATTTAACCAAAGATAAGAGTGCTGAGTTCTAGTTTTTGCCTGATGCCTTTAGGGTCTGCTAGTGAGGGTCTGGAGTCCTCCATTCCTGAGCTGGAGTGGAGAAGGATTATTTTCTTTCCACAGTGGAAGGGAGGGACGAGACATACACACTCACACTTCTGAGGACCTCCTGCAGAATTTCTGGAATTTCAGATCTTCCCCATCATCCAGTGGCTTCTATTGAATGGGGAACCAGGATAGGGTAAATCTCCTTCTGTACCGCGAATGGGGTGTGTGTGTGTGTGTGTGTGTGGTCTTCCAGTGTTTGTAATTCCCTTGGGAATGTGGGTAACCAGAGTCTCCTTTGCCATTTACTTTGGGTCTCAGCAGTTATTTCTGGGTCAGTGGTAAAAAGTTCCAGTGCAAAGCCAGCCTGTACTCTGTTACTTTAACCTAATTAGATATTATATAAGTTAATAAAATGTGCATGTAAAAAGAAGTAGAGCAGTGTTGTCATAAAAAAACTGAGTTAGTTAGAACAAAAAAACACAGAAAGCTAAGTTATTTTAAAATTCTGTTCGGGGTTAAGGTTGTAGCTCAACAGGGAAGAACCCTGGTTCTATTCCCCAGCACCTTTAAAAAATAATTGCTGCTCCATGTTCAGCCAGATGCCTGCTGCTGGGAAAAGTAGCAAAAATGGAGAAAGATTGTTCTCTGGAATTTCTTCACCTGTGTCTCTTCCTCCTCATCTCATTTTAAAAATAGTTGATTATAGGGCTGAAATCTAGCGTTGTATGTGGAACTTGTAGGTTCAGCAATTGTAAACAAATACGTAGTAGTATGTTTTAAGTTGAAGCAAAAATCTTTAAAGTGAACACATCCTCATTTTAAAACAATGCCTCTTCAATGGAGTTTCCCTGCTGGGGGTTCTAATCATTCGGGATAACAGGGCTTTCTCCCCTAACTCGTGGTGCTGGCTGCCTGCTAGGGATCCTGGCCTACCATCCATCCCTCTGCCAATAAAGGCTTCAGGTCAGCACTCATTTTTTTTCAGGAACCCCTTTTCTTCATGCTCCACCTCTCTTTTCCCATGCTGTCATTCTTTCCTAGCATTTACTGGTTTCTAGTATCCTGTAGCATGTAAGGAAAATCAGAAGGCCACGATAGGAGAGTGAGTTAAGGAAAGATTTCAGAAAGATTTGGGAAAGTCTTGAGAAAGGCTTGGGGTCCTTCTTCACCTGTTTCCCCTCTGTTTTTATCTTGTCCTGACTATTGTGGCAATAGTTCCCACCTAGGTTATAGAGTGGATTCTGATTTTTCTTAATCTGATAAAAAGCTCTTCTGTCTCTTTTCTGCCCTACATAGACCTTTCCTATTAGCTTTGAATGTGTCCTGCCTTTTAATGTTTTTTGAATCATTGGGTTTTACCACCTATCCAATGGGAATTGGGAGGTACATCTATGCTTCCCCATTCTCTTATCTAGCTGCCTAGCTCACTCACTCTGTCATCTGCCGGCCTGCCTGCCTGCCTACTCAGGAAGCTGAGACCTGAGGATTGCGGTTCGAAGACAGCTTGGGCAGGGAAAGACCACGAGACCCTTGTCTCCAATTAACCACCAGAAAACTGGAAGTAGCACTGTGGCTCAAATGGTAGAGTGCTTGCCTTAAGCTGAAGAGCTCCAAGACAGTACTCAAACGCAGAGTTCAAATCCTATGACTAAAAAACCCCAATGTTATGCCCATCAATATCTGATACATGCATGTTTGATTAAATGATGGGCATTGTAATCTCTGGTAACTGATAATCTGGTACAAATCTGTAATTGGAGTTTTGTGCTTAGCCAATTTTAATGCATTCTTGCCCTATCACTGTATTCTCCAAAGATTTAAAAACTTGTCTGTTTGGCCTACTTAGTTGTAAACATCCACACTGAGGTAGCTAATTATCTTCACTTACTGGTCTTCCTTGTTTATCATCATGCCCATGCAACTGAAAACCATCAGTATCTGAGTTTCCATTGCACACACACACACACACACACACACACACACACACACACACACTCCATGCAGTAACTGACTGAATGAATAAGAAGCTATAACCAGTCCACTATGACTGAGTCCCATCGTAACCACCAAGAACAAATTAGATCCAACCCAGTGGCCAGCCATTGTCAACCTACTATCCAGGAGAGAACTATCTAAGCCATACAAAGTCACCTCTCAGCTTCAACAGAGCTATTCATCCAGATATTCTCCAAGGCAGGGAGATGATGCTCTAGAAGTGACTGCTGCCTGGGTTTACTGCTGTAAGAAGGGGCAAGGGAAAGAAAGAAACCTCATCGCTACAAGGGTATTATGCCACAAGACGGCAAATTTTCAGGAATTAAGAAATCTAATCAGCCTGGTGCATAAAGAGAGATTCTGTGAACTCCCAAGTGTGGAAGGAAGCTGAAGTTTCCTAAGGGAGTTTCTAATTAAAACACAGCCGATTACAAGGCCTCCGAAAAAGGAGAATAAAAGAACTAAAAAACCACATCTGCTGTGGGTTCATGGACTGTTCAAGGATGCAGAATGTGAGAGAGAGAGAAAAAATCCTTGACAGTGTGGAAGAGGTATAGAATATGTTTGTTCTCTGTTGAGCAAAAGGTGAGAGTGGAGATGGGGCTTCACAAGGCTGGAGGGAAGGGGGGAATGGAACCTGGCAGAATAAAGGTAACAGTCTACTGTAGTGTTAGGCAACAGGAAAGAAAAAAAGAGAAAAAGAAATGATAAAGATTTAGTGTACCTGAAAGGGAACAGGGCATGTCTTCCTAGGCAGGCAAGAAGTACCTGGAGCTCTGTTCCAGTTGCCTGGCAACAAGTGAGCTGGGACTGAGGGTCTGGGCCCTAGTTGGAGAGGTCATACCAGATATTCATTCCCCAGAGATGAGGAGCTCAAGATCCACAGGGCTCCCTCCCTTCTCTACTTTGCACTTAGGCTTCATCTTGTTCATCAAGTCCAAATTAATTAATTTCCCCTTGGAAATCTGCAAGGACCCATACATGTCACAGAAACAGGCTCCTTCTCCCCTCTCAGGAGCTCACACCTACAATTTGTCCACTTGTGTCGAGATCCCTTTGCCACGGGAATGCAGAAGTTATGGGAGCCCTGTCATCCTGATGCCCATCTGCAGGTCAACGTTTCTAGACTGGTATAGGAAATACCTAGAATGGCATAGGAAATACATGCTCTTGGTACACACAGAGGGAAGTGTTGGCCACAGCCCAAAGGGATTCCAGAATCGCCACTGGAGGTAGCAGGATTTGAAAATGGAATTTCAAAAGCAGATGGGAGCCAGGAGAGTTCTTTGTGAAAGACACTGGCAGGACCAAATTGTCCTAAGAACCACAGAGAGGGGCGGGGAGGTGGAGAGGGGGAGAGGGGGAGAGGGGGAGAGGGAGAGAGGGAGAGAGAGAGAGAGGGAGAGAGGGAGAGCACTCCAAGGTAGTGGTACCCAGAGATCCAAATAGTAGCTCCAAATACTTGAATAATTTTGGGCTGAATTACATACTGCCCCAGAATATAGTAGCCTAAAATAAACACCACGATGCCCTTGGTCAGGAATTCAAACAGGGTTCAGCCAGCTAGTTCTTCCTCAAATGGCATCAGTTAGAGGCACTCCGAGTTGTCAGCTGGTGGCTGGACTGGGCTCCAAATAAAGATGCATAGAAGGCAAATCTCAGCCTGGTTAGTCTCCCTTTCCAGTCTCAGGTATTCTGTCTTGCAGAACATTGACTTCTGTAGCTTTTCAAGGCAAACAGTCAGTGGTACCAAGAGAAAGAAGTTACAAGATTATTTATTTATTTATTTATTTATGTGCAAGATTGGGTATTGAGGGGCCGGGAGTTTGGCCTAGTGGTAGAGTGATTGCCTAGCATGCACAAAGACCTGGGTTTGATTCCTCTGTACCACATACATAGAAAAAAGCCAGAAGTGGTGCTGAGGCTCAAGTGGTAAAGCTTTAGTCTTGAGAAAACCCAAGAACAGTGCTCAGGCCCTGAGCTCAAAGCCCAGGACTGGCAAAAAAAAAAAAAAAAAAAAAAGGTTGTGTATTGAACTCAGAGTCTGATGAATGTTAGTACAGCTCTCTACCAGTTGAACTATAACCTCAATCCTTTGGCTCAGGCTTTGTTTTTGAGGTAAGGTCCTTGTTCCCTTTGGTTGGCTGGCCTCGGGCTTATGATCCTCCTGATTCTGCCTCCTGTGGAATCAGTAAGTACAGACCTTCAGCATCATATCTGGCTTCACTTCAGAAGTCCCCCAATGGTCAAATTCTATTCATCAAGTCAAATACTTAGATCAGTCGATATTTAATTGGACACCCTACTTTTAAGTATTCAATTGTGACAACAAATATTTATAGAGTTCCTCTCCTGTACCCAGCCTATTCCTGGGGTTGCTAAGCAGAAGAAAATACTGTTTTAGTCGTGGGGGCTGATATGTGCACTGACATTAAAACTAAAGGGCAGAAGTCATAGAGAAAATATACCTACCTCAGAAATTGGCAAGCTGAAGCTTAGGGCCAAATCCAGCATGCTATTGGTTTTCATAAATAAGGTTTTATTGCAAACCAGCCATGCTTTATTTACATTTTCTCTTTGGCTGCTTTTGCAATACAATAGCAAGGTTGAAAAGTTTCAAGGGAGGGAAGACCATAGAAACTTCAGAGGCTAAAAACATTTACTTCTTAGTTTTCAACAGAAAATGCTCACCACTTCTACAGATAAATCAATAGATGTAGCTGAATTCCAGTAACCATAATTCCAAACTTGAAGTAATTTGTTTAGAGTTTTCTTTTCAGTGTGTTTGGATATTTAACATCAGCTCTGATGTGTTTTTCCTTCATTTTATGTTTATTTCATTTTTCAAATATGTATCTATAGATATAGATATATATTTGCTTACTTATGCATGTTTATGTTACTTACTTTTTAAATATATTTTTATTGTAATTAATGAAAGGGTTACATGATATTTGCCAGATAGAAGGTGCATTAATTCACATACATTGATACCCTTTCACATGTCTTGGTACCCATGTTACTTATAATGTATAAAATTTCATTAAAACTTTCTATATGTAAATTTTATTTTTTCTTTTTCTGTTTTTCTTTCTTTTTTTTTTTGTCAGTCATGGGATTTGAACTCTGTGCCTGGGCATTGTCCCTGAGCTCTTCAGCTCAAGGCTACCGCCTTACCCCTGAGCCACAGCATCACTTCCAGTTTTCTGGTGGTTAATTGGAAATAAGAGTCTCATAGACTTTAGTGCCCAGGATGGATGGCTTTGAACCGTGATCCTCAGATCTCATCCTGCTCAGTAGCTAGGATTACAGAGGTAAGCCACTGCGCCCAGCTTAATATGTAAATTTTCTATTAGATCTTACTTATATAGGATTTATTGTCCAATATCTGAAAAGTCAAGACAAAATACAATGAAAAACACTAATCAGAACTGTGGAAGAAGAACAAGGTTAAGATCAGTGATATACTAAATTCCATGCCACTTCCACAATAATTGTATGAAAAAGATATTAAGGAACCATCTTATACATGCAAAACACATCTCAGAAATGAAACAATTTGTCCAATGAAGAGTAATTAAGAAGTGTTGGAACAATGTTTAGTTACAGACTTACTGTTTAAATTATGTCCTGGGGTTTTATTATATTTTAGTCCTGTATTTTTCTTTTTTATGGATCATGTTGACTCTTCCTCTAATCTGTTAATAACATAATGTTATTACCTCTCTTCCTTTGGCTCTTTGAAGATTTTACACATACTTAAGTTGGAAAACCCATCACCAAAAAGTCCTAAACACCAAACCTGTCAGAATTCTAGATCAAATGTAAGATATTGAAAGCTAGAAAAGCAGCTAAATTTCATTGAACTTAGCTACCACCTCTACAAAATAGTGCTATTAAATTTTTATTATTCACATTTCTTGGAGTGTGGCTGACATTTGGTATGTTGACAGCCCTAGATGATATTAATTCATCGGGTAATTTGTGAAGATTTTATTACCAGTTCACCTGCAGTAGGACTTGTTTTCCTTTGTAAATTCTGTATGGGGACAATTTACTGAGAAACATGGCATTTGTGTGCATCTTACAAAATTTACCTGTTCTCAATCAACTTTTGCACACATGTCCCATTTGGGGCTCCTGAAACACAGGGACAATGTTAGTCTGGACTCCATACCATCTGGCACAAAGTTAGCACACCAAATCAGCTCTGTTTTCAGCAAGTTCACTTGCACCTTCTCCAAGCAAAAAAGTTTATGTGGATTTTTTCTTTTGCTTGTTTTTAGATTCTGTCTTTTCAAGTTTTTCTTTTTGTATATGATTTTTTGTTATATACATAGATATACATATATACACAAAATATAAATGCATAAATATCTACATATATCTCTATATACACATAAAACACTGGTTATTTTCTAGTGTTGATATTTCTTTTCTGTTAGTAATTGCCCTGGAATTTTAAAGATGCAATGTGACTTCAAACAAATCTCATTTAATTTCTTGAACAACAAAGAGACCATAAAATGTTTTTTTCATGTGGCTGACTTGCAAATAAATAAAAAAGATATCTATTTACAATTCTTTCTTAAAATCTCATACATAAGACATGATTTTAATTATTTTTACATTACAAGATTGTTTAGAGTCACCCTAATTTACCTTTATAACTTTTGCTTTGTCATTTTTTCTTTTCCCTAATTTCTTTTGTGAAATTTGTTTTTTTCTGTTTGAAGTACATACTTTATGGAGATCACTTGGTACTGAATGTTATTTTTAAAAATTTGCTTGTAAATGCATTTATTTCATCCTATTCTCTGCACTCACATTATCTAGATTGACAATTGCTTTATTTTAAAGATATCATTCCATTGTCTTCCTGCTTCCAGTTTTTTCAGATGAAAAGTCAGCTGTCAGTCTGTAATCCCTTTGACACTAATGTGTTCTTTTGTTTTAGGAATTCAGTCTATCTGTGGAAAAGTTCCTTTCAGTGGCTTTGAAAAAATTTGAGACTAGAAAATCCCCTTGATCTTTTTGACCCTGAATCAGTTGTTTCTTAGACCATTGTAATAGTTGTTTTCATTAACAGATACCTAAGGCTAGAGTTTAAAAGGAGGGACTATTTAGTTTGATTTCAGATGTTTCAGTTTGTGGAAGGTATGTGGTAAGATGGAACATCCTTTGGAGGAGTGTCTTGGAACAGAGCTCCTAGAATTCAAGAGAGAGTGAGCCTGACAGAAGAAAGCAGAGGGGACAAAATAGCTCACTGAAAGACTTACCCTGTGACCTATTTCCTCCAGTTAGACCCACCTCCTAATATGTCTGTCATTTTCCCAATAATGACATCACATTTTGAATCTAGTGGATCAATCCATTAAAGACAACAGAATCTTCATATTCCAGTAACTTCTCCAGAGTGCCACCTCTAAATACCAATGGCTTTGGTATCAAGGAACCGAGACTTATAAGTCTTTGGGGCTTGTATCCAAACCATAGTATCTCTTCTTATTCCAGTTTCTATGACTACTGAAATAATTTTTTTCTCCATTTTTCTTATTCTGTCTTTCTTGATTATCACCTCAGCAGGACTCTTGCATTTCTTCATAACCTGCCATTTATTTTATACACAAGGTGTAATTTTTAATTTATTATTTCTAAAATTTCCATTTGATTATCAAATCATCCTCACCAATTTTCATAGTTTTGGGAAGAGAGTGTAGTGGAGGGCTTTTGGATACACCTATTTTATTTCTTTAAATACATTATTTAAGCATACTTTTCATTTTGTATGTGTTAATTTCAACATCAACCATTTTTTTTTTAAAGTCCATTTCTAGGACTGGGCATAAAGCTCAGTGATAGAGTGCATGCTTAGAAACATGAAGCTCTGATTAAAAACAAGAGTCTAAGGGCCAGGAGTTTGGCCTAGTAGTAGAATGGTTGCCTAGCATGCACAAAGACCTAGGTTCAATTCTTTAGTACCATATACACAGAAAAAGCCGGAAGTGCTGCTATGGGTCAAGTGGTAAAGCTCTGTCCTTGAGAAAGCCCAAGGTCAATGCTCAGGCTCTGAGTTCATGCCCCAGGACTGGCAAATAAAAAACAAAAAGCAAGAGTCTGATTTTTGCATTTCTTGTTGGTGTTGTTTTCTTTTTTCTCTTTCCCTCCCTCCCTCCCTCCCTCCCTCCCTCCCTCCCTCCCTCCCTCCCTCTCTCTCTCTCTCTCTCTCTCTCTCTCTCTCTCTCTCTCTCTCTCTCTCTCTCTCTCTCTCTCTCTCTCTCTCTCTCTTTCTTGCCAGTCCTGGGGCGTGAACTCAGAGCTTGGGCACTGTCCCTGTGTTTCTTTTGTTTAAGGCTAGCGCTCTACCACTTGAGCCACAAAGCCACTTCTGGCTTTTTCTGTTTATGTGGTACTGAGGAATCAAGTCCATGGCTTCCTAGAGGCAAGCACTCTACCACTAGGTCACATTCCCAGCCCTTGTTTTTTAGCTTAATCACAGTGACTGGATCCTAGACATTGTGATGTTTGTTACTGGTAGCATAGATAATATTGTACTATTATTTTTACTAGCTACTCAGGATGCTGAGATCTGAAGATCACAGCTCAAAGCCAGCCCAAGAAGGCAAGTCCATAAGACTTATATCTCCAATTAATCCCCAGAAAACTGGAAGTGGCACTGTGGCTCAAAGTGGTAGAGTGCTAGCCTTGAGCAAAATGGCTCATGGACAGTGCCCATGCCCTGAGTTTAAGCCCCATGACTGGTCAAAAAAAAAGTACATTCCACAAAAGAGAATTTTATTTATGTTTTGTACTACTATACACCTAAAATACTTCCAACTACATTTTTTAAATTTGGAATTGTGTTTGGATTATACATCACATGTGAATTCTGGACCAAAACACATGTGCAGATGGATTTATGAGTAGATGTTCATGAGGATGCTTCCATCTGCCTTGTCTAGAGATAAGAAAACATTCTGACTTTGCTTTTTGGAGACAGGATCATTATCTTATTTTTCCTAATTCACTTATTACAATATTGTCTTTATAGGTTTCTGATTCATTTTAATTCTAAGAAAAATCGTAGTCTACTGTTCTCTGGGTGTATTACCTGCTACACACCTAAATTTTAGACCACCAGAAGTTGTTAGCTTATTCTAAGGAAAAGAATAATTTTCCTTCTAGGCTATAGTACCCATCACTTAGAGCCTCTAGGGATTTTGTCTTTTTTTGTACTTTATTCAGAGTTTATATGAACTCTATTCCTAGAATTTTTCTCCAGTAATCAATTTCATCTGGAAATAGAATTCATGGGTTATTTTTCTAACCCCTGTGTCAGAGAAGGGAAAGCAATTCTGGACCTGTGCTTTATGTAGAGAGAACAGCGACAGGGTCCTGCCTTTAGCAGGCTAGAAGCTTCTGTTCCTTTTACTAGGTGGGTAGAAAAACCCAGACCCATTTCCTAAGATTCCTCTTCTGTCCTAATACTAATGAGGACATTCATCTTCATTCCATCGTTAAATTCAGTCTTGGTGGGAACTTGGAATTATACCATATTGCATTCAGAAGCAAATATATTTTGCTTTTTGTTGTCATAACCTGTATTCAACAATTCCATGTGGAGAATATGAAACACTATATTTAAGAGAACAGTTTCTCAAGCCAGACTGCTGCCTTCTCTGGGTCTTAGATATCCCCACCAGTACAGCTGGCATAATTACCATGCCTAGGTCTTAGAATTTCTTTGAGGACACAATCAATTCATATAAAGCTCTTAGAAGAGTTCTTGGAACATTGTTATGATGCATGCTATGTAGAAATACTGAAATCAAGAGTCTCCCTGCTTTAATATGAGTCCTCCAATACACTTAACATCCTCCAACTCTATATTCTTTCCTTCAATCATGACACCTACTCCAGTGTAAGGGAGGGTTTAAATTGGAAATGGTGAGCCTTATAGGATAAGGCAGAGGTCTATTTCCTAACAGAGGTATACTGTAGAAGTTTGATTATAGAATAACATCATTCTCCTCATAGCTCCCAAACTCATGTATCCCTTTAAGTTACCTAGTTTCATTTTCACATGTACATTGAATATTATGACTGTATTTGCCTACCCTTAATTTCTCCATTTGTCTGCACCTCCCCAATCTTCTGGCCTCTCACTGACACATTTTTAGCTCTGTCTTATTCATTTTGTTGAATGATGAGTTATTCAAAGGCATATCAGATTCTTCAGATTAACTAGAGCACAGGCACCAAGTGAAAATTCGCTTAGATATAAGAAAGAACTCTTCTAGTCAGTTTCCTCAATATCTACCATGTAAAAAATCTAAGTGGAGGTATAAGGAATCCAGTCAGAAAATAGTCTCTTATTGAGTGACATCAGGGAAATAATAGATGTTTAACTATTTCTATTTTAACTAATGACCTAGAAATGAGATTTAGAATTGTTTAAGAAAGACTTGCAAGGGGCCGGGAGTTTGGCCTAGTGGTTAAAGTGCTTGCCTAGCATGCATGAAGACCCGGGTTCGATTCCTCAGTACCACATATAGAAAAAAAAAAGCTGGAAGTGGTGCTGAGGCTCAAGTGGTAGAGCTCTAGCCTTGAGAAAGTCCAAGGACCGTGCTCAGGCCCTGAGCTCAAGCCCAGGACTGGCAAAAAAAAAAATTGAAGCAAAAGCTATATAACGAATGATTGTTGTCCTTAATGTACTATGTTATATCTCATCTCCTTTGCTGTCCCTTGGGTATCTCATATTGTTACAGTATCTCACTTTGTTATCTGATATATTGAATTTATTTGTATTGGTTATTTGAAATTTGATAGGGAAGGGGGAAAACCAAGATGGGTGGGGGGTGGGGGGGAGGGTAATGGGTACCAAGACATGTGAAAGGGTATCAATGTATGTGAATTAATGCACCTTCTATCTGGCAAATATCATGTAACCCTTTTATTAATTACAATAAAAATATTAAAAAAAGAAAGACTTGCAAGTGTGTTATACCAGGAAGGACAGCAAATGCCTCAAATGAGAAGGAATAAAAAAAAGTAGTTAGATCATGGGAAGGACCAACAGTAAGCTAGAGATGGGAAGTGAGGCAGCTGTGGTCAGCAGGTGGTGTTTAGTGGGTGAGTACTCAGTGAGGTGGAGTCTTGTTTTTCAAAGACATCTTGTCAACCATCTGGTCCATGTCTTTGAACAGACTCCACAGGAGACTCTAATCCAGTTTCCATAGCAACTGCCCCACTTGTACTCAAAGCAAAATCACCCAGTGTTGGAGGGTAAGTCACCCAGAGCCAAATAAATTGGCTTTAATTCAGAGCCCCATCAGTTTTCACAAATATAACTTTGGGTAAGCTATGACTTCACTAATCTTCTCATTCATACTGATGATAAGGACCATTTGAGGCTGAGGGTAGTTAGAAGTGCAAGAAAATACAAGTAGGCACTCACTCAGGATTAGTCAGAGCAAGAAGCCTGCTGACATGTCTATAGGAATGCATGCTTCTTAAAATCAGTCCTAGACATCTGACTTGACTCACTCTGTTGCTCCAGCCAGATTCTGGTTAAAAACATACCTGTGTCATCTAGTTAAGATAAGAATGAAATGAAACCATGCCGAGAAAATAATCAGCAGAATTCTTGATGCATAGGAGATGTGAATGTTCACCTGCCTTCCCTATGTATCTCTCCCATCCCACACATAACACATGCTCATCTCACCAGGCTATAAGGTGATGACCTGGGGAGTGTGTTAGAAATCTCAACTGTTTAGAAGCAAAATAAGCAACCTATGAGGGAGAATAGACTCTTGTCTTTCTAACAGCAGATGATGAAAGTAGACTTTCTGTGTGTATGCTCCAATCTTTGTAAACAATAATATATATTGCAGTATATAGAAATGGGAGGCTTTAGTGTATACTTTTAAATGGTTGCAATTCATTGTATTAGAATTGATGGCTACAGCTCAGTCACCATTCTAATCCTTTCTTCTAATCCTTTCAGCAAGCTCTTCCTTGACTCCTTTGCAGCTATGGCAAGATGTGGCAATCATCTATGTCTATAGAAAGGGTACTGTGAGGGTTGGCAGTTTGGCCTAGTGATAGAGTGCTTGCCTAGCATGCACGAAGACCTGGGCTCAATTCCTCTGTACCTTATACATAGAAAAGCCAAAAGTGGTGCTGTAGCTCAAGTGGTAGAGTGCTAGCCTTGAGAAATCCCAAGGACAGCCCTGAGTTCAAGCACCAGGACTAGCAAAAAAAATATGGATCCCCTCTATATTAGCGCAGAGACAACTCTGTCCTGAGCAGTAGTCATGCAGATGATAGGAAATGTGTGATGGAAGAGCAAAAGCAGGAAGGGACAGCAAATCTTTGGTCTGGGACAGAATGTCCTATTGTACCAAAAAGTCCTTCCCAGCAGGGAGGTGTCACAAAGAGAAGGCAGGAGAGGTAGAGCTGGTAGTCTCTAGAGGCAAAAAGCAGTCATCCTAGCTAGAAGGACCAGCGAATCTATGCAGGAAGAGGCTGGAAGATTGGCTGGCAAGTAACTACAGTGCTGGCCCAGAAAGGCCTGAGACTCCTGAGAAGAGGGGCAAGAAGAGGAGCAGAAGGCTTTCAGGCACTTGCTGGGGTGGCTTCTGTGGAGCTTGGCCATGGAACTCTCCTTGCTTTGAATCAGAGCCAAGTGGGAACTAATAACCTTTGAGCATGTCTGCAGATATTCCTTTCCTCAGCCCCAAGTGAATTGTCCCCTGCTAATGGGTTATCCTTGAGAGCTGATAAAGATCATTAAAAAGTACTTTTCCCAAACCAAATATTAGTTTTCAAGCCGTGAACAGGGATGAGCTTTCCCTGTTGGGTATTAAGCAATCCAGGGTGAGCTGCCGCTCAGCACCCCGAGGGAGGCATGCCAAGCCCAGGTCCTACCAGCAGCATGCAGGAGACGGCTTTCTGAGCCATTTCCAACCACTCATGTCTATCTGAGGCACAAGATGTTGTTCAAGTGCTTTTGTCATTGCTAGGATGCTGCTAATCAGTAGAAAACAAAACTAAGAAACGCATGATACTAATAATCAGCTAGAAATGTATTGAGCATGTATTTGTACTTTAGAAGCTGATAAGAAGTCTACGTAAACATCCTCTCTGATTCTACAACTTAGCTACAGAGTACCACTAGCTCAATTTTCCACATGAGGATTTTGAAATGATGAAAACCCAGATCCTTAGAATCTCACTGTGCAATGGATCATAAGCTTAAACAAGCAAATGTGTTAACCTGGCAATGTGGAATAATGATATCTAGCTCTTATTAATGATACCACTGTTCTCTACTTTCTTCCCAGGTAACAGCTCACTTCTCCCTCCATGAGACATCATGAATTAACTATTATAATCCCTATTTTCAAGATATGTAACTTGATGCAAAGAGTTATTATAAGAAATTTGCTAAAGCTAGACCGCGTGTGAGAGGAAAATCAGGATAGCAGATACCAAGTTATTTCATCCAACCAACACTCATTGTGTTCCTCTATATAACAAAAACTGTTTATATGAGAGAGATGATACAAGAATTCAGCAATCTGGTCCACATAACATTCAGCAGACTGTCTGGCGCATTTCATATACTCCATTATGGCCTTGCTTCAGTCTGTTTATGTTCATTCCTGTGCAACTTGGAGACTGAAACACTGGCTGGCCCCAAAATAGGCCATCAATAAACATTTGTCATGCACATCTTAAAATGTCAGCTATTATACTTTTTTTTTAAATGGTAAAGAGATGAAGAATCATCTCCTATCAAAATTCCTGAAAGGTTACAGGTAGCACATGCCTGCAATCCCAGCCCTGAGGCAGGAGGACAGTCTCGAAACAAAGAAACAGAGAGACAGAGAAATAAGTCTGAAAGGGCTGAAATAGCCACAGACCATAAGATGCTGGAGTTGATAAGCAGGAATCTGGAACTCTGTGGACTTATAAGAATTATAAGATGCTGAGACATTGCATCTGCAAACCTGTATCCCAAGACTGGGAAAGTTCTAGTGAAATATATGGGGAAAGAAATGTGTGTGTAGCAGACATGGGTCCTAAAGAGGCCAACACCTCCCCTGGCTGTGGAGGTGGAAGTGAGGCGGAGAAGGACTCTATGCACAGAGCAAAGACAGGATTTCTTCGATGACCTCAATGAAGGCGACAGGATGGCATCTCAGGAAATAGGGAGGTGGACTCAGAGGGAGGTGCAGAGTTTCAAAAAGGAGGTCACCAGCAATGTCAGGCACTGCAGAGTTCTATTTCAGGGCGCAGCTGCACAGAGGTAACGGAATCATGCCTGCGTGCATTGAAACCTGTCCTGGGAACTCACTGAAAGTCAAGACATTAAGGCCGTGGTTCAAGGTTTGGACTCCACTGCCTCCCTCCTGAGACTTTGCTTATAACCATTGTGCTGTCCTTTCCATTTCTCTCCATGCTTTCCTTTGCCTTCTAAGCTCTCTCTTGCTCCTCACTTGTGCATATCTGTGTTCATGTCCTCAATCCTTGTCATCCTTCTCTGCCTTAGGTTAAATCAGGTCTTTTCTTTCTTTCTTTCTTTCTTTCTTTCTTTCTTTCTTTCTTTCTTTCTTTCTTTCTTTCTTTCTTTCTTTCTTTCTTTCTTTTTTGAACCAAGCAAACGTTTATGGTGAAGTCAAAGCTGCCTCATCCCACCTGTAAGTCATCATATAGTTTTTCTTCATTTCACATCTATAATTCTCCTCTAAGACAGATCTGATTCTGCCTTTATTACGCAATGAATTGTCTATTGCTTTTTGTTTCACTTGGGGCCCTTTAGGGCAGAATGGTTCGCTTTATCTTGGTGTCCCCATGACATATAGCATACCACTTCCCACATCACGTGGGATCAATAACACTTGTTAAGTTGAAATAAGACACAAACAGGGTGTACTTCTCTCCATCTGTTACCTCCAAACTGGTCATTAGAGATTTCTGTTGTCGATAGACATAACGTTTACATAAAATTTAAAGGGAAATCTAAAAATATGCTTTGGCAAAAAAAAGAGAGAGCGAGAAAGAAAAATGCACGGAAATGTGGAAAAACCTAAATGTAGAACAACAAAACACTAGTTATATAAATGAGCTGCATATATTCACAGAAATAGCAGGGTATCATGTTTTGTAAAATGATATTTAGATAATATTCTAGACTAAAACTAGTAGGTTAAAGAAAGCAGAGGAAAGCATGTACAGTTAAAGGAAATAGTAGTAAAGATACAAAGTATATAATGTATACTATATTCTCTATATACATATATAGAATACATAGATAGGTGTGTGTGAATGTAGGCATGAACATAGAGACATGTATACATATGACTTTGGTGGCAAGATAGATTAAAAAAAAACAAAAGCAAGAAAACAGTTACAATACCTGTAAGGTATTATACTTGGAAGCAAAATGAGCAGTTAAATATATCTGATTATACCTGGCTGTCTGTTGTCAGCTTTGGAGCAAAATCAGATATACATAACAGCAATTTCTAAAAGTTGAAATCTTTGAGAAAGATATGAAATTAATTGTGTGGGTTTAAATTATGACACAACCAAAGAGAGAATTGTTTCAAGTGATTTCAAAGCTTAGTAATCAAATTTAACACCTGCAACAACCAATCCATGCCAGCACAATGCTGACGTTCTGTGATGAGTACTTGTATCATTGAGAATAAGAGATATAATATTGAAGAAAGAAGATAAAGGTACCAGACTGGAGAAATTGAAGTAGCAGCCTTATAGTCTTGAATTGAACTTAAGACTCATTTCAAAGTATATTTTAAATGAGCTTCTTAAAAAAAAACTTAAACTATAAGAAAACCTCCTATTTTTGAGCTTGGCTCACTGACAAAGCCTGGATACAATGAGGCAATAAGCTCCTGCATAATAAGCAAAGGGTGGTCTCTATAAATACTATCTGGGTCCCCAAATACACAGCCAGGGTCTCTGGAGAAAATACCTGATGGGCGAGACAAAGTAGAAAGATAAATCTGGATCCAACTTACCAGAACCCAGGAAGCCACTGTAACTACATGGCAATAGAAAAGTCATAGAAATGAGATGTCCATTGGCAAAAAGAGAATAATAAGCAAATTTTGAAATTGGGGGGGTGTTATTTGTTTGTTTTTGTGCTGGTCCTTGGGCTTTAACCTAGGGCCTGAGCACTGTCTCTGACCTTTTCTTTCTTTTTCCCTTTCTTTTCTTATGGCTAGTGCTCTGCCACTTGAGCCACACCACTTCTGGCTTTTTTTGTGCTTAATTGGAGATAAGAATGACACAGATTGTTACAGTATCTTACTTTGTTATCTGATATATTGGATATATTTGTATTTGGTTATTTGAAATTGGATAGGGAAGGGGGGAAAACAAGATGAGGGGTGGGGGTGGGGGGGAGGGAAATGGGGACCAAGACATGAGAAAGGGTATCAATGTATGTGAATTAATGTACCTTCTATCTGGCAAATATAATGTAACCCTTATATTAATTACAATAATATATATATGTATATATATATATATATATATAAAGAATGACACAGATTTTCTCTGCCCAAGCTGGCTTTGAACTGTGATCAGCCTCTTGAATAGCTAGGATTGTAGGCATGAGCCACCAGTACCCGACTGAAATATGCTTTTATAATAACTCAAACAGGTTTTCATTTCAGTTTGTATTGGAATAACTTGAGACTGAACTATTATATAACACACAACAAGAAGACAGAACAAAACATATGGAAAACCCCAGTTCCCAGACAATAGACAATGTGTTGTGACAATTCCCAATTCTTAAAAGAAACTAAGCCCCAACATTATCCTGGATTCCGTTGTGGAATCTTTTGACTCTGGTTCTGCAAATGAGTTATCAGGCAAAGCTTGGGAATCTTGTTTAGTTCAAAGACCAGGGTTTGAAGCAATGAAGTGGCTGGAATTTGTAAGTCAGAGAACCTGAGAGGAGAGCGGTACAAATAGATAGAGTTCCAGCAATCTGCATGAGGGCTTCCTTGAACTGTTGACAATATTGTATTTATTACATACATAAACACATATCATGTAATGAACTTGGGCAGAAAACAACCATGGAGCTGAACGTTAAATAATTCTTTTTTTGAAATAACTTTTTTCATATATTTTTATTGTAATTAATAGAAGGTTACATTATATACACCAGATAGAAGGTGCATTTCTTTACAAACACTGATACCCTTTCTCATATCTTGGTCCCCATTTCACTCCTCCCTACCCCCGCCCCTCATCTTGTTTTCCCCCCTTCCCTATCCTATTTCAAATAACCAAATAAGCATATATATATACTATATCAGATAACAAGGTAAAATACTGTAACAATATGAGATAACCAAGGGACAATAAAAGAGATGAGAGATAACATATTACATTAAGGACAATAATCACTCATTATATGGCTTTTGTTTCTTATATCCTGGAGGTCCTTTCATTTAGCGTCATTCCATATGGCCTTATGTATCTAGGTTTTGCTCTATTGGCATACTTTACTTAATATGATTTTTTTCTAAGTCTTTCCATTTCCTTACAAATGGGATGATGTCATTCTTTCTGACAGCAGCATAGAATTCCATAGTGTATAAATACCACATCTTGTTGATCCACTCATCAACTGAAGGACATCTGGGTTGGTTCCATATCTTTGCTATGGTAAATAGTGCTGTAGTGAACATTGTTGTGCTAGTGGATTTAGTATGTCCTTGTTTCTGGACAATTGGGTAAATGCCTAGTAGTGGAATTGCTGTGTTACAGGGGAGTTCTATGTTAAGATTTTTGAGGAACCATACTGCTTTCCACAGTGGTTGAATGAGTTTGCACTGCCACCAACAGAGTAGTAGTGATCCCTCCTGACCACATCCCCTCTAGAATCTGTTGTTCTTAGATTTCTTGATCCTGGCCATTCTAACTGGAGTGAGCTGGAATCTTAGAGTTGTTTTGATTTGCATTTCTTTTATGGCCAGAGATGTCAAGCATTTCTTCATGTGTCTATAGGCCATTTTTGTTTCTTCTTCAGAGAAGACTCTCTTTAAGTCTTTGGCCCATCTTTTAATGGGATAGTTGTTTCTTTGGAGATTAGTTTTGGAGTGATTCAATTTTTTGAGCTGTTGATATATTTTAGATATGAGGTCTGGTGTATGGTTAATGAAGATCTTCTCCCACTCTGTAGGCTTTCTAGTTAGTTTTCTAGCTATGTCCTTTGCCATGCAGAAGCTCTGCAGTTTAATGCAGTTACGCTTATCCAGACTTTCTCTATTTGTTGTGTTTCTGGGTCCTTATTAATGAAAACTAAATAATTCTTAGATTTTCCCCAGTGCAGTCAGCATGTTCTGCTGAGGTAGAGCAAGAGAGTCTTTGCTGAACACTGGGCATTCCATTGAGACCCTTGAAGGGGCATGCTTTAATAGTAAGTTTAGAGTAGCCCAGATCAAGGGCTACTATAAATCCAAGCCAGCAAAGTTTCCAGGCAAATCTCAAGAAGATCAAGTATTAGTCCAGTAACTCAAATGCTTGCTAGAACAAAGACCTGCACTCTTTGAAGGAAAACACTTTGATGAAAGATTGTGGTTGGTTCCACAGATATTCATTTGTCAAAATGTCTCAAGTGGCATGACATACTTCTTGATGTACCAAATATTGTATTTGTAATACCTCTGTCACTAGGGAAGAGTAGGTAGCAAGAATTCTCAATAAGAGAGGCGGATCTGTGACTTGGTTTCTGAATTACCTGTCTGATCTAAGACTCCAGTGCCATGGTTGAAAAGAACTTTGAAGAGATTCACAGGTATGACACACAAAGAAAGAGACCAGCAGAGATTTGTTAGCAAAGAAGAGCAAAACAAGGAGAAACAACAAAAGGGCTCGGCCCACCCTCTGCCATGCGAAATAATTCAAGGGTTTGGTAACATGGGTGTTTGCTAGAGTGTTGTTCTTTGGTCAAAGAATTATGAATTCTTGTCTTCTTGGACTATTTATCTAAGGAGACTATAACTCATTTAATATCTAAAGGAAAGAATGTGAAGGATGAAACAATGCTTTCCAGGATTTCCTTAAAGGATTGATTTAATCTTTCTGTTCCAGTGATTCTTAGTCTTAGTTCCTGATTCTGGCTCCCCCCCCCCCCCCCCGCGATGTTTTTGGATTTCCATCTCACCTAATCCTAGTTATCTTGTTTTACTTGAAAAAAAAGTAAAAATTTGTTAAGGATTTGATGCTTCAAAGGAAGAGGAAAAAATGGTCAAGGGACACTTAAAAAGTGATGCAGAAAGGGGCCAGGAGTTTAGCCTAGTGGTTAAAGTGCTTGCCTAGCATGCATGAAGACCCGAGTTCGATTTCTCAGTACCACATATAGAAAAAAAGCCGGAAGTGGTGCTGAGGCTCAAGTGGTAGAGCTCTAGCCTTCAGAAAGTCCAAGGACAGTGCTCAGGCCCTGAGCTCAAGCCCAGGACTGGCAAAAGAAAAAAGTGATGCAGAAAAGAACAACTAATACCAAGTGAGGTAAAAATGCCCCAAACTCAAACAAACTATGTGTTTGTAGGGATATAAATCACTTAGAATCTACACACTGCTAGTACTGAGGGAATATTGAACAGTACAATATTTTTAGGCACTTGTTTGATAGATTTTTAAAAAGTAAGCCTATATTTACTGTATTACCCTGCCATTTTGCTTCTGGACATTTCCCTGATAGGAAAATATATGTCCCCAGTAAGGCTTATAAATGATATTCCTGGTATAAAACTATAAATAACCAACTATCCATCAGTTTTTGCTTTGATGTCCTTTGTCTGCATAAAGGTATCTCTTAGCTCTTAACATAGCTACTGGTACACACAGCCAAACAAGGAAGCTCATAAGTACAATGTTGAAAGAAAAATGTCACATAAAAAGGACTTACACTATATTATTTCCTATATACTCAATGTTAATCTTATCCACAGTGACACAAAAGGGGGGATCCATGATAGCCTAGGTACAAATTTGTGGGCCCAGTTATTTTAAATCCTGCTGTCCATTCTTTTTCATATATTTCCTGTTACATCCATGACCAGATTGCCATTATCTTCCTTCTGACTTTTCTTTGCTTAATTTCCTATCTGATTTCCCTGTTTCCATCCTGACCTTGTTCTTTCTTATTCTCATCAAAGAAGATAGAGCAATTCTATTAAAGTGCAAGTCAGATAAATCATCGCTCTGTTCAAAACCACAGGGGCTGCCCTTCTCACTCACAGTAAAAGCCACATTTTTTTTAGAAAGTCAAATTATTTTATCAAGCTCCAAACTCCAACATGGCCTGGCCCATTCATTTTCTGAACTCAACTTCCAATGGACTTTTCTCTCATTCTGTTTCATCACCCTGCGGTCCCTGTTCATCACTGAACATGTCAGCAGGCTCTCATTTCACTGCCTTGGCTCTTCCCTGTCCTGGGAAGATTCCTTCTTGGGCCTCTCTCTCTCACCCCTAGAAATATTTTCCAATGTGATCTAACTCAATTCTCAGAGCTTCCATAACAAAACATCACTAAATGGGTGGCCCAAAAGAATAGGAATTTGTTTTTGGTAGTTGCAGAGTCTAAGGATCTGAAATGAAGTTTCCTCTCAAGTTTCTCTGAATAGGGCCTTGCTAGCTTCCTGGTCATCTTGGCTTCTCCTCTTACTGCAATCATGACTCCAATCTCTGCCTCTGTACTCACATGCTATGCTGGTAGCTCTCTCTCTCTTCAGATGGTAACTTCATGTAGCAGCCTGTGGCTCTGCCTCCAAATAGCTTATGCAGCTTGGTTGTCCAGGATTATCCAGAAATTTGACTAAGCTCTTGTGAAAGGCAGAACTCCCAGACCACAAGGCAGATTCTGTCAGGAAGATAAAGGGGATGGCAGGAGGGGAGAGGGGAAGGGGGGACAAAGATGTTCTAGCTGCTCTTGTCCAATCTCTGGGAGGAACGGCACGTATGTCCCTGCTGTTTATCTGTGCAAGGCAGATTCTAGTGACAAATCAAAGCACCAGTGTCAGAGAAAATCATCTAGTTGGTTTTAGGAGTTGAAAATTTCAGGGCAGGTGGTTGGGCTGGTTTACATGATGGCTGATAAATACTCCCAGATCCTCACACAGGAAAGTCCTATACAGTGCTTGTACCAGTAACTTTACCAATTTATTGCATGCACTTCATTGCCTTATCGTCTAATGAATACCCTGGGGCTCTTCCATATTTTTATTAATGATTATTTATTAAGATAAATTAACATGCAAGCATAGGTCATGAAGAGTGTCCAGCAGGCTAAGATTCATCTTTTATTTTAAAGAATAAAAGCAAACATCACTCACTCCTCATACAGGTATGTCAGACACCACTGCTGACTGTGTGTCTCTCCCCTGGAAGTGAGTTTCAGTCATGTTTTATCCCTATTTTAAGAACCTGAGCACAGAGAGCTAAGTAACTTACTCAGCACAGAGTCCTAGGTAGTCTCACTGTGACATCTATGTTACTATCCACAGCTCACAGTCTTGTTAGAGGAGAGCTTTTCTCCTGAGTCAATAATGAAACAAATTCTTTTGCAGTAGAGGAGGGGAATATCAGATTCACTGTATGTACAGTGGCTGGAAGTACTCAGTCTTAAGGCTTCCATGTAGCACGTGCATGACTCATTCCTGTGGTACTTTTATGAAAAAGGTGGGGAGTAGTAGACTGTAGGTGTTTAAAGGTGCATCTGAGTTTCTGGACTGTTTGTGAACTGGCTGGACTTAGAGAATTACAGCTGGGTCTGCTCTACAAGCAAATGGATGCTAGCACTCCGTTGTAAGGTTCTTTGGCATCGGTCTGTATATTTGGTAATTTGCTGGTTAGGAGCTGTGGTGGTGACCATGTCACACAAGTGTGTCATCATCTAAGAGGACAGCAGCTGGCTCAAGCTTAGGTAAATGATGGCAAGTTTTAGAGAGGCTGGAGAGAGCACAGACCTTAGTGTGAGATATTTTTTGGGGGGTGATTTTATTAACACTAATTTTTACATCATTTTTGAAATGTCATGTTTAATAAACAAGTTTTCCAGAAGGGAATCTCTATATGTCAAGTTTTTGCCAGTCCTAGGCTTGAGTTCAGGGCCTGAACAGTGTCCTTGGGATTTCTCAAAGCTAGAGCTCTACCACTTGAGCCTCAGCACCACTTCTGGCTTTTTTCCCCCTATGTATATGGTACTGAGGAATTGAACCCAGGTTTTCATGCATGCTAGGCAAGCACTCTACCCATATTTTTTTTTCCAGTCCTGGGCTTGGGCTCAGGGCTTGAGCACTGTCCTTGGACTTTCTCAAGGCTAGCACTCTACCACTTGAGCCTCAGCACCACTTCCAGCTTTTTGCTATGTATGTGGGGTACCAAGGAATCAAACCCGGGTGTTCGTGCATGCTAGGCAAACACTCTACCACTAGGCCAAACTCTCCCGGCCCCTCTACCCATATTTTTTAAGGGAGCTTTAGGGCTACCTTTTTTTTTTATCTACCTCATCCTTTATTTGGAAAACTGATTACATCCCACTCACAAGCAAATTGTGAGTCTGTTCCCATTTCTAGGTCTTCTAATCTGACGAAAACATCAGGATTCAAGACTTGAATTCCCTCAGCTACACCAGGTTCAGGTATGAAGGAGGTTACTTTGTATGTGTAGGGATGTATTTTTTTATGTAGAAACTAGGAACTTAAAAAGAGTGATCCTATTCAAGCACATCCAATAAACCTTATCCAAGAGAGATTTGAAGTCTACTGCATTTAATGGTCCATTATCTTCATTCTTTTTTTGGGGGGAGGGGTCAGTCATGGGGCATGAACTCACAACCCAGGCACTATCCATGAACTTTTACTCAAGGCTAATGCTCTACCACTTTGAGCCACAGTGCCACTTCCAGTTTTCTGGTTATTTGGACATAAACATCTCATGAACTTTCCTGCTTGGGCTGGCTTTGAGCTGTGATTCTTAGATCTCAGAATCCTGAGTAGTTGGATTGCAGACATGATCCTGTAACTAATTTAGGAGTGCTGAGAGCTGTGTAGCTTCTCTGTGACGCCTATGCATAGCTAGAGGACCTCATATCTTTGCAATCTGAACAAAACTCACTCTATTCAATTAAACTGTATCTTACTGGTACATGTCCCTCAACCCTATGTGGTTTCTCTATGTGCCCAATTTTAAGTCTTCTTCATTTCTCCAGAGGTTGTTGTTTTTTCCCTTGGATAATTGCCTTAGTCTTCTTTTTAAAAAAAATAATGCCTGTTTTCTACCTAAGGGCATTTGATAGACAGGTCATTAACTCTTGCAGAGCTCTTTAAAAAATTCTTGATTTCTCTTTTTGTTTTAGCAGTACTAGGATTTGAACTTAGAGCTTCATACTTACTAGGGGGGTGCTCTACCACTTAAAGCATGCTGTAACTTTGGTTAGAGCAACACTCCATTTTTGTGTGTGTCAAATTCTGTGCCCAATAGATTTTGCTGGGCAATAATGCACTTCAGGATCTACTGGTTTAAAGCAAGAATGATTTGTTCCTCCTCTAATGCTGTGATTGCCTGGCTCTTTGGGCTGGTCTCTGCTGCACTTGCCCATGAGTCTGCTGTCAGCTATCAGATTAGCTGGGGAGGAGAGGAGGGGTGGGAAGTCTTGGGATATCCCTCCTATACCCCAGTACCAGCAGAACATCAGCTGGGGCAACAGGATCAATCGAATCATCTGTCCCTCATTACTTAGCAAGTTGGACCACACTTCCATGCATGAAAAGCAGATTCAGAGACTACACATAGCAAACCTCCATTCACAAGCATCTTTCAAGCCCATTGTCCCATTGGTGAAATGTACATGGCCAAACAGAGTCAGTGAGGTTCAGGACCTGCCAAGGATGCCGTTTCAGGGAAGGTAAGTTTGGGAGCTGATTTTATAATCTCTTAGAGACATTAAAGTGGAAAGGAGGAAGGATCGAATAGTCAAAATCCTATGTGAAGGAGCTGGACATTGGCAGACACTTAGCTCAGCACCTTAATAGGGGCAAAGAGCTTGAAGAGAAGGCATGCTTTGAAATTTTGTTCCGCTGGCTAAACAGATGGTGCCACTTATTCTTGGGAGAAAAGATGTACAGGATGATGGAATTGTGTCATTTAACCTGAGATGGATCGCCAGCTTTTGGCCACAGCATATTGAGTCAGTGCTCCATTCAGGATACCCTGAGAAATGACAGATCTAAAAAACCAACACTTGCTCTTATGTCAAATAGTTTTTGTTTATGCAAAATTGGCTGCAGTATCTCATCTTTCCACCTGGGAAAGGCTGTAATTGGCTGGGAGAGAGAGTGGCAAAAGAAGGCACATGTTTGCAAAGGAAGGCAGCAATTCAACCTGGTAACCTTCAAGATTTCAATTTGGGATTGCATTTTCTTACTGGGGCAATCTTACAATGGGTGACAGAGTAAATGAAAAAGTAAGCCGCAGCATAGTTCAAATGTCATGGAAATGGAATCGTTGTGGAAGCTGGCCGAAGGTGCCACTCTGGAATCCTAGGAGTGGTTACAAATATACTTTCTTTAGGCACATACATTCTCTGTTCTAACAGATAAGTGCCTGCCTCGGAAAACTGTCAGGCAGAAATAGGTTCCTCAGTTGGTGAAAGTTTGACCTTAAATGTTCCTCTCTGTTCTAAGGAATGGAGCACTAAATGGCTCCTTTCCTAAACAATGTGATGCCTAATTATTTCTCTCCCAAATAGTTTCAGGCCCAATTGTCACTCTCTCCCACGATGGACCATTCAATCAGTCCTTTCCAAAACAATGCGGTGTACTGAATTCTTCCTCTCCCAAATGAGTTGAATGCTTCATTGTTCCATTCTCAAGCAATGAACCAGTTCATTATTCAGGTGAACACATTTGGAAAAAAATTTTTTTTCCATTCCCAGTTCTATAGCGCAAAGCTGTGACCCCTGGCAGTATTTTAGGTCCAGTTTCCTAAGCTGAAGTCAGGCAAATTTGTGATTACTATCACAAGCCTTTGGGATGATTGTGAAACTTTCTAAAAAAGAAGTTTGGTTGTGTTCCCTTTCTCCCCTATCAGTTCTTCTCTTATCATCTGTGCAGTGGAAGTAGAAATGACCTCTGCTTAGCACACAAACTTATGGATTGTGTACAGAATGTATGACAGTCAAGTTGAAACCAAACAGAACCCTGCCTGGTGGTTGTGCTATATGGGGCCATGCTTCAGAGCTAAATACCACCCAGACCCTCAGAAAGCTCCTCTTGTGTTTTTTTACAAAGAGATTGCATCCAGAGAGAATCGGTTACGTGACTGCCAACTATTCTCCATACTCAGAGGAGGAGTCTCTGGGGAGGCAGTCTGTCTGGAAGACTGGAAAAGGTACAAAGATCAGAAGTAATTTTGGTTTTGAAAGATGAGAAGTGTTTGGACCAAGGCAGAATAGGAAGGATGCCTGGAGGTAGGGAACTCGGCATAAAATTTCTCTGAAAGTTCACAGGATAGGGACAATGAATAACCTGCTTTTGTTTGTCTGCTTTTCTTTTTCCCCCTGGGTGGGAGAGAGAGGCCTAGGACCCTAGAGCAGGAGATAGATCTGTGTTGTAGAAGATCTGTAGAGGCTTTCTTCTCTTCTCTGGCCCTCCAGTTACACTCAGCTTATCAGCCCAGAGAGGGGGTGATTGGAAGTTGGAACCTCAGCGACTAGCAATGTCTGAACTGGTTGTGTGGGGTATAGTAGCGTTCCTGGATGTAGTTTGTGGATTCCACTCAGAGGAGCCAGGCCTACCTACACCAGACAACTCTCTTGCCTGCCTTGATTCCTTCAAATGCCAGCTACCGTATTTCTGCTGCTACTCAAAACTGTCCCTAAATGCAAGATGTGAAAGAAATATTCTAAAGACTACACTCACAAGAGGGATTTCTGAGGGGTCTCAGGTGAGGTGCTGAGGTTTTGGGGGAGCATGAGCAGTGCCTGGAGATGGAAAGTGGTTGATTTCTTCTTTTTGAAAGAGAAATGAATCTGTCCATACAAAATGGTCAACAGGCTACCAGGTCTGGAAAAGCTGCCCTTAAATGCCTAAAACCGTAATTAGATTTCCTGCTTATAAAACGAGCACACCGCTGGCAGAACTGGTTAAGCACCTGCAGAAAACTAAAGTTGGATCCTTCATTGTCACCCTGCACTAGGATTAACTCCAAATGGATCAAAGACCTCAAGGTAAAAGCTGATACACTGAAAACTTTTATAATTTCCCTGAAAAAGGAAATTAAAGCAGAATTGAGGAAATGGAAAAACCCCCTATGCTCCTGGATTGGAAGAATCAACATCGTGAAAATGACAGTCTTGCCAAGAGCTATCTACAAATTCAACGCAATACCCATCAATATCCCAATGGCATTCTTTAAAGAAATAGAAGAGGCAATCCAAAATTTCATATGGAATAATAAAAGACCCCATATAGCAAAAACACTTCTTAGCAGAAAGAATAGCACAGGAGGAATTTCAATACCAAACTTTAGACTCTATTACAGAGCTATAATTATCAAAACAGCTTGGTACTGGCACAAGAACAGGCCTGAAGACCAATGGAATAGAACTGAGGACCCAGATATTAAACCACAGACCTATGGCCACCTAATCTTTGAGAAGGGAGCCAAAAAAATAGAATGGAAGAAAGACAGCCTCTTCAACAAGTTGTGCTGGCAGAACTAGTTAAGCACATGCAGAAAACTAAAGTTGGATCCTTCTTTGTCACCCTGTACTAGAATTAACTCCAAATGGATCAAAGACCTGGAGGTAAAAGCTGACACACTGAACACTCTACAAGAAGGAATAGGAGATACACTAGGCCACCTTGGCACAGGTCAAAACTTTCTTAATAAGGACCAAGAAACACAACAAATCAGAGAAAGACTGGATAAGTGGGACTGCATTAAACTGCAGAGCTTTTGTATGGCAAAGGGCATAGCTAGTAAACTAATTAGGAAGCCTACAGAGTGGGAGAAGATTTTCACCAACCATACAACAGACAAAGGCCTCATATCTAAAATATATCAACAGCTCAAAAAATTGAATCAATCCAAAATTAATCTCCAAAGTAACAACCATCCCATTAATAGATGGGCCAAAGACTTAAAAGAGAGTCTTCTCTGAAGAAGAAACAAAAATGGCCTATAGACACATGAAGAAATGCTCAACATCTCTGATCATAAAAGAAATGCAAATCAAAACAACTCTAAGATTCCACCTCACTCCAGTTAGAATGGTCAGGATCAAGAAAACTAATAACAACAGATGCTGGAGGGAATGTGGCCAGGAGGGATCACTACTACACTGTTGGTGGCAGTGCAAACTCATTCAACCACTATGGAAAGCAGTATGGCAGTTCCTCAAAAGACTAAACATAGAGCTCCCCTATGACCCAGCAATTCCAGTACTTGGCATTTACCCAATCATCCAGAAACAAGGACATACTAAATCCACCAGCACAACAATGTTCATTGCAGCACTATTTACCATAGCAAAGACATGGAACCAACCCAGATGTCCTTCAGTTGATGAGTAAATCAACAAGATGTGGTATTTATACACCATGGAATTCTTTGCTGCAGTCAGAAAGAATGACATTCCCCAATTTGTAAGGAAATGGAAAGGCTTAGAAAAAATCATATTAAGTGAAGTAAGCCAGACTCAAAGAACATAGGCTCAATGGTTTCCCTCATTTGTCATAATCAGTAGAAACTTTGGGATCTCCTAGCAGAGATTTACAATAGAACACAATCTAGATACATAAGGCCATATAGTGTGATGCTAAATGTAAGGACCTCCAGGATATAGAAATAAAAGCCATATAATGAGTGACTGTTGTCCCTAATGTACTATGTTATCTCTCATCTCTTTTGCTGTCCCTTGGTTATCTCATATTTTACCTTGTTAACTGATATTGTGTATATGCTTAATTGGTTATTTGAAATTGGATAGGGCAGGGGGGAAATCAAGATGAATGGGGGCTGGGGGGAAAGGAAATGGAGACCATGACATGAGAAAATGAGAAAGGGCATCAATGTTTGTGAAGTAGTGCACCTTCTATCTGGTGAATATAATGTAACCCTTCTATTAATTACAATAAAAATATATGGAAAAAAATAAACGAACACATCATCTTTGTCAAATTACAGTTTAAAAGCACCCCAGAAGTATCTCAAGACAAACAAGCATCACTTATAATCTCAATATTCAGAATTAGCCAGGCTAATGTTTTATTATACATGATTGCATTCTTTCTTTCTTATGTGCAGGTATACATGAAAAACAATCTTAAAGTCACTCTAACTAATAGGCCATGTATGGTCAGGAAGTGGAATCTACCAGACCCTGGTTAGAGAACAAAAGAGAAAAACCATGGTGGGCATAGTAGAACATACCTATACTCAGAACTACACAGGAGGCAGAAATAGGAGGATCATCCTCTGATGTTGGTCAGGGAAAATGGAGACTTACCTGAAAAACAAACTAAAGCAAAAAGGGATAGGCGTGTGTGGCTTATATGGCAGAGCACTTGCGCTTATACTTGCAAGACCCCCAGTTTAAACCCCACTATCATTTTTAAAGCATTTTTAAAAAAAGACTTTATTAATGTTGATTTTTACATCATATTTTAAATGACAAGTTTAACAAACAAGTGTTCAAGGAGGGAATCTCTATTTACAATCAGTGGGACTTAGTATTTAGAACTTAATCAAAATTAGGCTAAGAGTTTGTATGTCATAGAAACATATTAAGTTAAGAAATAAAACATTATGTCTATAGAGTCATAGATTTTTATGGCTATATAGTCATGTTTATATTTCCATTATCATGTCCATAGCTTTGGGTATGCAGTTACTGAGTCCTCGCTCTTGTATTCTTTGGATCTAATAGCCACATATTAAGGATACCATGCGCCTTTTGTTCCTTAGGTCTTGACTTGTCTCACTCAACATGATTTGCTCTAGATTCATCCATTTCCCTGTGAATGCCATTATTTTATCTTGTCTGTTGGCTATGTAGAATTCCATTGTGTATGTATACCACATTTTCTGTATTAAAGCATTTTTTTAAGACTAGGATTTTACTGGTAACACACATCTTTGTATAATGGCCTACTTACCTTTTACCTTTTATTCTATTACTATTCTTTGAGAACATTTGAGGTTTTTATGCATGAAACAAATACTACCTTCACCATGCTTGCTGTGTGACAGGGTGCCCTTCTGTTGAACATGACTTATTCCTTGTGGAGACAATAGGGGATAGGTAATCATCCTTTCCGTGTTTAACATGGAAAAATACACATCACATAAAACATATCAACTGCAGTCATTTCACCTGTGTAGTTCTGTGGTGCAAAGTACCTTGGCACGGTGATGCAGCAACCACCGCCATTCATCTCCTGAAGGTTTTCATGTTCTCAGACTTGGTACATCAGATGACAACCTTCCCATCCCAGCTCCTGGTAGGTCCTGGCAACCACCATATTCTATTCTTCGTTGCCCTTGGCACCTCCTATCAATGGAATTATACAACACTCATCCTTTGTCCCTGGCTCATAATTTGAGAATGATAGGCGGGAAGTTCATCTTCGTTGTAGTGTGTGCAAATCTCCTTACACTTCAAAGCTGAGTGCTATCCAATTGTGCACATGGGCCACATTCTGATGATCCATTCCGCCATCCTCAGATATTTGACTTGTTTCTTCTTGAGGGATCTTGTGATGCTTCCAGAACATGGACTTTTGAGGATCGATGCCAGTCCTTGCTTTCAGAAATGGAAAAACTTCATTTACCCAGTCATTTTGTGTTTAGTATTTTTAGGAATTAACATACTGTTATAAAGTATGTTGATCTTCCGTTTTACACATGGAGAGACTGAAGCCGAGGGAGAATAAGTGATTGGTCCACAGTTGTGGTGCCAAGGAACCAATAAAGCTAGGATTTGAACTCATGGAGGCTGGGCCACACAAAGCAGTACACTTGGTCTCTGTGTCATATTGAATGATATAGGTTATGATGCAGGTGGACTCATTCTCTCCTGTGTGGAACACTTACGTTACGTGGTCTTTGCCATGTTAAAATTAGCACTACTTCGTCAAGAACTCAATGCATATACTACAAAATGAAGGAAATTAAGGGGCTGGGAGTTTGGCCTAGTGGTAGACTGCTTGCCTAGCATTCATGAAGACCCGGGTTTGATTCTTTGATACCACATGTATACAAAAAGCCAGAAGTGGTGCTGTGGCCCAACTAGCAGAGTGCTAGCCTTGAGAAAACTCAGGCCCTGAGTTCAAGCCCCAGGACTGGCAAAAACATGAAAAAATAAAGGAATTAAGGAAGAGGTTGGCTGTGTGAATGTTGAAAGGAGTGACACTGCTCTAGAGACATTGTATTCACAGGCTGCTTTGTTAAGTGGCAACTCCATTGTACAACTACTTAAATGTAATTGAACAAAAACAGCACAATGTTAACCAGCACTGCCTGTGTATGTGTACTTCTGCATGTGTCACCAGGATAATAATTTTAAAAATAGGGCCGGGAGTTTGGCCTAGTGCTAGAGTGCTTGCGTAGCATGCACAAAGACCCAGGTTCGATTCCTCGGTACCATACACACAGAAAAAAAGCTGGAAGTGGTGCTGAGGCTCAAGTGGTAGAGCTCTGGCCTTGAGAAAGCCCAAGGACAGTACTCAGGCTCTGAACTCAAGGCCCAGGACTAGCAAAAAAAGAAAAAAAAATTAAAAATAGATTAGGAGAGGGCATGAGCTTTTGTGAGTGGATCATTGGTGTAATTGGGTCACATTCTTCCTGTGGCCTCATCAGTGCTGACTATTTGATATTCAAATACAGGATTGACAGTCTGATAGCATACCAAACATGAGCCTCAACTGTATTATTATGCTCAGCAAGAGGAGCCTGACCTGAGAAACCACATATCATCGGATTCCATCTCGAGGTACCATACCAAACAGGCAAATTTACAATGGTCAGAAAGTCGATTCATGGCTGGGTGTGGGCACAGGCCTTCACTGTGACTGGTAGGAGGGATTTTATGGGGTATGATAATGTTCTAGGATTGATTTATGGCTCCACTCAGCAATGTAGCTACTTACCATTGAGCTGTGCACTTGAAATAGGCAAATTTTATGGTATGCAAAAGATAGCTCAATAAATCTGTGCAAGAAAAGAAAAGAGAGGGGGAAAATTAGAAAAGAGAAAGGCAAGCTCTTCAGTGACTCTGATGTTCTTTGACCTGAGACTCAGTCAAGACGGATGCCTGCTCCCGGCCTTGGATGGGCATAATGATCCTCATCCTTAGGTAAGACCTAGGAATTCTACATCTTTACCAAGCTTGGAAGTGAATTCTTCTTTTTAGGAATTCTGTTGACTGTGATTGACATTGCGACTCTCCTGAGGTCTACCTAGTGAGTAGCTAGGATTATAGGTATGAACCACTGGTACTCTTGCCTGATTTGGTTGACCATAATGTCTTGCTCTTACAAACAATACTGCAAGGAAGATCACTTTATATATCCCCTTGTCTAAAAGACAGGGTAGAATTTCTGGGCCAAAGAATGTGTTTATCATACACACACACACACACACACACACACACACACACACACACACACACACACACACACACAGAGCTTTAATATACTTCATCCCTGGGAGGAATGTGGACTCTTTCTGTGACTTTCCTGACCTGAGATCCATTCTGTAGGATCCTGGCTTGCATCTCAGTCAGGTGACTGAGGAAGAGAGCAGCAGGTTCTGGAGAAGTTGACTAATCTGTTTGCAGCGGAAGTAATTGTTTCATAACCAGAGGGGGCCTAGAGGCCTATCTTCAAAGTCCCCTCTCCTGGCTCTTCTCCAGCTAGCTATTACCCAGCATTCACACAGCAAGCCTCAGAATCCTCAGGCCCCCAACTAGGGAGGCGCATTGGGCCTCTCAGAGAGAGGCAGAGAAGTTTTTCTACTCACGGCTCAGGAGATCCATAGCCTATTGACTTCCTTGCTTTTTTGAAATGCAGATGAATCCTACAGTAAGTGAAGATGAAACTTCTGTGTGTGGAGGCTTCCCTTACAGGAAAGAGGGGATCCATGTGATCAGGACAGTGCACTGGGTGAGTCCCCATTATCATCTGTGCATTAACATGTTTGGAATTGTATTTCCAGCCATCTTGTGTACTTCTGTCCTCCCCAGTGGGAGAGGAGGAAGGGAGCTGTTCAGAGAAGTGGGTTCTGTTTGTTCATTTGAGTTGTGTTCCTATCTACTCCATGTCAGCATCTTCCATGTTCTTGTTGGGCCTGGATGTTCTTGTGATGAATTTCAGATTGTACAAATTTACTCCACTGAATGTGGAGTTGAAGACCCCGGGCAAAATGATGCAGCTCAGTCTCCTGGTTAGTGATTGTGTGATCTTGGGTTTGATTTCTCACCATCTCTGGCCCATTGTTTCCTCACCTACAACTGGAGGCCCTAGTAGTACTTCCTTGTAGGGTGGTTGCAAACACTAAATGAGATAATACTTGAAAGTTGCTTAATACAGGATGGATTGTATTTTCCTATGTGTTTTCAATGATGGTACCAATTATTAGTGTTGTGATGTTGGTGTTTATATTGTATATCATCCAAAATTTTCTCTGCTGGTCTGTAATTGTAGCCAGGGCTCAAAATTGAGAGAAAATATGCTTATTATCTTATGTTCCAAGCTCACCAAAACACTATCATTTGAAACTAATGCCTACTACAGAAAGCTTACTAAAGAAAACAGTTTAACTTCAGGTCCCATTGGGCCACACCTATAATACCAATTACTCAGAAGACAGGAGCAGGAAGTTTATAATTCCAGGTTAGTCAGAAAAATAGTTTGTGAGATCCATCTCAAAAGACTGGGCATGGTGATATGTAACTGCTACCCCAGCTATAATGCAAAGCCTAAGTAGGAGGATCAAAACCCAAGCCTGCCTGGACAAAAAGTGAGACCTTGTCTTAGAAAGACTCATGACTAGAGATATGGTTCAAGTGGTGGAGCATTTGCCTGGCAAGTGTAAAGCCATGGGTTCAACCTCCACCCCCAAAATGATGCCAATTTAGATCTTATAACTAATCCCTCTGAGCTCACAATTACTCAGTAGCAGAAGAAAAAGGCAAAGAAGAGAAATTACTCTAAGAGAAAAGTGCTTATGGAGAAAGGCTCTTTCTATTACTTTCTCTCTGCTCACCCATCTACTTAATACACGGGTAAACAGAGAGATAACGTATGTTGCACATTATAGTAAGTCAGTTGAAAGCCCAAGACAGAAAAGTTTTAAGGCAGCTGGAACAAAAAGATGCATCACATTTGAATGTGAAATGGTAAGATAGCCTGTGTCTCAGTAGAAATGAGAAGACAAGAGAACGGAATTGCAAAGTGCTAAAATTAAAGATGGGCCTAAATGTCCACTCAGAGCCAAAATAAAGGTAAAAATCGGAAGAAATTATGAGTTTATTACTCTCTTCCCAATGCTAACAGAGGAAAACACAGAAAATGGAGAAATAAGGAGCAATTTTTAAAAAGAGTAAATCAAAAAAATTAAAATTGACTCTATAGGATAGTAATAATATTTTTGGACATGTGATAACAATGATACAAAAGGCAAATAAACAGATACCAAGCACTTTACCTGCCCTATACCTGGAAATGGAATAATAAATACTTTCTTTTAAACTTTAATGAGACAATGATACATTTTAATTTCTTTTGTGACCTTTAATAAAAAGAGTAAAAGAATTTCCACTTGTAAGCTAATAGAGGGGGAAAAGTGGCAAAATTCTTTGAAAATCTAAATGAAGGCAACAAATAAAAGAAGAAAAAATAAAAAGGAAAAATTACAAAAGGTAGTTCTAACCCTAAACATGGAAGAAATTACATTAAATACCAGTAGATCAAAATTCCCAATAAAGCTGGACTTGCACAATTGGGTGTAAAGAAACAACTACTTTTAAATTGTATTTATTAACTGAAAGTTTTCCAAATAGTGAAAAATGTTAAGATCATGTTAAGACTGGAACTGAAAACTACTAAGCCATGTTACAGCCAAAGAATGTTGGATTTGTGCTAAGCGTTACTAGAAATATATAACACTGCACAATAAATATCAGGTACATGTGCGCCCCTAACGCTACTTCAAAACATAGAAACAAATAATCAGACAGTGAGAGAAATCCATGTACCTAATGGGAAAATTTAACATTCTGTATGATGGGAAGTGTATGCATGCCCACTTGTGCGTGTGCGCGCGCGCACACACACACACACACACACACACACACACACACACACGGGGCCGGCAAACTAACCAATATAATTTGCATGCATAAATAATCCCTTTTGGAAGTATAAACTAAGAATTAATCAAGGCGTTTAGAAGACTGATAAAGAGAAAGTTAATGTGCAAAAATAAAATTGAAGCCAGGCACGGTGGCTCACGCCTGTATTCGTAGGTACTCAGGAATTAACAGTTCAAAGCAAGTCTGGGCACTAAAGATCATGAGACTCTTACCTCCAATTAACCTCTAGAAATGTGGAAATGGTGCTGTGGCTCAAGGGTAGGGCAGTAGCCTTGAACTAAAGAGCTCAGGGACAGTGTCCAGGCCCAGAGTCCAAGCCCCATGGCTGACAAAAAAGCAAAAAACAAACACCCCCCCCTCAAATACAACAAAAAATGAAATTGGTAAAGCAAGTACAAAACCAAAATTTGAGTAACATTCACAATAAGTCAATATGAACAGATAAATTTTGCAAGTACAGACTATAATGTTCTCATATAAAGTACCAGAAATAAGGAACCAAATTGAAGATTATACATGTGTATGGGTTGGAAAGACTATTACATTTAAGATGTTAATTCATTTAAAGCTCATCTGGAGATTCAGTGTAATCCTTGTCATTATTACTAAATTTTGAGAAAATTAAAAAGCTGACTAAAACTCATATACCATATCAAAAGATTAAGAAGAACAACAGAGATACACACACATAAACAAAACTTTATATTTATCAGGTTCTGTGGGGGAAAAATACTATCACTAAAATTCCAGTGGTGAAGCCATAACCTCTAATGTGACTGAATTTGGAGACAGAATCTACAACGAAGAAATTGAGGTTAACTAATGTCATAGGATAGGGCCTCAATATAGATATATTAGTGTTCTTCTCAGAAGAGACAACATATAGTGAATGTATCTTCAAATGGTAACATAAGAAAGTGCCTGTCTACAATCCAGGAAAAAGAGCCATCTGGTACCTTGATTGCAGACTTCCTGGTCTCTGGAGTATGAGAACCTGGTGTCAGTTGCTTAAATTACTCATGCGATAGGGTTTCCTGAGGGCAGCCCCACAAAGGCTAATACTAAAACAAACTAAAACAGACTCTTTTCTCTAATTCCTCCAATCTGGGCTATGGGCAGTGGGAACAGCTTATTGTTAGAAGCTTAGAGAAATGGGACTGAGGACATCAAGTGTGCATCTTGATGGGACAGAGTTGGCAAGGGAGAAGCTATAAAGTCAGCAGTGTTGAATAGAAGTCACATAACTTGGCCCTTGTAAGTATGGTATTAGAAAAGCTAAACCTGAAGTGAAGTCAGGCCCGGCGTCAGCTAAATATACAAATGAAATAAAGTTCATAAGGGTACACATATCATGTTGTTATCCATGACAAGATTTTAGATTGAAATGTGAAAGACAGACAAAAACATTAGGATATAAAAGACACCCAAATTTTCATGGGAAGGAATCATATTGAACAGAAAAATTTCAGTTTGTTTAGAGAAATAAGCTGTACAAAATACGATATAGAACAAAAGTTCGTTGAAGATATATAATAAAGATGTGTAGTTAATCCATATGCATGTGCACGTATATGCATACACACAGCCTGGGGTGCTTATCTATAATAAGAAAATGACAACCAATAGACAAAATGAGCCGAAAACTTGAACAGATTTCAAAAGACTCACAAAAAATAGATATTCAATGATCCCCAACCAACATAAGGAAGCTTTGGCTCCTCATTCATCAGGAAAATGCAAATTGAATTAGATAATGGAAGAAATGAGATAACTATACACAGCCACCAGAATGGCTTAAAGACACCGGCCTTTCAATTTTTAGCGTATTACCAGAGACATTGGCACACTAGTGGTGCACACTTGTCTGGGCACGGCCAATTTGGAGAGCTGTTTATCAGTGTCCACTAACACAGAATACATTCAAACTCTTTATCCTAGCATTTCCACTACTAGGCATATATCCTACATGTCATATGAGCACCCAGTAATTCATGGAGACATTTTGTAGAATTTGTTTCTAATAGGTTCAAACTGGAAAGTTCAAATGTCTGCTGACAGAAGAATGAATCTACCTATTGTGCATTATTTGCAAGAATATCATGAAGCTGGGGAAATGAACAAGTTATTGCTACACACAAGAATGTGGGTGGCATTGTGTCACGTTGAGTAAAGTGCACCAGACATGGAAGAATAAATATTCTATCACACTATTCTAACAAAGTTCAATATGCAGAAAATTTCCACCAATCAGGATGGTGATTAGCTTTGGGAAAGAAGTTGGGAACTCAAAAAGAGCGCCTGTTTCTGATCATGGTCCTTTTCTTTCTTGATGGGTGTGGTGATTAACAAGTAATAATCTGAGCTAAACCCTTGAGCTTTGTGTATAAGCAAGGGGTTTCAAATGAATTGCTTGAAGTGTAATAGACTCCAGGGAGAGTATAAGTAGTGCAATTCTTTAGAAAGACTAAGTCAAAGCCCAACAAAATAATCACCAGAAAATGGGTACTGGCAAAAGGGGAGGAAGGGGCCATGTGGAGAGGGGGAAAAGAATGAAGGGGGAAGAGGAAGGAATGCAGGCAAGCATTCATTCATTGCATGTACCACAGAAAAATAAAGAGTGAGTCAAAAGGCAATGAAGATGATGGATGACATAGATCAAGATGCATTGTATACATAGACTGCTTTGTTTAATGGCGAAAATCCAATACATAACCTAAAAATTAAGAGGTGTGGGAAGGTGTGAGTTGGGAGGGGTGGGTGACAATGTGGAAAGGAGTGACATTCTCAAGATACACTGTATTCATGGCCTGCTTTGTTGAATGGCAACTCTTTTGTACAACTAATTATAGATAATAACCCCCCCCAAAATGAATGTGAAAGTAATTCCTTCTAGTTCTTTTTGGAAGAGTTGGTTAACAGTTCCTTGTATCTGGTTCAATTTACTTCTGAAGCTGTCAGAGCCTGGATTTTTCTATAATGGGGGACGATTTATGGATGTTGATATTATCGTATTCATTATTGACTTGCTCCTATTTTCTGTTTCTTTGAAATTCAGTCTTGACAGGTTGCAAGTGCAGGAGATAAATTCATTTTTTTTAAGTTATCCAGTTGATTGACTAGTTTAGAATTCTTCACAGTAGTCTCATTAGCCCATGGGGTTAATTGTCATGTTCTGGTTTTGTGTGTTCTTTCTTGTTCTACCTTCCTTAAAATTAATCTATTTATGGATTTGGCAATTTAAGTTAACAACAACAATAACAACAAGAAAACCCAAGTCCTTCTTTTTGTTAAACTTTACTATTTTTTTCTGTCTATAATTTATTATTTCTGCTCTCATCTTTGTTGTTTTCTTGTTCTTTGGGACATTCTCACTCTGCTGTGTTTCTTTTATCTTGAGATATTTTCAAAACTTCCTTTTTGATTTCTTGTTTGCTCTATTGGTTATCTGGAGGCATGATTTCTATGTGCGTAAAAATCTTCTGTTTTCTTCCTCTCTCTGACCTCTTCTTTTATAACATTGTGGATAGAAAAGCCGCCTCACATGATTTCAGTCTTGTTAAATTTGTTGCAGCTTATTTTATATCCAAAGATACGATCTGTCCCGTGGAATGTCCTGTCAATGCTTGCAGGGTATGCATCCGGGGTCACTGCTCAGAACCTGTCTGCTGAGAACTTTAGGTCTCAAGTACAATTCAAGCCCAATGTTTCCTTATTGATTTTCTGTCTAGATCATCTGCTCATTGTTGGTAGTGGGATTTTGAACTCCCCAATTATTATTGTAGTGCTGTTTATCTTTCTCTTTGCATCTATTAATATTTGCTTTATATATTTAGCTGTGCCTATGGTGGCTGCATATGTATTTGCGGTAGTTATATCCCTTTGACAAATTAGCTACCTTATCATTCTCTAATGAAATTCTTTATCTTTTTATTATAGTTTTTGGCTTACTCATTTTGTCTGTTATAAATATCGCTACTCTTGCTCTCTTTTGTTTTCTATTTGCATGGAAAAAAATGTTCCTATCCATCCACGTTCAGCTGAGTTTAAAGTTCATATGAATTTCTTGCAGGTAGCCTGTACTTAGATATGTTTTTTAAAAATCCATTAGTCACTCTGTCTATTTGACTAGACATTTAAACAATTTACATTTAAGGTAAGTAACTGCAAATTATTTTTTAATGTTTTATGTTATAAATCTTTTGTCCCTTTTTCCTGTCTCCCTTTGTGCATTGGTGGCTTTCTGTGGTAAGCTCTGATTCTTCTCTTTTGTTAGTTAAAAAAAAATGACAGATTTTTGGCTTACTCATTACAACCAGGCTTAAACAAAACATCCCATAGTGGTAGTGGGAGATTAAGCAAATGACTTGTTTGACCTCTACATACATGGCTACAATTTGCTTTTTTAAATGTATATTGTGCATCCTTCACCCATCTTTACAGCTACAGTTATTGTTAATAGTGGACTTCTAACTTTTGGACTCCTAACTTTTTCAGTTGGGGTTTCCTCACGACATTTCCACACATGTATAAAATGCACCTTGATGCAGTTTCCCCTCCTTCGCCTCCTCCACTTTCCTCTGTAACTCAGTCTCAGCAGGTTTCATGGTACTCTTTCGAGTCATACATAAAAAGTACTTCAACAATATTTTCCTTCACTGCTTGAGCTTATGCCTTTAGCCCTTTTGATTTGATTTTTATTTATTTACATATTTACATATTTATTCATTGAGGAAGGGTATTACTAACTTTTGCCTAGGCTGGCCTTAAACCCAAGATCTTTGATTTGAATGGAGAAGTACTGAAAGATCACTCTTTGGAGTAAAATATTCTTCATCAGAAGCTGTTTTATTCTTTTAGTACGTTGTATGGATCCTCGTACTCTCTCCTGGCATGCTCGATCTCTGCACATCACTTTTATGTTGGTGGGATTTTATTGGGCTGAAGATAAGTTCCTACACTCTAGCTATGTGGGCCATATCTTTTTAAAGCTGTCATTTGGTCTACTGATGGAGAAGTTGCAGGAAAATTAAGCGAGAAAATCTTGCATGCTCAAAATAAATACTCGACAGGTATTCACGGTTGATAGTATGATTTTTATGGCAGTGGTGTTCTTACTGGCCTTTTTATATTCATCGTGGGAGGTTTCCATGAGGTGAACGAGGAAGACCGCGCACTGAGGAGTGAAGAATGAAGGGGGCTATGGTTTCCACCGCTGGGCAGCCACAGACCATTGTTTTCTCCTCTGAGCTGTGAACCCTTCTGGTCCTGAACCATGGGATGATCCAGATCAGCCACTGCAGGTCTCTGACCTAAGGGGGAAGAGGCACACTTAAACAAAGAGCTCAGGTGTGTAAGTTGAACCCTGACCTTGCGCCTTAATTCCATCTATGGCTTTGGGTGATTCATTTCTTTTCTAAATCCCAGACATTGTGCTTACAATAGTAGAAAAGTCAAATTTGCTAGCCAGTGTCTCTGTCTCTAACCTTCTGTGGTCATGCAATTGACCATAAGTGGTCCTTTTGTACCTCTTGACTAGTAATTATGGATGGTGGTCCTGGTACTTAACTGCTAATGAATGAATGATGACGATGATGGTGATGATGATAATGATGATGATTATAATGATGATGATTATGATGATGATGATAACTTCTCATTGAGCATTGTTTATACTCTATCTTTTGTGGCATGTACTTTATCCCCTTCTGTCTTAACCCTCAAGAAATTGTTTTCTAATTTCCCATTTTAAAAATGAGGCAGTATAGCCATAGGGAAACTAAATAGCTATCCTCAGACCATGGACAGAGGTAAAGGTAAATTAGAACCCAGGAAGCCTGAGGTTAGGCACTGCCCTGCCTTCCTGTTCTTTCTCATGCTTTGAAGGAGAGTCATTAGCAGTTTTCCTCAGCTTTGGGTGGTGGCTGCTGTGGGGCTTTGGCTTCTAGTCCACCGAGGGTTAGTCAGTGTGGACAGCAGCCCCAGCCACGCGTCTACCCTCCTGCCATTTCCATCTTTACCACCCTGGCCACCACCGCTGTGGCCCAGCGAGCGGCCCCGATGCAGGCCATCAAGTGTGTGGTGGTGGGAGACGGAGCTATAGGTAAAACTTGTCTGCTGATCAGTTACACCACCAATGCATTTCCTGGAGAGTACATCCCTACTGTCTTTGACAACTATTCTGCCAATGTTATGGTAGATGGAAAACCAGTGAATCTGGGCTTATGGGATACAACTGGACAAGAAGATTATGACAGATTACGCCCCCTCTCGTATCCGCAAACAGATGTCTTCTTAATTTGCTTTTCCCTTGTGAGTCCTGCATCATTTGAAAATGTCCGTGCAAAGTGGTATCCAGAAGTGCGACACCACTGTCCCAACACCCCCATCATCCTAGTGGGAACAAAACTCGACCTTAGGGATGATAAAGACACGATTGAGAAGCTGAAGGAGAAGAAGCTGACGCCCATCACCTACCCACAGGGGTTAGCCATGGCGAAGGAGATGGGTGCTGTAAAATACCTGGAGTGCTCTGCTCTCACCCAGCGAGGCCTCAAGACAGTGTGCTCTGCCCGCCCCCCGTCAAGAAGCGGAAGAGAAAATGCCTGCTTTTGCCAACCACCCTCCTCCTCACTCCAGCAGATGAGCAAGACCAGTGTTGCCAGTGTCTTGTCTTAAGCCGTTCCTTTCCTCCTCCCTGCTGCCCCTCCCCAGACGGGCATTTCACACACCTTTGAACTCGTCACTCCCTCCTTACTAACGTAGGAAGTGCTTTTCTTATAGATCCCCTTCTTAATGAGCCATATGCCTCCTACTTGTACTATAAAATCTTTCAAATAATGCATTAGAAATTTTTTTCCCTTCGTAGATCAGCAAAAGTGCATTCCTGTTTTCGCATTACTTTACTCAAAGCTAATAAGTGCTCTCCTTACTTTTCTAGTAACTTAGGTGTAAAAAAAATCATGTGTTGCAGCTTTACAGTTTTTAAAATATTTTAGATATTCTTAAAACTATGAACCTTAACATCACTCACTGTCTTGCCAGATTGCCAGCACTGTCATGTGACTAATCCCAACCCTCCCTCCCCAGGCGGGCCCTTCCCATGGCACTCCGCCATGTCCCCCTGCATCCGAGTTGTGTAACCCGCTAGTGCTGACCCGGTTCTGTACACCTTAACTCACTGGCAGGAGCACAGTGTTGGACCTTTCAACCACTAGAACAAAAGTTTTTTTAATTGACAGTTGCAGAATTGTGGAGTGTTTTTACATTGATCTTTTGCTAATGCAGTTAGCAGTATGTTTTGCATGTATGACTTAATAAATCATTGAATCATAAAAAAGGAAAGAGAATCATTAGAATGAATCCGTGTGGATAGTCTTTTAAATTTGTGTTCCACTGACCAAGTTTTCTTAACACTGGTTCTAAGCCTGGGTTTTGGAACTGAGAAAACGGAGGCTAGTAAAAGTCAAGTGAGTTTGCAGAGATTCTGACATTGGTTAGCAGCAGAGACTATTTCAGAGACATCCTTTCAAGTGATATTCCCAATGCAGAGTTCAGAGATTTATCTGCAATATGGCAACTAACTCTATGAAAGAAAGAAGCAAAGAGAGAAAGAAGCAAAAGAAGAAAGAAAGAATCAACCATCTCTATGACCTACTTCACATGTGAGATGTAAGAGTGTAAATGTAAATGTAAAAAAACAACCTACAAATAAGCAGCCTTAAATCTTCCAGTGTAAAACCATGTCCCCATGCTCCTACCACATATGTCTCTGCCTAGACCCTACCAGGCCACTCTTAATGAGCACACCATGGTGTCACCCATGGGAATTGGTGCAGGCGGGCCATCCTTTTTCCCTCCTGCATTTCAGCTGCTTGAAGCACTGACACCCCACAGGTTCCCACGGCAGGAAAAATATGACAAGTTAATTCTGCAGCCAGCCAGGCTGGAGCAAGCCTGGCAGTTTAATGAGAGGGTCTCTGATTGCTATGGCAGGAAAGAGAAAGTCCGATATGACAATTGCATTATCTGAGATTAAACTATCCCATGCAGGAAGGAAGGTGGGAGCTTGTGGTTTCTTTATTCTGTCCACCTGGCGTGGCTCATCATGGAGGCCCCATGCTTGTCAATGGGGAGAATGCATGATTGCAGTGGAGACTGGTGATTGTACAAAATAGCAAGGGCTGCCTTTGGAATTTTAGGGTCTACAGAATCACTCCTGATTGGGGGTTGGGGGGGTGAAGCACACAACAACTCAGCAGCCTGGTCTGGCCTGGTGCCGAGCCTTTAAGCCAATTCCCAGCCTTGTTTCTATGACTTTCCCCTCCACAACCAGCAAGTAAGGTGGAATTGAAAGCATGCCATTTTATAGAGAATGACCATGTCCACAAGAAGCACTTAATGTCACCATGGCTCCCATGCCAGAGCAACCAGCACCCCCGGAATCTTTCTTTTTTCTTCCCCACCTTGCTCTATTCCCATTTTAATACATGTCAAGTTATTTTTGTACCAGTATTGGCACTTGAACTCAAGACCACATGTCTTCACTGTGTCTTTCTCTCACAGCTGGTGCCATACCAAATGAGCCATGCCTCCACTTTTGGTGCCTTATTGGCTGACGGGAAATAAGAATCAAGAAGGGGAAAGTCCCTTCCCCTGCTGAGGTTTAAATCCAGGATCTCATGCATGCTAGGCAAGCACTATACCAATATGCTGGGCCAACTCTAATTTGACCTTGCTCCTCGTCTATGGACCTGTCAGTTGACTTTGGTGTTCATGGGTTGATACTGTTCCAAGCTTCCTTTGGATTTACCTGTAATGCTATGATTTAGATTTGCCTGATGGGCTCTTTTGCTCTGCCAGTTCTTCTGATAAAGATAACTGTTTCTGGCTGTCACCTCTTGTCACCCAGGCCATATTAGGATTGTTGAGGATTTTTTTGACTGACACTTGATGAGATTTCTTCTCTCAGATCCCTATTTGACCTTAGATTTATGGGGAAACTGTTAAGAAGTTCACAGATCTTATAGCAGTAACACTCCAAGCCCTAACACACAGACAAGAATGGCTGGGTGTTGGATGGGGAAGGGGTGTTAATTAGCTTTCTTGTCACTGTAATTATGACTTCAGAGAATCCATTCCATGGTTCCCTGGCAGGATTATCTTGAGCCTGAAGAGAGACTGACATTAGGATGACAAAATGTATGGAAGAGGTTGTTTACAACATGGAGTCCAGGAACAGAGAGGAAGGGGCTAGGAATAAAATAACCCCCTCCCAAAGACCTTCCCTATAATGGCCTATTTCTTCCACCTCCTCAAATTTCCAGAACCTCCTAAAATAGAACCATAAATACAGGAGCCTGTGGGAGATATTTCCTCTCTAAGCCATGACAGGGCAGGAGTAGGGTGGGAGAGCAAGGAAGATCTGGAGGAGCTTTTTCAGGATTCATGTTGGGGTAATACTGCATGAGTCAAAGTTCTCCTGGGAAACAGACCCAGGGGGGACACAAAGTCCTTTCTCAGATCCATGGGAACCGATCCCAGGAGCCTGAAGGTGTTAAACTCTCAGCATGCTTGATCAGGTGTCTCATTTGACACTGTCAAATGATGATGAGGGTCATGTGCCTATGACACGAGACATTCTCTTGTTTATTTTAAATCATCTCTACATTATTTGTAATCCTTAATATCATGCCAAAACTCATCAATAGTTGCTGAGCTATGTCATTTGGTGAAAGGTCTACATGCATTGAACACAGGGCTTGCTCCCCCCCCCCCATCCTTTCTGCTTCATGGTTGGTTGAATTCATGGATGTGGAACCCACAGATGCAGTTAGACTAATTGTGCTGGGGTTGGGGTGGATTGTGGGGAATGGTGACTTGACTATGGGCACTGGGAAGTCCTACAGTCTACTCGCTGCGTGTTCTAGTTCCAGGAGAGTCAGTGGTGTAAATCAATCTGAATCAAAAGTCGAAGGAGCCGGGGACTTGAGGCTGGGATCCCTGTCTGTGAGCTGGAGAAGATGAGATGGATGTTTCCACTCAGTAATGAGGCAGAATCAAAAGGGACCAATTCATCCTTCCTCCTCCTTTTGGTTGATTTCTAGCCCCCAAGGGATGATATTCTACTCACCTACATCAAGAAGGACAGTGATTCAGACCAGTCTCAAACATGCACTGCTTTAATGTAAGCACATCAGGTTCCTACATAACATGATCAATTCGAATTCCAGAACCACTCCTATTAATTAATACTCCTTACAAATGACCATCAATCACCACCATCCATGTCCACAGCATGCAGAATCCATGCAGGGCTAAGTGCATGCTAAGCACAGCATCTATGACTCTCCCACCTCACTGATAACAGAGAGATGAAGTCGATTTTACAGAACATAGAGAGGATTTGGTAATACGGATTCTCTTGTTTGCTTGACCTCCTCCCCGCAGGAAGAGAACAGAAGGATTTCTTAGTAAATTAGAAGGCAGCTCCAATGCTTCAAATGATGGAACACCAGACTCTTATTGGCTGAGTGGTACACTGGTTGACAAGACCAGAAGTATAGCAGATTTCCGAGTTGATTTAATTTAAGAGCTTACAGTACATTTGGGGCTGCAGACCCACCCTCCAATTCCACCATCCTCAGCTCTCTTGGATCTACCTTCTTTTGTAGTTTGCCTTGATCTCAGACTGACTTCTTAGTTGCACAGACTTAGACAGCTACTTGCTTCTTTTCTGGCAGAGAGTTGCTTTCTCATCCTCCTCAGGAATAAAAGCCTTGAACTTCACCCTCCCGGATAATATGGGACCAGAGGATGCTGACAGCTGGCTGGTGGAGGTCACACGGAGGGCATTGTTCTGACCTGAGAACAATGGAAAATAAGACTGTGGCGACAACATTTGAGCTTTCCAACCCTGTGTTTTGTGAAACCAATGATCCCCTTTTCAGCTCTGGCATGATAAGTATCTACCAAAAGACTTGTCATCTCTTCATCTGTCTTTCCTAGGAGGTGACTACAATCCATCTCCCCCATGCTGTGGGAGGTGGGAAGAGGAACTGACTGTTGGCAGGAGGAGGAAACAGGCTGGAAGCCACCTCTGCTTTAGTCACTGACCCAGTCTTTGAAAGGTTCTGTGTGGGGGGCGGGGAGAAGGAGAGGAAGGAGAGAGGGAGGTGGCTGCAGTTCTCTCCTGTTCAATGTGTTAGTAAGTGGGGAATGGGGGAAGGGGGAAGTAGATATGCAGTTCTTGGGTGGCTCTGAGTCCCCCGCAGGCAGGCAGTAAGGGCTCTGTATGAATGGTCTGACTGAGCCCTTCAGCATACCAGAAAAAGCATCAGAATCCCTATATGTGCCAGCCACCTGCTCTTTCTGGCCACTCACCCAACCAGTCTCACATCACAAGGAAAGCAAGCTCAGGAGTAGATCGCCATCTAAGAAAGAAAAATTCAAGATGCCAAGTGTTGGGACAGAAAGTCTCAGGATTGCATCTCCATTATTTTTGAATTAACATATATTAATGCTATGAGGGAGGTGTATGGTGAGATGGTGATAATTCTGGAGATGTGAATACACTGAACAGGTGCAGCCACTCCATTACATTCCTGTGTCCTCTCCTTTCCTCCTTTCAAACAATGGTAGGATTACCCAAGCTTTCCCACATATTCTCTCTCTCTATATATATATATATATTCTCTCTATATTCTCTCTCTCTCTCTCTCTCTCTCTCACACACACACACACATACACACACTTGTAGCATTCCTTCAATCTTCTTTATTTTTTAGTATCCTTTGCTTTTTCCTTCCCACTCTCCCCTCCCTCATAGTCTTCCTTCTACACTCATATCCATCCTCACTACCATCATCATCATCGTCGTCATCATCAACATTTCAGGTCTATATCAAAGAAATTGTGGAATCAGACAAGGTGGCAAATATTTGATGATGAAGAAAGAAAATATTGGACACACACACACACACACACACACACACACACACACACACCATCGAGCGTTAATTCAGCCATAAAAATGAAATTATGTGATTTTCATGAAAAAGGATGGGTCTGGAGAGATTGTTATGTTGAGTGATAGAAGGAAAGCTCCAAAAGACAGGGCTCATATCACATGTTTATGTTTATTTGGGGAGGCTAGACCTAAAGTGCCCAGCATCTTTCAAAGCAAAGGGCTTCCAATCTACCCTTCATTCTGTCCTGTTAACTGTAGACCTCATTAATCTAGACAGTTGTTGGACTTGAAGCCATTGCTGACTGTGATGCTGCATTACTTTGCCCTTTAGTCCACTTGAGTCTTTAAGTGCTTTCTTGATTCTTGAATTCCATTGCTTAGATGTTTCTGTCACTTACACAAACCCACAGGGCCAACAGGGACACTAGGCATCATCTATTGAGTACCTATTGCATACACTGAGTTTTACAGGCCTTAGTTCTAATGACACTGCATGTCTGCTAGTATCATTCCTATTTGTCCTGTGAAAAGACAGTGGTGCAGAACAAGTAACTTGCACAACGTATCTGAATTTATTAAAAGGGTAGTGCTAAGGAATTCTTATCTAAATTGTAGCACATCCTGTGACACAGGCCAAGCCTTAAAGGCCACAGCTTTTAACTGTTGTGCCAGAGCCTGACAAAGCTCCTTTCACCCGCATCCCTTTAATACAACTGGGAAAGGCTTGTATTTCAGAAAAATTTTGTACTCAACACTGAAGGAAACTGAATAGCAACAAATGCCACAAATACAGGGAATATAAAAAGAGCCAACTTTGCAAATGCACATATTTGACACCAGGAATCACAGAGGAATACAACAGAAAGCTTTGCTGCTGCCTGAACCTGTCCGTATGTGTGACTGTTGAGTGAGAATGGAGAAACTGAACTGCAGAGGTGGAATGAAATGAGCGGGGCAGGGCTGCAAGTTCTATTCTCCCTGGAAACTGTTTTGTCCTGTGGCTTTTTTTCATATATTTTTATTATAATTAATAGAAGGGTTACATGATATTTGCCAGCTAGGAGGGGGATTAATTCACATACATTGATACCCTTTCACATGTCTTGGTCCCCATTTCCCTCCCCCCCACCCCCGCCCCTCATCTTGTTTTGTCCTATGGCTTTGACCTCCAAATGCTAATATATTTCTGCTCCTCATCTCTAGTTTAGGCTTCTCATGTGAAACTTGATGGACAGCTCTACTTGGATGTCCTGTGGATAACTCAGTTTCTCTATATTTGGACCTATCATATGTCTTCCTTCCAAATGCTTTTCTACTCATCTAGCAAATGGTGTCCAATCTCCACTCAGAAAACAGATGCCTGAAGAAAAGTTGTTCCTGTTTTGTCCCTTGTATCCCATTGGCCATTAATTTCTGGCAGATTTGTTTTAGCCAAACATTTCTTGACTTATTCTCATGACCTTCATCTGTCTCAGGTCACCTCCATCTCTCACCTGGACTATTGTCATGGTTTCTGAATGACTTAGGCATCTCTTAATCTGTTCTGTAGGCAATGGGTAAGCTTTCCAATCACAAATATGATTATTCCATTTGTTTCCCCATATAAGCCTCCTAAGAAGTCTCTATTAGTCTCAAAAACAAAGACTAACCCTGCTTACTCTTCTAAACCTGTCACTAAACACTCTGGACTCTTTGTACTTGGGAGCTTGAACCTTGTTCCTGCTCTTGACATCATGAGATATTTCTGAGTATTTCTTTTCATGTGTTGGGACATCTGGGACTTTCCCCAAGCCCATCTCTTTCAATCAAATACTCTCATATCAATCCCTCTTTGTCTGGCTTCATCTAGATCCAATTTACTCCAATTTACTTTCTAGATCTCATGAAAATGGGATAAAGCACCCATACAGGCCTTAGCTTATTAGTTATCTCTTATAGCACTTTCTCGGCTTTATACATTTCTACTCAATATCAGGGAGTCTTTAAAGAGACCCCGATATCTAACAGATCACAGTAACCCATTTGTTATCACAGAACCCCACATAGCACATGCAACGTTCAATAAATATCTGAAGACTGGTTGAATAGATGGGTGCATGAAGAAATATGGAGTCATCAGGGTTTCAGAGGCTGTGATTTGATTCAACATGGGTGGTGCATACGAAAGACTGAGTCAAGTGGAACAAGCATTTCCAGAGCATGGCTTCTGCGACCAGCTGGTTGCTTCACAATATGAACCTGAGAGAGAAGAGCTGCACTTCTTGATTGGCAAGACCCCAGCCTCAGACCATTCTGCTCTCCTCACCTTTTAGCCACGCTAATTATGCATCTGAAGTGAGCAGACCATGAGAACCTTGCTGGCCCAGTTTGTAAGGACATTTTAAGAAGTACATTTCTAAGAGAAAAATTCATTCTCTTTTCTCTCATGTTCCTTCACTTTTATCCTCTCTCCTTTCCTCTTGAGATGGAACTTCCCACTGTTTCTGGGTCCCCCCCACTTTCATCTTCCACTTTGCATTCACTTGTAGTTTCATTGTGTTTTATTTGAGAATGTGGTGGCAGGACCAGGGCTACCGCATTTCAGAAGGTGGAGTGTCCATGTCTGAATTGATTATCAGGGTGCTCTGTGACTCACATACCCCGCATAGCGCCTCTAGCAGAGGAGGCAGTGGGAGAGGGAAGTCAGTGGAGAATGGGAAAAGATCAGTGTTAATTTCTCCCGATACCGCCTTGTGATGTTGCTCAGTCAATAAGAGATTAGACCAGAGAGAAGGCTTAAATGGTCATGCCTCTTCTCATTGCCTGATAATCCTCTCCTTTCCATTCTCACACAAGGCCCTGTGCAGGGCCCCGGTCTGTATGAAGCTGTGGATGCACACAGAACCCTGCAGGGGCTTCTTTCTACTTTGGGTATCTTATGAAATCCTTGAAGAATGACTTCTGGTGTTCTTTCCGAGCAAATGGAATATTGTGGAGAAGTCTTCTGCCTTCTGTTCTGTGGGATTGGTGGCTGGAAGGTAAGAAAAGACTGGGTGTGTAGTAATAAGATAGGAGAGAGAGAGAGAGAGAGAGAGAGAGAGAGAGAGAGAGAGAGAGAGAGAGAGAGAGAGAGAGAGAGAGAGAGAGAGAGAGAATGAACAAGAAAGCAAGGTGTGTGTGGGGGGGGGGAGTATACCAAGATATTATCACTGCTTTGTTCTGCATGCCCGGAGGTGGTGGCAGAGATCCCCGGAGCTGATGTTTACAAGATTCTCACCTGCAAGAACCCCCACCCCATCCCTTTGGTGTGGATGGTTCCTCTCACTTGCTTCCAGCTAGTAGGGATGTCAAAGGTAATGAAACATCATGCTTGTGATTGCTATGCCATGTTAACCTGATTTTTCTGGGGCCCTTGCTAAATCTAGCTGTCTCTGTAGGCAGCTTTGTAGAAGAAAGCCACCACACATCCATCCTGCAGATGTACACTCAAAATAACCAATGCTATGGACAAACACATGATACTAAAAGGGGACCTCAATTCTCAAGGGAGAAACCCACTCTGGCCAGCAACTTGATTGCGGACATGTGAGAGCCTGGCAGAGAATCCCAAGCCATGGCGAACTCCGGTTGCACAGAAACCAAGAGACAGCACAGTGTGTGTCACTATTACTAACAACAGCACATTAATATCACTCAGCTGCATACTAACAGGGACCTGATTGTAATTTTACAATATTAAGGGTCTCAGTTCCCTTTGGCTGCTGTCTCCTCAATGTGCATTTTCCCCCTGGTGTGCAGAAGAAGGATGTGAGCTGGAGGAAGGACAAAATGAAGTATGCAGAAAGAAAATACTAGATCTCCCAGCTTGTGTGGCTTGCCTGGTCTTCTTGTTTTCCCTGGTGATCTCTCACTCTTTCTCTTCCAAATGAACACAAGAAAAGTGCTTAGAAGGGTGCCTGGCTGTGAAAAATAGCTGTGCTGTTGCATTTATTTTTATTGCAGCAGATATCATCATTGTCATTGCCTATACTATCATCATCACCATCGTCACCACCTCCTTCTTCCCGCACATTTTCCTTTCCCTGATAGAGGCCATCTACCGGTACCTTTTTCACTGAAGTCAAAGATGGGAGCCTGTGTAAATGACATTTCCCAAACTTCCCTGTCACTCTTAGCATTTGGTTTCACCAAAGAAGAGACACTGTAGGAAGAAGGAAAGCTTAGGCGAGACTCTCCACTCTCTACTCCTGGCAGTATTGCTGTGATCTTCGTGATACTAGCTGGTGACAACCGTGGATCCCTTCTTGGCAAGCAGGGGCCCAGTGGGTGACTCTAGTCAGGATCCCCTAGCAGGGTCTCCTCTCTGGTGCCTGCCCTGACTGAGGCCTCCAGCCCAGCAGTGTGTGGAGAGGACCTTATGGGTTCTGTTGGAGAAGCACCATCGCTTGTTTTTGTTCCCTTAGCCCCACAAGTGGTGGATTCCTCCTGCAGTGACTTCTCTTTATTTCATCACCCCCTCTTCTTTTCTTGGGTTCTCAGGCTAGGCAACATTTTGCTAGCTAGTTCCTTTAGTTCCTTGCATCACATCTTTTCTTTTTAGGACATTCAATGTGACTTCTGTTTGTCTGCAGTGAAACACACTCTCTAAGGCAGTGACTTGCATGGGGAGAGAGGGATTACAAAAAATTTAGAATCTGAGCCTTTAAGGTTAACCCTACCCCACTGGGTCCCCAAGTTGGAACAGAAGTATGGAAACGAAGCCACTGCAAACTCACTTTCTCAAAGCTACAGAAAGTGAATTCCATACATCTCGTTTTTTTACCCCCTTTTCCTAGGTGGCTTCTGGATGTCCCTGCCGTGTCCTACAGCTGATCATTTTGTCAGCTTAGCCATGCTGTTAGAAAGCCAATACTATTTCATTCTTCTCGAATTCTGTATAATCTTTTGAACTTTTCTTCCTCCTCCCCTACCTCAGCATCTCTGCTTTCTTCTATCATGGTCTGAAGCCTTTTTGAAGGCAGGCCCTTCAGTATTCAACAAGCTAGCTCCAAGGATGATATCTGAAAAGCTAATATTTGCTCAATATTCTCCTTTCTATTATAAGTAATATATTTCTGATGAGAACACTGTGGTGCGGAAAAATTTTATCTTCTGCCTATGATTACTGAGGTAGCAAGAGATGGAGCTGGGATTCTAAACTTACTCTGTTGAGTCAAACACTCTGGAACTTAACAACTATATTATTCTATGGTCCACCCATCCATCCAACCACCAAATAAAAGGAAGTTTAGTACTGTGACAACCAAAAGAGCTGATAGGGAGAAGTGCTGTTTTCTCAAATACTCCAGAGACAGTTCTGTCCAGTGAGGCCTGGAAGGCTGGGGATTGAGTGATCAATGAGGGGAGGTAGAGGATTAGGAGATGACAAATGAGGAAATGCCTAGGGGAAGCAGTGAGATGAGGACTGCAGAGATGCTGCAAGGCTTCAGTGTCCAGAGTTCATGCTCAGCAGCCTCCCCAACCCCATCCTCCATCTCTCCACAGCCTGAAACTTTGAACATGAGCTATCTGCTGGGGGATCAAAAACAACTTGAAGCCAGGCTCTGTGGCTCAAGGCTGTAATCCTAGCTACTCAGGAGGCTGAGATTTGAGGATTGCAGTTCAAAGCCAGCTGGGGCACTAAAGAACATGAGACTCTTATCTCCAATTAATATCTAGAAAACAAGAGGTGGGGTTGTGGCTTAAGGGGTAGGGTGGTAGCCTTGAGTGAAGAGCTCAGGGACAGCACCCAGGCCCAGGGTACAAGCCCCATGGTCCACAAAAACAAACAAACAAAAAATTGAATCCCTCACAGCCCAGTAGTAAGCAGGAGCTCCAGGTTCACATTCATTTCCATGGCTTCCCCAAATCCTGCAGGGGCAGCATGGAGGCACCCAGAGGAATTTGCATCACATTTTAGGATGCTCAAGCTTAGAGAGATCAAACATCTTATAAGACACTATAGGGAGGAAATTTCTGTAGCCATACATTCATATAAAACAGTCTACATTGTGGGGCCGGGAGTTTGGCCTAGTGGTTAAAGTGCTTGCCTAGCATGCATGAAGACCCGGGTTCGATTCCTTGGTACCACATACATAGAAAAAAGCCGGAAGTGGTGCTGAGGCTCAAGTGGTAGAGCTCTAGCCTTGAGAAAGTCCAAGGACAGTGCTCAGGCCCTGTGCTCAAGCCCAGGACTGGCAAAAAAAAAAAAAAAAAAAAAAAAACAGTCTACATTGTGAGTGTTTCAGAAGAAAGAGGAAAACAGTAAAAAACACACAAGTAAAATGGCCTTAAAAACACAGTGTGTGGGGGCCGGGAGTTTGGCCTAGTGGTAGAGTGCTTGCCTTGCATGCACGAAGACCCAGGTTCAATTCCTCGGTACCACATACATAGAAAAAAGCTGGAAGTGGTGCTGAGGCTCAAGTGGCAGAGCTCTACCCTTGAGAAAGTCCAAGGACAGTGTTCAGGCCCTGAGCTCAAGCCCAGGACTGGCCAATAAAAAACAACAACAACAACAAAAAAAAACACTGTGTGTGTGAAACTCAGTAATAGCAGACCCCAGTAGATCAATGAGTCATGAGAAACAGGAACTAAAAATCACATAAGCACCAATTTGATAAAGAGAAGATAAAAATGGTTTAAAAAAGATGGGGTGGGGGAGGCAGGAAACATCCTCTACAGAAAGATAAGCCCAAACAATAATAAGAGACTACTTATCACAATTTATGCACCCTAGAAAACACTGACATATTTAAAGTATAAAACAGGAAAAGAATTCATCCAATGAAAATATTGGTCAGAATAAATAAAACGTTTGGAGAAGCAAAAACAGAGATCATTTAGCCAAGAAAACCTTGTATAACTAGCAACTGTAAATTCTTGAAACATGAGAATAATATTAGATAAAAATTTTAATTCATATCTGGGTGCTAGTGGATCACACATGTAATCTTAGCTACTCAAGAGGCTGATATTTAATGGATCTCAGTTCAAGGCAAGGCATAGCAAAAAACAAAGAAATAAACAAAAAAAAACAAGTGTTCAAGGCAAGCCTTGGCTTATGTGGTAGAGCAGCAACCTGACAAAAGGCAAGGCCCTGTGTCCAAACACCAGTACAACCAAAAACAAACAAGCAAGCAAGCAAGCAAAAAAACAGTCTACAGCAAAGAATAAGTACTAAAACCATAGTGAATAAGCCAATACAAAAGGTACACAATTAATTGAATTAATTTGTAGAATTCAGGAAAACAGAAAAAAAGAACATATGGAATAAAAAAGAAAACAAATGTCCCATGTGGTATTTTAAATCCCAGTTATATTGGTAATTTCAGTAAAATGGCATGAAATGGAAGAGATGATTACATTGTATTAAAAAGCAAGACATGACTACATAATTTATGAAAAACTATTTAGGCCAGGGCAATTTGGAAGGCAGAGATTAACAAGATTGTAGTTTGAGTTCAGACTAAGGAAAAAGTTAGCAAGACTCCATGTCAGTCAGGGAGCCAGTCATAGTGGTGTGTGATTCCAGTTACTCAAAAATCCACTAGTAGAATTGTAGTGAAATAAGATATTACCTGCAAAATAATTAAAACCAAAAAAGTCATGTGTATGTGGTTCAAGTGGTAAAGTACCTTCCTAGAAAGAGTGAGAATAGGAGTTTAAACACCAGAATCATCCAACAAAGAAAAAAAAGAAAAAAATGACTTAGATGTAAAGACACAATAGTTTAAAAATGGAAAATACATACTGTGTAAATATCAGAATATAGCATTCTCAGTGTTTCATTTATATGCATTACATCAATGAGGGTTAAAAGTAGCATATAATAAACATGTAATCATTGAAAAAAATGAAGAAAATCCAGAGTCCACACTCTTAACTTCTAAAGATGTAATTCTTGAAAGTCAGAATCCTATTATTTGTTTATTTATTTATGTACTTACTTATTCTGCCGATACTAGAGCTTGAACACAGGGCATAGGTGCTCTCCTTCAGTTTTTTTCCTCAAGTCTAATGCTCTACCACTTGAGCCACAGCTCTACTTATGGCTATTTCATGGTACTTAATTGGAGATAAGAGTCTCTTGAACTGGCCAGTAATCCTCAGATCCTAACTTCTTGGGTACCTAGAATTACATGGATGAGCCTGGCTTTATTTATTTATTTCTTTTTTCTTTTTTTTTAAATTGTAATTAATAAAAGGGTTACATGATATTTGCCAGATAGAAGGTGCATTAATTCACATACATTGATACCCTTTCACATGTCTTGGTACCCATTACCCTCCCCCCCACCCCCCCATTTTGTTTTTTTTTATATCTACATGGTCTGTCTGTCTATACCAGATCTAATGTATGTTAGCTGAGTGGTAACTATGCTTTATCATTTTTAATTGACACATAATAATTATGCACATTTATGGAGTATAAGGTGATTACTTATACATGTACAATTTTTATGTGGTGATCAAATCATAGTAATCAGAATATGTTATGTCTTTTCCATTCATCATTGCTTTGTAGTGACAGCATTACAAATTTGTTCTAATTACTTTAAAATATGTTATTATTTGCTAAATAAAGGGATGGATGGAAGGATAGGTGGAGGAATGGATATAGGCAGAATGATGGAGGGATGAGTAGAAAAATGGATGAATGGAGGGTGGAGGGATGATGGATGGATGGATGGGTGAATGGATGTAGGCAGGATGATGGAAAGATAGGATGGGTGGATGGATGGATGGATGGATGGGTGAATGTACTGGGGAAGGCATTTATACCTCACTTACAGTGTGCTCATTGAGTAGACCTCAGCTGAAATATGGGAACAAGCATTTCTAACAGTAATCTCACACATCAATAATCAAGGTAAGAATTCGAATTCTTTGGCTCACAGGGTAGGAGAGTTGTTGATTACTAGAACTAAGCAGGGAGCTCTTTTCTAAGCCTAGGGATGGCACTGAGCCAGAGAACTCAGGAACCTTGGTAGAGCCACAGTGGAAGGCTTCTTCCATCTGAGTGTCCCCCCTCCTGACTCTGAGCATCCGCAAAATGACCCATCTCCTACCATTCCTTAGAAAATATCATGTCTAAAGCAGTGTCTGTTTTTCTTTTTGTGAGAAAGATATCTTCGTGAGCTATTACATGTTTAAATACTGCCAAAGAAACCTATAATTACGTCTATATCTCAATCTTAGCACATCAGAACAATGTGCATGAGATGATCAGAGTCATCAAAATCAGTACATTCAATAGAAGGATACCATCGTGCTTATCACAGTGAATTGTTTTTTCTTGTTTAAAAACTCCATTTTATGATTCATTTGAAGGATGTTATACGCATCCACTAGAGATACAAAAGAAATGTGACAGTAGAGGGGTTGGGGAATGCATTATAGAAATACATAATGCCAAGCATCCATGGCTCACACTTGTAATCCTATCTATTCAGGAGGCTGAGATCAGAGGATCCAAGTGTGATGGCAGCTTGGGCAGGAAAGTCCATGAGATCCTGATTTCCAATTAACTACCATAAATCCAGAAGTGAATCTGTGGCTCACGTGGTAGAGCACCAGCGTTGAGCAAAAATGTTCAAGGAGGGTGCCCAGGCTCTGAGTTCAAGACCAGTGTGCATACGTGCATGTGCATGCAGAGGCCTCATACTGGCTACCCAAGGGGAAGAAAGCAACTGAGTCTAAGGAAGAGCTGGACTCAGGACCTGGAAAGTAACCAGGGCCATCTTGTTAGCTCATCTACTTTGTGGTCTTTGAACAATTAATTCAAGACTGTGTTTATTTGTCCCTCATCACACACGGTAAAGCGATCAGTGTTCATCCAAGGGAGACATGAGTTAATATCTTCCATATGTATATAGATTAGATTAATTAGACTATCTCTACCCATATTGTCTCTCTTTGATCTACTCAAATCATCTGATTTAATGTAGAATTGCTTACTCACAATGTTGGATGAGAGAAGAAATAATACCCATTAAAAAAAAAAAAGAACATTCTGGATAAAACATCTCCAGCGGTGGAGACTTCCTGAGACAGGCACTCACCTTTAAGGGATATTAGTATACTGCCTGGAACATAGAAAGTAACCAGTAGTTTTTACTCAAACATATGTGATGCCAAAGCCATGAAATACCTTCCACTTGAACTGCTCTTTCCCATACCTGTGTTTGTTCCCTTTTTGCTCCAAGCAGTGTACCAGAGATCATTCTGAATAGCTGCTGAGCTCTCAGATCTTCGTGTCTCAGAACAGTCATTCCTAAATTAAGTCCCAAGATAAGCTGCAGAATATCACTTGGAACTTGTCAGAAATGCAGATTCTTGTCTCAGTGCAGTGATGCAAGGCTAGAATCCCAGCTGTTGGAGTAAAGAAAGCTCATGGTTTGAGGCCAAGATAACAAGCTAGGGGGACCCAATTTTAACAAAATAAATGGGGCATGTGGGCATGTGCCTGTGATCCCAGCTGTCCAAGAGGCAAACGCAGGAGAATCACAGGAAGAAGCCCATCCTAGGCCAAAAAATTATGTATTTCAGGAGGCTGAGATCTGAGGATCCTGAGACTCTTATCTCCAATTAACCCCTAGAAAATGGGAAGTGGGGCTTGGCCCAGGGGTAGGGCGGTATCCTTGAGCTGAAGAGCTCAGTGACAATGCCCAGGCTGAGTTCAAACCCCATGACCCACAAAAAAAAAAATGTATTGTTCCTACGTGAAAAAGAACAACAAAAAACAGGATGGGGGCACTGACCGGTTCAAGTAGTGGAGTCTCTGGCTTAGAATGATACAAGTTTCTTTCTGATTCACCCTACCAGAGCCCTGAGCTATAAACTTCCATGCCAGCTTTCCTTTGCCAGCATGTGCAATGATCCCTGTTGTGACCGAAATGTTTGGGCCATGCTAGGGTTCATTCTTATACTTGGCTTCAAAGTCTGCCCAGTCACTTCTAGTCACAAGCCACTGTTTTCACCAAATTGAATGGGTCAGAAACATGCAATCCTGACACAAATCATATGAGAGGAATCTGGGACCATTGCATTATTATTTTTTCCAGTACTTTATAAATATATAAGTAACAGTGTGAGTTGTGTTTGGATGGACTTTTTTTTGTCGGTCATGGGGCTTAAACTCTGGGCCTGGGCACTGTCCCTGAGCTCTTCAGCTCAAGGCTACCACCCCTAAAGCCACAGCGCCACTCCTGGCTTTCTAGTGGTTAATTGGAGATATGAGTCTTATGGACTTTAGTGACAGGGCTGGATTTGAACTGCCATCCTCAGTTCTCAGCCTTCTGAGTAGCTAGGATTATAGGCATGAGCCACCAGTGCCCAGCTTGACAGACTTTTGTAAAGATCATGGGACAATCATAATTTTTTTCTCCATTGTCTAGATTGCTTTGTCCAGCTCCCGTGGTCATGTGGAAGGACCCGAACCCCTGGGCAGCAGAACTGCCTATATTTGAAAGCAGCGTCATGCAAACTATCCCTTCTAGTTTCCTATTTCTGTTTCAATGTGCTGTCCTGGCAGGATATTCCCAGAACAGCCTTAGTTAACATCCTGTCCCCATGCCTCTGTCACCTTCTCATATTGCTCTATTTAATTTCCTTTACAGCACTTAAACCCAGCTACGGTTCTTTCATGACTTTAGCTGTCCTAAAATTTATTACCACCTAAGCATCCTGATGACAAGGACTCACTCGGTCTATCTTTTTTCAAGGCTCTATCTTCAGAACTTAGAGTGCTGAATGCAAAAAAAAAAAAATCATTAAATGCTGTGTGCTAGGAATTTGTTGATATCCCCTGAGGTGGAGCAACTAAACTCTCACTGCTGTTGAAAATGAAGTTGGGGCCTGCTTGAGTATGTGCCAGGATCTGGGGAAGGCAAATAAGGAGGCTCCAACTTGAGGCCCACACATAGGACCCAATATGGACTTGTTTGTACTAGGTGAGGAATTCAGCTTATTTAAGGAAGCTGTGAGCTTCCAGCTCATGATTCCACCATGGTGTCTAGCTTGCTCCTCTCCATCTTGGGAGTGTAGCCAGCATTCAGAAGGAGGCTTCTCCCACTTCTTCTAATGGGCGAGATCAAATCTCTTGATGCATGCTTGTTGTGGTTCATACAAAGGATAACCTTTGGTGTGGTGTGACTTCTTGGCACAGAAGTTAATAGAGCTTTTGAGAGAAATGAGGAGCGAATAAACTGCTTTTCTCTTCCAAGGAGTTATTATATAATGGGATATGATGGGCATTGTTGTCTCAGCTCTCCTGTTTTACACCATACACATATGTTTCTTAATTAGTAACATTAATAAGACTGTGGCATAGGGGAAGATGTAAAAAGTATATAGACAGAAACGCTCAGGTTCAGAGAATTCACATGATTTTTCAAAAGTCATCTACCTAAGGGTGGAATTCGAACTAGAGCGACGTCTCCTAGTCCTGAACTTTCAGCTGTTCCTCTACTTTACAGTTGTTCCAGAGAGACAAATGGTCCAGAAGGATGGGCAGTTTCTCCCTTCAAAGAATGAGAACTCCCTGCCTGACCTAATTCTCTGTTCAATCAAGTACCATCATGGAGTCGTTCTAGAATTTATTATCACATCTTAGTCCTCTTAATCGACAAGTCCTCCCATGACTCTGGGTCTCTAAAAATACCTTTCACAGGTAAAGGGAAGCCCAAAGCCATAGACACACCATGGGGTTGAAATTCAAGGCAAAGAAGGTAGAAGTTGGGCCAGAAGAAGCTGAGTTTGCATTACAGCTTGTTCACATCTTGGTTATGCAGCTTTGGATAATGCTCTTAGCCCTCCTCCATACTGCATGTTACCATGCAGAGAGGTTTCAATGTCTCACGTCTTCACTGCTGAGTAGCTCTGAAAACAGAGACCTTTGTCACAGAAGCTACTGATTACTTGCTCATCAATCTCCCTGGTACCCACACTTGTCCTCGACTCAGAACTCAATTTTGTGCAGACACCATGTAGAAAGTTCTTCCATCATCCCTCAGAGCCAGCTGTGGTAATTGAATTCCTGCTTGATTGGCGCTGTTCTGAGATGGTCCAGTGGACCCATTTCTGAACAAGGAAGGAGACAAAAGAGATTTGTGGGAAACCTCCCTGGTGGAAGGTAACACGGGATGGGTGGAGGATTGTTTCTGCCATAGTCACTTGGTAGCTATTTATTGAATTCCCACCATGTGCCACAAACTAAAGTACAGAAACAGTCGTGAATGGGATGTACCAAGAAAAGCAATGAACTGGTTTCAGAATGAACTGTGGTACATCAAAGAAAAACTAAGAAGAAAAACATGAAGAAAAACGAAGCTGGATAGCAGGATAGGAATTAAGGCACTTGCATCGGAGAGGTAGAAGGGGCAGTAAATGGCCTGATGAAGAGGAATCAAAAAGGATTTCGATGTGGATTGGATGTAAGGAAAGGTAAAGAAAGGTAAAGCCAATGATAAACCCAGTGCTTTGGGTCTGAGTGGCTGAAAGAGCAGAGTTATCATTTACTGAGAACATTCACACTGAGGACAAATTAGATTTAGGAAAGGGAGTAAGAACAAAATTTCAACGGGATCAAAACTTTAGATTAAAAAACTTTAGAGACGTCTAAATTCAGATGTCAAACCAAGTCAGATGAACACTGAGGTCTGGAGGATAGTGCTCAAGAGATAAACTTTGCGGTGTAAGTTCATCAGTGATGTCATAAACCTAGGAAAGATCACCATGTGGTCAGGAAGCCAATTTAAAACAAGAATGTCGAATTTGTGTGCTCTGGAGCTCATAACATTTGGGGACTGAGGTAGACTGACCCAAAGGTGGAAAAGGGGAACAAAAAGTACTGTCCTGGAAGCAAAGAAAGCATTTTTCTTGACATATCTTGTGTGTGCACACTGCTTTATGGCCAGGCAAGGTAGAGATATTGCGGGTGACCTTCAGAGGAGCAGGCTGGTGAGGTAGTATGGAAATCAGCCTAAAAATGAGATTCTTTTTTTTTTTTTTTGGCCAGTCTTGGGCTTGTACTCAGGGCCTGAGCACTGTCCTTGGGCTTTCCTCAAGGCAAGTGATCTACCACTGCAGCCACAGCACCACTTCTGGTTTTTTCTACTGAGGAATCAAACCTGGGTCCTCGTGCCTGCTAGGCAAGCACTCTACCACTAGGCCAAACTCTTGGCCAAAAATGGGATTCTTTTGAGTGGGAGGAACAAAACACAGAGAGAGAGAAAGAGAGAGAGGAGGGGGGTGGGGAGGGAGGGAGGGAGGGAAGGAGGGAGGGAGGGAGAGACAGAGAGAGACAGAGAGAGACAGAGAGAGGAAATGGAAAGTCAGTTTGAAGCAGCTGGCCCTAAAGGGGAATAGAGAAATGAGGTAGCAGCTGTTAAAGGTAAGAAAATAATTCTTTGCCAGTATCTTTTAATAATAAAGGAAAGCAAACTTCAGAGACTTTGTCCAGAGATCTTATAGTCTTGGAGGGTTTGTTTTAAAGGAAAAAGTTGCTTAATTATCCACAGAATGATTAAAAAATGAACATCAAATTTTACCATTATAATGACAGTCATATTTATGGCTATTACATTGATGAGCAGAAACTTAGCATATAAGATTACGGAGGGACAAAGGTTGAACGAATGCAACAGTGGCATTCACCAGACATTATGTGGAAAATGAACTAGACAACTTGTGAGTGGGGATGGGAAGGAAAAACTGGGAGAGGACAGGATGGGGTGACATTGTCCCTAAAAGAAATGTACTCATTATCTGACTAATGTAACCCCTCTGAACATCACCTCTATAATAACAATAAAAAATAAAAATTATAAAAAAGATTTGTAGGCACCATTGACAAATGTAAAGTAGATTGTCAAAAATGGAAACAGTGGTTTAGGATGATAATTTCCAGATTAATTATTACTTTGAGGTAACTCATTATTACTACATTCTTTGGAGGGAAGGTTCTTATTTAATCTTATGCATTAGCCTACTATTGGTCAAGAAATCTATATACTTGCAGCCCCAGGTATCCTGACAGAAAGGGCTCAAAATCTATATTTGCATCAGACTTGTAGGTTGCTGACGGTATCATAGTAAGGTTTGAAATGTTAGACCCTGGTGTGAGTTTTTGATTGGTTGCTATTTCTTCATCTCAACTATGATATTGTAACTGTCCTGGATTCTTAGGAACTGTGGTCTAAATTTGTCATACCCAAATTAACATCTTAGAAACAAATCCCAGGGCAGTAGAGAGGGTAAGCAGGGCCTTTGAGTGGGGGAACTGCAAAGATGGGGCACTACCCTGGCGAATGCATCAGTGCTCACTGCGGGAGTGGGCTCATTCTCTCTTGTGCTGCATCTTTGAGAAGACTTACATCAAGGTCAGTATCTTGGTCTTAGACTTCCTGCCTTCCAAATTACCTTTCCCTTCTTTATAAATTGTGCTGTCTTGGGTTATTCTGTTACAGCAGTGCAAAACAGAATTGGAAAGTGGGTAACTTAGAGGAATAAATGAGATCATCTATTAACACAGTGATTTGAACTTCATAAATGTCCACAAAATGTTTTTTCTCTCTACCCTGGCTTTGTGCCTTTGGGTCTTCCTTTAATTCATCTGGGAAGTTCCTCAGAAACTATTCTTTACCCTACTCAATAGAACAGAGGCCTCAGCACAAAACTGACCTGGAATAAACCTCTAGATCAGGGATCAGGGCCTAGAAGAGGAACTGCTGAGCTCTGAGTGCTGGGCATTTTCCTGCTGGAACAATAGGGCAGCACAATTCCCCCACAGCTGTCTCCCTCCTCCCCACCCCACCAGCCCGCACCCCCCCACCTTTGATAGAGTTATTCAGTTGTTCCACACACCAGAGTGGCTCCAAGAATATTTCAGTTCTCCACAAGTCTCCTAAATGTATTTACTGCTGAGCAATGCTGCCTCAGAACAATTAAATCAAATGACAATTGTCAAACGTGTTGGCAGTTCTTTGGCCTGCGATTGCCAGACTCTACGTTACTTGTAGGTTAGCATCCTGAAGTCCATAACAACTTGCCTGGCTCCCTGCCCCAGATTGTCCCCTACAGAAAAGGCCATTCTGTCCCCAAAGCACGCCTGGCTTGTTTCAGGCTCTGGAACTAACCAACTTCTTAATCAAAGGGTGAAAAAAATATATATCTTTGCTATATAACATAACTGATGAGCTTCTGTGCCATATGTTTACTCAGCTCCATAGTGAACCAGTATCTTCTGTGTTGATTCAAGAACTCCCTGTCTTGTTCCAATTTTCTTCTGCCTTCTCATCATGTTCCAGAGTTCCTTTTCAGAGTAAACCCTCCTTCTTTTCCTCAGCTGGGGTCATCTGACCATCTTCATTCCAGATGTCCCCTCCATTGACCTGTGCTCCAGAAAGACGCCACATCTATTGTGACAAAGCGTTGTTGTAGGGACTTGATGCGTTTTGACCCCCTTGCTTCCCAGGGCAATCCTCTGAGAGCTTTCAAGGCAGAGAAGGCAGTGAGGTTTCCAAGGACACACCCAGAGTGAGAAGATGGGCTGTGTTTTGAGCTCTGATGTGGTTTGGGGGGCAGGTGGGGGAAGACATAAGAAACACCCAAACAAATTCACTCTTCCTTTGTTCCTTTCCTTTCCCCCTCTTCTCTTAGAAATTTATTTGATAAGTGGATTTTGGAAATCCGATTAGGTTTGGTGACCAAGAGGCAGGTGACAAACTTGCAGAGGCAGGTGACAAACTTGCAGGTACAGACATGGGCAATTGTTTCTCTTTCTTTCTCTCGCTCCCTTTCCCCCAGCTCCCTTTTACTTTTTGTTCCTTCACATTTTTTTTTCAGACTTTGAAAAAAAAATTGTCAACTGTGGGGCTTGAACTCAAGGCCGAGGCTCTGTCCTTGATTTTGCTCAAGGCTAGCACTCAATTACATTGAACCACAGTTCCACTTCTGGTTTTTAGGTGCTTTATTGGAGATAAGAGTCCTATGGTCTTTTCATCCCAGGATGGCTTTGAACCACGATCCTCAGATCTCAGCCTCCCGAATAGCTAGGATTACAGGTGTGAGCCACTGTTATCCAGCAAGGTGACATCTTTATAGTCTTAAGTAGCCATCTGGTGGTGAATTTAGGGTTTTGAATTATATGGGAAGAGTAAATCTCCTCTTTCAGACTTTAGGTAAACACCATTTTCATTCTGCTTAAATATACTACTATGTGATTTTGGGCATAAGTCCAACTAGTAATTGTATTGTAGTGAGTTTTCTCATTTGTCATTGTCCCTTGTGCCTGTCTCTTCCTTGGAAAAAAGCCAGCATGGCTGGATTTAAATATTCTTTGGGTTCCAAAGACCAAGTCTTTGCTAATTTCTTAACATCATGTCTATTACATTTCAAACTCAGTGCTCTATGTATGCAAAACTAAATATAATACAAAGCATGAAATGCCCTCATAAAAGGCCTTTCATATCACCTAACAGAGCGCAGCTCTGATGGGATCTTTTACTTGAAATAAAATGCTAAGTGTTTCCTCAAACACACCTTTAATCTCAGGCAGAAAATTCCATCTGCAAACTTCCTCTGGAAATTCGACAACGGCTTCAAGTTTCTTATGTTTGGCTGAATAAAATGCCATCACTTCAATAAAAGGGAATACAAAGGCTTTTCAAAGGAATATGTTATACAAGAAATGTTCCTTTTATTTTATTTTTTTAAAACTCCAACTGTTGACTTTTAGTATCTGATGTTTGAATTTGTTGTTAGGGATTTCTTTACATTAGGCCTATGTATTTCTGTAGCCAGAGAAAGAAGAGAGAGCTTAAGTTTATTAATAAAACACCTCTGAGAAGTTAGTTGTTCTGGGTTGCCTTGGCTGTGTGGAGAGAGGAGAAATGGTAAATCTGAACGAGGTTACTCCAAATCTCAAAGATATTTCCCCTTTGTGAGCCAGAGGAATTGCCCATTTATGTTGAAATTTCTCTCCAGATTTAGTCCTCAGCTGATTCTTAACAATGTTCCTACAGACACATCCCATCCATCCACCATTCCCGTGTAACTCTGTGACCTTATTAGTGCTGGCTTTCCAGCACCCCATTCATCAAGCTCAATTTCCGGAGAGATCTAGGATCAGCTCTATTCTAGCCAGATGTTCATCTTAATTCTAGGATAAAGTTTTTGGACTGAGTCCAGACAGAAAAAAGAGATGCTAGAGGGAAGAATTTGGAGCTTGTAGGAAGACTTTACTTTACTTGTACCAGAGCTCTCCTGTCTTGTAACTTTGAGCAGTATATTATTTAGGGTGCTATCCTAAGTTATAGTAAAGCCTCAGGTCTAAATGGACTGATGATGTAATAGATGTTTGTTTCTTATCACAAGACAGTTGGACATTTGTGTTCTTGTTATGGGGTGACCTTTTATGTGGTGAATGAAGGATTTGTTTTAGGAGTCAGTATATATTTGGAATGTGTTCATGGTTTATGGCCCCGAAGTGGCATCTGGAGCTAAGCCTGGCTTTGCACCCTAGTTCTACCAATTATGCATGTACCCCAGGGCTAATCAGCTAATTCTCTTTCAAAGTGGTGCAGCAGTTTACCCCTACTTGGTAGACTGAAATAATTCAGAACATATAAAGCATCCTTTACAATGGCGACATGTGGCAGGCAAAGAAATTAGGACAAGCTACCAGCTTCTGTCTGATCCTTACTGCCAGTCTGGTTTAGCTTTGAGCTTGTGTATTTCATATTTTCAGTGGCTTTGGATTGTGATTTGCACACGGTGAAGGAGTGGGTTTATCTAGGTTCTAGTATGTGTGTAGTACTGAACAATTGTGGCGAGTGACTAATGGAATTGGCCTCATCCCCCATCTAAGTTCTCTTCTTACTTGGTTTGTATTCCCTATGGGGCTTTGTTAGAATTGGGCAAGAAAATATGTTCAGTGAATATTGTTTGGGTTGAATTTTTATGAGAAGGACTGAGAATAGAAGGAAAGGTCTTTTGATCCAGAAAGAGAAAAGCTGGAGATGAATTCATTGTGAGTCTTTTAATTGTTGAGGACTACTGGCTCTCAGAATCTGAGCGCTTCATTATCCTTTTAACTCATACGTATATAGATTTATGAGAGTCTGTTTCAAGGAATGTATTCAGGATCATTGACTTCAAAGAAATTGTGAAGCACAAACCATTTTCTCCATCGAAGTACAGATTAAAAGGTCAGTACTTTTAAAGCCAGTAAAAGAATGCTTTTACTTGCTTGCTTCAAGAAAAAGCAAGAAAATCATGGGAAGGGAATTGCCCAGGACTCTGAGTGTTGTAGCATGAACTGGTCCCAGAATCTGGAGCTTGGGGCTTGGGCTGCCTTCCCTGGAGTCTCTGGCTGCTGTCTATCAAGTCCATGCCGAGGGCTATATTGGAGCATGGGAATCATAAACGCCACCGGGACTTCCTCATGGTTAGCCAAGCAGATCTAGAGGTACTGAAAATTCCTAAGTACATGTTCACTGGGATTGATCTCAGCAGCACTTTCCCACCATTAAATAATAATGCTTTGGTAACCCCAAAGGGAGATCTTTATAGTGTGAAAACATGAAGTCAAGCACTTACACTCTCCTTCCTTTAACCCTCTTCATTACTCATTGAATTAGGTGCCTGCACTATTTAGCATTTAGTTTCGCACATGGGGAACAGAGGTTCACAAGAAGTTAAATAGCATGTGCGCCATCACACAACTCAGAAGGAAAACCTTAACAACTAAAGGCAAATGCATGGTGAGCCTGAAGAAAAGAAAAGGGCCCCCCAGAGGTCTGGCACAAATTGTTTCACCACTCGCACCAAGGTCAAAGCCTGAGACACAAAAACCACCCCACGGGAGTTCCCTGATCACAGGGAATGTGGTCCATGTAGGAGTTGGTCAATAACTTGCCTCTTTCACTTTCTTATTGACCCAAAGTTGTTCCAAGAGAGGAAAGGAGAGGGGAGGAGAGAGAATGCAGTCACAATATTCAAGGAAGATCCTGTGAAACTAAGGTCCTGTGCTTGAAGTCATAATGTTCAGTGCAGAGCCTATGAAATTTGAGGGGAACAAGATGGATTGGGACAGTGATAAAAGAGGTGACATTGACCAAGATGAGTTGTATTTATAAACTGACATATTGAATGATAACCCCTTTGTTCAACTACTTTAAGATAATAATAAATGTATTTAAAAATAAAAGGAATGGGAGTGTATTAGGGAGTTACAAACATTGGCATCAAAATCAATGAGGAGCCATGTCGCATAGCCCTCAGCTTCTGTTTCTTTCCTGGGAGATGTGGCAGGACAATTCCATGGAGGAATTGTCAGAAGGAAACAACAGTTCAGGTGAGAGGCTGTTATAAAATACAAATGTGTGTACATATGTTCCAATTAGTTCACATACACATGTTCTGATTCATGTAAGCCCCTTGGCTAGTAGCCAGGAGGGAATTTAGACTTCAGAACATAAGGGGTCTAGTTCTGAAATCTGTAAATGCCAATAATATTCTGCCCTTATTAAATGCATGCAACAAAGTATGCTCGGTCTCAGAAGAGAAACATGGTGCAGAGAAAGAAAATATTACAACCAGCTTTTGTGTGTGTGTGTGTGTGTGTGTGTGTGTGTGTGTGTGTGTGTGAGAGAGAGAGAGAGAGAGAGAGAGAGAGAGACAGAGACAGAGACAGAGACAGAGAGACAGAGAGACAGAGAGAGAGACAGAGAGACAGAGAGAGGAGAGAGAGAGAGAGAGGGAGAGGAAGAAGAGGGAAGGGGAGAAAATGGAGAGCAGGGAGGGAAAGAGAAAGAGAGAGAGAGATCCACAGAGAGGGTTGCATTTAATCCTGAGCCAGGAATTAGGTCTGACAGAAATATGCCACAGAAACCTTAGGTAAATTACTGTACTTCCCTAAGCCTGAGATTCCTCAAATGCAAAAATACAACAGAGAAATAATATCTGCCACATAATGAAAATGAATAATCATAGCACAAGCATTGTTATAGCCACCTCTCCATATCCACAGTAGATATATTTCCAGATGCCCAGTGGGTGTCTGAAACCATGGAACATACCAAGCCTTCAGTCTTCTACGTGTGTGTGTGTGTGTAAACTCACGTGCACACACACATACCCATGCTCACATACACACATTTTATGCCTTCTCATCGCAATTGAACTCATCAACTATCCCAAAATACGGTCATAGCTTTTGCAATGTGATGCAGACATGGCAAAACTAGCATGAATTTCTTTTTCCTTTTTCACAATTTCATGTGTAGAAGACTTCTTTACGAGAAATTGTAGCAACCTCAGCATATGTTTTCACCTTTTTTTTTAACCTTAAAGAAAGCATTTCACAGCCTTTGACATATCTAAACAATCAATGTCACTACTCTGGACACTGGGACCATTTGGAGGCAAAACAAGAGTGAGTGGAACCCAGATGTGAGATACCATAATGTGAACTAGATAACCTAGACTCACCAGAAGCCATGTGTGTTACTTCACCTCTCCATGCCCCAGGTTCTTCATCTGTGAAATGTGCCTATATACCTATCTCCTAGACCTTTATGAGACTTCCATGACAAAACTTGCAGACAGAGCCTGGGAGAGTGCACATAGCTGCTCTCTCCCACCCCTATCTCAGGGCACCATGTGGTATGGGGTGAGTGCTCAGGACTCACCAGACTTCCCTCACACCTGCCACAAAACTGAGGACTTCCACAGGAGGCTTGCAGATTGTTAGAGCCAGAAAGCAATTGTCTACATGTTTTCCTTGTGACTACCTAAGTAACTCTGGACCTATTTCCTCGCCCCCTCCCCCTCTCTGTAGATCTAATGTTTTAGAAAGTTATGATAAATAAAAAATGCCCCGTAAGCAAACACTGAGACTAGAGGAGGAGACTCTTAGGGGTGGAGCCCAAAGGTGTAATACCTGTGAAACTTGAAAATACTATTTATTGAAACACATTCCAGAAAATGGAAATGTGATTTTTGTTATAGTTTGTTGTTGTTGCATTGTATTGTCTTGTTGTTTGTTTATCTTGTTTTTTCTGTATTCTTTTTGGGGGGAGGCAAGGGAAGATGGTGCAGAAATGGAGAGAGGGAAGATGAACAAATGCAGTCATGCTACTCAGCAGACACTACGTAGAAAATGAACTATGCAACTGGTGGGCAGAGAAAGGAGGGGACAAAGGAGGGGCAAAGAGTGACACTGCCCAAAAAGAAATGTACTCATCACCTGACTTATGAAACAGCAACCCCTCTGTTTAGTGCCTTAATAATAACAATAACATTATATTGGGGGGAAATGACTAGTTAAAGAATCATTAATTTGTACCCCGGCTTTGTAAAATATCAATTGCATACCACAAACAGGCTCTCTGACATGAAATGAAAATGAATGCTTCAACTTTCCCATACCGAATGAATGTAGAGTTGTATACTTATAAAAAAAAAAACAAAAGGTGACATGAGCATTCATTCTCCTCTGAGAATAGGAGGAAGTTGGAGCCTTCGATGCTGATTAGCTGGCCTCTAGGTGGATGAGGCATATGAGCTCTGGTTCAGAGTGGCCTGAGTCTTAAACCCAGTTGAAGGGCTGCTCTTCTGGTACTTGGAGCCAACCTTCCAACAAACTTCTGTTATTGTTACTTTGTAGCCATGACAACTGAGACTTAAAGAGATCCACCTTTTTTTTTTTTTAAGGTGTGCCAGTCCTGGGGCTTGAACTCAGGACCTGGGCACTGTCTCTGAGCTTCTTTTGTTCCAGACTAGCATTTTTTTTACTCGAGCCACAGCTCCACTTTTGGCATTTTGGGGGGTAGTTAATTGGAGATAAGAGTATCATGGACTTACCTCCCCTGGCTGGCTTCAAATCTGGATCCTCAGATCTCAGCCTCCCGAGCAGCTAGGATTACAGGTGTGAGTCATGGGTGTCTGTTAAGAGGTCCACATTTTGCAGTGAGTTAGAAGCAAAGCTGGCCCTCATGACATTGAGGCTCCTTCTCTCCATGACAGACTGAGCTCTGCTTGCTATCTCCATCTCCTTCTGCCCTTCTCTCCTGCCTGAATTCCACCTCTCTCTTTCCCCTTCATTTCCAAGTTGAGAGTCTAGAGCCCAAAGGGCTAGACCACAGAAGCACAGTCAAATTAGAGACCCTTGGAAATCGCCATCGCTACAAGCCTGACAGCTTCCCGCTGTGGGCTGGGAAATAATTATTGTCAGTAATTAGAATTAAATTACTCTTGTCAAAACACACAAAATGGCAAAGCTGGCACCGAGACGTATTGGATCCCTTTGTCCCAGCAGTTGCTCTCCCTCTTAATAGAGCCCCATGAGGCCCCAAGGAAACTCCTCTCAATACCTCTGTATTCCAGGTGTGGGTCTCTGTCATTACCTCTCATCGTCCTAAATCACAGGCACAAAGGAGACGCTGGGGTTCTGAGCCCCTGTTCTAGCCAGAGGTGGGAAGGAAATGTGATAATCATGGTCTTTGGGCATACGGGAGAAGGGGTGGTGATGTTTTGTTTCTATACTTGACAGTCATATGAGTTGGTGACAGAAAATTGTTAGAAAGTAGAGAAAAGTATGAATAAGAAAAATCTCAAAACTTAATACACAATAGTGATTTTTATTACCTTTGGAGTACTTCTAGTTTTTGTTCTTTTCTCCTCTTTTTTTTACTCACACACAAACACGTCTGACACACCCATGTATGTTCTACCTATACACACAGGATAAACTGATTCTTCCCCCAGCTCATCAAGACAAAACAATTAGTCATCTTATTTCCCTTTTAGATTGGTATGGTATGTATTGTACATATTCGTTTTTTTTCCTCTCCCAGTCCTGGGGCTTAAATTCAAGGACTTGGTGCCATCCCTGAGCTTCCTTGCTCAAGGTTAGTGTTCTGCCCATTCAAGCCATAACTCTACATCTGGCTTCTCATTGGTTAATTGGAGAAAAGTATCTTATGGACTTTTTTGTCCAGCTGGGCTTCAAAACATGATCCTCAGATTTCAGCCTTGTGTGTAGCTAGGATTCCAGGTGTGAGTTCCCAGTGCCCAGCTTCATGTATATTTTTGAGGCATAATATATTTTATTTATGGATACATCTGACAATGATCAAAACAGGGTAAATAGCATATCAATGAATTTGCTTCTGGTGAGTACATTCAAAATCTCTCTTCTAACTGTTTTGAGGTATGCATTATTGTCAATTATAGTTGACATGAACTATAGAACTTATTCTACCTCTTTGGCTGTAACTTTAGACCATTGACCAAGTAATGTACTATGTTAAGTTTCCGCTTCCCAGAAAACGGAGGATTGTCTTTCATTTGTCCTGGGGTGAATTAGTTGTGTGTGGGGCTGGAACTATTGAAGGAGAAGGGCCCACACCTACATGGTAGAGTTGTTCTCCAAAGAAAAGATAGCAGAACCAACCGTAACATATTCTGTATAGTTTTGTCATGCTCTGCTTTCAGATGACCTTAGGAAGAAGAACCTTTTACCCATTCACAATCCACAGAGCTAGCTTCCATTTAACTTCATAAGAAAAAGAAAACTGACAGATTGCTTTGATGTGAAGTTAGGAACTTTTTGCTTGTTACAACGCTGTTCTCACTCATTGACAAATATCAGACTGGGCATGGCAGACTTGTTTTTCTGGGTGTTTCACCCTGGCACAGACCAATTTCTTGAGGCATTTCAAGGCTTTTCTACACTTTAGGTGTACATGTCTGGCTATTGGCTAAGAACCAACAGAGGCAATAGTGATACTCTTTTTTTGTTGGTAGTGGGACTTGAACTCTGAGACTGGGCACTGTCTCTGAGCTCTTCAGCTCAAAGCTAGTGCTCTACCACTTGAGCCATACACCACTTCTGATTTTCTGGTGGTTAATTGGAGATAAGAGTTTCATGGACTTTTGGTGCCAGACTGGATTTAAACCATGATGCTCAGATCTCAGACTGCTAAGTAGCTAGGATTACAGGAGTGAGCTACCAGCGCCTCGCAATAATGATGTTCGCACAAACAGCAAATCTGGGTTTTCCACTTTATTGTGTCTAGGTGGTAGCTCCTTATGCTACCAGAACAAAACTCCAAGGCTGATCTTGACTGCTGCCACACTTCAGCATAGCACAGAAATCTTTCAGATACATGGCTTGGTGATCCTTATTGGGATAGCCTTGTGATTCCATGTCTCTCTTTCCTCTTCTGTATAGCAAGGACATAAATGGTCTTCCCTGACAGATAAGGGCAAGAATTCAATAGAATAGTATATGGTATGGTGAAGGCCCCCAAAATGAAACACTCCTCCTCAGTGTCTCTTATTTATATTCCAGCAAATGAAACCAGTGAAAAATCTTCATATGCTTCTGATGGTCTCATGGCCACAGCAGGGATACAGGTAACTTCCAGTGGATTGTGAAACTACCTATCTTCTTTCTCAGACCAAAGTAGCCTCATCAATCACCCACACAACCTTCATCCTTTAGATGTTAGCTGCCTCTTCCTCCTCCTCCTTCTCTCTGCCTCTTCCCAGCACGAAGAAGCACACATGCTAAGCAAATAGTTTCACAATTATCTGATTAATATTTGGCTAGACTGCCGAATAAATAAATACAACAGGGCCCCCTTCTATTTTTCTCCCCATGGAATTCCCACTTCCTGACACACAGTAGATACTAAAGAAAGTTTGCTGCATGAGCACTGTATTGCAAACAAGAACAGGCAGAATCTTCTCTCTATTGGAAGAGGAAAATTGTTTGGACACTTTGTTTCCTTCAATTACTGACAACCAACTAACTTGGCGACATGCCTCTATGTTTTGAATCTCTCTTCCATGCTTCACTTCTCTTGTTTAAAGAGTACATATTAATGGAGATCCAACCAGTTTCCAGAACAGGCACAAAGCCATAGAGACAGGTGACAGAAATTCTCTCTCTCTCTCTCTCTCTCTCTCTCTCTCTCTCTCTCTCTCTCTCTCTCTCTCTCTCTCTCTCTCTCTCTCTCTGTCTCTGTCTCTCTCTCTCTCTCTCTCTCTCTCTGTCTCTGTCTCTGTCTCTCTCTCTCTCTCTCTCTCTCTCTCTCTCTCCCCCCCCCGCCCAGTCTCATCAGTCTCTCTTCCTCTCCTCTTTTCTCAAGAGTGAGCCAAGGGTGGCCCCTTTAATGAGCATTGGTCCAGGCCTTCTCCTTTATGCTTCAGATCCGGACACTCCTGGGCAAAGGCTTTCTCATCACTCTTGTTACAGATGTTCTTGTCCTTCTGTTAGCTGGAAGCTGAAGGTAATTACTGGCAGAAGTGCAGTTCCATGAGGCACATTAGGCTAGGGGAAACTTCACTGGACCACAAATTGTGCTCTAATTATGCAGCTGCTGATGTAAAGAATTCAGAATTTGGTTGACAGGCTTGTTCCAACCAGAAGCTTCTATCAACTGCAAGTGATCTGCAGTATTGTGGAACCAGAGAGGGAGGGAAAAAAGAGGAAGTGGAGGAAGGGAATGGGGGAAAGAAAAGTGTGTGTGTGTGTGTGTGTGTGTGTGTGTGTGTGTGTGACTGAGATAGAGCATGTGTATGTATGGGGGGCATAAGGTGCAGAAATTAAGGATGAAAAGAAGAAATGGAAGGCAGGAAATACAGAAAGAAGGGAATGACAGAAAGGAGAGAGGGAGAGAAGGAGAGAGGAATAGAGGGAGAAGGAAGCATTCTATTTTTACTACCCATGAACAGAAAGAGCACCAGACTTCACCTTGGACGACTTACACACCCATCAGTAGTATAATGACTTCGCAAAGCTATTTGGCATGATCTACTGAGCTAAACATACATGCAAGATTTTCATTGTTTTTTTTTCCCAGAGGAATGAACAGACCCACCCGCAAGCATTTACAGAAGAACCATTGTCACTAAGTAATACATTGGAAACAACCCCAATTCTCACCAGCCAGAGAATGAAGAGATACGAAGGGGACACCAGGAAGCAAGTTTAAAAATAAAACCATATAAGCATTACTGATAACTCTCAACCCATGGTGATTTGATGAGAGAAAGTGGATAAGTAGAGAAAAGGTACATAGCATACAATTCCATTCTTGCTGAATTCAAGAGCAGGTACATTAATCAACAGAGATCCAAGTCAGAATAAAAATCACTTTGCATGAAGAGGTCTGAGCAAGGGGATGCTGGGAAAAGCTTCTTGGCATTAGAAATGTTCTAGGGTGGTCTGGGTGAGGCTACTGGGGAGGGGAATAGTAAAAAAAAAAAGAGTAAAAAATAAAAAAAAATGTACTTTCAGAAAACACGAGAAAGTCAAAATTTCACTGACTTTAAGTTATAATTCAACAAAATAATAAAAACTGTAATCTTTTAAAAATTGGATAACATCCCATTGTGATGTGTGTGTGTGCGTGTGTGTGTGCGCGTGTGTATGTTTCATTTCTTAGACTAAGTAGAGAAGAAAATCTTCCACATTTATCCATCCAAAATATTTGTTTTGTGAATTGCCAGCATGCTTCTATCTTGGTTCTAATGAGAATTTCTGTTTTTATTCACTACCTTGGAGAGCCTTGTTAAAGGCTCAGAACCCTTCTCTAGTGGTTTGTTGCAAATACTTTTCCTTCCATTCATCTTTCTTCCTGTCCCTTGGAGATTTGTTTCCGGTTACGATTTTCATGTGGAGAGGGCTTGAAATTTGAAGTGATGAGTTCCATCTACTTTTCCACTTAGGTGGTTCTTTCCTTGTCTGTTTTCTCTTTGTTCCCATGATTCTTTCTTGTGACAACTCGATGGAAGGCAACATACCTGGATCAAGTTGGAGAGAGACAAACATCAGATTGGAGAGGGAACAAGGGAACACACTAAACATGCTTTGTGATGTGGGATTTATCCTGAGTATAATAGATACTCAGAAGGGAGGCAAGCAGCTAGGTAAAGAGGTGTGTGTGTGTGTGTGTGTGTGTGTGTGTGTGTGTGTGTGTGTGTGTGATGATTATCATGTTAGCTCCTGGGTAGAGAATATTTTAGGGAAAGGAAACACCAAGAGATCCATGGATACTTGTGCCATGGTTCAGGACAGAGAGAGAGGTCGGGGCTGTGACAAGCAACGGACACAGAAACCTGATGGGACACCACCACTGTCAACTGTTAGTGCCTGCCACACTCACTGGTGCAGCTGTCCTTAGATTTCTGTGAGTATTTATTTTGCTTCTTCTTTGAACTCTTTATCAACCCATAATTTATTTTTTGGTGGTCTAGTTGAAACTGTGATTTTATCCCATTCACCCAATGCTAAATTTCTCCATTAAAATGTACTGAGCTCCTATTGAACTATCACTTCCTCCCTCATCTCTGAGTTTGTATGCTGATTCATCATAAACTAGGCCTAGCCCCTTTCTTCTAATCACCCATCTTCTTTTGATTTTAATCTTTCAGTGGTAAGAGTTGTGTATATTGATTCATTTGTTTAGTTGTGAGAAAGATATCATGTAATCACTCCTTTTATAAAGTTCTCAGCTCTTTTCTCTCTAACCTGTTCTATATGTGCTATTATAGTTCATTCCCTCAGGCGAACTTGAGACTCTAATAATTAAGTTCTACAAATCCCACTAAGAATTTAATTGGGATGAATTTCAGAAGAATTATTATATTTTCTCTCCTATATTTCCCCCCTATGGATTACACATATTTCGTGTTCCTTTCCAGTCATCCTGGGGGATAGTTTGGATTTGAACTCATGGTCTTGAACTTGCTGGGTGGATGATCTATTGCTGAGCTACACCCCCACTGGTTATTCTTGAGATACTGTCTTGCTTCCTTCTTATTTTTCTTGTCCCACTGTGGTTAGGGTTATAGGCATGCAGCCCCCACACCAAATAAGGTATAAATTGAGAAGGGATTTACAGACTTACGGTGCGGTCTGGTCTCTCAAATCATGGTCCTTCCATTTTAGCATTCCTAGTCGCTAGAATTGCTGATGTAAGCCATGGTCACCAACCTATTTTTCAACAAGGTTTCCCAGGCATCTCATAATTTCTAGTATTTTTAATTTTTTCCCATCAGAATTTTGTGTTTTGTATACCATTGTGACATATCTTTATTATTATCTCACAGATTACTGTTCATACATGTGAAAAATGCAGATTAAAGGTAAGTGTTTTCTAGGAAGACGTTTCACAAAACGACATTAAAAGTATATGTTTTCAAAATTGAATCTGTGGAGTCTTATAAGGTCATAACTGAATTACCGTACAAAATGATAATTTTGTCACCTTTATGTCAATCAGATCTCCTCTTGTTTATTTTAAATTGCAATGCTCAGAATTTTCCAAATTTGCACTAAATTATATTGATATTGGGCTCTTATTTGCATGTTTTTCCTTGGACTTTCGTTGACCTTGTCCTTAGTTTTCACTGATTCTGATAATGCTGATAATTGGTGTAAGATATAAAGTCTTACTATGTGAAAAAGAAAAGTCTTTGGTCCCTAGTTATCCCTCAAATATATATTCAAAGATTATAGAATATGGGTTCAGAGTTTGGCTTAGTGGTAGAGTGCTTGCCTAGCATGAATGAAGACCGGGGTTTAATTCTTTGGTACCACATACATAGAAAAAAGCTGGAAGTGGTGCTATGGCTCAAGTGGTAGAGATCTAGCCTAGAGAAAGCTCAAGGACAGTGCTCAGGCCCTTAGTTCAAGCTCAGGACCGGCAAAAAAAAAGATTATAGCATACATTTTTATGTTGGCCCTGACTGCCAACCTATTTTTTCTAAAAATTGTTTATATGAAATTTGTTTCTTTATAATAAGTCTCTTTTCATTTCTTGGATAAGTTGCTCTTGTTCTTTGTGAATAATACTTTTAATTTCACTCCGATTTGGGTCTAGTAATACATTATTCAGGATTCAGGAGTTTTGCATCTCTTTTCAATTTTATTGCCATTTTTTTGTTTCTCTCTCACATTTTGGAATCAGGGCTTTAATGGGGCTTCAAACTGCAGAGTGGATTCATATTTTCCTGTGCACAGGGTGATTTAGTAGTGTGAGGTGTGGGTCCTTAAATGTTTGAAAGAATAAATTTCAAGGTGGACTGAAATAGCAGCTTTTGTGAAGTAGTTAATTCATAAATTCTTCCAAATCTTTCATAGTGACTTATCTTTTTAGATTTTGACTTTGACCTGCAAGAACTTTTCAGTGTCTAGGTTCCCAGGGCCTTGAGACTCTGAAATTTATGTGTATATAGCTATGCATCTTTTCTGTAAATGAGCCACCAGGGTTTTTGATGTTTTTGAACTTTTGTTGGGTCAATGATTGAGTGATGTCTTTATTCTTCACCAACTTTTGAGAGATTGAATATTTATGTAATGAAGTAATTCCTTTTTATAAGCATGTGGCATTCCCATGAATTGGCATTTTATGATTCATTTATCTACATTGCTCTTCACAGTCATTTAGATTATCTCAAAATTTTCTTAGACATAGAACTTCTAGCTGGACACTTGTAGCTCATGCCTGTAATCCTAGCTTCTCAGGAGGCTGAGATCTAAGAATTGATGTTCCAAACCAGCCTGGGTAGGAAAGGCTGTGAGACTCTTATCTTCAAAAGGCCAGAAGCAGAGCTGTGGCTCAAGTGGTAGAACTCAGAGATCACTCCTGAGCTCCGAGTGTAAGCTCTAGATCAGCACAAAAGAAGGAGAAGAAAGAAGAAATAAAGGGGAGAAAAGAGAGAGAGAGAGAGAGAGAGAGAGAGAGAGAGAGAGAGAGAGAGAGAGAGAGAGAGAGAGAGAGGAGGGAGAGAGGAAGGGAAAGAAGGGGAAAGAAAGAAAGAAGAGAAAGAAAAGAAGAAAAAAGACAGAAGAAAAAAGGAAATAAAAGGAAGGAAGGCAGGGAAGAAGGAAGGAAGAAAAAGAAAGAAAGAAAGAAAGAAAGAAAGAAAGAAAGAAAGAAAGAAAAGAAAGAAAGAAAGAAAACTGCCATATGTTTGTTAGTATTTGGAGGCAAGAATTTCCCTTTTGAACTTAAAACATAACCCCAATAGAAGTACAGACAGATGGCTTTGTTAATATTAGAGGTTTACTCAGTTATAGGGATGATGTTGTCAGACCACAAGAAATATAAGTTTTCAAACACCCCGCAACCTCATCACCCTTGAGATTACCAAGCTTTTGCATTTTTTTAAACCAAAATGGTGGGTGCACAATGTGTTTCTATTGAGTATTAAGATCTCATGGGAATTTTTGTTTTTGTCAAGGCTCAAGCTCTACTACTTTACGCCACAGTACCACTGCCAGTTTTCTGGTGATTAATTGAAGATGAGAGTCTCATGGACTTTCCTGCCCAGGTTGGCTTTGAACAGTCAATATTATTCCACTCTGGTGATGGGAAGTTTGACAAAATGCTGTTTTGTCTATCAAGGCTTGTTGCAGTTGTCCCAGGTGCTTAGACAAAGCTGTGCTGTGCTGTTCGCTGCAGCCACCTGCCTTCTGGATGCCAGGTTCAGATCAACCTTGTCTCTTTCTCATATGAGAGAGACAGCCCTATGCTGAATTCACAGCCAACATAGCATTCCGTGTGATCTGGGGCCCCAAGCTCCAAAGGTCAGAAGTTGGCTCAAGCCTCTGCATCCTTCAAAGTTAAAGTCCCCAGCTCATACAATGTTCTGGTGAGAGCCAAAGCCTTTAAGAGCCCGGAGTCAGTGGCTCATGCCTATAATCTTAACTACTTAGGGGGCTGAGATCTGAGGATAATAGTTCAAAGCCATCCTGGGCAGGAAAGTTTTTTCTTTGTGTATTTGAAAATAGGAAGGTAAGGGGAAAACAAGATGATTGGGAGGGAATTGGGGGAGGGAAAGTAGGAGAAAAACATGGGAAGGGGTAACAATGTTCAAGAAGTAATGTACTCACTACTTGATGAATATAACTGAAACACCTCTGTACATCACCCTAACAATAACAAAATAAATAAATAAATAAATTTTTAAAAAGAAAGTCTGTTAGACTCTTATCTCCGGTCAACCATGCACACAAGACACTGTAGAACAAAATATCTCTTTCATGCCTCTGTTAAACATCTGTCTTGAGGCATTAATTTATTTATTATTTTGGCAATCCCAGGGTGTGAACTCAGGGCTTGGGCACTGTCCTTGGGCTTTCTTGAGGCTAGCGCTCTATCACTTGAGCTGCCACAACACCACTTCTGGCTTTTTCTGTGTATGTGATACCCAGGAATCAAACCCAGGGCTTCGTGCATGCTAAGCAAGCACTCTACCAACTAGGCCACACTTGTAGCCTACCAGTCATTTTTGTAAGGTGCAATGCCTATGTTTGGATTTATTTAGCAGTGTATTATTTTCTCACCTTTCTAGAGATACTGAAGATTAATTATGTTTATACCTTCATTCCACTTTTCCTTTCTAATTTTTAAGTGCTATACTTCCTATTCTTTCAGTGGTTACCCTGGAATTAGCACACATATTTGTAACACAGCCAAGAGGTAATTAACATCCACTCTTCTGAAGCAAGCAGTGTGATCCCTTACTCTGTTCCCAGTGTAAAGCATTGTCTGATTGCTAGCCAAAATCCTGTTTCCACCTTATTGCGGGGGATGGATATGCTAATTAACCCAATTTGATCATCACACGATGCATACCTGCACAGAAACACTAATTGTAATCAATAAATACATAAACTATGTGCCAGTTAAATATGAAATAAAGTAACATTTTGATATTATATTTGTATGATCAATGTTTTTTGTGTTGGGGCGGAGCTGATTTGTATATAGGTTGTGAGATATTTTACCCCTTCCTGAATTTAATCATTTAACTCGTTCTTTCATCATTTCAAGAAGAATCCATGGGTTTTAGCTAAATGTGTAAGGCAATCAGTTTTCAATAAAAAGGCCTTAATGTTTCTAAGGTGTTTACATGATCAGCTTCCTGTTTGCCAGCAATTTTCATATCAGAGATTTGAGAATGGTACTCTGGTCTTTCTAGTCCCTGGTGCTAATTATTTCCCTCCTTATCAATCATTTCTTTGCCTTGGCTTTTAAAAGTAAAAGGTTCACTCTGTTTGTCTGTGGCATATCAATTTAGGTGTGAGTTTCATTTATCTATCTTGCTCATGTTTTATCATACCTCCTCATTCCAAACTCCAGCATGTTATATTTATTTGAAAAGAAATCTCAGCCATTGTCTCCTCAGCAATAGGGTGTCTCGTTTTATTTCCCATCTCTGACTTTTTCATGCAGTTTTTTCTCTCTCTGCCACTTGGTTCAATGTTCTATGTAATTGCGCCTTACTTCTTCAGATCTATCATTTTTAGTCTTCTTACCAATTCTCTTTCTAGATGTGTTAATCTACTCTTCAGTTTTGTACTTGCTTACTTTTTATTGTCTATAGATTTCATTTTGTATTATCCTACCTATAGATATTATTTTCTGGAAATTCTACTTGGCTCTTTAAAAAAATCTATTTAGGGGGCCAGGAGTTTGGCCTAGTGGTATAGTGCTTGCCTAATAAGCATGAAGACCTGGGTTCGATTCCTTGATACAACATACTTAGAAAAAGCTAGATGTGGTGCTGAGGCTCAAGTGGTAGAGTTCTAGCACCTTGAGAAAAATCCAAGGACAGTGCTCAGGCCCTGAGCTTAAACCTGAGACTGGCAAAAAAAAATCTATTTAGATTTTTTGTGATGGATTTATTTTCTTACATAGACTTTAGCATCCATTTTCTTCACACTCATAATTAGTTCTAAAATGAGACAATATATGTACACATCTAATCAATATGTGTCAGTGTGATAAGAGAAACATAAATGCAGTTTACCATTTTGCTACTAATTAAACGAAAGCTCTGTGGTAATAAGTATATTCACACCATTGTGCAACTGATACCACTAATGCTGCTTCCCGGCTTAAACGGAAACTCACACCCCCTCCCTTAGCACTCAACCCTCCAACTTCTGTGTCTGTGATTCTTACTACTTCAGGTACGAAGGAAGTGTCTTGTGTGTCTGGTTGTTTTAAATTATCATAGTATCTTCACAGCCTAACTATGTTGTAGCATGTATTGAAGTTTCATTATTTTTCAGGGCTGGTAACTTTTGATTAATTTTTGGTAGTGCCTGGGAATTGAACTCTGGTTCTCATGCTTACTTAGCTGGGGGTCTACCAGCCCTTGCTCCATTTTGCTTCTTATTTTGAAAGAGTCAGGTGAACTGTTCTACCTAGGCTGGTTTTGGACATCAAACCTCTGATCTCAGCCTTCTGAGTAGCTAGGATTAAAGATATGAATCACTGGCTCCAGCTTTAATACTCTGTTCTGTTTATCTGTTCATACACTAAAGGTCATTATAAATGAAGCTTTTAAGAACATGGGTATTCAAAGTCCTTGCTTCACATTTTTTGGGGGCTACACACAGCAATGGGAAAATGCTAGATCGTGCACGGATTCTGAGCTTGTCTTTGAGAGATGACTGCCTTTACTGTGATTTCTATGGCAGCCCCACCAGGTTTCATTCTCATCAGCCATGCAAAGCAATTCATAGTTTGCCACATCAGCAGCAGCACCTTTTGTTTTCTGCTTCCTGTGGTTTTGATGTCATCTCATTTCTAAGAAATCACTCTCTTGCCAGTGTTATGAACATGTTCCCTTGTCTCTTCATCTAAGAATTTTAGCTCTTACATGTAGATATCAGACTCATTTTGAGTTTAGTTTTTTTGTACGTAATGTAAAGGTCCAATCTCACCATTTTACATGCGTTTGTCTAGCTTTTCTAACACTGTTATTGTATAATTTGGGCTGCTGTGTTAAAATCGTGTGGCTCTATATCCAACCATTTATTTCAGGGCTCTCCTGTTCCGTTGGTCTTTATGTCTATCTGCCAATACACACTGTGCTAGTTGTAGTAGCTTTGTAATAGATTTTGAAAAGAAGTATCTGTTTTCCAATTTTTAATTTTTTCTTTTTCCGGATTATTTCTTTTATATTTTTTAAAATTAAGCTACTGAGGTATCTTTTGAATGTCACATAAATGTTAAGATGTCTTTTTGTGATTTTGATAGGCTTTGCATTGAACTGTAGACCATTTTAATGTTATTGGGTTTTCGGTTAAGCAAATATCCTATTGTATGTTACTTACCTGCTAATTCCTGCATTTACAAAAACCACAGGTGTCTGTATGATTAATTGTTCCCATTACATCACATTCTGGCGGCTTAATTCCACACATGTAGGTCCTGCAATTTAGCATTATGCAATTGTGTTCTTCAATATTTTATAAATTTAAGGTTTGTCTCATTAAAGAAAATTATATTTGCCCTTCTGCTAATGGCTCAGAAGTGATCTTTGTCCCAGGGCATTTAAATATATATATATATATATATATATATATATATATCAGGTAATAATCAAAATAGTTAAAATCATGTACGTGTGGATGTAGAGATAAGGATCCCCCAAGTGAAGTATTTTGTGTCATGAACAAATTCTAAGAGAATACAGAATATAATTTATATTCTAGAGACAGACAGAAAGACATAGAGACAGATGGCAGACAGACACAGATATACATACATACATACATACTGACAGACAGACAGACAGACAGACACACACACACACACACACACACACACACACACACACCGAATGCATGCAATCTTAATACATCAATGATGGTGCTACCCTGAAGGTTCTTCAGATTATGCAAGGATTTCTTATTTGCTCAAGCTCCAGGGCTTGTTGGTCAATTATGTGTTCTATCCTTCAAATACATAGAACCCTTAAAAATACAGCCAAGATCACCAGGGCCACCTAAGAACAGAAGGTAACTGCAGCAAAGCTCACTTCTCTGTCCATATTTGCTCTTTATCTTTTGTTTTCTAAGGTCTAGAATTTGCATTACTTCCTAATGAGCTGTATCTGGTATTTAAAACCTCAGTCTCATGAGTCACGCATAGTTCTGGGAATTCCTCTCTAGACACCTAGTCCTGTCATCTAAGTCTGAAAATCACTTTTTAAGTTTAATTAAAAATTCTATTATGGGGGCCAGGAGTTTGGCCTAATGGTATAGTGCTTGCCTACCACGCACGAAGGCCCGGGTTCGATTCCTGGGTATCACATACATAAGAAAAAGCCGGAAGTGGTGCCGTGGCTCAAGTGGTAGAGCTCTAGCCTTGAGAAAGTCCAAGGACAGTGCTCAGGCCCTGAGCTCCAGCCCAGACAAAAAAAAATCTATTATGTTTTTTTGTAATGTACAAATACATGCTTTTAAGTTAGCTCTTTCTCTTTTCTTCTTGTTGATTTTGGTGTTACTGTTTTTAAAATTAAATGCTTAGTTACTATTATTGTCTCTTTTCTTTTCAATAATGAAAGCTTTTTATGAGATTTGACTTTGGGTAAAGGGTGACCTTTCCTCATTTGTTTTGATAAATACTGTCCTTTTTTTCTAAATAGTACATCATTAAATTTTTTTATTTCTTATCTCAACCAAGCCTTATTAAATAGAATGTTATTTAATTTCCAAGTGATTTTCTCACATTGTTTTGATTATGTTTTGTGATTAATTTCTAGCTTTAACTCAATGCTGCTAAAGAACATGGCCTCTAATCTCTGCTATATAATTAAATTCTATAAACATCACATGAATGCTGAGGTAAATTTCTGTTAGACATTAATATAATTATATGTGTATCTTATTAATCTTACACTGCTTAAATTACTTAAATCTCCCATGATCTTCCTTTAGTTTCTACCTTGCAAAAGAATGAGAAAAAATATACAAGCCTTTTGTAGGAATCTTTAAAATAAATGTCTAGAAGAGTTTTTCATATTATTTTTCTTATTTCTACTTCCTCAACATATGTGGTTGTTCAATCTTTATTCTGGAATTAACATTTTCTCAATTTTTTTAAAACAACCTTCCTGGAATCTTTTTTGCCCTGAAGTCTACTTTTTCTGGTGCTATCATCAATCTTGAAGTATTTTTGTTTCAACCTGCTCAAATCTGCCTCATTGTTCTATGTATTTGAAGGGTAGAACACATAATTGACCAACAAACCCTGAGGCTTGTTCCATTCACCTATGTAGAGTGTAGAAACTATTTCCATTGTATCTGCAGAGTTTCATTAAACTCCCAAAGTAACTATGGAACTGTAGGTGGCTCTTCTTCAATCCCTTCCCATTCTACACTTGAACCCCAGGCACCAATTACCAGCTGTCTGTCTGTACAGACTTATTTATTCTAAACAGTTCTCATATACTGAGTCATGTAATATGTGGTCTTTTATGGCTGGCTTCTTTCACTTAACATGATGCACACATACACATACATACATACATACATACATACATACATACTTTTTTTTTGGTCAATACTACAAGATATCTTACTTTAGAAACAAAATGCTTAAAAATGACCCCTGTTAACTTTCTTTTTTTTAAATTTACTTTGTCACCATTTTCCTAGATTTCTTATTTGAAAGTTTAGCACACTTACATTTTACCTCTTATCATTGGCTGGTAACTGTACTTGAAGTTACAAAGTGTCTTTAAGAAGTGCTTGGCTGTTTACCACAAGTATTGACCTGTAGTACTTTAATTGCTATTTGTTTCTAAATATTTTATCATTTTCCTCCTGACTTCATCTTCCCTTAAGGCTTAATTGGAACTCATTCTCTAGATACATGGAATGATTTAACAAGCTATCTTATTATTGATTTATAATATTATGATACTATACTAAGAGAATGTTGTAGGTAAATTGTGATTCTGTGTATGACTTAGTTTTCCTTTTCTATATGGTTACATTTTGTAAATGTTCTGTGATTCTTCAAGTTTATTTCAAGCTTACAAATGATGTTATTTAAAACATCTAAATGTTGATTTTTTTGTGAGTGCTTAATTTGTTGCTGCATTATTCACCACAGCTAAGATAAGGAATCATACCAGCTGCCCCTCCATGGACAAATGGATCAAGAAAATGTATACACACATATGTATACAACATACATACACACATATAATGGAATTTTACTGATACATTGGAAAGACTGACATGGTGCCACTTGTAAAGTAAAAGAAAGACTTGGAAGCAATTATGTTAAATTAAGTAAGTCAGGCCAAGAGAGAAGAAGATTGAATGTTTTTCCTCATATATGGAAGCCAGATTTAGCTTACAAATTTATAAGTAAATATACTGGGTGGTATGTAAATGTATAGAAACGTAGTAACTGCAGTGTGGAAGATGCAAGGGAGATCGCAAATGATGTAATTCCTTAGAAAGGCAAAGTCAAAGTTCAACAAAATAGACAGCACAAAGCAGGGACTTGAAAGAGGGTAAATTCATGGGGAAGAGTAGGAGAGTGCAGTCAAGAATTTGATATATATCTTACAAAACTGAGTGAGAGAAGGGATGGGGAAGAATGTTGAAAGGGTGACTTTGATCAATATGCATTGTCTTCATCAACCGTTTTGCTCAGTGCCAAGTCCTTTGTATAATTTAAGATAAATGTAAATATATGTATCTGTATATACAAATAAAAATGTTGATTTATGTATTCTATCCATATTCTGTCCATGGTTGCTTTTAAATATTTTGAGTCAATCTTTCTTATAAAACATACTTTGGGGGCAGGGAGTTTAGCCTAGTGGTAGAGTGCTTGCCTAGCATGTAGGAAGGCCTAAGTTCTATTGCTCGGTACCACATACATAGAAAAAAGCCGGAAGTGGTGCTGTGGCTCAAGTGGCAGAGCTCTAGCCTTGAGAAAGTCCAAGGACAGTGCTCAGCCCCTGAGTTCAGCCCCAGGACTGGTGGGGAAAAAAAGGTAAAACACGAAACAAAAAGAACCAAAGGAAAACATGAGATGCAAGATATTACAAACCAGAAAAATTAATAATAGCTGATGAACGTAATCACTACAAAGTATGTTTTTTTTCCAGTAGTGCTATCTCAACTTATCAATTACTACTCATCTCTTCTTGAATTTTTATGCATCTTACTAAGGCACCTACTTATATTTATTTTGTCTTTTTTTGTGTTTATACTCTCTAACGTTGTCATCAACAGTAACTGCAAAGCTATTACAAGCTCGTTTGTATATCTCATTTTGCATTCTGTCTTCTAAATTTCCATATTTTTCCCTTTACCACTCCATCCAAGCTATTTGTCTCTGTTTTTTAATTGTCAGGGTAATGCATAGAGGGTTACGGTTACGTTCGCCAGGTAGTAGGTACATTACTTCTCACACATTGATGCCCCTTCTCATGTTTTTGTCCCCATTTCCCTCCCTCCTGCCCCTCCCAATCATCTTGTTTCCCCCCCTTCCCTTTCCTATTTCAAATAAACAAATGAATGTATATATAATATACCTGGTAACAAAGTCAGCACCCAGACCCAAAATTCAAGTCTCATGACCCACAAAACAAAAAAATAAAGAAAAAGAAAAAGAAAAGAAACCCAGACAAGGGAGGATGTGTCCTGTCCTTTAGGAAGACCTTCAGATTTTTTCTGATGCATGGAAAAAGAGAGACATGATTCTAGTCTCACGGTCTCCAACCCTGGCTGTGCGTTGGAATTAGCCAGGAAATGTTTGAACCAGGAAATGTTTGAAAGCACCATCCAGGAGATGTTTGAGTTCACTCTGATATTCGCAGCTCTATTCCCCAGATAAGAAATGGGGCTTTACTGGTCTCTGAGGAAGAAGTCAGATCTGGAAACAAATGGCCCTTAGTACTCAGAAGTTCAGTGGGACAAGGCTGGTGAATGGAAAGGGATTGGACTTAGCATCAGATGACCAAATTCTAGCCTGCATGTTCTTTCTCACTGCCAATGTGACCTTACACAATTTCACCTAATTTCCAGGCCTTGATGTCCTCTTCAACAAAAATCTCAGTTGCCAACTTCCTAGGGTATTTGAGAGAGCTGTCTGTGGACAATATAAGAAAAGTGCTTTGCCAACTAAAAAGTGTTCAGGCCTATATACACATGGCTCTTCTCTCTCATGCAGTGAACTTGAGTAGTCAGCAGTTACAGTCCTGTGCAGAAAACTCAGCCATGAATGCCTGGCTCCCAGATCATCAAAGTTCCCCCAGGGAGTTATCTGTTTGTTCTAATTTGAAAGCAGCCTTACGATAGCTCTCAGCACCATGCCACCAGTCACCTTTCCCCTTATTACAGATCCCTCACTGAGCTTTTAATTACTCCACCTCCTTTCATCCTGGCTAGCAACTTGAGCTTTGTCTCTGGCTGGTTATTTCTACTGAGGGCTCAGATCCCACAGTCCTGTTGTGTGTGTGTCTGTGCTATGTGGCTGTCAGTGGAACTTTCTGTCTTAACTACTGCCTGATCATTTGGTAGATATCAGGGAAGGGACTGAAGGTATGAAGTTCTCTAGAACCAGCCCATCCCATGTAACTCCAAGTTCAGGCTTCTCCTTGGTCTGGACTTAGAGTGTTTCTGGATATGCATTAGCTTAGTGCTCCTTCTTATTGCAAAAAGGACATGCCACAGAGCATGCGGAGATGAACAGATTCACAGGTGATAGGTGAGTTTGAGATTACATGTTTCATTCTTGAAGTGACTCTCTAGGTCCAAGGAGTTCTTCGTGTAGGGCAAAGCCAGTATCTCTGGTGGGAGATCCTCCCTGTGGGGTGGCCTTCATTCCTCCTCACAGGCCACCTCTACTCTTCTGTGGGGACGAGGTAGGTTCTTGATGACCAGCATCTGACTGGCTTGAGGGAGACGATCAGGGTCTTTGTACACTACACATTTCCTTACTCAGCATTCAGAGAACTGGGAGGGCAGAGGTCAGGAACGTGCAGGTCATGTCAGAGGAATGCACGCTCCCAAGGATCACTGGAAAATTGTTCTAGTAAAGCCCTCTGTCTCTGTCTCTCTATCTCTCTCACACACATATAGATGCACACACACCTACATATTGTAATTTTTATACAAGAATTTTGATATGTGGTTGCTTGAACCCATGAATATGGCACCAGTCTACCCTGAGGGCCAACTCTACACACATATATAGACATATGGATGTGTATATGTGTGCCTGTGTATATATGTGTATGTATGTGTATGTATGTGCATGCCCCATATCCATGAGTGTACACATACATGGTCTCCATATTTACTATGCCTGTGGATGTATACATATATATGTTATTACTACTACACACTGAAATCAACTGTTCACATGTATTATATGCATATTTATGTGCGGTGGATCTCCATTAGTTATGTTCTCTTTATATATATCATATATATATATACATACACACAAATGCCCCTATATGTATACAAATTCTGTATATAGAACATATACACAATTGATTCTCCTTCGAAATTCTCAAATATTGCGTCATTGCTCCTAAGGTAAACCAAAGACACTAGTCATGATATTTTCATTAACCAGTCAATACATCACCTGAATCTTATGGGAATTTTGTTTTTGCCAGTCCTGTGGCTTCGACTCAGGGCCTAAGCACTGTCCTTGTGCTTACTCAAGGACAGAACTCTATCACTTGAGCCATAGCACCATTTTCAGCTTTTTCTATGTATATGGTACCGAGGAATCAAACCCAGGTCTTTGTGCATGGTAGGCAAGCACTCTACCCCCAGGTTAAACTCCTGGCCCCTTGCCAGCATCTTTGTTTCAAGAGGCCCTATTTCATATCTGTCTCTGATTTACTAACTCTGAAGTCTTCACTCAAAGCACTGAAACTCCTGACTGCAGTTTTCTAATATGATCCTTTCCCTGTCAGGAACACCACGACCTTCTTGTGCTTCCTGACATGGGGCAGCACTTCAACAGTATTCTAATGTTATTTCCTTCCTACCAGAACACCAGAAAAATACAGAAATGAGAAGTGGGAAGATCGGTGGTACCACATAAACTAACATGTACTGGAAACATGAAGGCAGGGCAGCACCTTATTCAGCCTTGGAGAGAATGAGTGGCTTCAGATAACTTTCATGGTCACCCTCTGTATGGTCTCCAAGCTGCCATAGAAGTGCTTTGAGTATCGGTTATTGAGGGCTAACTACACATTTTAGCAAGTAGGTCAATTTTCAAATATGGAGTCTGCATGAAGATTTACCACGATTTGGACAGTTCTTACATGAGAGTGTTTTCATTACTAGCAACTGAACTTAGTAAGCCAAGAGGCAAAAAGGATTGCAAAGGTGCCCTTTTCCCGAAGTGATCACCTTTAATCAATAGAGACAGGACCTTTTAATTCCAGTCACTCTTGCTTTTCTAACCTTTGGACAAATCAACTGGAAGAGGAAAATCAATGGGACAGGTAGAATCACCATTGGTTAGCTTGAGTTAGGTACAATCAGAAAGATGGGATTTTTAAGAAAGGATTTTAAGGATATGACAGTACTGATTTGAACATCATGGTTGGGATTCTAGAAGCTCCTAGAAAAGAAGATGTTATTCCCAGTGAAAGTGAGGGACTAGACACATCCCACAATTCATGTCTGTCTTCAGTATGAATGCTTTCAAGAGAGCAGCTGTATTTGAGGAAGAGGAGATGGCAAGACTCCCTTTGTTTGCCACAACCTCCGACTGACCCTAGCATGTAAATAGTAGAGAAGCCCCATCTTGCTGGAAGGATCTCTTCTGTGCAGCAGCACAGAAGAGTTTTCATTGTTTGTTTTCCCCCCTGGTCTCCAACATATCAGGACATATTGAAACAAGTCAGATTCCAGGGGCTGAATCCCATTATTTGCCACGCACTAGCTGTGTGCCCTAGAGTAAGTTTATTCACTAGTAATGTTTACTTCTTGTACATTGCAAGGCGAAAATAAGCACCTTCCTCTTGGTAACTCTATGAAGGTGAAACGGAATCATGCATCTAGTATCTACATATCAAGCAATGTCTACCCTACAACATTAGTGGTAGACAGAACCAGAACTCTTGACATGGAATCCACTTGCCTTTCCACCATGATGCACTGGATCTCTGAGGTATCATTTTGTTTGGAGTCAGGTGCTTCTTGCTGTCTTGGCCATTTTGTACATGGTGGTCCCTACTGCTGTCTCTGGGGTGCCACAGACTGGGAGGGCACACAAGAGATCTCTACCTTCCTTCTGTCCTCACCCGTTTTAGACTCTTCAGTGATGAAGCTGGAGAGAATACAAATGCTGACCTTGGAGAGATGCATTCTTAATTACAGTCTGGTGCCTTGAACACCCTTGCCAATCAGGCAAGGACTCTTCCCTAAGAGCTCCTGGCACACAGCAGTCCTGTCTCTCTTGATTAAAGGTGAACACTTTGGGAAAATCATCAGTGTTCTGACAACATCCACATACAGAGGAGACTAGACTTTTTCAGCATTACACTGGCAACCTGGTGAAAGATAGGCAAAATGCCAACACAAACAGATGCCAGACTGAAATGAATGCAGAAGATGCATAAGCTCAGCTTTGTTGTGCTTGTTATCACAATGACAAAATCACAACATGAAACAAAAATGGAAACAAAGAACTGCCACACCTAGATAAACATTAAAGAGGCCTTAGAAGTGTCAGATGCTATGTTGTTTTGATCCATTGTTCTATTTCATCCTGTAGTAAGTAACTCTGTGAGGTAATCTACTCTCCCCACTGTGTACGGGAGGAAAATACAGCACAGAAATCTTCCAGATCTGTAAAACTGGTCTATAGAGGATAATTGTGTACATGAGTGATATGTAGAAAGGTTTAACAACTGTTTGGGGATCGTGTGATGGTTCTGGTTTTATGTTCAAGTACTTCAAGTATGGAAAGAAGATGCTACTTCTTGGGCCTAGTGGTAGAGTGCTTGCCTAGCATGCACAAAGACCCAGGTTTGATTCCTCAGTACCACATACATAGAAAAAAGGCCAGAAGTGATGCTGAGGCTCAAGTGGTAGAGCTCTGGCCTTGAGAAAGTCCAAGGACAGCGCTCAGGCCCTGAGCTCAACCCCAGGACTGGCAAAAAAAAAAAAAAAGATGCTATTTCCACCCTACTGTCAAACTTAAAATTAATGATTACTTGATAGGAATGCCCAGAGTGTTCGTTCAAAATCTCCTGTCTTTGGTTCCTTCCTTTAGCTAGTGTCAGGCTGGAAGGCAGGAAACCAAGCAGTTTTTAGTGCTGTGGAACTACTGAAGTAACTACCATCACCCCCTCTTCCGATGGCTGTGTACTGAAACAAAGAGAAGAAAGAGGGAGACAGCAAATGAGAGAGAAGAAGAGAGAGACAGGAGATGGAAAGGAAGAGAGAGGGGGGATCCAAAAGGGAGAGAGCAAGGCTAGCATTGAGAAAGCTAGATTGGGTTGTACAATGTTGATGAGTTATGGGTGAACTTTCTGAGACTAAGCTTAGAAAGAAACCATCTTCCACAGGAGAGGGGACTTAACAGATAAGCTTACCACCTAGGAGAGAGTTGGCCAGTCCCAAAGAGACAGCCAGGAGGGAAGATGCTGAGCTACACAACGCAGTTCTGTGGTCAAATTCACCCTCACAGCTTGCAAAACCTCAATGCCCAGAGGAAGAGTGGAGATTCAGAAAGAGATAAGAGGATTATCAAGGGTATGATAATTCATGGGTAAGGAAATATAGGTTAGAGGAATATCACTCCTGTAACAGTTCTAAATTAGAAATGACTAAGAGGGTAGGTGCTGTGTGTGTGTGTGTGTGTGTGTGTGTGTGTACACGAACCCATGGAAATCTGTACCATACTAACTTATTAGAATTTATAGAATCCATACTAATCAATTATCAATGATTTCATCCATTACTGCTTTTTACCTTAACAATCTGTGGACATTGGAATATCTTCATAAAAGTGACATATAAAGAATAATGGCTCTTAAAACTTCATGTGTAGTGGGTCAGTCAGAATTCTTTGGATTTTTGTTTCTATGTCTTTCATCTCTCTTCAGTTACTTAATGTCTAGATTAAAACCCAAGGCTGACATCTGAAAGAACCTAACTTCAGCTTTCATAGTTTCAGCAGAGGTCTCTTGGAAAGAAAAGGGACTACATAAGGATCAAGAGTTAGAAAAGAAAATAGTTCAATTGCATCTAGCATAGGTTGGCACATAGACTGAATGTCAATTGATGAGGGAAAAGAAGGAAGACACTGCCTTTTCTTCTGTCCTCTGACCCTGTGCCCTATTTTCCTTTATCCCTATTTTCCTTTGGTGTGAAAGACAATTACCAACTCTATCTGACGCTACTTCCACTCTTTTAGAAGGGTTCTTAAGAGGATGAAGAGGAGCTGAAAACCTTATTCATTTTAATTAGTAAAAATCCACAGTAATGCAATGTGAGCTTTGCAAGAAAGCCATCTCTCCTAGAACTGATAAAGGGATATTTCAAAGAGATGCCATCTTCCTCTTGCCACAGCTACTGAGAAGCATGTTTTGACCAGGAGAACAAGAATAACACAATGAGCCTTTCTCAATAAACCAGAGGAGAAGATGAGGATAAAACTGTATCCCTTAGTCTTCACTCTGGTTTTTATTTTGTGCTTTACAATTGTCCTCATGTCTTCATACCAGTGCAAGGTGAGATGGAAGAGGAATCTATGGAGAGGCCAGTAGAAGTAGGTGTGCATTTAGGATCCCCTCCCAAGTCTGTCACTTGGAAAACAGATTCCAGACTCTCAAAGCTACAGTTTCCTCATCATGAATGCATCTGATACGATCCTAGTCTCTTTGCAATGGACACATGTCTCCAAGAAAAAAAAATAAAAGCAAAATTGACAGAGATCCAGAGCTAAGTGGCTGAGGTATAGGGGAAGAAGAAATATTGCTGTATTCAATTGAATATTTATGACAGCTTAAATTGGATTTTGTTATTGGAAATATTGTTTGAGAAGAACATCGCAAAGTTAATGTATTCATTCTTCATTGGGTAGATATTGATTGTGCACCTACTGTTTACTTGGCAGACTGTGAGATAATAATATGCTATGACTTCTAGGAAGGTCTCAAGGCTTCTCTTCAACTCATCAACTCCAAAGTGGAGTTCTCTGTTCAAGACATAGTCTCAAGTTATAGAATTTGGGGAGGGGAAATTTGGACATCTTTCTTTCTTAGGATTTCTTATTTCAAATGAAAAGTTACAGTGTTCATTATCTTGCCCGACCGGGGGATTTCTCTCTCTGTCTCTCTGTCTCTCTGTCTCTGTCTCTCTGTCTCTGTCTCTCTGTCTGTCTCACACCCACACACCCACACACCTGATTTTGATTTTATTTTCTTTCTTAGGTGGCTGGCTTGATAAACAAGGTCAAGGGATGCCTCTGTTTGAGGGCTCCGCCTTGAGGAACAAAGGCAGGAGTGGAATGGGGTTGATAGAAAAGGAAGATTTCTCTATAACATACAGATTGCCCTCTGATCTGAAGTAAAGGATCTGATGGACTGTGCTTGATAACTAGAAGAGGCCTGAGACTTCACTGAGGTCATTTCCCGAGGATTCTAACCCTTGTAAGGCCCAGAATTCACTGGTGTATCCAAGTTAAATCCAGCTTCAAAATATACGGAAGGGCATGAAGTTAAAGTAGAATCTGCTAGTAGCCCTAAGTTAGAATCCACTGTAGGTTTGTAGGCCTGGAAATGACTGGACAAAAGCATAGGAAGAAGAGAATGTCTGACCTAGGAAAGAACTTAGAAATCACCCCTAACTTTTCTTGTTTCTTTTGCCATTTTATTTGGGAAGCAAATGAGACCTAGGAGTGTGTATTCACATATGCTACTGATTGGTTCAACAAAGACATCAAGCTCCAGGAAATGTTCCTCCATGTGGTCTTCACACACCAATATCAAGGTATTTCCCCAAAGGCTTCCTCAGAAACATTTCAGCATGATAGTCTTTCTATTTCCTGGTGCAGGAAATAGGCAGAGTTGAAGAAAGAAGACGGAAAAATATGTAATACACACCAGGACAGGCATTCATATCCACGTCAAACCACAGACAATAATGATGTCCCATTTCTCCCTTTGGACCGGTCCAATACCCCAAAATGACACACATTCCCCATTTTTCAGCACCATATCTACCTCAGTGCCAGGATGGGCAAGAGAGTTTTATTTTTCTTTTGGCTTGGCAAAAGCAGATAGAGTCAGAGCAACTGCCTATTGCTTTGAGTCCCACTGGGAGACGAAGCACAGAAGACAGGTGAGCAGTGCTCCTGGCAGCAGACAAGAGTGAAAATGAAATCTATTCTAGGCTGCCAACTCGCACCTCTCTCTCAGTTTAACGAGTATATTATTGTCGAATTTGCAGCTACAGACATGCCAGTTTTGTTTCAAAACCTTTCCATTTTAGCCTCATCTCAGTCAGTCAGAATTGGCAGGGAAAGCAAAAAAAGACAGGAAAAGAGAGAGAGAAAAAGACAAAGAAATACAAACAGGGACAGAAGCACACCACAGAGAAAGGAGGGAGTGGGAGTAGGGCAAGAGGGAGAGAAGGACAGCAAGAAAGAGAATTTTGATGAGGGAGACTTTCTAGCATTCTTTCCAAAGTGAATTTTAAGGTTCTATGAGTCAATGTGGAGCTTGATCAAAGATTTCTCACAGATGTCTCTTAGGTCAACAGAAGGGATATCTTACCCTCATTCCTGTCCTTTTGTCTTTAACTGGTAACATTTTCTCCAAATAGATCTTTAATTTTCAATCCAGAAATCTTTAAAATTGCAAAATCAAACACAACCTCTAGGGAATAGGATCTTTGCTGAGACAAAGGCAAACACACAAACAATATATAGAAATGATTGTGAATTTAAGAACATATTCACTTGAAGAGAAGTTACATTCAGACTTGAGAATGAAAAAGGAGTTAGAAACCACAAGATGTAAAGAATAAGAAGAAAGAAGGATTACCTACCTGCACATGATGTGTGTTGGGTATTTTTCTAAGATATTTGCATTTATTAAGTCACTTAAACATGGCCAGCAACCCTGATCCCAGCAATTTAGATCAACAACTTATGCTCTAAAGATCCATGCCTTAGATGGGCATGGTGGTTCATGCTTGTAATCCTAGCTACTAAAGAGGCAGAGATATGAGGATTGTGGTTCAAAGCCAGCCTGGGCACTTAAAGTCTATGAGACTCTTTTCTCCAATTAACCACTAGAAAACTGGAAGTGGCACTGTGGCTCAAGAGGTAGGGCAGTAGCCTTGAGCTAAAGTGCTCAGGGATAGCATCCAGGCCCAGAGTACAAGCGCTACAATCATAAAACAAACAAACAAACAAAAAACCTTGCCTTATCACATCATGGTTGGCTTTCCCCCAGTGGAAGAGAGGGAGGAGTGGAGACACAGCAACATGTGAGAATGCACACTAGTACACACACTGGGAAAAGTTGGAAGGGATTGAAAATTTAAGTGGGTGTGAAAAAGGTTCTTGTGGAGCAGATGAGATTTTGAAAGACTTGAAACAAAAGAAAGAGCCTTTTATTCTAGACCTTTCTCTCTCAAAACAAGTCTGCAACTTCCTATTGAACATAGCTGCAATTACAGGATGGTGTAAGGTAGTGGTTAAAGATAGATCAGACTGTGTGGGCTCTTACTTAGACACCCTGGTGCTTATTACCTGGCCACAGGCTTAGCCTTTTTTGTGTGTGTGTTCCTTGATTTCTCATCTGTATGGTGGGAAGAATACAGCACACCTACCTCATAGAGGTCATCCAAGGATTTAAAATCGTTCCTAACATGCAAGGCACTAAGACCAGGGTAAGATATGTAATGTACTGAGTGTTCAGTTAACAGTAGCTGCTGTTACTTTCTCTACCACTGCCTCCCTGGTACTGCTCCTTACCTGTATCTTCTCAGATCTCACCTAATCAGGTGATTCTAACTGTGTTCTCTTTTACATCACCCTCGCTGTGAAGACCATGCCAGGCTCTAAGCCTAATAAAGACTATCTATTTGCTTTTTAGGCCAAAGCTCCATTGGTTGCATATGTCAGAAGCCCAACGTGTGCTAGTGGAGTCTCCAGAGATGCCCTGGCCTGGGGAAGAACAGGAATGGCTAGAATGACAAAAACCACGGCCAACAGATTCTTTTTTATATTTGCTGCTATCTTAATGTCACAGTTCAGTGTTATCTTCCCCCCTACTCTCCCACCTCTGCTTTGTCTTGAGGCAGGAAGTGTTGTTTCTAATAACTACCACCATATATCTTTCCAGATGGGTAAGATACTTATACTGGAGATTTAGACAAACTTCTCAGGGACATGTTCTGATTGGCTCACCTTGAGCCAAGTTTTTGTCTTTTAACTAGTTGTCGTAGTTACAAATAAGAGAAAAGCAGAACGCAATTCACCATAGAATGATGTGGCATGGAGACAGGTAATAGAAGAGCCTGGATTAATGGAGAGCTGGTGGTGTCACCAGATGAGTGAAAGAACGAAAAGGGCCAAGCTGATTTGGGAGACAAAGCATGAGAAGTTCAATTTTGGATTCTCTGAGTTAGCACTATAAGTAGGACATTCAGGTAGATGAATCTCAGAGCGGTTGAGTATATGAATGCAAAACCCAGGTGAGAGCCCAAAGCTAGAAATAAAAATTTATGAGTCATAAGGATATAAAAATGGTTTTAAAACATCGAAAGTGGACTTTCACTTCCAAGTAATATGTACTGGGTTTGTAACAGATGGATATTCCCAATGCATCCATCATACACACCAAAAAATGAGTAAATTTCCAAACTCACATTTTAAAGACTTATGAAAGCAAGAAGAAATAGATGAATGAAAATCCCAGATGGAGAAGGGCCTTTTTCTGGGTGAGCTGACAGTTCCCACACAGATATTGCCAGCAGGCCCTGTGTGCTGATAATGTCTGAGGACTGGCAGATGAGCTTTGGGGAGGGCATGGGGGGGAGTTGGGTGGGCAGGCGAGGTGAAGAGGCCAGCAGAGCAAAGGGGAAGGTATGTGATGCTAGCGCAGTGGCTTAGAAACTAGCAATGCCTCCAAAGGAAGACTGCTTCCCTCCCGCCAAAAATCTGGAACAAACTATTAGAAATACAAGATGAACACAAGACTAATAAAAACTTAAAAGTCTATCCTTAGAATTTCTGACAACAAACTTACACTTGTAGAATTAAAAAACAAATTAGTGCAACAGAAGAAAGCAGTTTATTCTTTTGGCATTACTGAACTCAGGCCCATGAGCCATGCTCAGTGGTAGCATGCTAGTCTTTGAAGCATGAGGCCTTGAGTAAGAATTCTACTGAACAACATTAACCAATAGGGAGATCTCATGAAACATCTATTTCTATGGTTGAGTGGGGAAAAAAAACACAGCCAGGTGCAGGTGTCTTACTCCTAGAATCCCAGCTATTTGGGAAGCTGAGACCCAGAGTACTGTAGTTCAAAGCTAGCCCTGGGAGTAAGGTCCAAAAGACACCAAGTCTAAAGTAACCAGCAAAAAGCCAGCCTGGAAGTGTGGTTCACATAGAAGAATGCCAATTAAGCAAGCCAAGACCTGGAGTTCAAACTCCAGTACCTTAAATTTTTTTTTCCTCAAAACCAATACATTTTATTTTATGTAAATTTTAAAAAGTTAAATGAAAAGTTTCTCCCACTCATATTAGGCCTTTTATAATGTATACACCAAAACTATACTATCCTAATATAATAACAGAAATTTAGAAAGCTCCCTGACTCCTGAATATACACTCAATACCAGTCTGACCATACATTAAATAAGGATATAACAATGTTGGGTTTCTTTCAATGAAGCCTGCTTGGCTCAAAATCAGAAATATTGATTACTAGTCCCATTGCATTCCAAGTTAAAGAGAAATTGTTAATAAATGATAATAGGGGAGGCTCCATAGATGCAAAAATGAATTTATCAAAATACCCCACTCACTCATTTTAAAATTAAAACTCTTATCTGGCTTAGAATTAAAAATATACTCTATGTATACACAAAAGCCCGGTAGCAAACATCATACTTGATCATGAAATATTTAATACCTGGCCTTTATAACCAAGAAGAGGGTAACAATCACGAGTCATTTCCAGCATTTTATTGAAAATTTCTAGTCAGCGCAACTGAACAAGAAGAAATGAAAGACAAACGTATTGAACGATCAAGAGTCAAAGTGTCATTATTTGAAGATGAGAGTCTCTACATCAAATTTTTCAAAAGATCTACAGAAAATTATTGTGAAGCATAAGAATATAGCCCATTAGCAGATCAATATATCCAAGCCAATTATAGTTCCATACCAAGAGTCAAATACAAAACACTATCACAATTTCATAGAAATTTTAAAAAGAAATCACCAAGATGTACGTGAGACCAATTGTGTGCTGAATCAGGGTAGAAAAATCTGTCTGAACTCTACTCGTGAAGACTTCATGCTAAATAAGAGACAGTGCCAATCAGCAGGAAAACTCAATGTCAAATATGACAAGTTTGTCCAAGTATCTCCAAACGCCAGACTTTGAAGTGTCAGATCCTTTCAAGTATCTCAAAATTCTAACCAACATTCCCAGAAGAATCTTCAAACTTGATAAGACCACTGACAGTCATAAAGAAGTCATAAGCTAGGGTCAAGACATTTCCAAGGAAGTAGATTCAGACAGCCCTACCTTACCAGCTGTGAGTCTCACCCAAAACAGCAGGACTCAGCACTCTGTGGTACTGGCACAAAGGAAACAGCTACTGAGAGCATGATGAAGAGCCTGCACCTTATCCTTCACTTGTATGCAGTCATGACCAGACTGGGCTGATTTTTCAGACCATTAGAAATGATAGGTATTGCAGGATAAATGTCAACAAATGGCAATCTATATGGAAAACTGCTCATAGATCTTATTGGTACATTATACATAAAATCACTTCCAGGTGAAGCGAATTTTTACAGAAAAACCTTTTTAAATCATTAGAATACAACTCAATAGAAAGACTTACAGATCTCATAGAACAATGGTTTATTTTAACAAGACACACACACACATATACACACACATATCTATCTATCTATCTATCTATCGATAGATAGATAGATAGATAGATAGATAGATAGCCAGGTGTCATAATACATACCTTGAATTCTAGCACTAGGAACATGGACACAAGAGATTCAAAAGTCTGATGCCATCCTGGGGCTTCATAGTGAATTTGAACAGGTCAGTGAGAACTTGCCTCAAAAAATATTGTGCCACCCATTAAAAAAGAGTTTGATAATTTTGACCACATTAAATCCAAGATTTTCTACACATCAAGAGATACCACGGAAACAAGCCACAGAGTTGGACTAGATGTGTGCAATATTTATAACCCAGGAAGGGCTACCATCCAGAATGCATAATGAATGCCTGTAAAAAGAATCCAAAAACAAGCCACAAAATAGGAATGATACAATGACACAATCAGGCATTTGGCTGAAATGGAGACACAACTGTCTAATGAAGATATGACAGAAAGTTTTCAACTTCATTAGTAACCAGGGAAAGGCAAAATAAATATTTAAGTGGAAAAAATAGCAATACTAAAGATAAGAAACAATAGGACTGTTCATTAAAATTCACAGAGGGAATGAATATTGGAACAATTGCTTTAATAAACAATTGGGTACTACTTAGTAAATTTGAACAGGTGCAAGCCCTCTTACCCAGCTGGCTACAGCCAAAAGTATATTTTACATAAATGCATATTTGTGAGCATCAATAGGCATGTCAAGACAGTTAGTTCATTTCAGCACTGTGTATAAAATTACAAAGAAAAACTAGCAATGGCACAAATGCCTGTTTACTATGAAATGGATAAATAAATGGTACTCCACTCATAGAACATAAATAAATAAGCAGTAAAAGTATCTTAACTACAGCTCCCAGCATCCATATGGATAAATCTCAAAACCACAGTGTCGAGGAGAAAAAAAAGAAAAAGCTGCCATTTGATGCCATTATTCAGTTTTCAAAAAACAGACAAAACTAAATAATACATGGCTTAAGAGTACCTGCACCGCTCATCAAATTATGAAGATAAGCAATCGAGTTTATTTTTAAGCATTCAGGACACTGGCTGCCTCTTGGAGGAGACCATGGAGTGGTATTAGAGGAAAGCACAGGAATTACCAATGTTCTTAGCAAAATCTTCCTGTTCTCTCTGGGAAGGTATTCACACATTAGTCATATGAAGTTTATTTGAAATTTTTTAAATTTAAATTTCATTCATCAGTTCTTCAACAAATGCTAGATTTTTTTTAAATCTGCTGTATTCTTAGTCAGCCATAGAGATGCACTAACTCATTCTTTTTGAATTTATAATGTGTTGTTGCAGCTATAAGGGTTTGAATAATAGTTAATAAAGCAATTGCAGTGGCAGATGGCTGAGTATGGGGTTATTTCTGGAAGATAGAAATGCCCCTAAGACTCTTGGAAGTTATGTTTGTGTGACCTAAGAATATACTTTAAGAACTATTCAATTGTGGACTTTAAGTTGGTGGTGGATGCCACATGGATTATAGCTCAATAATGCTGTTTAACAAAAGAATGGAGAATTTAAGAAAGAAATGAAATTTCATATTTATAGAGCTAAATTGGGAAAGGTATGCCAGTTAGAGGAATTTAGGATGAGCGGTAAGAACAGCCAGGTAGTTGCCGTTATCTGGAGTCAAAGATGAGAATTGGAGATGAGTCTAACTAATAGCCAAGACTCGAGTCTAAGTTTTTCTACCCAGATTCTAGATTCTTTCCACTTGGTAGCACTTTCTTCCACACCATTCTTACAAGTGAAAATGGCAAAATTACCTCTGAGACAGTGTTAGACAGTTTCTGTGGGTCCTGGGCTCCATTCAGTGGATTAGGTACCTCTTGGTACCTAGTGATAGGATGGATTTCAGGGCTGGACAAATGGCTACAGACAGCACCAGATCTGTTTACCTTCTTTCTGCTCCTTGATTATTTACTGAATAACCAGAGGGTTCTTGATATTGAGCTCCTAAACTCATTCTAAGCTCTTGCAAGCAATGAGATAGGTAGAGGCACACGAATTGAGTAGTGGTTCCATAAAAAAAAAAGCATACCTCATGAAAGAGCACCCTGACATCAGCTCCTCCTCCCCCATCTGGAGTGCAAAATAGAGTAAACAATACATGGAGCCACCCTACACCGAGGTGAGTGAATGGAAGAAAAGCAAAACGGTCAGGAGAATCAAGAAAACCCATATTCTACAGTATAGCTGTAACCTAGCCTGCTGTTTCCTCTGGTAAACTAGGCTGTGGTCCTTATTTGACATCTCTTTCACTGTGTAATAGCCGTCCTCTTTGGGTGGCACTTTCTCTTCCTTTCCAAGGCAGACTCTGACTGGTCCAAGCAAGTCAAGTTAATTTTCTCTTGTACATTGGGTTTTTTGTTTGTTTGTTTGTTTGTTTTTACTGTGATAGGATGAGGCCACCATAGCCTTGAGCCACCAATTCTCTAGCTACCAGGATTGTTTCAGAGGTGGCCCAATCACTACAAAATTCAAGATCTTTTGTATTCAGTTGTGAGCTGGAGTCTGTTTTCCATAGGATATAAGATTGCTGCTTAGCATCATTCTGTGATGAAGTCTTACTTACCCCAGGTAATTTAACATTAGAGAAGAGAGCGGAGATTAGAACAAAACACAAGACAAAACAAGTTTATACCCATAAGCTACTGGTTTCTATACTAAAACCAGCCCCATTTTAGTCTTTTTTATCGCAGGTGCCAACGATCTACTCTCATGTTTAAGCTAGTAATTGTTAATTCTTGTATTGCTTGCACTGTGAAAACCTTTACCCCTTCTTCTTTAATAATTGCTCTATCATTTTCATAGGCTAAATAAAGTGAGACAATATCAGTAACACACACAAACACATACAACAGAGAGAAAATATAATAAATATAGGTAAACCTAGCATCTATTTGTGTTCTACAAATAATCAGTGAGAATAAGACATGAAGAAGAGATCAGGAAAGAGGGGCAGGAGAAAGACTAGGATTTAGAATCACTCATCTAGTCACGGAGCTGACACTTAATCAAATACACTTCATGAAATTCACTATGAACAGATGACTCCGAGGAAAGACCACTGAAATAATGCCAAAAGTTATTTAGATCTATCAATATATAACTTGAAGACCAGATGTACATCTTATTAATAATAATACAACCACAATAACCATTTACTGAACACGTGAGACACATCAGTTCATGTAATTGCCATTACGACCATTGTGGTTTCTGTGTCACATGTAGGATGTTGGAAGAGTTAAGTGACAGGCCTTACCTTACAGGTACATAGTACAATAAGCATTTGAATCTGACTCTTTCTAGATCCAGTACCAGTGCTGACAACTGCTGAATAAGTAGGCTATATTTGCTGTGATTTATGGAGACCTGCACCCTGATTGAGATCATGAGTGCTTAACTTGAACCATTTCAAAACCTAGAGACAACGATCAGATAGAAAAGTATATATTAAAATATATTTGTGTCTTGTATTCTCAACACTGCAGGCATTAAATACATATTTAATGAAAAAAGAATGAATAAGTTAAAGTCCGTAAGAACAAATATATCACAATGAAAAGTTTCTGAAAGTGAAATTACATTTCTAAGACAAAACTTATTCTTGAAATAGAAGATTTCAGAGCTCTAACTTGCACCTCTTTATGGCTTGCATGGCTCTTCCACTTGTGTCCAAGATTACCTTATCTTTGTTGCCAAAGGTAGGGTTCCAGGTGAGTGATTTGCTGGGTTCCAAAATAACCAGAAGTGTCCACTTCATCTCCTCTCCTCTCCTGTCCTCTCCTCTTTTCTCCCCTCCCCTCCCCTCCCCTCTCCTTTCTTTTTCTTTCTCCTTCCCTCCTCTTCTCTTACCCCACCCCTTCTCTCCTCTCTTCTCCTTTCCTCTCCTCTCTCCTTTTCCTTTCCCTCTTCCTTTTTCCTTTCCCCTCCTCCTTCCCTCCCATCTTCTCCCCTTCTCCTTCACTCTTCTCTTCTTCCCTCCACTTCACTCTCTTCCCCTTTCCTTTCCTCCTTTCCTCTTTTCTCCCCCCTCCTCTTCTTTCTCCATCTCTTCTTGTCTGTCTGTCTGTTTGTCTGTCTCTAATCTTACTATGAAACACAAGCCAGACATAAATTCGCAATCTTGCTTCTGTCTCCCTACTGCTGGATTACAGGCATGCAACATTATACGTGGATCCTTCCTTCCTCTTGAAGAGCCACAGGCAAGCTGGAGAGGAAAAGAAAGACACCATCTGATTCAGCACATAATGTTTCTCTGAACACAAATACCATCTCAGATAGGATTGCTGTAATGCCTGAAATGCACAGTTCATCTTAGTTCACTCAGTTTTCCCCAGCACAGTATTGCTTTTCTGTGATCAGGAGTGGGTATTCTGATGATTAAAGAACATGAACTGGCTGGTTTGAAGGCCTCAGGTTAATGTGCTTCCCACATGTTAGTCACCTATAGAATCCAGGAAGAGACATTAAAAAAAAAGAAAGATACATTGTGGGTTACAGTTTTTAATCTTTAAGAAATTGCTACTCAACAGTTACTAATAAGCAGGATGTGATTTTGCTGAGGACTGACAGTTGGCCAGATGAACTTGCTGGTGGTTATTTAACTCTGTGGGGATTTATATTGTGACTGTGGTTTGAATGCCGTGGTTGGAAGCAATTTTGCATGATCTTTGACAGTTGGGACACTTGTAGTTTCAGCAGGCGATTTTACATCTGCAAGACATTGGAAGAGAAATATTTTAACAAGTGTTTAATTTGTATGGATCCTAGATGGCAGCAAGAGCCTTCCTACCTGTTGTCTAAATAAGATGTTTGGTCTCTATTCTCATCTTGGGAAATTCAAAGTCCTGTCCTGTCTTCCTGCTGCTTCCTACATTTCTCACAGCTGCCTTTGGCGGAGGCCTCGGGCCTGACCTCTGGTGTGAGCTGTCTCAGTTCCATAATCACCCTGGAGGAGTCTTGCCCTCCTCTACTTACACATGCTGCACACAGTAGGCTCACCTTAAGCTGCACTTGTGTAGGCTGACATTACTGAGACCCCACATGTTGGAAAGGGTAATTGGGCACAGTTAATATCTCAGGCACAGCACTTCAAATTGTATGTCTGCCAGCTTTGTTCCTAAAAGCATAATTAGAGAGGAGGCATTCGTTCTAAGTATTCTATAGCACAACAGGATAGCCACAGTCTGTAATAATTTACTATATGCTTCAAAATAACTTCAAGAGCCCACAAGTTCCCAACACATAGAAATAATAAGTGCCTGAGTATATAGAGAGGCTAATCACTCTGATTTGATTATTATACATTGTATACATCCATTGAATTATCATACCTTAGCCCATAAACTTGTACAAATATTATGTGTCAATTAAATAAAAATCTTTAAAGAGTATTTGACAAACACAGTCAGCAGGGCTCGCTTTCATTGGCAATGTATCTGACTCAGAATCTCAGTTTCCTCCTTTCCCCTCTTCCTTTGCCCTCTAACCATCTTTCCCTTCTCAGGAACAAGAAAGTTGGTCTCCTCTTTGTACTCTTCCATTCTGATGCCATTGGAATGGCCTGTTTCTTTTTTGTTGCCAGAGCTCTTGCTGATATCCACACTCTCAGAGTTCGATCTTCTACCCCCAAGAAATGTACTAAGGCATTTGAAAAATATTTCCTCCTTAAGGAAAATCCTGGTACTGTTCTCATAGTTGTTCTCATCTACTTTCTAAGACATTTTCCTTCTGAGTGTGCACTTGGTTGGGTCTAGCAGCTCTGATATATAGGAGCCCGCCTGGGTTCAAACTTCTTGTTTCTTCCTCTAAGCCTGGTTTGATCACCATGTGTTGCCCCTCAATGCTGCAAATGTGCAGGGCTTACATTATAAGATGCTAACCTGTGCCTGAGAAAACCCAGGGCAGGGGGTAAAGAGCTCCCTGCAGATTGTCACGGCCCACAGAGGAGGGACAGGAAGAAAACTCCACTGTTGGATTTTGCTTTCTCCATCACTGCTCCACCTGGCCCACTTTGCCTGAATTGTGTCATATGGCAGCCATGTTAGGCTTTTCTGTGTTATCACCCGTTGCCCCCTGGCACAGCCCCTTCATCATAGCTGATTTCCACTGGATGTGAAGAGTTTGCGAGAAGAAATGTCTCTGGGCATTTTTGCACATGTTTGGCAATTGCATTTCTTATTTCTGTGGCTCCCCATCTCCTTCAAATAGGCATCATTGGCTCACCTGAAATGTAATTACTTCTTGTCTGTTAGGAGCCAGAATGTGTATTAGGCTCTCAGTATCTACAAGAAAACAGACTAGCTATTATTGGAGGGGGTCTGGTGTGAATGTAACATTTATTGAATTTTCAGTTTATTGGTGGACTTGCTTGTTATTCAAACTCTATTGTCTTTGATGTACCAATGCTAAATCTATGACTTAGTAGTAAACAAGGCAGACACACTCTCTGAACCTCTTAGATCTAGAAGTCTAGGGGAAAATGCAGATATTGAACAAATAACTCCAAGTGTCAAAAATCCCCTGAAAGAATATTCATCAATAACAACAATAACTGACAAATAGGGAATTTCTATGATATATCAGTGACTGCTTGGTGTGAATTATACATCATAACTTATTTAATCTTCACATGACTATCCCGATTTAATATTAACAAGATCTTGAAGCACTAAGACATAACTTATCCAAAACCCACAGGCTGCCAGTGAGACCTGAAGATTTCCAGATCGGTGTTTCCGTACTCCACTGATCTCACAAAATCTGAGGGTCTATGGGAAATGTTACTTTGACTGAACTTCTAGTCTGGGTTAGCATGGCTTAGGTGAAGATATCTGGCAATCTCATTTTGATGGAAGAACAGCAACTATGGAAACCCTAAAGAGAGAAGAATTTTGTGAGAAATCCTGGAGTGAGTTTTATGCCTTGCTGCTAGATGGGCACTGCCTGCAGCCTTCAGGGTTCTGACGCCAGCATGTAAGGGGGAACTCCATGCCATCTCAGCACATGGCTTTGCCCATGGAAGAGAGTTTCTGAACTCCTGATGAACCAGTACCATGAGGCGCAGGCCCAGGTAAACCTTGCCAGTGAGTAAGAGGTTGGCTGGAGGCACCAGGGGAATTTGTCAAAGACAATGTAATTACTGAGATGACATACCAAGTCTTCTCTTTGAAACAGCCATTCCCAGAGGGTCTCCCAGGCTTGTGACTTAAAGTACAGAGTGACACTTGTTTGTTCCACGTCAATAGATATTTGATAGCTTTATGAGCCTATGGGAAAGAGCTTGAGAGCTCGGAAGACCAGAGGGATTCAAAAGAAGTCTCTATTTTCTTTATTTTTGGAGGGGAAAAATGGTATTAAGCCAAAGAAGGGATGAATGAGACAGTGTCCATTTTATCCTCCTTTCTCTCTCATCCTTTCCCACTCCTTTCCTGTCTCCCTCACTCCTTCATCAGGTAAGCTCCACGTTGGTGTCTGAAAGATGCCTGAGCTTCTTATTTTCAGGTTCTGGGCATATGGAGCATTGCCGGCATGATATGAACATGTCTACACAGCAGCGTTTGGGCTCAACCTACTTTGTTTATTTGCCTCAGCATGCAAATGCTCACATACCTGCTTCCACATTTAGTCGGTACATGTGTTTGGAAGTCATGTCTTCAGTCAAATTGCAGCTGGGAACTACTTGTAAACTGTATGACTTCGAGCAAGCCATGTGTCTTTTCTGAGCTTCAATTTGGAAAACCCTGGAAAAATAAATAAATGTGATCACAAAGCATTTGGGAGAGAATTCAGTGGTGGAAGTTATGTATTCCAGCGCTCAGTACAGGAGATCTATAACCGGTAACAGAGGTATTGTGATTAAATGCCAGGTTTGAGGATTATAAGTAATTCAAGGACTAATTATTATGTAAATGCCTTTGGTCAGTGATGTACTGATCTAGGTCCTTTAAAGATTAGAAATGTTTTGTTTTCTATGTATGAAGTGAAATATCCAAGAGAATTATAAGAATGGAGTGAAGGCTGCTGACTGTGCTGGAACCAGACATGAAGACCCATTATATCCAGGGCCCAGCGTTGAGCTGAGCTCTTGGGAGAGGCACCTTCCTCTTGAGGAAGGAGGTTAAATTTCCTTTATGGGGATTAGGTAAGAACTTTCAGTGAATTGCACCAGCAGGCCATTACATATAGCACTGTGGCGCCTGGATTGAACACAGTTGGGGAACTTGCTTCACTGAATGGCATGAAAAAGGAAATGCAATGAGAAGGGGGCAAGCAACATCTGTAGATCCATTTATATATATATATATAGCCATTAATATATATTATATCTATATATAGATAGATGTCTATATAAAGGTATGTGTGTGTGTGTGTGTGTGTGTGTTTGTGTGTGTGTGTATCTTGCCAGAGGCTTCCCTTAATGTCTTGCTTGTTGTTCTAACAGAATACCTGAACCCGGGTAGCTTACAAAGAACAGAGTGTTATCCGGACTTAAGGCTCTGGAAACTTTAGGGCCATGTATTTGCTCCATGACATGGCAGAAACCAAGGGAGGAAGTGAGTGTGTGCGCAAGAGAGAAAAGGAGATTGGACCTCAGCAGTAGTAAACTCAGGCCCACAACAAAGGCATGTTTCCTTCTTGGCATTGTCCCTCACCTCCACCTCCAGCTAAACAGGTCCTGCTTTGTTCTTCTAACACTGCCACAGGGAAGTTACTGTTCTAACAAACACATCTTTGAGGGATGCACTGAAGCTATTTCACTTGGCTTCTCTCGTGGAGACTTGGTTATCCAAGGTCATGAAGGCAGAGCTGCGGGCACTTTGGCAGCATTGGTTCAAGGCTGGGAGGACAGAAGGATGGGATTCTTTTGTGCCATGGGTGTGATGCTAAGTCTGCAGAGAGTTTGGGCTCAGGAGGCTTCAGCCTCAGTGTGCTGGAGCCCAGAGAACATGTGTGGGTGAGAAGAGGCTTTCTGAAACACCTTCGGATTCCTTTTCTAGAACTTGACCCCTTTGTGCATCCACCTGTTAACATCCTCACTTACTAAGTAGAGAACACAGGGGTTAAAGTTCAGAGAGGAGCAAAGGGGATGGGTCCTTTCCCTCACTTGCAGAACATTAATAGATGGAGACTGAACTACAGAGAAGCACATTTACTACACCGTTGGCTCTGTGTTCTTTTGGGATGGTGACCATCCTAAGAGGCGACTCTACGCATGGTGCCACATACAGGTGCTGTAATCAAAGTACACACCCAGAGAACTGGATTGTTTATCCGACCCTTGGAAAAGGAGGAATGGGGAATTAATTCAAAGTCAAGGAATATGTCAAAAGAGACTTGAATGGAATATTTAGGAGGGTATAAAAGAGTGAGGGGCATTGTGGGACGGCAAACAACTTCATAATGATGGAGTTTTCCATTCCCAGAAAATAGTAACTTTAGAGGGTTGTAGTGCTGGGCTGAACAACTTTAGATGTACTCACTTTCAAAGGAGAGAACAGAAGAAACAAGGAAGAAAATAGAACTCTCTTCAAAAGGCCCATAATTGAGTAAGGTAGAAGAAAATGGATGCTATGCAGGAGAAGAGCAGCAGGACCTCCATGATGTGATAAAAACTCTATGTGTGGCTGGACAGGCCTCTCGAGGCAATCACTGTGCTTTAGCTTGCCCTTCTCAAGCAAGTTCTCAAAGCATTTCTGTCACCTTCCAACCAAACTAGAGAGTAAGCACATATTATCAGTCATAGGTGGTACAGTCAAACTCCATCCACACTCCATTAGTCACTTTGGCTATCTTTCTTTCGTACTCTCCCACCTTCCCTACCCAGCTATTTCACATCTCTTCCAATAGTAGATACACCTCAACTGTCCTCTTTGGCTTATATGCATTTCATATGGCAAGAGTCAAACTTAAAGGCTCTCATGTCTTTAAACTTCAGGTGGTCACAGTAACTGAATGGAAAGGAGTGGTTTTAAAGCAATGCAGGTGAAACTGGGGTTCACTGAGAGGCAAGTGCCTCTTTGTGGACTATGGAAACTACTCTGCACCAGAACTCTGTGGGTCAAATTAGATAGATAGATAGATAGATAGATAGATAGATAGATAGATAGATAGATGGATAGATAGATAGATAGAGATATTGAATGGCTACATCTGGCCACTAGTGTGCTAATTGGTAAACTCTAAGTTAGCTCAACCTCTCTTCATGGAGCCACAATCACACCCCCCCCCACTGTGCATGCTCCAGAGATTCTGCACTGAAGGCAGCAGGAAAGAGAGTGGAGAGTGGCTTGCAGCAAGCACAAGGGCTTCCCCCGAGGTTTTCTGTGATGCACAAGAGAGAGGAGGACCCAAGTCAGAATCTGAGTAGACTAGAATCAGCCAAGAAACCTGTGTGGCTGGGAGAAAGAGTCCTCTGGTGGAGTCCCAGACTCTCATTTATGGTGTAACTAAGAGATGTTAAAGGAAATAAAAAAGTATTCTGAGACTTTATGACTTTATGTAGTACTATTGCAGTGGATGGATGTCAGGACCACGAGAGATAATGAGATCAGGCTCAACTCAGGAAAGACAGCTAGGGAACTGATGGTCAATAAATAAAGTGACAGAGTCAATGGGTGGACAATTACTGACAGAAGAAAGGCATTAAGGATAGAAAGACTCTTGCTGAACTGACTCATAGGATTCTTCCTGAAGCAGAATGGAGGACTTAAACATCAAAAGTGGAAGGTGAAGAACTCGTGGTGGACATTTCTATTGGGGGAATGAGAGACAGAGATGACCAGATATAGCTGGCCAAGAAAATCTGCTAAGGACAGAACAGGAGTCCGGACTAAGACCAACACAGAAGTGGGTTCCAAGGACCCTAATAATTCTTTGGTCTGGGAGAGAGTCTTTGCCAATAGAAATTAACTTTGCTTCCTGGGTGTCTTTTTCAGGTCTGGCTATTTTAAGAGGGTGAGGTAAACCATAGAAATGGCATTTCTAGACGTTCTAGAGGCCGGAAATTCCAAGTCACATTGCTGGCAGATCCAGTGCCTGGTCAGGCTCTGCTTCCTTCATAGATGGTTGTTTTCTCATTGTGACTGAACATGGCCAGGAGAGAGTGATCTTACTCTCTGGCCTCTTCAGATGAGGGCACTAACCTCATTTGTGAGGGATCCCCCTCACTGTCTCATCATGTCCCAATGGCCCCACATTAGCTTTTAGACTGCAGCTGATAATTTTCAGGGGACACAAACATTCAGCCCATGTACTTAGCTCCAATTTTCCCATCTATGAAACACCCTTAAGCATTGTTGTAGCTATTACATGTGATGAAGAGGAGGCCTCTAAAGATTAAATCATTTGCTGAATTCCTAGAGTCCTGTAACCTGGAAAGTATGGATTTGAACCCAGACTTGTCACTGCGTAGCACAGCAATCTTTTCTTTATGCACTGCACAACTCACTATCTGACATTAGGAAGGAGAAGAAAGCTCAGCATGAAGGTGACCTTTGTGCATCCATGCACTGAGCACTTAACACCTTTCTAGATAGAAGGCGTGGGGTGAGGGAGCAGTAGGGAGGGAGATTGCTGTCCTCAAAGCAGTTTTTCTATCTCCACACATCAAATCTGTACCCGAAAGTGCAGGACTGAATCAAATATTTTCTTCCCGAGCCTACCACTCTTGTATTTATTTCCCCAAGTGGCCTTCCTTCTCTTTTCTCCTTTTTCCTTTTGTCAACATATTTAAGAACAATCAGAGATGTGGTACTTTCAAGGATAATTGGTTTGACTTAAGGATAGTATCGACAGAGACAGATTCCCAAGAAAATGGACCTTGTCGGAAATTATGGCCTCCTGTGGGGCTGTTTCCTTCATTTATTTTTTTCAAACTAGTATTTATTATCCACCTTCCAAAGGCATGCTTCCTGATTACTACTGTAAACATTTGTATGTGGGCTTGAATATCAGTTCCATCACTCATTGTTGTCCAATATCCTTCATTTATGCATTGCAGTTATTAAACATCTTTAATCTCCAAGGCAGGATGCATACATTATAAATAAAATACAACATTCACATTTAATGGTCATTGAGTGTGGCAGGGATACAATTTTAAGCACTGTTTCTCTTTATTTTTTAAGATAGCTAGTTTATAAAGTTTCTATGGTTTCCACATTGACATTTGAGGGGTAGTGGGAATCTTGTGTGTGTGTGTGTGTGTGTGTGTGTGTGTGTGTGTGTGTGTGTGTGTGTATGCACACGCGCACACTTGTAATCAATCACCTTAAAAATCAGATAGCGGGGCTGGGAGTTTGGCCCAATGGTAGAGTGCTTACCTAGCCTGCACAATGACCAGGGTTTGATTCCTTGGTACCACATACATAGAAAAAAAAGCCAGAAATGGTGCTGTGGCTCAAGTGGTAGAGCTCTAGCCTTGAGAAAGTCCAAGGACAGTGCCCAGGACTGGCAAAAAAATTAGCATTCTAAACTCAGATAGTGGTAGACAATCAGTCATTGGGTCTGCTATGGGACGGTACTGGTGGAAATATCTGGAATTGGCCCATAGCTCATCTTCTTTAAGTAGGAATATTGCGATTTCTGTTGAGGTCTTACATCCTAATCTTCATAGTAAAGTAATCCCTCAACTATTATATCATGAGTTCTAATTGTCATCCTATAAATATGAAAATAATCGTAGGAAAAGATAGAAACAAAATCCTAGTATCTTAGTGGTTATACACCATTTATACACCAAGGACTGTTAACCTGGATTTGGGTGATAGACAAATCAACGTCCAGGAACAGTTCAAATTCCCAAAGGCTAGCTGTAGAGCACATTAATCAAAAAAGAGTCTAAGAACTGGTGCGGTGGCTCATGCCTATAATCCTAGCTAATTAGGAGGCTGAGATCTGAGATCAAGGTTCAAAGCCAGCCCAGGCACAAAAGAACCTGAGACTCTTATCTCCAATTAAACCCTAGAAAATGGGAAGTGGAGTTTGGCTCAAGGTTAGGGTGGTAGCCTTGGGCTGAAGAGCTCAGAGATAGTGCCCAGGCCGAGTTCAAGCTCCATGACCTCCCCCTCCCCCACATAAAAAGAGTCCAAGAACCAAGAAGGATGGGGAAAGGTCTTCTTAATTTACTTTTTTGGTTGTTGTTGCTGGTTGTGGGGTTTTTAACTATGAAGCTGGGTGCTGTCCTTAGCTCTACCACTTTGAGCCACAGCATCACTTCCTGTTTTCTGGTGGTTAGTTGGAGATAAGAAATTCATACACTATTCTGCTTAGGCTGGCTTTGAACTTCAATTCTCAGATCTCAGCCACTATTGCTTGACTTTCTTAACTTTCCTTTTGTAAACATATCTAATTTTAACGTGTGTTATCACCTGGGTGCTGGGTGGAAGCATATCTTGAATACACAGTAGGACTTTGAAGGCTTCGCCTCCTGGATCTGAGCCATCCCAGAGTCTAATGGGAGACTCAATCTAAGAAAGTACTCTAGACGTGGCTTTTCTACAGAGGGCACCTGGTGCTGGTGGGGTTTGACAAAAATGTAGCTGGTGCACCATGTTGGAATAAAATTATACACTGAGCAACATATTGAGACTGTTGGTCCTTTCTTAATGTCCATATTTCTGATCTAGCAGAAAGGCTAACAGAAGGCTTCTGCGTAGTGTTAGTGGCTTCCCAAGGTTTGCTATAAAATATTTTAACCAGTGAGGAACAGGCTTCTGGCTCAGAACTTGTAGCTGGCAGCACTCTCAAGCTCTCCAATAGTCTTATATATTTGCATAATGTTTATTCTTTTATGTATGGCTTCTGGTTTGGGGGAAATGGTTGTGGTTTTCATTTACGAGAGAGCCCTGGCTAAGTAAATTTACTTAAAGTAAAATGTGAGCAGATTTAAACCTATCTAGTAAACAAGTAATAATGGAGTTGAAGAGTAGCTGAAAGAGCAAACAAAATAGAAAGCATATAGAAATAATGCATGCTTAGAAATGACTGCTCCAGATGCAATCTAGACACAGCCACTGATTGCTTTTTTATGTTTTGTTGCTTTTTTTATTTTGATATTTTTGGTTGTTTTTCTTTTTTTTTTTGAGACAGATGGCATGAAACTCATAATCCTTCTGCCTCAGCTTTCTGAGTGCTGGGATTACAAACATGCTCTACCATGCATGATTAGACTTTTTATTACTTGATGTTTTATGTTTGTGACTTTGGGATTAAACTCAGGCAGTTCCCTATCAGACATGCTAGGCAAAAAAAAAAATTCTCCAAGAATGAACTATTCCTTAAGCTCGAAGGATTGCATACTCAACATTAGACCAATCAGAGTGGATGGTGGCTCATTTGAGAAAATTCACAGGTAATTTTGAATAGTTGGCTTTTTGCCTCCTGGGATTACACAAGTTCTCTAAACAGAGCCAGACTTTTGGCACTATTTGAGTCAATCCTACATTAATTTTTTTGTTTTTACTTTCCTTTCCATTTTCTTCTCTGTTCTACGGGAATTGTCTCATAAAAATATAAACTTCTGAAAGGATATTTTTGTCTTGGTCACTGTTGTATTTCCAGAGTCCATAATGGTGTGTGGTCTAAATCTATGAAGAGTAAACATGTGAGTATAAGAATGAATAAATGGACAAGCTAAACTTTATAAATACTGGAATTCTCTCTTAAGAAAAAATCTTAATGCACATTCAATTTGTTTGGTACATTGTAGAATGACATATCTCAGACTCTGTGACGGCTTCTTTTTGCTTTCTTCATTGATACAACACTGTAATGATTTAAGAAACACAATTTGAAAAACATGTCTCAGACACTGTTCAAATGCATAGATCAGGTGCTGACAGCTCAGGAGGCTGAGATCTGAGGATTGCAATTTGAAGCCTATCTGGGCAGAAAAATCTATGAGACTCTTATCTCCAATAAACCAGCAAAAAGCCATAAGTAGAGGTGTAGACCAAGCAGTACAGTGTCAGCCTAGAGTGAAAAGGCCAAATGAAAACAGGAGACCCTGACTTCAAGTTCAGTACCACCACGAAACAAAAACAAGACATGGCAGGATGCCCCAAGCACAGTAGTCTATTCCTATTGGGGAACTTGAAATCAAAATGACAGCCCAAAGTCATAGTTGTTTGGGGCTGCTATGAGACCAAAGCCCAGGTTTTCATCATGACACACCGCTTCCTCTCTCAGCACAGAAGCCAGGACAACCCTAGAAATGTTAAGGATTACTCTTCCTCCCTCTAATTAATACAGGAGTTGTCCTGTTAATTCCAAGAACAATCCATCAAAGGGGATGTTTGGGTCAAGTAGATGAGCAAAGCAAATCATTTGGCTGGGTACTTTTTTCTTTAGCAGACAGTTGTGATACTGTGTAATTTCCATTTTTGCACAGCAAGAGATATTAATTCTGTGGCCTCTGGAGGAAGGTAGATGCCCTTGAAATTCAAGAATGTCAGGAGAAGTTCCTTCCAATCATTGAAGGAGTCATTGAAACTTGCTCTGAGTTGCAGGGACTGCTAACTCCTGTGAATAATCTCGATGTCTTCACAAACACCTCGTTCATTGTCTTGGGGGATTCTAAAAATTAGATGTAACGTTTTGTCCCACTTCCTGTCTCATTATCTTTGAGGCAATCTCAACTGGAAGCTGAAGTGTGTATGTGAATGTTTCTAACAATGGCAGGAGATGGCAGTGGCTACAAGGCTCAATTCCCAAGAAGCAGTCAACTCCCTTGCTGGAAATCCCGTGTGAAGATTTCTTTCTAATATAGCATGGAAATACAACAGCAGTGTCTATTCACTGAGTCATATAGGGAACATTAGAGAGAAGGGATCTAACATTTCTGAACACTTACTGTTCATGACTATGATTTTAAATCCAGTCTCTTACCCCTAGATGAGAAAATTATCATTATCCCTATCTTACAGGCAGAGAAATCAAGGCTGAGACAACATGAACATGGTTGTGACGGGTATGTGAATAATCCTCTGTACCTTCTAGGCCTGTGGTCTTTCAACTGCCTCTCTGAACTTGTCCAGGGTCCCAGAAATGCTATAATCCAAAAGTTTATGACATTTCCTTTCCCTAGAGGCCAATTATAACTTTGGTTTGGGAAAGAGAAGAAGGATGGGGAGGAAGGTTAGAAGGTGTTGAAATCTGATCAAGGTTGTTGTTGCATATATGATATTTCTTTCTGATATTTTTTTTGCCAGTCCTGGGCCTTGAACTCAGCCTGAGCACTGTCCTTGGGCTTCTCAAGGCTAGAGCTCTACCACTTGAGCCACAGCACCACTTCCAGCTTTTATTCTATGTATGTGGTACTGAGGAATCAAACCCAGGTCTTCATGCATGCTAGGCAAGCACTCTACCACTAGGCCAAACTCCTGGCCCTAAAACTACTGAAAGTTTTATCTGTGGCAGTCTTCTCAGGCTGTCACAATAAAAAATACCATAGACTGGCTGATGGAAATAACATTTATTTTCCTTAAGTAGTGATCGCCCAAATTCTGCATTTCACTCATGAGAAACCAGCTACCTAGATGGAGAGGCTCCAAGAAAAATTTGTGTATACAGATGGATGTTTGCTGAAGCTGACTGTACATTGAGGGTAAGTTTGAACACATCTGAAGGGCATCTAGATTAATTCAAAGTCAACTTCAAACTGGAGATTTTGCAGGTCAGGGAGATACACATGCTGGGACTTCAAAAGCAACGTATAACAGAATACAGTCTGTACCAAGGTGAGCCTTCCACACCCGTACGGCTTCAACACCATTTGCAGACATGAGAGAGCCCAGCAACAGACAAGCCCAAGTCTGAGTTTGAGGTCAAGTGTGGAAAGTAACACATTCCACAACTTTCAAGTTCTTGTTAGCAAATTAGTGTTTGGGGAGGAAAAAAAAATCATGCCTAAACTGTTCACTGGATTTTCTTTCAAAAGCAAAACCTAAAGTGAGTTCTTGTTTCAGTTTTTCACCTGCGTGACCCATCTAACAAAAATTCTCTCTGTATCTAAGGAAGTTTTACTGGTGGCTGAACCTCAGCCAAAAGGGCAGAGAGAATGCTTGCACGTGGCAGGAACATTGTAAACACCGTTATGTGAAGCCCTGGGAATAACCTCTTCATGTCAGAGTGAAAGAAATTGAGGCTCATAGGATTTGTAATTTGCTACACACTCAAGTTTAGGCAGTTTAAATCTCTCCTGTTAACTTGTGAGAAAAACCACCAGACTGTAGAGAATTCCCTTTAGGGTTTAGAGTAGAATTTTCTTGTTTGTTTCAAGACAGGGTCTCACTATGGAGCCCAATCTAGCCTAAAAATACATAACTCTCTTACCTCTATTCCCTAAGGGCTGGAATTACAGCCCTACCCCATCACGGCCAGCTAGGCCAGCTGTAATCTAATTGCCAAGATAAAACAGCAAGAGCTATATCATAGTGCTTTCCCTGTGAGCTCCACCATATCCTCACAATCCATGTATATAATACACATGCATAGGTCTAAGCTCATTTAACTAGCAACACTTTGAGGGAGGCATTGATATCATACACTTTTTACAGATGAGGAAATGTGAGCATAAACTCACACTGTGGGTCTTTGCAAGTAGTCAGTGGGGAAGGCCAGGTTCACATCCAAGTTCAGCTCCATTCTCTACAGTACAGTGCTGTATTATAACTAACCCAAGGCTGGTGATTCTCTCGGTGGAAGAAAAAAACCCATCCATACTGGGCTGAGACCAATCCCAGGTGAAATCCCACAAGACCCTACTCAAAAATAACTAAAGCAAACCAGGACTGGAGGCATGGATCAGCTAGCAGAGCTCTTGCATAGCAAGTGTGAGATCTGAGTTCATACAGCAATAAGCCCTCCATCACAGCAGAAGAAGCAGCAAATATCATCCCCACATGCTTGTTTTAATAATAGACTCAGTTTTCTGGGAGCTATGGTTTCACTTTCAGCCTTCAGAACAGACTCCCTTTGCTCTCTCTCCATCCCTACCCTTATGTCTGCAGCCTTCCTGTTCAGGCATCTACCTACCATTATACAGTTTGCTTTAGCTCCCACCACTTGCAGCCTTCTCTCCATCCCATCAAACCGCATGTGCAGTTCGGTGCTTCCACCAGTTGTGGGAGCTGTCTCCAGTCTGTGGAGTTTCTTTTTACTATAATCATCTGACAAACTCGTTCAAGATCCAAGTCAAAGTATCCACTAACAATCCCATCTCCTCTGATTTCTTCGAGCAGAGTTATCTTCTCCGTGTTGTCACTGACATCCTTAATTTAGATTTTTTTTTGCTAGTTCTAGGGCTTGAACTCAGAGCCTGGGCACTGTCTCTGAGTGTGCAAGGCCAGCACACTACCACTTGAGCCACAGTGCTGCTTCCAGCACTTTTCATGGACTTTCTTGCCCAGGCTGGCTTTGAACCATGATCCTCAGATCTCAAGCCCCTGAGTAGCTAGGATGGCAGACATGAGCTACCAACACCTGGTTATATATATATATATTATCGGCTGGTTGTTGGGCTTGAACTCTGGGCCTGGGCATTGTCTCTGAGCTCTTCAGCTCAAGGCTACTGCTCCACCCCTTGAGTCTCAGTGCCACTCCTGGTTTGCTAATGGGTAAATGGAGATAAGACACTCATGGACTTTAGTGACTGGGCTGGCTTTGAACCACAATCCTCAGATCTCAGCCTCCTGAGTAGCTAGGATTACAGGTGTGAGCCATGGCAACCAGCTGATTTCTATTGGTTGTTTTTGCAGTTATGTTTTGCTTTGTATGTACTTGTTTGCATATTTGTCTCTGCTAACAGTCAGCTCCTAACAGGAGCTTACATTATCTGGCACATAAAGAGAGTAAATCTTGAATTAGTGACTGAATGAATTTATAAATGCAAGCTATTGATTATTGCCACCAGTTCCTGGAAGATTTGTTTGAAAAAATAATAAATAAGCATTAAAACTTATCATTTTTGGTGTCAGTTGTCAATAGTGTTAACTCATCCCTGTTTCACCTTGGGGTATTGAGGCAAAAGGGAGGATCCCATCTGGCTGGGACTAAACTCTAGAAAAGACAGATATGAAGGGAGCTGGTATGCCCCCAAGCAGCTAGCCAGACTCCTCACAGAGACATAAAGAACCTTCCCAGAGGGGCAGCAGAATACCAGCCGTCATGTGCAATAGTCCTAAACTGTAGTGCCTCATTGCTTTTAGAGGAGAGTATTGTTACCAGTAAATAGATTTAGACCCAATAAGCATTTATGGAGCACCTGGGGTATGGCGCAGAGTCTTCATGCACATTCTACAACTGAGACTAACCTGATACGACTTGATTTGACTTGATTTTTTTTCTAACAACCCTATGAGATATAGCCAATTATTTTCATTTCTGAGATGGGGAAATCTGAGGCTCAGAAGACTTGAGAGACTTATTCAAGGTAATGTAAGGAGAGGAAGAAGCAGCATTAGAGAACAGATATCCTGAACCCAAGCCCAGTGTTCTTTCTACCATTGCAGAAAATTAAAAAAAAAAAAGTGTTTGAAGCAAAAGGCAGATTTCACAGACTCACTTTGGTAAAGACAAGGTGTTTCTTTCCCACAGGTGTGCTGCTTAAGGATATCAAGGTAGAGTCATGAAAGAAGTCTGTTATAATAACATCCCTGTGCTCTTGCCAAATAACTTGTTTCCTCAGGTCTCCCCTCTCTGTTTTCCCCAGATGGCCCATGACGAGTTGTTAGAATGAGCAGATTCTATCTATTCTTCCATGCCCACTCATTTCGCATCACTTTGAACTCTGTATTTTATTCCTGCCACATTAGAAGAGAGAGAACATCAGTTTATTCTCTTCTATGTTTGCTTCACAGAAAGGTGGCAACTCTTTATTCTGTTCTCAGGAGGGAGACTTATTAAGAAGACAATTAAATTGTTTTGCTTTGTGTTTTTGAAGAAGGGTAGACTCATCTACCTGTTGGCATTGGGGAGGTTGAAGCTTGCTTGCTGAGCACTTTCTCCTCCTCCCGTTTTTCAGTTATACCCATTTTTTTATGCTTTAAGTTCACTTGAGCTCATTCTGCTCTGTAAACTACATATGGAGGAGAAAGGTAAGTTCAATTTCAAGGAACAGAGGGAAAAGAACAAATCCATTTGGCCACACAACTAATCCTTCCTTTGCTTTCCATCTGATATTTTGTCTTAATTTTGCGGTTTCTGTCCATAGACTGGCAAGTTAGGGGAGCTAAGCCTGGGCTATGGTAAACAGAACACACTCAACTACAATCACTGTCTTCAAGGTTACTCTTGACTTTTCAATTGATCTTTTTTTTTTTGTCTTTACCTTGTCAGCTAACTCAGTACAATGATATCTTTTATCTTGAAACTCCTCTTTCTTGTCTTCCCCTTTTTTGTGGTAGCTTTTCATTTTTTTCCCTCTGTTCTAATTTCTTCCCTCTTCCTTTAAATCTAACATGCACATCTCACTCCTCTTGTTGACCTATAAGTTATCTTTGAGCTGTGATCCGTGTTTCTCTGCTTTAACTACCATCTCTAGTCCAATTGCAACCTTCCTTATGTCCCCTGATCAAAAGAATATCCATTCTACTGCTCCACAAACAACACAATTTCAAACATGTTCTACACCAACTAATGCCTTCCTCACAAAATCCACCAGTCTCATTTCCACGAACTACTTTAATGATACTCTATTCCCAGGAGTTAGGGAACTAGGGGGAGTTATTCTTCATTCTGTCTTCTCCTTCAGCTAGGTATTGAATTCAGTTGCCTATTGGGTCAATGTTACCTTGTGAATATATCTTAATGAATTTTCTTATCTCTACTAGTGACCTGCCTTTATTTAAAACCTCATTATGTTTCACCTGAATTACTGCTCTAGCTTTCTATCTTTTAGACCCAGGCTTATCTCTAATGGGTCATCCATAGAGGCACTCTAAGTTCTTCCTAAAATAAAAAAGTTAAACCATGACAGAAGAAAGAGGAAGAGGAGGAGTGGGGGAGAAAGGGAGAGGAGGAAGGGGGAGGAGGAGGGGGGAGGAGGTGAAGAAGGAGAAGGAGAAGGAGAAGGAGAGCAACAACAATAACAAGATAATGACATTTATGGCCTTCAACAGTTCCCTAATAAGTGCAGGATAAGGCTCTGCACTTAGTACTTGCCACAAGCCTTCAAAACATTACCCCACAATAATCTCTCTCCCTTCCTTCCTTCCTTCCTTCCTTCCTTCCTTCCTTCCTTCCTTTCTTCCTTCCTTCCTTCCTTTCTTCTTTCCTTCCTTCCTTCCTTCCCTCTTTCTTCCTTCTTTCTTTTTGCTAGTCCTGGGGCTTGAACTCAGGGCCTGGGTACTGTCCCTAAGACTCTTTGTACTCAAAGCTAGCATTCTAACTTGACTAACTTGGAGCTGTGATCCTCAAATCTCAGCCTCCTGAGTAGTTGGATTATAGGCATAAGCCACCAGCACTCAGCTAATAAACTTATTTCTACCTCACACTTTTACCTTAAGTAGAACAAAGCTTTTAGAGCACCTACACATATTGTGCTGTTTCTCTTATTTCTTCACTGCAAAATGACCTCCCTACCCACAGTTCCAACTTTGGTTAGTGACAACCTCCTCAGTAAGCATTCTAGAGTGTTTCCTCGAGCTGAGGCTATTTCCAGTCTTCTCTTTCTATAACCAGCCCTGGAGACATTCATCTTCCTGCACTGATTTGTCTGGCTCCTAGGGAAGATGGAGATGTACCTTCCACCTCCAGATCCTAGCACAGGGCCTGCTCAGTAGAAACTCAACACATCTTAGTAGAACAGCATCAATACTATAGAATGTGCTGAGTAAATGACTGGAGTGTTTTGATTGAATGGATGAGTTCATTGATGAATGGCAGGACTTTTCTTTCTCCAGAACTGGAGCATGGCCCACAAGATAATATTAAATGTAAAGGGCTGGTATAAAAGCCACCCATTGGATAACCCATTTTAACCCTTTTTCTCTAATCACTGCTCTTTCTGTCCCTCCCAGATAAAGGTATTTCTTGAAAGACTAGGGATTTCTAGGCTCTCCTAATCTTTGGTAATGAGACACAAACAATAAGCTCTTGCTTCCTGGAGAAGCTTTGTCTAATTGATGCCCTTTAGTTCTTGAATTCTTCCTGGAGCAGAGGGATGTGGAGTTTCAGGACAAGAGCCATGTAAGATTATGGGGAAAATGGCTGACTAGTTGAGTCACATTTCATCTGGCTTCCCTTTCCATATCTGCCTAAAGCTCTTGGTCCTTGATAGTCCCAGGCTTTCCCTGCTTCTGTCATTTACCACCCCGAAGAGTTTTGTCTTATTTGTTGACCTTTCCACCTCTGGTTTTAAAGCCATTTTGCTCGATTTCAGAAGAAAACTCAGCCCCTAGCGGTTCTCACTTTGTCCATTCTGCTTGCCCTGGAATACAACTTCATGACTCTTCCTGCTTTCTTTAATGTTTGCATACAGTTCTCTGTATTTCACAGCACTTGATATACTGAACTTCTTTTAATCCTCCCAGTACTCCTATGAGTTGGGAAATCATATCCCAGATCATGTGCTTGGCAACATAATAAGTACTAGCAAATTGGTGCTTATACAAGTGAGGGGGCGGCAAGAGGAGAGGGTTAGATGAATGAAGCAGGCAAGGGAGAGAGAATACAGGCAAGAATTTACTGTATAGAGCACAGAAAAAAGAAAAATAAAGGAAGAAGTGGGTTGAAGGTGATTAAAATGTTGACGACACGACACAGGTCAAGATGTGCTGCATACATATACTGCTATGTTAAATGGCAAAAGAATCAATACATATCCTAAAAGCTAAAAAAAATATGAGGGAAGGGGTGGGTAAAATGTTGAAAGGGTGGCAAACAACATAGAAAAGAGAAAAGATATAAACATCTGTGTTTTTTTCCTAATACTGTCTTTTCCTGGATTCTTCCTTTCATACTCCTTGACACACTGTATTCATAAAACTGCTTTGTTGAATGGCAACTTCTTTGTACAACTACTTGAAGATAATATTATTCAAAAGATAAAGTTAGCTCCATCCAGTTCCAGAAAAAAAAAAAGAAGAAAGGAATGTCCAGATTTGAACATGGGTCTCATTATTCTAGAGACACTGCGAAGGAAACTCACCATGGAAAGGAAACTTAGTTTCCTGCCCTCATCTCTCACCTTTTTATGGACACTGGTAAATAACCACCAATATTTATTTTTCCTATGTTAAATATTAGGTATTTTGTATACCTTTATAATGATTTTCATTTTATAAAACAAATTCTAAATGGTTATTTCATCTGATCCAAACAACATAGAAAAGAGAAAAGATATAAACATCTGTGTTTTTTTCCTAATACTGTCTTTTCCTGGATTCTTCTTTTCATACTCCTTGACAGTGAGTTGCTTAGGGATATTGACTATGAGAATCCTCCATAGGACTTTCTACTGGACTTTCTGTAAAAACCTAGTTCCATTGAAAAGAAACTGTGAAACCTGCGTTGCAGTGAAATGAAGTTTCAGCCATCTCTTCCTTCACTTGGACAGATCTTACCTGAGATCGAGAGAAAGCAGTTGATCCCCAACTATTCTGACTGAAGCCTAGGATCTAAGTTTTCCCAACTTCTATATTTTTCTTGAGAAAGCCCAAGGACAGTGCTCAGGCCCAGAGCTTAAGCCCTGGACTGACAAAAAAATGATATGAGTTGATAAAATAATAAATTATTTTTCCCTTTGTTGACTTTTTCTCATTTGTACCTTAAATGCTTGTCTTCCTTTTTCAGATTGAGGCAATATAAATCTATGAAGGTTTCATAACTTTATGTGAGTATAAGTGATGTGGAAAATTTCATTTTATGATAAAATAAGAGAATACATGTGCAATATATATGTTCTATATGCATATATATGTACCTTATATGTATATATACAATTGTCATATACATGTTTCTAGACACGTGTAAGTAGAAAATGTATATATTTATATACAAAGAATTATATATAAATATGCAGACACAATCATAGACCAACTTAGCTCAGTGCACTACACACTTTGTGTACTGTGTTAGTAGGCGCCCTTTTCTTGATTCAGGCAGGTGATCTTGAAATTGAGTAATTGCCAGCCATCTCGCCAGCTACCTTGGCCTAGACTCAGCATTGATCTGTTCCTCTAGTGTCCTTTATCAAAGCTACACCTTCTCTGATTGGCTCCTGGTCGGGCGGCTCCTCTGTCAAGGGCGTTGCACAGACTTTAGCAACAAGGTTGTTGTTGTTTATATCTGGTCCTTCCTGGACATTTGAGAAGAACCCATTGATCAGAGTCTCCCTTTAGGTTAGACAATCCATTCATATTACTTCTGCATCTCTCTTCTGCTGTGGCTCTGAATTTCTCAGGGACTTTATAGCACCAGGGTATCTGTTTTCACAGTTTGTGAGGCAATGTATTTCAGCTACAATTCATCCTACATAGATTTCTAGAGAGAATATTTTGGGGAGAGGATGGAGAAGTAGATATTTGAGTTCATACTTTAAAAATGAATCTAGGTTTTTCCTTCAAAGTCTTTGTTTTGTCTGACATTCTGGAGACATTGTGTGCCCCTTGCCAGACAGCAGCTCTCATTTAGAAATGGATCCTACACATTTCGACCTTTTGTACAGTTGTAGTGTTGAACCACATGGCCAAACTCACTCTTTATCTTGGGACCTAGTTATGATGTTCTGGGTAGTAGCTATGGCTGCTGCCGTCAGGGCCTCTTACCAGCTGTGCCATCGATCAGATCCTCATTTAGTTCTCTTGCTCCTTTGTTTCTTAACATGGTGCAGACGCCTCTTCACACTGTAACAACACGTGCTGCAAAAGCTGGAACATCGGCTGTGGCCTTGGGATTTCTCTGAAGTCAGGTCTAGTGGTCAGAATTCCTTGCATTTTCTCCTGGGCAGGTTTTAAGAGATGTTGTGGGCTTTCTATCTCAGTAGGAATTAAGAATTAGAGCCTGGCTGGGCACCAGTGATTCCAGCCTTTAATCCTTAGCTGCTCAAGAGGCTGAGATCTGAGGATCAAGATTAAAAGCCAGTCTAAGCAAGAGAGCCTGTGAGACTCTTATTGCCAATTAACCACCAGAAAACTGGAAGTGGCACTGTGGCTCAAAGTGGTAGAGTACTAGCTTTGAGCAAAACTCTCAGGCCCACGTCCTGAGTTCAAGCACCACGATTAACAGAAAAGAACAATAAAAAACAAACAAGAATTAGAGCTCGGAATTAGGGTAGTGCTTTAGGCCTGGCTTGCTGTTTCCTTTCGTCAGTCAATTTTTTCGTCCCAGAAACTTACATTTTGCTTATGTTTCTTGGAATCATATTTCTCATTCTATCCATCACTGTCTGCATCTCTTTTTTCCATATGAGGGAAGAATCACTGAATGATGAAGTAACAATGATGATGAAAGAAAAAAAGCTCATAGAGCTCAGCCCTAAGGATCATTGATTCAGTTGCCTATGGCATGCCAGATACAAGCCAGGCAGTGCATGAGCAAATACTAAGAATACAACAATTGACATTGGCTGTACTCAGCCACAGGAAGACGGGTGAGTGTGGGGTTGGGGATCATGGTCTTGGACATGCCCAAACATGATCTGCGCCTTGAAGGGTGATTAGTGATAGACAACGAAGGTCAGTTGGTAAACCAAAGGTGACAAAAAGCTTGGGAGGAGGCAGGATAATCATCATCAGCTTGAGGCTGGTGTAGAAGAAGGATGAGCGGGCAATGGGTGTCCTCTTGTCTAAGGCATGCTTTCAGAATACTTCAAGAGCCGATAAAACTAGGGTCTAGATAGAAAGAGAGCTGGAGCTGAGTTTCAGAAGGCGCTAAGCTGTCATTTGTGCCTTAAGAGTTTCTTGCCAGCAGATGCTTCACTACTCCTCCTTCTCCTCCTTCCCCTCTGCTCCCCCCCTCCTCCTCCTCCTTCTCACCTCCACTTCTCATTAATAAGTCCTGCTTTTCTCTCCTAAAAACCTCTTCAATCTGTCTCTCTACCCCACAGCCACTTCTTTTATTCAGGTCCTTCTCACCTTGACTACTGCAATAATATTCTGTTTCTCTTTCTATCTCCTCCAAACTTTCCTCTCCTCCAATTGCCAACAATCACTTGAATGGGTGGTTAAATGTGGATTTTGAAGTGTGTCTTGAACAGACATTTAAATTTTATTTCCATCAGCAAGTCATGTGACTTTGAACAAGTTACATAGCCTCTGTCAATCTAAAGCTTTAAACACAACTCATGCCAGCCATGGGCATGAAAATAATGTACATCCTGGCACCTCTTCTTCATCAAGGCGGCTGCTGCTCATCTGTATCCTAGCTCCTCCATTGAATGTTCATGTAGAGAAAACCTACAAGCAGCTACTCAGGGGGTATCGATTGGCTAGAGTCAGATGCAGCAGGTCATATTTGTGAGTAGATGAAATGACCTTTGTGTTTATGTGTTTGTGAGGCTGAGAGAGAGAGAGAGAGAGAGAGAGAGAGAGAGAGAGAGAGAGAGAGAGAGAGAGAGAGAGAGAGAGAGAGAGAGAGAGAGAGAGGTGGGAGAGGTGGGAGAGGAAAAACCATTTCTTAAACGCCAGAGATCCTGCTTGGATGCCAATTTCTATTTCCCAGTTGCAAGCCTACGTTTTGGTTTTCATTATCCATCTCTCAGTCTTCTATTCCCTTTATTCTAACCATACTGAAGAACCTAGTGAGGGTCCAGCCCCCACCCACTTCTGCTTTGTTTTTTAATGGAGCCCGTAATTGTCCAACAGTCTCCTACTAAGTTATAAACCCCAGCTCCAGTTCCACCTCCCCTGAGAGGCTTACTCCGATGGCTCTACCAGGATTAACCAGTGCCCTCTATGTCATCACTCTAACTTGTATATACTGTGCAAATCATTTTTAGCTAATGATATTTTCCAAATTTGATTTAGGCCTATCCTACCCATTGTAGGGTAACTTCTGCTGAATCAGGAGTATTGATCACAAGGGAAATGTTTTATATCAGATAAAAAACCATCACCCATGTCATTTAATAGAAATAGACTAAGATAAAAGAATGAGCATAGAAAGAGGTTCTTAGGCAGACAAGAATATCATGAAAGAAGGAAGAAGAATTACTGTAGGTTTTCTCATCATCACGCAGGTGAGACTAAGTGCACACATATATGTGATTTGTCTGACTGACCCAGAAGACAGTGCCAGAGTAAAAGATTTACCCCAGTATCAAGTCATAACAATAATATGAAAATAAGAGGTCCATCCATACATTAATGGAATAAATCATACCCAGAGACAAGCAACTACTGTTCTGATAAACTCTTAATTTTGGAAGCAGGGGGTATTCTGCAAATATTTGTGCCACAGAAGAATTCAGGGGGAGAAAGCATTTGAACCCTGTGTATGGGGAGTTTTATGGTAACCACATTTTTGGGATCTTCTGATCAACCATTCACTGACCAGTATAAATAATGAAGCAATTAAGTTGGGGAGCATCTTCGTGTCACAAGTGCATTATTGATCAGCATCTGTTGCACATACATTACTGTGTGGCAGGGGTGTCAGTTTATCAGATCAGCTTCTCCTCGCAGAACATGTGGAACCACTGCAACAGATTGTGATGCATTTTCTTTCCCAGCCTCTTCTGGTCAGTATTTGGGCATCTCAGAAGCAATAGAGGATGACTCAAAACTTTTAATCACTTTATCTCTCCAATGGAAGTCAAAGCCTGGCTGACTATATAAGCATAGTAAAGCTCCAAAACTATAACTAATGAACAATAATATTGTTGGGACAGCCACCATTCTCAAGGCCTCCAAAAAGTATGTCTACATTTACAGAATTCTGCTAATTATCAAGGATACAATGGTACAATTTACATCTATTGACTTCTAGTTTTGCCTAAGATTCAAAAGTACCCAAGTGCTATGGCTCAAGCCTATAATCCTAGCTACTTTGGAGTCCAAGATCAGGAAATCATAGTTCAAAGTCATCTTAGATACAAACATTTAAAACTCCATCTTAATCCATGACTGGATATATTGGTGTTTGCCTGTTATCACAGCAACAAAGGGGAGCATAAAAAGGAGGATCACAATACAGGATAGCCTGGGCATAAAGTAAGACCCTACCTTAAAAATTGCCAACATACAAAAAAGGGGGGGATAGATAGGTTTATTTGCTAGAAAGCTAGATAGATAGATTTGCCCTAGTGGTACAGCTCCTGCTTAGCAAGCATGAGACTGAATTCAAATGCTAATATTGCAAAAAAAAAAAACCCAAAACATACCATTTCAAAACTATAATCTCTATAGAATGGCAACAATGATTTCTATTTTGTGTAGGGGAGAAGTAAGGCTATGTAACTTATCCAGGGCCATGAGAACAGTGAGACCATTAGGATTCCATTTAAAAGTCTACATGCGAGGCCAGGAGTTTGGCCTAGTGGTAGAGTGCTTGCTTGGCATGCACAAAGACCCAGGTTCGATTCCTTGGTGTACCATATACATAGAAAAAGCTGGACATGGTATTGTGGCTCAGGTAATAGAATGCTAGCCTTGAGAAAGCCCAAGGACAGTGCCCAGGCCTTGAGATCAAGCCCCAGGACTGGCAAAAACAAAAGAAACCCCCAAAACACAAATAAAAACAAAGAAAAGTCTATGTGCTTTCCAGCCATGTTTATCATAGCCATAAAGATGATATAAACATAGAATAAAATCAGGAAAGTATAATCTAAACACAGGGTTGATATTTACAAGGATGTAAAAGAGAAACCCATGCATAGCTTCTATTCTGGGTTGATTTTTCCTTACCATCTCTCCTCCCTCTCTGACCCCCACCCCTCAACAGAGCTGAGAAGACACTGCCCACCAAAACGAAAAAACAAAACCAATCCTTAGACTACTTAAGTCTGAACAGACATCTGAGATGTTTCTCTCATATGTGCCCAAACATATGCAAACCCATCTGTGTGGAGAAAATTGACTGAAGTGTTCCTAGGCTACAGTATTCATAGTGGTTAAGAGTGTAGGTATTGGACTCTAAAAGATTTAGATCCAAAAGTATATCTTTCATTTTCTCACTCTATAAAATTATGTGGGTTATTGCTCTTTTCTGAGTTCAAGGCTTTCACTGGACAGATAGCTGTAGTAATACACACCTTACACTTCGTTTATACAGATTAAAATCTGAAAAGTAACATCCATAACTTAATATTCCCATCAGAACTGGCAAATCCAAGCTACTTGTATTATGTTATGCTCAAGTTGTATGCTGATATCTTAGCAGGCAAAAGAGGGAAATGCTTAGTCTATCTTAGTGAAACAAATCAAAAATCAATGTCGAAAATAAACTATATTTGGTAGGCAAGGATGGGCAGGGAAACCTGGGAGAAAACAAAGGGATGACGTAGTCCAGAAAAAAAAGAAATGTTCTCATTATTTGACTTATGAAATGGTAATTCACCTTAATAACTATAAAATTAATTATACATTTGCATAAAAGCACCAGGGACGTGATCACTCTGTGGTACAAGGATGTCTCAGAAACATGTGGAGTTGGGTTGCTTGTCTGTTTTGTTATAAGGCAGTCTCATTTCTCTAAATAAATCTTGGCCTCAAGGCTAAAAAAGAAATATTAGGGTCAATATTTCAGCTGGTAGAACAATCCAAACTATGCAATCACTGAGGATGGAAACATCACAGAAAAAGACTGGAGGGGAAAATATATCAAATTACTTAAGAGCTTGCATGAGAGGGAGGTAGTTCTTGTCATTCTCCAGTCTTTTTTTTTTTTTTTGCCCCCTTTCTCTTTCTGGCCCCGCTCGCTCCGGCCCCGCTCGCTCCGGCCACCACTCGGTTGGGCTCTGTTCACTTCAGCTCAGCTCGCTTCTTTCGCTCTCTGTCGCCGTCGCAGTCTCGTCTCTGCCACTTCCGGCTTGGGTGTGTATGTGGGATACCGAGGAATCAAACCCGGGTCTTTGTGCATGCTAGTCAAGCACTTTAACCGCTAGGCCAAACTCCCGGGCCCCTCTCCTGTCTTTTTAAATATATTTTTATTGTAATTAATAGAAGGGTTACATTGTATCGAAGGTGCATTACTTAACAGACACTGCTACCCTTTCTCATGATTTGTCCCTATTTCCCTCTCCCCTGTCTTTTATAAACTTCTGGGATCCATCAGGACATCCTTTGTGAGTGGAAAAACTTTAACTTGGTAAAATATTATTTCGATGACTTACTTCACTGTAGGTGCATGTTACCTTCATCCTTATGTGCACTTGGGATGAACAGAAAAATTTAGGAAGTTCTTGTTAGTACAATGCCAGTTTAAACGTCAGCAAATTTGCCAGGTAGTTCACTGGGTTTGGGAGTGTCCTGGGGATACCTCCAAGTGGGGTGGGTGGCGATTGGATCCCAGATCCCAGGACAGCACTTCCCAGAAGCCCTTGAAAGCTATCCAATGCAAATTCATCTTTGTGCTGAGTCCTGTGGGGCTGAACTGAGGAACTTTTTGGGCTCTGATAAAGGCTAGCTGGGTGCCACAGCCTTCTTGGTCACATGGTTGAATCTAAAGAGTAGGAACAGTCCTGCTTTATCAGCATAAATGGCTAGAACCTCCATTCATTAGGCTGAGATTAGCTTAAGTACAGTAGCTAGTTAATTGTAAGCTTGACATACAACTCCCTGTGTCACAGCAGGCAGCCTGGAAGTTGAGCCAGAACAGTGGGAAGCTTTCCAGGCCCGTTGCAAATGTATCAAGTGGAAATGAAGAAATGACAAAAGTTGGGGAGATGAAGGTAGTCTCTTCTGGCTTTGGAGCCCCACTTGAGCTTGGCTTAATTTTTAAATGACTCTCTGAGTTTGGGTGGGATGTGTGGGAAGGCTTGCAGGTGAGTGAGGTGGTGATGTCAGAAACAACTTCTGAATCTTGGGTAGGAGACAGCCAGGTGGGTGATTTGGAAGACTTGTTGAGATCCTAGGGCGCAGTCAGGGAGACAGATATGGTAGGGATGTGATGCAGATGCAATGCAGGCATTGGGTAGAATAGGATGAGTGGGGAGAGGGGTGGAGAGAGGTGCAGAAGGTGGAAGAAAGTAGAAAGGAGAGATGATAGGTTGGGCTGAGGGATCAGAGGGAAGGAGGGAATGATGCAGCCATCACTCCAGTGACAGGGGAGAGGTCTCTGCAAGAAAGGTGAGTCAGTAGAGCACACATGGGCATCCACCTAGGAATTCATTCCTTCATGCATGCATGCATGCATGCATGCATTATTTCGTTCTACCTCATACCTAGCATGGCCCTGTGCTAAGAAAGGTGGAAAATGAATAACAGGCAGATGGAAACAGAGAGAACTCCAACACACAGTGACAGAGCTGTGGTTATATATGTGTAAGATGATAAGGAAACAAGAAGACAACAGGGAGTTAAGAAGGATTTTACAGTGAACAGGAGAGTTCCATATGCATTGAATCTGGAGTTTCACAGGGACAAAAAATAGGGCATCTCAAGAAAGAGAAGAGAGGAGCAGTGCAGCTTGTGTCCAGGGGATTAAAAAGCAGTAAGAAATTAGAGGACATTCGTAGTTCTCAACCTCTTTTGACCAATCACATCCTCAGTCAGTAATTTTGAGTATAGACAGCCAATGCTATGTGTTCCTTCATTCAACCAAACTTTGTTTATGAGAGTTTCTCATAAACACCATGACTCCCTCGCTGTAGAACAGCTTAGATTTTCCTAAACATAATAATAGACAAACCTTTTTACTACCTTTTCATATTTCAAGTGTAATTTAGATAATTTGGCAGATTCCTCCTTTTTCCCTTGGTCAATGGGTCTGTTTATCTGCCAGTGTCTTGTTGTTTTGAGTATAATAGCTTTATCATGTACTTTAAAGTCATGGAGGGGGATATTAGATCAAGTCTCAAAGTCTATTTAGGGCCTTTTTGGGTTCCTACAAAATTTAAGGTTTTCTTTCTTTTTTTCCTAATTCTATGGAAAAAATGTCTTTGGAATTTGATAGGAGTTGCGTTGAATCTATAGCATGGTGACTTTGACAATATGAATTCTAATCCATGAATATGGAATATCTGTCCATGTATGTTTTATCTCCTTTAATTTACTTGACTATGTTTTATAGTTTTCAGTGTGGGAATCTTTTCAGTTCCTTGAATAAATTTACTCTGCAGTATTTTGGTTTTTAATTTTATTGAACATATGATATCTCCCCCCAAATTATTCTTAATATATAGAAATGATATAGATTTTGGTATATTGATTTTGTAACCTGAAAATTTACTGGACTTATTAATTTCAACAGATTTTCAATAATGCATTGCACATTTCAAAATTGCTAGAATCGATTTTTAAGGTTTTCACTACAAAAAAGGTTAATGAGTGAGATGATTGATATGTTTAATTAATTTGACTAAATCTTTCAGAAATATAATGTAGTTAAAACCATGTTCAATGCATGATACTTATAAGCATACACAATTATTGTTAGTCAATTTAAAATAAATGCAAAACATATAAATATGAATGGATGTTTTGTATATACGCATGTATGTTATAAAAATTATCAAAGAAAGCCAGAAAGGGTGCTGTGGCTCTAAATGGTAGAACACTAGCCTGGAGCACAAAAGCTCAGGGATAGTACCTGGTCCTGAGTTCAAATCCCAGGACTGGTATAGAACAAAACAAAAAATCCTCAAAGACTTCCTTTAGATTATAGACACAATTATTTGTATGACTTTTCCCTTCCCAAAGAGCTCAGAGACCATTTTTGAGCTTAAATTCCCACTCAGTATATAAGCCTCTGCCTTTTTTCTTAACCCCTTTATTCTAGGTGTTTCATTGATGCTTGATTTGATCATCTCTGCTTCGTGCCCAGTGGATGAACTTTGTGTATATGTTCAATGGCCTTCTGACCTGAGGAAATGCTCTTTGCATCCTCTTCTCCTTAGCAGAGAGTTTTTTAGAATTAGGAAAGGATGTTATGGTGACCAACCCTTATTTTGATCCTGCATTACTCCTGAAAGCTTCCCATGTACTCAGTTAATTCTCACAAGCACCTCAATGAGGAGTGTTGCGTGGTGATCACCACAGCACCAAGGCAAACTGAGGTACATGAAGGCTAAGCCATATTGTAAGCCTATTGTAAGTTGTTTCCTACACAATGGTATCTGCCAGAGCCAGGTTTGATATTAATTAGGATTGATACGCCCTTGATCATATGTTTTTACATCACAAATAACGTGCATTAAGAGTTTTATTCTGGGTTGGGGGCTGTGGTAAGGATGTGGAGTGAGCTTTCCTAACACCTAGTGGTAAAGGTCATCTGATCATCCATTACGCAGATAAGCAAACCAGACTTTCAAGGTGAGGACTGGTTTCCTGCAAGCCATATAGCAAGTGAATAATTGGCTTGGGCTTAGAACTCTTGTAATGCAGGCTAAAACTCATACATGAATAGATTCTTGCTTATACTACTTCCATCACTGGAGGGAGCCCCTTCCTTTTAATTGAGTTTCATGCAGAATGCGCTGCCATGATGTTTGGAACTGGATTACAGACCAAACACTTACTACCATTATTGGCCTCATTACTATCAGCGAAGGACACTTCCTGATGCCAAGCAGTCCACTTGCACTCAGATAGACTTTATCTTATTGAATCTCCCTGACAGCCTGCCTAAAGAGATGTCATTATTAGTTAGTTATCCTATGGCGAACTGCCTACGTCAATGGATCACTTGAAGAATATTCACTGGTTTCTGCCACTCCATAACCAGGAAGAGGAAGAGCCCAGATTTAGACTGAGGTTTCCCCAATTCCAGAGTCCATTGTCACCTGCTGAGAGAACACAGTGAGACAGGCATACATCTCACATGTCCATCTCTGCTTCTGAGCTGCTTTGCCTCCCAGGGAAGTCCCCTACTCATCATGCTCACAGTCCAGGTGACAGGGCCTGCTGTTGCTTGACAGCTGCAGTCTCAGGGGAGGAAGGGCTTGGTCCCAGAGGGGGATTTATGCCTCAACTTCATCAACCAGGCTCCAGGATGCAGTGCCCCAGGCCAGCTACATCCTCTCCATTCATCTTTCCCAGGGTGAGAGAAGCTTGTAAATTCACACAGATTATGATTAAGCTTCAAGAACCCATCCTTCCCCCATCTATCACAGAGACACATGCACACGCACACACACACACACACACACACACACACACACACACACACACACACACACTGTTAAATAAGTATTTTTTTTCTTAACCTATTGCAAGAGTAGAAGCTATGAACCTACAGCCAGAATGCCTGGGTTAAAGACTTAAAGACTCTCTTTGACACTTTCCATATGATCTTATTTTGTGCCTCTATTTTCTCACTGGGAAAATAGATAGGTACTATATTAGAATTAATTTCCTAGGATAAAAATGTGCTTAGAGCACAGGAAGTGTTTCATGCCACAATTGTTAAGATCATCATGACGGTCATCACGAGTGGCCCTATTGTGCGCTGTTCCTCAGTGGCCTACTTCTCAGGAATATTCTCCACTCTATAGAAGCCAAGGATCCTTTCCTTCAAGGTGACCTTCAAAGTCCCACTCATAAGCCCTACTACTCTCATGGATACCATTTTCCAAAATACTAACCATCTCTATTTATTGTATTATGATGGGCACTCTAACACTGTAATTACCTGTGATGAATTTGTACTTGCTCTCCTCTTCACCCCTGTGGTACCTCCCATTTCATTCTATTCCCTAGTTTACTTCTGTATCACAAGAAGACTTCTTCTCCACAAGACCTTCTATCAGCTGGTTTATGAATGGAACACTAGAGGACACTAGGAAGGGAGAAGCTGTGTTCATCCGTCAGCTATTGCCAAGAAACAAATGATCCCCATATTCAGTGGCATACCTTAGTAAGAATTTATTTCTGGATATCTATGTTGACTAAAACGTGAAGGTCTAAGTTGGACACTGGTGGCTCATGCCACCTGTAATCCTAGCTACTCAGGAGACTGAGGTCTGAGGATCATGGTTCAAAGCCAGCCCAGGCAGGAAAGTCTGTGAGACTCTTATCTTCAGTGAACCACCAGAAACCTGGAAGTGGCGCTGTGATTCAAAGTGGTAGAGCACTAGCCTTAAATGAAAAAGCTCAGAGACAGTGTCCAGAGTTTATGCCCCATGACCAAAAAGGTAAATTTGGAGGTCATTAAGGCTATCGGGCTTTGGGAAAGTAGGTTCCATGCTTCAATTCTGTAGGTTGTATGGCGCACCTCAATTCTGTGTATCTCATCCTCAGACACTAGCTGACTCCAATGTGCATGTGCTTTGCATAGCAACAGCAAAGGTGCACGTTGGCAAGTCTAGGTGTGAAACACACTTCAAGCCTCTCTTCCCACCATCCATACTAGTCTTTTGTTGTAAGCAAGTCACACGGTCAAGTTTAAGCAACAATGAGAATCTTTCCTCTTCCCTTGGTGATGGGAGCAGAAAGCAAACATTTTGAACACTAAGAGATCGGTCGCTCCACAAGTCAGAAATCTATCACTTCACACTCCTCAAATTATCTTTGGTCTTGTTTATGTTTGGGGCTATAATTCCTTAATCACTCCAGCTTCACAAACAACCATTTCAGCTTCCACTCTACAAAGCTAGTAGCAGGTTTGTGCCCTAGCCTCTGCTGGACAGCTCCAATCGTTGGGGTCTGGCAAAGCTCCACCTTCTCTTTGTCCCTCTGGGCTGAGGATGATAGCAATTCCCTATGCTTATCAAGTCCTGTTTTGCTTTCCAATTTCCTATTTTTATTTTCTTCTTTTTTATTGTCATGAAAGTATGTATACATTCCATAAAGTACTAAATGATGTCCCAGGAAATGTCAACTTTTATCCCAACCCCCAGTTCAATCTCTCAGAGTTGGCATTGTTGATAGTGTTATTTTTCCCCTAAAGAAAATTTCCCAGCCCTGTGAAACCTGTTACATTTCTCTGGGGGAAGTGATAGGAATTCCCAGTTTGCAGATGGGGAAACCAAACTAACTGAGCATGCTTGGAGAGGTTGCTGATTGGATTGGAATATCCTGAGGAGTTACGAAAATTGTAGTAACTATGTGTGAGGTTAATGTTTAGAGACAATGCATATGAAATGTTAATATTGTGCATGGAATATTTGAACAGTTTCATTAATAATAATGCCAATAATGTGACAATACTGTACATGAATTATAATTATTAATACTTGTGGAGATTATTCAAAAAAAGAAGTAGAATTGGGCCTGGAACACATATATCTTCTGTCTTTTCTTTTGTCTTCTTTTTGCCAGTCCTGTAGCTTGAACTCAGGGCCTGGGCACTGTCCCTGAGCTTCTTTTGCTCAAAGTTAGCTTCTCTACCACTCGAGCCATAGCACTCCTTTGGCTTTTTCTGTGTATGTGGTACTGAGGAATTGAATCCCAGCTTTCATGCATGATAGGCAAGCACTCTACCACTATGCCACCTTCCCAGCCCTGTCTTTTCATATAAACAGTAGTGAGACTTAGAGAGAAAAGGGAATGAGGGCCCCTTATAAAAATAACAGCTATTGTTGACCTTGCAATGTCTCAGTACTCTACTGTTTTCTCGAGTTGGCTGTGTCCATCTTTTAAAAATTAGGTAAGAAGCCTAGAGTGTGGCCTAGTGGTAGGGTGCTTGCCTAGCATGCACGAAGCCCTGGGTTTAATTTCTCAGTACCACATACACAGAAAAAGCCTGAAGTGGCGCTGTGACTCAAGTGGCACAGTACTAGCCTTGTGAAAGTCCAAGGAGAGCGCCCAGGCCCTGAGTTCAAGCTCTAGGACTGGCAAAAAAAAATAAAAATGGTTAGGTAACTCCTCCTCCAAGAAGCTTTCCATAATGACTCCATTCTACCACATTCTTCCCTCTGCAGTATGCCTCTGATTGCTATTGTATTTGCTAGTGTGCATGCAGCTAGCAAATTTGAGAGCAGTAAATCATCCCTGGTCTTTATTATTTTGTAAAAATGTATATTTCTAAGCATTGCTCCAACCTACAAAATCCTCAGACTTCCACTAAGGCCCTGGGTTGCCATTTTTAGAAGCATAATGGATGTTTTTCTGTGGGTGAGCTAAGGACACAGTTGAAGCAAAGCTTCCTGAATCTGACTCACTCTCATTTAGCCATTCAAGAAACATTTATAGAGTGGCTATCCTGGTGTGGGCACTGAGATGCAATGGAGCTAGGAACATAAGCTAGACCCAGTCCATGTTATCACAACACAGAGGAGGAAGAATGGGGGACAGAATTGCCTAAAGATAGTGTGTGATAGCAGGGCACAAGTACATTGATGCAGCTAAGGGAAAACAGGCTTTTGAAAACGGTGGCAAGGGAATGTTTGGTTGTTGCTTACACAATGCCTTGACAAGCTATTCATTGTCAACTATGTGAAGCAGTTCTAGATGCACATCAAGAATTCGAGAGCGGGTAAGAAATAAAGTCTGAAATATAGTTTTCCACAAGATTCACATTGTTCCCTTGTCTACTGCCGTCATCTGCATGGTAGCAGCTGTTTCCATTGGCTTAATGTCTGTTTCCATGTGGGGAATGGAACAAGTAGAAGCATTTAAATCATGTATATTATTGAGAAAAATCACACAAACTCAAAACACGTATGCACAAAATGCCATACTTGAAGTCAGACATAACCTATTTGGAAAGCAGCATTTTGAGAACATGATAATGTAAGATTAAGGACAACAGCAGCTGTACACATATACTGTGTTCTCGTAGGACATGCTAGCAGTTCTGTTACAATATATGTACACTTACGGATCAAGCAAGTGGGTGAATTATAGATGATAAGCGTCAAAGAAGCTATAGATAAGGGATAAGGGAAAGTGAGAATGTACTCAGTGCATTGCATTGAAATTGAGGGCATTAACATGAATTCATGTTTCTAAGCCATATACAGAACTGGGGAGGAGCAATATGTGTGTTTGATCAGCTCTGGACAGGAAAAGAACTTTAAGTCGCATTGCTCCAGTCCCAGTGAGCACATTTCACACCCAGTTTTTGGTTTCTAAATGCCATTAATCAATACAAAGAACAAAGGACCCTTGGATTTAGAAAAAACACAACATAAATATATATTTTTTAAGATTAAATAATCAAAGCCTCTCAAAACTAAGCACCAGGAAATGGGTATTTGCAAGAGGTAGAGTAAAGCAAGGGGGAAAGGATTAACAAATAAAACAGGGGACTGGGAAGGATGCAGTATTTACAGAATGCAATGTATATGCCACAGTATGAAGAAAAGTAAGGGGTGAGTGGAAGGAGGGATGAGAATGACAAAGGGGTGACACAGACCAAGATCCATTGCATTCATAAACTGCTTTGTTACATGGCATCTCCTTTGTATAACCACTTAAAGATAATAAAATATAACTAATATAAACTATCAATAATAGAACCTCAGGGAAAAGAAAGAAGAAAGTTGAGATGGGTCTGGAATGTCTGCATTGTGATGCCAGAATATAACAACATGCTCACAAGAAGGAAGATGCATGGAAAGAACTTTGGAGCCAATAGCAAGATCTTCCCAGTGGCCAAAGCTATAAGGAGCTAAGTGATGAAGTAAATGATGGGCCTATTATCTACAAAGTAAAATAAATGTCCAAGTATCCACAGTGGTGTAAAAATAATTGAATATGTATATAATGGCGGGGAGGAGAAATCAATGAGTAAAATTTTGGGAAGAAACAATACATTGTGATAGTCTCAAATAACCTCTCACAAGATGTTCATTTCAGAAGAAAAACGTTAACTTTATTGTGGGAAAAAAAAACAGTAGACACTTTAATCAGGTGATCAAAGCTAATGTTACCCCTGGTATAATACAGCAAGAAGTGTTCATCATGTTTGTGGCATTTCTTTCTTGTAGAATGTTTCTTATTATCTGTAGGTAGTTGTACAACGAAGTTGCTATTCTCCAAGACAGTTCATGATCAATACCACCCCCTCCCACATTCTCACCCACCCTTCCTAACCCACCCCTTTCCTTACTTATCTTAATTTGGGTTATGTATTGAATGTTTTGCCATTTACCAAAGCAGTTTGTATGTACAACTCATCTTGATCTGTGATATTCTTATCTAAGACAGATACTCTAAAACTAATCATGAGAAAATACCAGACAAACTCAAGTTGAGGAACATTTTGATGGTCAGTGGTACATAAAAATGTCAAAAGTGGGCTGGGAGTTTGGCCTAGTGGTAGAGTGCTCGCCTAGCATGCATGAAGACCCGGGTTCGATTCCTTGGTACCACATACACAGAAAAAAGCCAGAAGTGGTGCTGAGGCTCAAGTGGTAGAGCTTTAGCCTTGAGAAAGTCCAAGGACAGTGCTCAGGCCCTGAGCTCAAGCCCAGGACTGGCAAAAATAGTCAAAGGCATGAATACCTTGCTAAGAGAGTAGACTTTAAGTACTCTTACAAAATGGGTTTTTAGGTAATAGATATTTTATTGGCTTGATGTAGCTATTATATAGCTTCTACTCATTACAAAACGTCCCAATGTACTTCCAAGACTACATTCAACTATTGTGTGACAATGATATATATATATATATATAAATATATATATATATTAAGAAGACAAAACAGCACAATAATTCTATTGGGAATGCTCCTTGTCATTCATTGTCATATCTATCATCTGGAAATACAGAGAAGAAGTATTGTGTGATGTCAGTCCATTGTATACATTCAGCTTTAGGATTACTAATAAAATATTTTTAAAAAAATCAAAGACATGAAGGACAAGGGATAATGAGAAATGTATCCAAACTCAAGGAGACTAAGGAAATAAAGCAAATAAATGCAATATGATTCGGTGTCAGATTCTGGAAAAGGACATTATGGGGTAAAGAGTCCAAACTTGATAGTTTTGAAGTTAATTTACCCAATTTTGGTAACCAAATTGTGGTGATGTAAGTTGATAACATTGAGAAGGCCAGAACTTCCATGTTCTCTAACTTTTCTATAAGTCTGTTTGAGCATATGAATATTCTTAACCAGATGTACACTATATCATTATATATAATGCAATGTAAAATGTAATTATATAGTATAGTATATGATAGTAAATATTGTATTATACTGTATACTATGTAATATTACATTGTATGTAATATATACTGTATAGAATATAACTTGCGATCTACATAAAATATTTCATTACAGTATGTAGCACATTATATAATTATATTATGCATTATATATAATGTTTTACATTGTTACATGTCTAAATATATACAAGTTTCATTTTTTGTTATCAGTTTAAAATTAATTAAACTTTTATTTAGAAATATACAACTAAGATATTTATTTTGGTTGCTTTCTTGATAGTAACTGAGATATGGTAGAAATTTAACATACCCATACTGAATTATTTTGTCCCTGATCAGTTTCTCTCACTTGGGTTGTACCTTTCTCATTCCCACATTTTCTGGTTCTTCATTCTATGGCTTCTTGTTCAACATGAATTATGGACTAGTGAGGAATTTTTCCCAGTGCTTTGAGAAGGAAGCTCTAAGAAAGTATGGCTGGACATGTACAATGGAAGTCCATTTTCATGTCCTTCAGCCACACCACAAGCATTAATTACTTCAGGAGCAAGGGCCTAGCTGTAGCATCTTACAGATGTCTGTACGGTGCTGCATTTCCCAGACAGGGGGCAGCAGACAACTGAGAAAGATGCTCACCTGTGAGTTCCTTGGCTGGTAAACCCGTGGGAGCTCTCCATGGTGCTGAAAATGTTACCATTACCAATGTGACGAAGGAACTGAAACAGGTCATCCTAGAATCCCCACAACAGTGTGTGTGTGTGTGTTGTGTTTGTGTTTCAAAAACCAGGCTCCCATGGGGTCAGGAGTTTGGCCTAGTGGTAGAGTGCTTGCCTAGCATGCATGAATACCCTGGTTTGATTCCTCGGTACCACATACATAGAAGACAGCTGGAAGTGGTGCTGAGACTCAAGCGGTAGAGCTCTAACCTTGAGAACGTCCAAGGACAGTGCTCACGCCCTGAACTCGAGCCCAGGACTGACAACAGAACAAAACAAAAAAAATAGGCTCCCAAAATTTCATCATTGTGGAAGGCATGGAAGGCAGAGTTAGAATGGACCAGTGATGGCTTTAGACCTCAGAAAGCCAATGCCTTTTCTCTGACAGGGTTTGCCAAAAATACTTCCCAAGTTTCTCTACATCACAATTTCCCAGAGCTTGTTAAAAATACAATTTCTAAAACTTACATCACCATACCACACCTACTAAATCAAAATCTGAAGGCAAAGTTTGGAGGAAGAGAGATGAGAGACTTATAAAAATATGCAATTTGTTAAAAAAAAGTTTCCCTTGGTGATTCATATTCACCCAGAACTTTAAAAATAATTTTATACCCAGTGTAGAGTGGAGTGATAGTAATATTTTAGGTCATATGGGGGAAAATCATGAGAACTGCTATTCATATTTCTTTGCATCTCTTTCTTTAAAGCTTTCCCTTTCCCAGTAGATGTTAAATTTACATAACATTTTGTTGCATGAATATACATTATGTTTCTTGAGTACATGAATATAATTCATAAATAAATATACATACATTGTCCATGTATTTCTTATTTCATTCAAAATGAGGAAATATCAGAAAGTATCAGATAAACAGAGCACACCACAAATAACCGGTCAGTACCATTAAAAATATCAAGGGCACAATACCTTGCTAAGAGTAGATTTCATTCAAAAAGTACCAACTGAGTATTCACTCTTCTCTGGGTACTCTAGAACAGCACCTTCTGTTGCGGTCTTGAAGAGGAAAAGGATTTGTTCTCAAGGAGCTGACAATTGCTCCATGAAGGTAAGGAAGGTACAATGATGGATATATTACAATACACATTAAAGTGGTTTTAGGATTATTTATTAGTTCTGTGGTACTGGAGTTTGAACTCAGGGCCTCCATGCTTGCTAGGCTACCACTTGAGCCATGGCCCATCACACCTAGCTCGCTGGTTGACGTGAAGTCTCGCTTTTCTCTGGGCTCTCTTGATCTACAATCCTCCCATTCTCTGCATTTCTGAATAGCTAGGCTGACAGGTCGCTCTGCCTCAGATGACATGTATCACCATGGTAGGCCATGAAATGTTTTTAATGTAAATGCTAACCAATTTAAACGCTTTAAAAGCTACATATGTATCATACTTTCCCCTAGACATCCATCCTGTATACATGCTGTTAGACGGACAAATTCTCTGTCCCTTCAGGAAGCTACTGATCCCTTCTCCTTCCCTGCCCACCTGTAGAACTTTAGGGAGTCCAGGAGGGAAGTCCCAAATTCACATTCCCGCCTTTTCTCTACCTTGCTATTCATACACAACAGCTTTCCTGTGGCCTGTGGCTCCATTTTCCTTCCTCAGATGAGCAGACCTGGAGGAGTCCCTGCAGTTTTGCTGCTGTGACAATAAAGGACTATTTTTGTCCTGTTCCTCCTGGAAGCTGCTAGAAAAATGCAGCCTTGTTTCCTCCTCCACCCCGTGTAATTTTTTTTTAAATCAGAATTGCTGTTTTGTACTCATTTATTCTCTTCTTCCTGAGCAAGAGAAGTTATTATTCCATTGGCAAGTCTCTCAAATACTGGAGAAAGGAAGAAAGGAGAAATACGGCTGCCTCTTTGTGTATCCAAAGGCCCTCTGCCTTCTGTGTGACTCCAGTGTGGTGCTGATGTTTGTACCCTGAGTTGCTGAACCAGGCTTACAGAACTTGTCTTTCAACCCAAACTCAATTTGTATAGTTCAGGTGATCACGTTCCATCTCTCAAAGCCGGACGCCCCCTTGAAACCCTTCATGTTTAGTAAAAAGCCTCCTATTCTCTATACAAAGGTCGATGTTCTCAGTACAAACAGGTCCTAGAGCCTTTCCAAAGCCGGGACTATTGTGGACTCAGTGGGCAAAGTGATGTCATATTTAAGGCCAGATAAAGCCAATTGGTCATAGAGCGTCTTCCCTTCCACACTTGGATGATGAAGCCATTTCCTCAAGAGAGAACAGATGGCTCAATAAGTTGGTTGGTAGTGACTTCTGTGTACAAATGATATGGTAGTGGTAAAGCTGTAGTTATTGCATAAGAAGAAAAGAACAAAGACCGTGTGTGTGTGTGTTTGTAGAGTGTAGAATGTAAATTAGTACAACCACTATGAAAATGTATATGGAGTTCCCTCCTAAAGCTAGAAATAGAGCTACTGTGTGATTCCACAGCACCACTCCACATTCTAGTAATAACCTGCACATTCATGTTTTTAGGAAATATTCATAATGGCTAGGTTAAAGAAAATATGATATATATATTCAATGGAATATTAGTCCACCATAAAAGAATGAAAGCATGCCATTTCTCAATAAAAAGGATAAAACTGGAGTTTGTATCAGCCCAAATAAGGCAGACACAGACACAAGTTTTCTCAGAAATGCAGAAAAAGGACAATATGAAGGCAGAGACTCTACCAAGGAGTGGGAAGAGTACTCTTGGGGAAGGTTTTAAGGGAAATAATGGGAGCATATGAGCAAAGTACTTTGTATGCATATATGAACATTTCACAGTGAAATGGAACACTTCATAGAATGAATACATGCCAACATGCTACTCAGAATAAAGATGCTATAAGAAGTATTTTTAAAAATATAAGAGCGAGGACTCAATATTTGCATACCCAATGGTATGGACATGGTATCGGAAATATAAACATAACTACATAGACATAAAAACCTATGACTCTATAGACATAATGTTTTATTACATAGATTAATATGTATCTATAATATACAAACCCTTAGCCTAATTTTCATTATGTTCTAAAAACTAAGTGCTAGTGATTGTATATAGAGATTCCCTTCTTGAACACTTGTTAAACATGTCATTTGAAATATGATGTAAAAATCAATGTTAATAAATTCTTTAATAAAAAAGAAAAAATATAATAGACATCATTGTGTCATGTTTTTAATCCTAGCTACTCAGGAGGCTGATGTAAAGTAGAAATAATTAAAATCCAGCCCTAGCATAAAATGTCTATGAGACTACAACTCCAAAATAACTAGAAAAGGCTGTGCTTGAAGGATGGCTCATGATAGAGTGCCTGCCAAAGCAAGCACAAGGTCTTGATGTCACACCTTAGTACCAGAATAGCTAACTAACTAACTACTGACTGACTGACTGACTGACTATATATATAATTTATGCACTAAAGAACAGATCATTAGAGAGTAAATGAGTAGGGGCATATGTGCATATGTATGTATGTGGGGATGATGGAGGGAGCATGGAGGGAGTACAGGTACAGAGTACATTAGATGGGTAGTGATGCCTTACATAAGTCAAATGAAAGAGCTGAGATGTGGCCTTTAGAAAAAGTTGTATTTACAATTTATGCAAAAAGTGCCAAAGTCAGATTTGCAGTTGGGAACACCATTAGAGAGCATTCAAAGAGAAGTATGGAACACAAGCTGGAGTCAGCCACATCAGTTTTGGTAATGGGTGATGGGCCTTGAACTAATTAAGGTACTCATATATCATGCTTTTCGTAGATAGGAGGGGAATGGCTTGAAAATTTTCTGTGAGTATATTTTCTAGGATCTTAGTGCTTGATAAGTAATAAGACAAAAAAAAGACGGTATAAGCGACTGACGTTCTGACATTTTATGTTCAAAGGATCATGGTTCTTCAACTCCACTATGTACTCAAATCCAGTGGAGAATGAGAAAGTGAACACGCCTCGGCCACAGCCTGAAATAACTAAATCAAATTCTCAGGGGAAGAGCCTAGCTACGTCTATTTTTGAAAATTCCCCAGTGATTTCACTGAGCTGCAATGGATGAGAAGCAATGATAAAGATATGGGGCTATGAATCACGGCTCACCAGCTGAATATGATCTGCCATCTTTCTTATGTTCTTTTTTTTTGGAAATCCTGAAAATGATGGAGACAATTATAGATTTATAGTTGTAAAAAAAGAGAAAAGAAAACAGAGAAAGTCCATTTGAACAGTTTCCATTTCCCTCAGTAACAAGATGTTGTAAAACTCTAGAGAAATGTCTTAATTGGAAAATGTATTGATAGAATCAATGCATCTTGTTCATACTTTCTCAGTCTGACTTCTGTCCATGTATTGTGTGTATACAATTTTAATTATATGTATACCACCACCACTGCTAAGAACATAAACAGTTCCCAGACCACATGAACCCTCACGTCACTCTTTTAGAAACACACCCACTTGCCTCCCATGCTGTTGCTTAGGTCCCTAATCTCTGAGAAACTCTTATTCTTGTCTTCTAAGCTTCCAGGTTAAAAGAAATAATATAGTAGTATTATACCCTTATCAACCTTTTTATAACTGCGGGACTTGCAGTGAAACCCATCCCATGCACGTAATGTTGAGGCATCTTCTTTCTCTTGGTCAGTCTTGTTAAACATTTATCAATTTCATGGACTTTTTAAGACTATATCATTGATGCATGGATATTTTCCTATTTTATATTTCATTTAACTCTTGAGTTTGTTTTTGTTATTTCCTTCCTTTTGCTGGTTTCCATGTCTCAAGACTGGAATTCTTATAGCTATTACTTTATTTCTCTCCCTTCCCATGAGCTTTTGGGGTAGTTTACAATTCCATTGATATTTTCTCTGGCAAGGAAAAGGTAAAGTAAAAATAATATTTTCTTATGAAAGTAAAGAGAGATTAGTCATCTTCAATTTGTTTTTTATATCCTGTTTTCCTGCAAAAAGAGGATTTAAAGAAAGGGTTCACTTTGTTCAAGGCAAGGAGAAAAGCCTTTCCATACTTTCCCAGCTGGCCAAGACCACCTGGTTTCCAGTTTGGGGGATGTGAATAATTATTTATCTAGAGATTACCAACCAATGATTTAAACTAATCCCCAACCCTAGGGGACCAGAGAATGTGATGTTACATTTATTTATAGATGGGTTGTGCAAAGGCAGAGAGCACATGATTCCTCTGATATGCATAAGTAGTTTTCCATCTGCTCTCATGTAAAAAAGAAGACAAAGAACGAGGGAGGGAAGGAAAGGAAGGAGGGAGGGAGGAAGGGAGAGAGAGACCCTTTTTTAAATTATGAATAAATACCTTTGAAGTCGATAGTGCTTATGGCCTATGCTATGTGAATGCACTTGCATGAATTTGTGTGTGCATGGATTTGAAAGTACATAGATGCACTGAATATTTTTGGTTGTATAAGAGACAGTGCTGATCTTAACTTACCACAAATTTAGTTATACAATTTTAGGAGAGGACTTTTCCTGAGTCCCAGTTCCTTTATGTGAAGAATAAAAGTGGGGTTCATGATTCCTGACTTATAAGGGTTGTTGGCGTGATTGGATGAGATTAAGGCTCTGGGGTACAGCTGCTTGTGTGGGCCACCTGAGGATCTCAACTGATGGTCCTCTTAAAAGGACAACACTTCAGACACTTGAAAGTTGTGATCATAAACCCCAAAATAGGACTTTCTTCCCTCTAAGCAGCCACATTTCCTACATTGGTTCTTCTGTTCCTGTTATTTGTATTTACACCAAAGGCTTCTGATTTCTTTTCTCCATCTAGATGGGCGTCAGTTCATTGCTGCCACTTGAAAAGCATGGTACTCAGGTCTGAACACACAGATGCAGCTGGGCTCTGAATAGCACAGAGGGGGCTGGGATGTGCACCTCCTTTATAATGAATGGCATGGCTTGATTAATCCAGTGCCAGTCTGCCCTGCGTCTCTGCAAACATGGCCTGCTGTTGCTACCCTGACTCATGGCACAATTTGATCATTAAGTCGTTAGGGAAGTTCATGGTCATTCCTACTTCTCCCTTATCCAGTATTTGACTAAGCCGTTTCCGAGGCCATGGTACACATTCAGTCACAGGAAATAGAACTTATTTTCCTTACTCAGGTCCTGTGCACCCTGGTTCCTGTGTATTTCTCACTTCCTGTTGGTTTCCTCCTCACATCTTCCATTCGTCTCTCTGGTATGAAATCCTTGCAACTCATAAAAGCTATTTCTGACCAAGAAACTTGGCCCATGATCTTTCCTCAGTCAGGAAACTCTGCTAACCCTTATCACCTCTTCTTCTCAAATGTGGATTCCTCCTAGATCCCAAACAACACAGCTTTAAAAGTTCATCTCCACCCATGCAAACTGCACTTCATTCCAGTTCATAATGCGTATTTGGTCACCTTGAAGGAAAAGCGACAGGAGATCCTCCAGAGCTGCATTTGCTTGTGTCGTTCAAATGTCATCTAGCCTGCTATCAACTTTCAGGTAGTGGAGGTGAAAAATACATGATGATGTCATATTGCATAATATAATACAATTCCATCATCACTTGATTGGATTGAAAAATTAAAAACTAGTAAAGCAAAACCTTGAGTGTGTCATTGATGGCACGCCCAGAGTAATCGGATCAGGAGGGCTCTGACCTCATGAAGGTATTAACCATTTGGTGGGTTCTCAACAAGATGGTATGACTGAGAGGAAGAGATAGGTAGGAGGCGGGGCTTACTTAGAGGAAGTAGGTCACTGAGCACTCCTCCTTGGGAGGAGTTATTGCCTTGGCCACTTCCTGTGTCCATCTTTCCTTGCTTCCTGTTGCCATAGTGCTTCTTTCAAAGCTCCTCCACCACACACTTTTGCCATCCCCATGTTCTGCTCAAGCAGAATCGAGAGCAAAGGGATTATGGTCCAAACTCTCTACATCCTTGAACCAAAACAAATCCTTTCTCATTTTAGCTTGTGTCTGTTAGGCATTTCATCATGGTGATGCTAAAAGTATAATATAATCACTGGCATTCATACTCACCAACATGTACACACACACACACACACACACACACACACACACACACACACTAAATCTGAGGATGAATAGCCAACAATCCACATATATATATATATGATATAATTTGGTTTTAAAACATAGACAATATTTACTTTTGACTTTCCTCAAATTAGTTTGGATGCAAATGAGTTTGCTCATACCTGGTATATAAACCTTCCAGCCAAAGCACATTTTTCTAGGGCTTCAATGTTGGAAGGAAAGCTCTGGAGACTTGCAGCCTGAGGCAGAAGCTCCAGTGGCTTTAATTCATCCAAAGTTCTACCACGTTGCCACATATATTGAATAAATATATGACAAAAAATGACTCTAGTTAGAATTACCGATGCAGGGTGACACTTTGAGGTGAGCTCATTCTTAAATTTCCATTTAGAGAGGTCTCATTGAATTGAAACTGGAATGGGAGTGAGAAGTTTTATAGCATAGGAAAATACATTTTGTCATGTATTTTGCATCTTGCTTCTGATATATGGAACTCAACTTACCCCAAACAGCAACAAGCTATGGCTTGAACTCAGGACCTGGAAATTGTGATCGTTCTTGTTCAAGATTAGTGCTCTTCCACTTCAGCCACAGCTCTACTTCTGGCTTTTTGGTGGTTAATTGGAGATAAATGTCTCAGGGGCTATCCTATCCTGCTTGCCTTTGAACCATGATCTTTGGATTTCAGCCTCCCTGAGTAGCTAGGATTATAGGCATGAGCCACTGGTACCCGGCCTGGAGATACATATTTTGTTTAAACTTCAGAGAGTACTTATATCACAGAATCATTAACATTGCCAGTGAAGCAGATACTAGCACGTATATTATAATCTTTATTATACAAATGTGAGAGCCGAGGTTCAGAGATTAATTCGCAGCTTGAAACTGGCAGGAAAAACTTCTCACCAATACAGGCTTTCTGATGTCAAGCCAGCAGTTTTCTTTCCAGGGGCTTCCTTTCCATCTTTCCCTATCAACCCCTTCATTGGCAGCTTCTCCCATGGTCCCCTCAAGCAGAAACTCCCAAGTAAGGGGCTCCTTCCTGCTGCAGCTTTGTACGCGATGGCTTCCTCAGATCCCAAGCAAGCTCCCATCCACCAGCTTCACTGTGGAGTCGGAGGAGCCATTTTGCTGGCTTAACTAGATGCTATCAGCTTAACACACAACTGCTAATTCGCCTCCAGAGTCTCCTAACCACCAGCTTGAGTAGTACACAGAGGCTGGCTTCCTTTTTATCTTTTTAATTTTTATAAAGCAAAAAAATAATGCATAAACAAAGGGAGAGAAGCAAACTCAGCTTTGTTTTGAAATACCTTCCAGTCCTTTCTGGCTTCTTCTTGCCCTGTCAGTTCCTGGCTAAGGCAATCTGGGGCCATCTCATTCAGGGATTGGGAAACATTTATTTATATTTGTCTTCCATGAGCCATTTAGATATTTTTAACATCATTTGCAGGCCATGCAAAATTATGAATATGGGGCAGATGATGAGAGGCATACATGTCTGTTCTGGCATATAGCAAATGATTCCATGGCCTTACGCAGTCCACCATTCTGCTCATCCACCCTTGCAAGAGAGATACTTAAAATGATAATGTGATGAAGTGTCAAAGGCACAGTGTTGAAACAGGCTACAACTATGCTGTGTTTGTTCTGGTCTGGACCCTTCAAGGTTCCCAGGGTCAAAACGAGCCACCTGACTTGGAGGCTGTTAAATGTCACCAAGCCACACGAGCTTGCTAGCTCCAGGAAGTCCTTGCCACGACTGCAATCCTCCTGCCTTTTCCATCCTCTATTTGCTGTCAACCCCACATTTCCGTGTTTCCTGTCTGCCTCAGCTACTTGCTCTGCCTCTAGTTGCTGTTTGCAAAAAAAAAAAAAAATACTCGCATACAATTCCTCACATTCTTTCCCATACTTTCCAGACCTTTTCTGTTGAAAAGTAGATTCGATTTCTTAAAATTTTCTTATAATTATAAGCCATGGAAAGAGTTGACTTTGGGCCAGCTCTGAACGCAGGGTAAGGAGCCTTGTATGCTTCTGCTCATTTTCTTGGTATCTTGCTTTCAGTTATGACCCAGAATGCCCAACTGTCTGGCCATGAGTTGTGGCACCAGCGTCCCTGGCGCCACTCCTGTTGAATCAAGAGATGTTGCAAACAGAACTGCGAGCACATTGATAGTTGACAACACAGGCCAAAACTAGGTAAACCATGCAACAGAGTCAAGCCTGATTGTCAACCAGCAGCACTGCGAACTAGGCAAACAGTGTTATCTTAAGGGACTAAGGCTGAATGCTGTTCACAAATTGACAGAGCTCTCTTTTATACTTTTCCTAATCATCCCCTAGATCCATTTGTCACCAGCACACATGCACTTGACATTTTTCTTCCTCTGCTACCCTTGGTAGCCCTGGCTGTAGCAGCCAGGGGGACAGCTTCTCTTCCTACTTCTCTAGGCACAAGGCCCAAAGAGAGCTGCCACCTTCTCATCAACTCCCTTCCCATCCCAAGCCAACGACGAGCCTATGGTCCCATCTGGAGAAAACCAATGTGTTTCTCCCAAACCACAAGGTCACAAGAACCACAGCAGGCAATCCGAGTCCTTCAAGGGACCCTCTGAGGACAGAACTAAAGCCGAGTAAGACAAGCTTCTTCTAGAACCAGCAGGGCAAATGTGACAGCGTCAGTGTGAAGCCGCCACTCCTACCCCACCCCTATAGGTGGAGATCCTGATCTAACAGACCCAAACTAGAGAACAGAGAGTGAGAGAGCAGCCAGAGGGTGATTGTCGCTGTGCTTTTACATCCCTGGCATCAGTTAAACCTGACTTTCCAATGAGCCGACTAGGTAAGCCAACCTGACCTTCTGTCTTCCAAAGATAGTTGAGTTGGCCCTGTGTGACTTAACGACAGAATTCTGAGCAACACTTTGCCCCATGGTAAATAAACGATCTTCCCTGAGTTGGAAACCAGAGGAGATTCTGAGAGGAAAAGAAAAGAAAAGAAAAAGGAAAAAAAAAAAGAAAAGAAAATCTCCATTTGATCCACATATACCAATTCTGGGTATACACCCAAGGAACCACCATCAGCTCCCTGTAGAGAGATGGCATGGCATACCTGTGTTTACTATAGCACTATTCACAGTGGCCATAGGAGGAAACTGGCCTATGAATGGCTAGTATGCAATATATACATATAGATATATGCACGTACGTATATATATATATATATATATACATACACACAAAACGGAATACTACTCAGCTGTAAAAAATAACAAAATCACATCATTTCACAGTCAAATGGGTGAACCTAGAAGCTCTTCATGGTAAGCAAAATAAGATAGACTTAGAAAAAAGACATATATCATGTGTTTCCTCTCCTGTACAGAATCTAGATTTTTAGTACAGCAGACTATGTGGGGAGAAGCAGGAAGGAGAGAATTGTGATGTGGAGATAGAGGGCAGCAGAAAGTAAATAGGTGAGTGTGAGGCGGGTGGGGGGGCATGAGTATGCCAAAAATCACACTTTATGCATGTTGAAAATGCTACCATAAAACCCATTATTTTGTTCAATTACCATATGATAATAAAAATGAGAAAAAGTGTGGATGGGGGGATGTGATCTTTCCTATTGAGTTGCCTCAGGCTTAGTGTTGCCTAATTTAAATGAAGGTGCCAGCTGGCAGCCCTTACCCTCATATACATTTTTCCTTTCACACATCTTTTCTTTTTATTTGTTTAGACATATTGGCTCTGGCTGCTCAAGGATGAACTATGCATTTGATTTGTTCAGACAAACCAAGTGGGTTCCATCCTTGGAAAGTCACATGATGTAGGGTGGAAAGTCAGTCCTTTCTCTGGTTTGTTAGACACCTTGATAAAGTTGCTATGATAACACCAGAAAGGGCCATTTAGGGAAAGTTTCCTAGAGTGGCTGATAAGAAACAAGTAGATGAGCTGAGTAAGGGCAGAAGTTGAGAAGTCCGACTCTCCTCTGGAGAGGGAGAGAGGATTTAGAGAACCATCTGTAGGGCTAAAGAAGAAAAAAACTAGAGTGGTTTGCGAAGGCCAGGCCAGAGCCTAAGTGGACTTGGGAATCATGCTAAAATTGAATTTTTCTTTTCCTTTCCTCAGAGCAGTAGGAAGCGGTCAAAGAGATTCAGTCACAGAATCTGTTGCTTCTACAGATGCTTTGTGCAGATAAGCTTAGCATCTGTACGAAGAGCAGACTGGCCTATACCAGAGAGTATTTGGGCAGGGAGATGGGTTAGTTGTCTGGAAGCTGAGTAAGGATGTCCCTGAGGCATTCAAGAAAATGAACTTGGGGGGTGGAGATGGAGAGGAGAGGAGGGTTAGGCAGGAATTGAGGACTAAAAGACGAAACAGGAATTGGGCACTGGAGGAGTGGCAACCATTGTCTCCAACTTGCTCTTGTCCACAACCTATCCACCCAGAACCAGAAGAACTAAGCAGCAATGTTGAAGTGTCCACATTTTTCAAGGTCACCGATAGATGAAACTTTGGATAGACATGGTACGAGCATCTTGGCCCTTCAAATCCTGGCTGACTTTGTAGCTATCAGTCACTTAAGAATACCCAAGGCATACGTGTTCTGTGGCTCCCATGCAGCAAACAGGCCTACAAGTTCTTTCAGAGCAAAGCAGCCAAGATTACTGGGATCCTTCTGTACTTCTACACATCACCCCTCTCCCCCAGGCTTCGGCATCTTGTAACCTGGCAGGCTTTATGCTCTCCAAGACACTCAAATGGCTGCCTTGGTGGTTGCTATTGTTGTTGATTAGGTTTTTCTGGTTGCTCTTGGCAAGAAGGTCGACCTGCTGCAAGTTTCTCCAACTTGGATGAGATTGGGAGTTCTAACTTTAATCGCCTCTACTTCAAAGACGTGTTAAATGTCTTCTTCAGTATGACCACCATTTTGGAGGGGAGATGAGTGAAAGCATTAAAGGTAAGTACCTAGTATTTGGTAGATGTTTTACATAAAATATAAGGGGTATTTCAGTGCTTGAAAGCAGTGACTCTCAAGAGAGAATGCCTGGATGGAAATTGAGAAATTGAATTCTTCAATGTAGGCAACGTATTTAGCTGCTTCATGTCTCAAGAACCTCATTAGTAAAACAATGGTGAGAGATAGCCGTTTTCTGGGACTGCTGTGGGTGCTTGCCAGTGGGATACTGTAAAGGTCATGATGCAGTGTGCAAGAGTGTTACTAGGTACCTGATAAATTATGGTGTGTGCTGTTGTTACATGTACCATACCCGGTATCAGCAACTGAGAAATATTCAACCCACCACTGACCCTATTTTTCAAATCTGAAACTGAGTCTAGAGAAGAACATGCAAGTGTGAAAACAGCACAATGAACCCCACTAAAAAAAACTATGCAAAAGAGGGAGGAAGAGGAAATGTGGTTAAGAAAGAACATGTTGGGAGCTAGTGGCTCACACCTGTAGAGTCCCAGCTACTCAGGAGATTGAGAGCCAGAGGATCATGGTTTGAAGACATCTTGGGCCAAGAAGGTTGCTAGATTCCACCTCTAAAATAACCAATAAGAAGCCAAACTGGATGTTTGGTGTAAGTGATAGTGAACCATCTGAGAAAGCAAGCCAAGCCAGGGATTTTTACTCTGAGTCTGGCAATGAAAGCACAATTGACTCAAGAAATGAAAGAATGAGAAATAGATCATTTTTGATGAAACAAAAAAACAGATGCTCTTAAGCTACAGTATATAATCAATAGATGAAGAGAATAGGTAATATAGCATAGTGGGGATTTTGGTTTCCTAATGTCTGTAGAGGGAAAAGCACATGAGCTCTGTGACAGAGACATGTTGATGAAGTAAAAACAACAGGTCATAGATAAATTCATTCCCATTTGCAGTTTGCTCTAGTTTCACTGTAGACACCACTAAGCACCTTTGAAGCAAATCATATTTTGAAAATGATACAGGATAGAGGAAGTCTCTGTATAATCAACCTATTCATCCACTCATCCATCCATCCATCCACTCACCCATTCATTCACTCATCCATTTGTCTATCCACTCATCTATCCATTCACCCACTGATTGCTCATTAGGTTTCCATGACATAGCAAGTCTTAAAGCTATAAGAATTTAAAGGAATTCTCTGCTTCCAGAAACTCATCCTAACAGTAAGAAAATTATATAATTTAAAATGTGAAGTTGGATATAGTGACCTATACCTGTAATTCTAGCCCCTCAGGAAACAGAGATGGAAAGGAATTCAGTCCCAGAAAACCTAAGCATAAATGGAAGACCTTATTGAAAAAAAATAACTAAGGTAAAAAGGGCTGGAAAGGTGGCTTAAATGGTAGCATGCCTTCCTAGAAAGCAGGGAGCTCTGAGTTCAAATGCCAGTACCAGCAAAATTTAACTATAATTTAGAATTTTACAATAGATAGATACTTTGTGGTAGAACGTCATACATAAGTACTTTCTGTTAGAGATTCATTTACTAGGGAAGTTGGCCTCAGTCCTCATAATGTGTTGCTAGCTGACCCTGAACAAATCTTATCGTTCAAAGCTATGAGACAATCACTTCTTGCTCAGCCTCATCTTCCACATCTGAAAATGGAGACTGGGATTAAATGACCTCAAGGTCTCTTTAGTCATCTGAGTCAACTAATTTCTCAATGGGAAATGCTATAGTCACAAGACCTGATTCCATTTCCTTTACACCGAACCTGTGCTGATAGGATCACAAAATGAAGTCTTCAAGGAATCAGGGCTCTAAATAAATCTTAGAAAGTGGCTGATGTATGAGCACAAATATATCCTGAGTAGACCCCAGGTAGAAGCTTCCTAGCTGTGCAAATGGTTGGAACTCTGTAATTTATGAGAGTATAAGGGTTAGTGCTAGAATTCTTCACTCAACTCCTACAGTTCAATAAATCTCCTAGCTCTTTGCTTAAATGACACAGAAAGGGGGACATAAGAAATGAAAAAGAGAAACACTTCACCAGAGGAGAGAGAGGAGACATGCGTCACAGTTGTCTTCTCTTCTTGAATTTCAATTTATTCTTTCTCTCTTTTCCTTAGCACCTCCTGTTCTAGTCTCATATGTTTTATGGGAGGAGATGTTATGTGAATTCTGGTGAGGTTTCCTTTGTACTCTGTTTTCTTTGCCGTGTAGAAGCTTTTGAGTTTGATGTAGCCCCACCTGTCTTTTTGTGTTTTTGTTGCATGTGCTTTTGGTAATAGAGCCAAGAATTCTTTACCAAGAATAATGTCATAATGCTGTTTCCCTGTGTTTTCTCCTGAGTTTGCAGGTATTTAAACTTTAAACCCATTTGGAATTTCATTTGGTTTTAAATGTTTCTTCCCATTTCCCCAAGGCCATGTGATGAAGAGAACACCCTTTACTTGTTATGCCTGTTATACACTCATCAAAGCTCAGTTGGCTGTGTTACACATATACCAGTTTATTTCTGAGCTTGCTGTTCTGTTCTTTGGTTCTTTCATGTTATGCTCTATAGAATCAGTTAAATCCCTGTCGATGATAATTTTTACAGAAATAGAAAAAATCCTAAAATTCACATGGAATTTGATAAGTAGAGAATATACTTGGTTATTTTGAAGGGTATTACAGCATGCAGTGATGCAATTCTAACATAAAAATAGACATGTAGACCAATGAAACAGAATAGAAGGTCAAGAAATAAACCCATATATGTATAATATGCTTTTCAGATGGCCTTGATAATAAATGTTGTTGAGCATTTTTATATACCTATTGGCCATTTACATTTCTTTTCTGAAGAAACATTTCTGTTTAAGTTATCTGGCAGTTTTTAGTAACATTAATTTGTATATTCTTGACATGAATTTGAGGAGGAAGCGAGAGAGAAGTTGAGAGAGAGAGGGGGAGAGAGAAACAGAGAGGGGGGAGAGAAAGAGCGAGAGAGAGAAACTTTGATCAAAAGAACATACACTGAAATGTTAGCAATGGTCATGGCAAATAACAGAATTATCCATCATTTAACTATTCTTTATTCTTTCTACCAGTTTCTATATTTTGTCCAATCAATTTGTTTGACATATAGTCTGACTTATTTTCTACTACAGATACACGGTACTGATAACATTTAAAAACTCACAAGAGAATGTCTTTAGAAATATCACCCCATGCCCTTGTGATACATAATATTCAAAGATTTAGATCAAAGTGCATCTGATTCTTTTACTAAAATAAAATTCCAAATGATTCTCTTGTAGACCTTGCTGTGATTACTAGGAGTAAAAAAATGATGATTTTCCCTAATCAATGAGGCTAACCAGAATTAGATTAGCCATAATTCTTGGTTCGTGTCACTTCATCACCACTGGCTCATTCAGATTCCCATGTTTTCATTTTTATATGAACATGACTGTTCACAGACCTGCTCTGCAATGCCAGCTTCACTTTCATCTACTCATGTGACATTCCGATCTCCTCCTGCTCTGCTCCCCACCAACACACATTGTGCCTAAAAATCCAAACATTCTGGGTGTTTTGGGAATTTTAATACTTGTGCAAGTAAATCTACACTGAGTATTCAAACTTATGTCATGTTGGGTACAGTGAGAAAGGCTAGTGCAAAGTGGGGAAGGTGCCGGGAGCTCCTTGCAGTTACCTTTTCCCTGAGGATTACTATCTCTCAATGCACTTGGTTTCATGAAAGCAGTATTTGGCTTGTGCTAAATGATCATATTTGAGTGAATGAAGACTGTAAAGGGCAAAATTTTAGCTGTGTCAGTGACCCTACTCTCCCAGACCCCTGCTTTCTTAAGTGGGAGGGCTTGGTTGAAAAACACAACAAGGAAACTCTTGAATCTTGGCTATCTTGGCAGGATTGTTTGTTGTTCCCAAACGTGGATAAACATGAGTCATCCAGAAACAATAAACCATTTAAAACACCAATTCTAGGGTCCCATTTCTGACTAGTGGAATCCATTTCCCTTCTTAGGAGGGTTTGGCAGGAGCTGTGCAGAGTCTGACCCTATGATCAATCAGGGTGGGTTTTTCACAGGAAAAGTTTGCTACCACGACACTTGGTGTCCTTCCTCTCTGCCTTTCCTTTGTAACGGATATGGAATTGGTGGCCTGGAATGAGAGAAGAGGCATTTGGGACCTTCAGTAGGGAGTAACTAGGCTTGGTTTAACCATTGCTCACTGGGGAAATGGCGGGCAGCAGTTAGCATGGTCTGAGGTGGAGAGGTAGGATAGCTCTCTTGAGGAAAGGGGATGATCCTAAACTAACTCTGCAGGTGGGCACTGGAACAGAGGAACTTCAGGAAGTCAAGTGGTGAAGCCTGGCCTCACACAAACACGTGGAGAGTGTAAATGAAATACTGTGAAGTAAGCGAAATGAAAGTCATAGAAGGAGGAGAGTTTGGAATCTTTTTAGCTGTTTATTCCATCTGATGTAACCTAAGGGCACAGCTCATGGTAGATGAGTAGACTGGTAGAATGTGAATGTGCTGTCCTATCATCTTCGTAGACTATGATAGGGGGAAGACATTTGACTTTACCTCTTTAGAAAGGAGTGGAATGCCCTCAGGACAGGATCTTGGCTTGGGTATTTACATACAGTGCCATTCACTGGCATGTTTGTCAGCATTTCTGAACTTCAATTTCCTCTTTGGTATAGGTAGCAGAATTAGGAAATTTAGCTTGCAGTATTTCTAGAATGTGAAGCTGTGAGGAGTTGTACCAAGAGTGACACCCAGGATGCTGCGGCCACAATCAACCTGCTCAAAGCAGTTAGTTGAAGAATAACATAGTAGTTGGTACACAAGAACAGGGAAGAAGAGTAGAGGAGTCCAGTGCCCACCCCAGAGATCATTCTTCTCATCCAGAGGCAAACCTGGTATCTAGAACTTAGCATGAGGCACAGTGCAACCAGAAACTGAAGGAAGTTTCCACTGTAGTCACTGAAATCTACTATTTTATGTCTGTGATGACCAAGTAAGATGCTAGGCCATAGAGGGAATGCCATTTGTACAGATACCTCACGGTGTTTTATTTTTGTGAACTTTTAGACAGCAAGGTACCACCCACACAGAACATTCTGCTATGTGCCCAGGAGAAGCCCAGGAGAAGGGAGCTGGCTGGTGGGCCTCAGAGGCAAGATCAAGCTACCTTCTTAATAAATCAATATCCATCAACATTGACTGATAACCAGCAGGCTGGCCAGAGGGCTATGGTGACTCTCCTGGGATGCCAAGAAACTATTTCTGAGAACACATCAGATGATATTGGGAGTAACTAACTCTAGTTTAGAACAAAATTGAGAAACAGCCTGTACACAAAGATAGACTCTATTGTTGTAACCAATAATGTGTGAAATCTGGTAAAATCTGGTGTGTGTGTGTGTGTGTGTGTGTGTGTGTGTGTGTGTGTGTATGCAAGCCAGTACTCAGGCTTGAACTCAGGGCCTGAGCACTGTCCATTAGCTTTGTATGCTTAGCACTGGTGTTCTACCACTCAAGCCACAGCTCTATGTCCACTCTTTCTGGGAGTTAAGAGTCTCACAAAGTTTCCTCCTTGGGCTCAATTCAAAGCAGGATCCTCAGATCTCTGTCTCTAGGATTTCAGGTGTAAGCCACTAAGACTAGGCAGAGACAGAACCTCTTGCTGAGCTTGAGCTTTCTTCTACATTTCTGGATAATCATAAATATTCAGTTCAGTACCTGACACGTGATATGGACTCTCCATGCAATGAGTTTCCATCTCCTTTCCTGTCATGGCTGCTCTGATCTGTTTGATGAGAGAATTAGCTTCTTCCAGTAAATTGTGTGAATCAGAGTTCTAACTAGGGATATCGGTAGCTGAAGATTCTGTGTCTTCTTCATTGAATGACCTTGGGCAATCTCTCTGGTAACCTGAGCAATCTCCCTAAGAGCAAAATGAGAGGCTTAGACTTGATGATTTTCAAGTGCTGTTTTAGAATTGATGTTTTCCCTTTCCCTTTTCTTAAAAGTGTGTGGGTCAGGCTTGTGAGAATCAAGTCTGTCAGGAAAAAAAAATCCTAGGAGGGGGAAAAAAAATCAAAGGAGCTGGCTTTGTGAGATGAAGCAAAAATGATGAGTGAGAGGGTGTGTTAATCCTTGCCAAATATTTGAAGGTTGGACATAGAAAGGAAAGAGCACTCTTAGGCTTCAGTACAGTGATTAGCTAAGAATGGAATCAAGCCAAGAGCTAAAAATCAAAGCAGAAATGTAGATATTTGGCTAAGAAAGGGCTAAGAGACACTCTGGAGGATTGAGCTACTTGTGCAGGCCAGATACAAACTGTCAGGCATGGCAGGCGGGCTTGGAGGATGGTCCCATGAAGCTCAGTCTGTGATCTACACACTTTCTCTCTGCTGCTCTGTGCAATCCAGGTTTAAGACCTGGGAAGAGATTTTGCAGAGATAGCGAAATTCACAAATCAATTGGTAGTAAAACAGAGCTCTCTTGCTAGGCTTGAACTATACTCATTGAAGGCCTTTAAATCCGGGGCTGGGGGTCAGAAGTCTGCAGTGTGAACAGAGCTTAATGAGAAGATAGAGAAATCTACAGTGCATGGATTGGGTGGGGCTTGTAAGCAGGAGCAGTGGCCTGTGGCTGTCAGACAAGAAGGAAACGGGACCTGACACCTCCAACTGCTGCTAGTGTGGTGGGAAGAAGTGTTTCCACCCGGATCCATAGAAGAACTCAGCCTAGCTGATTTATTGCCTTCAACTCTCAGCATAGAATGCAGTCATACCGTACCAGGATTCCTGGACTATTAATGTGCAAAGGGATAAATGAATGTTGGGATAACCATTAGGAAACATTTTTTTCTTGAGGCAGTGGGATTTGAAATAAGGGCCTTACACTTTATCAGGTAATCACTCTACCACTTGAGTCATGCCTCCAGCTAAAAAAGTTATACATTCTGGGCATGGCCTCTGGTATGTCCCCTTGAACCATCCCATCCCACTCTCCTGCTGGGCAGTGGAAACACCAAGAACTGAATTCATGCTACGGTGAGATGCATTCCCATCCTGTGGGCTCTGGTCAATATCTATTTGGTGCAGAATTTACCTTCAACAATAATTGTCCAGTGGCACATAAGAGACTCAGAAATCAATGGTAGGACAAGGGGAAAAACAGTCTCTCTGTGGTATTGACGTCAATGAAGACAGCAAGCAAGTTCCTGGCCAGGTTCTCAGACAAATCATCTTGGAATTTTTTATTTTTTCTCTGAGAATCAGGTAGTTGGTTGTATCTTTTCTTAACAGAACTCCAGACTAAATGATCCTTGGAGGTGGAGGGAGTAGTATTAGGTATGGCGGTATGTGTTAAAGTAAGTACTAACCTGGAAGGAGTTGAGAAATAACATGAGCTACATGTAGGCTCGTGTGTGTGTGTGTGTGTGTGTGTGTGTGTGTGTGTGTGTCTGTGTGTGTCTGTGTGTAAATGAAATATGTGTCTTTGTGCAGACAGGGTATGCTTGACCTATAGGTACAAGAGTATTTAATGTAGATTTAGCTAGAGAGATAGATAGACAGACAGATAGGGAGAAGGATACGTAGCTAAAGAGGTTACAGATAGAAAAAAAGATAGATAAAGAGATTAAAAGAACATAGGCTCAATGGTTTCCCTCATTTGTCATAATCATTAGAAACCTTGGGCTCTCCTAGCAGAGATTTACAATAAAGCAAAACCTAGATACATAAGGCCATATAGTATGACACCAAATGAAAGGACCTCTAGGATATAGAAACAAAAGCCATATAATGAGTTATTATTGTCCTTAATGTACTGTTATCTCTCATCTCTTTTATTGTCCCTTGGTTATCTCATATTGTTACAGGATTTCACCTTGTTATCTGATATATTTGTGTATATATGCTTATTTGGTTATTTGAAATAGGATAGGGAAGGGAGGAAAACAAGATGAGGGGCAGGGGTGGGGGGAGGGAAATGGGGACCAAGACATGAGAAAGGGTATCAATGTTTGTGAAGTAATGCACATTCTGTCTGGTGAGTGTAATGTAACCCTTCTATTAATTACAGTAAAAATATATGAAAAAAGATTATAGATAGATTGATTGATAGATGTTAGAGAAATGGAGTGTAGCTGTGACAAATAATATGTAGCTATATCTATTCTAAGTATATGAGGCAAATGGTAGTGTTGGATAGATATGCTAGGAAGAATGTGTGTGACAGTGTATGTGTGTGGGGAGTGCTGGTATATGAACAGGGGAGTGTGTGGAGAATGATGACACAGCACAGCAGTGAAGGAGGATAAGTTCACTGCTGTGTGTCTGTAGGTATGAATGGGGTGTGGGTGGGTACCTGTGACATACAAGTATGCACGTGTGCCCATGTATATATGATGGTAACAGTGAATGTGATGGTGATGGTTCCTGCTCACTGGTGTCTTTCTCCTTTGTCTCTCTCTGTTTCTGTCTGTCTGTCTGTCTGTCTGTCTGTCTGTCTATCTGTTTGCCTCTCTCTCTCTCTCTCTCTCTCTCTCTCTCTCTCTCTCTCTCTCTCTCTCTCTCTCTCTCTCTCTCTCTCTCATACACACACACACACACACCCTGATGCTATTGTTTAAATTTCTTCTTTGCACTTAAGAGTCTCTAAATCTACCTTGTTTATGTGGGGTTTTGTTGTTGTTTGTTTAGTTTCGTCTTTGGTGATCCTGGGGCCTGAAGCCAGGGCATAGGCTTCTTTGTGCTCAAGGCTATCACTCTACCACTTGGGCCACACCTCTGCTTCGGGCATTTTCTGAGTTTTTTTTATTCGAGATAAGAGTCTCATGGCATTTCCTGGACTGGCTGGCTCTGTACTGCAATCACAGATCTCAGCCTAAGTAGGTAGGACTACAGGTGTGAGCCACCATCACCCAGCTTGTTTATGTAATTATTTCCTGTATACTATCTTTCCACTGGAAGGCTGGCTTCAGGAGCATAGAACCCATATTTATGCTATACAAACCTCCTGCTCCACCTTTGAGAACAGTTCATGGCAGATGAATAAATGAATGAATGTGAGGTGATGTGATACAGGGGTATCTATGCCTATGAGTTAGAGTTAGCTGCCGGTAATGCTTTGGCAATGCAAATGAGATGACAGGCTTAACAAAGGGATGAGACAAGCCCCTATGTTCTTGTGTGCCATACGAGGGTGAATTTATGGCCCAAGTACAAATATATGGTTGAATATGGTGACAAATTGTAGAGGGAGAAGAAAGGAGTGAATCTAGATTTGAATGAATGGCTTTTGCTTTCAGCCATTCCTCCCTGAACTCACTGGGGTATACATTGTCAAACATTGATCCTTACAGGTTCTTGAGACTTGAAACTATATTGTGGGGTTTTTTTTTTCATAATGAGAAATTGTATTTCTACAGCTGAGTTTCAAGAGCCCAAAATGCCAATAAAGAACAGGTAAGGTTAAGGGAGAATAGAATTGTCTTCTTACAGGGTCTTCAAATGAAAAGCAGGTCTTCACGGGTACCTGGAAGATGAGGCTGTATAACACGAGAGCCTGAAGTCTGGGAGGCTAGCTTTGTTTGCACCAGACACCTGCTGTGGATTCTGGGCCGAGCATGTTCTTTTGGTACCTGGCCTTAATCCTCAGATCTTTGGCCCATTTTTTAAGATTTATTCAGTGAAAGCATAAATGTCACTGATGCTGCTTATTTCTCCAATAGGGGGAGGGGTGTTTATCTTATTCTAATTATTTTGAAATAGTGGCCACTTTGTTTCTCTTACTTTTGGTGATAAGAGATCAGAATTCCTTCTAATCTTTGTGACAAGCTCTAAAATTAAAAGTTTCTGGGACCTCCCATCTTGTTTCATGGCCATCAAGCCCTTCATATGAATTTATCCCAAATTTGACCTATTTTTTCATATTTAGAGAAAATACTATGATCACTTCTGGGATTTTTTTTGTGGGTTTAGGTCTCATCTATCTTGTTCTTTCTTCTGTGCCTGAGGTAGCTGGTGGGTAGTTAATTACTTAAAATAATGACTAAAGTTCAAAGTGATCTAATGCTGAAATAGGCAGCTGGGATAATTCACAAAATATATCTTTTCCTGGCAATCTCATATTTGATCATTTTACCTTAAATGTACTAAGTTCAGACACTGTGACAAGACAGTGTCCCTATCCAGGTTTAAGTCTACTATGATGAAAAGCATTGTGCAGAAGCCGAGTATAAAATTAGAAGTGGCAGGCAGAAACGTAAAGGAGCAAAAATCAAAAATAATTCTTGAGTTAGGGGAAAGGCATCTGGAAGAAAATGCCATCCAAAAGGCATCACTGAACCATTATCAAGATCCGCATGCCCCATCTTTATCACCAATACAAAGTAAAGGTTATGAGGCAGGAATGATTGGACACTCTTTCTCCTCACATTAACTCCCCATGTATTGTATTCATAAACTGCTTTGCTAAATGGCAACCCCATTGTACAACGATGTAAAGACAATGATAAAAAATACATTTAAAAACATCATGAATCCCTTGATGTATCTAGCCCTTCAATGTAGGTTTCATTGATCACAGATTCTATGGGATTACTTCTCTGTCCAAATCATTCCATCTCTCTGTCTTAGAGCTCTTCATATAGTCCACCTGAGCTCATCACACCCCAGTCTTAACCAGGTATAAATACAAATCCCTGGTTTGAGTTTATCATCCACTCCTTACCATACTGTCCAGGCTCTTTGACACAGGGACATAGATATGGGAAGAAAACACAGCCTGTTCTTTCTACCTCACGGACTTGGAAGTCTGGTGAGAGAGAGATGTCACAGAAATAATAGCAGCTGAGTCTGTGCTGGGGATGGATGGTCCTGAAAAGTCTGAAAAGGGGTGGTAGTAGAGCAGTGCCATTTTCTAAAAGAATAGATGATTGTCAGACAAAGAGGGTACCCCATCTGGCCATGCTCTCTAACTTGGACGTTGCCTGTGCTCCAGCCTCGCACACTCACTGACAACTTTCCTCTTATTAGAAACTGTCTTGTCTCCTCTTTCCTTATCCAACTCCTTTTGCCTCTTCAAGAACCAGATCTAGGGCCGGGAGTCTGGCCTAGTGGTAGAGTGCTTGCCTAGCATGCACGAAGTCCTCGGTACCATATACATAGAAAAAGCTGTAAGTGGAGCTGTGGCTCAAGTGGCAGAGTGTTAGCTTTGAGAAAAGCCCAAAAACAGTGCTCAGGCCCTGATTTCAAGTCCCACGACTAGTAAAAAAAAAAAAGAACCAGATCTAACCTCTGATTTGTCAGCAGCCTTTTCAGACCATTCCCTCTTCCTTTAAAAATTCCTGAATTCCACTTCAAGCAGTACATTCAATATTATCTTTTTTTTTAAAGGTTGTTTTCATCTACTAAGAAAGAAAACTCCAAGGATGGGAGTTCTAAATCTTCACCTTTGGACCCCAATCTAATAAACATAGGCCATCCAGATACATGGATAAATGCAATTTTTAAGCTATTATTAAAAGCAAGACTATGAAGTCATCTGAGGGTCTTGTGCTTAATAAATGTGTGCCTTTCAGAAATTCATTTAAATGTCTATAACTGGGATGGTGAAACAGGTTTATCTGCATAGGTAATAAGTCCATACAGGTAAATAAAGCCATTAGAACAATGCCTGAGACATAGTCAGCATTAAGTAAATGCTGTTTGCTATTATGATCCAATTCAACCTCTCCAGAGCTGGGTAATTTATTCATCAAGAGAAGAGGCAGAGAGAGATGTGACCACTCTAAGGTCACACAGCTCGAGAGGTTAGCACTACAATCAGAATTTAAACGGCTAATCACCAGCCCAGAGTTTCCTTGGCAAGATCACATCTATCTTGGTCTTCCTACAGATTCTAGCCCAATCCTAACACACAGCTCCATCTGTGTTTGACAAATAACTGATGGACCACTGAATCCAGCCAGAAGGCCCCAAGAGAACTGGCTGGGTGCACCAAAAAAAAAAGGAACAGCTAAATTTTGTCCAAATCCTAATGGCCTGAGTGCATGTGTGCCCGTGTACACACACACACACACACACACACACACACACACACACACACACACACACACACACACGCACCTGCTCCCTCATCCTTCAAAAAAGACATTGCCCATGGGCTGGAAAGAAAGAAGAGCTCAGGTGGTTTAAAATTAATGCTCTTGGATTGGGCTTCAAACCTCCACTTTCCTCCTTCTCTATCTTCTATTACAACCCGGAGGTGACTTGGCTTTTGCCAGCTTAAGGAGCAGCTCCATTTAAAAGCCATTAGTTTTTTAATTGCATAGAGATTGCACTCCTGCTGCCTGGCTGCGGGCTCTCACTTAGTACTAGCTACCTGAGAAGCGATGTGCCAAGCAGTCAGCCAGCCTTGTCTCAATGCCCTGCTGAGTGCAGCTGACCTGCTGCTCTCCCTACCTCTTCTGAGGTCCCTTTCCTACCCCAGAGTCTGCTTCTGGCTCACTTTCACAGATGGGAAGCTGGGGAGGAAGAAACAATCCTTCCATCTCTTCCCCCATCCCCTACCAAAAGCTTGCTGTCTCTTGAGCTGCAGTCTCTTGATGGCGGTAGGACCAGGGGCCAATTGCCTTAAACATACCAGGCTCATCTCAACCCAGCAGAGAAGGCTGCACTGTCTGTTTTACATTCCAGGAAGTAGATGCAGGGTGGCAAAGTGAGTTGTCCAAGGTCATGTACCTGGTAAATGGTAGAGTCTGGCCTTGAAGCCGTGTGGCAGAATGGGCAGAGCTAAAAGTGCTGTGCTATGCTGGACTCTGCCAATTGGAGGACCCTTAGGCAAGTCCCTTTTGCCAAACAATTATCTTTTAGGTGAAGAAGAAATTTACGTTTCATATTCCACACTGTGATGTTTTCCAGATTAACTTGTACTTCTGGTTAGCCACCAGAGACTTGATAAAAATACGTATTCCTGAACTTCAGTCCACGCCTAGAGAATCTCAAGTCTCTGCAGGCAGGACTTGGGGACCGTGTAGTTAAGCAAGCTCCAGCTCAAGTTTCACATAGGGAATGATATGCAAACCACTGCCAGCTTGCTAGTTCTCACGTTCTGGGACCGTGTTTCTGTTAGTCAAGTTCAGCAGCCATAAACAGATTCCAAATTTTGCTGGATGCTTTAGCATAACAAAAGTGTTTTTTTTCCACTTTATGCCATGTCTGTCCTCAGTGTAGATGCCTCTCCAGAGCAGCTGTGCTTCGGGTGGCCGCTTCTTCTAACAGGCTGGCTTGATCTAGGGTATCTCTACAGTGGCACAGGCTTCTGTGATCCTCTCTGCCAGGGAAGCAAAGGTCTGGCCATGAATGTGTCCACAAGAATGAGGACACAAGGCCAATCCTAACATAAAGGGAGCAGAGAAGGGCCTCGCTCCTATTGTTGCAAAGAAGACATGGACTGGAAATCAGAAATGCCTTGTACCATGGCCTCATGAAGCTGGGTGCACAGATGGAGGATGAGTGGACAGGCCAAAGGCTCAGGAATGATTCACAGAAATGCTAATAACCACTTATTCATTCATTCATTCAGCTCTCCCTCTCTTCCCCCCTTCTCCAAGTCCTTACTCTGTGTTTGGCAATGTAGAATGTAGAAATAAAGATGATTTACACACAGGCTACTGAACATAAGAAATTCAGTCACGTGGAGAAGACACAATGTATAGACAACAAAAGTAAGCAAAACCGAAAATGCCAGCCCAAGGAAAGCAGAGAACGCCGTTTCCAGATGCTGGGGACAGCTTGGGTAGTCATGGAGCCTGGGGTGTGCATGTGTTTGGGAGGGTTTGTCTGGCAGGAGCTTGGAGCGAGGAAAGTTTCCTATCATTTGAGGCAAGTTGAGTGGTAGGGGTGGGGAGAGAAGGAAGGAGGATGGAAATCACAGAGGAGAACCTCAGATCTGCCGTCCTTTTCAACTACATGGCTTTTGGGTTTGTCCTGACATTTTGGTGGCAAACATTTTTGTTTGGATAGTCTTGAAGTTCGGGGGCTGATCTGGAGAGAACATGATCCAGGTGTCTACTTGGTAAGAAGGAAAAAGATGAGCCATTGATACCCTCATATCTGCCCATAACTTTGTGTTTATTGATCTCTTTACCTAGGATTATTTTTACTTTGTTCTTGCAATGGAGGACTCTTCTTTCCTTCATATCTCAGTTTGCAGGTCACTGCCTAGACAGATCTTCCTTGAGCCCCAAGACCCAGATAATCTTAGAGCACACTGTTCGTGTCCCTAACAGCACTTCAGCACTTCCACTAACAACATCTAGCCACCTCTCCTTTGTGATGGCATGGATTTCATCTATTTCACTTGTGAATATATCCTCACAATCTAACATAGTGCTGATACCTCAATTGGTATTTATCAGATGTCTCCATTTATGAATGAATTAGGATCTGTTAAGCACATTAGCTCATAAATATAACAAGGTTTCTTCCTTCCCAACAGGAAAATAATATCAGATGTATTTTCACCATTTGGGATGATAGAAGACCACTGTGTCATAGATTAATTCTTTTTCCCCACTGGTCTCCAAGCCTTCTCTATGGGTTGGCTCTTGCCCAGGCTCACAAGGAAATGTTATGCAGGTATCACAGCTGTTTGAGTTCTTCCCTTTATTAAAAATAATTTCATTTAGGCAACTACACTATCCAATACAATCTAACATTTTAGAATAAAGCAGAAGTGGGCACACTATTTGAGAATCCTTATCTGTATAAAAGACTTCACAGGATTTGAACTATTAGTGCAATGGAAGGTCAAACGTAATTCAAACTTAAGCTTACTCTGTCTCTCAGCTTGGAAGTTATGTCTCAGCGGGGCAGAGGACATGCTTAGCAGCCTTCTCTCTCCATCACCATCAACTGCACGGGTAACCTGTTGTTTTTTTCACCTTTTGTGTCCAATCCAAATGAGAAGGAAATCAGGGGAGAAAAGCACCATATCATTCTTAGCATAATGGTATAAATCTGGTAAATAGTTATAAACTGAAATTTCATCAGGTACTGTGGCCCCTGCCTGTAACCCCAGCTCTGAGGGAAGAGGAGATTGGAGTATCACCCTTCCAAAAGTAGCCTAGATAAAAGAGCTATCAAGACTACCTCAAAAATAAACTGGGTGTGGTAGTACATAAGCATGTCATTCCAGCTACAGGAGAGGTAGGGGGATTGTGTTCTGAGACTAGCCGTGGGCAAAATGTATGAAACAGATATAACAAAAAGCAAAAAGGGGTCGGGGTGAGGCTCACATGATAGAATATTGATCTGACAAGCCCAAGGTCTTGAAATCAAACCCCAGTAACATAAAAAGGAAAAAAAAGAGTTCTTTTTTAGTTCACTTTTGTATTTCCATTGAAAGCTTCCAAAAGAGAGAATTTCCTGCCCAAATCCATGCATTCTCTAAAGGTCAACCTTGGGCTTCTCTCTCTGTCCCCCTGGCCTCTAATGGTCCATCCTCTGATTGCATGCTTCTTAGAACCCTCCTACCCAGAATCCTGCTAAGATGTGCCAGAAAAACACTCTCAGACTGACTGATGTCCAAGAAAATGCATACCTCTCTGCGCAACTAATCATGAATGCATGGCTTCCACTCTGCTGAAATCTGTTCTTGATGGAATCACACCTTCTCCCACCAGTCTGGATATTCTCTGAAGCCTAAGAGGATTGAATTCTCTGTGGTCCCATTAACCCTCTCTCAATTAATTTAACATTAAGAGATGTGTCTTCTTCCTGCCACCTTGAGAAAAAGAGTAGAGACCTTAGAGCTCTTCTCCCCAAACACATCCAACTGGAGATTTTTATTGTTTTTACAGGCTGGCAGTAAGTGGTTTTACTAGCAGACCCAATTTTATTGGATTCCCCTTCATGTCCCTAAATAGAGAGGATGGGGGACCATATTTGGGCCTCTGTTGAAATTCTTGGTGACAGAAAGAGTTACATTTGACAATCCGTGTCACTTATTTGCAGTTTGTTGACCAAGGTTTGTCTTCCCAGGAATTCTATCTCAAAACTGACAGAACCAATCAGCAAGTACACCTGCTTCTCTGCCATTCGTTGAGCATCCGAGACACAACTCTGCTGCTTGTTAGAAGGCTTTAATCTCTGTGGCCTTGGAAGAAGATGGATTGCAAAGAGTAGGGCTGATCATTACTGTGAAAAGAGACCTTCAAAGTAAGTTTTCTGCCAGGAAACATTGCTCATAGACTGACAAACTGACCGACCACTGACAGATAGATGGGACGGCTTAAACATGGCAGCTGTTGACAGAGCTTGACGAAGATCAACTCTTGTGCCGATTTTTCTTTCAAATGATATGGGGTAGCATCTGACGGCCATACTCAGGGAGGAAAAGCATGATAGAAATCACAGCAAAAAGCTCCTGATTTTTCCACCAGTAGTCTAGTATCTTTCAAACACTGAAATTCTGCTTCCTTCCTCACTGGGTATCTGTCACTCATCAAATTTTCCTCATCTGGAATGTCTTATTCCTAGGGTCTATAAGGTCATTAAATAAGGCATGTCATTAAGGATATACCTTAGTCAAAGTAAATATTAATAACTTTAACTATTATTGATCTAATAGCTATTATTGCCTATATAGTAATTATGAACACAGGAGGCAAACTGCTTGTGCTTGAATCCTTGCCCTGCTTGAATCCTTTCACCATAAAATGAAATTTCTTCATAAGGTGGCAGGAAGTACGAGTATAAGTTACTGAACATAGAAATCACAGAATACACATTTAGAGCCCAGAAGTCTTTTTTTCATATATTTTTATTGTAATTAATAGAATGGTTACATTATATTTGCCAGATAGGAGGTGCATTACATTGATACTCTTTCTCATGTCTTGGTCCCCATGTCCCTCCTCCCACCCCCATCCCTCATCTTGTTTTCCCCCCTTCCCTATCCAATTTCAAATAACCAAATACAAATATATCCAATATATCAGATAACAAAGTGAGATACTGTAACAATATGAGATAACCAAGGAAAGCAAAAGAGATGAGAGATAACATAGTACCTTAAGGACAACAATCACTCATTATATAAGCCCAGAAGTCTTTTATCAACCGTTAGCTGCGATGATTACCAAAGTCTTTTTGTGTTCTTTTCCCTAGAATCGTCATAGATTGGGAAATGTGGTCTAACCAACCAAGCAAGGAATACTCAATTCCCTTCCTCTTCACCCATTTTATCAAGATGGAGCGAGGACATACATGTCCATTCATTAGGATTTGTGATTGGCAGGGAAGGGCCTGGTTGGCATTAACAGAATAATGCTGTTCAAAAATTTGAAGATGTTTGGTAATTTTGCTAACCAATGAAGCAGTATCCCTCCAATCACCCTTTGAAGCCAGCCCCATATGTACAGATCTTATGTCTTTCCTCATTATTTGAAAGTAGATAGCCAACCTGATGTCCTATCAATGAAGACTGCTTTAGTGTGTATTACCTACTTCCTGGGGTATTCCTTTGTAATCCCTCATCCCGTTAACAGAAAACCTTACCAACATCACCACCTACTCCACACAGTTCCCTTCCAGTTCCTCCACTGCCCTCATCATCCTCTGTAGCTAATGGGCTCAGTTATACATCAACCTTTGCATTTTGTTTTATATTATGCTTGCCTCCATCCATCCAGACTATTTGTCGTATTTGTCATTCTTTCATTGACTGTCATCATGTTTGGTGCTTTTGGAAGAATACAGGTCATTTATTTTTGTAGAATGTCTCACAATTTGGCTTTCTCTTTATGATTAGATTCAGGTTATGCGTTCTTGGCAGAAATATGGTTAGATGTGATGCTGTGTACATGTCGCTACCATCCATCAGGGAGTGGTTGGTTCCATTTGTTTACTTTGATCTCTTGATGCAAGAGTTGTTTGCCAGACTGCTCAATACAGAGCCACTCGTCATTCTGCTGCAACTGACACATATTTTATGGCAAGATACTTTTGACACTTGTAAATATGTGATTGTCCTCCAACTTTTAAGCTATTCCTATTAATATGGATTTGTGGTTTCCTAGTTTATTCAGTGTGTAATAGTCTATTTCAATACTTAAGTTGTCTCACATTTGGCCAGAAGACTTCCACGAGAGTTGGATAGCACTGTAGCATGACCCCTTTCTTTCTGTCTCTGGTAATATGCCCTAAATTTATCTATACTTTCCTACCCTTGAATTCACACATTTTCCAAGGAGCTCAGATTTCTACTTGTGGAGAAAGGTCTGAAGAGACCAAGATAAGAACTCTGGGTGAACTCATTGCCACTGGAGTACCACTGTTCTTTGTTACTAGGGTATCACTGAATCTTCTCCACAAACAGAGTCGAGGCATCCACTTGCATCTATATTTACACATTCACACTATATGAAAAATAACAAGTTGACTCCAACTAGTGGAGTAGAACACCAGAATCATTATGAAAATCATCATACCACTTTTATTCTGGTGTCCTGCATTTCCACATTTCTACCTCCTTTCTCTCACAAGCTCCCACTTCTTCACTTCATTTGCAACTTTAACCCAGCACCTCTCTATGTAACTAAACTCCTGCTTCCACCAAACCACGTCTGAACTGTTCGGATTTAAACACCCTGTGCAGGAACATCATGCTGTATAGACCTCTCCTTCAGTATTCCGGGCCCTGGAACCCTCCATTCTTGGCTGTTCCTATGAGTGGTATCCTCTTGGGCAATCTGACTGGGGTTTGGCACCCATTGCCAAGCCACACCTCATCTCTTCATGTTCTGATGCCCCTGCTCTACACTACTTTGTTCCCTTCAGCCTGTGATGCCCTCTTGTCCTTGCATTGGTGCCATCTACTGGGTGCCCTTCAAATAGACCAACCTTTTGCCCTGCTCTGGATCTGACTTCTTCGATAGACCACCCTGCCTCCCCCACACCAGCTCCTTGTACATAGACCTCATGACTAAATACTTAGGCCCTGGGACCTGCTATGCTTTGTAAATTATCTTCCTGACTCTTCTTGGGGCATGTTTCCCTTGACATAGACAACTTCCACGCATGCTCCAGGTTCTGACATTTCACATCAGGCTGTCCCTTGGCATGGTGGACACCTGTCTCTGGAAAGGCTCGGGTTATGATGTAAGTTCTCAGCCTCATTCTTCTAACCTGTATGAAGCAGAGTGGCTGGTTCATCCATAAGTCATTAGGCAGAGTAAATACCAAATGCCTCACTGTTCATAAATATCTTATAGATTTGTGCAATGTCTTCCAAGCCGTCTTAGAACTTGCATTGCCCACAGCTACAAGGGTGAGCCCATTCTCTGGGGATGACAGTTGTCGGCGGTAGAGAATGGAAGCCTTGGCTAGCCTTGGGTGTCCTTCATTTCCTCAGTAATGATACATCAAGTTCCTACGTGTCACTGGGGCATGATGGCATGTGAGAAATGATTTTGCTATTTGGAAACTTAAGGTCAGATGAAGGAGATAGACTTTAAACAAGGAAACCACATGTATAATTATAAATTGCAGCACTTGAAGATAGGCTGCTTGAGCAAAGTGGAAATTAGCCAGGTAGAGTCAAAGAAGCATGTATCAGACAGAAACAACAGCATGCATGAAGGTCCTGGGGCAAGATGTAATTAGCCAGGTTGAATGGATTTAAAGAAGGGTTTGGAGGTCAGCAACGAAGGAGGTTCAGACGCATGACATGAAACTTTGAAGATAGACAGCTACCACATCATGCTGGCCTTCTAGGCTAATAAGAGTTTCAGACTCTGCCCTAAATGCATGTGAAACACTGATGCTGCTTCAGAAGCATAGCATAATTTCCTTTGGAGATATTCTTGCTACTTGATAGAAAATGAGTTGAAAAGGAACAAGATTAAAAAGCAACAGGCTATTAAGGAGCTACCATAATCATCTGGGTGTGAAATGATGGCAGCTTGTACTGAGCATGTAGCAGAAACACTGGCACCCTTTATCTTCAGCAGTGCCCAGACCAAGATGCAGGTGGAAGATCCACAAGGGATTCAAAGATGTGACTGCATGAGATCAGACTACTGACCCTTGGCCGAAGCAGCTAGAGTAAAAGATGGCATTGTCCCTCATCTAAGAATCAAACTTGTTATCATTCATAATAGTTGGGGATATTGACCAATTCACGACTCTAGATATGATGCAGTACAGCTGGGGCATGTGGTCTCTACGTTATCCACAATGAGCTATAACCCGCCTCACACACCTGCATAGATGCTTTTGTATTACCCTCCCACTGAGTGCAAATGGATTTAGGATTCCTCTTCTAATGAATACACAATAAGGAGACAGATTATGTGTCACTTCAGATATTAGAGCCCATCAAGATTGTGGTTTGCTTGCGCTGAGGAGCCAGCTGCCCAGTTGGAAGCTGCACTATCGTGCAACCATGTGAAACACAACTTACCTCCAGCCACTAGCCAATAGGGAGCAGCAACCCACCCATATCCACATGACAAGTGGGCACAGGTCTTGATATGACTGATGGCCTGGCCAACACCGTATTGGCAGTATTGAAAAAAGATGCTGAGCAAGAGGTACCCAGTTAAGCCATATCCAGAGTCCTTTTCCAGAAGAGTTACCAAAACCCCCCCCCAAAAAACCCACATGCTGTAGGCTGTTACTTTGTGGGGGGAGGAGGGACAGTTTATTATGAAGCATGAAGATGAAATATGACAATATTCTTAAGCATCCCATGTATGTATGCATTGCTTCTAAAAGCAGACGATATTTGTTCTCAAGCCTTCCATAGATGCATGTGTGGATCCAACGGGTAACATTAGTTACCAGCCATAAAGGCTAAGCATGGTGGAATCCAGCACCTTCGGTTTCAGACCTATAACAACTCTAAAGACAGATGTCCAGCCACCCCAGAGAGAAGTAAGTAGAAGTTGGAAGAGGGGCCCTTAATCCTTTAACCCACTGGCTGTAGGAAAAGGATGTCTCAGGTCTTCTAACTTCTTGGTTAATTTAAAACCTCAGATGGAACTTTAGTGTGGCCTTGTTTATGGTCATTTGGGTAAATGCCCAGAAGTGGGATTGCTAGGTCATAGGGAAGCTCTATGTTTAGTCTTTGGAGGAACCTCCATACTGCTTTCCAGAGTGGATGAATGAGTTTACACTCCAACCAACTGTGTAGTAGTGATCCCTTTTGCCCAGTATCTGTTGTTATTATGTTTCTTGATAATGATCATTCTAACTGGAGTGAGGTGGGATCAACCATCTTCACTGCAGCATTATTTACCATAGCTAAGATATGGAACCAAACCCAGATGACCCTCAATAGATGAATGGATCAAAAAAATGTGGTGTATATATACACAATGGAATTTTGTGCTTCCATCAAAAAGATTGGCATTACCCAATTCATAAGGAAATACAAAGACTTGGGAAAAATCATATGAAGTGAAGTAAGCCAGACTCAAAGGAACATAGGCTCTATGGTTTCCCTCATTTCCAATAATATGTATATGTTTAGGATTGTCCTAGAAGAGGATCACAGTAGCTCAATAGTTATGTACATACAACCATATATGATGATGCTAAAGTGACATGAACTCCAAGATATGGAAACAAGAATTCTTTCTTTGTGGTTGTTGTTTTTAATGTACTGCATGAAGTTATTCTTTTTCTTTCAATTTCCCCCTTTGGTTTATCCCCTGTCATCACTGTATTGGATTTGGTCCCCTGTGTCTTGTATATACATTTATCTGAATTAGGGAAGGGAAAGGGAACAACAAAATGTGAGACTAAGGACAAAGGGTTAACCAGTGCAACAGCCATAATCACCAGACAACATGTGAGACATGAACTGTACAACTTAGGGGTGGGGGAGGAAAAGTGGGGGTAAAACCAGGGACAGGATAACAGTGTTCGATAAAATACTCACTGCGCTATGTATGTAACTGTGATCCCTCTGTACATCACCTTGACAATACAATTAAATTTAAAAAAGACTCAGATGTTGTAGCTTTTAGATCAGTGAGCCAGAAACTCTGATAAGAAACTTTATGATATGCAGAGTTGTTACACTGCATTTGTTTCATATTGATTGATCCTATAATTAAACACTACTAGCTTCATGACTGATAATGACACAAATAGTATCTCACAGTCATGGAGGCTGGAAAGACTAAGGAGTCACATAGCTAGTGAAAGATGTGGCAGCTGAGTTCCTTTCCAGGAGCTCTGGGGAAGAATCAGTTTCCAGCTTCTTAAGTGTGCTGCTTTTTTGGGTTCTTAATCATTTTCTAGCAATGGAGAGTGGGACCTTTACAATATCATAACACTCTGATACTCTCTTTCCCAACTCTCCTAACCCTGTAGGGTCTTTAATGGGTCCACAAAGACCCATGGATTTCCAGGATAATTGAACTATTGCAAACTCAGCTAGCAAGCAATGTTAATTGTATTTGTGATCTAATACCCAACTTTCCATGAAAGGAAGCTTTTCTATTGTACATGTATATGCTGGTTCAGGGGCTTGAACTCTGGGCCTGGGCACTGTCCCTGAGCTTCTTTTGCTGAAGTCTAGTATTCTACTACTTGAGTCAGAGTTCTACTTATGGCTTCAGAGAAGAGTAAGGGATAGATTATTGGAGATAAGAGTCTCACAGACTATCCTGCTCGAGCTGGCTTTGAACTATGATCCTCAATCTCAGTCTCCCAAGTAGCTAGAATTACAGGCATGAACCACCAGCACCTGGCTACCATAATGCAATCTTTTAACAGCTTCAGAGTTTAGGTATAGGCATCACTGATATTGTGTGAGAGAGAAATTATTCTTCCTACCTCAGGCATCTTCCTTCTAACCTCTCTCAGTACCTGATGAAATGCTACAATATCATTTACCAAAGGAAGTTCTTCTACATACTGCTCAGACCCTTGCGTAGAGAACAAGCATGTAAATCAGGATTCCACTTCAAGGATTCCTAACCTCAGAGGTCAATGCATAGTGGCTGATGCATTGGATTTTGTGAAATTGAGGTCAGTACCTGGAGACTGAAATGTGTGCTGGCATGATGGTACAGTGAGCATTCTTGGCGTGAGAATGTCCATCGATTCTGTCATCCCAATGCTGCATCTTTACTTACTTGGGGGCCCAATCTCACTGATGCTTTGAGATGAACTATAAGATGGGTAAAGTAGCACAAAAATGTCTTGGTTCCGTGCATAATTCATGAAGTTTAAATATTAATATTAATGACCCTGCCCTCCAAAGACAAGCAAATGGACTATGCAGAATAAACTTAGAAGCCCAGAAATGCTATGCATTTTAGACTTAGTTTCCCCAAGGGCGTAGCTATAAAAGTCAAGCCAGATTTGTATAGCAAATTAGAGCTTTTACATTTACTAACTTGCATTAATGCTCAAGAGGAAGTTGATGAGACAGGGAATGACTCCCACTTTTATAAATGAGAAAAGTAAGGTTTTGCTAACATCCTAGACCTTATAGAGCCAGAGCTAGGTTTCAGGTGACCTGATTCCAACTCCCACAGTCTCTCCACACCCATGTTCTGCTATGCCAGTTTTTATGTGACATATTTAAGATGACACACACAAATTCCTCTTGATGTTATAGTCAACAAAAAATGCCGTTTAAAAAAAGAGCATTGTGCCAAGATAATAGTATAACTGGAAATATAGCACACACCTATTTCTGTGTCTATAAAATGGGATATAAAATAAGTAGTACTTATCACAGAATTTTTGGGTAATCACATTAAAAACTCATCATGGTTACTTTTCATGAAGATAGTTTTCCAGGAAATAAACTGTCGTGTATTTATATATTTATTTGGTCCACAAACATCGATTTAGCTGCTACTATATCTGCTCAGATCTTTTGGAACTAGTGCCATGGTTAACTAGACAAAGGCACACTCTCTTTACAATGGAGACAGTAGAGCAAGATGGAATCCCAAGAGAGTGCTTTCAGAGGAGTTGATAACCCATTTATGTAGACTGACAATTAAGGTATATTGCTTGGGACTCCAAGGAGAGCCTTCTATTTTGAAAGATGGTAACTACAGAGGGGGGAAGGAGAGAGAAAAGGAAAGAAAGAGAGAAAGAGAAAGAAAGAGAGAGAGAGAGAGAGAGAGAGAGAGAGAGAGAGAGAGAGAGAGAGAGAGAGAGAGAGAGAGAAGGGGGGGGACCCAAGCCTAACATATACGAGACTAAAAAAATTGGTATCTTACTTTAATGAGATGCATAAAACTATATCTGGAAATGATTTGAGATGAGTTTAGACTCCTGAAAAGATTTACCTAACTTATTGTCTAATGCCTAGATCAGAGTCTTCAAGACAAGAAATCACTTAATACCAACATTTTTTACCTACACATTCAGCAGACTGTCAATTTTGACAGTGAGAGACTGGACTGGCTGCAGATTTGATTGGTGTTTTTGAATGATACCAGTGGCAAACTGTGGTTGTGTGGGTGAGTGTCAGACCTTCTGCAGCAATCCTGTCAAAAGACAGGAGGAGACCCTGTAGGTAATTATCACAGTGGTTCCTGGGATCATGGAACTGTTACTGAAGCTGCCTCCTTGTTATCTACCTCTTAGAATGAACCCCTTTACTTACTTTCCTGTAACTCCCGATCTGAATTTATGAAGTGGATGGGGAAGAGACAGGTGTGATCTGACCATTTCTTTTCAGTTTAACTCATTCCTCCCCTTGTGGGTGAAATAAAAGATTATAAGTCACTGCATGTGCATATTCTTTATCCGTCACCCTAGAATCTGCTGGTTGAAATCAACAAATATGCTCAATGGTTTATGCTTATAACTTCTTGCGAGTAACTTTTATTTCCCATTAATATCTGTTTTTAAAAATTGTTATTGTAGAGTTGATATACAGAGGGTTATATTACATGAATCAGGTAATGAATAATGAGTATAATTCTTTTGAACCATGACTCCCCTTCTGTTGCTCTTTCTCATTTTTTCCTTCCTGTCTCCACCCACAAGATATCCAGTTCGTTTTCCACATGGTGTCTAGTGAGCAGCATTGCTGTATTTGTTCACCCTTGTTCCACTTTTTATGTGCCCTCTATTATGTTCCCAAATACAAATCAACAAAAACAAACAAGACAAAAGGAAAACAAAAGCAACAACAATGGCAACTAAAAATGTCTCATTTCGGGCCGGGAGTTTGGCCTAGTGGTAGAGTGTTTGCCTAGCATGCACGAAGACCCGGTTGAATTCCTCAGTACCACATACATAGAAAAAAAAAACCAGAAGTGGTGCTGAGACTCAAGTGGTAGAGCTCTAGCCTTAAGATAGTCCAAGGACAGTGCTCAAGCCCTGAGCCCAGGACTGACAAAAAAAATATTTTAAAAAATGTCTTGTTTCCTTTCCTTGGAGTTCATTTCATAGAGTATTATTTTTTCTTAATTTTTTTGCCAATCCTAGGGCTTGAACTCAAGGCTTAAGCATTGTCCTTGGGCTTTCTCAAGGCTAGAGCTCTACCACTTGAGCTACAGAACCACTTGTGGCCTTTTATATATATGTGGTACCACAGAATCGAACCTGGGTCTTCCTGCATGCTAGGCAAGCACTCATACCACTAGACCAAACTCCCTGCCCCTCCTAGAATATTATTTTATATGATCATCTGCATATAGCTATTGAGACTTCTGTCTACCACTCTTGTACAGATCCTCCTTTTGCCTCAATGTGTAAATGTCTAAAGTCCTTAGAATTTTTGAAGTAGGCAAATCCTCCAGGGACTAGGACATTCACATTTCTCTCATTCAGTGAAGTTGTGTGCCTTGTGGGGCCTGGTTTTATTGGTACATCCTGTGTTAGACAGCTTCTCATCTTAGTCAGACTCTAAAGGTACCTGTCTCTGAGCCTGGAAAATGACAAAAAACTTACAGTTAAGGTTGACAAAGATGAGAAAAATGCCCGCAGGTATAAAGAAGCTTTCAGGTTGCTGTCACAACTCCAGGTCATCCTCATAACTGTCTTGTGTGATCTTGCCAGATCGAGGAAACATTCGAAAAAAGTCAAGTAATGACTGTTGTTGGTTCATACAGCACTGGCTCCATGTTTTCAGCAAGGGAGTTGGGAAGGGAGGGAGGTCAGAAGAAGGTACCAGTTTCCCTTATTTGCCCAAAACAAACATCCCCCATTTAGCTGAGAAAAGAAACCTCCATTTGCCTGCCTCCAAGGATCGCTCCATCATTCTAATTCCATCACATCCCTGGACCATCTTCTAATTTAGTCACACAAAATAGCGGGTGCTACATTTCATACCAAGAACATAGATGACTTTTCTGCATGACTTAGTCCCTGGTTTTCACCTTGCCTCTGCTCATTCCAAAGCAAAGAGAACAGCTGAGCCTCACCGCAGGTGTGCAGCAGAGAGTGGGCTAGCGGGAGACAGTGAAATTCGCAGCTTGGAGTGTTGATTTGCCCTGTAAGTGAAAGTGATTAACCAGCCCATCTTCCTGCTCCATTCACCTCCAACCTCTATCTTCCCTCCCAAGTCAATGTGGGCGGAATTACTCTCAGAATCCGAGAAAGAGGCAAGTCAAGATTAATGGACTGTCACACATTTATATGAAATCTCATTTTCCCTTTCCTCTTCAGTGAGATACTCAAAAGCATTCCGACGTGTAATATAAAAACCATAACAGGTAAACTTTCACTTGCGTGTCTTCACTTTTTGGAAAGAAGAGAGAACCCTCCTTCTCAATGTCTACTACATGTATTACCATGTAAAAGTTTAAATTAAGAGAAAAATGTTCAGGCTACCTATTTGTTCATAACAGAGGGAACTAGAATTTTATACATATGTGAAAGAAGAAAGTCTCCTTCAAATGTACATTCACTCATCTTTTTGCCCATCTATTCATTCATTTATGTAGACTTATCACCTACAAATTTATCCTCCCCTCTACCCATCCATCTGTACATCCTTAAATCCCTCATCAAACCTTAGCTCCACCTATCAACATATTTTTCATTTATGTATGTTTCCATCTATTCATCTATCAATACAAACTACGCATTAATCCCTTTCTACTTTAACTCTACACCTACCAATGTATCTATCTATGTACTGGCTCATTCCTTTATCTTTCAATATCTTTGAAAAGTATCTTTTTAGCCAAGCATTGCAGCATGTGCCTACTACAGAGGCCACTCAGCTACTTCTTAGGGTGAAATGGGAAGGTTACCTTCCCATTTCAGAAAGTTTGAGACCCGTCTGGTCAAACGAGTAAGACACTGTCTCAAAAAATATATTTTTGATACCTAATACGTACAGGACATTGAATCAATTCATATATAAATACAAAGGTAGATATTATGGTCTTTTAAGGCAATTAATTTTGTTTCTGTTTGTTTTGTAAAGAATAGGTACATGAGTACCTACAAATGTATTAAATTCCAAAGAGTACTTAGCAAGCACATATTGTGTCTGAAATTATTTTGACTATTAGACTTGAAAACATTGGACTTAAATTAATTTGACATAATTATTCCAAACAATAAGGAAAGTATTATCTAGATACCATTTACTCATTCTTTATGAAATACCACTCTCACATACTTTCCTTATTTTAGTATCTCTAAATGGTTGCCCAGTGGGGTTTCAAGTCAGCAGGTCAGTTTACATGAACAATGCATTTTGGTCAGCATCACCCCTTCCATCAGTATTCCCCTGCTATATATCCAAACTCCATTTTCCCACTCCAATCTCCGGATTCCATTACCATGTATGCACAATGAATACTAAGACTGTATTCTTCCACTATTGCTTGTTCCATTCATTTTCCTAGCTCTGCTAATGTCACATCACCCTCGGACAAGACATAGATCAGTGTCCTAGCATTCATTTTGCTGTCAATCACTCAATTTACATTCCTGTCAACAGACAAACATATACTCGCCTCAATTCTGAGCACTCAACTAGTAAATAAGGGTTATAGCTATTACTTAGGTTATAGTTATTACTTTTGTATCAATAGTGTGTTCAGGTGTTTGACCACAGAGCAATTAATACTTTGTAAGGAAGGGGAAAGAGAATGGAGACAAGTGATAGTTGATTTGGCACTTGCTTTATGTGCCAGCTGTAACAGATAGCAATTGGATGGGTAGAGCTATGGTTTCTATAGAACCCAGTTCAGTTCCCACAGACATCCAATGTTCTATGGTCTATGAACCAAAAATTCCTTTGGGCTGGGTGAGGTAGCTCACATCGGTAAGACTAGCTACTCAGGAGGCTGAGATCTGAGGATCAAGGTTCAAAGCCAAAGCCAGTCCTGGCAATACAAAGCCGAGAGACTCTTTTTTAATTATTTAAATTTTTTTCATTGTAATATATAGAAGGGTTATAGTTATATTCACAAAATAGTAGGTGCATTACTTCTCACACGTTGATACCCCTTCCCACGTTTTTATCCCCATTTCCCTCCCCTCACCTCCTCCTAATCATCTTGTTTCCCCCCTTCCTTTCCTGTTTCAAATAACACAAATAAAATGGAAGCCAAGAGACTCTTCTTTCCAATTAATTACTAGAAAATGAGAAGTGGGGCTGTGGCTCAAGGGTAGGGCAGTAGCCTTGAGCTGAAGAGCTCAGGGACAGTGCACAGGCCAGAGTTTAAGCCCCATGACCAAAAAAAAATTCCTTTTAGTTTATGCTAGTTTGAGATATCTTTTGCCCACTTGGACTAATAGCATCTGATGTTCAACAAAGCCTGGATTCTCAAATCTGACAAATCACAGCATCTTCTAATAGTAAGTTACTGAATCTTAACTCAGACAAAGCTAATTGCCTCGCAGTATGTTTGATCACCACTCTAAATATTTGCATTCAGAAAGTGTTTGTGAAATAGCTCTTAGAATTGTTATGCTTTAAATTTTCTTCAAGTTCTTAAAAAAAACAGTAGTACAGCCTTTGCATAAGCCAAAATTATGTGATTGCATCTGTTGTGTGCATTTCTAACTCTAACCCCAGTCATGTCCATTTATTAACTCATTAAGTTAACAAACATATAATGAATGCCTGAAGTTTTGTGTCAGGTACGGTGGAATGCATTTTGCAAATGATATCCTTCAGTCTCATCATTATCAAGTTTGTGTTGTTATCCCTATTCTAAGAATAGTAAAACAGAGGCTCAAGGAAATACTTAAAGTCAAATGATTAGTAAGAGCCACAGCTAGGATTCAATTTCACATTTACTTAATAGCAAAGGCAATAATACCTACTATTACTAGCCATGATGTACCAGACACTACGATAAACTCCATATGCACCATACTTGTTATATAGACCTTGTTATCTTCTCATAGAGGTGGAGAAGTTGAGGGTTGGACAGCCTTTCATTCACCTAACAGAATTTAAACTAGTAGATGAACCTAAGTCTATGTAATTACCACAGTATCTATTTCTCTTCAAACCCCAGGCAGGACTGATGAGTACCATCCACCATCACCATAATATAAATACTAATTGGGTTATCGTCTGGGTATGGCCAGGGAGAGCCTGGTCCTGGTGATCAGGCTCTGGGATGGTCATCAGTGGGATAGCTACCTTTCAGTATGGCCCATAAGTCAGGGCTTAGTACTGCTAATAGTGATAGACAGCAAGCAACAAGCATTCTCAGCATCTCTTGATTCCCTCTTTTCTGCTTACAAAGATCATAGATTGCTGGGTACAGCAGACATAATTCTGAATACGGGAATGATTAATCAATCGGTCAAAAATAATGACAAGAAGATATTGTTCCAAGAGGTAAGCTAAGAACTGTCTTGTACATTCGCTCGATTATACCTAATGGCCATGCCATCAAGATGATGCCTTGTCTTCTTGTATATTGTCAGGTTCTTCAAGCAGGGAGCAGGCCCTGACAACTAGTATTTCACTACAATTTCTAGTATATTATTAAGAATACTCTGGGAACAAGAGATCTCCTGTTATAGCCTAGAATACAGCCCAACTCAATAATCTTGTGTTACAGTCTTACTTTTAGAGGAAATTTTACCAGCTCAGGAATCACACCTCCCACACCCAGGTTTATTGGCCTTGTAAATATTGACTTACACACCAGTCAAACAGGAGAGTCTCTGCATAGATTGGTGTGACCTTTCTCTAGGAATCCACAGGGCTCTCACCTTCACTAAAGTCTTCTAGAGTCATTAGTGCCTGGTATTCCAGTCCTGTGGTGAAATCCCAGAAAGCCACTATTCCATGGGCTGCCTGTTGGAAGGACAGATCAAGACACCAGAGTCTAGAAGGCACAAAGAGGTCAGACCAATCTTATTGGAAACACCTCTAATACTGATAGGAACTGGGGGACTCCCACAGGCCGTGAGATGAAAAGATACTGAAGCAAATTAATTTCATATCAATGACCCCACTGACATCTGTATACACAAACATAATAAAGTAACTTAAACTTTCAATTTGTTTTGTATCATTCCTTCAATCATGTATCTTTCATCTCATTACATTCCAATATGCTTTTCCAAGAGGGTAGGAGATGAGAAGTTCTAATCAATATATTAGCTTCATCCTAAAAGAGGAGGCTGGATTTGTGAAGTGAAGTAAAAATATAGTAAGAAGAACCCATGAAGCCCTAAATTTTCTCATAGGTATGTCAGGGAAGTAAAATTAATTTTCTAAATATATGTTATGTAATCTGTACATACATAATATCATCATTTCAACACAGGATCATCACAAAATGTTGTGAATTTGTTTGTTTTGCCAGTTGTGGGGCTTGAACTCAGGGCCTTAGCACTATCCATGAGTTCTTTTGCTCAAGGCTAGTGTTCAACTACATTGTGCCACAGTCCCACATCCATATTTTGGCAGTTAAGTGGAAAATGAGTCTCAGGGACTTTCTTGCCTGGATTGGCTTTGAACTGTGATCCTCAGATCTCAGCCTCTTGAGTAGCTAGGACTACAGAGGTGAGCCACAACTCCCAGTCACAAGATGTTTTTAATTAGATAATTTAAGTTCTCTATGAAGCCCTTGAAATGATGCCTATTTCACACATCTCAAGTCAACTACATTTCAAGTGTTCCGTGCTCATGTGCCTATAGTCTAATGAACTGGATACCACAGCTCTAATGGTATGAAATAGCCTCTGAGGCAGGTTCTACAATAGTATCATGGCTATATATCTAAATTATGACTTCTATTTTCCCCCTTATTCCTAGTTTTCTGGGAAGATCCACTTGTGGCCTGCCTAGGCAGGCTTCACAGAAGAGTTGCTGTTTAGAAAAAGTTTGAAGATTCCAGGTTATGTGTTCTACCTGTCTCCTGGCAAGACTGCAGGGAGCCAGGGGGCAGCTAGACAATGCTTCCCCATCTGCCCACTTACTTCTGCACCCTTTAGAAACTTCCTCCTCCCCAACCCCATTCTGCTCCACTTTAAGGCAGAAGCAAGAGAAAGGAACGCCCTTGTTATTTCAAATGGGGCTTGACGCAGCTTCACAAAGAGCATAAAATCAAACCATTTTCACAGACAATCTCACCCAGGCAGTTTAAACAAACTAAGGACTCAATTACAGCCCATTACTGTCAGATCTGGTGCTCCCATCTTGCCACATTCCTTGACTTCTGGAAGAAGTGGTAGGAGGGGGCAAAGACACTTCCTTGTGTAGCCTGCTAATAGGCTATGCCCACTGAAAAGAGACTTCCATTTAGCCCATCAATCCAACTATGAAAGACAGGGAAAGATTCGCTTGCTATTTAAGTAGCTAAAACATAAATGATGGCTGTTGAAGATCCTAAGCAAATTATTTTCAGTACTTAAATTTTTTGTTGTGCATTTGTGAGAGAGTGAGAGGATGAGAAGAGGAGAAGAAAGAAAGAGGAGGAAAAGCTAGAGGAGGAAGAGGAGGAGAAGAGGGAGGAAGAGGAGGAGGAGGAGGAGAAGGAGGAGGAGGAGGAGGAGGAGGAGGAGGAGGAGGAGGAGGAGGAGGAGGAGGAGGAGGAGGAGGAGAGGTGGAAGAAAAATTGGAGAGGTGAGAGAGAGAGAGAGAGAGAGAGAGACAGAGACAGAGACAGAGACAGAGAGAGACAGAGAGAGAGAGACAGAGAGACAGAGAGAGAGAGAAAAGAAAGAGACTCTTCCCCCAACCACAAAGTGTATAGATACCTCACATACTTGTGCTTTGAGTCAGAGTACCATAAGGACCCAATTTCACAAAGGCATGGTGAGCCTAATATCTTTTTTGTCAGTTAAGAAATCTACTACCTAAGGCTTTGATAAACACCAAACATAGTAAGATTTACATAAGTTACATTCTTTATCTATTATTTTAAAGATTTAGAAATAGAGGGAACCTGGTATAAATTAGACAGGCCTGATTAACGCAATGGTACAAAGAGAAAGAAAGATTTCTCTGGGACAATTTGGGTCATAGGAACGTTCCAAACCTTTGTGTAATGTATAGAAATGGCAGATGAAATACTGAAAATAAGAACCTAGTTCTATTCAAACACTGAAAATGAAATAGACGATGGGAAATTATAATAGAAGGCTCAGGGGTCAAGAGCTGTGGATAAGAATCATACATGGTCTGTAGTTGGAGAAATGATTTTCTTACATGGATAATGGCCCACAGTAGCTCCTGATGAAAAGAGCTGTGTCTTAGTCTGTACATGAAGCCAGGCCCTGGATTCTTCATGAATTAACATTCTTATTAATACCTTTGCCTTTCCTCTTCACAATGTGACCGGAATTTTGCCAGCAAGATACCCCTAGCAGAAACTTAGTTCTTTCACTCATTCAGGTCATTACTATATCCAGTCATCTATCTCTTCACTCATTCTCTTCACTTTCAAAATTCAATGCACTTACGTTAATGGTTTACTCTATGCTGGTTATTATCTTGGACCTCTTGTGAAATGTGCATGTGGATCCAAGATGTACACTGTGAATAAGGCAAGAGTTTTCTGCAAAGTTTATGAACTTCCCAGCTTGAACCTAACTTTGCTTGAAGGAAAAATACAATGCCTTCCCCATGTTTTTAAGAGTGAGTCAATAATATAGTAGTTACTTACTAATTCACCATTACTCTTTTATTGTGTACGTTAGGAAAAACACAGTTAACAATACCCCACCTTCTGGCTAATGAAAACAGAAATTTAAGAAAGCATTTCCAGTCTTAGAAAAAATCATTTTAAGTGAAGTAAGCCAGACTCAAAGGAACATAGGCTCCATGGTTTCCCTCATTTGTCATAATCAGTAGAAACCTTGAGCTCTCGTAGCAGAGATTTACAATAGAACAAAACCTAGATATATAAAGCCATATAGTATGATGTTAAACAAAAGGACCTCCAGGATATAGAAACAAAAGCCATATCGTGAGTGACTGTTGTCCTTAATGTACTATGTTATCTCTCATCTCTTTTGCTGTCCCTCGGCTGTCTCATATTGTTACAGTATTTCACCTTGTTATCTGATATATTGTATATATGCATATTTGGTTATTTGAAATAGGATAGGGGAGGGGGAAAAACAACATGAGCTGTGGGGGGGAGGAATAGGGACCATGACATGAGAAAGAGTATCAATGTATATGAAGTAATGCACCTTCTATCTGGCGAATATATGTAACCCTTCTATTAAATTACAATAAAAATATATGGGAAAAAGCAATGAAATAAGTACCAGGAAATGGGTACCTGCAAGCAATGTGTAGGGCCAAGGCGGGGAGGGATGAAAGAATAAAGGAAGAGGGTAGGGAATACATGGTATATACCACAACATTGAGAAAAATAAGGGAAGGGGTGACTCAAATGGCGGTGAAGATGTTGAATGGATGACACAGATCAAGGAGAAATGTATACACAAATGCTTTGTTAAATGGTAAAAAGTGAATATACATATATATAACCTAAAAATTAAGAAAAGCAAGAGAAGAGGTGGATTGGGAGGGGTGAGTGAGAACATTGATCAAGACCCACGGTATTCATAAACTGCTCTACTGAATGGCAACTCCTTTGTGTAACTACCTAAAGAGCAGGAAGCATGGAAAACAAGGCTTTCATAGAGAGGGCAAGACCCATGTTGGCCTGAAAGAGGTAAAAGCTGAAAGAAGGAAACCTTTCCAGCTGGAGGGAAAGTGAGAAAGGAATGTAGGAAAGGGGATAGGCAAGGGGAGAGATGTTACTTCACACTCTTTAAGTCAGCTATACAACTTTTTTAAAAAAGAGAAAATAGTGTTGGCAAAGAGGTGCAAGCTTTGGAATTCCTGCACATGGCTAGTGTGAATATCAATGCTGCTTTGGAAAAGAGTTTGGTAATTCTTCAAAATGTGAAACAGGATGACTGTATGACCCAACCATTTTATGCCTAGTCATTGTACCCCAGATAATTGAAAACAGAGACACAAATATACCTAGATGCATGGTCATGGCAGAATAATCGACAGTAACTGAAAAGTAGAAACGATTCATCAGTGTGTGAATGGATAAACAAATTGTGGTATATATATTACTGGACCAAGAAATGAAGTAATCATACAAGCTAAAATGTACCTTCATAAAACTCTAAGACATAATGTGAAAGGCGGCATAAACAAAAGGCTATCCAGTATGCAAATCCATTTATATAAATATCTAATATAGAAAAATCCAAGAAGATAAACTGATGATTATTATTGGTGACATGAGTGACCTCTCTCATCTACAGTTAATGAGAATATCTTAGGAATAGATGTGGTGGTTTCACAATATTGTGAATATGTACTACATACATGTCACTGAATTGCTTAGTTTAAAATAGGTCAATTTCATGTTATGTGAATGTGGCTCCAATAAAAAAGAATAAGAATTAGGAAATCCCAGCCACTCTAGCCCCAAGTACTCTTCTTGTTTTGTGATGACTTCTTTCAATTGATTCTGATGATGAAATCAGCACCTAAATTGGGTTATCTATATCCAAAAGAACAGAGTTAAATGCAAACAAAGAATAAACATCAGTTAAAATAACAAACATTTTTAAAGTCTTTTTTTTCAATTAAGACATGATCAGCTCACAAACTTCCTAATGCTCAGTTTCTGAAATATAAGCCAGTATTAGACATGTCTTTCTTTACAAAATTACTGTCATGTGTTGGGGGGAGGGATGCTGGGAGTGATTTAGAAAGGAATGACAGAATGGCAGAAACAAAGACAGTGTCTGTGAAGAAAAGAAATGACTGTGTACATAGCTCCCCTTTCTGATGGAAAGTAAACCTTCCCTTGGATTAGAGAACATGTCTCATTCATCACCAACAGAAGCTATTATGAAATCTAACTTAGAGTAAGCATTCACTAAATATTTTTTTAATAAATAAACTAAAAAGTACACTACATTTGGGCTTCACCATGCTGGCCTAACTCATGAATCATCACATTTACAAAAGGGCAAAGATAATAACTGACTGGATTCTTTTAGTCATATAATCCATCCACTACCCTATCTATGTGCCCATCCATCCATCCATCCATCCATCCATCATTTTCATCCCTTTCAACCTCAAACAAGCTGCTATTGGTGGCTCACCCTAAGCCGGGCACCATCTTGGAAGCTGAGCCTACAGTTGTGAATGATACACAATCTGTGCAGGCTGCTGAAGAGTATAAGTGGGTGAAGCTAGAGAGAAGGGTGGCGGCCTGGTTAATGTCGGTCCCCCAGAACTGAGGGAGAGGGCACTCCAGAACTACAGGGAGAGAGCACTCGTGGGCATGGAGAGGTCTCTTTTACTAGCCAACCACAGAGAGAGCCTGTCACGGCCCACATCCTAAAGTGAAAACCAAGATTGTTTCAGTCTTCAATAAGTTCAAGAGACAAGGGTAGATTTAGGAAAGCCGGATATTCAAAAAGCAAGACCAACAAAACCTAGGCATATTATTAAGGGGAAAAAGAGCCAAAATAATATTTGTAATAATAAATATAGTTGACCTGTGAAAGCGAGCTGATCATGACTGAATCCTAGTTCGGTGGATAAATGATTTTCTCTGATTTAAAGATTGATGCTTCCGGTGAGAGGTCATCATAAGGGGTTGGGGTACTCATCATGTCCCACCCCCCACTCCAAGGCAGCGCCCAGCTAAGCCTGGAACCTACGACCAGGTTATATTCATGACTGAAGAGAGGCTTTGCCATTAAGCTGGCAGATTTTTAAATAGAAGATCCTGGATTATCAAGTGAGGCCCATCTAAGCATAGGGGATGTAAAATTTGAGAAAAGGCTACAGCAAGAGGACAAAGTCTAGCATTTGGTCAACTGTGGACTTACAGTGTATTATGGATGCCCTAGTTTGTCTACAAAAGCCCTTTTGTGGGACTAACACACTCACTCCCCATCCCCCCAAGCCCATTCTGAGAGAATTGGCTGAGGGGAGATACCTCTTTCAAAGTCACATCTCCCTGGGTTTACCTTGTGCACAGTGACCTATCATGATTGAAGCCAAGCCTGAGGCTCTTGTGTAGATTCCAGACAATTGAAAGGTCCATTTCCAGCTCTGGAGTCTCCTTGGGGACTGACTACTCAAGGTCTCTGTTGCACTGGCAGTTGATCTTTTCCACCCGGTTTCCTCACTCTCTTAAATTGCTGTTCCTAAGCTCATTCCCCACCAACCTCCTGCCTAAGAAACCCCACCCCAGAGTTTGTTTCCCAGTGAACCTATTATAATTCTTTCTCCATTTTTCTTGCTTCAGTTCTGCTTCTTGAAACTATTTTTTTTAAGATGATGCATTGTATGCCACAATACTGTTGTGAGGGTTTTATAAGCCACTTCTAACCCTTCTCAAGATCCACAGTAGGCATTATTAGCTGTATTAAAATGAGGAGGTTAGGATATTACCATCAAACTACCCAAGGCCAATGATCAAACAGCTAGCAAATGGCAAAGCCAGACCTAGAACCCAGTTATGGAGGAGAAAGCAATGCCAGTGATTACAATAAGATTATTCAAGTTTATTTTCATTGAATTGGACTTTGGTAAATGAACCCCACCTTTGCTTGAGCTTTACTTAGTACTGCCTTGTGGATGTAGAACCCTCAGCTATTATTGTACTGCTGTTTTACAGGATTTTTTTCTCCCTTTTTATTTGAATTTTTGTTTGGCCCCCAAATTATTCTTTTCTTCTAAAAGAGTCTAGGAGACCTGCAGCTGGAAATTAACCTATCCCGAAGGAGGATAAAGCTCTTGTGTGGTCACGTGACATTGTTCTCGTGAAGGGAAAGGTGTGATATTCTCCTGCCACCAGAGGCCTCCATCTCAGGCTTAAGGAACACCCACATGTAAGCTGTCCCATCTCCAGAGGACTTTCATGGGGTCACACACATCAGGAAATGGACAATGATCAGACTCCTCCAAAGTGAGTCTGGAGAATAAATGCAGTTCATAAATTTATATTTACATCATCTCTTGGCAAGAGAATTATAGCCTTGGAAGAGATAATCCCACTTCTTTCTGCAGGCCAGTGATGGAAGGAGAAATCTTTGTATTCATGACCATACATCACAGCGTTGTGAATAGAAGCAAAAGAACAAGGAGATAATTTAAATATACAACCCAAGGATGATAGTCAAACCAACATGAGAAGATAGTATTTTTTTTTGTCGTAAAAAAGTCATGTTTTCAAGTAATAGTTAATGGCCTGGAAAATAGTCCCAGATATATGACTAGCTCAAAAGAATAGAAATAGTAAATAGAATAGAAATAGTTTTGTAACTAATTCTTCACCCAATATACTATTAGAAAGAAAAAAATAAATTGCATCATAATGATTGTTTTAAAGAAAGCATAGTTTGTTTTTTATCATCTCCTATATATACTGTAGCAATTTTAATTTCATGTAAATAGCACAAACCTCTTCTATTATCAAGAAAAATAACCCTTACAAAGATATTATTTTAAAAGGACTGTTGTATATTTAGGTTGACAATGGAAAATATTTTAGTTGGGTTTTTTTTGTTTTGTTTTTTGTTTTTTTGGTGCCAGTACTGGGGTTTGAACTCAGAACCTGGACACTGTCCCTGAAATTTTAGTGCTCAAGACTAGTACTTCACCACTTGAGCCACAGCTTCACTTTGACTTTTTTGATAATAAATTGGAGATAAGAGCCTCATGGATTTTCCTCTTCTGGCTGGCTTTGAACCATGATCCTCAGATCATCATGGTTTTTGAATAGCTAGGATTACAGTCATGAGCCATAGTACTGGGCTAACATGTTAGGTCTTACAATCTAACTTAGTAGAATTTGGGAGTTTAAGGTGCATTCCGTGCCTAGTTTTTTTTTTTTTAACCTAAAACCTGTTTCATGTATCCAATATTTTCTATGCTTGGTTACCAGATAACCAAAGCTACATAGTTAACATTACCTGACTACATTCAAAGTAGCCAAATGGCTCTTACTACTGAAGTACCAAGATATTCTATGCACCATTCCTTATCAGCCTGGCTACTCTAAGAGTATCACAGCACTATAATCATTCAAGAATGACTTTGTGGCCAGGTTGTGGCTCACACCTGTAATCCTGGCTACTCAAGAGGCTGAGATCTGAGGATCAAGGTTCAAAGCCAGCCCAGGCACAAAAGGACCTGAGACTCTTATCTCCAATTAACCTCTAGAAAAACTAGAAAAAATGGGAAGTGGGGCTTGGCTCAAGGGTAGCTCTGACCTAAAGAGCTCAGGGACAGTGTGCAGGCCTAGTTCAAGCCCAATGACCCAGCAAAAAAAATGACTTTGTGGATATATAGCTCATGCGAGGTAGCAGCCTGGGCATGGAGGACAAAGGAATTTATGGCTTCTTTCTAAGATCACAGTACGGTACATTACATGCTGTGCCAACAATTACTAGGAACTAAAAAACTTATTTATAGTCAAACAGAGGGAAATCACTTATCTCTAGTGTTTCCAATAAATACTTTATAGCAATAAAGAATTTTGAACAGGATTTAAAAGACTATCTGTTTTTCTTATCACATTGTTTATATTAGTGGGATTCCTTGTGGAATTTCCATATATGTATGTAGTATCTGTTGATAGTATCCATTCACCTTTCTTTTTTTTTTAACCAGTACTTTTCTCTCTTCACCAACACCACCTTTAGTCCTAAATAACATTGTTTTACTTTCAATTTTCTTTTCTTTTCTTTTTTTCTCTTCTGAATTCTCATGTTTATTAGTTACAACCTTAAAGCTTAATGAACTGAGTTGATAAAAACAAGTCACCTTATGGGGTGCTAAAGCACAGAGTGGGGAACAGGAATGTATCACAGAATATTCCTAAGGACACACCCTCTAGAGACCTAGCTCCTCCAGTTAGGCCCCCACTTCCTAATGTTTACAGATCTCTCAAAATAATGCCAGCATCAGTTGGGGACCTAGCTGTATAGTGATTTATTAGGTTTTGTTTTGCTTTTCTTTCCTTTGCTTTGCTTTTTGCTGGTAGTAGGGCTTGAACTCAGAGCCTGGGCACTGTTTCTGAGCTTTTACGCTCAAGGCAGCACTCTACCACTTGATCTACCTTGCCACTTCCCATTTTCTGGTGATTAATCAGCAATAAGAATCTCACATCCAATGCTCTGGTTCATGCCTGTAATCCTAGCTACTCAGGAAGCTGAGATCTGAGGATCAAGGTTCAAAGTCAGCTTGGGCACAAAAGAACCTGAGACTCTTATCTCCAACTAGCCTTTAGAAAATGGGAAGTGGGGCTTGGCTCAAGGGTAGGGTGGTAACCTTGAGCAGAAGAGCTCAGGGACAGTGCCCAGGCCCAGGGGTAGAGTGGTAGCCTTGAACTGAAGAGCTCAGGGAGATCTCTCAGGCCAGTTCAAGCCCCATGACCCATTAAAAAAAAAAAAAAGAAAGAAAAAGAGTATCACAAACTTTCCTGCCCAGGCTGGCTTTGAACCATGATCCTCAGATGTCAGCCTCCTAAGCAGCTGAGATTACAGGCATAAGCCACCAGAGCCTGACCTTATTTGTTGTTATTGTTGTTTTTATTTTTAATTGCCGTATATTCCATGTACTCAATCCTGGTGTTAGTACTATGAAAGAGATGCAAACAATTAAAAAATTTTATTGCCAGTCCAGGGGTTTGAAATCATAGCCTGGGCACTGTCCTTGATCACTTTTTGCTCAAGGCTAATGCTCTGCCACTTGAGCCATAGCCCCATTTCTGGCTTTTTCTGAGTATGTGGTACCAAGGAATAGAACCCAGGGATTTGTGCATGCTAGGTGAGCACTCTTACCACTTGGCTACTCTCCCAGCCCCAATTTTTAAAATGATTTTTTAAAAAATGTTTCTATAGGGCCGGGAGTTTAGCCTAGTAGTAGAGTGCTTGCCTAGCATGCACGAAGAACCAGGTTCGATTCCTCAGTACCACATACATAGAAAAAAGGCCAGAAGTGGTGCTGATGCTCAAGTGGTAGAGCTCTAGCCTTGAGAAAGTCCAAGGACAGTGCTCAGGCCCTGAGCTCAAGCCCAGGACTGGCAAAAAAAAAAATGTTTCTATAAATACATTTGTAGCTTGTCAGATACAATGTGCAGACTATGAATAAAAGTACTCTTCGAGGGTAAATATTTTTGTGACAGTAGACCAAAGTGTATGGCTAACTATAATACACACACACACACACACACACACACACACACACACACACTCACACAATGTGAATCTTAAGGTCCTTCTACAATGTCAGTACAATTTATAACATAATTATATGAGCGGACTCCCAGTTCCAACAGTGAGAGACTAGCAAATACAGATTGCCGAGCAAGGAAGAGCAGTGACTCAATCACTGACTGAGAAATCACTCCATATTTTGGGTTTAGCAAGTCCTTCTATCTGTCAATCTTTTCAGTTAGGTAACACAGGGTAAAGAACTGTCACAGGAAGCTGGGCAACAACCAAAGGTGTGTATGTTTGTGTGGGGGGGAAGGAATAAAGGATTCTGTATAGGAATTGTGTGTGTGTGTGCTTGTGTGCATGTACCTACATGTGTGTGCTTGCGCACGTGTATGTGTGTGTGTGTGTGTGTGTGTGTGTGTGTATTAATGGTTATAAAACAGACTTCTCATTCAGATGACTGACCAAACACAACCATTTCCACACATTAATTCTGTAACCTTTGCAAACTTCCTATCTCTCTGTACCTTAGTTGTTTGTTTTGTGATTCGGAAAGCAGGCAGATAATAATCAGAGTACGGTGGCCTCACAGGATTACTATGAGGATTTACTATAAAGCACTTGAAGCACTTAGGACAGAGCTAGGCGCAAAGTAAACAAGCAATTGATTACCATTAATCAAGTCCACATGTTTTGGTAGAATTATGATAGGAACAAAATATTAGGGAAAAGGGCACCAAGTTTGAGTTCAGTCCTTCTTCACTCCCCATACTCTCATGAGAGAGAGAGAGAGAGAGAGAGAGAGAGAGAGAGAGAGAGAGAGAGAGAGAGAGAGAGAGAGAGAGAGAGGGAGGGAGGGAGGGAGGGAGTTTGCCAATCCTGGGGACTTGAGCTAAAGACCTGAGCATTTTGTTGAAGGTCACTGCTCTACCACTTGAGCCCCAGCTCCACTTCTCACTTGGTGTTTAGTGCTTAGTGAGATAAGAGTCTCAAGGACTTTCCTGTCCGGGCTGGCTTCAAACCACAATCCTCTGATCTCTGTCTCTTGAGTAACTGGGATTACAGGCATGAGCCACTCCCTGTCTGCTTTTCCCTTCTTTCTCTCTTCTCTCCAGTTTTCCTTTCATCATTTTCTTCCCTCTTTCCCTTCCCTTCCCTAATTCTTTCCTTCCATAATGACTTCCTGAATGACCATGCGCCAATACCTTTCTAGACATTGAAATTGACAGCCAACAAAAGACTGTTGAAAGTCTGCTTTCAGAGTCCTTATGCTAACAAGGAGAACACACACACACACACACAATGTTTCAGTTTAATCTAGATAATGTTGGCTGCTATTAACAAAACTAAACATGGCATTATGTTCTCTTAGGAATGATCTCAACTTGGTAAAAAGTAAAGAAAATTCTTGGTCAGTAGGGGCCCATATTTCTATGATGAATAACACAAAAATATCTGATGACTTAGGTTGGAAAAAACAACCCTGCACTGTGGTCTGAGGGATGTGTCGCAAAGCCATCTCCCATGTACAGTCATATCACCCTTTGCTCTCAAATCTTTCACATGAAGCATGAGAGAATCTCTAGGAGTGAGGAACCAGGGGTTTTGAGACTTTGTCTGCCAATCCTGTCTTTCCAAGTAATGTTAACATATATGCATGTTGAAGTTGCATGTGTCTGGGGTCTTTACACCCCAATGACAAACCACCATGTGAGGTTGCTATAGAGGATCATAGCAAATGGTTATGCTACGTCAGGATCACTGATCAAAAGTGACATGCTTGGGACAGTATGACACAGACAGATATTAATACAAACACTATTCTTTATACTGCTGTGAAAGTATTTTTGTTTGTTCATGTGCTAGTACTGGGGCTTGAACGCAAGGCCTGGACTTTGTCCTTTGACTATTTTGCTTAGTCTGGTGTTCTACCAATTGAGCCACGGATCTATTTCTAACTCTTTTTCTGTTTAATTAAAGATAAGAGCCTCACACCTTCTTCACACTTTAGTAGCTAGAATAAATGTGGAAGTATTTTAAATTAGCTGGACAACAGTGGTTCATGCCTGTTGTCCTAGCTACTAAGGCAGCTGAGATCTGAGGATCCTACCTCTAAGCCAGCAGGGGCAGAAAAGTCCCGATGAGACTTATCTCCAATTAACCACCAGAAAGCTGGAAGTGGCACTGTGGTTCAAGTGGTAGAGCATTAGCCTTGAGCACCAAGAAGCTCTAGGACAGCACCTAGGCCCTGAGTTCAAGCCCTAGGACAGTAATGCTCGAGTTTTGGGGATCCCCGAAAGATCACCAGAGTCCAAGGCCAGTGTAAGCAGCAAAGAGTCATTTATTACAAGCTGGAGCTTGGTCCTCTGTGCACCAGCAGCCAGTGACACAAAGAGGCCCCAAGCACAAGGTTTACAGCAGTTTTATAGCAGAGAACGAACAAGTCTGGGGACTTCCCAAGCTGATACACACAGAATTGGGTAAATTTTGTAATAGGCCGAGTTAGACATCTACCATCAGCTAGTTTTATTTTTAACACTGGGTCTTGGGCCATGTCTGGGGAGCAACCCAGGGGCGGGGCAGGTGGGGGGACGGTTTGAAGTTCCTCTCTGAGTTGTTTAACCAAAGCCTGGGGCTTAGTTCCTGGTACAGGACGGTAGAAGTTATAGCTAAGTCAAGCTCTAGACAAGATGGGGTCACCAGCACAAAATGGAGTTACTCTGGCTCTTCAGGACTGGCAAAAAAAAAATTTATGTTCAACTATTTCAAGTAATAACATTCAAAGTAGTAGACTGAATGAAGCAGATTACTATTCATAATTCAGACTTCATGAGAGCCACTGAGTATATCATATATACAACACTGGGTGATCATATATCTGTGCATATAATCATAGAAAATAATATTTATCAAAATGGAATCAAGAGGTTCGTTTTTTCTTTGTTGCTGGAATGTTGTTGTTGTTTTTCTTTTTAAGGGGGGAACTGAGGATCAAACACAAGAGTGCTTTGCTACTGAGCTACATCCCAGACCTGTTTTCTTTACCTTTTGTCTTGTTTGTAAGTTAATCTGCTTTATGGAGGTAAAGTGGGGGGCCACCAAAAAGGTGGGTCAAAGGGTGAACAAATGCAGCAGTGGTACTTACTAGACACAATGCAGAAAACGGAACTATGCAACTTGTAGGTGAGAATGGAAGGGAAAACTGGGAGAAAGTGGGGAAAGGGGCTCATAAGGAAATGTACCCCTACCTGACTTATGTAACCCCTCTGTACCCCTTTATAATAACAAATATATATATACATATAATATACATAATACATATATAATGTATTATATACATATATATATATATATTAAAGAGAAAATGTCTGACTTCTGTAAAGAAGAGTGACTTCTGCCTGCAGTTTGTCTTTGGAGTCAGCTAGACTAACGGTTCTTCATAGATCTCTACCAGCTGGCAATGAATGTGAAGTACGATGCCTATTACTCCCACTCATTCTTCAGAATCAAGTTCAGATGTCACTTCCAAAGACAGCATCATCCTTGGAGTCTCAACCTTGGATGAGACACATATTTCACATAGGGTAATTTTTTTGACAACTAAGGTCATCTTTTATCATACATCTATGCCTCATGTCTACCAGAGGCCTGGCCTATAGCAATCTTATCAAGATTACAACATGAATGTAATTTCTGCTCAGATATGGAGCATGTCCTAGTTTTCTACAAACATATCTAATATCAGATGTAGTTCAAGGTTTTTGCTCAATTTTGTTGGCGCTGAACCAGACTAGTCTAGTATCCACCCTTATGAATGGCATGAATGTGTGATGAATTGTATCATCCAAAATGCTTTTTAATTCAATTATGCTTTCAATGGATTTTTCAAATTATTTTCTCAATATGTGTGCTTAGCTCTAAGTAATTGTACACAGGTGTTGCCATTCAATATATCCGTTTCTAAATACAGTGCCTCTTGATCAGTCACCCCTTTCAAGATTCCTGGTCACCCCTCCAACCCGCCTCTTCTCTCATTTTTCTTAAGTTTTTAGGATATGGGTTGAATTATTTCTTGCCATTGAGCAAAGCAGTTCATGTACACAGTGCATTTGGATCTGTGTCATCCCTTCAACATCTTCATCGCCTGTGACTCACTCCTTTCCTCTTTTCCTTAACTTTGTGGTATATACAGTGAATTCTTGCCTGCATTCTCTCCCCTTGCCCTCTTCATTCTTCTACTCCTCTTCCCTCAGCCCCACCCCTCCATCCTGCAAGTTCCCATTTCCTGATTTTGTTGGACTTTGACTCAGTCTATTTATTTATTTATTTATTTATTTATTTATTTATTTATTTATTTATTTATGCCAGTCTCGGGCTTAAATCCAGGGCCTGAGCACTGTCCTTGGGCTTTCTCAAGGCAAGAGCTGTACCACGTGAGCCACAGCATCACTTCTGGCTTTTTTCTATGTATGGGTATCGAGGAATCGAACCCTGATTTTCATGCAGGCTAGGCAAGCACTTTTACCACTAGGCCAAATTCCTGGCCCGATTTACCTTTTTAAAGAATAACACAGCTTATGTTCTCCAGAGAGACTATTACACTTCCATTAATTCATTTGCATACTACCCACTGCATATACCTCTAGATTTGTAGGCACAACCTAGCTACCCCAAATGAGAGAAAACCATGCAATCTTTGTTTTTCTGGGTCTGCACTTAGTTTGTTTCCCTGTCCTTCCAGCTCCTTATGAATGGTACAATACAATTCTTTCGGATGGATGAGTGAATTCCCCAAACTCTTCAGTTAAAAATCTACCTCTGTACCTAGTACCTCAGCATGTGACTTGAGATAAACAATGAAATGAGTTTCTACAATGAGAAACACATTTCTAGAAATAACGTTGTTTAAAAGTAAAATTATGTGATTAGGATGGTCCCTGATCCAGTGTGAATGGTGTGCTTATGGAAAGGGAAATTTGGATACAGAAAAATGCATGAAGGAAAGACAATACAAAGATATGCAATCATCTTCAAGTCAAGGAGTGAGGCCTGAAACAGATTTTGCATCTTATCCTCCAGGAAAACTCAACCCCACTTTGGATATCTTAATTTGAGGCTTTCCAGAACTACAAGATAATAAATTTTCCATCAGGACATTTGGTTGGTAGTACTTTGTAATATCACCCTAATATACTTTCATGAGCTGTGCCTCTACCAACACATGCATCTTTTTTTTTCCAGTTGGCTAAGACACCCAGCTTCCCCCTCATAGTTTCTTTCAAGTCTTTAATATTTAAAGGAGATAAATATTTAACAGACTGACATGTCACAAAATCTTCTGTAATTTGTTCCCTGTCAGCGTTCTCCTTTCTTAGCATAAATAGAAAGTGAATTGTCTGTAAGATCGAAGCCTGGTGCAAAGTAGGTCCCCAATAAGCATTTGTTGGGCGAAAACATACGTCACCAATATTCTCAAGCTACTTCCTTCCTGTACTGCAAAACCAACCTTCCATGTCCTGTTTGACTCTTTGAGATCAGCCTGAACCCCTTTCAAGTTGTTATTTATTCCTTACCAGGTGCCAGGGGGTTCATTAGTGCTTTCCATTAAAGTTATGGTTGAAAGGAGGCTTTCATTTGAAATCCTCAAGCATGGTGTTTTTGTTGGCTGCTTCTCTAGCTCTGAAATAATTACTTTTTGTTTTTTGAGGTGCTGAACTTTCTCATGTTTGTCTCTCTTCCCTGACAGCTCTTCCTTTGATCCTTTCTGTAAAGATTTGCCCACACTCTTTAATAATGCCAAAGCATCTTAAAGGAAAATAAATCATTGACTATTCAGCCTGAAAAAGACCAGAGGAAATGTTTTTTGTCCCAACTCTCCACTCCCCCGTAAGGTCATGATTTTCAAAATAAGCTCTGTGGAATGTGAGTAGCAGTGGAAATAAAAAGAAAGACAAGTAAAAAAGCATTTGTCAGGTGCTCTAGCATGGCAAGGAATTTTTGCTGACACTGTTTTATTGTCTGCTACCTTGTAGAGGTGAGTGAAGTTGAAGAGGAGATAAGATCACTGCTTTGGCCTCCGGCACCTTCCTTTAAAATTGTAGCATTGCCTTTTCCCTTTTGGTCATGGCTTTGAGCAAGTGTCATTTCATCTTTCTGGGCCCCTGTTTTCCCGTTTGTATAATGGAATACACAAGACTCTCCAATGTCATGGCTGAAAGCCAAAGAACGTGGAAGTGTGAAAGATCTTTGAAAAATTATAAAGTGCTGCAGAAATATAAAATAGGGTCATTTTTGACTCTGATTTACTTTTTTTTTAAATTACTGCTATTAGCAGAAGAGGAAGAGTTTTTGGTTTTTGTTTTTTTAAGGAATTTTGTTTCAGTGAGAAACAAGTAATTGCATGCTAACTGTACAGGGTGTCCCTTGAGCTTGCAATGAGAAGATGAATATCACCAGGAAGCCAAGTGTGCAATCACTCATGTGGTCTTGAAATCTGAGATGAGTTTATCTGTGACTTTGTCTCCCTTAGCCTAAGTTTCAGTTCGAAACAAATGCATTCTTCTCCCTACTCCTCACCCCATCCTACTTTTTTTTTCTTGTTACAAAAATGTTAACTTACACAGCAGTATTTATTAATCCAGCTGCTATTTTTAAGTTGAAACATTAGGTAAAGTAATGCCTGCCCTGAGGAAGCTTACATTTAGAACAAGAAGATAGATGGTAAATACTTAGTATGTGTGATGAAAATCCCATTAATATTACCAAGATTAGTAGCAGTAGAGAAAGCAAGAAAGAAAAGAGTGAGATGCAGGACTCCACAGGCAGGACTGACAAAGAAACCTTGAGGATATCCAAGGAAAGGGAAACTAGACAGGAAAACACCAAGTGTGAAGGTTCAGAGCCATCATGGTCCTTGGCATATCCAGGAACAAGGAGGTCAGGTGACTGAGTCCAGGAGTAAATGCTAGGATCTGAAAGACAACAGGACTGAACATAGCCTTGTCAGGGGCCCTGCACAGTCACAATTGTGAACAATTGTGTGGGACATTTTAATTCTGAACAAGAAGAGAAGAAAGACATTGGAAGGTTTTGGGTAAAGGAATAATATGATCAAGTTTATGTTTTTAGAGGACTATATATATACATATATGTATGTATATTTCATTCATGAGGCTTAAACTCTGGGCCTGAGTACTGTCCCTGAGCTCTTCAGCTAAAGGCTATCACTCTAGCACATGAGCTACAGCACCACTTCGGGTTTTCTAGTGGTTCATTGGACATAAGAGACTCAAGGACTTTCAAGCTCAGACTTACTGAACCGTAATCCTCAGATCTTAGCCTCCTGAGTATCTAGGATTGCAGGCATGAGCCACTGCGCCTGGCAGGAGTAAATATTTTTATAGAATAAATTTTATAGACCAAAAAAAGGGTATTTGTAGCTAGCCACTGGGGGTTCATTTAGAAGGCTTAGATTTGAAGGTCATGGTTCAAAGACAGCACAGGTAGGAAAGTCCATGAGACTCTTATCTCCAATTAGCTACTCTAATGCCAGATATTGAGCTGTAGCTCAAATGGTAGAGATTTACCCTAGAGCAAAAATGCTCAGGGAGAGTGCCCACGCTCTGAGTTCAAGCCCCAGGACTGACTCATGCACACAAAAATATTCAAGAATAAACTTACTTAAAAATGCAATTATAAGCAAGCATATCAAAAACAAAACTTTCTTTCCCACACATTCATTATGCATTTCCATTGGTGTGGAGAAGTCCTTAGTTGGTCTGTGCTAGAATCAGTTCTGTGCACATTTTTTTTTTGTGATCTGTTCAGTGTTTCCATTGCCCTTACGTTTGCAAAATTCTACCTTCCATAAAAAACAAATGGTGTCCAATAAAGCAAGAGAAACGTTACAGTAAACCTCCTAACTTAAAAAAGGACACAGAATACGCTTAATTGAGGTGATAAAATTTTACTAGTCTTTTTACTTAGTATTAGAATTTTACTTAGTTGAAAGGTAGCATGTCTTCAGCAGAAGTTTGTCATATGAGGGGACAAAATGAACCAAGCCTTTGCAGTGAGCTCAACTCCATACATGCTAAACCTGTGCCAGGTATGCTAGAATTGTGGCATCTTTGGAACCATATACCAATGGATTCCAAGGGTCTATTGTGGTCCCCACAGAAGATAATGGTGACTTCAACTACTGTCTAACCACAGCCAAATGGTGAGATGAGATTTATAGCCATCAGAATCAATTTTAATTCCATAATATCAAAAGGTGTCCCCTGTCTCCAAGAGAAAGATCTTTTATCTATCTATCTATCTATCTATCTATCTATCTATCTATCTATCTATCTATCTATCATCTATCTATCTATACCTATTTCAGAATCACTGATCCAGATCCGTTTTTTTTTCTAGAAGGCTCAGGCTTGCAAAGTGGCTTCTGTCAGGGACTTTGCCATTTGTAAAAGAGATATTGGGTCTAGCAAGCCACAGGAGTTATCCTAGATGTAGAGAGTAAGTAAAGTAAATCTGCCCAGAGGGAAGAGCGTCAGGTAAGAGGTCCATAGGTGGAGAACAGTTTCATAATTGTCCATCTGGTCAAATTCAGATTCCACTTCAAAGGAGGAGATGAAGGTTTGGTATAGTCAGTCTGCACTGGTGATAAAAGTAACTGCATGAAGAATGGTCTCAAGCATTTGACCTGACAAACCAAAAGACAAAAATTGTGGTTTTCTAAGCTTGAAGAAGCTTCTTAAGGCACCAAAATGAACAAGGGTGTAAGTGAATACGTTTGTGATGTTCAAAGAGGTTCGTGTTGGTAAGACAGATTTGGGAGTCATGATTCATGTAGAAAGAGTGGAGAGCATGGAAAGGTATGCCAAAAAGGAATTAGGGACATGACATGGAACTAGATCTGATTTTTAGAAGCTACGTCTGTGGTCATTCAGCCCTGAGACTGGAGCACAACATCAGCTAGACATTCTCAAATGTGACCAGAGATTTATCTCAGGAATAAAATTACAACCTGAATATTTTTGGGGAGAAATGAAAATCAATACAATTTTGAATCTATATACTTGTTTCTGGCCTTCACACAACCCCGGGGAAGGCCCCTGAACCCTGGCTAACCATATGGACTTTGCTTTTTCAGCAGTGGAAAGGCTGGGATCCACTCTAAATTCTTTGGTGTATCTCCCCATTGCAATCTGTCTACTCCCACTAGTTCATGCAATTCGGAATGCAACCAAGGTCTCCCTGACTCTCAAGGAAACTCTTTCTACCATTCCAGAGATTCTGTTTCTAAAAACTCCAAACATTCCCTCAGAGAAGATCGAACTACTACAAGGGATGGAAACATTTCCAGCCTACGTTGAAAGATACAAATAATCCTCAGACTCAGAGGCTGTGCAGTGCAACACGAATACCAGTTCTGAACACTGTTCCACATTCTGAGCACTTTTGTAGCTTCTAAACAATTCCCCAACATTTACTCTGTCATGGGTGTTATGCTCTGCCAGTCTAGGGGGCATAAAGATAATAGTTTGTCCTTGTTTTCATACAAATAGTGCTTCCATGGGCAACCTGTTTTGTTTTGAAGAAACCCCATCAGAACTCTTTCTCATGTAGATTCACAAAAAGCTAGGAAGGAGGATTTTGAATATTCTCTTGCAAGAAAACAGTAAGTGGTTGAGGTGATTGGCTACACAAATAACCTTAAGTTGATCATTGCACATCATGTCCAGGAACATCATGCTGTCCCCAATAACATGACAATTCTTATGTATCAATAAAAACAAAGCACCTAAAAAAAATCCAGCTCATGGCCCCCAGCTCATGGGAGAAAGGAATCTGCTTTTCCTCCATCCTTACCAGCTCCTCTACATGACCACGGAGTTTCCAGTTTAATAGAGGATGGTCCAAACCATAAATTGAAGTGCAATTCCTGGTGCATATTTACCATGCATCAAATGTCGCATCAATGCAATGCATAAGACCCTGTCACCCATGCTTTTTCCACGCGGCTGTCAAGCTCCAGCCACTTAATAGCTAGCACTGGGATCTCCTTTTTCTTCCTTCCATGCATGTCTCATAAGCACACCATCATTTCGTGACTGTGGTAGCAAGCTAAAGAGTTCGCGATCTTAAGACCTATCAGGACTAGAAAGTAGAAATCCTGAAGGACGCATGGCTTGCTTGAACCAAAGGATAGCAGAGACTCTGCACTGGGGTAAAATCACAATAGCCACATTAGTCACAAAATGTTGATACCATATGCCAATAATGAGTAGACCTAAATTAATAGTCTATAATTGTTTTAGCAATGGTAAATTAATATTGTTTAATACTGATATATTTCTTATTTCATTTTCCCCTTGTCAGAGGATTCCTTGAGAACTTCATAGAGGAGTCTCTAGGATGAGGCTAGAATTGGGGCATCCTTGGCTTTCTTGTCCTAGTTTGAAGAGAAGGAATTTCTATTTTTTTTTTTTTGCCAGTCCTGGGCTTAAGCTCAGGGCCTGAGCACTGTCCTTGGACTTTCTCAAGGCTAGAGCTCTACCACTTGAGCCTCAGCACCACTTCTGGCTTTTTTCTATGTATGTGGTACCGAGGAATTGAACCCGGGTCTTCATGCATGCTAGGCAAGCACTCTACCACTAGGCCAAACTCCCGGCCCCTCTATTTTTTTTTTCTTGGTCAGTCATAGAGCTTGTACTTCCGGACCTGTACACTGTCCCTGAGCTCTTCAGCTCAAGGCTTGTCGGGAGCAAGAGTGGAATCAAACTGTACTTTGATTTGCATCAGATAATTGCTTGATTGTCTTATTGTTTTTTGGCCTTCTCCTGTTCAATTGATCTGAGATTTACCATATGAATGTAACCCCCAACAGTTCCCTGATTAACCATCTGGATGTAACACCTGGCAGTGCCCTGGTCTCGAGGAGGGATAAAAACTTTGAGTTGAGAATAAATGGGCGCTGCAGTTTTTGCCTGGGCTGCAGACCTCCCGGACCTGATGTGTTTGTCTCTCTTCTAATTTTTCCAGTCCCTGCCCCCTATTTCAGGAACCCCAATTTGCTGCCGGTACGCCCCGGCAAAGGCTAGCACTCTAACACTTGAGCCACAGTGCCACTTCTGGTTTTCTAGAGGTTAATTGGAGATAAGAGTCTCAGGGACTGTCTTTGAACCTCAATCCTCAGATCTCAGCCTCCTGAGTAGCTAGGATTACATGCATGAGCCAGTGTGCCTGACTTTCTAATCTTATTTTGTACATTCAGCCATCTGATGCTTGAATATCATTCAACTTCCCTTTAAAGACATTCATGCAAAGACAGAGGCCTCATGGTTTTTTACAAAACCTCTCTTTCCATCTTGGCACACCTTTTAAAAGATTTATTGTTATTATAAAGATGGTATACAGAGGGACTACATTCCTGTGTAATGAGGACATTTCCTTTCTTACAGTGTCACCTTCTCCCCCATTCTCTCCCAATCTCTCCCTCCCGTCCTCTGCCCATGAGTTGTGTAATTCACTTTCACCAGAGTCCAGTGAGCTCCATCGCTGTGCTTGTTCACCCTTTTCCCTTGAGTTCTGTGCCCTCCCTTCCACTCTCATGACGATGTACGTGTATAAATACAGCAAAGAAGACAGATCACCAAACACTGAACAAGAAAAAATGTTACTTCCATATCTTGGACTTCTTTTCACTATATATATGTATATATACATATGTATGTGTGTGTATAAACACACACACACACACACACACACACATGTATGAAGAGGTACTTAGGCATTGTGCCTTTGTGATTCTCTCCTAAGAGTATCCTCTTTTAGTCTCACGGCATGTGAGTATCCAGATTCCTGTATAATTTGTCAGATCCCAGTGTGTTTTAGCTCTAACTTATGTATATCAGAGAGAACATGCGCTGTTTGTCTCTCTGATCTTGGTTTTCCTCACTTCACATGACTTGTTCTAGTTCCACCCATTTCCCTACAAATGGTATTATTTTGTTCTTTCTAATGGCTATGTAAAATTCCATTGCACATATGTACCACATTTTTCTGGATCCATTAATCTATCATGGGACATCTAGACTGTTTCTACATCTTGTGTATTGTGAATAGTGTAATGACGAAAATAGATGTGCAGGTATCCTTGTTGAATCCCAGTTCATGATACTTACAGTAGACGCCTAGGAGTGGGATGGCTGACTCGTAGGGAAGGTCTATTCATATCATATGCCAGTAATGACTAGAACTAAAGCAATAGTCTATACTCATTTCAGCAATACTAAATTAATATTGTTTAATACTGATATATTTCTTATTTCATTTCCTTTGTTTAGTTTATTGAGGACACTTCAGATTGCTTTTCAGAATGTTTGTACTAGTTTACATCGTCACCAACCGTGCAGTAGTGTTCCTTTCCCCCCCATATCCCTGCCAGCATTCATTATTGTTTAAATTCAAAATGTTGGCCAATCTAAATGGAGTATGATGGAATCTCAGAGTTGTTTTGATTCACATTTCCTTTATGGCCAAGGATGATGAGCGTTTTCTCATGTGTTCCGTGGCCATTCTTATCTCTTCTTCTGAGAAGTCTCTCCTTAGCTCCCTTGCCCGCTTAGTGATTAGTTCATTAGGTTTGGGAGGGGTTTGTTTCTTGGGCTCCTTATATATACTGGATATTAGCATCTTGGCATACTTTTGAGAAATAGAAAGCTTCCTTTGCATCAAGGTAAGTCTTACCTCCTTTAAACGCTCATCCCATGGCTATTTTTCTATCCCTTAGGTGCTAAATCTATTCTCTTTTTGTAAAACATCTCTTCAACTTGACTACAATTCTCTGGGGTTATGTGGTTAAGTCAGGGACTGATAACCTAAAAGAAGGAGATACCCCCAAGTGTAATTGACTTTTATGCTCAGTGCTCAGATTGGCCAAGCTATTGTTGATGGGCTTCATCTGAGATGCACAAGGCAATGTGTACACGGCCAGTGGTGTACAACAGCTAAGATACAGGTGCTGGTAGGGATGAAAGTCAGGGCTCTTACATATCTCATTATCATTAGTAAGGCAGTAGTTGATTTTCAAGGCTCTAAAGAGGCCAGTGATCCCAATGTTTGCTTAAAGTACCTGCAAATAACATCCTTGTTTAGGTGCCAGATGGAGAAGTGCTTGTTAGTCTCTCTGCGGCATCAATGCATACGCATGACAATGAGTAGCAAGCCTAAACACACAAAAGTCAGAGTTATGAAACCACCCAGACCTGGCTTAAATACTGCCCTTGCTACTTCCTGCTTTTGTGTCTTCCAAGCCAGCTACTATAACTCCTTAGTTTCCTCCCATATTTGCAAACTAGAGAGGCAATTTTTTTCACCCAGAGATTATATCCGGCTAAAACAAGTAAAGGATATAAATATAACATCTGACATATAAAGGAAACTAAAAAAATATAAGTTTACCTTCTATCTTTTAGTTTACAGGTGTTTTTTTAAAAAATACATTATCCAATGACATGGAAGATTCTTTTGATCCAAATTTCAGCCTTCAGGCTTAGCTACCACATTCTATTCCAGGAAGACAGAGGGGGGAAAACTGTAGAGGAGATTGTACAAGCTCCTACTTGAAAAGTTCTCCATTATACCTCACTTTCATTATTCATGCTTCCGTCTCTCTGGCTGCAAAATGCTCAGGTTGAACTAGATGATCCCTAAGGTCTCACACTCTATTCTTACCCTCATCTATTATTCTTGTAGCAATCTAAAACTATTTTTATTCTGTTCTTGACAGAGAAGATGAGGAATGAAGTCATATTCCCTGGGCTTCACCTCTCTTCCAGGGGCTCTAGTGGAACCCCTCTGTCTGGCACTGTTTTAAGCTCACTGAAGGGGGTAGTTTAATTACTACTTTCTCACATATAAATGGAGACGATTAATCCATTGGCCAGATCACTCATGGTGAGTAAGTAGCAAAGAGTCCAAAGGCTATCTCCCTGCGAAGTGCACAATAGATGGCTTATCTGTCTCCAAAGTCTTTATTCTTGACCAGGACAAAATTCTGAAAATTTCCATATACCTAGCACCTCAAGTTCAAAAGACACCATTACGATCAATTCTACTTCTTGCAAGCATTTTATGCCTTTATTTCCACATAAGCCATTCCATAATGACAACTAATCCATCATATTCCAGCAACTAGACCTGCTGCATCCATCATCTTAGAGGAAATGTCAGAGCACATGTATACTTCGTGAAGTACCCTATCAATGTGGAGGTGACTTTGGAAGTCAAACCCACTTGCACATCCACAATTGAAGATACAGCTCCACAAGCAACCATCCAGGAAACCTCTTCATGCTCCCACTCAGGGGCAGTGTTAGTCCTGCTAGAGAAATTGCTTACTACGAAAGCTATTTTGACAGAAAATGAACATTACAAGCAGGATTAAGGGATCTATTGAATGATTAAGCTGGATGACATTTGAAGACCTTTTGGAACATTTAATCTTACATAATTGAAAATCTTTGTTTCTTTTAACCCCAGGATTGGACTACATAATTTTTCAGGACAGTGTGCCAAACAAATATGAGTAGCTGCTATTATAACTCCCTGCTTCTGTAAGGTATGTTATTTTCAATTCCACATGTAAGTGAGAACATACAATACTTGTCTTTATGTGACTGGCTAATTTCACTGAGCCCAGTGTTCTTCAGTTCCATCTCTCGCTGAAAATGGCAGAAGTTGCAGGGGAGGAAAACGAGAATGAAATAACAAGAAACATGAAACCTGAATTAGGGAGAATACGTTTAATTTGTTCATTCTTTCTTTCCTCTCTTTCTTTTGAGATCTATTGTACAGCACAGTGAAGATAGCTGATGACTGGGTACTACATATCTCAAGGTAGGAGGCTATATCTCAAAACTCTCCTTGTGAAACTTATCAAATATTTGAGGTGATGGAGAGGCTAGTTGGCTTGGTTTGATCCTTCCACACTCCACTCAATAATCATGACACCAGCCTGTGTTCCTTGACTACATACAGCAGTGATTTGTCAGTAAGTAAATCATGTGGAGTTCTTGCTATGTTCCTAAACCATGAAGATTTTCAACATGGACGTCCAGCCCTGGGCGGGCCCTCCCTGAGCACAGCACCTGATGCAGCTGCATAGAACACCTGCCCCAAAGGACTGGATGTCTAGGTCCTCTGAAATCCAGGCATGGAAGCATTAACCTACAATGTGATAGAATGTTGGAGGTGAGCTTTCTGGGAAAGGAATGAGAGCTAGATGAGGTCACAAGATCAAATTTCTCATCATATAAGACACTAACTGCCCTCCTCACTCCCTCTCTCCTAAATGGCTTTATTGAGATATCGTCCACATATGGTACAATCCATCCATTTAAAGTACACATTTCAATGTCTTTAAGAATGGCCAAAGAGCTATGCCAACCTCATCATGGTTGATCTCGGAATATCTTTACTGCCCTTTGAGATAAGCATCCAACTATGGCGTTACCCTCCCGCAGGCAAGCCCTACTTATTTTCTATCTCTGTAGTTTCACCTGTTTTGAGAACTTCAAATAAAAAGACACAACCATGGCTTTTGGTGCTTGGCTTTTCCCACTTACTTTGATGTTTAAAGGTTCCTTCATGCCTGAGAATGCATCAGTGCCTTTCACACCCAGGGAGATTTGCTGCATTTTACTCATAGATTTATCAGTTGATGGATCCTAAATGATCTTAGCACTCAATCTGACATTAGCCTCTCTCTAGATCGGTCTCTCTGAGATATAGATGATATATGTACATACATCATATATGCTATATATTATTATATATGATACATACAGTATATAATCACAAACCTTCATTGTCATACATTACACATACTTAGAGTTTACTTTGGTCAACTCCATCCCAATATGCTTATCCACCCTTTGATCATATTTACCAGTCCTTTCACTCTCCATTTTTCACTTTGCCCTTTCCCTCTGGTTCTCATCTCAAAACATCCCCTCTCCTGTTTCACACTTGTATTAGGTGTTTATGCTTTTATATCTATATGCTTCATATAAACAGTCAAATATGTAATTTTTTAGTGTGGCTTATTTCACTTAACATGATGACTCCTTGTTCCATTTTTTTCTTCAAACAACAATGTGTGTGTGTGTGTGTGTGTGTGTGCAAAACAGACATGGTTTTACTCATTTATCAGTTGATAGAAACTTATGCTGATTCTCTATATATAGCTAATGTGAATAGTGCACTTTCTTGTGTCTACACACTAATATTCCTTTGGATATATTCCCAGAAACAATGTAAGAGGATTGTACAATATTCTATTTTTAATGTCTTTAAGGAACACTGTACTGGTTTCCATAGAGGTTGCACTAATTTTTTTCTACCCCCAATAGTGATAAGGGTTCCCCCCCATCTTTTCCAACATTACTTATTTGTTTTCTTGATTTGACATTCTGACTGGACTATGACACTGGTATTTCTGTTATTATAATGAAAAACACTTTTCTCTCTTTTGTCACTTTTTGCTCTCTCACTTTTCAGTAGAACAAAATGTATTTATTTTACAATAAATACAGTAGAAAGTGAGGCATTTAAATAAGGGGAGATGGGGCCAGAAGTTTGCCTAGCATGCACGAAGACCCAGGTTTGATTCCTTGGTACCACATACATAGATAAAAAAAAGCTGGAAGTGGTGCTGAGGCTCAAATGGTAGAGTTCTAGCCTTGAGAAAAATCTAAAGACAGTGCTCAGGCCCTGAGCTCAAGCCCAGAACTGGCAGAAAAAAAAAAAGAGGGGATGGGGTATAGTGCTTTAGCATGCATGTCAATCCTTTCTAAATAAGCTAAGCAAGTTACCAAATCTCAGCTATAAAGTTGGAAGGCTTATACCCTCTACATACCTGCTGTAGGGTAGAATGAGAGAAAATATTTTTTAAATTTCCACCATGCTAAGTACTTAGGAGACAATGCTCACATAAATAGCTACATAGATTCTCCACATGGCCAAAATACTCAAAACAGTCTTACCTTCTTTACTTTCATGTGCACCTCTGCTGCTCTCCTCAAGTGCCTTGCTCAATGCTTTTCTTCCAGTAGGATTTCACACCCACAAAAGCACCAAGATGTATATGAGTGGATGAAGAGTAGCTGGTAAAGTGCTTGAAATACAATAGATGCTCTGTGTTAGAATGATGCTGATGAAGGTGCTGGTGGTGATGATGATGAAGGTTAAGGTGATCCATTAAACTGTAGGCATTGTTTTTATGAATCATATAATATAAATATATATGTATATATTTCATCTCCTACTGTGTACACAAAGCCAATGCCCAATACTGAACAAATACTCAATTTGCTCAGTGAATGATGATCTGCTTCTGGGCTCAGAAGCATCTCAGCCTTTGTCCCGCGGGGTCAGGAGTGTTTGCCTAGCCTGCAAGAATCCCTGGGTTCGATTCCTCAGTACCACATATACAGAAAAAAGCTGGAAGTGGTGCTGTGGGTCATGTGGTAGAGTACTAGCCTTGAGAAAGCCCAAGGACAGTGTCCAGGCCTTGAGTTCAAGCCCCAGAACTGGATAAAAAAGTTAGTTAGAACTAACAGATAAATTCAACATGCTCAGCAGCCACCAAGTCCATATACAGTGTTCGTGTACACTAACAACAAGCTCTAAGAAAACAATCCTATTTACAAAAGCTGCAAAAAGAAAGCACTTAAGAATGCATTATAGAATGGGGAGGAGAGACCTTAAACACCGGAAAGTAGTAAACTATTCATGAGAAAAACTGAAGAAGATCCAATAAATAGAAAACCATGCTAGATCTCTAAATGTAGCTCTGGTAAGTGGTACCCAACAATTGGTGTTTAAGTGACCACTCCAGGCAATTCTAACAGTGCCGAAGCTGGAGAATCAATAGACTAGAACCACTAGAGCAAGAATTCTGGGGAGGAGTTCTGGCAGGTGTGGATGTGTGGATGACATCAGCTGGAAGGAGCAGACAGGGCTGGAAATGAAAAGGATGATCAAGTAGTTCCTGAAAGCTGGCAGTCTCGTGATGAATCAGTGTCTCATTCATTGAATACCTGAATTCAGAGTCAAACTCTCCTACTTGCTTGCTTTATCTTGGCTCATAATTCCGGAACTCAGACCCTTATTTCCTCATCCACAAGATGTAAAGAGAGTTAAAGACATTAGCTTCCTGAGCTTTCTGGGAATTGAATGGTTCAAGGTGTGAGAAGTGACTGGCCTCATAGTAGGTTTTTGATAAATTGATTCCCCTCTTAGCTCTCTGGTCTGATTCTTATGCTAAAATGTAACATATATGCATATTCTATTTTGCATATGCATATTAATGTATTTCTAGAAGTAATAAGTGTGACACATTACAAATTTTTTTACAGAAAAATCTCCCTTTATAACTTTCATGATCCTCTTTATTCAGGTCAACCTGATCAACATTCTCCTGACCCGCGGGACAAAGGCTGAGATGCTTCTGAGCCCAGAGCTTCTGAGTTTGTCTCTCAAGGAAGGTGTATCTCCTTGTAGCTGACTGGAGTGTACATGAAAAAGAAGAGCACTTAAAAAAAAAAACAAAGACCACCCAAAGCTTTCAACAAAGTAAAAGTTGAACTCTTGAGAGACAAAATATGCAACATGATCCTGGGGCAGGAAGGCAGTCAACTCCCTGCAGGAACTGTTGTTAACAGACAATGAAGTACCTTTTTGGCCTTGTGAAGCCAATTTCCCACATTATAGAAAATAACCTCAGAGCTATTTTGTGCCCTTGGCCTCTTTGTCTCTCTCTCTTCTATAATCTCCCTCTCTTCCAAATTCCTAGATCAAGGAATCCAATCGGCTGGCTGTAATTAGGCCCATCCCATCCCTCAGTTCAAGGCCAAGACCTAGGTTCCTCTGACAGAGTGGGAGCTGCAGATACCTATAGAGAGAAGCTAATATTCACAAGGATAGGAGAGAAGTGTCAAGGTTTCCCCTCAAGAACAGGGTCACTGTTTGCAGAAGGTACAGAATAAGATGAGGATCCTACTTCGTGATTCTAGTAAATGACCACAATTTATGATGCTAGATGCCTTTTCACATTACACAGACAAGGAAAAAGGACTGGACAGACACTGAGTTATATAATTGAATTTTATATTATATAAACACACCAAATTTCAGTGTAAACAAGGAGATGTGACATAATATAAATTACTATTATCGTCAGAGCATGTTTTGCTTAATAACAGCCTATTGAATCTCTATGTTATTCTGTAAGGCACCTCTGCTATGGTAAGAAAACATTTTTTTTGTTTGTAAGAGGTAATTGAATACAGAAAACATTGCTTTACTTAATTCAAAGAAAAAAAAAAGGAGTGTAATGCGGAAAACACTCTGGGATAAGTTATTTTTTTTTCCCATGTGACCACAACTTAGCTGTGATACTGGCTTCTCCTGTCTGGGTTTGAGCTCCCTCCATAGCAAAATGAAGAAGTTGCACATCATGATGCATGATGTATTCTTTTTACCACTACCTACTGCAGTCCCGAAAGTGGCCTTCTGTCCAGCTCTGACCAACTCTTCCTTCCTCCAAATCTTTCAGTGGGTCACTGGTACCTACAACAAGCCTTTCTCCAAGAATTCATACCCCATTTATGGGTAGGTGTGGGTGTTTTCTTTAATACATCTCAGTCGCTTCCTCTGAGGTGTGGTCCCCTTGCTCCTTGGTCTTTAGGATTCCGGTCAAATCTTACAGGCCAGCTAAGCATCATTTCAAATACAAGTGGGCATCCCTCTTCTGTCCAACACTTGCCCTTTGTATCTCTACTTACATCTTCCTGAAGATCATTGAGACCTTTTTAATCTCATTCCCTATTCTATCATGAGCACCCTGGCTAACTTTTGGTTGATTTCCTCACCCCCTAAAAATCCACACCAAAGTCATCTCTCTTGTTCTGCTTGTCAGTGATGCCTACGTGGACCTTTGTCCTTTCGAGACCAGTTTGTTTCAGCCAATGGGAGACATTGAGCCAAAGGTAGGGAAGAACTAGAGTCTCTCTGTCTCTGTCTCTGTCTCTGTCTCTGTCTCTGCCTCTCTCTCTCTCTCTCTCTCTCTCTCTCTCTCTCTCTCTCTCTCTCTCTCTCTCCCCACTCCCTCTCTCTCTCTCTCTCTCTCTCTCTCTCTCTCTCTCTCTCTCTCTCTCTCTCACACACACACACACACACACGCACACACACCCATTTCCCTCTCTCTCTAGGTTCTTTCTCTCTCCCCTACCTCTGCTCAAACTCTGGCTCTCTCTTGCTCTCCTCTCGCCTCTCTTAGATATCATGCAGTCCCATCTCTTCTGGGATTCACCTCTACAGGGATATTCCTGGTGTGGTTCTCATTTACCCCTCAGGGCCACTAGTAACATCATCATTTCACTATAGCCCCAAATCCTAAGAGCAGTGACAACCATGCCAGTTGGAATTTCTCACTTTCCTGCAGCTTCTGGCTATTATAACCCTCTGTACTCTTCAGTCCTATCACTGATGGAACCAATTCACTATGCTAAATTTGAATACCTGCAGTATGCCAGCAATTCACCTGAGCCATGAAAAATGCCTTGGGTCAGGTTAAGTTCTGACTTTTGCTTCCAACAAATTAGCAGCTTCTCTTGAATAAAGAACCTCCCTCCTGCCAGCCAGTGACAGGGAAATACATTACTCAGGTTTACTGGGAAGATTTTAAGTGGGGTCACATGTATGACATGATATAAAAATGGAACATAGCAGGTTCTCAATAATGTTGGACCAGATTCCTTAATATTAACAAGAATTCATCTTTTTTTTTGATTGCTCAATTACAAGTTACTGAGACTTCAGCTATTTCTGGATAACCTTTATATCTTTTGTGGTCATGAAGAATCAGAAGTAGGCAGAAGAAAACTAAAAGAAAGAAATGTTAAGACAAAAACTTGGCTTACTTTGAAATTGTGCTAAGTCTCTTAAGTCTGTTTCCTGATGTTCTTGTCACAGAATAGGGAATCCAAGTCCTCTGTTTTTACAAAAGAAAACACAGGGACTCTGAGAGGTGTGGCAGTGTGGCTTTTCCAAGACAAATAACCAGTGCAGTGGTTAGTATTCGGAACTTGCCCTCCCTGCCATTGGAAGTTCCTGATTAGAGTGTAAGATTGGAGGAAATGAACTAAACACAGAAGAGACTCAAATGTCACATTTGGTCCATGGCAGTAAACTTACTTTCTTTTAAGCCTGCAAAGCAAACCCAAGAGACAAGAGCAGAAGGAGAAAAAAAGGAAGAAAGAAATGAAGATACATGGGATGAGATGGAGAACTAGGGAGCAATAAGAATGCAGTGGAGGTGACAGAGACAGAACTGAGACAAGAAGCCACTTCTTTCTAATAAAGCATCTTCCTCCATTCTGAGGATAAGAGGCTAGAGGTGGGAAGATGGGCAGAAGGGAGCTGTCATATCAAAGTCATCCTCATCTCTGGATGTCACTGTAGGCTTGATCTTCATTTTCCATAAGAAGGAGACAACTGAGGGGAAGGTTCAGTACTTAACCCTTCAGGGAAAATCCTCTTTGTTTAAAAAAAATCAGCAAAGATAATTGTAGGGGCCATTGCCTTCTGAAATGACTAAATCCTCTCCAAAATTATTCTCATAAAGAAGCTGCCAGTAGTTGACTTTTCTCTTAGACCTACAGGGACATAGTTTGACTTTGGGGAGGATTTAGCTGGACTTTGCCACACCCTCTTTCATTGCCAGGAAGAAGGCTTGATGTCTTTCTTCCCTCATGATCTTTTATTCAGTATTTTCAACCATTCCCTGAGACTATACAGTCTTTTTCTATACCAGTGAAGGAGGAAATTAAGACTCAGAATGGAGAAATGACACCCAGGGTTTCAAAGTAAATGATAGGGATCTAATTGGTGCAATGCTAGCCAATAGGGGAAAGTTTCAGATATGGAATTCAAGACCCGGTCTTGAACCAAAGAAAGAAAGAAAGAAAAGGAAGAAAGAAAGGAAGAAAGAAAGAAAGAAAGAAAGAAAGAGAAAGAAAGACAGAGAGAGAGAGAAAGAAAGAAAGAAAGAAAAAAAGAAAGAAAGAAAGAAAGAAAGAGAGAGAGAAAAGAGAGAAAGAGAGAGAGAAAAGAGAGAAAGAGAGAAGAATGGAAGAGAAATAATTGGAATTGGTCTTCTGGTTGTAGGTCAGATATTGTTTCTTATGATGATGGCATTAAAGATGATATTAATAAGACATTGGTAAGTATAAACCTTCACACAATTTTAGGACTTAGCAATTTATTTGATTATATATTAGCATATCTTTGGTAAAAAGTTATTGCTAACTAGCATACCATACTTCATGTGTCACCAACAAAACCATTGCCTTGGAGGAAGCCAGATGGGTACTTTTATTTAGTAAAGATATTGAGCTTGTAATAGTATATTCTAATAATTAACCTAACAATATTTGATAAAGATACTATAAATGGTACATATCCTAAGCTACATATAAAGCAGCATACCAATGTGTATATAATTAGTTGATATGAATTATGTGTTATCATTTTGTACAATTTTTTGTTGCTCATGGGGCTTGAATTCAGGGCCTAGATGCTGTCTCTGAGTTCATTTGCTCAAAGCTAATGCTACCACTTTGAGCCACAGCTCCACTTCTAGTTTTCTGATGATTCACTGGAGATGAAGAGTCTCACAGACTTTCCTTCTTAGACTGGTTTGAACCACAATCCTCAGATCTCAGCCTCCTGAGTATTTGGGATTATAGGCATGAGCCACCAGGGCTGGGTCATTTTGTGCATTAAAGAAAATGAGAGAACTAAGGCCTGGAGAGCTCATGTGACATGACCACGGTCACACATCTTGCAAGTGGAGATTAGGAATTAAAATTTAGGCAGTAAGGCTCTAGAGTCTGTCACCTCTGTATTGTAGTCCATATATATGAAATCTGGAAATGAATATTCTATTGTTAACTCTATGGATTTGGCAGAAGATACTTGGTCCATTCATCTCTTCTTCCAGAATAATAAACTTTGAGCTCAGGCATGTGGTGGTAGAGAATTAGCACCACAGAGTAAATTCAAGCCAATGAAGGATAGTAGAGTGAATGAACACAATGTCCAATTTATAGCTTACCTTTCCTCTTTCCCCCTGTTTTCAGGCTGAGATTTGAAGGGACAGTGAACTTACTGGACTGCACACAGGTAAACAACATCCCAGGGGAAACAGAATAAAAAGAAACAAGAGTTTGCCATCCTGCTGCTTTCAAGGCAAAGCTATTCTATCTCCTATATTTACGTGAGAAGAAATCAAATTAATTTTGCTTCAGTGACCCTTATTTGAGCTTTTGTTAAATGGTTAAATGCAAGCAAACATCCCTAGTTCTCACAAGATGCCTGTTGCTATCTTGCAAATTATGGTGTATACTCTAACTGGATGCATTTAAAAGTATTTATCCAACATGCTAGGTAAAAGAAAACTAAACCTGAATTTTTTTTAGTATTACTACTACTACCACCACCACTATTAATAATCAGAATATCACTTATTATATACCATGTACTTTTCTAAGCACTTTATATATGTTAGTCCATTTAAGTCTAACTATGAAGAAGACATTATTTTATCCCCATTTTAAAGATGATGAATGAATGAAAAGAGTTAATCCCCAAATGACACACATGCAAATACCTGTGGTGTTGAATGTGATCTCTGTGACACTGAAGACCAAGTAGCAATCTAGTTATAAAGTGATGATGACCCTTTATGGTCTAGCTTGACACAACAGAGAGCTAGAGAGGAAATGAGTTCAAGTCTTCAAACTTCATTTTCCACCGGGCACTTTCAAGAGCACCCAGTAAGGTAAAGGCATTTTCTGTCCATGAGGCTGATGTATCCTGGCTATCCTGAGATGTGATCTGTGACTGTCACCCCACAGCCTCTGAACTGAAGCCAGAAAAGGCAGGGAAAAGGAAGAAATCATGAATGAAATAGCACTTACCTGTTGGGAAATGTCTCCTTTGCCTTGCTGCTCTTTGACATCTTAACTGATCTGGGGCTTCACTGAAATGAGAGAAGCAGGAAGAGGCAGCTTTGAGGAGCAGAGGATGAAGAAGAAATCTGCCAATTAAATAGGTGCTTGAGCAAGCTGGAAATCTAGATAACAAAACCAGGCAGCACATTGTGGACTCTTGGAGAAAAGGAAAATTGTATCCCTGTCCTGGAGGTAACCTTGGCTTTGATTTTAGTTATAATAATATAGTTTTCATTCAGTAGTTTATTATGAATCCAGGAAGGAAGCCAGGTGCTGAGGCTGAAGGGACAGTCGATTTTTTACAGAGAACTGGCTGAGGTTTTTCTGCTCTATCCAGAGAGGAATTATGGATAGACACAAAGCAGCCCTCTTATGATGGTCCCAAGTTCCAGAGGTTCACTCCAAAGGGCTTACAGCCTAGCTGCAAACAAGAGGTTTACGGATCTTTCAGGACTAGAGACTTATTACTAGCATTATAGCTCTTGAGCCTCAGATATTAAGATCTTTGAGAACCTTGATGATTCCCTCTCAGACTCTTCTGCCAACTGGTGCTGCCTCCTTTGGCTCTTCAGACCCTTTCACTTTCTAAGCACTTCCATAATCCTTTAGGGCCTGAGCTTTTTGCAGAAGTTCCATAGCTACCTAGCTTCTACCCTTAGTCACTGTCTAGAACCCTTCATCCACATTCTTCCTGCTGCTCATCACTACCTGGAAGCCTGAGGTCTTGTCTGCTATCTATGATACGACCTTAGCCTGCCCTTCTTAGGCTGAAGATAATTTGGGGAAAGGCTTTCTTTTACCTGACTTTGGGTGGAAGTTCACTGGAGACATATTCCAGATGGACTTGAAAACAGTGGATAAAGCCTGCTGTATACCCAGAGGAAAGACCTGGCATGCTGGGCACAACTCTGCAGGTGCACAAACCAGCTCACGTGCCTCACATATGAACCTATCACAAGCCTCATTTGGGAACCAATCATAGTCCTCAAGTCTATAACACCAGCTTTTGGCTACTCACTGGTGAGGTGTCACCCTAAGAGACACTAGTGGCAGAATAAGCAGAGTTATTTTATGTCCTTCAAGTGGAGTCTTTCAAAGCCTAGAGAAGTTGTGACTGGAACAAGACCTAGTGAAGCAGAAGCCTATGGCTTCAGCAACAGCAATGGCAGCATTCCCTGTAGCTGGTATAAAGTTCCCTGAATAAAGTTTCACTGTCAGTGAAATCTTCAAAGCAGAGGGGCTATCACGATGACAGGCCAATGGATTGCAGAAAAAGGAGCTGCTCAACCTACAATTTCCCATTCAAGATAGCCAAGCACAAAGCAATGGCCTATCTACTTAAGAATCAAATTATCCAGCCTCAAGCCGGTTAGTTATTTAAGAGGAAAAGTACACTTAGAGATGCTAAAATAAGGAGCTATCATGAACACTAACATTCTTCACAGTACTCAACAGTGTTTGACTCGTAGTCAAACACCCTTAGGGAAGGCTGGACCACTCTTTCTTGCTAAAGTTGATAAGCTGCAATGAGAAAGAACGTTGGATCTTGATTGATTTCTATTCCTTTGGGAGTTGGGGCAGGGGAACAGGCAAGTAAAGAGATGAGGCACTATAGGTGAGCAGAGGACAAATCACACTGGCCTTTTTTCTTTTAAATGTCAACTTAAGGACTTTGGAATCTACCTGAAGATGATAGGCGTTATTTGTGTATTCTTGCACCAAGTTTTTGTATTGTTTTCATTTTATTTTTATAACACTTGGGAAACAATCTAGGGACTTGTACATGTTAGGCAAGTTCTCTATTACTAAATGACATCCTTTGCTTTAATGACACAATCTGATTTATAAAAGTGATACATGAGCAGCCTCCTTTGAGGGCAAATTTATCCCATGTTAGAAGTGAGAGATAGTTCAGAGGCAAAGAGGAGAGAACCAGCTTTGTGTACTTACATTTTGGTTTCTTTACTGTTCAGTTCTGATGTTAACCTATGTGCCTCAGAGGCCTCACTGGTGATAGAAAAAAGAAGTCCTGTCTCAGGGGTCATTATAAAAGTGAAATAAATTAAGTGGTAGGACATGCTAGAATAGTGCCTGTGCACTTAGGTGCTGTCATTGTTGCCCCAAGCTGCACAGCTTCTTTTCAATTATAGGTTCTTCCAAGTATTTTTATTAATTGTGCCATTCAGTTCCCTCTTAGCAAAACATGCCATGGCGCTCTTTAATGCCCTCGTTCCTGTACTTCCCCAAGGTATACGAATTTGTCACACTTTTCAGAGTAACTAGAGGTAACCAGACTTTTAAAGAGCAATTCTCCGAAGAATTAATTAGAGCATGTGTTAAAAACTGTATTTATCACTTACAATGGAGAATTAGCAAAAACAAACCAAAAAAAATCAAATATCTGCTTTGTGAAGAGAAAGAGGGGCAATTAGGTATGATTGCTTTAATTCACCTATTAAATGTTGCCAGGTCAGTCACAGGGTAGTTGAAAGTAACTAAACATCCTTCAGATCTACTGTCAATTTAAAGAAACTTTAAATAATAAAGTTTTGCTTCTAATTGGTCAACTTCAAATGGCTTAGAAACTTCAAATAATGCTTTTCCTCTTTTTCTTTCAATGTGAAGCAAAGAAGGAGAAGAAGGAAGAAGAGAGAAGAAGAAAAAGGAGAAGGAGAAGTAGGAGGAAGAGGAGAAGAAGAGAAGGAGGAGGAGGAGGAGAAGGAGGAGATGGAGGAGGAGGAGGAAGAGGAGAAGGAGGAGGAGGAGAGAGAGGGAGAGGAAGAGGGGAAGTGGAGGGAAAGGGGAAGGGATGGGGAGGGAGGACAACCCTTTTATAGGGGATTGCCATATTTTTCTTGAAGATGTGAAGAGGGCACACATCTTATCCAAGATCCTACAGTGTGTCTGGGATGTATCTCATTGGTACAGTATTTGCCTGGTTGCATGAGGTCTTGTATTAGATTCACAGAGCTACAAAAAAAATAATTTAGTGTACAAATAGTGAAGTCTGGTTTGGAAGCCAAAGGTCACTGGCCTAATGTTTGGCTTGCATTCCCACCCAAGCAGACTTAAGCTTCAAACACACAGTGCTTTCCCAAATCCCATTCTGTCTCTGTTACTCACTCATGATGGTCAGAATCTCCCTATTTCTTTGGTCAAAGACTGGCCTTAAACCCTTCCTTGGCATTTCAGAGAATCTAGATGATAGAATCTTAAGTACTTGAAAGGTTTCCTAGTATTAGATGCTTAGTAGGATTCAAAGACCTGTCCAAAAGAACCAAATCCCCCAAATACAATTTTCATTGTCATCAGGAGGATATTTCGAGGATTGGCTTGGGAACCACTCGTCCCAGAAATCTCCTAGGAGCAGAAGGAGTCATCCAGTGGGAGCCACAGTCCCCAGGGCTCTGCTCCAGGTGGTTGATGATGAGTCTGAGAAGTCATACTGATTTTTCTGTGGCTGGGTTGTTTCCTGACAGAGAAGAGAAACTTGGTCTCCTGAGTCCTGCTAGTTGTATACTGCATATAGAAGGCTTGTGTTTCCTTGCCACATGCTGGAGCCAACTTGAAACACAGAGCTCCACAAAGGAGCCTTTGCCTTTTCAGGACAGAAGGTTCAAATTTCTGTTGTTTTGTGGGACTCTTTCTTATGTTTGAACTCTACATGTCAGGTACATTTCCCCTTAGACTCCTACACTCAGTTTTATGTGCTCTCTCCGTGCTTCTACTTGGCTAAACGCTTTAAACATCAGCTGTCGGCCTGTCAGCTCTTAAATTTCTACATGTAGCTCAGAGCACTTTTTCCAGACTCAAACATGCAATGCTTACTTGTTGACCCCATTCAAAGAACCAGCATGCATGTCAAATTCAGCACCTACAGAAACTTACTCTTGACCCCATCTCCATTGGGCACTTTCTATTTTCTTTATCTTTTTTCTGGGGGTTGTTGGGGCTTAATCTTCCCAGTAGCTTAAATTAGAAGCTGTGGAATTATACTGGCTCCTTTCTTTGCTCACACTCATGCCAGGGTAGCATTAAGTCCTATCTGACCTGAATGTGTCTGTGAGCTTCTCATCGTCTCCACCGCCATCAACTTAGGCTATTGACTGATTGGTCTTTTGACTTCCATTCTTGCTCTTTAAGAATCAAAACTCCACCCAGTAAACAGAAAAATCCTTCTAAAAGACTTGTCATTGTATAACACTTCCCAAATAAGACTGTCTTCTGATACCCCATGGACTCAGAATAGTATCTCAGGTCTTTCTATAGCCTATTTGGGCCACATGTACTACGTTTCCTGATTCCAATTCTATCTATACCTTCTGTTTCCTATTCAGGCCTACTGTACCAGCTTCCTTATTTTTACTCAAGCACACAAAGTCTCCTCTTTTCCTTGCTTATGCTTCTTTGATTCCAACGTAGCTTCTAGTCAGACATGGTCTCCTCAGAGAGACCTTCTTGAATCACATCATACAAAAGAAGAGTTTTTCATCATTCTCCATGCCTCTTGTCCACTTAATAGTTTTTCTGAGTACTTGTCAACACCGACATGGTTAATTCATTAGTCACTTTACCTGCTGTCATTCCTCATTAGCTGCAGGAGAGCAGGATCTTTGTCCTGTTCAAGCCTATGTTCTGGAAAATAGACCAATGGTCAGTGAATAGGTTTTGCTCCATAAATGCTTACTAAAAGAATGCTATGCTTTCTGCACTCTTTTTTTCCCTCTCAAAATAATGTCAGTTTTCACATACAAGTTAAATGCAGACTCAAACACGTTCTCTACCCCAGTCTCTCATATCCTCTACACTTTCTCGTTCTTACTCTGATTTATACCTCAACAGGGTTTCATAGAGTCCCTATGCCTCCTCGTACCAGGGGCAACTGAGACTGTTTCTTAGCAACTGCTGACATAAAAGAAGATGGTCAGCATAAAAGTTGAAATCCAGAGGATAATTAAAATGAAAACATGGCAAGTTTGAAATACTAATTCTAAAAGTTATACATGCCTGGTATATACCTATGTGTGAATACTCAGAACTATGGAAACACTCACAATCCCCCATATTTACAAATGTGTACACATTTACCATCATCCATTTGCTCAAACACACTAAAACATATGCATCTGTATACTGTTCCCCACAGGAACCCATTCACACCTATATACTAAATACTAAAATTTTATTTATATACACATTATGCTAATGTACACAAACACACTCACACCTCAAGGAATCATTCGCATTCAATTCTGTCTCTTCTTCACACTGGCACATAGAAACAACTGTTACCAACTCACTTGTCCACATGTAGACCACATAAAGACCTATTATGGATATTCATAGAATTTCCAGCCCATTATTTACACCACAATTGGTAAAACATTCAAACACACACACACACACACACACACACACACACACACACACACACACACAGGCTTGCACTTTGCAAAACAAAAACAAATGTTGCATCCTGTTGTTATGGCAACCAAAATTCTCCACAAATGCCTAGGAAAAGACAAGGACTCACAGAGACAAAAGCCCCATGTTGGGACGATGGTATTCTGAATTGAAACCCTTCCTTGGAAGAAAACAGATGGCCTCCTAGGGACCACCATGCACTTCCTGGGAATGTGTCTCCCTAAAATCTCTTTCTCTATACTTCCCTTCTTCCTGGTCCAGAAGCCCCAGTGTTCTGTATTCTGCTTGTGAACATTCTTCACCTGTGCTGCAGATCTCATCCTTTCCCAGCCTAGTCCAGACATGGTTCATCTTCACTTCCACACTCTTCCTCTATCTTGGCTGCTTTTTCTCAGACAAGGAACTTGTTCAAATCTCTTTCATCATGAAAAAAACCCCAGTTCTTCATTTCCCTTTCAATAACTTCCATCTCTCAAAAGAAACAACTCTTGCTGCTTTCATTTCCCCAGCTACTGACTGGCATTGCTGGTGGGGAGTGGCAGTCACTGTTGAACACTCTATTGACAAGTGTAATGGGTACTTCAGTAAACTCAGTAATGCTGATATTAGTTCCTACTGATATGATTCTCCCTGTATCACTGAGCTCATTTTCTTCAGATGCTTTAGCAAGCTTACTAATCTTTTTCTTGTCTTTCCTCAGATCTTATTTCCCTCAGGGTCCTATCTCACTTATCCTTTCCAATCCATTTTGCTTGTACCTTAACCATTCTCACCCACTAAGAGCTGCACTTTGAGTGTCCCAGCTACTAGCACAACGATGCTCATTGCAACCTTATTTACCACAGCTAAGGTATGGAACCAACCCAGATGCCCCTCAGTAGATGAATGAATCATACCACTTGTAAGGAAATTGAATGATGTGGAAAAAATTACACGAAGTGAAGTAAGCCAGACCCAAAGAAACACAGATTACATGGTTTTCCTCATTTGTGGGAGCTAGAATGTACCTATAAATCTATAAGTAAACATACTGGGTGGAATGCAGGAGGACATAAATAAATTAACTTAAGTATAATAGACACCACACTATAACAGACTCAAATTATTTATAAAGACTAAACCAAAGCCTAACAAAATGAGTACTAGAAAACAGGTACTTGCAAGGGGGAAGGGTCAAGAGGAAAGAGGTAGAAGAATGAATGGGAGAAATTAATAGAATGCAGGAAAGAAAGTATTATATATGCCACAGAGAAACAAGGGAAGGGGTTGGGTAGAAGGTGGGTTAAGATGTTAGTGGGATAACATAGATCAAGATAAACTGTGTACATGAATTGCTGTGTGAAATGGCCGAAAATATCCAATACCTAACCTAAAAAATCAGAAAAGTCAGGGAAAGAGTGGGATGGGAGGGGTGGGTGAGAATGTTGAAAGGGGTGACATGATCAAGAGATACAGTATTCTTAAACCATTCGGTCAAATGGCAACACCGTGGCACAACTACCTTCAGAAAATACAAATACATTTTAAAACATGTACTGGTGTTTCATTAGCCAACAGTGTAAATTACATAACCAGAAGAAAGCTGCTGCCTTGCTTCTTTCTCTGCTGATCCTTTGGTCTAGTCCTTAAAGCTCTTTAGTTCTCATAACATTGGTGATCCTGAACCTAACGGATAAAACTAGGCTATTTGCATCTTCCAGGACATAGTATATGATGCCTGGAATACCCTTGTGCCTCTGTCTCCTCTACTGCCTCATGTAATGTCCTCTCCTGCTCTTCTTGAGGCCTTTACTAGATTTTTCATCCCTTCCTCCTTTGTTTCCCTGTGTGACACTGAGGAAGCTCGGTCACTGAAACACTTGAGGAGCATAAGTTAGAGTCTGTCTGTATAACTAGAGCTTCAAGAGTCCATTGTCCTGACCCTTAGGCACCACCATATTGCATGTGTCAGGCACCCACCAGGAGTTGTGTCCATTGTGTGCTAACCTATCCAGTGCTATGCTATCATGGATGACATGTTGCAGACCCAAAGGCATTGGTTCACCAAAGACAGAGGGGCTAATGCTGTTTGGAAATATGAGTTATATCCAAAGCAATGCTGTCAATTTGCCACCCATGGATTATCCTCAACAAAAACACCTTTTGCTTGACTCATATAGCATAGGAAAGAGGATACATTTCCAAATTGCTGTTGGCTGAATACCTTTTGTTTTGCCTACCAATTTCACATGTTCTTATTACCTACCTGGTTCTTGAATACAGTGGAGTTCATGAACTCTAATTTAGATACATGCAAGATGAAGGATGTATCAAGAGTATAAATGGGTGCTTCTCCATTGTTCAGCAGTTACAAAGGACAACTATCAGAGTCAAATGGCCTCTATTCTAATCAGAAATGCCTTGCTTGCTACTTTCATGACTTTAGACAATTTACTTCTCCATTCTGAGACTTTGTTTCTTCCATTGTAAGCATAAGGACACTAATGACACTCAAATTATTCTGTTGTTATAAAAAGTTAAGTGGCATAAATGCATACAATGCTCTTAGCACAGGGCACTCACTAAAGATAGTTATTACTTGTTACTATTCACTGGGAAGAGAAAATCACAGGGCCAGGTATGCAGAGTTTGAAAGAACATTGTACCGTTCAGGAGAATAGGATGGACTGTGAATGGAATGGTAGGTGGAAAGGGGTAGAGGTCACATTTCATTGCTTTTCTAATACCTAACACAGGCGCCAAGCATGGCCAATGCACAGGTCATATTGGTGAGGATTGTGAATGACATAGTGAATGAGTACATACTTTTAGTCTGTGCATGAAGCAGCAGCAAACATACCTTGGACTGGATCATTGTTAGTAATAGAAATGTATTGCTCACCATTCTAGAAGCTTAGAAGTTTGAAATGAAGGTGCCAGCAGTTCAGTGTCTGGTCAGGGCCTGTCCCATTGACTTGTCATCTTTGCAGCATGCCCAAGGAGTAGAAAGGCTTCTGGGTAGAAATTGGCTGTGAGTGGCAACAGAAAAGACAGAGTTTTACTAAGAGGCAAACTGGAAATAATGATGGTACAGATTAAAACAGGCTTCTGGAGTGGATTCAGAAAGTTGAAGGGATGGGGTAATTCATGAAGGTACCTGGTCCAACTGATGAGAGAAATTTAGCAGTGTGTCAAGGCACAACAGCCTTGGTCCCTTGCTTTGCCTTCTGCTCTCCTGTTAAAGATCGTTTCCACTTAATCATTTACTTATCTACAAAAGAATCATGATAAACTTGGTGCTGGTGGCTCACGTCTGTAATCTTAGCTACTCAGGAGACTAACCTCTGAGGACCATGGTTCAAAGCTAGCACTAGCAGGAAAATCCTTGAGACTAAAAAAGCTACAAGGAGAACTGTGGCTCAAGTGGTAGAGTGCTAGCCTTGAGCAAAAAAAAGTTCATTGACAGCATGTAGGCTCTGAATTCTAGCCCAAGTACCAGCAATAATAATAATAATAATAATATCTATAAAAATAATACATGTTGTTTATATAACACCTGGTATGAAATAATCCCCTATTCTAAACACTATGCTTGTTCATTTTCCTTAATTAGTTGTACAAACAAGTTTCAATTTAACATAGCAACTTATGAGTACAATGTTAAATACTACACTTGTATTGAAGAAACAGATGTGGACAAAGACATGGTTAAAAACTTGCATAAAGTCACAGGATAAAATGACAGAACCAGCACTCGATCTCTTGGTGTATACTTCTGTGTAATGTCTTGCCTTATTCTGAACTATTCTTCAAGTGTTCCTAGTTCATTCATGTAAGAATGAACACTATTGGTACTTCATTCTAATCTTGTCATAAAGTGAGCAAAATCATTTTGCTCTCTATTCCTCTAGGCACGAGAATCTTGGTATGTTTTCAATTCCAGTAGGAAAAGATATCTTCTAAATCCCAAACCAAAACGTCTCAGAATGTCCTAAGTCACCACAGATTTTTGTTTTACTGTTTGGTCCAAGATTGGAACTTGAACTTGGTACCTGAAGCTTTCGCTTACTGAGAAACACTCTACCAACTAGGCCACGCCTCCAATCCCAACCCCCCAAATTTGTTGCTCACTTCTTGAGGTAATTATAATGTTTAACTCTGTAATTATTAACCGCATGGGAAATTACTTCAAGAAATTTTAATATGGGTTATTCTCTTAAACTCCCATTAACTCACAAATGTCTAGTTTATCAATCATAACATAAAACCATGCATAATCTGGATGAAAATGTGGCTTTCTTGATGTAGTGTTAACCTATGTCAATGTTGAAATATTTATATAAGTGGGCAAAAAAAATAAAGCAGGCCAGGGAGTTGTTGGTGATTGTGATGGCAGTGTCCTAATGCAAAAACTCAAATAGGTCTTTCTTGTCATTATTGCTGCTGTTAGCTTTTGTTTAGGTTTTTTTTTTTTTTTGGCTTGCTTGGAAAGTCTTCATTGGATACATTGTGAATTTTACCTTATTTGTTCCTGGCTATTTTTATCTTACTTCTCATACTTCTGAGGCTATATTTTGGGGATGTAATTAAGTCATTTGCAAATCATTCAGACTTTTCAAGACTCCCCCCCCCCCTTTTTTTTGAATTAGGACAAACAGCGGTCTTGATAGTTAATTTCCCCCTCCTTCCCTCCAGTCCAGGCAATGTCCTTCTAGTGCTTTATGGCTGACAAGCTTTTTCTGCTTCAGCAAGGAGAAGTCAGAACTCTTGTGTGCCATGTCAGGGATGACTCTGTTCCTACCAGTGGTTCTTCCAGTGGCTATTGAGTAATTTTCTTGCTGAAGAGACCAGAGAGACTCTTCATGGACTTGCACAGTGCTCCACCTTGTTCATTTTAGTCACCTTAGCATCCTTGGCTGCTCATCTCTGTTTCTTGGAGCTCACTGAGCTCTATTTCTATTTCTTTTTAAATTCCTGTGCCATGGCCTGAAAACTCTGTCTGGTCAGTAAGCTATCATGACAGTGGAGCTCACCATTGGTTTAGCATCTAGCAGAGGTAACTGTCCAGGACTGCCTGCTGATTGTAGAATGTAAGTACATTATATGAAATGTAAACCTAGGGCTGGGAGTTTGGCTTAGTGGTAACATGCTTATCACGCATGCACAAAGCCCTGGGTTCGATTCCTCAGTACCATATACACAGAAGAAAAAAGAAATCTGGACGTGGCACTGTGGCTCAAGTGGCAGGGCACTAGCCTTGAGCAAAAAGTATCTAAGGACAGTGCCCAGGTCCTATGTTCAAGCCCCAGGACTGGCAGAGAGAGGGGAGGAGAGGAAGGAGGGAGGGGGGGCGGTAAACCTATGCTTTTTCCTTTCATTACATTTTTTCTTCCATTTGGTTTTCCCCCTCCTACATCTCTGGAACTCCCTTTATAGTCTTCTTCGGCAGCTTCTTTTCTTCCTCCTTCTCCAAATGTTTTCCTTCTCAGGGATCATGTCTAAGTTTTCTTCTCCATTCCAACTAGAAATAATTATGTGCGTGCCTCATCAGGCCATCAAAACACAAATCATCGTGTTTTCCACCTCCCACCACATTATCAGTCTTGCCTGTCCTTCTGTTTCAACAGTTCAATCAACTCCATTCACATCCCTGCCACTTCCATTCAGCAGACACCGTGATGGCCCACTGGCCAACCATACAGTGATACATCTTTATTTTTATTTAATATCACCATGAAAGGTGAGGAATGAATTTAATTGACAGATATGATTACACTGAATCTTTTCCATCCTCTGCTTTTAAGACAAAACTTGTTTTCATCTTTATTTTTGTTTCTGATTGTTATTGTAAAGGTGATAATGCAGAGGTGACACAGTTACTTAAGTCAAGTAAGTGAGTATATTTCTTTTTGGACAGTGTCACCCTTCCCTTGCTTTCTCCCAGTGATTGTCTCCCATCCCCCACTACACAGTGTAGAGTTCATTTTCAGCATTGTGCCCAGTAACACGATGTTTTTTTTAAGGGGTCAGAAAATACAGGTTTGCCTGGGGGTGGGTTTCTGTTACAGATCAAAGACACCTCTCAAGAGACAGGTGCCTGGACACCAGGAGGCAGTAAGATAACACACAGGCATGCACTGCATCCTGTCTTTTGACAGGATCCCCGTGGGATGCCAAATGCTCAGAAACCTGTGTCTTCATACTGCCAGTAAGTTTCTCCTGACATCAAGCAGTCTCTGTGGACACATCCACTTACACTTCGTGCATCCAGTCACAGTTCACAGGGGGCCCTAGAATTCTCAGACCTCCCTATCCTTGGATCCTAGTGGTACCTCCAGCTTCAGGTTCCCCAAACACTTGGACACTAAACCCTGGCCTCCAGTGATGAAGAATTATCTTTATCTTCAACAAGACTGCATTAAGACATAAAAATAAAATATGACAGAATTGTGAGAAATGTTAATGGATTAAAGGCTGAGTGTTTGATGCTATTGAAGGATCACCATTACTTTTAAGTATTATGATGGTATGGTTATGTTTGAAATGGAGCATGTATTAGGAGTGTATATTTTTAAAATTTCAGTGGTCACAATATCCTGTTTAGAATTAATTATAAAATAAACTAGTAGTTGAGATAGAAGGGGAGAGAGGAGTCTATAAAAGAATCACTGGTTGCGGGTTAATACTTTATGATGCTGGTTATGAACTGACTAGATATATAGTTATTGTGTAGATGTACTGTATATTTATTGTACATAGTATGCATACATGTATATACATTCATATAACTGAATGAGCATGTGAATGAGTATATATATGGATATAAGATGTGTATATGAGTGTATGCATTTATGCGTGTATATGCAAGCATGTAGGCATAGGTGTGTGCATGTGTGTCACTGGGGCTAGAGAATTCTTTTTGGTATGGGGTAGGGAGTGTCTGCCCTACACTCCATGTGATATCATCCTTGCTCTCTACAAGCACCACCTCTTTCACTCATGACAACCAAACATGTTTCTATCTTTTGCCAAATATCCAATAGGGATGAGAACTGATTTATCTCATTACCTGTTTAGCAATTACTGCTGTTAACTTACTCCCTCTGCCAAACACGTGCACTCTATGTTCTGCAGTTCCAAGAGCTGTGCTCTGCTATACTGAAGCTACCAAGGGCAGACACTTTATCACTGGTGTCTACTGCTATATTTCAAGGATCTGGCATGGAGTAGAAAAGCAGCATTTGTTGTCTCAACTAAAAGATCTTTTCAAGCATGGTGGCTCATTCTCAGTTACTTTGGAGATGGAAAGCAGAATATGAAGCCATCCCAGAAGTTAAGGGAGGCTGTGTCTCAAAGAACAATCCAGGCATAGCGACTCATGCCTACAATCACAACTACACAGGTGGTGTTGGAGATGGTTGTCTGAGGTTGCCCCAGGCAAAAAGTACACATATTTTTTTTCTTAAAGATAACTTAAGCCTCAAAGGCTAGAGGTATGGCTGAAGAGGTATAGTATTTATCTATTTACTTTGCAAGAAAAGGCCCTGAGTTCAAACCCTAGTATGAACCCCCCCAAAAAAATCCTGAAAAAAAGGCAAACATGATGTCACTGACCAGAAAGGCTAATTGCGCCTGTGGGTAAGTTGGATACCTTGGGCTACCTCTGCATTTTCCTCTATAAAACCAAGACAGCGAGAATGGTTCTCCCAGGCTTTATCACAGGGACTTCTTAATAATGCATCTCAGGGGTGCTCCTGAGTAGAACATAAATCACATGACCAGGAATCTGAAGTGTTCGAGTCTGTCTATGCCCAGGAAATGTTGGGTGCCTGGCCTGCTATCATCCAGCTGTCCTGTGTGAGCTATCCTGAACTCCCTAAGAGCTTCCTGCTATGGCGTATGACATCCAGCTCACTCCTAGGCCTTGCACACCTGCCCTCTAACTCTCTCTAATCCTCCAGCCCTTTGAGGACTCTCAAACCCTCTTTTCCCTACTTATCCACAAGGTTTCCAGACTCATTCTTCCTCAATCCCAGCACAGCCACTTGCTCTTTATCCTGTCTAGAAAAGCATTTCTCCCAGTGTCACCCAACTAACCTCCAGTAGTCCTGCAGATTAGCTCAAATATCACTTCTTCCAAGAAGCCAGCTTTTAATCCACAAACTAACTTCCTTGAGTCTCTGTCTCTATAGTAACCCATACCCAAGTTCAGCATAATACATACCCCATAGGTTCATCTGATTTTACTGGGTTGGAAGTTGTTTCCTGCTATGTCTTGTGGTTGTTTTCTCAGTTCTATATTCCCAGGACACAAAAGTACCTTAGAAATTCAATGATTATTTATTCATTGCATGAATAAGTTCATTAATTAACATCAAGTTCTGGCTGAAATACTGCGTATGTGCAGTGTTACATGTGCCTATTGACTTACTTTCCTCACCACGATGGTAACTACTTCAACATGTAGAAAATCTAGTAGCCAGGAGATGGTGGCTCAAGTCTGTAATCTTAGCTACTCAGTAGGCTGAGATCTGAGGATCATTGCTCAAAGCCAACCGGGGACTCTTATCTCCAATTAATCGACAGAAAATCAGAAGTGGTGCTATGGCTCAAGTGGCAGAGCAGTAGCCTTGAGCTGAAGAGATTAGGGACAGTGCCCAGGCCCAGAGTTTAAGCCCCATGCACCACACACACACACACACACACACACACACACACACACACACACACACACACAATCACACACAGAGAGAAGAAAAAAGAGTAAAGAAAATCTAGTAAGATATATACCATTTTTCTGCACCTAGTAAGGGACCTATATGCATTATTTGATAGATTTTTGTCTCTTCTAAGCCTTACCCTCAGTCCTTTCAACTTGCATCACTACTTTTTTTTTTTCAGGCTGGCCTAAGGAGTAGGAGACAACCTCAAATTCGACCTCGTCACACTTGAAGGATGGGATTCTGATAACCTATGAAAGATGATTTTGTCGTAATGGGGTTTCATTTTCATATGACTATATTAGAAAGCAATTTCAAGGGAGGAAAAGGGAAAAAAAAACCCAAATGTGTCCTAAATGGTTAATGATCCTCAGCAAGCAATCTGTCCAGCATGAGAAAGATTTCTTCTGCAATCTGACAGCTGATCTATAATCAGGTTCCGCCTGGCTGCTCTCCTGAGCCCCTCCCACCGCCTCTCCATAGAGTGCAATGAACACCCAATGGAAAGAAAAAGCCCAAACCTTTTATGACATGCATTTCTGATTTCCCACAAGCTCACCACAGAGGGGCTTTGCAGATGCCTGCCAGATGTTGTTTCATCTTATGGGAGAGGAGGAATGCCTTCTCCAAGTGTGTCTGAGGTTTATGTTTGGTAAAATTATAGAGCTAGTACTTTCCCTTCTTCCCTCCCCACTTTTATTCATTCAATAAACATTAATTTAACAACTACTATCTCAGAACCCATGATTGCAATGATAAGCAACATGATTTCTGCCAACGCGAAGCTCCCAGTTTAATAAGGGATAAAGTGAAGTTAGGCAGACTATTGTAAAGAAGTGTAGTTACCACTCTGATAGGAAATGCAAAGAATGATGCAGAAATGCACTGGATCAGGCTGAGTATGGTGGTTCACGCCTAGAATTCTAGCTGCTTACAAGGGAAAAGCGATTTTATTTGATTACTTGAGCTCATATCTAAGAAATCCTTGCCTACCCCAAACTCACAAATATTTTTTCTCTATTTTCTTCCAGAAATGCAATGCTTTGTCTTAGAGACGATTTTGTATTTAGTGCCCAATATGATAGATAGAAATTGATACCATAGTATTTGAATAATAACACTTCATACACTGAACAACAGCTTTTGCACCTTTATTTCACATCAACTGATAAGGTAAGTGTGGCGCTGACCCATTGATCTATTTGTCTTTCTTTACACTAATATCACACAGTCTTTATTGATATAGATTTGCAATGTTTTCAAGTCAAGCTGTTTAAATAACTCACAGTTCTTTCTCAGAATAGTTTTAAAAACTTGTTTTTTGGGGGGTTTTTTTGAAGGCAAAAATCAACTGGTTAATTCCTACAAAAATACTGAAATTTTTATCTAGATATATTGCAGTTCCAGGTCAGTTGAGGAGAAAATAGGCATAATTCGAATTATTGAGTTTTCTAATCTATAACTATAAAATATGTATTTAAATCCTCTTTGTTTTTTCTTTGCAAAGTATTATAGATTTCCATGTACATGTCTTGAGCATTTTAGATGAGATTTATCTATAAGTACTTTATATTGTGATTCCTTTGAAAGTTGAATAACTTCTCTAATTTCACTTTTTAATGGTTTATTACATTTTAGATTTGATTCATATTATATGTGGACATTATATCCTGTAACACTGCTAATGCACATTTGTTCTGATGGGGAGGGTGTATATTTCCTTGGCTATTTATCAATATAAGTAAATGATATTATTTAGGAATTAAGACGTTTTACTTTTTTCCTCTGATACCAGGTTTCTTTCCATGTTATTTTCTCACTTTATTGCATTGATTAGAACTTCCAACACAATGTTGAGTAGAAGTGTTGAGAGTAGACAACTGCATTTTTTTATCCTTGAGCAAAGTCATTTAGTCATTCAGAATTAAATGATAATTGTGTAAAAAAAGAGAACCAACTAATTTAATCTGATACAAAGCAATTTACCAGAACAAGTCCACAGCATCACTTAATACTTATCCCTAGTATTCTGGGTGAGATATTTTATTGGAAATGGGTGAGATTTTGCAATGCTTTTCTTCTTTTTAAATTATCACATATTTTTGCAAGGTTAGTCTGTCAGCATGGTGAATGACAGTATCAATCACTTATTGTCATTGTGACAGAATACCAGGAACAACAATAAGGGAATAAAGATGTATTTTGGTTCACTCATGGTCAGCTGGCCTGGTGGCTAGGGAGCATTTAAGGACTCAGTATATCATCAAAGCAGAAGAAAGCTGTTCACCTCGTGGTGGCCAGGAAGCAGACAGAAAATAAGAGAGGAGGAGTTCAGACAATAGATGTGCCTTTCAAAGACTTGCCTCCTATATCTCACTTCCTCCAACCAAGACCTGTTCATCCCTGCCCATTCAGTATGAGCCCATCAATGGATTGATCCACTAATGGAGTCGCTGTCCTCCTGAGCCAATTACCCACACCAGACTGCCACCACCTAGGGACTAAGACTTTAACCTGTGATTTCTTTCAGAGGAGACTTTATATCCAAACTATAACAATCTCATTAATTTTCAGATGTTCAGGATAAACCAAGGCGCAGCTTTAGTTCCATCTGTAGACTTCATTCCTCAGTGCCATGTGTTTGAGTTTCCTATTGCTTCTACAAGAAATGGTTACACATTGAGTGTCTAATAGCAATCACAGTTTAGTCACTTCCGGTTCTGGAGTTCAGAAGTGCTGGATGACTCTTGCAAGGCTAAAATCAAGGTGTCAGCAAACCTAACTCTTTCTGGAGAGTCCAGAGAGAAGTCTGGCTCCTTCCGTTCCAGCTTCTGAGGTTGTCAGCTTTCAGTGAATCCTGACCACAACACTCTTATCTCTGCTTCCCGAGTCAAATCAGCTTCTAGTGAGACTTCTCCTGTGCATGTCTAGTACAAAGACCACTGGTAAATTCATCTATCCCATCAGATAATCTTCCATCTCAGGACCCTTAACTTAATCACATCTGCAAAAAATCTCTTTTATTATATAAGGTAATATTCAAAGGATTACAATGTGACATTGTTTGGAAGCCGCTATTTAGCCTATCACATGTGGGACATTGCATATTACAGATTTGGGAAATTAGGGCACAGACTTTTGTGGGGTCCATTATTATTCCTAAGCTCGTTGCATATGATTGTTCTGGAAATGTTAATAGATGGAATTGAAATTTGTACATTTATTCTTCATACTTCTTAGCTCTTCTCTCATACTCTTCATCTATTTCATTACATACCATTTTCAGGCTAATTACTTTGCTGAGTCTTTCAGCTCATTAACTGACTGGCTATTTTTATTCTGAGATTTATCTATCTATATGTATATATATATATATATTACTAATTATCCTACTTCTAAGTTCCAGAAATATGGTTCTGTTTCATCGAAGCCAGCTTTTCAACCCTTGGGGATACCTATTCTGAACTCTTTTAAATATATCATCAGTTAAATTTGCTTTGGAAAAAGCTGGTTTTTATTCAGTCTGCTGCTTGTCTAAGGGTATCGTATTTTTAAATACTTGATCATTCTTGGTTGCATCTATTGTACTTAAAAGCTTGAATGAACAGTATTAGAAAATGGAATACATTGATTTTTGTTTTTGTTGTTGGTTGTGGGGCTTGAACTCAAGACCTGGATGCTGTTTCTGAGCCTCTTTGTACTCTAGGATAGCACTCTACCACTTGAGCCCCAGTGCCACTTCTGGGTTTTGAATGGTTAATGGGAGATAAAAGTGTTAGTGTTGTAAGTACAAATGAGAGGAGGGATGCAGAGCCAGTATTGTACATCATTTTTAATATTTTGTGTCTCTGGATATGAACCTTATTCTCCCATGTTGACCTGAGACTTCTAACTACTTTTTTGGAGTCATTAATTATACCAACTCTTTAAAAATAAACTGTTTTCTAGTACATATCTTTTGGGCGTGTGTGTGCGTGCGTGCGTGCGTGCGTGTGTGTGTGTGTGTGTGTGTGTGTGTGTGCTCATTATGTTGAACCGGGGCTTGAACTCGGGGCTTTGGTGCTCTCCCTTGTTTTTTTTGCTCAAGTCTGCTGTTCTACCACTTGAGCCACACCTCCACTTCTGGCTTTTTCATACTTAATTGAAAATAAGAATGTCTCAGACTTTTCTGCACAGGTTGACTTTGAACCAGGATCATCAGATCTCAGCCTCCTCTGTAGCTAAGATTAAAAGCATGAGCTTCCAGTGCTTGGCTTAAATACATATATTCTTACCAGTTCTCTCACTGTATTTGTTTTTGTAGTGTCAGAACTCGTGATACAAATCCTTCGAAGAAGGGATCACATTGTCCAAAAAGAGAAATGTACTCATTGCCTGACTTATAAAATGGTAGCTGCTCTGTATTTTTTTTTAAAGAAACCTTTCAAGAAAGTTGCTTTCTTCATTTATGTATTGGTTCTCGGAGAGTTGTGACTAACGAGCGGAAGGCATTGCCAATGCTTGTATAACAGGAAGAGGAAGATTGGCTCAATTTGTAGCTGTTCCCCATTTTTTTTCCTTTACTTGGTTTATCTGCTTTTATTCCCCTCTACTTTTCTCCCCAGGTATTCTCCGTGTTGCCTGTGTGTGTGTGTGTGTGTGTGTGTGTGTGTGTGTGTGTGTGTGTGTGTGTGTGTGAGAGAGAGAGAGAGAGAGAGAGAGAGAGAGAGAGAGAGAGAGAGAGAGAGAGAGAGAGAGAGAGAGAGAGAGAGAAAGAGGAAGTCATGGGGCTTGAACTCTGGGCTTGGGCCCTGTCCCTGAGCTCTTCAGCTCAAGGCTACTGCCCTACTCCTTGAGCCACAGCACCACTTCTGATTTTCTAGTGGATAATTGGAGATAAGATTCTCCCGGACTTTAGTGCCCGGGCTGGCTTTGAACTGTGATCCTCAGATCTCGGCCTCCTGAGTAGCTAGGATTATAGGTGTGGGCCAGCTCCTTGCTGCCTCCTACTTTGGCATTTCTCTAGGGCCATTATGGAGAAAGTAGCATTAACTTCAGCAATTCCTTTCCCCCAAAGTAAGTTTCTTATTTCTCTTTTGTGTTAAATATTTTTTTCTTTTCTTTCCTTTTGTTTTGTTCGTTTCATTTTCTTTGCCTATGATTTGTAACCATAAGTAAAATTGCTGGCTCATCAATGTGTTTATCTTGAACTCTAAGAGGTATTGTCAAATTGTTCTGTGGAGAATGGAACCATTTCCCTTCTTTGTATATACTACAGAAGAGTCAATATTCTTCCATGTCATCAAAATGTTTAGCATCTCCACCATCCATAACTTATGGGCATAAAAACAAATCTCATTTTAGCTTTATTCTTTATTTTTCTGGTTACTGCTGTGAAATGGTATCTTTGATGATTGTTTTACTGAGTATTTTGATATCTCATCTATGAGTTAACTTTATTTTATTTTACTGAGAAGCAGTTTTTTGTATATATATGTATTTATATTTTCTAGTCAGTCTTATTGCTCAAATTGAATTGTAGATATCCCAATTTGTGATCTATCTCTATACTTCCTTTACAGTAGCTTTTAAATTGTAAAAGATAATTGGCTTGGGCGGGGAGGGGAGAGAAGGGGTAGGAAGGGAAGAGAGAGAAGGGAGGGAAGGCCCAGAGCCTTATGCATGCTAAGAATGTGTTCTATCAGTAAGCTTCAACTCATAACACTCTTTTTTTTTAATTTTTGCCAGCCCTGGGGCTTGAACTCAGGGTCTGAGCACTGTCCTTGGGCTTTCTCAAGACTCGAGTTCTACCACTTGAGCCACAGCACCACTTCCAGCTTTTTCTGTGTATGTGGTACCTATGAAACGAACCCGGTTCTTCGTGCATGCTAGGCAAGCACTCCACCACTAGGCCAAACTCCTATGACTCTATAGACATAATGTTTATTACATAAATTAATATGTATCTATGATATACAAACCCTTAGCCTAATTTTGATTATGTTCTAAAAACTAAGTGCCAGTGATTGTATACAGAGATTCCCGTCTTGAACACTCATTTGTCGAACATGCCATTTGAAATAAGATGCAAATATCAATGTTAATAAATTCTTAAATAAAAAAGAAGTAAAAAGAATAAGCTTCAACTCCAGCAAAAGTATCCCTATTTAAATATTTTTTCAAACATTTACAAAGGTTGAATATTTTCTTTTCTATGTGAATGCTAGACCTAAAAGTTAAACCTAAATGAAAATAAGAAAAAGCAGGAAAAAAAGATACTGGCTTTAGTGTACTATAATTTATGTACTTCTGTATGTCTATGTGTTATTAAAATAAAACTTTTCTACCAGTCTCTTGTTTTTCTGGCCGTCATGGGGCTTGAACGCTGGGCCTAGGCACTGTCTCTGAGCTCTTCAACTCAAGGCTGGTGCTCTACCACTTGAGCAACACTGCCACTACCCTACCAGTCACATTTTTTAAAAATTATTTTATTTTTCTGCTAGTCCTGGGCTTGAGCTCAGGGCCTGAGCACTTGAGCCACAGCACCACTTCCGGCTTTTTTCTATGTATGTGGTACCAAGGAATCGAACCCGGGTCTTTGTGCATGCTAGGCAAGCACTCTACCACTAGGCCAAACTCCTAGCCCCTACCAGTCACTTTTTAAAGGGTTATATAAAGGGTTAATATAAAACCTTTTATATAAGCAAAAAGGGTTTTATGTTCCATCTTGAATTCACACAAAATATGGAGTATGTAGTGTTTTTGTAAGAGAAAGAATGAGGTAGAGGGAGAGATTTGTCAACCTATTTCTTTAATACATAATCAAGTATTCTCATATTTTTCCTTCAGAAGAGTATGCATTTTCCTTAGTTTCCAGTGTCTCCAGTTGCATGCCTTCAGACAATCTAGTAGATGAAGTGCAAAGAGGCTGCCTGATCCTATTGTTTTCCTAAGAAAGGGATTCTAATATTCTGTCTTCTGTCATATTCTCACCCACTATACAGGCTACTTTGTTTGCCTGGTATTACTTGACTGAACTCAGGGTCTTTTCCTTGCCAGACTAATATAAGTGAGCTCTGCTGCTTGAACCATGCCCACAAAGTCTTCATTTTTTCACATTTTTTCTCACAAAGGGTCTCATACTTTTTGCCAAGGGTAGACCTCAGAATTGATCCTTGTGCCTATACGTTTTATGTAGCTAGGGTTACAGGCATGTACCACTATGACAGCTTTTACAGGGTTTTCCACACGGAAGTAAGCACATCCCATTCTTTATTCAAGTTGAGTATTAGGATTATCAAATACGTTTTTGACTCTAATGAGGCAATAACATATTTTTTCCTATAATCTTCCAGTATTTGGAGTTACAATATGAATTATCTAAAATTAAATCCCCTTACATATGTGAAATCATCCTAACTTCATCATAATAATGTGTAGGTGGAGAGAGACTGAGAGACCAACCAGGAACAATGTTCATTTTTTAAATGATTTGCATTATTTTTAGCCTATCTGTTCATGAGTTTGACAGTTGCATATTTTTTTTCACAAAATCATTGTCTAGTATTGGTATATTATACTCTTCTTCTAAAATGGAACTAATAATATTACCTTAATCCTGTTTGGCTTTTCTATAGGAATGCCTTAAATACTAAGATTCCCTGTTTCATGATTTTCTTTTTTGGCAGAACTCATCTGTAACTCCAACTGTAGTGGTATATGTTTAACTTACTCTCAACATTCTCAAAGACAGTAGTGTATTCCAGCTTCTTTTTTGTGCTACTTTTAGAAAGCTCTGTGTGTGTGCGTGTGTATGTGTGTGTGCGTGTGTGTGTGTGTGTACATACTTAAAACTTAATGGTCTAGTAGAAATTTGCCAATCTATTTACTTCTTCTAAAAACAATCATTCATTCTATTCATTTATCTTTTGAATTGTAATTCATTTTATAAATGTATCTTTTTCTCCATTCAACCCTCATCTTCTTTACTTAGACGTTATGTCTTTTCTCTTGATAAATCATGCCCATTTATGTTATTCAAAACACTTTGTTTTGTCCATCTATTTTAAGTTTGATTTCTATTCATTTTATGCTATCTTTCTTAGTCTCTATATTGATTATCCTTGATTCTACTTTATTTCATTTTACTCCAGGTTCTAAATGAATATTAGTATAATCAATTTTTAGATTTTAGCACATTCAAGAGCTCTACCACTTGAGCCTCAGCACCACTTCTGGCTTTTTTCTATGTATGTGGTACCGAGGATGTGTGGATATGTATATGAATATATATTTGAGTTTATGACTACTTGACATATTTAGTAGCATATATTAATTGTACAAAATTATTTCATTGTTATATTTTCATACATGCATACAATGCACTCCAGTCAGAACTCATTCTCTGCATGATTCCCCCTATCTCCTCTTTCCCCTTCTTAAAACAATTTTTGTAGATTTCCTCATGTCATTTTTGGGTGTATATATGACAGATTTTAACAGTATTCCCCCTCATTTACCTGGTCCTTTGGCCTTCTTTCCCTAGTCCCTTCACCCAACAGGATTTGTTTTAATTTCCTGTCATTTCCATTTTTAAATTTTTTTCATATATTTTTTATTGTAATTAATAGAAGGGTTACATGATATTTGCCAGATAGATGGTGCATTAATTCCCATACATTGATACCCTTTCACATGTCTTGGTCCCCATTTCCGTCCCCCCCACACCCACCCCTCCTCTTGTTTTCCCCCCCCCATTCCCTATCCAATTTCAAATAACCAAATACAAATATACCCGATATATCCGGTATAAATTTTTTAATCTAAATTAATCATGCTAAGAGTTTTCACCATTATAATTCACACACATATGTTATAATTTAGTTGGATTAACATCTTCTATGCTCTTTTTCTGAATCCCACCTACCTTCTACTGTTTAACAGCTTTTAATGAGACTCCTTATGCTATTCAAATATATAGATACAGTATTTCAATATTACTCATCACTCTGTTTCTCTCTTCTCCCTTCCCTTGTTCCTTCCCATTCATATTTACAATAGTCTCATAGTTACAATCATGCTTTACACATATATATATGCACATACATGCATGTATGTATGTTTATGTCCATGTAAATGTATATTTATATTTGGACTAGATCCCACAAATGAAAGGAAACACTCAACATTGGCTTACCTGGGTAGACATGATGATCTCCAGTTCCATTTTTTTCCATGACATAGAAGTACTATACAGGCTTTCTCTACTCAGTGGTTGTTGAAAACTTCAGCTGATTCCACAATTCGGCTATTTTGAAGAGAACTGTAAAAAAAAAATACATGTATCTTTCTTGCATATTGATTTATACTCCTTCAGATATATGACCCCAAATTATTGAGTGGTATTCTAAAACTCCCCCCACTTTTGTTTTTGAGGAACCTCAATGCTGATTTTTATACCAGATGCACTAGTTTATGCTAATGCATGCTCCTCTTCCACATCCCCCATCCTTGTCAGCATTTGTTGTTTGTTTTCTTGATGATTGCCATTCTGCAGGTGATGGAATGAAAGGGCAATGAGATGGAAACTTAGTGTGGTTTTGACTTGCGTTTCATTTACAGCTAAGAATTTTGAACCTTTCTTCATGTAACTACTAGCCAAGTTGTTTCCCCATTTATTGACTGAACTATTTGTTCTTTAACTGTATAATTCTTTTTTATTTTATTTGTTTTATTTTAATGGTGATGTACAGAGGGCTTACAGTTACAGAAGTAAAGGAATGAGTACATTTCTTTCTAAACAGTGTTATCCACCCACTCATTTCTTAGTTCTTTGTATATCCTCGATATTAATCCTTTATCCATCCAATAGATGACAAAGATTTTCTCTCTGTAGATTGTCTCTTGGGTCTGGTAATGATTTATTTTGTTCTGTTGAAATTTGTTAATTTGATGCCATCTCACTTGTCAACTCTTGCTCTTGTTTTCTGTGTGCAACTCAAGTCCTACTCCAAAACTAATTTATCTTTCAGAGCTTTCCTGTACTAATGTTAAAGTTTTAGATCTTTCATTAAGATCTTAGATTCAGAGGAATAACAGAGTGAAAGATAATGATAGAGTTCCCTCTCCTTCCATGTAGATAATCAATTTTTCTAAAACAGAAGATTCAATCTTTCCTCCAGTGTATATGCATGTTTCCTTTGTCAAAAATTACATGGATATAGAGCTTTGGTTTTATTTCTCCTTTTTTCTTCTATGTTGTTCCATTTGTCTATTTTACTTACTGTATAGTAACTATCTCCTGACAGTTTTTATACTTACTAACTTCCTGACAGTTTTAATTGATAGCATAGTTTTTACTTTTATTTTTATGCAAATTTCTATTCATTTCCTAATTATTCCTAAATAATTTCTATTCCTTTCATAGAAATCTTGGATATTTAGTGAACATTTTGTTTTTCACTCGTAGGGCTTGAGCTCAGGGCCTAAATGCTGTCCCTGAACTCTTTTGCTCAAGGCTAGTACCTACCACTTTGAACCATAGCTCCAAAGCTCTTTTTCTTTTTATGAGTGGTTAATTGGAGATAAGAATCTCATGTGGACTTTTCTGCCCATGCTAGCTTAAAACATGATCCTTAGATCTCAGACTACATGCATGAGCTACCAGTGCCTGGCCTAAATGGACAATAAATGTAGAAGACATTCACTATCACATTCTCTCATTATTTCTGTTACTACATAATATATTTTTATTTCTGACTTATTTTCAACATTCTTTAAAGTTAATTGTTGATTTTTATTATTATTTTGTTATACACTTATCTGTTATCTTTAATATCAAAATTCTTCCCCAGGTCACAAGTTACTTTTTTGCTGATAAATACATTTCAATTGCTGGTTTAGTAAGGGTTTATACTGTTGGTTTTGGCCAGTCCTGGGACCTTAACTTTGGGAACTGTCCCTTGGATTCTTTTGCTTAAGGAAAGCACCACCTGAGCCACAGTGTCACTTCTAGCTTTTTTTGAGTAGTGAACTGGAGATGATTTTCATCGACATAATATTTGTTTACATCTATGAAACACATAAGTAAATCACAAAGTACTTGGAAAAAAGTATTTGCAATGTAGTCACCCTGAAGAAAATGGCGAGTTTAAGTTGATGGCACTGGTAACAACTCCACATTAATCATTATTTAATGTATACATGATCAAAAACTTTTTTCTGATATTTGAGCTCCTTCTATGTATTTGTATTATATACTGTTTAGTTCTTGCATTTTAAATTCCACTCAATTTTTTTCTTCCAATAATTCTATTCATTAAAAGTTTGATGATTTCATCCTTGTGTTTATCACTTGTATTAATCTTGTTCTTTGGCTTCTCCTTTGAATGCTTTTCTTTTTGAATTTAGATATCCTTTTCAATGTATCTACAGCTCTGAAACCCCTATGGACTATTCACCAAACATCTTTCTTTGCAGAGAGATTTCCATTCCCTGTTGAGCAGGGCAGTCGCACACATTGGGGGAGGGAGGGATGTCTCAGAACCCTAATTTCTAATAAGGAGAAGCTGTGGTTGCAAATAGATACCTTCCTCTTGAAGCTCATGCAGAAACAGACATACTTTGTGTCTCTTGTTAGCAGGAACTTCCTCTCTCTCTCTCTCTCTCTCTCTCTCTCTCATTATTTTATTTGTAGTGAAGCTCCTTGAGGGTTTCAGGTTTATTCAGGGTCTTAGTTCCAAATTCCACCTTTAAAAGACCAAAGAACGACTTCTTTTTTTCTGGGTGGGTGAGTCTAGAAGATGCTTCCAGAATATTCTGTATGGGTGTTCAATAGTGTCCCCATGGCTTTAATTTACAGATATCCTTCTGTTCTAAGCCCCTGGGGATATATCTTACCAGCTCAGAAGCTCAGTTATACACTTGAAAGAGTGCTACATCTATCCATCATTTCCAACTGATATTTTTTAATTCAGAAGATTTTTTTTCAAATAGTCTCCAGAGAGCCAGAGAAAGAGATATTCTAACTGCTTCCTGTATTTCAAACAGAACTCAAACTTGGGGTCCACTAATAACCTATTATTAGCTTTCCCAGAGTTATTAAGCATTCATTGTTTTCTTAATTAAAATATCTTTCCTGCCATCCAAAGGGATTACTTTTTTCTTTGTTTCGATTTTGCAAAAGGAATAAAAAGCAAGTGAATTCAGCCCACCATCTTGACCTAAGTTTTGACCTAGGCATTGAAGTTGCCAGGTGGAAATGAAGACTTAGGCAAGTCCATGTTCATTAAAAATGCTTTCCTAAGAGTCAATGAAAGCTTAAATAGAGAACACTGGGAACTAGGACAGAGATGCAAGAGGAATCTACAAGGAACTTCAAGGATATGTGAATGGATCTTGCATGCTACAATAAGGAGTCTGGCTTCTGCCATGTATCAGCAAGAGCTGCTTTTATTTGTTACTTATCAGGTGGTAGACGCTGTACTGGAGATTTTAACCTGGGACTGCTGGTTCTCTACATTTTATAAATAAAGTAAAGCAAAAAGAGTTTGGGTGTGACTAAGCTCTATACAGATTCTCAGAATCAAGGCCTGGCTTCTGTCTAAATGACAATGCTCATGAATTCAATCACTTCCTACACTGAGCCCCAATCAGCAAAAGTATGCCAGTAAATGTTTTTAACACAAACATGAAACTATAAAAGTGATTACTCTGGAAGGTTCTTCCATTGACCAGGCAGTAGAAAGATGGAAGGAATGACACCTTATTCTTGGCTGTTTATTCCACAGAAAGGTGCAACCAGGGAAACAAAGAGAAAAGCAAATGGGGAGCCCTACAAAGAAGAGGTAACACCATTGGCTCCACTGTTTAAGGGTGAGAGGCCATTAGAAGGCTCTCTCTGACTTTTTCCTCCCACTATGACTTTTAAAAAACACAGTTGTATGGGAAGTGGATTACAGAAAGTCAAAGATTAAAGAATAATATCTTACTTTTCTACTCTGTTACCTTATTTATAAGAGTAGAATGCATGGACCTCCTTGGCTGGGGAGTGGAAATGAGGAATATAGGACTATTTGAACAGATTAGTTTTTTGAAAACTAGCAGTGTGCCAGCTATATTGCCTTTTTGAAGAGGGAAGGAAGTGGAGAGAGATGTAAAGTCTGGATATATTATGAAGTACCTGGGAAATGGAAGTGAGTAGAAGGACAAGTGAGTTTTTAAAAAGAACATAAAATGGCAAAGAAAAACGTTTGAATCATTTTGTCTCTGCATCTGCCTTGTCCTGGTCTAGGAGAGCTGTTGTAACAAAATATCATACACTAAGTAGCTCATGAACAATGGAAAGTTTATTTCTCTCAGTTTTAGAAGTCGAAAAGAAGTCCAAAATTCAAAGTGCAGATTGGTGGGTAAGAATCTCCTTTCTAGTTCACCGATGACAATTTCTTACTGTGTCTGAACATGGTGTCGGGGCAATATAGTTTTCTGGAACATCACGTACAATGGCACCATTGAAGGCCCCTCCCTCTGGTTCACCTTCCTAAAGTCCTTTCTAACACAATCTCAACCTACAGATTTTTTGAAGACCACAGCATACCTTGGTACTAAATCTGGCATGCAGCCCCATCTTTTCCACTCTCTTCTTTATGTTTATGTTTATGTTCATCGTGTGATACTCTAGACTTTAATCCTAAGTCTTTTTCTCTTTTTTGTTTGCCAAGATCTTTGGAAGTTAAATGTATTCATCAAGAAAAGCACTAAATACCTACAGCCACCAAGGCTGCAAAAAACATGGTACAGCTTAAAAGAAAAAGGAGTTACAAGATAGGATCAGAGAAGCTTATTTGCCTACTGATTTGGTTACCAGGCACCAAAGAGGATTTATTCACTTATTCCACAAAAGTTTCTTGAACATATACTAAGCTCTAGACATTGCCCTTTATGCTAGTGAGTAGTCATGAATATAATATAGGTTCTCCATTGTTTATATTCTTGTAGGGATAGCAGGACAATGAACGCACAAATATAGTATGCCAATGAGTCCCTAGAGAAATGATGAAAAATGAACCAGAGAGTTTTGGAGGAGCTGCTGTGTAGTAAGGTCATTTGGAGGAGAGCTCGGTAGGGAAGGGCCACATGAGCTAAAGGAAGTGAGAACAAGCCCTGTGGCTCACAGAGGACAGAGCCAACGCCACAGTTCCAATAATGTGCAGTGCCTTAAAGCTTTGGCCAAGGACTTGGTGTGGTGAACAAGAAAAGGGTATTGGAATTGAGGCTAAACAGCCAGCAAGGGGAGAATAATGTAGGGTCTTAGTGCCAACTATAAGATTTTAGAGCATTAAGGAGTGATATGGCAAACCATCTGAGGCTTTTGAAGAGAGAAGTGAAATATTCTGACATGTTTTTAAAGGATCTCTGTGGGAGCTATCTGGAAAATAAATTGTAGGGGATAAGGTCTTAAGTGGAAAGGCCAGTTAGGAATTTAAACAGTATTCCAGAAGAAATATGACTGTGTCTTAGGCCAAGATCCTATCAGTAAGGATGTTGAAAAATGTTTAGATTATGGACATATTTTGAAGTTATGGCTAACTGGGTGTCTAAAAAGATTGGATATGGGGCATGTGAACAAAGTATAAAGAATGATTTCAACTTTTTTGTCTTCACAGCTGGCATAATGGATTGCCAGTGACTGGGGTACTGGAGATGGAATTGAAGATATGAAGCTCAACTTTAGACATGAAAACTATGAGATAAGCAAGAGGGAATGATGTATATATGAATCTTGACAGGAAAGAAGCTCAGGTTTCAATTATAGCTGGGACTATGTCAAAGTAGCATTAATGACAGTCACAAAATGAACTAAGGTCATTGATAAGTGAATGTTTCTTGAGGGGGGCAGGAATGGAAGTGGCCAAGGAATGATTTTTTTTGAGCCTAGATCTAGCATAGGATCATCAGGAGGTATAGAGAAACTAGCCAAGGATATGAAGAAACATCTGGTGAGTGGCCAGAGTTGCACTGCAAACAGAGGAAAATAGGAAGGCATGTATGTTATCACACTGAACTAAACCCATTCTGACACCCTTGAGAGTGAATCTCTTAGATTCCTTTAATCCCTGTACCATGAGATTACATGAGGACAGCACTCTCAGTAGAAAGGTGGATGGCTTCCAGGTAGACAATGATATCTGTCATCACTCATCTTTTCAAAAAGACAGGATATGGCAGGAGCAAAAGAACAAGACTCAGAAGGAATTTGAACAGCCAGTGGGTTGCGATGCCATAGGAGACAGCTTTGTACGATGCCCCAAATAATTCAGAACTGGCTTGAAGAGATCCACTGACAATAATCAAGGCACTAGGAACTTAATTTGGGAATAAAATAGGAGTTTGATTAAACCCTGAAATTGTGATCAAAGACAGAGATTTGATTGCATAAAGCATTTAAATTTCCTGCAAAATAGAAAAAAGGAAAAACATAAGAGTGTCAAAGACAACAGTCTAAAGAAGTATTTACACAATTATAAAGGATAGGGTTAATTTTTTTTAACATACCAAAAGTTTTACTCAGGGAAAAGACTGATAAAAAGTTTGAAAAATGAGCAACCAAAACTATCATATAGCTACAGTAATATATATAATATATACACATGTATGTATCCATATACATATATATGGCCAATCAATGGGGGGAAGGATGTTAAATCTCACTCCAAATTTTAAATGCAAATGTAAGCAATGAGATATCATTAATCATCTTTCTGAGTTGCAAATACTAAAAAGACTGATAATCTTCACTTTTGTCAAGGGTAGAGGGAAACAAAAATCGCACTCACTGTTGGAAGAAGTGCAATTGAGACCTTTTAAGGAGTAATTCATCAATATCAATAAAAATGTTAATAAATTTTAGAATGGTTTTAGATTTGCATAAAAATTGAGCAGATAGCCTCCTCTTATTTGGGAGGCATCTTGCATGATCCTGTGACAGATAGGAATTATCACTGGAACAAGAAGAAAGTAAATTCCTCTGCTTCAATCAATATTGAAGCACAAACCCACAGTGTCTTTTTCCCTACTCTTCTTTGCCAACAATGTATGGAACATGTTCTGCCCATATCCTCCACTCTTATGACAGAAACCAATCTACCAAGAGCAGATAGAACACTGAAATGTCCCCAGAGACAAACTGGCCTCTCACCCTTATCTGATAGGAGAAACCTCTCTTAAAACAAAAGGAAGGGTTCCTTTAAAAGTACCAGACTGGAAAAATTGCCAGACCTTCCTATACCCCAGCAACCAGGCAAAAGGCTTACTTTTAAATTGATCTGGGGCAATCTAGTTTCTCTTAATTAGAGCTGATCTCTTCTCTTAGGTCTAAATCCCCTTTCCCTTGGATTAAATCTTTTGCCCGTGAATTTATGTTCTCTACTACAGAGTCCAGTAACACTACCATTTGTGTGTCAAAAATTAGGACCCAGTAGGAATTCATTAATATTACCACAAGTTATTAACTTTCCTCAGATTTCCTTAGTTTTTACCATTTCTGTTCCAGCTTTCATGCAGAAGACCATGTTCTATTTAATCACCATGTCTCCCTTAGGTGGTTTTTGCCTATGACAGCTTTATATAATTTTCAGTTTTTAATCACCTTCAGAGTGTTGAAGAGAGGTAGCTCCACATTTTATAGAATATTCTGCAACTGGGATTGTTTTTGTTGCTTTTTCTCTACCTTAAAAAAGGTTCTGTGTTGTTGGGAAAAGGATCAAAGAGGTGACATGCCATCTTCCACGTATCAACATCAAGGGTGAATCCTATCCATGTGACTTCTCATCACTGATGTTGATCTGGTCAAGGTAATGCTTATCTGGTTCTCCTTCATGGTCTTTTGCATATTGGACTCAGAAAGGAAAGCCATTGTGGATAGCCCAGAACAAAGAAGGGGAGGGAGTACTCTAACTCCTTGTTGTGTATTTATTACATAAAATAATTTAGTATTCTTCTGCACAGGAGATTTTTGCCTTCTTCATTTATTTCCTGGCATTAATATGTACTCACAGAGTACATATTAAATAATAAATAATTAAATAAATAAACTCATAGAGTTTATTTAGATGCGGTTACCACCTAGCATTATTTATTTTGTTGCCAAACTCTTTCCAGGTTTTCCTTTGTGCGTTTATTCAATTGGCCCCCGAGTCCCTTTGTAGCAGATACTTATACTGCTTCTGCTAACAAACATAAGCCCATGAATCATCTAAAAGCAGGATAAAACCATGATTTATCAGTCTGCATGTTGTTTCTGTGTCTTTGTTTTGACTCTGTTTCTGTCTCTCTCCATGTCACTCTCTCTCCTTTGCATTTACCTTGAAATCCAAGGACAGAACTCATCTGATAACATCTCTGTGTGGTGAGGGGAGGGACACACTCTTGTATGCTGAATTCATGGCCTGAGAACTGTGCATCACTTTCTTTCTTCCAGGTTGGCACTCCACCACTTGAGTCACAGCTCTACTCCCAGCTTTTTGATGGTTAACTGAAGAGATATGACCCTCCTAGACTTGCCTGCCCTGAAGTGACTACAACCCAGGATTCTCAGATCTCAGTTTCTAGAGTGGCTAGTATTCCAGGCTTGGCCACTTGGGCCTGGATATCTGACATCATCTTTCCAATGGGAATGCACCCCAGGAAATAAGACAGATCCCCTCAGGTTCAGGTCACCAGCCAGGCAGCAATAACTTGCTAACTGTGCTCAGTGGTCTCATGAGACCCCCTCCTACAGCTAATGGAACACACTTAGACAGGGGCTGTTTCCACACAGCTTCCCACGCTCCCCTAACTCTTCCTCCTCTACTCCGTTTTCTGTATGAAAACTAGTTGGCTAGCTACTTAGGACGCTGAGATCTTAGGATCACGGTTCAAAGCCATTCTGGGCAGAGAAGTATGTGAGACTCTTATCTCAAATAGCCAGCTAAAAGTCAAAAGTGGAGGTGTGGCACAAGTGCTACAGCACCAGTCTTGAGCCGGGGAGGGCAGGGGGAATAAGCAAGAGCAAGAAGTCTTGAGTTTAACATCCAGGACTGCCACAAAGAAAAATAAAAGCAGAAAATCCTAGGGTGCTTATTTTTGAATACCATAGGAAACTTTAGGGTTGTGTGCATAGATACTGTTGTAATTCAGAAGAATTATTTCTCTCAGCATTCTTCTTTCTTTTTTATGAGAAAATGGTGGAGAGTCATTAAAAGGATGACCTTGATCACAATGCATTGTATTGATAAACTGCTTTGTTGAAAGGCAACTCCTTTGTACAAACCCTTAAAGATAACTGAATAAGAAAAGAAAATGGTATTAGAAGCCAAGATCAGAGTGGAAGAGGTGCTCATTGTCATTGTGTTATTTCTTTTCCTAGATTCTCTCAGCCGACAGGAAGAAGAAATGTACATATGTCTATTTACCCTTTCATATACACATCACTATTCATATTCCTGATGTAAATGCCTGCCCCTGCCAACTTTCATCCACGTCTCCCTTTGTCTATCTACAACTTCCCATTCTCATGAGCTGCCATTCGTTTCCTTCATTGTCCAGCTGCTGTTGAATTTGCATGTTCAGTGATTTGAGGTTTGTTAACCCACACCTCCTGAAGAAACAACGTTATCAAGACTATGCAAAATTCATGTTGCATTTAGTCTTATGGACCCACTCATTTCCAAAGTTGCCAATGTCAGTATTTCCTGCCTCCACATCTTCCCATGTGCTTGTTCTGAACATTTGGATTCTTTTGTCACCTTCTGCAGCCCAGCCTCAGATCTCATTCTGCAATTTTGTCCTGTGTGGTTGCATGGCTTTGACAAACGTTACAGTGTCATGAGACCATATTGACAGCTCCAGAGTATCGTAGAAATGATTTCCACAAACTTATGCTAGCCAGCCCATTCTGTTGATCTGCTTTGTGATTTTAAGTTTTAGAATGTCATATAAATACTATGCAGGATGCACTATTTGCAGAATAGCTTCTCTCACTAAAGAAAATATGCCCAAGACCTGTTTACATCTTTCTGAGGTTGCTCATTTCATTTTGCCACTAAGTAGTGTTTCCAGTTCAGACTAGAACTCACAGCTTTGTATTGTCCACATCCTTACCACTCATTGCTGCTGTAAAGATTCTGGATTTTAATCTTCATCAGAAAGCTGGTAATTTGTAGTATTTCGCTGTTGTTTCAATTTGCAGGTTCCTCATAATAAATGATGTGGAATGTATCTTCTTCCATTTGCCTCTATATATCTTTTATAATGATGTATTCAGATATGCTGTCAATTTTTTAAGTGTATTCTTTGTTTTCATATTAAATGTGAAGGGTTATTTCTATTTGATTTTAGAACAGATCATTTATCAGATATTTCTTGTGCAAATATTTTCTTCTATCCCATGGCTTCTCTCTGCAGCCTTACACTGTCTTTCATAGATCGGAATTTTTCATTTTAATACAGTCCAACTTACCCTGTTTTCTTCCATAAATTGTTCACAATTTATTGCCAGACTCCCTTGAAATGAGGTTTGTTCCTTTGTCAAAAGTCAGACAACTCTATTTGAGTAGGTCTATTTCTGGACACAATGAGTATATGTTTCAGTATGTATTATGTGTGTGCATGTATATATGAGTCTGTGAGTGTACATGTACTAGTACTGGCTTGAACTCAGGCCTCACACTCTTGCTCAGCTGTATCCACTCATGCTAGAGCTCTACCACTTGAGCCACATCTACACATCCCACATTTCGTTGGTGAATTTAAATTAAGTATTTTATAGCTTTGCCTGCCTGGGCTGGGTATGAACCAAGATTCTGTCTCAGCTTCTGGGGTAGCATTAAAAAATTCTCCCTTTAACAATTCCTCCATCTCCCTTATGTGAGTCTGGTGCTCATGTTGGGTTTGTCTTTTCAGACCAGGTTTTCTTTTTCACATTATTATTTTTTTGTAGCTATGCTACACCAGGTAGTAGGACTAGTGGTAAATGGATATCTATATAGTAAGGGTAAAGATGATCTGATTGGGAGTGGAGTTGGTTTAAAACTCCCTTGGTGTAGGCAACAGAGGCCTCAAATTCATCTGATGCCCTTGATTTCATCTCTACAGACTCCCTTGCAGACAGACTCTGTGCTTTCTGTCTTGTTTAGCTGTTATCTGTTATTTTATGTAACTACCTGATGGTAGTGGTAGTGACATGGCAAGGGGTGGGAGTGGGGGAGAATGTATCCTATAATGTTCCCATTTCATTAAGTCTTCTAGTGGGCTTGATTGTATGGCTGAGACCTTCACAAGTATTTCTGCGTTTGTGTATTTTTTTCTCCATTATCCCATACTCTGCCCTAATTCATAATGTTCTTCATATAGTCACTGGAAGTCTAATATGCCTTTATGATGTGCTTTTTTTCCCCTTCTAAAATAACTGGAAGCAGGACACGGTGGCTCACACCTATAATCCTAGCTACTCAGGAGACTGAGGTCTAAGGATCGAGGTACAAAGCCAGTCTGGGCAGTAAAGACAAAGACCATGAGACTCCTCTCCAATTAACTACTAAAAAACTGGAAGTGATGCTGTGGCTCAAGGAGTAGGGTGGTAGCCTTAAGCTGAAAAGCTCAGGGACAGCACCCAGACCCAGAGTTCAAGTCCCTAGACCGACAAAAAAAGAAACTGTAAGATCAGCAAGAGGTACAATAAGAAGAATTTCCTTCCTCCATCCAAATAACATGAGGTTTTACAGTCATTTCCCTGGAAAACAGGCTTTTCTAAAAGTGGAAGAACTTCTAGTTGTATTTTCATGATAGTTGGCTTCCTTTCTCCCTGTCAGAAATAGTGAGACTCTGATTGAACCATTGGATCTAATGGTAATAAAATAGTGAAGATTTTTACTTCCTGGGGATTTCTCACTTTCACACCACCCAAGGCTGTGTCCTCTGAATCTACATATTTGTCCATGTTTTTGGCAGGTGTTTTGCTCTTAAGTAGGTCCGAGAAGAGTCATCAATGCTCCATTTTTTCCACTTTATACTGAAGAGATAAATTCTAAACTCTAACGCCAGAAGCTTCAATCAAATTCGAACTATGACTTACTTTAACCTGGGAATTCAGAGTTTTATATTACAAATATGTTTCCATAAGGACACAGATTATATGGGCAGACATACTCATTGTAATACTGCTTGTAAAATTGAGAAGTTATACTTAACTATTCACCAATAGGATAATGGTCACATATATTACCATATAGCTACATAAGATAATTATGTATCTGGAAGAATAACCGTGTAGACTTCTGTGGCATCGTATGGATAAATGTGGGAGGACAGAAGAAGCTGCATAAACAATAAGATCAGATTCTGTGTAAAAACTTTTTTTTAAATGTGTCATTTATATGCCTCTATATACACAGAAAATTACTAATCTATGTCCATACCACCCAGAATGTGCCCAATCTCATCTGATCTCAGAAGCTACACAGGGTCTAGCCTGGTTAGTACTTGGATGGGAAAAAATTACTAGGGAAAAACACACTTCAAGCAATAACTGGTATGTGTGGGGAAGAAGATGAAGGAAAAACACATTACTTCCTGGCCTCCTACAGCATGAGATTTTTAAAAATCAGTCCTGGGGCTTGAACTCAGGTCAGAGTGTAATCCTGAGAGCTTTTTCACAAGACTTATGCTCTACTGCTTTGAGCTACAGCACCACTTTTGGTTTTCTGGTAGTTAACTGGAGATAAGAGTTTCACACACTTTCCTCCATGGGCTAGCTTCAAACCCTGATCCTTAGATCTCAGCCTCCTGAGTAGCTAGGATTACAGGTGTGAGCCACCAGCTCCCAACTCATGTGTTTATTTTTTCAGAGAACAATGTGCACTGTCTTCTTATATGGAATGAGAAAGATGAAATAATATCTTTGCAGATGATCTCATTGTCTACATAGAAAAATCAAAAAGAATTGAAAAAAAGAATTTTCTGGAACTAATAAATGATTATTGCAAGATTACAGGATTCAAGGTTAAGATTCAAAACTTCATCACTTTCTTATATGCCAGAAATAAAGAACTGAAATCTGAAGTTAAAAAACACTGTACATTTACATTAGTATCCCCAATTAAATATTTATATATAAATCTTATAAAATATGCAAGCCATCTATATGAGGAAAATTATAAAACTCTGATAAAAGAAATCAAAGGAGAGCTAAAGAAACAGACAGATGTTCTGGCTTCATGGAAAGAAAGGCTCAATATCATCAAGATGTCACTTCTTCTCAGCCTGACCTATAGCTTCAACACAATAAGGTACAGGACATTATTTATGTGTATTGACAAACTGACTCTAAAACTTAGATGGAGATGCAGAAAACCCAGAATTTCTAAGAATATTGAGGAAGAGGAACAAAGTGAGAAGGCTGATGACATTAAGATTTACTAATCACCCTCCCCCCAAAAATTTAATAAATCCTACAGTGATAGAGGTAATGTGCAATAGCCAAGAAATGGGAACAACCAAAATGTCCACCAACTGATGCATGATGAAGAAAATATGGTCCTTACATTTAATGGAATTTTCATTTAGTCATAAAAATTAAATTCTATCACTAGTGATGATATATATAAAACAGGAAGCTAAGTGAAAATAAACCAGTCCCAGAAAAGCAAATGCTATTCTGATCACACTTATATGGAAAATCTAAAATAGTTGATCATATGTGCGTGTGCATATGGCTCTATATGTGTTTACATATATGTTTATATTTAGGTCCAACAATCACATAGAAGAGAAAACATGCACACTTTGTCTTCTTGAACCTGCTTTACTTTATACAATGACTTTTTCAGATCCATCCATTTCCTTACAAATGATTTATACTTATTCTTCCACATAGATGAACCCATGCATATTCATATATATGAAAATGTTCATATATATACATATGAATCTCTATTTGTAGAATGAGATACAGATATATCTCTCTATGCACAATTTTCTTGCTTAATTTCTCAGTTAGGGCATCTGGTCTATTTCCATACCTTGACTGTTATGAATAGTGCTACAATAAGCAAGGTCATGTAAGTGCTTTTATAATACTCTGACTTGTGTTCTTTGGGATAACTGCCCAAGAGTGATACCCTTGAACAATTAACAAAAAGCTCAACAAAATGCATAAAAGGAAGCTTAACAATGTCTTGACAAAAGATATATTTATTAACCACTAAAAGGAGACAGGTAAGTAAAAATAAAGAGGAATGGTGGGCGAGGACAAACTTAGTACTCGATGTGTATGCACTAAATGGAATAAGAAACTAGAAGATGTGTAGAGAAAAGACAGGTAGGAGGTGGGAAATGAGAATAAAGGAAGGCGTGACTTTGATCAAGATGCACCATACACATGTTAAATTGAGCCACGTTGCTTAGGCATCTCTTGAAGATAATACTTTTTAAATAGTTGGTTACTTAGAAATCAAAAATAAAGAGGTAAAGGATGGGAATGAGGCAAATTAGGTCAGTGGTTTTATGGTACAAAACATAAATACTAAGTTATTATTTTCTATTGGACAGAGGGGTCACTTTAGATCATAATATATGTATTTCACAAAAGAGGTAGAAAAAATATTATTTTGAATATTTCACTAAAAACCAATGGTGATTGTACAGAGAGATAAATAGTTCATCCTGAATTGAGCATAATCAATGTATACACATATCAAAATATCATATCATTCCATAAATATGAAAAGGTGTTAGGTTCCAATTTTTTTAAAAAATAGTATTATATGGGTCAACGAACAAGTAAATACAATAGTGGAACAAAATATAAAAAGGTAGAATTAGATCTACAAAAATATAGTCAGCTAAATTTTGACCTGGGGCAAAAGTAACGAAATAAAGAAATAATAGTCTTTGGGGGAAATTATACAGAACAACTTGACATTAAATGCTCTGTAGAGAGAGCATGAAGATGAGTCACAGACAGGGAGAAAATATTTACAAAAGGCTTACTCAGAAGACTATACAAAAATAATTTAAAACAAAAACAAGAAAATCACAATGAATACTGAGCAACAGGTCAGAACAGAGAAGATACCAGAGAGCAGATGGATGGTAAGGAAGTACATTAAGGGATGCTCATGGAGAAATAATTTAAACACTGGGCTACACTACCTACTGACTACAATGGGAAAAACTGACAGTATCAAATGCTGGTGATGGTATGGAGCAATAGGGATACACATTCCTTGTGGTAGAATGGAAAAATGCTTCCACCACTTTAACTAGCAGTCTAATAGTTTCTCCTAAAACCCTCACACATCACCCAGCATTAGGCTTTGTTTTTACCCAAATGAATTGAAAAACTAACGATGAAAACCTCACACTTTTGAAAGCTTACAGCAACTGCATGTGCATGTCTAAACTTGTCCTTCATTCAGTGACTGGATAAATTGTGGAATCTTCTTCCAACAGATTATTATTCAACACCCAAATAATAGGAGCTATCAAGTCATGAAAAGACATGGAGGAAAGTGAAATGCTTACAACTAGATGAAGGAAAGTCATTTGAAAAGGCTACATCCTTTACGATTTTTGACAAAATGACATTCTAGGAAAGGGAAGAACGAGGAATGAGGAGAAAAAATAAGTAGTTCCTGGGGATTGGGGAATGGATGAATAGGCCACGCACAGAGTTTTAGGGTAATGAATCTATTCTATGTGACAGTATAATGTTGGCTTCCTGCTATTAAATTTTTCAAAAATCCAAAGAACTCACAGCACACAAAGCAGACCATAATGTGAAATACAGACTTGGGTTGATAATGATGTATCAGTGTCAGCTTGTTGATCACCAAGTGTCCCTCTGTCAGGGTAGTACAGAAGACTACTCATGGTGGAGCAGGATGGTATATAGGGAAACTGTATTTCACACTCAGTTTTGCTGTCATAGTAAATTTGCCCTTAAAAATAAAGCCTAGGAGAAAAATTTAAATATCTGTATATTATATGTATCAATGAAACATCTCTTCTTTTGAGTTTTAGAAAAAGTAATAGGACATCTTGATGCAGAGATGATTCACCACATTGCTGGAAAGTCCAAACCACCACCAGGAACCATGAGTACCCCACCAAAGACATCTACCTCCTCACAGGAGAACAGCATCTGGCCGAGAACCCCTTTCTCCACCTAAGGAGCATACCATTTTTGAAAGGGGCAAAAAAGCTTTCGCAACACTTGGCCAGGAACACTTGCTGGAGAAGTGATGCCATTTTTGAAAAGGGTAAAGGCATCTGACACCTTTGTACCACCCATCTCTGCCACTAAATAAAAGACCTGCCCAGTGGGAGGCAGCCCTGTCCTCTAGCAATGAGCAATGACGAAGTAGACATTCCAGCCACATTCCAGCCCAGCTCACAGCCGGCCAAACACTACTCCTCTCTGTAGATAACATGATGCTGTATTTAAAGAGCCCTATAGATCCCTCCCTGAAGTTACTTGAGCTGATGTGAAACTTTGGCAAAATCGCAAAGTATAAATTTAACCCACAAAACTCAGGAGCTTTTCTGTATGCCAACAATGAGAAGATTGAGACTGAAATCAGGAAAGCAATACCATTTGTACTAGCCCTCAAAAAAAAAACAAACTAGAAATTAGCTTAACCAAATATGTGAAGGACCTCCATTATGAGAACTTTCAAAATGTTAAAAAAGTAATTAAAGTAGATTTAAAGAAATGAAAAAAAAACCTTCCATGCTCATAGATTGGAAGGATTAACATGGTGAACATGGCAATACCAAAGAAATTTACAAATTCCACCTAATATTTGATAAGGGAGCCAAAATCATAGGTTGGAAGAAAGGCAGACTCTTCAACAAATGGTGCTGGAAGACTTAGTCTTCCATAGGCAGAAAACTGAAGCTAGCACCTTATGTATCACTCTGCACTAGAATCAGTTCAAAATAGATGCAAGTCTTCAATATAATCCCAGATACCATGAAAATATTACAGGAAGGGGTGGGGGAAATACTAGGGATCCTAGACACAAGTTGAAAAAAAAACTCGAAGAAAAAAACAAACCACTAATAAATGAGCTAAAGACAAAGAGAGAATTCTAAGAAGAAGTAAGAATGGCAAGACTCATGAAGAAATGTTTAGCATCTCTGGCTATAAAAGAAATGCAATTCAAAACACCAGAAATATCACCTCCCCCAGTTAGAATGGCCATTGTCAAGAAAACCAACAATAACAGATGCTGGTAGGGATTCCGCCAAAAGGAAACATTACTATACTGTTAGTGGAACTGTAAACTTGTTCAATCACTCAGTAAAGCAATGTGGAAATCCCTCAAAAGACTAAACTTAGAGCTTCCCTATGACCCAGCAATTCCACTCCTGCCCAATTATCCAACAGAATACAAACAAGACCATACTAAAGCTATGAGTGCAACCATGTTCATTGCAGTATTACATTAGCATAGCTAAGACGTAGAATCAACCCAGATGTCACTCAATGGACAAATGGATCAAGAAAATGTGGTGTATACACACAATGGAATTCTACTCATCCATCAGAATGGTACTGTACCATTTGTATGGAAATGGAAAGATTTGAAAATAATATATTAAGCAGCCAGATCCAAAGAAATTAAGGTTGCATGTTTTCTCTCATTTGTTATACCCAGAATGTACCTACAAATCTACAAGTAAATATACTAGATAGTAAAAGACAAAAAGATACACTTGGACATGATAAATCATATGTGAGTCTAGATATCACACAGTTACACCAAAGGGGGTTATTAGCAGAGGAACTATGTCCACATGATCATATAAAATGATGTTTCTCAAAATGAACTCCAAGACATGGAAACGAGACTTTTCATGTTATTTTGCTTCTTTTTTTTCACCTTTGTTGTTGCTTTGTTTTCTGTACAGAAAAGTCTATCTTTTTTTGTGCAGGGGCACAAAAATGTCAGGATGAAGGGTAAGTAAGTACAGTAGTGATGCCTATGAGACAATATGCTGAAAATGCACTATACAACTTACAGGGGCAGGGGTTAGAGAGGGACAAACTGGGAGAAAAGGAGGGAAGAGGTACCACTTTAAAAGATATGTATTCATTACCTGACTTATATAACTGTAACCTCTCTGTACATTACCTTTACAATAATAATTTGTAGAAAAAAAGCACCCATTTTCTCTAAGCTCCAGACCTTTCCACTACTCATTCCAGCCCAGCCCCATGCTATGAGCATCCTAGAAATATGCTCAATACAAGGCATGGCACAGCAGCAATTTCTTTTTCCCTTCTGCTGGAACAGGATTGATTATTTGGGAAAGTATGATAAAAAAAACCTTTCAGTTATTTCTCTCCTATAGGAGAGAAGCAAAGAATAAAACCCACCTAATTTCTTGCCTTAGGTAGTTCTGGTTTTCTTTTGGCCAGAAAAATTCAGGGATTGTTGAATGAGTACTGGTATGAGTTGGCAGTTAGGATGCTTGCTTCTCCTCCAGTCTTTAGTCTGTCAGGCTTGTCTTCCTCCTCCTCCAATTCCTCCTCCTCTTTTTCCTTCTTCTTCTTGTCAAATTTGGAACTGTAGGCAATTACAAATCTCTTCTTGAGTCTGCTTAGTGCCCAGACATGACTTCTGAAACAGAGAGAGAATGGAGTGGCTGAAGGACATGCTGAGCTATGATGTAGAAACAAAAGAAAAGAGAGAACCATGTTCTACAGGTAGAAATGATAGTTTTATTTTCTGTGTTCTTTGCCATGGTTTATTTGTTTTAAAGAGACTACCACATGGCTCCAAGATCTGGAAAATGCTGTAAAGGACCTGTAAGGCTGTTTTAGGCTTCTGGAAATAGGTATAGGTGAGAGGTGGGTCTTTTCTGTGTAACTAGGCTAATTCAGTTGGATGCACTAGGCTTTTTCCCAACAGATCCATCCCATGACAGCAGCAGGAGCTGTTGGGAGTTTTGTCCCTTCCAATCAGCAGGGTATAGAAGTCATTCCAATATCCCCTTACAGCAGGAGAGAGGACCACAGTGTGTGTGTGTGTGTGTGTGTGTGTGTGTGTGTGTGTGTGTGTGTGTGTGTTTGTGTGTAGGCTGTTTCTTATAGGCAAAATGAATACAGGATATTTTCCTCTTAATGTATGTGTCATTTAACCTCTACTCCTTGAAGGATTATACATTTGGTATATAGACCTAAATGAATTTAATTTCTTTTATAAATATGCTAGTCTTTAAGTGGTTATACAAAGGACCTGCTGTTTAACAAAGCGGTTGATGAATTCAATGTGTCTTAATGGTTGTCATCCCTTTCAACAAAGGAATCTATTTTTCTAAAAATATTTATGGAATGGGTAAACGCATTCTAACAAAGAGGAACAAGGGAAGAATAAGGCCAGACTATCAAGTGACTGGTGAGAGCCATTGCATGTTGATAAGGGCAATGGTGGAAAGATGTGCAATTCCCAGGAACTGAGTGCCCCATTAATAAAGACAATGGAGAAGAGAAGACAAACGTCTATATTAGAGAGAAATTTGGCAGTACAGAAAGGGCCCAAACCCGATGCAAGCCCTATTTTCCGATTCTGTGATTACGGGAAAACCACTTAGCTTCTCTGAGCCCAAGTTATTCATCATAACAGTTAAAGATTACACCCCCAGCCAGACACTGGTGGCTCACGCCTATAATCCTATCTACTCAGGAGGCTGAGATCTGAGGATCAAGTTTCAAAGCCAGCTGAAACAGGAAAGTCCAGGAGACTCTTATCTCTAATTAAGTACCAGAAAACCAGAAATGGGCTGTGTCTCTAAGTGATAGAGTGCTAGAGTGACCAAAAAAATTCAGGGACAGCGCCCAGATCCAGAGTTCAAGCCCCACAATTGATCAGACAAAAGACTACACCCCTCTCTGTGAGCTGCAAGGAGGCTGGAGGTGACCCAGCTCTCTCATCTCATCATCAGGTTTTGAGGAAGGGCTGTGATGTGAAATCATTATGTGTGAGCCTTTAGAGGAACTGAGCACCTCCTCACTCTCTCACCATCAACCCTGCAATTCCCACCATGCCAACAGCTCTGCCTCGTCTCCCGGAGCCTTTTGAGGACAGTTTTCAGACATCAAGAACCCTTACTTACTGGACTCAATAATTCACTCCTTCAGTTTTAATTTGATTATTACCTGGAGGTGCCGAAGACTGGATTGAGGATATACAGAAACAGAATTGCATGCCATAGTTACAGGTTTAAATGTCTTCCCTTGAACCTATGTGTCACTGTGACACATGGACTTTAGTTTCTGCAGAGGACCCTTGCTCACGACAACTCCAGAGGACTTTAGGACAAAGAAGAAAGTGAGCGGCTTCTTGGAAGGACTCTTAGCAGCAATAGAGTCCTATCGCCTTAGATGAACAGGAACTTATTGAATGCGAATTTTAATCAGGAGCTCTTGAGTTCCAGATGGGTTAAAGAATCCTGAGAGGTATTATAGACTGAATGCCTGTGTCCTTCCAAAATCCTTGCGTGGAAGAGCTCTGTCCCCGAACGTGGCTATATTTAGAGCTGACTGTCTAGGAAGGTAAATACGAGTAAATGAGGTCAAATGAGGTTGTAAGGGTCAGGGCCTGATCTGTTCAGTATTGTAAGTCTCCTCTCCCTCCCTCCACGCTCCCCCTCCCTCCCTTCCTCTCCCTTCCTCCAGTTTCCTCTTTCACTCTGTCCCTTGTCTACTTTCCCTTTCTTCCTCATTCTTTTTCTCTGTCTCCTTTCTCCTTCTCCCCTCTCCCTCTTCATTCTTCTCCATTTCTCTCCATCTCTGTGTTTCTCTCTGTCTCTCTCTATTGTCTCTTCCTTCTTCCTCCTCAGATCTTTTTCCTCCTCTGTCTTCTCTCCCCCCACCTCTTCCCATTTCTCTACATTTTTCTTCCTCTCTCTTTGTCCTTCTTCCTTTTCTCCTCTCTCTCCGTGTGTTGTCTGTCTCTGTCTCTCTGTCTCTGTCTATGTCTCTGTCTCTCTCTCCACATCCCCCCCCCATTTACCATAGCACCAAGAAAATATCAAAAAGCACAGACCAAGAAAGTAGCATTTACACTCTAATATCACAACCCTCACAAAGACCCAATCCCTGTATAAGCAAACAGGGATTCAGATCTTGCTAAATGCCTTTAAAGCCCATTGCTTAATTCTGTTATATGAGAAAAAATGTCTAACTGATTACAAATGTCATAAAGATCGTTATTTCCCAAAGGTAAACATCTTTCATTCTTAATGTTGCTCATATCTTTGACATCAATATTCAGTTTTCAGATACAAAAAAAATTATAGTCCTTTGACTAGAAAGAGAAAAGGAAGGAAGGATGAAAAGGGTGAGGGAAGAAGAGAGGAAGAGAAACATCCACTACATATACAAATATCTAAATTCCAAACATCATTGGTATTTGCTATGTACAGAACTGAGTCTCAACAAAGTTAGGCAGGGTGAAGGTCACAGAACCCAGAGACCCATTTCTTCTCAATCTAGTCACAGCCTCATAAAGTCCTCTGTCTACACTTAAGGCTGTTACTTTGACATCATGACCAGTGACATTCTGTATTTCAAAAAACCCAAGGCCCTGAATTTCTCTTTCCTTCTTTCTGCTTCATTAAAACTTACTCTCAAGAGGCATAGCTGTGAGAAAAGGAGAAAAAAAACTAATCACTGAATCTGATAGTTTTTGTTCCACCAAAACAAATAGTTATTGAGTATTTATGTGTGACTTTGTGCCTGGAATTAGAATGTTGGTCAGAGATATGAATTACAGGTCCAGGTCCTCAAGGAACATAGATTCCAGTGGGAAAAATAAGACATGGAACAAATTAATTGTCTTCATTGCATTTGTAAAATGTTACTTAATATAGTGCCAAGAACTGCTATAGATAGCTGGAATATCATAAAACAAAAGACAGACTCAAAGTTTGCGCCTGAGAGAGCTTAGAATTGTTAAACGACCTGAAGGGGTGTGTGTGTGTGTGTGTGTGTGTGTGTGTGTGTGTGTGTGTGTGTGTGTGTGTGTGTATACACTAACAAAGGAAGATGGCATTTCTGTATGTTCAGGGGGATCAAATGAGGGATCAGAGGAGGCATGGAAGTGGGAAGATAGTCTTTGTGAGGCATGAACTAAACTTTTACTGAACTTCTAATATCAGATACAAATTCCTGGGCAAATTATGACTCCCAGAATGCACTCTGGAGTTAATGGCTGAAGTTTGTCTTAATATTCAGGGGTGGTAGCTGTGGGTAAGTGACTTGATCAATCTGTGTAGTGGCATGCTGGTAAATGTTTAAAGCCACTTATGGGTTGGCAGTGTCTGCCATTTTCCATTGTGTGAATGATTTTATCATGGCTTCCACTGAAAAATGTCATGGGAATGTTGAAAGAGGTGACATTAATCAAGATGCACTGCATTCATAAACTGCTTTGTTGAATGGAAACTCCATAAAGATAATAAAAATACATTTAAAGTAGAATAAAATATACCACACTTAAAAAAAGACTGTAGTACAACGGTGTACCTCTCATAGATTTTCCTTCATGCAGACATGATAAACATGGATCACCCCCGAAGAATAAATAAAAGAAGACTTAAGAAGGGATGGGTTTTAAATACATATAGCTTCATCTTCAATGTAATTTAATTGATTTTAAATTTATAGAATTTAATTTGGAAGACTGTCTATGCTTGGTTACCAGCCCACAAAATTCCTAAAGACTGAATTGCTAGCTCATATTGGCTATTACAAGCCAAGATGAATCAGCTCCAGGATACCATAGATACTGTGCCTCAATTTCTCATTTGTGAAATTAAGATAAACAAGTAGTTCTTACTCCAGAGGGTAGGTTTTTCTTTGTTATTGAAAGTCCTTGGATTTGAACTTGGAGCCTCATGCTTTTTAAGCTCATCACTGAGCCATGCTCAATGCCTTTTTTTTCACTGGTTATTTTGAGATGGAATCTCAATATTTTTCCTGTATCTGGACACAACTCACCTATTTTGTTTCTCATCTTAGCTAAGATGGCAAGTGTGTGCCATCACATGCCTAGCTTCTTTTTTAAGATGGAGTCTCGTGAACATGGTTTCCTTTCTAATTTAGGCTGGCCTAGATACAGCATCCTCCCTAACTCAGCCTCCCAAACTCCAGGATATCACAGACTCTGTGCCTAGTAAGTAGTAAACATTCAGTAAGAGTCAGCTACCAACATCAGTAGCAGCACTGTGTTATCACCAACTTTATTTATGTGGAGAGTATGGATAGTACGGCATCAGTTGGGAATTTGGAATAGGAGAGTAGCTTGTAGGTAAGGCTAGCCTGTGAGAATCTAGTGGGTAGACAGATACTACCATGATAGACAAAGGTTACCTCCAGTACCCTGAGAACAGAGTACATATGGTCTTGGGACTCCATCCTAGAGGAATTAGGGTATATCTGGACCTAGGATAGAGATAAGCTATTTTTCCATCACATACAGGGTATCATCTCCTGCCACCCTTCTCCTACAGTGCTGCTCAGACTTCTGGCCTTTTGTCCCTTGAGAAATTTGATTGTATCACTCTACTGCATTTTTCTTCTTTCTGTCCCTTTGTTCTCAGGGACAACGGAGTCATTTATCTAGGCATCTTCTAAATGACAGCTGCTGCCCTGAAAACTACAAATCTGGAGAAGGTACTGAGTTCAGCTTGCTCCTTCAAATAACTGGATGTCACTAACTCATGGCTCTATGTGAACCACTTTCTCATTAAGCTCACATCCTTTACAAGGGAGACTAATGAGGAACTAAAGATGCATTTACAAGATATTAAATGTAATAACCAAGGTGTGTACACAGACACCTGGAAAGCAAGGGGAATCCTGTCTGGAAGGTTTACAAAAGGTTCCTCAGAGCAGGTAGGATTCAGGTTCAGCTTTGAATGATGAGGCTTGTACCACAGGAGGAGAAGAAATGGGAAGGTATCATACAGAGGGAAGAACTTGCATAAAGGGAACCTTCTAGAAATTATAAGAAATAATCCCTAAAGTGAAATAACTGATAGATAGGAGACTTGTTCTAGGAGTAATTGGAGCGCATATAAAACCAGGAAAAATTTAAAATCAGGGTTGCGGTCACTTCATCAGGGACATAAAGTATTTGAAAGGGTTGGGCCATCTGGTCTGCCACTCTTGGGTCAGAGAGGGCTGCAATGGGATAGAGGAAATCACAGTTTTACAGTTCTTATCATGATGCCATTGCACTGAACTTTGACTATCATATAATTTGAAAGAGCAAGACATGTAGATTCACAGTCCTGGGCAATAGAGAACATGGAAAGCAGATGAAATGGGACATGTATTAGAGAGAATCAAACCATGATTAGAATAAATGAGCCCTCAGATTGTTTAGGGAACCAAGTTAGTTTCCTGCACCAAGTAAGTATTCACTCAAACTGTATGCATGTGAAAGATATCCAAAGGAGAGGAGAGAAGAGAAAGAAATCAGCAGCAGGGCTGGCAGTAGAGGGGTCTCTAAATTCAAGCCCTGAGTAGTTTCTGCAAGATCAAAGTCCTCATGGTGTCTTTATAGTCAAATGTATATGTCCTATATTGAGGAGGTCCACTCTAGGAGTCATGCTTAAAGGAGAGACAGTCATCTACAAATGCCTCTTCAAAATTGCCTGCACACACAAAAAACCCAGGAGCTAGTAACTCATGCCTGTAATCCTAACTAATCAGTAGGCTGAAATCTGAGGATTGCAGTATGAAGCTAGTCAAGGCAGGAAAGGCCACAAGGAACCAGAAGCAGAGCTGTGGCTCAAGTGGCAGAATGTCAGTCAGTCTTGAACAAAACAATCTAAAGGACAGAGCCTAGGCCCTGAGTTCAAGCTCTAGTATCAGTACAATAAACACACACACACACACACACACACACACACACACACACACACGCAGAGAGAGAGAGAGAGAGAGAGAGAGAGAGAGAGAGAGAGAGAGAGAGAGAGGGGGGGGGGGGGGGGGAGGGAGAGAGGGAGAGAGATCATAGACTCATCAGTGCTCCCATTTAGAAAATATAAATGTGAAACAGATGGCAGTGGTGGTCACACACAGATTGTGGCAATGTACATCCTAAGACTTATTTACCCCAGTTCCCTGCCCATAAGGGTCTGGGTCCAGTCTCCACCTGAAGTACACCAATCTACCACGTGCTGGGTTCAATCACACTCCCCCAATCCCTGCTCATGACACTATCCTAATAACTACAGCCTGTTTGGATTGCTCTCTTGTTTCTGCCTCCCCATAGCATGAATAGGTAACTGACTTTAAGAAAGCTAGGAGCCAAGTTTGTACTCACTTGTGTTTTTTTTTCTTAATTGTTTTATGTGGGAATGTTTTATCTTCATGACAGGAGAGCACATTCCTTTATTTTGTGTCTTAATGATGGTTAATATGTGTGGGCAATGCTCAGAAAATAAATGTTCATCTAGTCAATACTGCCAGGGCTTATGCTAAGCAGAGGTGAGCAGAGCTCTAAACTCTACCTTCAAATGCTGCTGTTCTGGGAAATGGAGCCTCATCCTATTAGAGAATAAATCTGTGTTCTCCATTTCAGCAAAGGATGGCCTAAAGAACATGGAGGTGTATGAGTTAGGGTCAAGAATAGAAACTTAAGACATGGGTGTCAATGTCACATACCTGTAATCCTAGCTACAGGATGCTGAAATTTCAGATTAGAGATTTGGACAGGAAAGTCTACCAGATTCTTATTTCTAAGTAAACACCAAAAAGCCAAAAGTGGAGTTGTAGCTCACATGGTAGAACACTATCCTTGAGAACAAAAGCTCAGGGACATCACCTAGTCCCTGAGTTCAAGTTCCAGGTCTGGCACAACAATAAAACACACACAAAGAATAGAGAGTCAGAACTGAGAATTAAAGAATGGGGAAAGGACGCCTTCTGATATCATTACAGATAGTCTCATTTCATAGGAGAAGTAGTTATGAGCAAGAGGTTATCTGACCTTTTGTAAATTCAGTTTCTGAAATAAATCCTACATGAATCAGAAGAGTTCCAAGAGGAATGGAGAACTACTATTAAGCCTTGAATAAACCAAAAATAGTGCTTGAACTTAACTGGAGCCAATCCAGAATGCATGTCTTCCTAGAATGAGGTGGCAAGGGTGGACTGAAAGACACAGTTTCTGAGAAAATAGCAATGTCCAGGATGGGTGATCCAACTGGGGTACTACAGTTTCCAGCTTCCCATCCAAGATGGTGGACTCCAGCCCCTCCCTGACCTGCTCCTCAGACAGGGCTCACTCAGGCTAGCTTCTGTTCACTGCCTGATCCTTTCTCTTTGTAGCAGAGTGAGGAGGAGAGCCCAAGCTAGACTATGACTGTGATGCTCTGCCATTAGATGGGACTCTTGGTGCTTAGTGGAGGGATGAACCAGCTGAGAAAGATCGCCATTGGCACTATGAGGACAGTTTGTGGCTTCACAGGCTGAGAAAGGACACCTCTACTGTATGTAAATGTTGGGAAAGTTGGCTATGTGGAAGTTCAGAGGCATTAGAATCAACTTTCTTAAGGAAGGTAGAATCTGAATTCTCTATGTGAAGGCATCTATTTTAAGTAAGTGAAAACCATTTTATATATACATATATGTCCATATATCCAGCATTCTTAGCAAGGCATAGAATATTCCAGCATCCCAAAGTCCCCTCTTGCCCTTGCTCAATAAATTTGCCATGACTCCCAGCCTAGCTAAGTACCAATCTGATAGATTAGTTTTGCCTATTCTAGAGTTTCATATAATTGGAGTAATATTCCTCTGTATCTGATATATTTGTCCCAGAGGAGCTGCTATAAACATGTCATAAAAGTACCAAACATATGAGAAACTTGAAAGCATTTTGCAGTTGTCCCTGCATTCTCGCCACCTAGATTGTCATTTTGTTTTACTTAATTTGTTACAGGTCTACCCATTTTTCTTTCCTCTGCTTTTCCATCAATCTCCCTTTGTTAAAAACAACAACAACAACAACATGTTTTTCTTAATTTGTTTTTAGTCCTCTGGCATTATAGGGTGAATACAACTGAAAATAATGTACCATATATTTCAGAACAATTTGGAGAGAGGAATCCTTGATGCATTTCAAATTGCAGACAACAGTCAGCTCGTCCCTAATTTCTTCAGAGTTCATTACTGAGTCGAAGATCAATATGTTTTCATATTTTCTTTTAAGGTTATATTAATCTAGAAAACATACAGAAATGTTTGGCATACGTCTTTGAAGATTTGGCAAATACTGTGCTAACTAAAACATGAAACATTTTGTCACTCCTGAATTCCCCCAGTCTTCTTCCTAGACAACACTTTCTACTCTATAGCCAAAGAAATTTGTGCTCTCACCTTTTCAACCATGAGTAAGTTTTATCCATCCTAAAACTTTTTATACATAGATTAATTATATATGTGCTTTTTGTAGTGGTAGCTTCTCATGTAACAGAATACCTTTGAGCCTCACCATGTTCTTGTATTTATCATTATTTTGTCTTTTTTTAATTGCTGAATAGTATTTTGTTTTAGCAATGCATCATGATATGTTTATATGTTCTTTCACTGAAAGATACCTAGACTACATCTACTTCTGGCCTTTTATGGATAAAACTATAATAGATAATTTTACATCAATGGTTTCTATGAACAAACATTTTACTTTTGCTTTGCTTAGGTAAATATTCTAGATGATTTCTAGGCCTTAAGGTAGGTATATATAATTAGTTTGTGAGAAACTGTCAGATACTCTTGGGGTATTGGGTATGTTTTACATACCCACGAAAAAACTGATGAAGGGTCTGTGTACTCCACAGAGCTGCCAATCTTTCCCTTCCCTTTCTTTTCCTTTCCTTTCTTTTTCTTTTCCATTTTCTTTTCTTCCATCTTCCCTCTGTTCCCTTTCCTTCCTTCCTTTTTTCCTCTCTTGTTTTTCCTTCTATCCCTTCCTTTTTTACTGTCTTTTTTGTTTTTTAATTCCTTTCTCCCTGTTATTTGTTTAGAGTGTTGGCTGTTCTTATTAATATTTAGCTATTTCTCACTGTTGTTTAATTTGCATTTTTATATATGCCCTATAACCTATTTGTGTGTTTTTTCTGTGAAGTATCTGTTCAAGATTTTTATCCACTTTTAAAAGTGCGATTTTGTCATCTTATTATTTAATTGTAGGAATTGTAAGTTGGACACAATCTTCTGCCTGATATATGCAAAATGAATCTCATTGTACAGTTTGTGCCTTACATTTTTATTTCTTTTTAAATTTTATTGTAAATATTTAAGGTATACAACCAATGTGTTTTAACACATGTATTTATTGTGAACTTTTTCTGTTGTTTCTATGTTCTTTTTTTTTTGTCAGCTGTGGGGCTTAAACTCTGGACCTGGGTGCTATCCCTGAGCTCTTCAGCTCAAGGCTAGTGCTCTATCACTTGAGCCAGACTGCCATTTCCGGTTATCTGGTGGTTAATTGGAAATAAGAGTTTCATGGACTTTCCTGCCTCAGCTGGCATTGAAACAGGATCCTCACATCTTAGCCTCCTGCATAGCTAAGATTACAGGTCTGGGCCACCATTGCCCAGCTCTGTGCACATCTTTATAGCTGCTGTTAGATGAATAGGAATTTAATTTTTCAATGCTCTTACTGCTAGCACAGCATACCTTGCAAGCATCAGGGTCAAAAAATATTTTACAGTGTTTTCTTTCTAAAATTTTTATAGCTTCAAGCTTTTACATGTCGGTCTATGATTCATTTTAGTTAACTTGAGATATAAAAATTGAAATTGTCTTTCTTTATATAGATTCTAAAAATGGACAGAATCTTTCTTAAGTGCTTTATCAAATTTATCATTGAGTCATCTGAGCCTGGAGTTTTCTTTGAGGACATGGTTCGCAGCTACTAATTCAATTTCTTTAATACACATAAAACTTCTGTATTTTCTATTTCCTCTTCTGTCATGTTATTAATTTGCATATTTTCAAAAAGGAATTTCATTTCATCCACATTATAAAATGTAGCCCATAACCTTTCTACGATCATTTAATGCCTGTATGACTTGGATTTATCCTTAAAGTGGAAAACCACAAAAATCTATTCTATCATTAAAAATATGCTATAATAGGAGAATTATAGAGTAGGGAGGAAGAGGGTAGGAGATTCTCTCTTGAAGTCATTTTTAAGCTTAGAAGCTAAATACACGCATGAATTATGTAGGCTCAGGAAGCCAGTAGACAGTGAGAATGTATTTCTGAGCTCAGCGCATCATATGACAGGGAAGATGGTGTGGATTCCCACACAAGTGTATAGGAGGCTTGAAAGTCTTAGAAGCAAGACTTTTTTAGATAACCATTGACCAGAGGATTTATTTATTCTAATTATCTCTGGTACCTGAATGTACATCCAGAAATGCAAGCTCTTGGCTTTGGTTTATCTTCAATACTTGGAACAGCTTCCAATACACAGAAAGAACTCAGTACATATATGTTTGTTGAATGGATCCAACAAACATGTTGTTTGATTCCTGATTTGCCCTCACATGTGCTACAAAGCTTAGAGAATGAAGCTGAGTTAGGAATAGAGTGCAGGTAGCTGGCAGGCTAGCAGCTAGTTCAGCATCTAAACCAAGCTATTACATGGGTGACTCACATTAGCACAGAGAGAGTCCATAGTTCTCTGTTCTGATAGCTGTGGTGTTGAGAGGTACAGGAAAGTGCTTTGCAAAGGTTGCTGCTCATCAGAATGAAATACACTAACAAGCAAAGTCTGAAGAGAACAGCCAGAAGCCAGGCACCAGTGGAGGCATGCCCGTGATCTTAGCCACTGAGGAGCCTGAGATCTGAAAGTCATAGTTTGAAGCCAGCCCAGGCAGGAAAAGTCTGTGAGACTTATCTCCAATTAACTACCAAAAGAGAAAAGAAAAGAAGTAAGAAAGCCTAAATTGGAGCTATGTCTAAAGTGGAAGAATGTTAGCTTTAAGCAAAAACACTCAGGGCCTGAGTTCAAGGCCCAGAACCAACACACACACACACACACACACACACACACACACACACACACACACACACACACACATACCCCCAACCCACTGTAGAATAAAAGAAACCCGATGGCAATAGATGTTCCAGGCTGTCCAGCCACGTTATCCACAATATTCTGAAACCTTATCAGCATTTACCTAGGTAGCCAAGACAATTCATCACATCTTAGAGATGAGGAAATGGAAATCAAGATTGGAAAAATTCCTTGTCTAATGTTACAAAGCTACTCAGAATAAAGAAAGGATGATAGACAAAATTAGCAGCTCTTCAGTGACCAGCAGGTCAATCTTCACGTTCCTCCTTATCTTTCCTTTCTTCCCAGATAGAAAGGCTACCTTCTTCCCCCCACCCCAGTCTATGGTGGTTCTAACAACTGTTTGTAATCCATCTTTTCACGGTCAGGATCTATGTTCCCATGCCTCCATAGCACCTGATATATAGCTGGTGTTTGGTCTGGCCACCCTGTAGAACTTTGGTTAAGGATAAAGGCAATCAGAGACTTGAATCCCAGCTCCAGTGTTACAAGGTATTAGAAAAGACATGTAGCCTCTTCATCATGTGTAAATGCAGGCCCATGGAGGTCTAATAAAGTAAGTGTTCAGCATTTGCTAGCTATTATCACTAGCCATAATAAGTATTTGCTGAATGTCATCTTAGGGCAAACCTACTCATTCCCCAAAGACACAGCCATTTAGTGATCCTGGCATGCCAGCCCAGAAGCCTATCTGGGCCCATGTTGGAATTAAGTTGAAGGAAATAAGAAATTACTGAGCTATACACACTAGCATGTGAGGGGCAGAGATAATTCAGCCTTCTGCAAATGAAAATTAATCATCTTGGCTTTGCTCAGTAAGCAGGCAGCAAGAATTTACCCTGCCGCTGGCAGGCTCATTCAAACAACGAAGAAAAAAAAAAATGCGATTGTTGGAAGAGGTGATCCCAACACATGACATCCTTCACATCAGATAGGAGCGTTATCTTCTTCTTCGCACTTTCCTCTGCTGCGCCTTGCAGGGCCTCTCAGGGTGACAGCTTCCCAGCTCAATGGCCAGCACAGCTATTCCTGAGATTAATCTGGTTTCGGTGTGCTCCAACAATACATGCCTTTATCTGTGATTGCTTTTATATGAAACAAACTATCTGCTACAATTGGAATAGAGTCTAAGGCATTAGATGCATATGTTTAAAATGTCTGCTGCTGAGATAAACACATACTGTGTCCCCTTAATACCTCAGAGAAAACATTCTCTGGATGGAAGTGGTTCGACATCCCAAGCCTCCTTCTCAGATTATTAACAGAACAACGCAATACTTCTTTGCATACCAGCAAAGCTTTCTGCGGTTCATCCCCGGCATTGTGTGATGTACTTCTGATAATGATGTTAATAGTAATTGTGGGATAGCAGTGGGGTTCACAGACTATGCCTGTTTTCCACAGGAGGCAAAATTGAGACATAAGAACCTTAATCTGGCTTGGCTAAAGCACTGGCTATAATTAATGGCATCAGTTTTCTGTTTCCTCTTTACAATTCTTCTACAGACATTGAATAGATAACCTGTTACCTAGCCAACGAACATTCTACTTGTGGACTTTCCAAGAAAGAACAATAGGCCTAGGCAGGTATCTTTTCCTCTCCATATTTTTCTGCAACAAACTGTGGTCAAGTGCCCTGGACAGGTCATGTGACCTATTTCAGGGAACGGTCTTAGAGAGTGTAAAGAGCATAGACTCAGCATGTCCTTTCAGCTTTAGGGCCCTTTCCCATAATTTTTTGCCTGTAATGTAAGCATAGGAATCAGAAAATGCTGCTGGCATATTAGGACTTTGTAGTGATATATATTGGGACAGAATGCTCATACAGAAGGAAATGATGGCATTGTAGAGCAAGTAACTACTTCAACATAAAATGTCAGCTCCTATTTGCTTCTTATTGTATTGGGCCATTGCTTATTGGATTAGTCACTCATGACAATCAAAAGCCCTACTGGATCCAGAATGTATTTCCCTTCTGACTGTGATGTTCTTCTATTTCCCTGTCAGTCAAGCAAACTCCTGTTCTTTCTGTAGATCTATGCTCAGGTGCGCCCACATCTGTGAATTCTCCCCTGAAATTCCCAGAGTAATTAGTGGGCTCCTTCCTCCAGGCGTCTGTAATTCCCTACAAACTCCTTTATTACACATATCAGATTAGATTAACTGTGTACTTTGGCATCTGTTCTACCCCCAAGAAACATTGCCAAGGGCAAGGACTATAGCTTGCCCTTCCGACCAGCCTCTTAGTAGGTCTTCAACCAGAATTTCATATCAGTAATTGCTTCACCTACATGGTGTCACTTGCATCAATATCTACATTTTTCATGATCACTTTGGTGATGTCTTTAAACAATGAGTCACATATTTCGCACTTTTTCTGCACTCCTTACTGAATATTTTTCTGTCTAATAGTTTATTGTCCTATGGAGTTACTGATGCTTCCGGGCTCAGATTTACATTCCAGAATTTCTGATCTAAGTCTACCCTCTTGCCTATGTTTGTATGGTGTCACATTTATAGGTACTGCTTAGTATTGCAGTTTGGTTTTATGTGTGAGTTTCTGAAGACCATACTGAGAGGTCACCAATGCACCAGATAAGTGCCATGCATTCGGGGGGTAAGAGTCAGTGGGACCAGTTGCACTAGCTGTGTAATGGGCAGGGGTTATCAAGAGGCAGATATCTGAATATATCTGGATTGTTTCCATAAAGGATCTGACAAAGGAAAGGCAGGACTGTCACCTGAATCGGGTATGACAAAGTCTCCCTTATACTCACTGTGGGTGTGGAAGCAACATCAAATCACAATTTATGGCAGCATGTACATGAATGTGGTAGAGGTAAATATGAAAAATGAGTGTTTCCCAAGCTGGAAAGAAGAAAGCATATGATGAGGAAAATATGAAGCCTCAATTATTTTTATAATCTGAGCATCAGCCTTTCTAGTATGGTGCAGATCTTCCCTCTCACCCCCATCTCTATTTGCAAGCTTAGCCCTGTACCAGGTTTAAAGTGGCACATGTGAGATACTTCCATCTAGAACTAACCAACCTAGAGTCTGATTTTTAACTCATAACAGCAAGACTGTAAGTGGGTAGTCCATGCCATGAGCAATGGTTCAACATCATCATCAACATTTGGGTTTTCCTATCTTGTTACCTGACTCTATAGCATTTGGCTTTGATATCTCCAGACCACAATTTCACTATTAAAATGTCAGATATCCCATCATGTTTAAGACAGGATGAGGAAAGAGAAGCTTCGGCGTTGGCAACAACTTTCTTTTTGCCCCCAGAAAAATACAAAGTATTCCTGAAATTCTAGGAAAATGTAGCCCACATCTCATTGGCTAGCACCCATTCCCTACCAAAGCTGACTTTGCATAAACAACTGATTATTTTTCTTTTACAGATGTGAGTTATTTGCTATCACACTACAAGAAGCATGAAACAAACCAAAGTAGAAATAGTCTAATAATAAAAATTGGCAAAACTTACCCATCCTATGTAGATTGTTTTGCTTTTTACATGGTTATCACTATATAATATACCAATTTGGGCCACAGGAGAGGATGGGAATACAGATAATTTAATGAGTGCAGTGCCTTCTTTAACACATAATAGGTTATACTTGCAAGAAAAAAGCCAAAAGCCATTAGAAAGGGAAAAATTAAGGTACACTACCAAAGACTCTGTAAAAGACTGTATAGTTGTATTTTGTTAGGGGCTGCCCACAAGCATCTCTTCAGTGCATGTGATTTCATTTTCCCATTTTCCTCAGACACACAATAGGAGGAAAGAGTCATACCTTGGTGAATTGACTAAGTGTGATTGTCAAGCACTAGTCTTCCCTTTCCTTTTAGAAACATGGTTCAGTGACATGGCCAAAGACAGGGAAGGATCTAAAGATTTCTCAACATCTGTTTGATTCATAGTTGTTCTCACCAGACATCTAGATGTTAGGCAAAGCTCCAAAGGGCAGTGCCCAGACAATCATCTCTATCTTCCAAATGTGCAAAGGAAGTTAAAGAAATTCCTAATTTGAGAAGGCCAAGCTAAACACCTTTTCACACCTAAAGAGTTTGCACATCTGAATTCCCATCTGGCAATGGGCTCTGCAAAAGCAAATCCATCTCACTGTTGTCCGTGAGCGCCTCCAACGTGTAGGGAGGTTGAGTACTCATAAGTGTTTTGATGAAAGCAATGCAGGTAAAGGTCACTTCTGATTGCAATAGACTAATTAAGAGGTAGAGAGAAGACACATCAGAACTAGAGGGAGCCTTGACCCCTCCCCCTACTTCTCCACATTTAAGCATCATCAAGTCCCACTTGAATTCCAGGTACTCAAACATTTCCATGAGTACCTGACTGTACACTGATCTGAAGACTTCCTGGAGATGTTCTTGGCTCTTATGGCCACAATTCCACTACAAGAGTCATTCGTTCACAATTAATGAGCTCTTGGAGCTGAGCTATTGGACACTTTGCACTCCGTGGAGTTCATTAAATGATTCTACCCTGACATTTTTCCTCCCAAGGGAAGTGAGTTATTCTTCCCCAATAGCATTCTTGGGCTTTTTATTGGTAAGTGGAGGAACTAAGATCTGACCCAGATTTTCAGTAGCCAAACCCTGAATGCAAGCCCCATGGCTGACAAGAAAGCACATAATTGGAAGTAGCAGTGTGCCCTGCAGGGTGCCATAACTTCCCATGGTGATATGTTGGAAAAGCTGTTAAACAATCTCAACCTGGGCCAGGGCATAAGGAGAAACAGAGGGCGTGTCCCAAAGGATGGTACAGTCATTTATATTAATAATAAAACAGCAGAATACCCTTTTCCTTCTAGTTTAACCATGACTATTTTCTTTTTTTAAGGAATATAAAACTATTTATTGACCACTGGTTCACCATTATTTACAATAAAGTAAACAATATACAGTTGGGTAACATTCTGATTACTACAAAGTTGTTTTTCTGGCTTTTGTGGAACCAGTAATCCAATACTGAAAAAAAAAAATTGAGCCTACATGTTAGGAATGAGTTAGTGTAAAGAACAAGCATGCAGGTCGACAATTATAAAATTTTGTCCACTCATTTAGGCCAGCAGGTCCTAAATAGTCAAAATCTCTAACCATTTGATTTTACATTTCCATGAGCAGAGTCTTAGATAGCTCATAATCTATGAGCTTTTAGCATACAGATTCTAATACTCTGTAAAGGAATGCTCATTACACAAACTTTTAATGAAAGGAAATCAAAATTTATCTTACTTGTCTCATCTGGCTGAGGGAAGCTGTTGATAGATACTTTTCCTTTAAAGAGATTTTGCAATTGTATTGCATTTGCTATCTATGGCAGAGGCAGGAGGACCTAAAGTTGAGGCTAGCCTGTCTACCTAGTAAGTTCAAGGCCAGCCTAAGTTGCCTAGTGACCCTATCTTAAACAACAACAAAATAAAACAAGGGTCAGGGATGTAACACAGTGGTACATCATTTGCCTTCATATGCAAGGCTCTGGGATCTGATGCCCAACACCTCTAAACAAGCAAAATCTCCGTAACAAAAAACTACCTATGTAAGTATTTTGTTTACACGCACACAAACACGCAAAAAATTCAGGATGGTCCTTCAACATAGCAGTTAAAGACAAGTTGTTCTGATTAAGTAATGGCCAAAAAAAGATACCTTATTAAAAAAAAACAATCTGTTCCTGAGTACAGAGGAAATATACCATGGTATCAAATATTCTTTTCTGATAAAGGAAGCAACTACAGAAAGCCTTAATTATATTTGTTCAAAGTAACCAGTGCCACTGAGGGGAAAAAAAAAACTCAACAACTCCCAGCACTACTTTCAAAACCAACATATCAAACTTGATTTTCATTAGAATGTAGTTGCTTCACACCATTAATTCAAAAACCAAGACTCAGATTTTATATATATGTATAAATATATATAAAAACAATGCAAACAATTATTGAGCTTCATCTTCTGGACAAGAATGCCAATTTAGTCTCTCTTCATAAAAAGCAATTACAATCTGAGGACACTTCATATTTGCCTCTTTTTCCAGCACCAAGTCAGCTTCATCTGACTCTTTCCATTTCATGAGAAACATCAATTCTCCACTGCTGTCTGTGGCACCAATGATTCGTTCAGGATCTAGACCTCTAGCAAAGCCCCTTGGTTTGTCAGCAGTATCTCTTTTTTTTTTCTTTGATTTGCTGTCATCAAATTCACTGTCAGATAAAGATTTTCTTTTTGCACCATCCTTTTCTTTACCAGCTTTTTGAGAATTAAGAAATGCTTCAATTAATTCTGCACGATCTAAATTTTCTCCATGTTCCCAAGTCTTATCAGCATCTGTAAATCCCTTCCACTTCAGGAAATATTCTACCTTCCCATTCACTCACGTCGGTCCAGTACTTTTTCCACAACAAATTCTTCAGGCTCTGCCTCTTCAACTTTTTTACTCTTTCCGTTCTGTTTCTTTCCCATTTTTTTTGCAATGTAGTTTTGTTAGAGGCTATTTTTAATTGTAGACTTGATGAACTACTATTCACCACTTCAGAGGCTCCCGGTTGCGATCGTGCAGGGCATTTAATGTCCAGTATCTAAGGTATATGCATCTGCTTCATTGTCGCAAAAGGAGAATACTGAGTTCAGGATGGTCTTTGAAAGAGGAGTTGAAAGGCAAAGAAAGGAAGAGAATTTCACCAGGCAATGTGAGGTTGAGCAGTGCAAAAGGATGGGACAGAGAGTCCTTTAGTGATGTGGGGGCAAGGTTTAACATGAGATTTTTAGCTGATGACTCTATGAAATCTGTCCATTGTTCTAAAGTCTCCCAGTGAAATCAGCCTTATGAATATATGTATTCATTTCATTTTATCTTATTTGGGGAAGAGGAGAAATATAAACTTGAGAAGTCATGTCTGCATGCAGGTGAATTCTGGGAGGGGAGAGGAGGGGGGGTAGAACAACAAATAGGAAAATGGCCACGTGGATGGGAGATCCCAGAAGAATTAGGAGGACATAAGTGACAGGGATTTGCTGGTGTCAACATCCTCCACTCAAGGGGCATGGTTAAGATGCCAGGCCAGAGAAGCAGCCACTCCTTCCCTCTGCTCTTGACAGGCCAAGATGCAAGGGCTGAGTGCTCTAGGCTGAAAAATAAAGTGAGCAACCATTGGTATGCATCCAGTGGGGTTGCACAGGGCACTCACGACTGTCACACGCAGATGTTCTGGCTGCCACCCTACTGAGGCTATCCTGTTTATTATTTTTGTGTGTACAGGCAGTGACATTCCTGTCAAATGGTGATGAGAGGTCGGGTCTGATTATTTCCAACTCGATATGAAAACACAAGCACTGAAGGAAGGTGCACAGTCATCAGCAGCAATTAAGGCCACTCCACTGGTTCTGCCTCTCTCCTGGAACAGGTTCCAGTGCACTAGGAATGAGAGAAGGAAGGAAACAAAGGAAAGAAAGAAGGAAGGAACGAACGAACGAACCAATGAAGGAACGAAGGAACGAAGGAACGAAGGAAAGAAAATAGTGCAAAAAGAAAGCGGGTTTCAAGATCTACATCTACAGGACAGGGCACTCTGCACTGTCTGCAGCATGGGCGGTAGGCAGTGAGATTGAGAAGAGCCATCGGAAGGACCTGGCAAGAGCCTGGCACTGCACTGTGTGGCTCACATGCCTTACTTTGTTTAGGGTAGCAGCTAAGAGTCATACTTTAGGATTAGGCAAACTGGAGTTTGAACTCTGATTTATTTGTGGCTACAAGCAACCTGCTTAAAGCCTGTGAACATTAGTTTCATAGTCTATAAAACCAAGACAGGAATAGCTACCTTACCATTTCATGCAGGATTAAATAAAGCCATCCATTCACCCCAAAATAAATAAGTATATAACAAATAGATAGATAGATCCTAAAAAATAAATTCTGAAAGCATATTTTTATTCTGAATAAATATATGCCTAGATGTATATATATATATATATCCTGAATAATATATATCCTACATATACACACATTCCATAGATACACACTCATAGATACATGTCTTAACACCATTTCTGATATGCAGTCAGCATGTCCTCCTTCAGAAGCATTGGTTAATTCCAGTGAGTCACATGAAGCTGTTTAAATAAGTTGCCTAAGACCCTGTAGCCAGATCTTTGTTCAGTTAGGCACCCAGGAAAGCCAAAGTGAGAAAAAAGTCACACATGGCACTTGAATATATCCCTATTTCTCAATTTAGCTATAGCCAAGGCCAAGTAAGGCACAGTGAAAAGTTCTCAGAGAACAAGTCGGAAGACACTGGATCCTCTCAAAGTGTGTAGGTTGAACTAACTCAAATTTATGAAGGTGACCACGGAGTAGCTCTCCAGGGGATCCACCACTCTGCCTAAGGCTGGAGGTTTCTAAGCTTGGGGGACCACTAATATAGAACAAAAACAGTTCTGAGTGACCTACTACAAGTTCCTAAGTCATCTGATTTGGCCAAGTTCTCTGAGCTGGGTAAGAAATGAGTTCTGACCACCTGCCTGAGCCTTATGGGGTCATGTGACTGAATGTGGATGGTTAGTCAGCAAATGTTTAAATAAATGTGTCTCTGGAGCTTCTCGTGATCTCTACCAATTATTCAACCTTCAGCTCAGGCTCCACTTTTAGAATTAGAAGGACTTCTGAACTTGATGTCAGGTGTCCAAGCTATGCTTTTCACTAGCTGGTAGCCTTGCCACTTAATCTCTATGAACTTATGATGCCTCCTTTGTAAAATGGAGATGAGTTATTACCTCCATCTCCCTGTAATGATAATGGGTCCACATGAGAATCAAATTAACCAATGTGTTTGTTGACCTTGCTGTTTTGAATACATAGTTCTACAGTCAGCTATATTTGTCCTTGGCCTACCTCCCCTGAGCTCTGAATGACATTTCGATTGTTTTATTTCCATAATGGATACACTCTATGACAATTCCTTCCCCATTTCCCTCTCCATCTACTTCCAGTGAAAAACAATGTAAATCATATACCAAGTATGATCTGCATGACCCCTGCCCTCTACCTCCAGATGCTGTTGTTTTTTTAGTGTCATTTAAATTTCAATAAAGGGTAAAAATGGATAGTAGAAGAGCAGCCAAAGTGCTTTTCAACACTTAAGAAAAATAAGAATTCCTGCCCTTGTCCTTGTCCCTGTCTACAACCTCATCCATCTCTTTCCCCAGAGTTATGATTTGTGTTGTTGTTGTTGTGTGTGTGTTAGCAATCACTATCATTTCTTAAAATAATACATTCTAAAGTGGTGTGCCAGTAGCTTATCATGTTATCCTAGTTACTCAGGAGGCTGAGATATGAAGATTGTGGTTCAAAGCCAGTTGGGGGAAGAAAAGTCCATGGCACTCTTACTGATTCTTATTTCTAACCAGCTACCAAAAAGTCAGAAGTGGAGCTATGGCTCAAGTGGAAGAATGCTAGCCAAAAAAGCTCAGGGACAGTGTTCAGGCCTTGAGTTCCAGTCCAAGGACCAGTACACACACACACACACACACACACACACACACACACACACACACACACACACACTTTATTGTAACATCTTCTAAACCTCTAGTTTGAGTAATCATGTACTGACTTCCCACATTCAGATAGGAATTTAACTCTTGTTCATGAAGATGCTTTTCAATTGGCCCTAGGATACTGTCCTGATAAACCCATTTTAAGCTGAAAATACATTGAACTGAAAATGCGTTTAGCTAACCTGGAAGATACCATGGTTTGTCATTACACTGAAGCCTACCAGTTGTTTTCCTTTGTGACCATGTAGCTGTGATTGTGCAACTCAATGCTAGGGCCCAACTTCCAAAATTCACAACTCAAAAACAGTATGTCTCCTCCTAGCTGCAGATCATTTCAGAATCATCATTCAGAATTCATCAAATCCAAACCAGCATCATTGCAAGTGAGAAACTGTCTAAATTACCAGGACCCATTAGCGATACACACAATAGAGCTATTAACATACATGTAGTCCACTCTAATTTTGTTTCCTTTTTGTTTTTGGTTTGTGCTTTTTTACATTTTTTTTTTGGTACCTGTCCTGGATCTCAGATGGGTGCCTCCTTTGTTTCCTCTCTTGTCTAATGCCAGAATCCCTCCTTGACATTAACTTTGTTTTTGTTTACTTGTTTGTTTGGTTGTTTTGTGTTTGCCTGTCCTGGGCCTTGAACTCAAGTCCTGGGCACTATCCCCGAGCTTCATTGTGCTCAAAGCTAGTGCTTGAGACACAGCACTACTTCCAGGTTTTTTCTGAGTAGTTTCTTGGAGATGGCTGGCCTTAAACTGTGATCCTCAGATCTCAGCCTCCTAAGTAGCTAGGGTATAAGACAGGAGACACAGGCAGCCGGCATTATTCCATTATATGAATTCCAATGCTCTATCACAAATCCTCCATTTTCCTACCACCTGAGTCAACTCCGATGGTTTGTATCTGCCTCAGTTTCTGGGATACATGTTTCCTGGGACTGTAATCCTTATACTTCATTCAGTCTCAAAGTCTATCACCACCACCCTGAGATCCACTGCTCTCTTCCCTTGTATTGGTTTACTGTTTCTTGGCTCTCCTACCTTCTTTTTCTTGGCTCACTTCCTTATTTTCTGAGCGCTGCCTGAGAAAGCCTACAGAAGAGGTGAACATCCTCAGACCCTTTCACATCCAATGGTTGATTGTGTGGTTATATTTTATTAACTATTTTGGCTCAATATAGAACTATATTGTCCTTCACAGCTACAGAGGGATTTATTAGGTCACCTTTTTATCTTTCTCTGTTGTCCAATGCTCTTCTGATACCTAGTCCTTTGAATGAGACAATTCTTCGTGTAAGGACATGAAGGATTTTCTTTCTGTCTCCAGAGTGCTAAAATCTAAAAGGCCAGTGATCTTCCTTCAGCATCCACTCAGGGGCATTTTGGTATGAAGACTCATACCGTCCATTCTATACTTCACTTGAGTCATACTTACAGGTCCGTTTCTTTCCCTCCTTGGCGATCCTTCAGTGACATGGCTCTTAGGATAATATTTCTCACATACTTTTCCACAGCCATACCTTATTTATTTAGGTGGTGATAAAAGAAGCCATGCTATAGAAATTAATTTTCAATATAGCTGGGGTTAACTTTTTCTCTAGTTTGACATATTTCACAGAAATAAAATTTAAAGGAAGTAATACACATTTCCTTGCTGTTTTAAAAAGAAATCTCCATACACAATTTCATTCTCCCTGTACATGTAAGTGTATTGTTCATTGACTTTGTGTCTTGCTTGATCTTATAATGATTTCCTTGCTAAAATAAAAAAGAATAACTTTTTTCTCATGACAAATTCAATACAGTCACATTGACTAGAAATAGAAATTACCAGTTAGCAACAACAACAAAAGATCCCACTAACACAGAGACAATCAGAACCTTCCTACCACACACACACAGACCCCAAGAGACTAAAAGAAAATGATTGATAGATTTAACTACCTACAAATTAAAAGTTTCTGTATGTTCAAATCAACATAAACAAAATAAAAACACAAATAACAAACTGACAAAATATTTGTATTAACATGACAGGAAAGCGTGATTAATAACCTAAACTATATAATTACTCCCTGCTTTTTTAATCTTTCCAGCCAGAATATTGAGCTCTCAGAAGGCAAAAGAAGGGTCTCTAGGTCTGCAATAACACCACCTGGACTAAGTTGAAAAGGAATAGATCAGAGATTCATTACAGCTCAGCCTCATAGGGTCTCACACAAAATTGATGTTCAACAAATACTTTGTTGAAATAATGAATGAGTGTGTAGAGAATTAAAATTTAACTCTTTCCTATGAAGGTCTATTGAATTTCCCAAAAGAATAGTGCACTGCATCCCTCTTGACCTCCATACCAGCCATCACCAGCTGCATCTCCTGTTGTCACTGAGTCTACTCTTCTTCTAGGGTATAACTTCTCATCTCTTGCCCACAAGAAATCAGAACACGGGTTGGGTACCAGCATTTTGCTTGGAAATAGGCATATAGACATGAGCACAATTCTTGAGTTCTTAAATAACTCTCCATCTTGGGAGGAAAGTTGGGATAGGGCTCAGATTTAGCATGATTGATTTCTTTTTTGTGGGTCATGAGGCTTGAACTCGGCCTGGGCATTGTCCTTGTGTTCTTCAGCTCAAGGCTACCACCCTACCCTTGAATCAAACCCCTCTTCCCCTTTTCTAGAGGTTAATTAGAGATAAGAGTATCAGGTACTTTTGTGCCTGGGCTGGCTTTGAACCTTAATCCTCAGATCTCAGCCTCCAGAGTAGCTAGGATTACAGGCATAAGCCACCACACTCAGCTGCATGACTGATTTTTAATATATATGTACTATGCCAGAGAAATGTACTATAAATCAGGGCTGGGGGTATGGCCTAATGGTAGAGTGCTTGCCTAGCATACATGAAGCTCTGGGTTCAATTCGTCAGTACCACATAAACAGAAAAAGCCAGAAATTGGTCCTGTGGCTCAAGTGGCAGAGCACTAAACTTGAGCAGAAATGGGGCTCAGGGACAGTGCCCAGGCCCTGAATTCAAGTTCCAAGACTGGCACACACACACACACACACACACACACACACACACACACACACACACACACGAAGTACAAATCAGAAGATTGGATGAATGAATTTGGTCTGTAGGAGAGAGCAGAGCATCAAACTTTCCACCAAACACAGAGACCAAAAAATGTGAATTTGAGTGGTGAGGATAGTTTTTCAGTTTCATAGGTAGGAAGGTAGATAGATAGATAGATAGATAGATAGATAGATAGATAGATAGATAGATAGATAGATAGGCAGGCAGACAGACAGATAGATAGATATTCAAACATGCATGGAATGAAATAACAAAAAGGAAAAAGAAGCATAACTTCTGAGCCAATGATCCCATCTCTAGCATGCACCAAGCTCTTCCCGTGCTATCTGGTATCTTTTCAATGGCAAACAAAAGAGGGAACTAGGAAGTTGAACCATTGATCAGTGGCCTACAGATGTAAAAGGAGGGCTCAGGATTCAGATTCATCCCTATCTGTCCCCGAGTCCTGCCCACTGTCATTGTTTAGGGAGATCCTAAGAGATCTTTTCCCACTCTACTGAGATGTGACCTGACAGGACTGAAGAACAACTAAAGTTCATTCTGATGTCTTTTGTTTCAATAAGGGCGCCACTTGAGGCAGGTGGAATGTTGGTTGTGCACTTCACTTTAACCGTAACAGTCTTTTCAACTTCACACACAGATAAATTTCTCTTTCTGTGAGAAGAACCCTGGAAGGCTCCAGGAAGGCTGACATTGGCACTGGAAACTCTTTTCCTATGAGTACTCCAGGGAATCCAATATTTAATGACTCCTCTTATCCAAAGGTGTTGCTAATCTATTATTACCCTCTACGTGACACTGGGGATCTTGGTTTGTTTTTTGTTTGTTTGTTTGTTTTTCAGGAATTGGCCACATCGATTTTAGCCCAATGTTAAATGCTACCCAGATGTCTGGGAAGCATTGTAAAAGACTACTAAAGCCAATCAAAGATAAAGTGGAGCTTTTCCACACAGCAGCATTGGAAGAGATGCAGGCAGTCTGCCCAGATGTTCTCTACATCCTGTGGCTTAATACCATGCACATGTGTGTTTGCATTGGGTTGCTTTCAAAGGTGAAACAACCTGTTGAGACCACCTAAACCCTTCAGACAGCCATGGATGAGTCAGCTTGCACCCAGAGGTGGACAGTGACTTCCTGTAGTCATTCAGGGGAGTATTAGTAGCTTTTAAGTCTTTTACCTACAGTGCTACACACCCACACATCTCTTTCACTACATATGTGTATCCGTATGTAGTATGTTTTAGAGCTTGCACCCTCAAAAGAATAAAATCACGGCTCCACAAGGAGAAGGAAGTGATTTCTAGTAGAGGGATTTGTATAGGGAGTTCTAGGGGTGGGGTAAGAAAATGAAGGGTGTTGTTTAGAATCAAGTTATAGGAAACAGGGTGCAGAGTTCTCACTCAAAGAGGACCTAATGAGAGACAAGGGCAAAGGCTAAGGTAGGGCTACATGTTGCAAAAGTCTCACACTACCATGTTCAGCCAGTCACCTGATGGCCCTAGACCATTTCCTGAGGAGGACTGGCATATGTGCTTTCTCTCCTAAATCTGCCTTCTCTCTCGAATACCAACAATGTTCATTTATCCATTCATTTAACAAGTCATCCCTGTTTGCATATGAGGATCCAGTAGGAAAAGAAACAAAGAAGGCTCCAGACTTTTGGGATACAACACGATCAAGACCAATAAATGAAGACTGGCACAATTGCAGATTGGGTTACATGCTTGAAAGAAAAGAAACAGGGTGATGTGGTTGTACACAAGCTGTCAGAAGTATTTTAAATATGATGGACAAAGACGCCTTCTCTGGGGCAGTGGCATAAAAGCTGACACCTGACAAACAAATTAGGTGGCACCTGACCTTCCGATGGTAGGGAGAAATCATGCTCAACCACATGAAAATGCAAGAGTGAACATCTGGAGAAAACAGATTAAGCTGCAAATGTTTAAAATGACCAGGATTGACTGAGTCATCAATGAAAAGGAAATGAGAAGGTCAATTCAAACCAGGAAAAATCTAATTACCATGGAAGAACTGAGTCTTTTTGGTATCTAGGTGAAGCGCAACCATTTTCAAACTTGAGTACAAAACTCATCCAGGGAGACAGAAATGCATAGTCTCGAGTTCTTTCTCAAAAGTGGGGATGGTGTTTCCTCCAGACCAGGAGGCTGAGTGGGGGAGAGGAGGAGAGTGAAGGGGAGAGAGGAGATGAGTGTATTCCTCCAGGCATCTAGCCACAGTTACATCTGACTTCTTCGTGCTCTATTGACAAGCTGGGTCACAATGACAGTAGGGGAGGCTAAAGATGGGGACCCTGGAGTCCCTGAGGATATTGTGATGGAGAATGATCACAGAGATGAAGGCATTGCTAACGGGAGTTTTGTAATTGTCCTCACACTCAGAAATTGCCTCCACCACATCATCCTTGAAGTTCAGGTTAGAAGATGATTCCTGGCTTTCCTTGGAGGATGAGGAGTTAAACAAATACATTTCCAACAGGATCCCACTAGGACCAGCCAGATGTCATTGTGAGCTGATCACCTAAAACTAGGGCAAAATAGTGGCAAGACAACGGGCTAGGACATTCCCAACCCATCCAATTACACAGAATGCAAACAAGCACTGTGGTAACTCATACAAACATACATTGCAGATTTCATTAAGATGCAGCTATCTTTGCATTCCCCCTTACTGGATTGTGTGCTTGCTCCTTAATCTTCATTTTCAAGACTTCTGAAGAGTTTCCTAGTGTCTAAGAACAAACAACCCCATCCCTCATCTTGTTTTCTTCACTCCAGTCCTCAGCCAAGGAGCTGCCTACCTGGTACAGAGTCTGAAAAAGACCTCAAAATGGACACACCTGGATAAAAGCTGTCCCAAGGACTCCAGGTAGGAGCAAAGGACCAGAACTTTCTCTGCATTTCCTACCTCCATATTGGTAACCAGCAGGGGTGATGACTGTCCTCTGAATCCAGTGACTAGATTTTCAACAATTCATTTAAATTCATTCTTAAGCCATTGATAGTAGGCAGTGAGATGAAAACCTAACAACTGGCAAATCCTTTACCCTGAAGGAATGCACTCTGGTTTTACAGACAGGTACATAACTGTGACTTCAGGTTAGAGGGGTGGCAGGATTTGAAGAAATCATAATAAAATTGTCCATTTGGAACATAAGCACTTGGGGATTTATCATGTATTTCTGAAGATTTTCAAGATTCACAAATGTACCATCTTCCCCACCAAAAATGAGATTTCATGCCAAGCCCCACACAGCTGCTGGAGTCATCATCTCTCTATCATGTGGGGTTGACCACGTCATTCTTCTTCATGGCAGGACAAAGGTCTACAAGATTTCTATGATGAGGCAGTTGGTATAATTTAGATTTTGTGAACCAGAGAGCCTGTCACAATTCTACGATTCTGCCTTAAAGTGCTAATGAAGCAAGACATTTGAAGTCAATGAAGGACCATTGCTACAGTCTAATTAAACCACACTTACAAAAGCAGGTAGCTGGCCAGGTTTGGCCTATAGGTCAGTTTGCACATGACTTAGAATCCCTTAGAGGTTTCCTTTCCTTAGAACGAGCCCCAGATCATTTATAATGCAAACCCTGGCATCCAGTGGAGCATTCTATGCTCCATCCCTTGGTAAGCTCTACCTCAGAATCTGTCCACGTCACTCACAAAGATCCATGGGCCTTCACAAGGCTAAGTCTTGTCTGTTGTTCTCTCTGCTTGAGGTCCTTCCTTTAGTTTCCATTGACACTCTAATCTGTGCTTCAAATTTTCTCATTCATACTCCCCACTTCATATCTTCCTCCCCCCCTCCTCCTTCTCCTCCTCCTCTTCATCATCCTCCTCCTCATCATCATCATTTCAGCAACACTTCACTATCTGGAAATACTGAGGATTATTTCTTGTCTATTTAAGCAGAGCCTGAGCATTTTGAAAGGAAGAACCTTTTCTCATTTCCCTCTAAATTCTAGCTCCAAGTTCTGAGGAATATTTCATGAACAACACGTACTCTAAGAAATAGGATCCATAAGTCCAGAAAAATATGCTCTATCACTGTGTCCCGTTGATTCAGATATGTATACACTACTAGTCATTGAGGGACCAACTTCTTCTTCCTCACATAAAATCCACAGTCCATAATACTTAACATTGGTGCAAAGACTTCTGGTCTAGTGAGTTCATGTTTGCTGTAACTTTGAAAGTCAGCCTTTCCCAAGGTCTGTCACTGTGGATCTTCTCACCCTCTTTATTCTTATTGTAAATGAGAAATAAAGATTTTCTTCTTAACTTCTGGGCCTCCTGCTTTGCAGATTCCTCATGCTTGCCCTTCTTCCTTTAGTTCTTCCTTTTCAAATCTTATTTTTCTCTCTAAACAGTTGTACAAAGAGGTTTCCATTTAACAAAATACGTAAGTACAATAAATTTTAATCCATGCCCCCCTTTTCATCATTCTTTCCCATCCCTCCCAACCCCCTTCCCTCAGTTTTCTTAATTTTGTGAAATAGACATTGAATTGCATGACTATATTTCCCTTCTCCCTCTCTTTATTCATCTATCCCTCTCTACCTTCTTTCCACCTTCAAGTACCCAATTTCTGGAATTTATCTTGTGAGTTAGCCTTTCCAATGATTTACATCATTTAATTGATTATATATTTGGTTACTACACCTCTAGTTCTTTCAATTTTCCTCTCTCTTCCATATCCCTCCAACAGTGAGCACAGAATTTTGCAGGCCATCTCAAAGCTGATACTTGTTCAGCTTTGAGAACTATTCACCACATGATGCTGAGTGCCCACCAGGTATTCCAGACATCTCTGTGAACAAAACGGCTGCCCTCCAGTCCCTCAAATTGTATTGAGGAAGAAAGGAAATGAATGGATGATTAGGTGACTAATGGTTAAGGGATACAGCAGAAGGAAGCTGCCAAGGAAGCGGGAATTTCAAACCCAAACCTTGGGGAGCATGAGGAGGGATGTCAAGCGATTCTTCTCTTTCATTAAAAGATAGCTGAGGTGAAGTGTGGCATAGTCAAACATGGTGCATTCGCCAGGTGAGAAATACACAAGAGAGATTAAGCAAGAGGCATGGATCACAAACGCAGAGATTAATTCTGTCTCAGGAGAAGCATCACAATTCCAGTGATGAAGTCTGGTGTGCCAGAAGTACACCCCCCATACTCCAGAAATCCAAGGGAATTGTAGCAATTGGAGTCTCTTGTCACTTGTATACAGACAACACAATTCTTTTTTTTATAACCCCAGGTTTTGTTTTTATTCAATTATTAATTTAAAAAGCCCACTAATCAATTCCAAAGCAAATTATTTGTCCCAATACAAATGTAACTTACTTAAAAATTATTAGCATTTGAATATGAGAGTCAGACAACACAATTCTAGTCAGAATAGATCCAGGTAGAGGTGAGCTGCAACCCAGCTCACCCAGTAATCCATGCATTCAGCAAAGACAAGACACAACCATGGGACAAACAGGCAGATATCCAGGAACCCATCATTCAGGAGGAGGGGTGGGGGAAGGATGGGTTCAGCATCAAGTTCCAACACCAATGGAAACACTGAATGGCATGTCAGAAAGCACAGCAGGAAGAGAAAGTAGAGAAAATCAAAAGGAAACTGTCAGTCATGAGCAATTTCTAATCCCTGATGCCAAGACACCACTCACTGTTGCATGGGAGCTTCTTCTATTCTGCCTGGCTTGGATACCATTGGCTCTTGAAATCAGCATTGCTGAGCATCATAGCTGATGGTATTTGAGTCCATATTCAATAGCCTTAAGGAATACAATAGCGTATTTGTCCTTACTGAGGAGCCTCAAGCACTGAACAATATTCTCTTATTAGAGTTGATTTTCCCAGGAAAGTATCTTTCCTATTTTCCAATGCAGAGCTACCATTCCAACTTTTAAAATGAAAACAAAAGGCAAAACAGAACCAATAAATACCATATTCCCTTTTCTCTGCGATGAAATATAAGCTTCCTTCTTTAACCCTCCTTGTTCTTTCCATGAACACCACATAGAGACTTACTTTAAGCTTTTGGGGCTCTGGGGTTAGAGTTCAGTTCTTAATTGAGCCTCTCCATACGGAGACAGGAAAAGCTGTGTGCCAAGCAGGATTTACATATTCAGTAGCCTAGCATCTCTTCCAGTTCCTTGATTGGAGGCAGAGGCGCCTGCAGAAGCCTTGGCTTCTGAGTGGTCTGTGGCCATGAGGTAGGAAGATAAAACTGCTCTGTCTGCCTTATAGAGGATCCTGGGGAAAGCCAAGCTGTGGCTGCCTGAGTCTTATCAAAAGAAAAAAAATGGCTACATCATTTAAAAACAAATAAATAAATAATGTAGGGAAAAGAAAACTTGTAAGGATGTGAAATTAAATTTGCTAAATATTCTGAGAGTTGGTCCCTGGAGAAATTTTGTCTCTACTGTATAGTCAAACACATCAACTTTGCGGGTGCCTGGCAGTTACTGCATGGCATAGATTCAGTTTGTTCTATGTAGACAACATTATCTTTCACAAGGCATGGGGAACATCCAGATGTAGTTTAACAAATAGGGTTCCAAATTGTGAGGAAGGGTTTTATGGGAAAGGGGCGGAGGGGGAGGTCATTCCATCAACACAGTCAGCATCCAGCTTTGCCAGTAGCCAGTAAGGAGACAGAATTAGTCCTCTATTGGTGGGGTTGGTAAAGCAGCCTGGGAAGGAAAGGGAAAAAGAAGAAGAAAGAATCCCACCTCTATGTTTGCAGTTGACTAAAAGTAAAGAAGAGGCTAACTGGTACTGTATTCCTTTTCCTTCTGTGGTTGATGTTTCTCAAAGTTGAATGGGACAGTTGTGTTTGTGTGACATCTCCATAAAGGCTGTGGAGAAATTTTTATCTTGTGTAATATGGGCTTTTGTTATTATGGAGAATCTGTGTGTGTGTGTGTGTGTGTGTGTGTGTGTGTGTGTGTATACACGTAGATGGTCACTTAGGCAAAGCTATGATTCCATTTAGAAAATGATATGGAGCCAGTCGAGGTGGCTCATCCCTGTAATCCTAGCCACTCGGGAAGCTGAGATCTGAGGATCAAGGTTCAAAGCCAGCTCGGGCACAAAAGGACCTGCTATTCTTATCTCCAATTAATCTCTAGAAAATGGGAAATGGGGCTATGGCTCAAGGGTAGGGTGGTAACCTTGAGCTGAAGAGTTCAGGGACAGTGCCCAGGCCAAGTTCAAGCCCCATCACACACACACACACACACACACACACACACACACACAAGCAAAAGCAAAAGAAAAGAAAAATGGTCATCTTCATGGGGCCTCCAGCCAGTCCAGGTAAATGTCAAATCTTTACACAAGGTACCCTGCTGAGACTAGAAGGTGAGAAGACAGAGGTGGAAACCCACGAGACAGTTCATGGCCTCACCTCACTTCACCCTGGTCAGACAGAACAATAGAGGGAACCCTCTGTTCACTAAGTGATTCCTTCTGCCCATGCCTCCATTCAGGAAGGCCACATGGGATCCTGCATATTGTTTTTCAACAAAAGCTCCAAGGTGCTAGATGCTATCCTCTTCTTCACTGTCATCAGACCAGCCACTTATAAACCACCCCAGATTGCATCCTCACGAATCTCATCTTAAAACAGTCAGGGTTTGTGGATGGAAGGATTACCCCTTTATCAAGTTTTGAGTTACTAAAACCTGAAATTATTAGAGGGGCTCTCAGAGAAGGTTATAAACATGCCTTCTACATGAACTCCATAGAAAAGGCTACCAGAGAAACTCTAGGCCTCTACCACAAGAGGGATGCTGTGACCAGGAAAGCACTGCAGAGACTGGGATCTGCAGCTATGAAGAGGCTCCAAGTCCTTTATCAGCAACAGAATGTTTCTTGGGCTGCAGCCCTTCCTCATTTTATTCTGGCCTGATTCAACTCTTGCCAAGTGTGTCCAATTGGAAAAACAAAATCACATCCAAAACTTTTGCTGCAATTGAGTCTAGGAAATGTTTTTAGTGTTCTTGTGTGTGCGTAGCACCAAAGAATGAGACCTTAAAGGAAGTTGCCAGGAAAGACAGCAGGTGCCAGCCTATACTATTCACTTCCTGCTACTGTGGGTTCCACCCCAGTGCTCAAGCTATGAGGCAATCAGCCAAGAAGTCACAGCGGTGTTATTGTGCTAGAGAAGGTGCAGAGATACAAGAAATTTGTATATAATTCACAAACTTTCTGAGTTCTTGCACAGGAATAAGTATCTTTCTTCAAAGGAGAACTCATCTATGTGGCACAGTCTTGTTCAGTCCTTTTGTGGATCCTGTGTTAGAACATATTATTATGAGCACACACATACACACATATACACACACGCACGCACGCACGCACACACATAGGAGAGGCTCATGATTTAAAGCCATACCTACCAAAGTACTGGCTCATATTTCCAATGTACCTGGCAGTGTGCTATGTAATTTACGTGTACTATCTGACTTGAGTTTCACAGAAAATCGCATGGTGGAGTGGGTGCTATGTTCGTTTCTGTTTTACTGCAAGAAGTAAATTCTTGGAAAATTTACATGAGTCTCTCACTTAGTATCAGGTCAGGGAGAGAACTTGTGGCTTTCAAGGCCTTTCTCTTCCCATGTCACATTCCTTTCTTTCATCAGAAGATAGGATTTTTCCAAGGCTTGGATCCCAGTAATTTTGAATTATTTCTAAAACAGGGGGAGTTTTTTGTTCATGTACATAGATACCTTTTGGCCACTTCAGAAATGCAAATATAGATGGCCTCATATCTGCAACTAGTTCTAAGAAGAGGGAAGGAGAATGTTCTCAATCATAGATTTATTACTTCAATAACTTCATATCTTCCCCAAGAGGTTACCCAAGAAAGGCACAAGAGTCAATCATATACAAGAATCACAGGATCTATAATCTGTCATCATAAAGATGTATCAGGTAAAGGATGTTTATTTAGAAAGTGGACATGTGATTTCATTATTACATGTTGGTCTCTATTCTCATATATAATTTGTTTCCTTCTTTCCTTTCTTTTTCCTGATACAAATTGAGGTTAAACACATGATCTTACTAGTAATGAGGACTTGAGCTTAATACTTACTCTTTCTTCAGCTTTATTTTTTTCTTATAAGTAAAATGATGCCCATAGTTTACCTTCCTCATCAAATTATTTACAGCTACTGAATAGATTCAATTTGATAAACCCTTTAAAAGAATCACATGCACTCTAGCACATAACAAGCTGAATATAAATGTGCTCTCTGTACCAGGTATCCTAGAATTTCTTTTGTTTGTTTGTTTTTCTTGCCAATTCTGGGGCTTGAACTTCAGAGCCTGGGCACTGAACCTGAGCTTCTTTACTAAAGGCTAGCACTCTACCACTTGAGCCACAGTGTCACTTTGGGCCTTTCCTGTTTGTATGGTACTGTGGAATTGAACCCAGGGCTTTATGCATGCTAGGCAAGCACTTTACCACTAAAACATATTCACATCCCAGTTCTTTTGTTTCTTAACTCAAAAGACACTAAATAAGTGCTATGGACTACCAACAATTGCCATATTGTTTCATTCCTCTGGGAGTTCACCATGTGGTAGAGACAGATTGGTAAGTATATCCATTCAATGAATTCATAGCACCCGTCTATGGCACATATCTCTCCTGCAGGCACAGCAGTGAATGGCCAATTCAATTTACCTATAGTGTCTGGAGAAGCTTCAAGAGGATGATGAAAAGCCAGTCATTGTGACACACATCACTAAACCGAGCACTCACTCAGGAGGCTCAGGGAGATAAGACTATGAGTTCAAGGCCAGCATAGGCTTTAAAACAGAGGGGGATGTATATTGGTGGTAGCATGATCACCTAGCATACATAGGGTTTCATTCTCTATACAGAGAGAGAGAGAGAGAGAGAGAGAGAGAGAGAGAGAGAGAGAGAGAGAGAGAGAGAGAGAGAGAGAGAGGGAGAAGGTAGAGAGGGAGGGAAAGTAAGGGAGGGAAGGAAAGTAAGGAGGGAAGAGGGAAAGAAGAAAAGAAAGAAAGGAAGGAAGGGAGGAGGGAGGGAGGGAGGAGGGGAGGGAGGGAGGGAAGGAAGGAGGGAGGGAGGAAGGAAGGAAGGAGGGAAGGAAGGAAGGGAGGAAGGAAGGAAGGAGGGAAGGAAGGAAGGGAGGAAGGAAGGAAGGAAGGAAGGAAGGAAGGAAGGAAGAAAAAAGCTACAGCAAAAGAAAGCTGATGTGAAGGAAATCATAGGTCATAGGGCAAATCCCAGCATAGAGGCAGATGACCTTAGAGTCTTGTCTGGAAGCCACCATGGTGGTCACAAACTGAGTCAACTAACATTGCCATAAATCATGTAAAACCCTGTGCTCCACGTGGCTCTGTCCACAAACAGAATCACAATCAAGAATATCACTGGCAGTGGAAGGACCTGGAAACAATTATGTTAAATGAAGTCGGGCTTCAAATAAACCAATACACGTATATACAATATGCAGAATGATTGGAAGGACGTGGGGGGAGGGAAAGGGGGATACACACATGAGAAAGGGTGACAACGTTCAAGAAGTAATGTACCTACTACCTAACAAATGTAACTTTAACCCTTTCATGCATTATCCCAACAACAAAATACAATGAACATTTTCCAAAATAGATCACATCTTAGGCCCTAAAACAAACCTGGTCAGATTCATAAACATGGAAATTATTCCATGCACACTCTCAGACCACAAAGGAATCAAATTGGAACTGAACACACATCTCCACCAACGAAAACCCTGTAACTCATGGAGACTGAACAACACATTGTTGAATCACCAATGGGTCATCGAAGAGATCAGAACAGAAATCCAAGAGTTTATGAAATTTAACAGTAAGGAGCACACAAAATAACAACTCCTTTGGGACACAGCAAAGGCAGTACTCAGAGGAAAATTTATAGCGCTGAGTGACTACAACAAGTTGGAAAAATTGCAAACCAACAAGTTAATGTTTCACCTTAAGATCCTCGAAAAAGAGCAACAAACCAACCCTAATCCCAGTAGAAGAAAGCAAATTATTAAAATCAAAGCAGAATTAAATGATTTGGAATCCAAAAAAACTATACAAAGAATCAACAAAACAAGGAGTTGGTTCTTTGAAAGAATTAACCAAATTGACAAACCCTTAGCAAATCTTACCAAAAAAAGAAGAGAGCATATCGAAATGAACAAAATCGCAGATGAAAATGGTAATATCACGACAGAAATTACCAAGATCCAGAATATCATGAGGGAATACTTCTCAAACCTTTACGTCAACAAATTTGAGAATCTAGATGAAATGGATGAATTCCTAGCCAATATTAACATACCCACACTGAACCAAGAAGAACTAAGCCAACTCAACAGGCCTATTTCAAGCTCTGAAATAGAAACGGCAATTAGAGAACTTCCACCTAAGAAAAGCCCAGGGCCAGATGGATTCACAGCTGAATTCTATAAGGTCTTCAAAGCAGAGCTCACACCAATACTCCTCAAGCTCTTCAACGAAATTGAAAATGAAGGTTCTTTACCAAACTCATTCCATGAAGCCAGTATAACCCTCATCCCCAAACCAGACAGAGATTCATCAAAGAAAGAGAACTATAGACCTATTTCTTTGATGAACATCGATGCAAAACTTCTCAACAAAATACTGGCCAACCGTCTACAACAACTCATCAAAAAAATTATACACTATGATCAAACTGGATTCATCACAGGGAGGCAAAGCTGGTTCAACATACACAAATCAATTAATATAATTCAACACATCAACAGGAGCAAGGACAAAAATCACATGATTGTCTCAATAGATGCGGAAAAGGCATTTGACAAGATCCAACACCCCTTTATGTTAAAAGCTCTGGAGAAACTAGGAATCCATGGAACATTCCTCAATATAATAAAGGCTGTGTATGAGAAACCCACTGCTAGTATTACACTTAATGGTGAAAATTTATAGCCATTCCCTCTAAAATCAGGAATAAGACAAGGATGCCCACTTTCTCCATTACTCTTTAACATAGTACTAGAATTCCTAGCCAGTGCAATAAGGCAAGAAGCAAGCATAAAGCATAAAGTATAAAGGGGGTCCAAGTAGGGAAAGAGGAAGTAAAACTATCCCTCTTTGCAGATGACATGATTCTGTATTTAAAGAATCCTATAGACTCTACCCCCAAGCTCCTTGAGCTGATTCAAAACTTTGGAAGAGTAGCAGGCTATAAAATTAACCCTCAAAAATCAACTGCCTTCCTTTATGCCAACAGTGAGAGGAACGAGGCAATAATCCGGAAAGCAACTCCTTTCACAATAGCCTCAAAGAAAATAAAGTACCTAGGAATTAGCTTAACTAAGAATGTAAAGGACCTTTTTGATGAAAACTTTAAACCCTAAAAAAGGAAATTAAAGCAGAACTAAGGAAATGGAAAAACCTCCCATGCTCCTGGATTGAAGAATCAACATTGTGAAAATGACAATCTTACCAAGGGCTATCTACAAATTCAACGCAATACCCATCAATATCCCAATGGCATTCTTTAAAGAAATAGAAGAGGCAATTCAAAATTTCATATGGAATAATAAAAGACCCCGTATAGCAAAAATACTTCTTAGCAGAAAGAACAGCGCTGGAGGAATTTCAATTCCAAACTTTAGACTCTATTACAGGGCTATAATTATCAAAACAGCTTGGTACTGGCACAAGAACAGGCCTGAAGACCAATGGAATAGAACTGAGGACCCAGATATTAAACCACAGACCTATGGCCACCTAATCTTTGACAAGGAAGCCAAAAAAATAGAATGGAAGAAAGCCAGCCTCTTCAACAAGCTGTGCTGGCAGAACTGGTTAAGCACCTGCAGAAAACTAAAGTTGGATCCTTCTTTGTCACCCTGCACTAGAATTAACTCCAAATGGATCAAAGACCTGGAGGTAAAAGCTGACACACTGAAAACTTTACAAGAAGGAATAGGAGATACACTAGGCCTCCTTGGCACAGGTCGAAACTTTCTTAATAAGGACCAAGAATCAAAACAAATCAGAGAAAGGCTGGATAAGTGGGACTGCATTAAACTGCAGAGCTTTTGTATGGCAAAGGACATAGCCTACAGAGTGGGAGAAGATCTTCACCAACCAAACAACGGACAAAGGCCTCATATCTAAAATATATCAACAACTCAAAAAATTGAATCACTCCAAAACTAAAAGTAACAACCATCCCATTAAAAAATGGGCCAAAGACTTAGAGTCTTCTCTGAAGAAGAAACAAAAATGGCTATAGACACATGAAGAAATGCTCAACATCTCTGGTCATAAAAGAAATGCAAATCAAAACAACTCTAAGATTCCACCTCACTCCAGTTAGAATGGCCAGGATCAGGAAAACGAATAACAACAGATGCTGGAGGGGATGTGGCCAGGAGGGATCACTACTACACTGTTGGTGGGAGTGCAAACTCGTTCAACCACTGTGGAAAGCAGTGTGGCAGTGCCTCAAAAGGCTAAACATAGAGCTCCCCTATAACCCAGCAATTCCACTACTTGGCATTTACCCAACCATCCAGAAACAAGGACATACTAAATCCACTAGCACAACAATGTTCATTGCAGCACTATTCACCATAGCAAAGATATGGAACCAACCTAGATGTCCCTCAGTTGATGAGTGGATCAACAAGTTGTGGTATTTGTACACAATGCTGCTGTCAGAAAGAATGACATCGCCCCATTTGTTAGGAAATGGAAAGACTTAGAAAAAATCATATTAAGTGAAGTAAGCCAGACTCAAAGGAACTTAGGCTCAATGGTTTCCCTCATTCGTCATAATCAGTAGAAACCTTGGGCTCTACTAGCAGAGCTCTGCAATAGAGCAAAATCTTGATACATAAGGCCATATAATGTGAAGCTAATTGAAAGGACCTCCAGGATATTGAAACAAAAGCCATATAATGAATGATTGTTGTCCTTAATGTACTATGTTGTCTCTCATCTCCTTTGCTGTCCCTTGGTTATCTCATATTGGTATAGTATCTCACTTTGTTATCTGATATATTGAATTTATTTGTATTTGGATATTTGAAATTTGATAGGGAAGGGGGGAAAACCATGACGGGTGGGGGGTGGGGGGGGAGGGAAATGGGTACCAAGACATGTGAAAGGGTATCAATGTATGTGAATTAACGCACCTTCTATCTGGCAAATATCATGTAACCCTTTTACTAATTACAATAAAATAAATAAATAAAAGTGAAAATGGGAGCATAAAAAAAAATGGGCCAAAGACTTAAAGAGAGTCTTCTCTGAAGAAGAAACAAAAATGGCCTATAGACACATGAAGAAATGCTCAACATCTCTGGTCATAAAAGAAATGCAAATCAAAACAACTCTAAGATTCCACCTCACTCCAGTTAGAATGGCCAGGATCAGGAAAACGAATAATAACAGATGCTGGAGGGGATGTGGCCAGGAGGGATCACTACTACACTGTTGGTGGGAGTGCAAACTCGTTCAACCACTGTGGAAAGCAGTGTGGCAGTGCCTCAAAAGGCTAAACATAGAACTCCCCTATGACCCAGCAATTCCACTACTTGGCATTTACCCAACCATCCAAAATCTAGGGCATACTAAATCCAGTAGTACAACAATGTTCATTGCAGCATTATTCACCATAGCAAAGATATGGAACCAACCTAGATGTCCCTCAGTTGATAAGTGGATCAACAAGTTGTGGTATTTGTACACAATGGAATTCTATGCTGCTGTCAGAAAAAATGACATAGACCCATTTGTTAGGAAATGGAAAGACTTAGAAAAAATCATATTAAGTGAAGTAAGCCAGACTCAAAGGAACTTAGGCTCAATGGTTTCCCTCATTTGTCATAACCAGTAGAAACCTTGGGCTCTACTAGCAGAGATCTGCAATAGAGCAAAACCTTGATATACAAGGCCATATAGTATGAAGCTAACTGAAAGGACCTCCAGGATAGTGAAACAAAAGCCATATAATGAATGATTGTTGTCCTTAATCTACTATGTTATCTTTCATCTCCTTTGCTGTCTCTTGGGTATCTCATATTGTTACAGTATCTCACTTTGTTATCTGATATATTGAATTTATTTGTATTTGGTTATTTGAAATTTGACAGGGAAGGGGGGAAAACCAAGAGGGGGGGGGGGGAGGGGTGGCGGGGGGGAGAGGGAGGGTGATGGGTACCAAGACATGTGAAAGGGTATCAATGTATGTGAATTAATGCACATTCTGTCTGGCAAATATCATGTAACCCTTTTATTAATTACAATAAAAATTATTAAAAAATACAGTTAAAAAAACACGTAAATAAATAAATAAACAAACAAACAAATAAAATGCATTCAATACCTGACTTAGGTAACTGTCACTCCTTTATATGTTATCTTTACAATAAAAAAATGTTGTTCTTCTTTTCCAGAGACTTACTCCCTCTGACTATGCCTCATCTCTGAATAGCTATGAACTCATCAACAAATTAATCCATTGGTAAGGTCACTGAAGACCTCATGATCAATCACCTCACCTCTGACTGCTGAGATGGGGACCAAGCACCAAGTACCTGCATGGGAAACATTTCCACTCCAACACAGCAGACATAGCCATTCTGGAAATATGTATTTGAGGAGATGTTTTCTAAAGATGGATCCCAGGAAGAAGGTAGCAAATAGGGTGAAGATTCTTTTAAGAGCTGGGACTATTTCTGATGTTACCCCTGGGGCCCAGACACTGGATCAAGTCCCTTGGTCTCTTAGGGCCTCTCTTTCCCCACCTATCAAAATGATTGTGCAACACAGGACCTTTGTGGTCATGTTGTTGTAAGGATCTACTGTGATAAAGTAACAAATCCTGTGGAAGAAAGACTGGCACTGAGTCCTCACTCAGTCAGTGGTAGCTAATATTATTAGTTCTGTTGAACAAACAAATTCCGCAGGAGCCTTGTAGCAAAGATATTCTTGTATGTTCCGTGTCCACTTCAGTCTTATTTATAGTGCTTATCTACTTACCTGGGCCACAGTCGATATTGACAGGTAAGGAACTCCTTTGCCAGCATTCGCAATGATTGTAGAACAACGTGGAAGCCTCTAGGCTGTCCATTCTTCAAGATGGCCATGCCATACAATCCCCAGGGAACAGTAGTTCTCTGCCAAAGTGCTCTTGGCCATGAATCATGCGGGTAGCGGGGCTGGCACAGCCTCAAAGCCAGCCGGGGAAGGTAAACTGGCAGATACTGGCTCCAACTCAGACACTGCAGAAGACATTGCAGCCATTGGTGTCAGACCTTGCTAATTGTATTGCTTCCTGGCACAGGACTCTTACACAGCTCTGGAATAGCTCTGGCATTCAAAGAGAACCCTTCCTGTCTCTCATTTTGTGGCAATTTCACTTCCAGGGACAAAGTTTGGCTCAGTTACAAGGTTTGGTTTTCAGAAAAAGGCATTTGTGCTGTGCCCTATTTCCAACGTGGGCTTCTCTCTAGTCTGAAAAGAAAATTGACTTGGCCAAGTACAACTGGCAAACTGATGATCTCAAAAGGGCTACCCCTTGTATTTGGATACTAGTTTTCCTAGTAAACCTTCTCTTCTGAAGGCAAGACACATTGATCATTTAGTTGGTTCTCTGCCAGAGAACCGACTAAAGCATATGGACATTCTTTAATACAACATGTTTACGATACTATTTCTCCTTCTATTCTTTAAGCATGGTTGTATTTCTTAGTGGCAAGGTTCTGGCCTGTTCTTCCACAAATCCCAAGTTCGATTCCTGACTCTGATGCTTTATCACCTTAAACAAGTAATTTCCTTTCTTGAAGCTCAGTCCTCTTGCATGCAAACTGTGGATATTACAGCCTACCCCTTTGTGTTGCAGGCATGGGAGGAGATGAGTTGTGTAAATTACTTCTCTTGTGCCTGAAACATCACATAAGTGCTCGTTAAATGCCCCTGCTAGCTACAGAACAAATAAAGCCACATCTCTTTTAATGATGCAATTAATTTCTCAGGCTATCCATGCATGTACCCAGATTACCAAGAAATGCAAGATTTCCTACTCAGCTACTTGCCTTTCCCCTGAATGGTCCAAGACTTCTTAATCAGCATAAAAGAAACACTTTTGTTCCACTTCTGTTTGACCTGTGATTCTAATTGGTGAGAGCAAGTCCTTGGGCAAAACAGCTGGGGAACAGCACCTCGGCCCTGAGTTCGAGACCCATGACCAACAAACAAAGACAAAACAAAACAAAATAAGAAAAAAAACTAATATTGCTGGTTCTAAGGGAGGTGGTCAATGTGAATGATTTTTTCATTCCATACTGTGCTTTTTGTTGCTCATATATAATTTCTCTCCCTTCACAACATTGTATCAAGTGGAAATATGCATAAAATAGCATTTGCTCATTACAGCACTCTGTGAGAAAATAGCATTGACAAGAACAACTGATGAGTCATTGCTAATCATATTCTATATTTAAAACTTCACCTGGTCTACTTCCCTCAATCTTCACAATGGCCCTCTGAGTTGGAGTGTCTCCAAACCCACAAGGAATTGGATCCAGACCCTGCAAGGCACCAAAATCCACGGATACACACATCCCCTATATAAAATGAGAGAATATTCACATACAACCTACCTCCATCCTTCTGTTTGCATTAAACCACCTCCAGGTTATTTTAAATGCTTACCATACCGTGACTGTTATGTAAACAGTTGTCACACTGTGTTTTCAGGGGGAATGACAAGGAAAAAGGTCTGTGTATGTTCAATGAGCATGCAGGCATTAAAAATAAAACATTTACAATGTGTAGTGGATGGAATTCTCAGTGGTAAATTCGGTGTCTTCAAGAATCAACCACATGGCCTTTCTTCCCATTATCCACATAAGAAAACTGAGGCTTAGAGGCTTCAGTAACATACTTAGTGTTTCACCACTAGCAAATGCCAGATTGAGTCTGAAAAATACACCTGAAGAAGATGAGCCATCATATACAGGCAATTATTAGTGAGTGCACCATATGAATAGAGATATGGAAACTTAATCAGCAAATAATGTGCCTGAGTCTCCTTAGAAGCTAGTGACATGTCCACATCCAGAATCCAGGCTTTCTTGTCCCTCATCTAGAATGTGCAGCACCATGAAGTCTCGCAAACCCACTTGCTTGGAATAAATGAATACAAATGAGGGCTGATTTGTATTCATTTCCAGCTAACTGTCAGATATACACACTTTCCCTTGTACACCTTCAACAAACACATTCCCCTACATATTCAGTTGAATCTTTAGGGATCTGTCTTCTTTCCATCTGAGTCTCTCTGCCTCTCTTGCTATCTCTCTGTCTCTTTCTTGCGCACTCATTCTCTCACTCACATTCTCTCTCTCACTTGCTTGTTCATTTTCATTCACTGGCTAGCCCTTGGAAACTAGGGCCTTGCCTTTGAGCTTAGCAGTGCCTGACTCTAACAAGAGTCATGATCAACCCTGGCAAAACAGCAAATATTATGATTGCTTTAGCTGGTAGGGAAATCAATGATGGAGATCCCTAAGTGCAGAAGATTAAAATACCCAAGACCAAATGATCCCAACAGTTCCCAGACTGGCAACAGTGGTGAGAGGCTTTGAAGGAATTACTTGTGCTAATTAAATGTACCATAATACATAAAATGACAGGTCTCGTGGGGGAGAAAGGAGAGACTTTGCTCCACAGTCTTGGAGAAGCCTTCATTTTGGTATCAAATCCTCAAGCACTATTCCTGCAGGTAAGACATTCCATCGTACTTGAAATAGGAAAGAAAAGAGTCTACTGGGAAAATTAATGAATATGTTAAAGAAAGATAGTAATAGGGCAAAAGGGCCAAATATAAGGATTAACACATTGGAAGAGATCGATAGGTGTTTGTTGAGTGAATTCATCTACTCCTTTAGTCATTGGATCAAAACAGCTGCAATAAGGCCAGGCTGGAGCCCAAACATTCAGACTTCCATTCTCCCATGTGTTCTCTTGAAATGGGAGCCATCTACTCTACTGCTGTTTCCTTGGGAATACGTTTATTGACAGCGTTTCCTTGACCATTAGATATCTCCCCTAAATAAAACAATTCAGTAACTGCCACATCCATTTTGTCAGTCCTGGGGGCTTGAAAGTCCTTGGACTTTCTCCAGGCTACAGCTCTTCCACTTGAGCCACAGCACCACTTCTGGCCTTGTCTATGTATGTGGTACCGAGAATCAAACCCAGGTCTTCGTGGATGCTATGCAAGCACTCTACCACTAGGCCTAACTCCGGGCCATAAGCACTTTTTAAAATATGAATGATCCCAGAGAGTGGCTTTGAATTTGTGTCATTAATTCATGCTTTCATTGAAGGAGTCTGTCTGTTTTCCTTTAGAGAAACAGAGCTGGTCTTTCCTCTTCTAAACAGATAAACCAGCTTAGAAAAGCAAAGTTGAAAGAACAAAAGAAAGAGAGAAAGAAAGAAAGAAAGAAAGAAAGAAAGAAAGAAAGAAAGAAAGAAAGAAAGAAAGAAAGAAAGAAAGAAAGGAATAATTCATAATGAGCACATTTTAGTCATTACATTAATAATGTTATCCTAGGGAATTGTCTGTCAGAAGGGTCGGATTTCGCATGTTGATATAATTATCCTGCTAGCACCAGGGAGTAAAGTCACAGCTCTCTGGCTGGGATTGGGTTTCCCTGGGAGATGATTTGACTGCCAATCTAATAAGAAAAGGCCAATGTTGGAGAAGGAAAATGGAGATTCAGAAGATATCCCTTGATCTGGATAAGAAGGGATATCCTTCTCTCAGACGCACTGGACACTTAAGGTCTCAGGAGACAGTGATCTTCAAGAGAAATTCACTGCAGAAAGGGCATCTGCAGTCCTTAGATGGTGAAGGAGCCGGCCAGCTAGTCGAGTTATCCTGGTGGGCATCTCATCTCACAGGGTAAGTCTGGGCCTGCAGGACAGCCTTTTAGAGGTTTAAAGTCTTTAATATGTAAATGTAATTTGTATAGATGTGATTTTTGTGGGTACTATTATAAATGTGATGCTAATGGATCTCCTCAGCCAGGAAATCCAGAGAAGCCGGCCCCAGAGAGATTATATGTATTTTTGTTTCATAGGAATTAAGAACAACACACAGATACCATGTCTGTCACCACAGCTTCCAGAAAGCTCAGGAAAAAAAGAAATTATTCAGCTCAAATACTTACTGTGAGTGTTTACTGAGTGCCTAGCCTGGGCCTGGTTTTCTATTGTTCCTTTTTGGGGAGTTGGGGTGGTTTTTTTTAAATAAATTTTGTTTCTAATTTATGCTAGCTTGTCTTTTTTTACATCCTCTTATAAGATGTTTGAAATTGTTTCTGAAACAAGACAGGGTATAATTGAACTGCATACTACCACTGTTGCATTAATCATCATTTCTTCTATTTGTTAGTTTTACAAGTTAGAGAACATTTTACATCTACTCTTTCATCTGCTTTGCATAGCAACACTTCCAGATAAACAGGAATTATTAGTCCTATTTGATCAAGGAGAATGCTGAGGTTCAAGGTTCTCAAAAAAAGTGCTTTAAGTGTATGGGTCCTATACTTGAATCTATATGGCTCCACCTAGTCCAGCTTTCCTCTCCTTCTACTGAGTTGAGTTGTATATCCTGGAATACTGTAATTCTCATTGTACCCATGGAGGGAGCAGACTACATTTGGAATTGAACATTCAATTCTGCAAGCCTTGTTGTATTTGCAGAAGAGAATTACTGAGAAGATGAAGTGACCAGATCTCAGCAATCTCCAATTATGAAAGGATCTGAGCATAACTGCCTACAGTACAGAACCTTCAGGGAGTCCCCTTAGCTGTTCTAAAGTATTGCACCATGGAGGGCAATACTTACATGTTTGAGTGGTAGAAATTGAGTCAGTGGGTAGACACCCCTGTGATTTTCCTCTCCTAGCTTCAACGGTGACGATAATTTTGACTTGAATAAACAATGTCAACTCCAAGATAATGGAGATATCATCATCTCATCAAATTTGAGGGAGGGAGTTAATAATAGTCCAAGCATGAGATGCTTAGGAGCTCAATAATGTCCTCGATGACCAGGTTTCCTCTCCCCCCAACCCCGCATTATTGTGCTGGCCGTGGCAATACCTTCGTTCTAAGGCTGATGCCATTATAGTCACAGTGAACTCTGGGTGACAATCAAAACTACATACTCTGCTATTCACCTTTATCAAGGTGGGGGGAGGAATCTCTTCCCCAAGCACAGAATATAATTGTTCCATTCTGTTTCTTTTGTTCACCTGAGGTTATGGCTTAATCCTAGATCCAGCCTAGTCCCCAGGGAAGCGCTATGCATTGATTAGACTGAAGTTACCAATGCTTAGAGAACTGAGCTCCCTGTTTGTCTCTCTCCTGCTGTTGATTATTCGCCCTGCGTTCCTAGATGATGCCAGTTTCTTTCTCATCCAGTCCCTCCACTCCAATCCGTGGCATTGCATCAAACCCTTCTCACATTGTAAGTCTGACTTCTTCAGCCACCAACCAGAAAAAAAGGCCTTTAAAAGTAGAATTAAGCTCAACTGAACTACTTGTCTCAAACGCAATTGATGAGTAACCTTAATTCCATCTGGAAAAATCCCTTTTGTCACATAAACTAATGTAACATTTATAAGAAAGACAGTTGCTGCCACCTTAGAATTCTGCTTGCCACAGCACGGGGAGATGTGATCAGAAGCTAATTGGTGTGACAGTCAGGCACGGTGGAAAGAGGAGTGCACTAGGTAAGTATGCCAGGATTTCCAGTCACATTCAATTAACAACTTGTCTTTCTCAAATCTATCTCTAGACATGGTATGATTAGAGTACTAGTGGGAATGTGGACAGTGAAGACCACTCTTAGGAAAGATGAAAAATGAGTAATATTTCACAGGAAACTGAAGGAAAGATCATCAAGTTATAAAACAGCAAAAAATAAATAAAAATAAAAAAACCCACATCAGGTGTGCTGATTTAAACCAGCAATCCCAGCCACAGACACCATATATGCAGCAAAAGCTACATCTGAGGCTGGCTGAGGAAAATTGTAAGACTCTACCTGAAAGTAACCTAAAATCAAAAAAACATTGAAGGACATAGACAGTGTTAATATGCTTGTCTAATGTAAAGCCCTGATTTCAAGCCCCTAGCACAATAAGAAGACACAATTAAGTAGATTTTTAAAAAGGAATAAATAAAGTAGCCTAGAACTTGGGCTGAACTGTCTACAAATCTTCATGCTTTGCAGAAAGCAGAAGTTAAGAGCAATTAACTAGGACTAGGACTTTTGACAGAATAAATCTCTAAGCAAAGTGTTTTTGATTTTCTGTGGTTCTCTTGACTGCTTACAAGAAAATGCAAGAGCAAGAGAGAGAGAAGAAAGAGAGGCTAATTGAATTAAAGATGGAATTTATAACCAAAAGGGAAGCAGAACTTAATGATTTGGAAGATTTTCCACCTAACCATCTAAAGAATGAAATTGTCCATCTTGTTGTTTTTCCTCCCATCCAATAATATGCTAATTTTATTTTTAAATAATTTTACTATCTTTAGGTAGATCTACAATGGGGTTTCAATTCAATGAGTCACTTTACGAGTACAATGCAACTCGATCGATGCCACCCCCCCATCTCTCCCAATCCCACCCATGCCCTCGGCTTTATTAGGAAATCATGTGTTTCAGAGATTGCACCAAGGATGTGGCCTAGCATCCTTCTGATAGGATGAGTGCATGTGGGAGGAGGTCAGCAGCTTCCCATCAAGACAGTGTGGGAATGAGCCCTTAGAGGTATTGGGGGGGGGCTTCCTCTGAAGCTGTCACTTCCATCTCAGAAAGATAGTGGCAGGTCATTCTGAGCAGAACAGCTTCTGGAAAATGGGACTAAGGTATGCATAAGACCTTGGGGCTCCCTGTCCAGAGCTGCTTCAAGTTTCCACTCCCAAATTTCAGTATAGCACTGTTTAGTCCATGTGGCTCATACAACCCCACGTGGACTGGGAGGCACATATAAGCATTGCTGGTATCCACAGGGGCTGATTGTCAGCCAACCTACAGAACATATCAAACAATGTCGCATGGTTTTGCCTACATTCCAAAGGATGTCTTCAAAAACCTCAGAGCCCAGGCAGAGAACTGCCACAGAGACCAGGCTGCCAGAGACAGGCTCCATTCAGGTAACTTGTAGTTGGGCTGTCCTGTAACTCCTCTCCTTCAGGTAACTCTTGTAGAGCTTCCTTTAGGGCTCCCTAACAGTAAAGGCATCAGCAGTCGATGCCAACCTGGAAGAGTCATCAGCACAAGACTCAACCTGTGGAAGCTGCTAAGTGGGCAGCTCCCGCAAACTGTGCAGTCTTGGGTTCTCTAGAATCTTGAGGACTTATTCCCACTCCAATATTTGGACAATGGGACATGTTATCCTGGGTGATCTACATGAATTTCTACCCCACTCTGATTCAATTTATCTATGAGGATAGGATTCTATTTAATCTATGAGTATATCATGTAACCTATTAGATCTAAGATGGCCAGAGTGATCTGTCAACCGCTAATTTCATCACAATCCATGATAAATAACATACCACATCATGCTCCAGTGACAGTTGAAGATAATGATGATGATGTTGATGATGATAATGATGATAGGAAAGAGCCATAAAAAGAGTAAAAAGAGGCTATGTTCAAGTGTCCAGAAAAATCTGTCCCATTCCCTGAAAAGAAACAAATATCCCTTCCCTTGGATTGTTCATTCTCATTTCTCTGTATGTACAGCCTCCCTACCCCCAAGGGTAGAAAAGTTGATTTTGACATTATCTCTCACTTCCATTATTGATGAAGAATAAAATGTGTACACTAAAAACTGGTACGTGATGCAGTTACTAGCTCCTCAATTCTGAGAGTAAAAAGGACCCAGTTTGAGGGCAAAAAGTGGTATACATGCAATCAAGGAAGATTATTCTCAATCTTAAAAAACAATATTGCTTTCCTTGATAGGTATGAAACTCACTAGGGACCTTTTCTTGTTGCCTATTTCTCCCTTTTACAACAGGTATGGCTACCCTATGTCCCTCAGTATTTTGGAAATGCATAACTTATTTAGCTCCACAGGCCCACAGCTAAAGAGGGAATTTTCCTCCAAATATTGTACTTATGTCTTTCCATATCTGACTTAGATGCTTGGATGAGTTTTGGGGCTTAGATCTTAAAGTTGGAATGAGTTAAGACTTTGAGGACTTTTGGATGAAATGAATTCATTTTTTTATATCAGAAAGGGCATGAATCCAGAAGGCCCAGGAGTGGGATGCTAAGGTTTGAATGTTTGTGTTCCATCCCAAATTCATGACAAAACTAAATCTCTAATGAAACCCTATATGAAGGTAAGGCTTGAGATGAATAGATCATGAGGATTACATCTCATAAAAGTGCATTAGTTCCCTATAACAATGGCTGGAGAGATAAGCCCAGACATTCCATGACTTTCCTAAGTGAAAACACAGCATCATTTCCTCACGTTCCCTTTTTCCTACCTCTACATGAAGGTCCAGCAGCGAGGTACCATCTTGGAAACAATGCATAGTTCTCCCTGGACACCAAACCCACTGCACCATGATCAATGACTTCCCCAGCTCCATAAAACTGGAGTTTTAGGCAGTGGGCCCACTCCCCTTATCCATCAAATAAAAATATTTGAGCTTCTCTATGTGACAAGAGCAAATAAAGATGGTTTATTACATGGCACAGAAGCCATGGGAAAGGGTGTGTAACACTCCAGTTCATCTTCAGGATATAGACATGAGGTACAGGCTTAAATAGACAGAATCAGGAAGATAGAATAGATATGCTTAATGATTCAATGGTGAAAGTAGGGCTTGGCTGATTCCTGTCTCAGTTCTTGTTTTGAGAGGGATGACAAAGAAAGCTTTATATAGCTTCTGCGGAGACCCCTATGTTGTTTCCTTCGGGAATAGTTTCCTCCATCTCCCCTTGTACATAGGACTTATCAAAGTCATATTCTCCTGGATTCTAAGGGGACAGTAGGTGAATGGCTCAGACAAACACAGATGAAAAATCTACACACGACTGCCAAGCTTCACCTCTGTGGTTAATTATTTGTGGTCCCAAGTAAGGAGTGATATATTCAGCCAAAAACCACTTTTAAGCTGTTCTGTTACAGACAGAATAGTGAGAAATAATTTTCTGTCTTTTATGAGTTGTTCAATATTGATTTTTTTAAACCATGGTAGTATCAGAAACAGACTAAGACGTCCCTCATCTCGATCTCACCCCACCCCACCCCACCCCCACATACACATGAAGCACTGGCTTCATTTCTCTCAGCATCAGTCGTCCACTATCTTGGGCTGGATATTGACAAGTTAAAGATGTATTGGTAGGGCATGATCACAGGTTGCTGGAGGAGGGGACTGTAAGAATGCCACCTTAAATTCCATGGTGCTAAGAGAAGTAACCACCATACACAATGTGTTGTGGATTCCATGGCTCTGCGTGGGAGAATGGAAGAGAATGAAGATGCAGTAGGAACAAAAGGCGGGAAAAAGACTGTGCTAATTTTGTCCTCTTGAAGATTTACTAAATCTTGGTTGGGCTGCAAAAAGTCTTGAGAATACCTGAGGACATAAAGGGTATGATGATAACAATGTGGGTCTTAGGGGAACTTTTTGAGGGATCCTTAAATTCATCTACTTCAGGTTCAAGCATCACTACTGTGGTGTTCTCCACAGACAACACCAATAGCTTTATTCAGGCCAAACAATTTATGATGATCTTCCAAAGGAAATGACAACTTCCTCTCCCTCTCTCCCCCTCTCCCTCTCCTTCTCCCACTCCCTCCCTCTCCCTCTCTCTCTCTGCCAGTCCTGGGCTTGAGCTCAGAGCCTGAGCACACACTGTCCTTGGACTTTCTCAAGGCTAGAAGAGCTCTACCACTTGAGCCACAGCACCACTTCTGGCTTTTTTTTCTTTATATATGGTACCGAGGAATCGAACCCAGGTCTTTGTGGATGCTAGGCAAGCACTCTACTACTAGGCCACACTCCTGGTCCCCTAGCTCTCTCTCTAACATTTCACTCATCACTAAGTTCTAACACTATGAGATTAATATTTGCCCTCTCTTTTTTCAGTTCACAAATCATTTTATAAGTACAACACATCTTGATCATTGTCACACTTTCCATCTTTCTTCCCCATCTTTCCCAACCCCATCCCTATGCCCGTTACCAGGTTCCATCCTCACATATGTACACTGATTAATAGTTGCCCTTTCTTTTTCTTCTAATTAGCTACTTCCTTGGAAGAAAAGTGAAAATATAAAGAATATGTTGTTTTTTTCTCTTGATTACTTAGAATTTTGCAACTGAACTGGAATCATTAGTATTTCTCTTCCTTGTGTGATTTCATATCACAAACACATCTGATTTTTTTGGACAGCATGATGTTGGGAGAGGAAAAGACAAATTAGTGAGACCAAACAGATGGCCCAGAGATATACCCCAGTATGTATGAACATTTACTATATGATAAATGAGATACCACATGTCAATGTGAAAATAATACAAATAGTTAATAGATGGTGCTGGCAACTCTGGGTAGGAATTCGGGGTGGGGGAATCAATTTAGGTCCTTATTTCAAACTATGAAGATAAATCAATTCCAAAAGAGTTAAAGAAAAAAAATATATATGAAAGTAGCAAACTTTAGAAATACTAGAGGAAAAAATGTGAATAAGAATTTAACCTCTAAGGGAATTAGAACTTTCTAAGCTTAGCTAAAGCATTGGGAAAAAGCACACAGAAGATCAACAGATCCAATGACTCACTATCTTATTTTACAAATCTGAGTAGCAAGACATACTAAATATAAAATCAGAGGTGAACTAATGGCTACATCAAGTATTAATATAGTATTAGCATTTTTCTATAAATATCTCATATCAATCAACAGAAAAGAACAGTAAATCCTATATCAATAAACTGGTAAAGACACAGAAAGTTCACATGAAGCAAAAGTATCTGACAAACAAACATATGTGAAAATATCTAAGCTCTTTAGGAATTAAAAGAATGGTAGTTTTTAAAATAATGAAGTTTTGCCAGGCGGTGGCTCACACCTATAATCCTAGCTACTCAGGAAGCTTAGATCTGAGGATCAAGGTTCAAAACCAGCCTGGGAACAAAAGGACCTGAGACTCTTATCTCCAAATAAACTCTAGAAAATGGAAGTGGGGTTTGGTTCAAGGGGTAGGGTGGTAGCCTTGAGCTGAATAGTTCAGGGACAGTGCCCAGGCCTAGTTCAAGCCCCATGGCCAAAAAAAATTGAAAAATAAAAATAAAATAATAAAGTTCTAAGATCATGGAACTGACAAAAATTAATAAAGTATCCAACATTACTAAAGCTATAGAGAAAATATCATTCATCTATTGCAGGAAATAGATAATGGATCGATATCATGCATTTGTTTCCATGATATTCACATCTTAATAATTTGAAAAGATTTCAGATAATTTGGGGGCTATATGCCAATTTCCCAAATCGAATCTACAACTATTTAAAAATGTTTTAAGTAGTAGAAAGAACAGAAGGGGAGGGAGCCATTAGCCGGAGGATTACTATAGCAACATTTAAAATAATAAATTAATATAAATAAAACTAATGAGAAGAAAGGAACCAAGTCAATTATGGTACATTTGTCCATGCTTTGTATTGCAATAGCAGGCATGTTATTTAGGACTACAGGAGGAAAAAAAAAGATAATGAGCTTAACTTAGAATAATTTGCTACAGCTTTAGGGAAGAAATAGTTATGGCTTAACTATGAAACATCCCCAAGTATATCATGTGTGGAAGAGTTGGTTTCCAATTGTTCAATCCAGTCATCGAGAGGTAACTGATCAGTCCATTGGAGGGTTAATGATCTGATGGAATTGGGAGACAGGGGGAACTAGGAGGTGAGTGTGGTTAGAGAATGTATGTCACTGGAGGTGTGTCTCACAAGAATAGGCATAGTCCCTAGCTACTTCCTGACTTGTTCTCTCTGCTTCCTGACCACCGTGAGGTGAGAATCGTCTATCAAAATGTTCTCATTGCCACGGAGCCCAGCCTCACCACAGGCTCACAGCATTGTCTATGTGGGTGATCACGGCCCCCTTCTTCCACTACCTTTCCTCGGTTTCCCTTACATTCAAGCCAGTATTTCGTGAAGATGGGAATCCTGACCCCAAATTTCACTGAGTAAGATTTGAGTCTCAAGAGGTCATAGCCAATGGCCACAATTTCCCCTTCACCAAAATGAACCTCAACAAATACTCGGGATTCTCAACATGATTTATGCTGTGACAGAAATTGAACTTCTCATGGTGATTGGGGTCAATCTTGATGGCCGAGAGAGAGACCCCTGTTCTTCTTACTGAATGTTCAGTGTCTATAAATGGTAAATGAGAGAGAGAGAGAGAGAAGGAGAGAGAGGTTGATTACAGGCTTCAAATCATGACTAAACTCAGCAGAAACACTACTCCTTCTCTATCTACTCCTGCTGTACTAACACCTTCAATTACACCAAGCCTAGGGCTGGAAGGAGCCAAGAGCCAAGATCCAAAGTCCTCCAAGTGGCTTATTCAGCATATGTAGTCCATTCTCATTTCCAGTCTTGTTGAAGAGAGTTTTCACATCCTACAGGACAATACTCCACTTACCCAGGATACTGTCCCATGAATGAACTTTCAATAGCTATCTTATCATTCTATCAAGCTAGCTGCATCTGAGTAGGCCAGAAACTAGTAATATTAGTCAAGATCCTGGGTATGAGTCCAGGACTACTCTTTCTTTGCTACCAAATGTGATCCTTGGCTAGAAGTGATGTGTCAGGTCTCATGGTGGTTTAAAACCTTCATCCCTGCTGCCATGTCTATCTTGACCAGCAGCCCATTGGGCAATTCCCAAGCAATGCAGGGAAAGAGCCTATCATCCATAAGATAATCTTTCTGACCCACCTGATTAATGAGAGGAAGCTTCCTCTGCAAAGGATGCTCTCAGGTAGTCATTTTTGTGAAACATTAAAACCTTCATTCTTATTATCTCTCCTGGGAAGTCCAAGTCTGTTTCTGCCTTGCAGACCTCATCCCCAGTCCTCAAGGCTCATCCACCACAACCCCCCCCACACACACATACACAAAGCTTGTCAACCAATTACCTACTGTTCACCAGTCAGTCTACATCTGTGGCTCAGATCATCACCTTCTCCATGAGTAGTACAATCAGATGCTCTCTTGCCTATTGAAAGATCACTTTCAAAGACCTGGCAGAGAATAGCTGACAAGCAGCAGCCATCCATTTCCAGATTACACTGCCGTGCTTTTGTAGATGCATCATTACAGCAAGCTAAGCCTTACTGCCTCCTTTAACTGGCCATAGAGAAGTGCCCATGAAGACACGGGTGTGAGCTGAAAAGGCCAGAAAAGCAGGAAAGGGAATCCTAGGAGAGCCTATACCACCTATGGTCCAGTTTACTCATGTTTCCCACAACCATTCAGTCCTAACCTTCACAGATCCCATTTATACCTTATAATGAAATGCAACTACATGTACCAATTTTCTGCATCAGTGTATCAGATAACAGCTAGGTCGTAATGAGCAGTGTAGGTCTCACAGTCACTTAGTGTCTCATGGCTAGGCATTCTGTCCCTACCAGGAACTGGAGATGCTTTCAAATAGAGAATAATTGTCACAGCAGAAGGCCTTGTTACAAACCCCAGGGATAAAGCTCCTTTTGTAGCTTACCAGAGCTCTATCCATAATGTATCAGGGTTTGCTATGGATCTTTCCAGCACCAAGGAAATGGCCTCTAAAATCTCCATAACACTTAGCAACAGAGGCCAAGCTTGTAATAAGTCTTAATCTTGCTCTGAGCTTTATTTAAAAGTCTCTCACCATCATGAATTACTCAATAAATGGGTCAGAGAACTGGGACTCAATCTGTTATATGTTGTCTGAAAAATACAAAAATGGCCATCAAGTGCTGGGCATGTCCTTGCAGTGGATTGGTAGAAGACACAGTAAACTGTGACATCAGTGACATAATGCTGACAAACATGGAGCTTGTCATAGCAGCTGCATCTGTCTGAGAAGCATCTGAAAGTTCACAAGATTTATCTTCTACCTTCTGCCATAGGTGTATTTGTTAAGTAACATGGAGTCCTGCTATTTCTTACTAACCATAGCAGCTAGCAGACTGTATCAATGTAACTGACCAGGTCCAGTGCTGTTATTTGAATTTTGATGGCCCCTGTAGACAGCCAGGATCCAGGCTATCACGTAGGCCTGAGATTGAAGGAAAAAAGGAAGGGAGAAGCTACTGAAATGTGCAAAGAGGAAGCCATGTGGTAAAGACTTCCTGGGTATAAAGCACTCATAGTCAGCTGAAGAAATGAATCTATATCAAAGGAACTTGGAGGAAAATATCCCATCATTTTGTTCCTTATTTTTAATCTCCTGCTAAGGCTCTGCATTAATCAAATCCTATCTAGAAACCAGAGAGAAAAGCTGTGGATGTGTTCATCCTACCAGATTCTTCCCTGGAGCAGAGTTAAAGGCTGTGAAGGTGCAAGGAAAAGGTGTACATCTGCTGTAATGTGATAGTAGACTGAAATTAGAGATAGAGTCAGGCATGGTGGTTCATGCCTCTAATCCCGGCATTAAGGAGGCTGAGACAGGGGAAGCACAAGTTTGAGGCTATCCTAGGCTACATAATGAGACTTTGTCTCCAAAAAAAAAGAAAGAAAGAAAGAAAGAAAGAAAGAAAGAAAGAAAGAAAGAAAGAAAGAAAGGAAGAAAGAAAAATAGAAAAAGTGAAATTATTAGCAGACATAAAGAGGTAAGTAGTAGAATATAGAGAGTGTTAAGTTTTGTTGCATTAAAATAGTATTGTTACAGATTGTGATATGAACTTGATAGTGAGCTCTTCAGGAACAGTCTGACTTTTAAGTAGAGTTCTTTGTCCCCATTGTAATCGGAAATAATTGTGACTGCATGTTTCTACTAACAAAATATATATAAAACCTGTATTTAGATCTAAAGATTACACATTTTTTCCAAGGTTATACAGAAGAAAAATTATGCTAAGAGCATAAAAGCAAATTTCAGCAAACTTGGGCAGACTGAACTCATCCAGAACATATTCTCTGGGCTGAGTGGAAGTAAGATAAGTATTAATAATAATGAGACCATGGGAAAATCCCAACATGATTGGAAATTAAGCACTATGCTTTCAGAGAATGCTTCAGTCAAAAACTAAATCACGATGGAAATTAGAAAGTCTTTTGTACTGAATGATAATGAAAATAATTTCCATACTTAGAAAGAAATGAATCTGTTAGGGAGTAGAAAACAAATGATCTGCATAACATTCTCCAAAGAGGACTCCGTCTAACCCCCAACAGCACAACACCATAAAAACCACAATGAAACCCAAGAAATGATAAAGAAGAAATTAAGGAGAATCAGGACATAAACCTTTAAAATTAAAATTAAACGTACAATACAGACCATTGCGGGGGTTGATCTATTGTAAAGACTGATCAAGTTAAAACAATTCCCTAGAGAAGCCAGAAAAAAAGGTAAATGACCAATATTAGGAGTGGACTTAGGTGTACAGCAGGAAGTGTCATTACCTGAACATTATCAGATCAGAGCAAACATGCATTCTCAGAAGCCTGAGAGGGTCATCCAATCAAACAAGCACACATGCCACTGAGTTTGGCTAAGTTTCTAGAACAGAGGCACAAATGAAGTGTGCAGATTGCCAGAGAATGAGCTAACATCATATCAGGTAGGTCCTATAACTATTCCTCTACAACATTTATTCTACTGACTGTGCCCTGAAGGGAAGGTGTAATTGTTTGAATATGGTCTCTTTCCTCCAAACTCCCCCACCCCTCTATTTGTGCGTGTGTGTGTGTGTGTGTGTGTGTGTGTGTGAAATACTAGAGCATGAACTTGAGGCATGCATTTATTAGTGCAGTGCCAGTTCTTTTGTTTTATTTTTTTTCATGTGCATTCTTGTACTTTTTCTGAGGCAGCCTCAAACTTCTATCATCCTATCCCTACCTACCAAATAGCTGAAATTAAGGGCATGTATCACCATGCCAAGTAACTGAAGCAATGTCTTTCCATTCAGAGTGAGTTTTTCTCGTTCTGGTAGAACTGGATCAGTTCCCTCAAGGACAGATTGCTCTAATGTGAGGCTGCCTCTTGGTTTTCTCTCTTCCACACATACCTACTTGTGCTTTCATTCTTTACCACAAGCTGAAGCAGTAGGAGGCCCTCATAGAGGCCAAGCAGATGGCAATGCTTGTTCTGGAACTTTCCAGCCTCCAGAACATGAGCCAAAACAAACCTCATGTATTTTTCTTAAAACCTCATGTATTTTTCTTAAATGCCATATATTAGTTATATGAGATGGTGTGGAGTTCATAATGACATTTCCACTCATATATACTTTGGTTCTAGTCAATCACACCCTCTCTATCCCTCCCCTCCCCCTTGCTCCTCACTTCCTAAAACAGTGGCAATGTGTCACTGTTCTAGTCTCAAGCTTGTGAACCTTCTACTTCAACCATACTCATCCTTATTCACACCCCATGTTAGCCCAGTCCCAATCACGAGTATCAGCCAGAGCCTGTTTCTCTTTCCCCAGGGAACTTATCCTTACAATTTACTCAGGCTCAAGTACTCCATTACAGCCACAGTATACAGACTACAGAAAAGGGAAATACCTACACATTTTAGGATCTATTGGATGCATGAGGATGCACTAACTGATGTTGAGATCTGAAGGATAGCTGCTAGTTGAAGGATCCTGGGGGCTCTCCTATACAAATGAAGATATCTGGATGCCAGGTAATACATGGAGTCCTGCCCAAATATCAACTGTCAATCCACTGGGCTTCCAGATGCATCTCAGTGTTCATTCCCTTGATTGTGTAATTGGCAGCAGAGGTAACCCCAAATTTGAGTTCTTGGTTTATATAACAAGGCACATTAGAGTGGGGATGGAAGTGTGTAAATTCACAAAACAAAACAAAAAAGCCCCGTTAACCAAGATCATAAATACAAACCAGAGTCACATCTCAGAGGCAATGGCAGAGATTTGAGGCATTTCCCAAGACCTAGAGGATGCAGAGGTGATGGTTCCCATCATAACTCTATTTAATTTGTCCATCTGGAAGGAACTAGCTGGAGCCTGGGGAATGGCTGTGGCTTTCTACAACCTCAGGCAAGTATTATTAAGCTTAATTACACTTGCGAGTCACTGTACCTTTGCTAGGGCAGATTAATACAGTCTCAGACACATACTATGTAACCAAGGACTTGGGAAATGGTCTTTATGAAATCCAGTCAGGAAATAGGAACTGAACCAAGTCACATTCACATGAGGCAGCAATAATATCACTCACAGTTTTGCTTTGGGGCTATATTAACTTTTCCAGCCTCTGTGATAACATAGTTAGAAGAGATCTGGGACATGACCTAGGGATCCCACTGGGGAAACAAAAACGACTGCAGGAAACCACCTAACACATGGTTCTCATCAGACAGAATGGAAGGGGGTCAATGTGCCAGGGGGCCTTTGAGAAAGTGCATGCCAAGACATAGGAAGCTACCCCTCATGAGTACAAGCACTAGGGGCCAGATGGACTCAGGTACATTGTAGCATCTCCTTCAAAATTAAAAAAAAAATCTGCATCTTGTTTGTCATATTTCAAAAAGAGAAATCATTTCTACAAGGACTCTCAGGTTCTAGAAATCATTTCTCATATTTCATACCTAGAAATATTGGGACCACTCATCTGCAATGTCTCAGCAAGTGGGTCTGGCAGGTTAGCAATGTTTATGACATGGAAATGGTACATCATGGACTGATACTTGTTTCCTATTTTGTTTTTGTTTTTGGTGGTACCAGGGATCGAACTCAGGGCCTTGTGCTTACTAGGCATGCACTCCATCACCTCAGCCATGCCTGAAGCCCCATGTGTCTTGGTTATATCTTGAAGGCAGGGTCTTTTTGTATGCCCAGCCTACCACCGCATGCATTTCTCCTACCTGTACTTCCCATGTCATTGGGATGACAGGCGCATGCCAGAACACTCAGCCATTGTGTTTCAGGGGTAGCTGGGATGTGAGGCACACAACTACAAGTAAGCGATTCAATGTGAGGGAATCACCAGCAGTTCTGAGCTAGACTCACACTGTGACCTTCCAAGCACCCAGATTACAACATTGAGTGTCTGCCATGCCTGCCTCAGAGCTGTTGTTCTTTTTATGTTTGAGTTTTAAATTGCTTATACTTAAAAAATTCTTACATATTTGGACAAGTTTTACATTCTTGATTTTATTTAACTTCTCCTTCCAGCTAAGTGATTCTTTCCAGTCTTCCACTTGGCTCTATTCGTCTCTACTTCTTCCTTCCAAATTTAAGTCTTCCATCTTCCTAATGAGCCTTGCTCTGTGGGCTCATATTTACAGGACATTTTTCTTACAGTAGCATGTTGAAGGGAGGAAATAAATACATCTTCAATGTTAAACCTCTTATACATTAAAAAATATTTGAAATTACACTTTCCTTATTATTAACTTCAGGAATAAAACTATAATTATTCCTTTCCACAATGAGGAATTAAGCTTGCCTCCCTCCTTTTGCATGTTTTTCTGCCAACTTGACAGAATTTGGAGTGTGTCCTAGATTATTATAATTATGAAGTGTCTTATTTGTTTTTATTTACTTTTTGTGAATACTTCCCCCTTTGAATTCTTTTTTTATAACTCTGTTAACAAAATTTACTGAGTCAAATCGATTTTTAAGTAGTGCTTTCTCAAAAGGGGTACACGTCATAGACATTCTGTCATCCTGTCAGGATATTTGGAGGGGAATTTGGGGCCTGACTTCTACAGACCTTAATGGTTAGAAATGTGGGGGTTTCAGCCAGGCAAAGTGGTTCACAACTGTAGTCCTAGCTACTTAGGAAGCTGAGATCTGAGGATCACAGTTCAAAGCCAGCCTGGGCACAAAAAGTTCATGAGACTCGTACCTCCAATTAACCACCAGAAAACCAGAAGTGGGACTGTGGCTCAAGTGGTAGAGCATTAGCCTTGAGCTGAAGAGCTCAGGGACAGCACCCAGGCCCACAGTTCATACCCCATGACAAAAGGAAGAAAGAAAGAAAGAAAGAAAGAAAGAAAGAAAGAAAGAAAGAAAGAAAGAAAGAAAGAGAGAAAGAGAGAAAGAGAGAAAGAGAGAAAGAGAGAAAGAGAGAAAGAGAGAAAGAGAGAAAGAGAGAAAGAGAGAAAGAGAGAGAAAGAGAGAAAGAGAGAAAGAGAAGGAAGGAAGGGAGGGAGGGAGGGAGGGAGGGAAGGAGGGAGGGAGGGAGGGAGGAAGGAAGGAAGGAGGGAAGGAAGGAAGGAAGGAAGGAAGCAAACAAGCAAACAAGCAAACAAGCAAACAAGCAAACAAGCAAGCAAACAAGCAATGTGGGAGTTTCAAGAAAAACCCTCAGGTTAGCACATTCACATGTAATTAGCCATTAATGATTCATTCATTAATGAATAACTTCACAGGCTTGGAGCTGTCAGCTTCCCTCACCTCACGATCTTACTAAAAAGATTCCATGCTTCAGTCCCCCCTTCCATCATCCCAACCAGTCCAAGGAAGAGATTCAAGTGTGGAGAAAAATGTCTTATCATCTAAACTAGGCTGAGATGCTGACATTTGCAGCCTTACACCCCAATGTTCCTGTGAGATCAGAAATGACAGAACCCCAGAATTGGTTGGAAATGTCTCGAATGGAGATCCATCAAAAGTGAGTTGCAGCTTCCACCTGGACATTCCTCAACAGGAAGTGATCATTTATACTGTAGAAGGTAAAAGTGACTTACCAAATAAGAAAGAAAAACAAACAGATCATCAGAATAGAAGAGAGAACCCAAAACTAGACAAATACCCTCAACTGGCTTTTGACAAAAGAAAAGGGTATCACAGATGAATCTAGACAAAGACCTTGCTCCTTTCACACATACAAAAAGAGATCATTAGTCATAGACTTAAATATAAAGTATAAAAATTATGAAAGACCTAGAAGATAATATAGGAGTCATCTAGATGACTTTAAAGTTAACAAAATATTAAACAACAAATTAAAAGCTTTTGCTCGGGAAAGGTATATTAACAGATTACGAAGAGGAGCCATACCCTAGAAGAAACTGTTCATGAAATACATAGCTCATAAAGGATTTGTATTAAAATAGACAAAGAATTCTTGAAACTCAACAGCAAACAAATATCCAGATTTACGTGGGCAAAATATCTGGACAGATTTCTTATTTGAGATATGCACAAATGACACATGAGCATACAAAAAGCTATTTAACATGGCATGACATTAGGGAATTGAATAAAGTATTACCAGACACTGATTAGAAAGACTAAAAGGCAAAACACAGACCATGCCAAAGGCTACAAATATTTGGAATAACATGAAGCATCCTGCACTCTTGGTAAAAATAAATAAATAAATAAATAAAAAATGATACACTACATAGTAAGACAATTTGGTATGGTGTTTTCCTACAAAGTTATATACAGTCTTTTCATATAACCCAGCAATCACACTCCTAGGCATTTATCCAAATGTGCTGAATACTTATATCCACACTCAAAGCTGTGCACAAATGTTTTATTTCATAATTGCCCAAAAAAACAAGAAGCCACCAAGAGTCCCTTTAGAAAGTGAATGAATAAACAAACCATGGTACGTACATGCAGTGCAACACTTAGCAATAAAAAGAAGAGTTCTCAAGGCACAAAAGAAGGAAGAAAACTTTAATGCATATTGCTATATATGTTTATAAAAACCAATCCATCCAGGCATGTCTATCATCTCATGTCTGTAATTCCATCTGCTCAAGAGACAGAGATGAGGAAAATCCGGGCTCAAGGCCAGCTTGGGTAGAAAGCTAGAGTTTATCTCACCAAAAATACAGGGCCTCGTGGAACATACCTGACATACATGTAAAGTGGAACATTATTCATTTATATAAAAAATAGGTTTCTGTTATTTATGACATGAGAGAGTGTGGCAAACAGTTTGTGAAATAAACTAAACCAGGCATGGAAAGACAAACACTGGAAAGACAAACACAGTTCCTGTGCACAATCTTAAAGAGTCGATCTCATAGAAATTGGAAGTAGAATAATGGTGACGGAGGCTGAGGAGAGAAAGGAGAAGGGGAAAAGGAGAAAGACTGGCCGTGGAGTAAAATATCCCTCACTGTGATAAGGGAAAGTTCTGGCAATCTCTGGAGGATGATGATAGCTATCAAGGTTGTGTGTATATTTTAAATATCTAAAGGAAAGGAGTTTTAATGTCCTTGCCACAAAGGAGTAATCAGTACTTTAGATAATAAATACTAAGGCATGCTGACTTGACAGATGCATACACAGGCATGCCTATATGCAGTTTGAACTCAGGGCTTTGCAGTTTTAGTTGGCTTTCTTGATCAAAGCTAATGCTCTGGCACAGCTCCACGTCTGTCTCTTTGCTTATTATTTGGAGGTAAGAGTCTCACAGACATTTCTGTCCAGGCTAGTTTTGAACTGTGACCCTCAGATCACAGCCTCCTGAGTAGTCAGGATTACGTTATGAACTACCAGCACCTAGGTTACTGTCATTTTATAAAGAATTAAGTATTTGTATAAAAATAAATAAATAAAATCAGGGATTTTTTTACTGCAACTTAGTATAATAACCCTGTAATGGTGGATACATGACACCCTACATTTGTCAAATGCATAACACTGTATAATATGCAGTGAACCATCATTAAACTACGGACTTCAGTTAATATTAATGCATCCATGCTGGTTCATTAATTGTCTCAAATTTGTTACACTAATGCACGGTGCTAATGATAGGTGGATGTTAGGAGTCTGTACCATGGCTCAATTTTCCTATGAGCATAAAACTTTTCTCAAAAATGTTCATTTTTAAATGACAAAACAAACCAATACAGTACTGCCACAAATAAAGGAACAAATCTAAATACCTAGGGCCCGAAATATGAAAAAATACAGTTGAAGGGCAAGAGCAAGTTATAGCTGATATTAAAATAGATAAGAGGATGATAGTCAGATGTTCACAGACACGTAAAGACAGGGAAAATATGAGTACTGTTAAGCTCTGGAACCTCTGTCACATTCCACGGGCACATTTTTAAGTTTTTAGAATATGGACACCTGAAATGGATTCTCCCAAGGAATTTTCCACATAGAACACAGTATTGTGACCCTCAGGCCTCCTGCAGCCCCGGCTCGCTAGGTGTATTCCACTTACGTAACTGTAGCTCTGTATCTTGATCGACTTCTCTCCTCTCCTTCACCTTTCTCCACTCCTGGCAATCATCATTACACTCCCTGTTTCTAGGCATTTAACACTGGCTGAACTTCCACAGATAGGTAAATGCAGACAATAGTTTCCTTTCCATGTCTGGTTATTCGTTTCTTTTCACGTAGCGTCCTCTAGGTTCAGCCAAGCTGTTGCAAATGACCGTTGCAACAATTATTCTACTGATAGAAGATAACTATGCATATTATGAATATATATGTAATGTGTGTAATAAGGAAATCGATAATGCGTATATAATGTAAAGATTTTTAATACAGATGCTGATCTTTCCTCTTTTTATTCTTCATCGCTTTACTCTGCATCTCTCCATGGGCCTTTAAGTTCTCCTATATCTTAGTAATAGTAATGCAATAGTGCGGTATCACAGTGACCAGGAGAACTCACATACTTCCAGGAGGTGCGGATTTCATTTCCTCGGGGTATACCCCATTCAGAGAGTCTGCTTTGGTCACATTAGTAGCTCTGGTTTAATTTCTTGTGAGGAACTTTCATACTGTTTTCCATAATACTTGCCCCAATCTACATTCCCATTACCAAGATACAAGGATTTCCTTTTCTCCTTTGTTTGTTTTCAGTACTGGAGACTGACCTCAAGACCTCAGCACTTGCTGGGTAGACATATTAGTTATGTCCTCAGTCCTAAGCTTTTTTTTTTTTTTCTGATTTTTCAGATAGGATCTCACTCTGATTTTCCCCAGGGTTGTCCTCAAATGGTGATTCTCCTACCCCTGCCCCCCAGAACAGCCCAGCTTGTTTTTGTTTTGTTTTGTTTTGTTTTGCCAGTCCTGGGGCAAGACTCAGGGCCTGGGCACTGTCCCTGAGCTTTTTCATTCAAGGCTAGCACTGTACCACTTGAGCCACAGTATCACTTCTGGATTTTACTGTGTATGTGGTACTCCTCAGTACTTCATGCATACTAGACAAGCACTGTACCACCCCTAAGGCACCTCCCCCCACCCCCACTTGTGTTTAAGACAAGGTCTCTAACATATTTTTGTCCTGGCCGTATCCCTTTGTCTTGTCTTGTCTAAAACAAGTATGTGGGATTTTGTGCATGTACCACCATGTCCCGCCTACCAATACTTCTTACCTCTTGTCATTTGATAATAGCCATCCTTATGGGTGTGAGGTGGCGACACATTATTCTTATAATCTGCGTTTTTCAGGTCCTACTGAGTTTTTGTTCATATGCCTGTTGGCCGTTTTGTATGGCTTCGTTGGCAAAATGAGTTTCAATGATTGCTAAGCCACATGAGGGCAGTGGAGATAGAAGCAAATACAGTTGTGAAGTGGTTAAGAGGCAGAATTAACCCGATTGGTGACTTTCTGGCTAGTTAGCACAGGAGAGAGCCAAAGGTCTCGAATTGTTCTCCAGTTTTCTTTCTTTTTTTTCTGAACAAATGAATGGTGAGTTGTGCTATTGACCGAAATGAGAAGCAAGCTGTTGCTTTTGGATCTGTTGAGATGAATATGACTGTAAGACATTCAGGAAAAGGTGCTGGATAGATCTATGGATCTGAAGTCTTCTGGGGCCTGGGCTGAGATGATGAAATCCTAGGGACTTTATCATGTCAGTACATGGTGCTCCTAGGTTCTAAACTTACATTCATGGGAGCTGATCATTGGGTTTTTTTTTTTTTTTTTGCCAGTCCTGGGGCTTGAACTCAGGATCTGGGCACTGTTCTTAAGCTTTCTCAAAGCTAGTGCTCCACCTCTTGAGTCACAGTACCACTCTGGCTTTTTCTGTGCATGAAGTAATGAGGAATCAAATCCCAGGGCTTTGTGCATGCTAGGCAAGCACTAAACCTTTAGGCCACAGTCCCCACCCTGGTAGCTAATCTTTTTGAGATCTGTTATAGGACATACTGTACTAATTGCTCAGTGTTCATCCTAACCATATGAGGTAGATATTAGTAACAATCACCACCTTATAGATAGTAAAACTGAAATGACCTCTCCATGGCAATGTTAAATGACACACAATCCACAATCTAGTCCATATTTTTAAGCCCTTTGTTTTCAAACATCAGTATTTCAAGTGTTTGAATAAGTTTTCAAGTATTTCAGCCCTGATGGATATACATACTACTTAACCTTCTTTTCACCCAGTGTCTTAGCCTTTATTAAGAGTTTCTGTAAGAGGAAATATTGAGTATTACTTGGCTATTACATTCTTTTCATGCTTCTTTAATTTCTGTTTTGTGGTAATAACTGGGAGAAAATGTGATCAGATAGTTTTCAAGTATCATTAGTCAAATTAATAATATCTGTACTGCAAGCAACCTGAAATTTTTGGCAACAGCAACAGAAAAGGCTTAGGGGAATTAGGCACAAAGATTGCTGTCGCAGGAGAAATTGAATAGATTGTTTCACTTGGAAAAAGAAAACAACTTTTAATTTACAAAACGGCATGATTTTTTTTTCAGATTCCTTGAGATGGAATTAGCTCAGAGATGAGAAATACAAACCAAGAGACTCCATGGCTCTTGGGCCACAGATCTGCACTTGACTGTTCTAGAACCCCTCTTCTCTCCTAGATGAGACGAGAAGCTGCCTGTGTATTTCCCAGGACTGTACTGTTGACATAAACAATTAAGGGGAATGATTTGTAAGGCGTAAAAGCGGTAACTAAATTCCAGTTTACTTAAGTAACTATTATGCCTTATATGCAAAGAATCCACAAAGATTCAGAAACATGCATCTGGGCAAGTTCATCCAGTTTCCAGTGGACCCAGAAAGAGATAAATCTTAGCAATGGCCAGGGCAAGGAATGTCCCTTAACCGAAAAGGACAATGGAGCATGAGAAGATAGGAGGCTCAGCCACCCAAGGTCAGCAGCAGAGTTGAGAGGATACCCCCATCTCTTCCTCTCATCACGGAGTTTGTTCCCTCTTTCCTTTAGCTAAGATAGCTCTTGGCTATTTTTTAGTTCATTACCATCTCCTGCTGGAGAAATAGAATAGTTCTACTGTCAGTTTGGGTCTGAATAACACAGATAGCTTTGACCAAGAAGATAAATATGCTAGCCTAAAATACATGAAGACTGACTGGTTCCAAGGAACTAAAGGTTATAGACAAGGAAAGTGCCAGGAACAAGAACAAGTCACAGGCACTAGCTGCTCAAAATGTGCCCTCCCGGTCTATGCGCAGCATTTTACTTGCATTTTATTCTTACAGTTTAATGAATTGGGTGTCACTGTTGACTGCAGTTCACAGATGGTAAAACTGAGGCTTAGTGTTAGCCTTCTGTTACTAGAACAAAATACCTAATGGATCAGGTGATAAGGAGGAAATATTTGTTTTGACCGACAATTTTGGAGATCTTAGTTTCCTTTACTGAGGGAACTGTGATGAGGCTGTGTGCCAAGGTGAACATGAATAATGAGAGAAGCCCTTTGACCTCATGGTCAGGATGCAGAAGAGAGGATATCAGGGTCCCACAATCCCCTCTGTGAGCATCCTCCCCCCCCCCCCCCACAAATCTAGGCCCCAACTCTTTGAGGCCTAAACTCTAACAGGGATGATAAGACATGTGAATATGTCTACAGATGATAAAAGCTAAAAGCCAAGAGCCAAGGTAACCAGACCATATGACTCTCACCTTTCAGATTTTAACCACCAGATGTTTTCTAGTTCTCCCATGGTCCCTGGGTCTGCTGTTCCTTATATCTCACTAACTGGGGTATAAGGCTTTCTTTCTTCCGTTATATATAATGCAAACATTGAATCTGACCTTTTTCCTGCCACTGTAGGAATGGAGCCGGGGACAGAACATGCAGCCTCTCCACAGAAGTCTACCTGTGTTTATTTTTTGCTGTGCCATCCACCCAACTTGTTCTCTTCCTGCCTCACTCATTTCCTTTAAAGACAATTCCCTCCAGCAGATCTTCTCAGCCATTCAATTGATAGTGATTTGTCTTCCTCCTTTGATTCCCTCTGGCTCTTAAAGGTCTCAGTATCTGACAATTTTTTGTGCTCATCTGCTGCATAGATCTTAAGAATGTCTATTCCAGATCCTCAAGTGTGTTAGAAGGTCTTGAAGGCAAAGCCATTGGCTGCTTCTCTAAGTCTTTCATAGAGTCCAGCACACGAATAAGTGAGTTATCAACATTTCTGTTCAAAATGAATTAACAGAAGAATTTTACTGAGGGGAAATGTTCAGCTAAATGGAAGAACGGCTTCCTCAAATACTGTGAAATGAAGTTAAGTCAGGTCCACAGAAATAATGGACATGTTTTTTCTTTCCTAGCTGGAAGTTATATCAAAATTGTATGTAACATATACAGGATCACATATACAAGGTCATATATATATATACATATATTTCACAAATGTACTAAAGTGAAAATATGACATATGCAGGAGAGGTTTCCAAAGGCGTAATGCCTTTAAACTTCACAGTGTAACAAATGAATGCCAGGAAGCTGGAAGTGTCAAGTGGGAAGGTAAGGTTAAAGGAGCACATACAGGAGGGCAAGGATGTGCTAAAGCAGTCATAACACTGATAGTAGACATGTGAACATGGAATTGGGTTAATTGAGAGGATGGATGGAGTTGGGAGAGATGGGAGAGAATTACAGAGGGATAACATTGACCCAGATACATTATACTCCTAAGCTCACATGCTGAATAGGAACCCCTCTATATAACTATTTAAAGACAAGAAAAAAAACATATATATACATATAAGAATGGCTTTCTCCATTGATGCCTCTTCTTCGGCCCCTTTTAAACCATAGAAAGATTAGCTTTGAGAGCATTTACATTATCGCTTGAGATATTTATTTACATACATAAAGGTTAACACAGGGATATTTTGCATGAGATTTCTGCTTTGGGGAAGTTAATGGGAAGAGCCAAGTAGATTTAAGACCTCTTCCAGAGATAAGGCCCTGTGATCCCATAGCCAAATGAGTGAGGGAATGAGTGAATTTCAGATGTCAGTCATTCATGCTTGGCTCACCCTCATGGCAACCGACACACTGTGTTCTGCATAATTCAGTCTTTTATCTGAAAGACACTGGTGTGGAGTGCGTGAAAAGCATATTTTATTTCCTCTATTTTCCAGATGATGAGACAGAGTTATTGAAGTAAAAACAATTTGCCTGAAGTCAGCAGTTGGGCACACACCAGTGTCAGCTTTCAGGATCCCAGGCCAGTTCAATCTTTGCTTCAAAAACCCCAGACAACTCACCGTGGCCCTCACATCTGCCCTCCTTTGAAGCACAGAGGGGAAGTTGGCAACAAACCTACAGAAACCTAACGTTTGCCCAGTTTTGTGTCTTTCTCAGCCAAGTCATTTGCATTTTGCTCTTCAATATTTTTTTTTCCGGATTGGCCTATTCCTCTCCATACACACCACCCCTACCTTGATTGTCTCCTTTGTGGAGCATGATTCTGGGATTAGGTAGAGCTCATCCCCAGCTTTTTGAATATGTTACCCTGCTCTCAGTATCAGAGTAGGAGCTATGATCTTCACATTCCATCCCAAAAGTGGGGGAACTGGGAAATGGTGACTAGACTGGGCTATGAGACAGGGCTAAGGAAGAAATGGTAAATACACAGTGCATCCCACATGGAGCCCTCTGTCAAACGATCTTGAGAGAACTTCTATATACCTTGGACAACTGGGAGAGCCAAGCAATGATGCTGGCTGAAGTGGTTTCATATGATCTGGGAAAGTCATAATTTGGTACCACATGGCTACATGAGCAGTCTGCACATACTTCGGGCTTTGGAGTCATTTGCTAAAAGAGTCCTCCGCTCTGCTGTATTACCCCTCAGTGTCATGCTCAGTGTCTTCTTCATGCTCACGGAAAATCAGTGAGTATTCACTTTCAGATTCCAACATTCTCATATCATAGATCTGGAGAGAAACTGTGATATAGGAATGATAACACCCCCTTTCAGATGATGCAATAAGATCTCTTCCAGGCCTGCCTTGAATGAAGACTCTTCCTTGGAGACCATTTTGATTTCTCCCTTAGATTCCCCTAACTCCACTCCAGGAATAAATGGAGGTAGAAAAAATCAATCCATATGACATCCCTATCACTTCCTCTGAATGCATCTTTTCCATGCACATAGAGATAAGAAATGGTACAGAGAGAACCAATACTTGGTATCCTGTCTCTTCTTCAGTGGGGACACTGAAACAAATCCTCTCCCTCTCCTGTCTATGCACTGGGCTGGGGCTGCATGGAATTGCTTCCCAAAGACAGTCTGTCTTAGCTGCATGCCAGTGGCTCATGCCTACTCAGGTGAATGAGATCCAGAGGATCACATTACAAAGCTAGCCTAAGGGAGGAAAATCACAAGAGATTCCTCCAATTAACCAGTAAATACAATAATAAAATAAAAGATTACAGTCTGCTAAAGCAACAGCAGCGAGCAAGAAAGTCAAGCAAGAGCATGAGGCCCTGAATCTAAACCTGGTACTGGCAAAAATAATAATTATTATTATTTTAAAATTCAAGTAATAAAGTAGTAGAGCTAACAAAATAAATAAGTAAATAGGCCATCTCCTATGTTAAGCAAGATATGGCAAGCTCAGAAAGCCAAATGTCTCACTCATTTCTGGCGCCTGAACCTAAAATGGTGGTGATGGAGAAGAAAGCGGAGGAGGAATGGAGAGAGAGGAGGGAGGAGGAGGAAGAGGGAAGTAGACTCTTAGTGGGAGAATAGTAGTAGTAAGGGGAAAGGAACGGACACTGAGGGCCAAGGAGAATTTATGCATATGTGTATATAAGTTTGTGTGTGTGTGTGTGTGTGTGTGTGTGTGTGTGTGTGTGTGTGAAGAAAACTCATTACCTGACTTATGAAATGGCAATTTCTCTCTATGTTGCCTTTATAATAAAAACAAAGTATATGCAATAGAGAAATCATAAGGAAACGCATTGAGTACTGTTTGAAAAAGGAAAACTTGTCAAAGGAAGGAGAGGAACAGAAATGTAACGGAGGTGTACTTGTTCAAAGAACACTGTGTGCATGCACATATGCTGTTACTGCCATGAAAACCCCTTCCTATTATTAAGGCATACTGACTCAATAATAATTTTTTTTAAAAAATAATAAGCCATCTTAGAAAGCCATCCTACTAATGTGCTTTTTAGCTAATAGGTTACTCTGGACAGGTGATAATGATGAGATCTCTGAGTGGAGAAAATTTGGGAGGTGAAATGAGAGGACAGGTCATGATACCATAATTCAACAGGCCTTCCCTATAGCTCAGTTTTACAGGAAGCAGAGTTAAGGTGGCTCTTAAGGACTCTGGATGCTAGAGAGGCAGAGCTATAATGGGATAAATTAGCAGGTCCTTGCAAAAGGAAACAACCATCATTATTGACCTTAGGGAGTGCTCAGCTCAGGAATCCTGCATCAAATGCACAAATGATGAGGAAGCAAGTTTCCCTGATGTGCTTCGGGCACTATCTTAGAACAGCCCCTCTGCCACCCCCAGCTTTCTACTCACAACCTTTCTTCTGCTTTGCACGCTCCCTCCACAGCTCCGAGATGGTGTCCAAATTCTAGAAATCAGGACTCCGCCTGCACATCAGCTGCCTTCAATGTCAGTTGCTGTGACACTAGAGCACCTAGTGTCACCTAGAGAGCACCCTGTTCTTGGCTTTGTGCATATTCCGGTCTCTCTAATGAAGCCTTATCTGAGCAATACCCCTCCCCTTTCCCATCTTTGCGAAAGCACCCACGAAGCTGGATTTTCTGCTCTTGGGGAAAATCTTTTTGTCCATACCACTGACTCAACTGTGAAGCTGAGTTCATTCATATGATTATTCTTCTAGTAATCCCCATGATACTGAAAGTTCCAGAGGCAGGGGCAACGCCACCTTCACTCCCCGCTGGACACTCAGTGCATCACGGCACCTGACAAACACTTTCTGGTCTAAGACCAGAAGTCACAGATCTCCATCCTATCTTTACAGCCTACCCATCAGGTTCTAAAACAAGGATGTTTCCACAGAACAATTTCACTTGTGGTAAGAAATTCATCTGAGAAACTTCATCTGTGACCCTGGTGCACTTACTTTTCTGAGCCTCAGAGGCCCCATCATTTTGACTTCACAAAGTCAAAACAGAAATACCTCCTTCATGTGGTTTTTCTGGGAATTGCATCACTTAACAGATACTCAGCACCACTCAAACAGGCTCTAACTAAATGCTGGTTCTTTCTTTCCCTGTGTGGCCATTCTGACCTTTGGGATCCACATCTGGAAGCTAATAAAAAAAACCCAAACACTGCAGTAAGGTATCTACAATAAAAAAAGTGAGGATCAATGCCCAGCTTCTCCATGTGTGCTTGAGATGATCTACCTCGTCTTCTGCCTCAGCTGGTCTCCATAAGCAGGATTGTTGAACGACTCAGTGAGGGCTGTGCACATAAACACTGGCCATTACGACTGTTGCCCTCATTTACTGTCAAAGCACAATCCGGGCCCAGAGCTGGCATACACCAGGCATCAGTAAGCACGAGCTACAAGGCTCCCCCTTAGCAGAAGCCAGCTTAGGCTGCTTGAGCCTGGGGACTCCTTTCTGGGTCAGCTTCTACTTCTACTGTCTAAATGTATTCTGCCTCTCTACTTCCTGAATGCACATAAGAGAAAATATATAAAACATAGAACATTTTCTTGTAGGCACTTGGCCTTACTTTCTTTGACTTTAAAACATCCCCCAGCCCCATCTGTCCACAATTCTTAGGGGTCCAAGGACCAGGAGATAGAAAGAACAGAGCAGCCATTAAGCTCTACTTTTGCTCTGGAGAGAGGTGTCTTAGAGAGTGCCTTTCGATGGGGAGCCTGATTACAGCCAGGCAGGTGGAGGGAGGCAAGATGCATTTCCCTTGCTATCATTCCGTTATTTCCACCAGTCTCTTGCATTGCTGAAGATTTGTGGAGTTTTCTTCCTGTCTATCACATTTAAAGGGCGTTAGAAGACAAAGCTTTCAGCTTTCGGCTCCAATGTGATCAGGCGATTTAAAAAAAAAAAAAAAGGTTATTTCATTTCTCTCCCATGTGATCTCAGGGAATTTAGAAGGAAGTTTATTGCTTAGAGAAATTGAGGATTCAAAATGTGAGATGCCCCTGCTGGAAGGATCTATAAGCCTCCTACTCCTCCATATTAGAGAGAAACCCAGAGAGAAATAGTGACTTGCTCAGCAGCACACGGCACATTGATGATAGTCGTGTCTACAATCAGGCCATGGGATTTTTGAGCAGAAAGCCCTTGAGATCTTTGGTAGTTTATGAGTTTGATGGGTCATGTCCCCCATGGTAGACCTGCAAAATCTGCAAGGAAGTGGAAACCATAACTGTTGTATTTTGGATGTGAGAATGTCCCCACGAGCTGCATGCTTGCATTCCCAATTGGTAGCCCCATTCTGGGAGGTGGGAGAAGCTTCTGGACGTGAGGCTCAGTTGGAAGATATGGGGGCCTCCAAGCATACACTGCAGGGAACACTGGGTCATGGCTCTTCCTTGACTGCCATGACACCTTCCATCACACACTCCTGCAGCCATGAAGTTCTCTCTACCCAAGTACACGGAATAGAATCAAAATAAATATTGCTGCTGACCACCCATGGCTCACACCTGTAATTCTAGCAAGTTAGGAGGCCAAGTTCTAAGGATAGTAGTTAAAAGTTAGCCCAGACAGATACAGTGAAGCTGAGTCCCCAGCCTCCAACCAAAAAGGCTGAGGTTGAGCTAGGGATGATGATGAATGAGAAGGGAAAATAATTTTCTGTACTTAGAATAAAGCAGAAAAAAAACCCACAAGCACTAGACAGGACCTGTTCTAATGCTCAGGGTATCTTGCATGTGTCACCCGTATAATTTGTTTTCTTATTTGTCAGAGGATACTTGATCACCTCCTCTGTCCTAGGCTTAGGTCGAGGTTTTGAAAACATGGAATGGGAAGAGTATTTTGCAGTGCCTCTAGCACTCCACAAACTCATCACTGGCTCCATGAGATCAGGAAAGAGCTTCCCAAGTCAGTCCAAAAACCACCAGAGTCTTCCATGTGGCAATGACTAAAGATGTTTTAAAAAGAAAGAAGCACAAAATGCCTGATATTTAACTACACTGAGTCAGACTGGAGCTCTGAGGGTTGTGGAGTGAAGGCCTTATCTAAGGCCTTACTGTCCACAGATAGGGACATACTCTTAGAAACAGGACCCAAGGTCCTTTATCACATGATAAGGAGCGTTGAAATCTCACAGGACTGTGCTAAGATCAAAATAATAGTTGGGATCATTCTTCTCTACTCTGCATAAGAGTTTTTTCATGTACCAGGCAGCCTTCTAGAAGGCTTTATATCCTAGGATATAAAAAAGAATCACATGGGTTCTTCCTTCAAGAAGCTCATAGTACAGTACGTGTGCAAATGAAGAAGTTTACTAGGAAGAATTCCAGGCTCTGTGGGTAAAGTCTGCAGAAGCATATGAACGTATAGATAACTACCTAGGGAACCCAGATGGCTCAAGAATGGGCTTTGAGTCCTCCACCACTGCCCAGAACTAGAGGAGTCAAATGGCTTGCAAAGAGCAAAAGAAACATAGAATATGCATGTTAAAAGGAACTCAGAAATCAGAGCCACAGCCACAGAACAAATTGTGGAGACAACTACAATAATCATGAGTCTTCTTCATTTTAAATGAGATGAGATGATAGATAAATCAGAGATAGATGGATAGATAGATACTGGGTAGATAGATAATAGAATGATCGATTGATAAAAATGATCAATATATAAATAGGACAGGTAGATGTTAGTAGACATATAGTGGTAGAAAGACAGATAGATTAGATAGATAGAAAGGTATGGAAGGTAGGTAGGTAGACAGGTGATTGATATAGGTTAGTAATACAGGTATAGATGGTAGATGATAAATTGATGATTGATAGTTATAGATGATAGATATAGATAGATACATACATAGGAGAGAAAGAGAAAGAGAAGGAGAGAGAGCGGGAGTGGGAGAGAGAGAGAGAAAGAGAGAGAGAGAGAGAGAAAGAGAGAGAGAGAGAGAGAGAGAGAGAGAGAGAGAGAGAGAGAGAGAGAGAGAGAGAGAGAGAGAGGTGGGGGGGAATTTCAGCTTAACCAAGAGCAAGGTATGTGGGCTTTGTGTGGTACTTACCAAAGAGCAAACCAGGCTTCCTAAAAATCAGTGGGATAGCTCTGAGATGCACCTACCACTAGAGGAACTTTCCCCTGAGATCTGAGAGCTGGGAGTGGGAAACAGTGGGAGGTATTTTTGCACTCTGAAGGTGGTATGAGGTTGTGGTTCACTCTCATCACTGTCACTGCCTCACATGGATGACCCAGCAGCAGCAGCAGCAGCTCTAATGCCCAGTGGGCCTTCTTCTTCGGTGACTCATAGTCCAGGGGCCATGGGTGCTACTCCATGGCAAAGCTGCCAGCTCCTCATCCTGCCTAAGGACGTCTCTGCTCTCCTTGCCCATCCATCTCTCCTTCCAACTGCCCCTTCTGCTCGCTGCAGCCTCACACAGACCTGTCTCTGTGATTGCGCAAGGTCAACTTTCCAAAATCAATGTCTTGTCTATGTAATTTCCAGGCTTTCTGCCTCTCTGATCAAGCCCCAGGGGAGATGCCTTTCTAGTTCTTTTCCCCCCACACACTGGCCTTCTTTCTACCCTGGAGCAAGCAGCACATTTTCCCATGATGGGCATTTATACCCACAGCGCCCTGCCTGAAACAGTCTCCTGGACTCGTTCACGATGGGTGCCTTCTCATCCAACATTCTCAACCCAACTGTCACCTCGGCCACAAGGCTTTCCCTGATCACAGCATCATCAACAAACATCTCATCGTGCTCAATCACATTATGCCATTTATTGGTGCCATCGCACTGATTATACTATCAAATTATTTTTCTGTTGCTGTTTTTTTAGATATAAGTTATCTGTCTTTGAAAGCCTTATGAGAGGGTGTAGATACCACCAATCTTGTTAACTACTGGGCCCAGTGGAAACAATGTGACAATCATACTTACAAAACGAATGAATGACATTGCTGTAGTTTAACTGCTCATTCCTTGGGTCCTTAGAGCCCCAGCTTCCCCACAGAGCTGTCTGTCAGGAAGCTCCCCAAGCCTGTCTATGATTAGGGCCTTGCACTCCTTGTCAAAGAGCTGGTTCTCAGAGCACTGGCCACCTCCCCTAAATTCACTAGTAGGAGTCCCTGAGAGCACCCAGCTGCAAGCACCAGGATAGAACCACATCTCCACAGATGCCAGATGCCAGAAGGATATTTTTACTGTGTGGACAAGATGCCAGACTCTCCCTCCACTAATAGCTTTGTTGTCTATATGTCTTCATCTTAAAAAAAAAAAGCATTTGCACAGTCTTCGTGTCTGGTAATTCTTATTTCTGGGCCTTGTGCCTCACTCTCCACCCACAGAGCCAGCGATAATCGCCCAGCCTTTACCAGTGCCGCTGAATCACACTGACACTGGCACCGACTGATTTCCTTCCTCCCTCCGTACAGACAAGGATAAAAAAGAAAATTTCAGCTAGCCCGGAGGGAAAGGAGGAAATGGGGAGGAATTTTCTAAAAGAAACTTCAGTCATTCCACACTTCTATAATATCCAAATAAGAGCGCGGTGCCGCTTACATATTCTAACTATGGCTCTTTAAAAAATGATACAAATTAAAAACAACCATGACAAAAATCCTAAAGCAGATGTATGCCTGAGAGAAGAGAAGCCAGTCAGCGACAATACAGTTCACTGTATTGTCCTAATTTGGGTGGTAATGAATTCATCCCTGCCGCCCAGGCTGCATTAGGCATCTATTAGCCCTCAAAGTGGTGTAAGTGGCTGCCTCAGAAATGGCCCTTCCCCCTTATTCTCATGCTGCACACAGAGGGTGGGTCTAATGGAGCCTGGAGAATTGCCCTTGTGATGGGAGTACAAGCTATTTGGCGAATTTTTACCTGAAAACCAGAGAAAATGTCCTACAGAGACACAAAGGAAACAAAAACAGGATTTCTTTCTTTTTTTTTTTTTTGCCAGTCCTGGGCCTTGAACTCAGAGCCTAGGCACTGTCCTTGGGCTTTCCTCAAGGCTAGCGCTCTACCACTTGAGCCACGGCACCATTTCTGGCTTTTTTCTCTGTATGTGGTACCGAAGAATCGAACCCGGGTCTTCATGAATGCTAGGCTAAACTCCCAGCCCCCCAAAACAGGATTTCTATGGACATGTTCTGCTTTGAGGAAGAAAGTCTGTGGGTCTTCCTGTCAGAGCTGATCTTGCCCTCCCAATTTCCTTCATCTTTCTTTTCTTTCCTCCTTGGTTCCTTCTTGGCTTCCTTTCTTTTTCCATTAAATAATCATGTGCTAACCATGAGTGCTTGGGGACAGTCACCACTCTTTCATATAGATAAAGGGACAGGCAGTCAAGAGTCAGTTCCATTGTACTGTCTGAGTGGTTCTCCGAGAGGGAAGAAATTACCCAAATGTGCCAGGGTCTGGGGTACCCATCCAACATTGAGGGAAGAGAACAGAAATGTCAGGAAGGATCTCACTGACCAGGTCTGCTCAGCCAGGACTGAAAAGAAGAGCCAATGTTTGTTAAGGAGATAAAAATAATCCTTACTACTGGCTAGACAGCACAAGCTTACAGTCAAGGATGGCAGCCAGGGGCAGAGCTGGCCCCGTCTGAATGTACTTGGTATGGGTGCTTGTCTTCTTTACTAGATTCTAAACTCTACTTTCTAAAGTTACTTATTTATGTATTCTTTCATTCATGGCAGTATTGAGGTTTGAACTCAAGAGACTCATACTTGCTCAGCTTTGCTTGCTCATGGCTTGTACTCTACCATTTCAGCTATAACTCCAGTCATGCCTTTTGGTGATTATTTTAGAGAGGAAGTCTTATCAACTTCTCTACTCAGGCTTCCATTAAATGCGAATCCCTCAGATCTCAGCCTTCTCTGTAGCTAGGACAAGAAGTATGAGCCATTAGCACCCCATGGGATTTACTTCCCATAACTTTTAAATCATCAGTGTTTAAAGTGATATGGGGACTAAATAAATGTAATTCTATTAATTCAGTAACATATTACATATAAAAGCAAACTATAATATACGCATTTAAGAAAGTTCCAAAAGAATGGAAGATGGAGCCAGCGGTTCACGCCTGTAACTAGCTACTCAGGAGGCTGAACTATGAGGATCATGGTTCAAAGCCAGTCAGGTAGAAAAGTCTCTATGAGACATTTATCACCAGTAACCACTCAAAAACCAGAAGTGTTGCTGTGGCTCAAGTTGTAGATTGTTAACCCTGAGCATAAACCAGGTTTAGGGACAGCTCCGCAGCCCTGAGCTCAAGCCCCACAATGACATAAAAAAAAAATGAAAAAGACTAGAAGAAAAAGGAAATAACATGAGTTGAAGAGAAAACTGGTAGTGCAGAAGTCAACAGAGGAAGTTCCAAGCCATGCTAGAACTTGAGTTGTATCTTGGGAATGGATTTTAAACAAAATACCCCGAATCAGTTGTTTTCCAACCATGTCACTTATTATCTTGTGACTCACAGTGATAAATCTACCTTTGATCAGAACCTGATTCAAGTGTTCATGGATAGGCACCATAGAAAGAACCAATCTTTGAAGTGATTTTTAATCCCACTCTATGAATGTAACCAGGTATTTCCTAATCACCTCTGTACTTTCCTCTCATCCCACGCCTCTTTTTCCCTCTTCATCTGCTGCTTTTAGATAGGACCCATTCAATTAGTCTCAAAGAAAACAAATGGGCTGTGACTGTAAAAAAAAAATCTCCACAAGAGTAGAGAGATCAGAGCTGGGTTTTGTTTGTGATGTCAGGTTTGAACTCATAGACTCAGGATTCTCCTTTTGAGTTGTACCATTTGAGCCATGCCTCCAGCCTAGCTTTTTGTCGGTTAATTGGAGATGAAGTCCATGTGGACTTTTCTGTTAGGACTGGCTTTGAACCACACTCCTTTGTATCTCAGCTGCCTCACAGGCATGAACACTGGTACCCGGCAGCTATTTCATTCATAGTTCTATTTTGGAACCTAGTATAGTTCTCGGCACATAGTTGGTTCTTGTTAAACTCTGTTGAAGACATGAATTAACAAATACGATTAATTATCGAGCTTCATTTTGCTGTTCTCTTTTCACATCTAAAGCTCTAAGACAGTCACTTCTCTTGCAGCCTTTCAAAATCTATGTCTTGAAGACTAAAATGGATTGAATCTTATTATGCTCAGTGTTCTCTCCATGACCTTGGCACTCAATCATTTCTATGAACTAAAAATGCAAATGTAACAGTTTAGCCACTTTATTTAAATTTTTTTCATCTATTTAGTTTGATTTTCTAAATCATGCCTTTCTAGCACACGCCACATGTAAGAAAGCAAACATTATTTACAAGTTTGTATTTCTAGTCTCACAAAGAGATCTTCCTTCATCTCTCTAAATTCAACTATATCACATCATTGATCAATCCCATAAGTATGTCAAGACTGCCTTCCATATCCACCTGGAAATTTGGGGGGGACCCCTTTAAATATCTCCCTCAGTTGAAATACTAGATTCGGTATATTTTAATAAACCAAGTTCAAGGTAGAGCCACCCTCTCAGCCAATGCTACTGTGCACACATAATTCTTTGTAGATATTTTCACATTTGGAACTCATACAGATTGCTTTTTTCTGTTTGGTCAGTATTGGGGCTTGGACTCTGGACCTGGGAGCTATCCCTGAGCTCTTCAGCTCAAGGCTACCTCCTTACCCCTGGAGCCACAGTGCCACTTTTGGTTTTCTAGTGGTGAATTGGAAATAAGAGTCTCATGGTCTTTGGTGCTCAGGCTGGCTTTGAACTGTGATCCTCAGATCTCAGCCTCTAGAGTAGTTAGGATTACAGGCATGAGCCACTATTCTGGGCCAGATTGTTTCTTATATTGCCTTTCAGTTATGCTTTGCTAAGTTATCTTCCCCCTCACTTCTGAGCTCCTTCAGGACATGAATAAAATATGATTAATCTTCATCTTGCATCTCAAGCCCTGAGCACACAGCAAATGTGGAAGGAAGAATGAGAAATGAGAGGTTAGGAGAGAGGGAAGGATTCAAATGACGACCCCTTGTTTTCTTATCGCTACCTTGTTCTTTGTCCATTGTTGGCAAGTTCAGAATCTGTCTCTTTTATTGGCTATCCCAGCTTCTGATTAGTGAAATGATTATTATGCCTAAACAGAATTGCCAGTTGATGTATTTTTGTGGTGCAACAGAGTGAGACCTCCAGCAGACATCTGCCTGGTTAAAATTCTTACTGACCCAAGATCTTAAATTCTTGGAAAAATTTGAAATCTAGCTAGGAAAAAAAAGCATCCTCTGTTACTTCAAATCTAAAACTCCCTAACCTTCTAACCCTCCTTTTCCATCAAGAAGATACTTTGATGACTTGATTTCATTATCGTGGGATGTTCTTTGTGAACATCACATTTCCATTCTAACAGAAGAACATGCATTGTGGTTTTGCTTTCTTCCTTATTTTGTTCTATCTGAAATTCTCCCAGTTCCTCACCTTTCCCTCCTCTCCAACCTTGTACCTCTTCAACTCGCATTATTCTATTCATTCTTCATGTCTCTATTTGGCCAAATGTACTCTTTCCAGACCCTAGATTCCAGCCCTCACTGGAAATCTCCCTATTGTCATTCTTTCACTTGAACAATAACTATTTCAGGTCTACATTGTTCTTGGTATAATTGAGATAAAAGCAAGATATATCCCTTGCATGTTAAGAAGATAAAGTCTTATCCAAAGGGGCAACAAATAACCTCTTGTAATATGGCCCAGTCAAGGAGAGGAGATGAGCAGAAAACCCTGCAAAGAGAAACGCTCAGGCATGATTCTGAATGGGAAAGCAGGAGCTTGATATACCATCAGTCCTTTGAGCATCCTTTGTTCTGTTATGAACAAGAAGCTGTGTCTCTGAGAAAGCACAACATTGATCAGGAAATTGTGTTACAGTGATTGCTTCTTTAGGAAAGAAAGAAATTTGGGGAACTTCAGACTCAAAACAATAAAGCTATTTTTCCTCTATAGATTTTAGAAAGGAAAGTGTTTTTAATAGCTCAAAGTTGCTTTTAGTGTTATAAGCCCAAAATAATAAATTGCTTGTAAAAAATGTTTAAAAATGAAAGCTCAGTGCAGTTTTGCTTACCCTGCAATTCACGAGAAGTCTCTTAGAACCTTTGGCCATGATCCTGCAGTTTTTTTTTTTCAAGTAGCTTATACCTGAGTAAACTCCAAAGGCAAAGGTCAAACAGCTTTTTAAAAATGAAATAAAAGGAGCATATCTAATTTTTTCATGTATTTGTAATTTTCAATTGTGTTACAACCAACATAAGACTATCTGACACAGATGCTAAAACAAATTAGTTGAGAGTTCTGTAGACAAGTTGCATTTGAATGATAACTGTTAGGTAAGAAGGTTAGAGTTCAGTTAGAATGACAGCACCCTGCTTCAGCTTGAAGGTCTGGGTTTCTCTACTCTGCTGTCTAGTATCTGGATGGGAGGAAGTCATACACCACCAACTCACTGGCAGGTGAACTCTAATTAAACAAGCTATCTCCTCACATTTCATGATCAGCTCTGGATTCTACCCTTGTGAAGCCCCATGTTTATATAGTAGTCCACAGCCCTTTTCTGGCTCAGATTAGCTCTTGGACTCTACCATCCCTGACACTAATCCCAAACTCCTTCTGTCACAAGTCACAATCTCTTCTCTTGTGGGTCTTCTATCTTTTTCCCAAGATGTCAACTTTAATGGATTCTAGAGACAAATGCCAAGCCCTTGAAGCCTGTGTCAACTTTGCCCATCTTTTGTGAAGAGATGGACAGAGATTTGGTCAATCTGGGTAGGTGTACAGTCACTATCTGTCTCCTCTTCCACTCTATCCTCAGCAACACTATCCATACCACTCTATCTACACCTGTGAAGCTCAGAACATTCTCAGACATCCTTTGCATTCTCACCCCTCACACCTTCTTCTACTGGACCAGTAATCACAAGACTCCTTGAACTTTCACCATTCGTGTTCTTTAAGCATCTGCCATAGCAGCTGTCTCAGAAAATTAGGCTTTTCCTAAGATGGGCACAGCCTCAGAACTGCCAGTGCCCCAAGTTCAAAGCCCTCCCTCACCTCGCTCTCCTACATTACATTCTTTTGCTAACCAACTCCATGATTCTGGAGCTGGTTTTAGTTCTTTTCTATTTCCCCTTAATCCCTCCCTTTCTACCCATTTTATTGAATTATGTGTCACCCATACAGAGAAGACACTATTTCATTCTCACTAATAAGAAGACATAAGAAGCACAAAGAAATCCCTAAAGCGCTTTCACCTTCTGCCCAGGAGGCAGCCCAGTTATACTTATAGAACCTATAATTGAAGAGTGCCTTCAGGCAGAAAGACAAATGTAACTCATTCCCCACGGGCCACTGGAGGTTTGTGTATAACACCTGGACAGAAAGATAAGTGACAATTTTTTGTGGCACCTCTCAAAACTTCCCTTCTCCTAACTGCTAAAGCAAATTCTGATTTATCAATTCTTCTGCCACCAGGATGGTAGCAGGGCAAAGGTGTATAGGTGCATGATTTGAGACAACCTCGCCAGCCTCTTTCTACTGCTTTATATTCTTCATTCCACTGGCAATGCAGTATTTGCCAGATTTATTGAATCAGTCAACAGTTCGAATACTGTCACAACTTATATGTTCAAAGAAATACCAAGGGGGCACGGGCTTGAAAGTAATAAAGTACAATATTTGTCTTTGCTTGGAATTGTATTCTATGTTCTTATTTCCTTGATTCAGATACAATTCAAAGAACCTGGACTCCATGGTGGGTTTAAAACTTATTTCTTTTTCTGTCATAGTCCCATGGAAAATAAGTTGCAAATTACATAAATATTTACCATGCAATTACATTTGAATAATGCCAGAAAAGTGTTATAATTATAAGGAAATATGTACAAAAAACCCTTGGGTGACATTAATGTTATGATCAAATGGTATAGCAAGACACAGCTTAAAAATATCTTCTCACATGATTTATGAAGACAATAGTATAAATGTATTTCATTACTTATGTGAACAGAAATGATCATAAATAATCTTAAATCATGTGTAATAATCAAAATCATGTGTAACTAGATTCATCAAGTCCTAATCTCACACGCATTTGATGGTGAAGCTTTTTCCTCACGGAATTTACATGTCCCTTGTTCATCTTCTTGGGATAGTGTTAATTGAATGTCAGGAAATGGAGAGAGCTTTGGGCATAAGAGACTCATCTTCCTCTTTGGAGCTATATGGATTAGAGACATGTGGAGAGGGACAGAGTGGTACTGGTGGCTGAGGAGATAATACTTGGACATGTGGGGACAGGTGCCACCACTGAGCTCTCTATTTACAGGAACTCCCGATTGGAGGTGGTTCCAGCAACCAAAGCACACAGTGGTTAGTTGCTGAAGTCACAGTTGTGTGATCCCCTTTCTTTCTCCACATCTCTTCCTACAGATCATCTAGAGGAATGGCCATGATTGACGTTCTAGACAGGAGGAGAATAGTCTTCTCCCTGACTTCAAAGAGGGGTCATTAGGGTCAAGTCAGTGAAAGGTACTTTGTCCTGAGGACCAATAATGGAAAAGGGAGCTACATTGGCATAAGGGAATTGGAACCAAGTGTGACATTTACCTTTCCACGTAGGTGCTTTCCACGTACATAGCTCTTTGTATTTATGAGTTTCACGTTCACAGATCGAGCCAAAATTAGAATAAAAATATTCGGCACAAATTGTGTCATACTGACCATGTAGACGCTCTCTACCTTGTTATTATTCCCTAAAACTACAACACAACAGCTCTATTTTTAAATGGCACTTATTTCGCATTAAGCAGTATGCATGCATAGGATATACACAAATGCTGTGTCATTTTAATATAGGGACTCAAGCATCTGTGGATTTTAATATCTGCCGGGAGCCGAGTAATGTCATGTCTAACTTTGAGCTATATCATTGGTATTATAATCACTTTGTGCTGAGAGGCAAGGCAACACGCAAGAGGCAAGGAGCAAGAGACAAGACAAGGCACAAGAGGCAGGGCGCAAGACTTGATTACCATTGGTTACAAATGTGTTATTGCTTTATCACTCTCTGCTGAGATCTAGAGTGGGGGTATATTAGCTAGAGGGACTTCCTCAAGAGGGGGTTCTGGGGAGTTAGAGATTCCTGCCTTGACGAACCTGTCTGTTTGTGCTCTGGAGAAGGAGGGCAATCAGTGGGCCCTCTTGTTCTCCCTATCCCTCCTGCTGATCGAGAGGGACAGGGAAGAAAGAATGCTTGAATAATAGTCTCTATAGAAATGGAAGTCTATGAACTTCTTAACAAAGAATTCAAAGCAATCTTAAGCTCAGTAAGATGCAGTAGAGTACAAGTAGACAATTAAATAATATCACATTTTTATCAGTCTATAAAAAATAAAAAGTTTCAGGCCAGAACGGCAGCCTACTGGTAGAGTGCTTGCCTAGCATGCATGAAGCGATGGGTTTGATTCCTTGCTACCACATACACAGGAAAAGCTGGACGTGGCACTGTGACTCAGGTGGCAGAGTACTAGCCTTGAGCAAAAAAATGTCTAAGGACAGTGCCCAGGCCTTGTGTTTAAGCCTTACAATTGGCAATAAATAAATAAATAAATAAATAAATAAATAAATAGTTTCTTCATATAAATGCACCACACATATGGTAAAGAAGAGTGAATCATCATCAAAAAAAAAAAAGCCCTAAAAACTGGGGCTGGGACTGTAGCTTAGTGGTAGAGTGCTTGCCTCACGTGCATGAATCCCTAGGTTTGATTCCTTAGTACCACATACAGAGAAAAAGCCAGAAGTGGTGATATGGCTCAAGTGGTAGAGTATAAGCCTTGAGCAAAAGAAGCTCAGAGACAGTGCCCAGGCCCTGAGTTCAAGCCCCAGGACTGACAAAAAATAACCTAAAAACTAAACACTAAAAAAAAGTCTTTGTTTCCATATCCTAGATTTTGTTTTAGTATGTATAGTACTTTGCATAAATATAAAGAGACACTTAGGCATCGTTTCTGTGTGCTTCTCCTAAGAGTATCTTCTATTGGTCTGACAGTATCTGAGTATCTAGAATCCTGAATAATTTGTCATATCCCAGAGCAATTTAAATCTAACTATACAACTCATGGGTGGAAACATGAGGAAGGGACTGAGAGAGAATGAAGGAATAGAAGACACTGTACAAAAGGAAATCATACTTATAACCTGACACTCGTCATTGTAATCTCTCTGTATATCACCTCTATAATAACAATGAAGTAATTTTAAAGGGAATAAAAATATAACAAGCTAAATAGAAAGTCAAGAGCTAAAGAACACAATGCTTGAAACACAAAATTCTGTAGAGACTTGTCCACAGCTGGTCCACACAGTTGTCGAGACGTAACTGGATCATGAGGATTCTCACTGCATCAGTGGTTTAATCAATTTGGTGGCTTCACAGTGTGGTGGGCTATTCAGAGGAAGAGCCTGACTGGAGGAGGCAGATCACTGGCTATGCTTTTGAAGGTTGTATCTCCTCTCTGGATCCTTCAGCTCTGTCTCCCTTCCTTTCCTTCCCTGTTGCCATGAGGTAAATGGCTCTTTTCCAGCACACTTTCTCAGCCTCCCCAAACTCAGATGGCCTTAGACTGGCCTCTCTGAAACTGTGAGCCCAAACAAATGTTTTATCCTTTCCAATTTTTTATTTCTGGGTATCTATGACATCAAAGAAAAACTGACCAAGCGATTTATCACATCAACTGCCAGAAGGTTCATCAGCAGAGACTTTGAAGGCCATCAAATGCTAAGACGAAATGCAAAGAAGAAGACTGAAAACCTAGTATATTATACCTGGCAATACTGTCCTCAAAAAAACATAAAAGAAAGATGAAGGCTTTTACAGACAAAAGATGAGGAATGTTCACAGGAAAAAAAAAACAACTTTACATGAAAGGCTAAAGGGAGTTCTTCAAATTGAAACAAAAGGAAACATACAAGCAAATCAAATTTAAAGGAAAGTATAAATGTTTCTTGTAAAAATAAACCTATAGGCAAATACAGAATAATATAATACAGTATGATGCATAATCACTTTTCGTTCAAGTAGAACAATTTTTAAAAAAAAGACTAGAAATTACTACAACCACAAATATTGGTTAATGGGTACATAACATAAAAGAAGTAACGCATGATATCAATAGCATACTTTGGGGGAAGTTTTAAAAAATAAAAATAAAGAGTGGGCTGGGAGTTTGGCCTAGTGGTAGAGTACTTGCCTAGCGTACACAAAGACCCGCGATTGATTCCTCGGTACCACATAGATAGGGGCGGGGGGGGGGGAGCCAGAAGTGGTGCCGTGGCTCAAGTGGTAGAACATCCTAGAGAACAGGAAAAGATATTTTAAGCCATGTGTTATCTGATGGGTTAATATCCAAAATATGTATGGAAGGGACAGAGGGAGTTGAGGGCCAGAGGGAGGGAAAGGGGAGGAGGAGAGGGAGAATTTTTCTATTAATAACAAAAGAAATGGAATAGGTATCTCCAAAGAAGAAATGCAAATAGCCAGCCGGTATTTGGAATATGGAAAGGTGCTCACTAACTTTAATCATCAGAGACATTCAAATCAAATGGAGTATCACTTTAAATATGCTGGGTTAGCTAATATTAAAAAAAAGAAGGATAATAAATATCAGTGAGGATGAACAGGCACTCATGCACTGCTGCTAAGAATGAGATATAGAGTTGTGATTATATAAGAAAAACAAGTCATATAAACACACTGGACAATGTAATATCCATAGTTAACAATCTAGTATGCTTAAGATTTTTCTAATAAATCTTTTCCATTCTTATAATAAAAATATGATAAAAAGCATCATTGGGAAGCAATAGGCTTATAGCATAAGTTATGGAGATGATTTCATAGATGTATCTCAAAACTCATCAAGTTGTATAAATCATGCATAGATTTTTTTCTGTGTCAAAAAATGATAGATTAGATGATAGATAGATGATTGGTGATGGCTAGACAAATAATATATGTAAGGGTAGCCAAAAGGAAACTCTCACACAGTTCAAGAGAAGGGGGTTAATTGCGAGAGGGAGAAAGCAAACCTCCGGAGTTGGGGGGGAGCAAGAGAACCTACGGTGGGAGGAGAGAAGTTATACAGGAGGAAGGAGTGTGGCCACAGCAGAAGTGGAGGTGACCTCGGAGGATGGAGAAATGCCTCAGTCTATGGGACCTTCCATTGCCCCTAGGTATGCCAGTTGCCTGGGTTACAGTTACTGAGTGAGGACTACTAAGATATGGGAGAGGGCCAAGAGAAAGGGCCATTTCTCCCAGGCAGGCCCACCAATAGATGATAGATAAATAGACAGATAGATAGATAGATAGATAGATAGATAGATAGATAGATAGATAAGCAGACACATACATACATACATACATACATACATTCATACATAGAATAGACAGATCTCAGGGACTGAACTCTGTCCCTGAGATTGTTTTGCTGGTGCTCCACCACTTTGAGCCACGACTCCACTTCTGGTTTCCTAGTGGTTGGTTGGAGATAAGAGTCTCACAAATTTTCCTGCCCAGGCTGGTTTTGAACTGTGATTCTCCGATCTCAGCCTCCTCCTAAGTAGCTAGATGTGATTCAGAGTCCACTAACCATGAGGCTTTGGTGAGAGCTCCATAACCAAGTCAGTGGTGGTGGCACACACACCTGTAATCTCAATATGCAGGAGAATGAAGGTAGAGGATGGGGAGGGTGAGTGAGGTCGGTCCTGGCTGAGGAGTGAGTTCAAGCTCAGCTTAGCTATGTGGTAAGAGAAGGTGTCAAATAACAAGTGAGACCCATATGTAAGACTATGGAGTGAGCTGACATCAGGGAGAGAAGCACAGAGACCCCACTGGGCTCTTATCACACCGCTTTTCCTGCGAGCCTGTCTCTTGACTCATCCTTCCCTGTCTGTGATAGACTCTCTGGGAAGCTCTCATACATTCATAACTCTGTTATAAAAAAAAAATCTTTGTCTTGCTATTGAAAACACACTCCAGTAGGAATCCAACATCTCATCCTTTAAACAATTTAAAGCCTTTCTTCGCTCCCAGCTTAGGTCAAGAAAAGCTGAGAAGCTGAAACGAGAAGAAATAGTAAGCCTCCAGTTTATTTCCTCATCTTACAGTACCTTCTCCTCAGCAATCCAGCTGCTATTTGAGACTTTTGCAGATTCAAGAAACATTCATTCCAATCTGATAAGTAACATGTGAGCTTTGGGTTGTATCATTACAGAAAAAGAGGATTATCCAAAGGTAACACTTTCATAACGTATTTTCCTAAGCTCTTTCTATGTCTTAGATTACTAGGTCTTCCTAGCCACCATTCCCTTGACAACGTACCTCTCTGCTCATGGTTTGCAGCAGCCTGTTCCTTTGTGTTTGTTATCACTGCCTCATGTGATCTTTGACTGAGCAAGGCCATCTCCTGATTCCAATCTACCTTCCAGGGTCTACACTAAACTCCCAGAAACACGCATGCATCCAAACACTACAAAACTCTGACAGCCCAGGCCCCTTCCAGAGTAATTCTCTTTGGTCTCATACAAGCTGAGAGTGTGTCAAGCCCACTCTCATATTCAAGTTTGTCAAATGTGAATCAGAGACCAAATTCTGTGCTCCTCAACTCCAGGGACTGCACATCAACTTCTTCAGCTGTTTTCTTGTAGCTCTCTTTACTTTGCTGAAAAGCTTTCCTCCCCTGAAAACTCTCCAGTCTTTCCCTGACAATTTTCCATGCTTTAATTTCTCCAAAGGTTTTCATCTCATCCACGACCACCCACAGCACTGAGGTTGAAACAGTGATGGACTAGAATAGGATGAAGTATGTTCCCATTTCTTGAAGTTCACATCCCTGAAGCATGTGAGAAATAGAAAGAAAAGTTAGGTTATTCTTGCCCTTGGAGATCTCAGAAGGAATTAGGAGTTTCTCATTTAGTACACTTGCATAAATGCAAATTATGCACATGCACAAAAGCAAATTATTATTCCATCATCTATTTGTTCAGGTGTGAAAACAAACCTTAATATCTTTCTAACTTAGTTTGGAAACTCAGATGAAGAAATTGTTGATTCATTTGCCTTGGATAAGTCAACGCAAGTTCCTTCTGAGACTCAGAATCTAGACTGAATAATCCAACACATACACGGTGATGTGCTGAAATTGGTTTCACTTGAGGTTCCACAGTTGGCTTAAGCTCTAGTGGTGGGGATTGAATTTGGGTTGTTCAGCTCTATTTGGAAATAAAGAAGCACAATTACACAACAGTTGTCCTAAGCTTCTCGTAATGTCAGAGGATGGGACACATAATTGTCCCATTTGGAGAAATCACCAAGGATGCAAACCTCACCATTGTGAGGTTGTTTGGTTTATTCCCCAGTTCCAACTTCCATTACTCTGTCATTGCAGGGCCTCTATGAAGATTAGAAAAGATGCTCTTGCAGGCGCTAGTGGCTCACGCCTGTAATCCTAGCTACTCAGGAAGTTGAGATCTAAGGATTATGATACAAAGCCACCTTGGGCAGGAAAGTCCATGAGTTTCTGATCACCAACTAAATGTTGGAAGTGGAGCTGTGGCTCAACTCATAATGTGCCTATACTTGAGCAAAAAAGCTAAGGGACACTGCCCAGACCCTGAAGTCAAGGCCTACTACTCCTCCATCCTCCAACATACACAGATGTCTTCTTGAAAAGAAGAAAAGGAGGAGGGGGAGAAGAGGAGGAGAAAGAGGAAAAGAAAAGCTTTCCCTTCTGGACTGACTGACTAGAAAGAAGGCATGCTCTGGACAGGTGTACTTGAATATCACAGAGGAGCTCAGACTGAACAAGGGATACAGTTACCCTTTAGTCAGGCATTCTGAGCTGGAACAGACTCTACAACTACAAATTACAAAACACTAAGTATTTTAAGTAAAGCTAATGTTTGCTGCCTACAAGATAATTCATAACCCTGTTGACAAAATATGTAAATATCAACTCATCTTCCTAACTCTCAGAAACATTTGTGATGTATTTCCTGAGCATAATCTGAATCACCACCTTGAGCCTATCCTTATAGATGGCTTCATAAACTTCCTAATTTCACATTGTAACAGAAGATCTTTTCACACTTGGCACAGTCCTAATTGATGGTATTTTATAAAGCCCATTCACAGATAACAACCAGAAAGACAGCACCAGACCTTAGGGAAGTCAGAGTCGGGCCGACAACAACTACTAAGAAAATGATGACACCAAGGGTTATATTTTCAGAAAAAGATTAAAGAGAGATGCAAACATACAGATGGAAGCTTTGAAATTTAGATTTTTAGCAAGTATACTTTTTTTTTTCCAGAGTCAGAGTAGTAAGTCTTGAAGAAGTTAGGGAAGACGTTAAAGAAATCGAAAACTCATCATGGTCCAGTGCTCTCTCTATGTGAGGAAAGCTAGATCAAAAGTGCCCCATCGGACTGACTCATGCCAGCTTTTCAAAGCCAAGGATAGCATCTTATCCAAATATTTTGCTTTAAAGTCAACTGAAAGTCAAGCTTTAAAAATAGCAAGAGGCATTTTGCAAACCTAATTAGTCTCTTTTGAGATGCTGTGGGGCGCAGGATACCATCAACCTGCTTTTGGCAGACCAGGAGGAGGAGGTAGACTGAAGAAACCCACCTGTGAGCAGCCAGCCAGCCAGCCAAAGGCAGAACTTTGATGGGTCTCAGGGGGGTGGGCAAGCAGATAGCACCCTGACTACTCACTCACCTGCATGAAGGAAACCAGAGGTAAAGTTCAGGGAGGGCCTTCAGCAGGAGTCAACTTTCAAAAAGTTAATTTTTAGCGTTCTCTCTCTTGGTAGATCTTCCATGACAGGCGTTGAGCAGAAAACGGGCTCATCTCCCTGCAGTTCCTCTTATCACGTAAATAAGGTATGTAGAGACCATATTCTTCCAGTTCCTTTTTTGAGGAGGAAACTGAACTATGCATCCTAACTCTGCAGTGGTTGAATGGATTCTGGCTAGATACATAAACCCTTCTGACCAGAGTCAGTGATGGCCCAATGTCAGTGCCCTGTTCTGTTAAAAAAATTTCTTAGCCGTTGTCTTTATGAAAAAAAAAGAGTTCAATTTCACAAGTGCTTATCGAGTACCCTTATTATTCACAAGACAAACTTTGTAATAAACTAAGCTAAGTAATACTTGGCCATAATATATATATATATGTGTGTGTGTGTGTATACGTACATTATACATATTCAATGAATGGAAAAGGAAATCAAACTTGCTCTTAAAATCTCCTAATGAGTCACTGTAATGAAATCAGTTGTGGTCCTATCATTAAACAGATGATTTGCACAAAATGGCTAGAATTTAATGAAATGACTATTTATACATATGTGGGTGGATTTTAAAGAAATTCACAAGAAACACTGACACACCCTTGAGGCCAACAACAATAAAAAGCTTTGGCTATTATTAGAGCTAGTAGAAGATATGGCTTGAGGAGAAAATTAGCTTCTAATTAAAACTGCTTTATTCAGAGAAAAGGAGCCACTGCCAACCTGTGACCCAGAAAGGACATTGGGGTAGTTCAGCTCACCCACCTTTTCCCATACTCCCATCCCCTGCTAAGGACTTATTGGTTGGTCCCAAGGGGATTTCTGCCATCCTTTAAGGTTAACCTGTGAGTTAACCTCAGGAGAATGATGGGAAACTGAGCAGAAAAAATAAAAAATATACAGCATGATACACACACACACACACACACACACACACACACACACACACACACAAACACACACACACACACATTGTTCCTTGGCTGCTCATTTCATTCTTTTGCATTAATTCTTATGCTTTGGTGGAAAATTCATATCAGTGTTGAGTAGAATGCACCAAATTTAATAGACAATTACACAGCAACACAATACAAACCTAAGGGTGCTCTACCTGCAAGGCTAGTAGGAGGCAGAAGGCTAAATTTTTATCTACTTTTTACACTTCTGCAGCTACTCTCAAGAAACAACAGGATCATCACAGCTCCCTTCCTTGTCTGTTACACTCATTATCTGAAGACCATCTTCCATGTCTTCTTCACCAGACCAAAGGACTCAAGCCCTCCTTTTTTGTGATCTTAGTCTGTAATCCTCTTTTCTTTACTGAACTACAGCAGTTTTCCACTAATCAGGATATTTGGGAGGGGAAATAGCATGAAGTCTCCTTGGGTTCTCAGACTGGTATTCAATCTAGGCTCCTTGGGTAATAAGCGCACAGTGAACATAAGCCTATAGCTTTGATTCTTTTTTTATGTGAAAGAAATACCTTGAGGTATTTCTTACCATTAGTATTCAAGTCTTTGTTTTAATGTGTGTAAGAGAGATCCAGCCTTAGTGACTTCTTTCTAATATGTACAACATGTAGAACAGCAGTACAAATTTTAGTTATATGACAAATCTCTATTCTGATTTCCATAGTAGTTGCAATGATTTATATCCTCATGGACAGTATATTAGAGTCCTTTTCCTCCCTGCATCCTAGCCAGTGTTTAATATTATTCATATTCTTACTTTTACTTTTTTTCTTGATAGTGGACATTCTGGCTGGAATGCGGTGCAATTTTAATGTTTTTGTTTGTTTTTTTGTTTTTTGTCGGTCATTGGACTTGAACTCTGGGCCTGAGCGTTGTCCCTGAGATCTTCAGCTCCAGGCTACAGATTTACCCCTTGGGCCACTGGACCACTTCCAGTTTTCTCCTGGTTAATTGGAGATGAGTCTTATATACTTTCCTGCCGAGGCTGGCTTTGAACTGAAATCCTCAGATCTCAGCCTCCTGAGTAGCTAGGAATACAGATGTGAGCCATTGCATGCGGCTGTGTTTCAATTTATATGCCCTTTATGGCCAAGTTGAACATTTCTTCATGTATTTATTGGACATTTGAATTTCTTCTAAGAAGTGTCTATTTAGCTCCTTTTCCCATTCCTTCATTGAGATATTAATTCTTTGGGAGTTTAGTTTTCTAAGCTTTTTGTTTATTCTGTTTATTAGACCCTTGTCAGATATATAGCTTGAAAAGATCTTCCATTCTATAAGCTGTCTTTTAAATTGAGTGATACCCTGTGCTCTGAAGAACTTTTTATAGCTTGATGCAATTCTATTTGTAAATTCTTTTTGTGCTAAGTCCTGGGATTCTATTCAGGAAGTTCCTGCCTATGACATAAAGTTCTAATCATTTCCCTACTCCTTCCATTAATAATGTTAACATTTTGGGTTTTATCTTAAGGCCTGTGATATTGAATTGGTTAGTACTGGTGCATTGAATTTTATGAGTACGTTCTCCTTTGCCTTCCTCTCTTCATCTATCTCCTACCTCCCTTGACCTCTCCATCACCACTTTTCTAGTCCCAGTTTCCTGGTATTCCTTTTGTTGGACTGTGAGTTTGTTTTTCTAAGATATTATATTGTTTGAATTGTCCTCTGTAAACATCGTATTTTGGCTTATACATTTGCAAACACTGGCATATAATCCTGTATGTGTTTACTTGCACATTTATACATTAGTTCCAGCTTCCACTTTCAGCTTCTCTGGACCTGTCTTATTTCACTTAACATAATTTGCACCAAGAAATACGAATCAAAACAACACTGAGATTCCATTTCACCTAAGTTAATACCCATCATCAAGAATACAAAACAACAACAGGTGCTGGTATAGATGTCAAGGGAAAAAAAACGCCAGTGCACTGTTGATGGTCATGTAAATTTGTTCAACCACTCTAAAAAGCAATTTTGAGATTCCTCAAAAAACTAAACATAGACCTATCCTATGATTCAGCAAAACCACTCCTGGGCATTTATCCAAAATATTACAAACAAGGATACAGGAAAACCACCTACACCACCATGTTAATTACTGCACTATTCACCATTGTCTACGTATGCAAACAGCACAGATATACCCGCAATGAACAAATGGATCAAGAAAATGTGATGTATATATACACAATGGCATTTTACTCATCCACTGGGGAAAATGATATCACATCTACAAAAGAAATGGGATGTAGCTGGAAGGAAATTTATGGTAAGTCAAGTAAAACCATATGAATTTTAAGACTGTATTTTTTTTCTTCTTCTTTTTTTTTTTTTTGCCTTTCCTGGGCTTGAGCTCAGGGCCTGAGCACTGTCTTTAGACTTTCTCGAAGCATGAGCTCTACTACTTGAGCCGCAGCACCACTTCTGGCTTTTTTCTATGTATGTGGTGCCGAGGAATAGAACCCGGGTCTTCATGCATGCTAGGCAAGCACTCTACCATCAGGCCAAACTCTCAGCCCAAGACTATCTCTGTGAAAAATAGAATTGGGATTTTGATTGGTATTTCATTTAATTTTTAGATTGCTTTTGGCAGTATGTGAGTTCTTGCCTTATAAGGTACTTGTATCAGTTGGTGCCTAAAGTGGCTCAGTCTTAGAGGTTTTCTGTGAATTTATCCAGCAAACTTCTCCTCAGCAACGGGGACCAATGGATGTGAGTGTAACAGCTTAAAATGACCTGTGTTATCATTTCATTGATGGCAATTCCAGGCACACTGGACTGAGTTCTCTGCTTAGGGACTAGCAAGTTCAAAATCAAGATGTTGACTGGGTTGGACTCCTCTCTACTGGCTCTCAGGAAGAAGGCTGATCAGGCTTCAGACAGAATTTCAGGTCTTTGCAATTGGAAGACTCACTTGTCATCTGAGGACTGCTATTTCTCAAGGCTTGTTACATTCCTTGGCATGTGCCTCCCTCCATCTTTAAAACCAGCAATGACACCTGAAATTTCTTATTGATTTTACTAAAGGCTTATACCTCTGAATGACCAGAATAAAAGCCCTCAGCTTTTGAAAGGTCACATGATCTAAGCTAGGCCTCTCCAGATGACATCCATTTTATCACATGACTTAAAATTAATTATACAAATGACCATATATTCTATTCATAGGTCTTACTTTCAAAGGGAAGGAAATCATGCAGAAGTAAAAGTCATAGGGTACGATTTTTAGAAATCTAACTACTATATCAATAACATTATGCTCTGTATACAGCCACAGTTCAGCCTTTTTTTCCCCCTATGTATGTGGTACCAAGGAATCATACCTGGGTCTTCATGCATGCTAGGCAAGCACTCTACCACTCAGCTAAACTCCCAGACTGGCCTTTTTGTCCTTTGTAAGATGAACTCATATCAAGGTCTAACTCATCACTTAACTTCTAAATAGCAAGACAACATTCTATTTTGTTTCCGAGAATTATATTTTAGTTAGGAGCCAATACTCAATTGATAATAGTCAAAGTTGTAATTTTCAAGGTTGAGGCTTAAGAAATATGAAGCTTTAGAGCTAAGCGTGGTAGTATGTGCTTGTTAAAAAGTTAGATGGGCACCAGTGGCTCACGCCTGTAATCCTAGCCAAGGAGCTGAGATCTGAGGATTTCGGTTCAAAGCCAGCCTGAGCAAGAAAGTGTGTGAGACTCTTATCTGCAATTAACGACCAGAAAACCATAAGTGGTGCTGTGGCTCAAGTATCAGAGCACTAGCCTTGAGCTGAAGAGCTCAGGGACAGAGTTCAGATCCAGAGTTCAAGCCCTATGACCGACAAAAGAAAAAAAAGTGAATTTGATTTCATTTCACCTAAAAAACCTAGACACTGTGCCATGCATCTGTAATCCCAACTATGCAGGAGACATAGGTATGAGGATTGTGGTATAAGCTAGCCCTTGGGAAAAAGGCAAACTCTTATCCCCCTTCGGGGGGGGGGAATAAAAAAACAACTAAAGCACAAAAGGGCTGGAGGTGTGGCTCAAGTGGTAGATTTTCTATCTAGCAAATATAAGGTCCCCAGTTCAAAACCTAGTACATAAAAAATGAGCAACTTCTACCATCACTCTTGTCTCTTCTTAAACACCTACTAGGTGAGATACTGCAACTGCTAAAGAGTCAGATCACATGGAGACAGATCCGAAGCAACCTTGTATGATCCAAGTCCAGCTGAGCTCCCAGCAGAAGTAAATAAGCTATAGAGTCTTTATCTATTGTTGTTCCTTAAAGTTAACAAGATGAAGGTTAACTTCTCACCTACATATACTAAACCCAAACAACAGGTTACCTCCTTCAGCAGAAAGCTTTGTACTTCTCTATTCTGACTCACTATGGTTCTGGAAGCAATAAACAGTGGTGGGAGGTCCTTAGGAGCACACAGTAAGACATTATTGAAAGGATACTATATATTGGGGAATTGACCACCCCTCAGTTGCAGCCGTGCTCTCAAACTGCCTATTCCACAGATCTCAAGATTTACCCTTCCAGGGCTTTGTCTTAGAATAAAAGATACAGCAGCCATTGATTCTCCAGCCTTTACCTTTCAGCTTGATCCACACCAGTGATTTCTCAACATAAGGAACCATTCAAAACAACCTTTCTGGATTTATCCTTACGCCCTTCCAAGGACCTTCAAATCTTGGAATTGTCTTTTCCTTTGTGCTTAGTCTCTAGGGCCATCAGACACAAGCTGCCACCATCACATCTCTGTGATATCTATTGTTGCCATGGTTACTGAGTATCTTTATCCTCTGATGCCAAAGACTTGGCCTTCTCGGGCGATCTCTCTCTCTGTGTCACTCTGTCTCTGTCTCTCTATCTCTGTTGCCTTTTTTCCTCTCTTTTTCTCTCCCTCCTTTCTACTGTCATTTGGCACTACTTTATATAGTTAATGCCAACAAATATGGATTTCCCAGGTCTCCTTTCCATCAGGCAGGAGGCTATTAGCTAAATAAGCAGTTGATCCCCAAATACTATTTGACTGGTTCTGGGGTAGCCACTGAGACGTGTAGGGCCCTGGCCTCTTAAAGAGTTTAAAGAATGGACTATTTAATCAGGCATCTATGGCTCACACCTGCAATCCTAGTTACTCAGGATGCTGAGATCTAGAATACGGTGGTTGGAAGCTAGCCCTGGCAGAAAAGTCCAAGAAACTCTGTTTTCTTTGGTATTTATAACCACTATCCATGCTCTATTCATAGGTAAGGATAAGGTAGTAGGCTGTGAGGTCTTATGTGGCATCTCCCAAGTAAGTCACTTGACGGTATTATAAGGAGCCCACTGCCGGTGCTTTATGTGTTGTCTATTGGGTGATACAAATGATTGGTTTTCATTGAAAAGGCAAAATTGTATTATATGGTATGGCTATTGAGAACTACTAGAGCAGAATGTCGACTGCTAGATTTGCCAATATTAATGTTTGCTTATAAATAAAATTTGCCCATTGAGTGACATCTGGGCTGAGTCTATATTTTGGCTCTGGTGAATAGTGCTGCAATGAACGTGGTTATGCCAATGCCTTTACTGTATCCTTGTTTGTCATCTTTTAGGTAAATGCCCAGGTTGTAGAACTGTTGAGTCAAAGAGTAGTTCTATGTTTAATTTTTTTTTTGAGGAACCTCCACACTGCTTTCCAGAGTGGCTGAACAAGCTTACATTCACACCAACAGTGTATTAGAGTTCCCTTTGGGCCACTTCCTTGCAGATGCCCCTCAAGAGACAAATGGATTAAGAAAATGTACTATGGAATAGCACAAGGAATTCTACTCATCTATGAGAAATAACGATATTGCCCCATTTGTAAGGAAATGGAAAGACCTGGAAAAAAGTATATTGCATGAAGTAAGCCAGACCCAGAGAAACAAAGGTGACATGTTTTCCTTCATTTGTGTTAGGTAGAATGTATTTATAAACAATGAGCTATAATCAAGTGGCAATAGATTCTATGGAGGGTTCGAGTACTATAATCTTTTAGAAGAACTAGGTGAAAGTCCAACATAACCAACACCAGTAAATATTCACAAGCAAGGTGGAGTGGGGCCAAGGGGAGAGGGGTAGGCAAATGAAATGGAGGGAAAGGAGGAAGAATGCAGTTAAGAATTCATTGTGTATACCACAAAATTAAGAAAAGTAAGGAAAGAGATGGGTCAAAGGGGGGTTGAGAAAGTTGAAAGGGGTGGCACTTATCGAGACACATTGTTTTCATCAACCTGCTTTGTTATAGGTCACCTCCTTTGTACAACTATTTAAAGCTATTTTTTTAAATGCCCATGCTGAGGTTCTTTGGAATGTTCTTCTCCCTTTGCTGATAGAGCTTGCCACCCCTGCTACCCTGGTCTCTTCTCCATGAGCCTGGGGGGAGGGGAGGAGAGGAGGCAGAAATCGAGATCTAAGCCCAGGTCGTCCCATCCTCAAGAGGTATGCTTGTGGAAAGACAATGGAAAGACAACAGAAGAAGTTCCACTCCTGTGTCCAGAAGTCCTCTGTGCACTCTTACTATGCCCATGGTGCCCCAGCTCTTTTCAGAGCCTCTGGACTCTTTTGCTTGTTCTCCCTCCTCACTGTTGGGCAGGTGTCAGGGACTCTTATAGAGTGGCACGTGCAGGGATCTTCACCCAGATGATCCTCACACAGTGCCCACTGGATGCAGGCATGCTGTCACCAGCACTCCTGGAGCCGATCCCCTGCTTTGCCTGGTGAACACCTAACACTCTCCATTCCCCCTTTTGCGGAGTTCCTCCCCTGAGGAAGTGCTGGCTCTGCCCTTCCCACTCCCCAACCTCTGGAAATTTCTTGTTTTATACAGCTCGGCCCCCCAAATGGTACAGACTGTCAGCACTTGGTATGGCTCCTCTTGCTTCTGGACAGCTGCCTAAGCACTGTGGGTCATCGCTTACCTTCCATTTGCTAACACCCCTTCACCTTCCCCACCCCAGGTGTCTTTTCATAAATTTATCTAGGCAGAATAGATTATTTTTTGACCTTCACCCTTCAGCCTCTCTACAGAATGAGAGGTCCTGGACCCAAAATGGCTTCTTAGGAATGAGAGTGCTTTATTTGGGGTGAAGGAAGGGACTAAGAGAATATCCCATTGTCCCTGAAAAATAAATGGTACAATTGATCTCATACCTCTCCCTTATTTTGTGACGGACTCCAGAATGACAGGTGCAGAACAATCTTGAAATAAGACCTACTTCCCTCACACACCCGCCAAGGGCTTACAAAGAAAGGTCCCTGGGGTTTGCCAGGTCAAGAGCCTGAGAATCCTGCCAAGACTGCATTAAAGGAAAATGAAGCCTGCAGTGCCAAAGAAGCTAGCCTAAGAAAGAAAGGGAAAAAAGCACCCTGCAAAGGGGAAAGAAACACAGAAATCAATAGGGTAAGAGATGGAAGGAAAGAGAACACCAAATACAATGGGATGCTGGCTTGCCTGACCATACCAAGAAGAGCTGTTCCTGCCAAATAATTAGTTGCTTCATTAGCCACAACCAGGTTGAATCAAAGAAATTAATTAAAGTCTGTGGCCCTGTGCTTTCAAGAAGGAACTTCATGGGCCATAGGTTATATTTGTAAAGAAGATACATTCAAGTAGCCCAGGCTGGGTCCTGCCTTCCCCCAGCCTGTGAGAGAAGCCTCAAAGCATCCCTTAAAGCAGCAGAATTTGGAAATCTCTATCTTGGGTACTCCACAAAGTGAAGTAGTATTGCTTCAAAGAAAAAACAAAATAGAGCCGGGCGTCGTGGATCACGCCTGTAATCCTAGCTTCTCAGGAGGCTAAGATCTGAGGATCATGGTTAAAAGCCATCCCAGGCCCTGAAGTCCATGAGACTCTTATCTCCAATTAACCACTAGAAAACTAGAAATGGTGTTGTGGTTCCAAGGGTAGGGTGGTAGCCTTGAGTTGAAGAGCCCAGGGACAGAGTGCAAGCCCCACGACAAACAACAACAACAAAAATGAACAGAGAGAAAGAATGAGTGGGTGATTAAATGGCAGAATGAATTATGTAACATGATGCTATGCATAGATTGAATCTCATCATGATTAATAAATTAACCTAAGAAAGCCTATGCCAGGCACAAAATAAGGACAAGGTTTTGTCAAGTATTGTTAGCCATCGAGTCAAGATAAACTGCAATTCATTTGGCTTAGGGTTGATGTAGCCTTTCTGAACTGAAGATTTCAAAGCCCCTTGATGCAATCTGCAAATATGATTTGATTTGCATAGAAATGAGTGTATATATAAAGCAATGACTAACAGGGCACCAGGAATCCAAGCTACTCAGGAGGCTGAGATCTGAGGATCACAGTTCAAAACCAACTTGGATAGAAAAGTCCCTGTAAGAGATGTGGTATTTACATACAATGGAATTCTATGCTGCCATTAGAAAGAACGACATCACCCCATTTGTAAGGAAATGGAAAGACTTTGAAAAAATCATATTAAGTGAAGTATGCCAGACTCAAAGGAACATAGGCTCAATGGTTTCCCTCATTTGTAATAATTAGTACAAACCTATCAGAGGATTACAATAGCTCAAAACCTAGATACACAGGCCATATAGGATGAGGCTAAATGAAAGCATCTCCAGGATGTGGAAGCAAGAGCTATATAATCTATGATTGTTGTTCTTAATGTACTATATTATTTCTCATCTCTTTTGTTGTCCCTTGGTTATTCTTATATTGTTACAGTATCTTACCTTGTTATCTGGTATATTGTATAGACGTTTATTTGTTTATTTGAAATGGGAAAGGGAAGGGGGGAAAACAAGATGATGGGAGGGGTTGGGGAGAAGTATGGGGACAAAAACATCAGAGGTAGTATCAATGTGTGTGAAGTAATGCACCTTCTATCTGGCGAATACAACTGTAACCCTTCTATTAATTACAATAAAAATAAACAATAAAAATAGCAATAAAAAAAGAAAAGTTCCTGTAAGATTCTTATCTACCAAAATTAATCACCAGAAAACTAGGAGTAGTGCTGTGGCTCAAAGTGGTAGAGGACTCGTCTTGAGCAAAAAGAGCTCAGGGATAGTGCCCAGGCCCAGAGTTCAAGGCCCATGGCCAACAGATGATCATGATCATGATCATGATCATGATGATGACTGGCTCTACAAAATGAAGTATATATGTATATTTATGTATATATACATTATATATAGTATATAGTATACATTGGATATTAGAGATAGATATGTGGGCACACATCAACAGAAATGGATCTCCTTCCCAGATCACCAGCTTATCACCTACCAGCCAAGTCCACCATTCTGTGAGAGTCCTTATCAACTAATTTACCATAGCCTGTGACCCTTTTGTTACCTGCCCTAGACTGGAGTGAGGACCACTGGATCCTCTTTCTGAAAATTTTCAACAGGGTTTCCTAATGAATTCCAAGTTTGGCTAACTTGCTCCTAGCAGAATGCCACTCCCTCAGTCCTCCTCTGTCTCTAGGGCACATCAGAACTGCCACTGGGGAATCGGCCAGGCCCAGTGAAGCCTGCGTGCCTCCTCCCATCACAGATCTGCATGCTTAGAACCAGCCTCACCACCCTGTCCACCTGCTAGGCCCATTCTCAGGAGGCTTCAAGAGAAGGCAAAAATAACTCCTCATCAGAAAAAGCTCAGGCCCCCTGTGTGAACGTGAAAACCTTTGAGAATGGTCTTCATAGCTTCAAAGCCCCCATGGTGAGCGAAGCTTCAAAGCAGGCCAATGGCAGCCTTTGATGGTCGGGTGTTTTGAAAGCAGTGGTCTTAACCTTTTTCTAGGTCATAGACCCCTCTGGAAACCTAATGAAACCTATGGAGCCACATGACATAAAAGTATACAGGCTTAATGTAAAAAGTTGCATGTAATTGCAGGGGTTCAGAGACCCCCACGATAAGATTTCCTACTACAATGTCCTAGCTAAAATGGCCCCATTGGGGCATCTTTCTAAGTCTTTTCACACACACACCAATGAGTATTGATCCTTCTGACCTCATTTCTGAATAGTCTCACTCTCCCTTACTTTCTCAGGACTGTGTTGCATCTATCCATCCATCCTTCCAGGGCTGACATTCAACAAGAGTACATTATTTTTAATTGAACTGTATTTGTCTGTGTGTGTGTGTGTGTGTGTGTGTGTGTGTGTGTGTGTGTGTGTGTCTGTCTGTCTGTCTGTCTGTCTGCCTGTCTATCTGTCCTGGGCTTGAACTCTGGGCCTGGGCACCATCTTCCCTGGGCTTTTATGCTGAAGGCTAGCACTTTACCACTTCAGTCACCGCTCCACTGCTTGCTTCCTTGCTTCCTGAGTAGCTAGGATGACAGGCACAAGCCACTGGTGTTTGGATGAAATGTATATTTAATAGTCACCACCCATTGTTATTGGGTTGTTACTGGCTGTTATTGTCCCAGAGGTTTTTTTGATTTTGATCTCTGTTTTCATCGTTCATCTATCTGTCTGCCAATCCTTTCATCCACTCATTCATTTATGGACAATTTTTTTAGGAGGAGGAACTATTTTTTAGGAGGCATTGATCTGTAGATAAATTTATTTGTAGAGCCACAAAGACTCTAATAATGTAAGATCATAGATAGACATGGCTAAGAATAGGGGAATATTTGAGATCTTGTATGTCCTGTAGTCTAACTAGAAACTAATTATTAGAATATACTAATTGTATAAATGAATTTCATTGTGATATTTCCACATGTGCATATATTTTGATTATATATTCACCCAGTCTTTTTTAGTTTAGTTTAGTTTTTTGGTTTTTGGGTTTTTTTGGAGCCTATCCTGGGTCTTAAACTGAGTCTAGGCACTGTCCCTGAGTTTCTGCTCAAGACTAGCACTCTATCACTTGAGTTACAGCTCCACTTTCAGCTCTTTTTTCGGGGTGGGGGATTGTTTATTAGAAGTAAGAGTCTCAAGGACTTTCCTACCCAGACTGGCCTCACATTATGCTATTCATATCTTGCCTCCTGTTGTTAATTATATCTGATTTTAGTACCTGGTATATTGTAACAACAAGACAATGAGACAAATGACAAAGAGTGAACCAATGTAACAGCAATAATCACAAGACAATATGTTAGAAATAAACTTTACAACTTTGGGGAAAGGTGCGGGAAGGGAAAGTGGGAGAAAAATGTGGGAGGGGATAGCAGTGTTCAAGAAGAAATGTACTAACTCACGTATGAAACTGTAACCCTCTTTACATTACTATGACAATAAAATTAATTTTTTTCTTTTTTTTTCCAGTCCTGGGCTTGAGCTCAGGGCCTGAGCACTGTTCTTGGGCTTTTCTCAAGGTTAGCACTCTGCCACTTGAGCCACAGCACCACTTTCAGCCTTTTTCTTTGTATGTGGTACCGAGGAATCGAACCTGGGTCTTCGTGCATGCTAGGCAGGCACTCTACCACTAGGCCAAACTCCCGGTCCCATAAAATTAAATTTTAAAAACACTTCCATGTTCTAATTCCCATTTTCTGGGTCTGTAGAGATAGCAAGAAATAGATATCAGTTCTGACTTCATACCATTTTTAATTGAACTTACAGAAGTGCAGATAAAACAGCAATTATGATATATGGACTAACTCCTATCACAGAAGGTAAGGACACTTTGAAAACCTATGCAGGAAACATTGAACCCAGAGATTTTTAGAGCAGGGGATGGGCAATAACTCCTGAAGGCCAGTGTATATTAATGAGAATAAAAGGAGCACAGGCATTATCCAAATACAGCGCAGGTCAGTGAGCAGATGAAAGGAAATACAATCATCCAAAGCCTTGAGCTTTATCCTGAGGGGAATGGAGAGGGACTTCTGGGTTTTATGCAGGATCAAGATGATTATATTGGAATCTCCCAAAGCTTACCTGTGTTCTCTACAGGGGCAATAAACTGGAGGAAGCAAGACTAAAGCAGGAAATGATGGGCAGGGCTGGGTATAGCATATTCCAAAACATGGTCAAGATGTGAATAATGATACCAAGGCTGGCAGACAGTGACCTGAGACTGTTTTGACTACGAATATCATTCTCACTTCTTGCCCCCAACTTAAATCTTCCAATTTAATCTGAAGCCAATGTCTATACCTTGGAAGATGGCTAAAGATGTACTGAAGTGTTGTCTTCTCATGGCTCCTACATAACAAATCTTCCTCTGTTCTTCACTATGTCTCTACATTTGGCATATGGGAGCAAGTGGTTGGACATAAATTGGAACTCTTGGACTTGGGGCTTGGTGTCCAAAATCCTAGTTTCCTGCCAATGTAGGTGGCTTCAATCTTTGTAACAGTCTGCTTCAGCCACAGTGTAGATCTTTCTTTTTTTTTTTTTTTTTTTTTGGTGAGTCATGGGGCTAGAACTCTCTGCCTGGGTGCTGTCTCTGAGTTCTTCAGCTCAAGGCTACTCCTCTACCCCTGAAGCCACAATCCCACTTCCCATTTTCTAGTGATTAAATGGAGATATGCGTCTCTTGGTCTTTAGTGCGATCCACAGATCTCAGCCTCCTGAGTAGCTAGGATTACAGGCGTGAGCCATACCACCCAGCAGTCCCTCTAACTTTTTTCACTTGACCTGGGTTCCATTCTCTGGAATGAAAACGGACATGGTTCTCCATCCTTGCACATGGACGCCTTTCAGAAATGTGAAGAGTCTGAAAGCCTTTGATCTTTTCATTCTTTCTCCCTGTACCATCTCCTACTCTTCTCAAACATCTCCTGGTGCTTTATCACTTCTCTTTGTGACATAGGCTTGACCCCTTTCAGTATCCTCAGAAAATCATCCACAAGAATCCAGGCTTATTTCCATCTATCTACAACCCAGAATTCCACAGACATAACATTCAAGACATCACATAATGGTCCACAGCTGAATAGGGACTGAACTGTGCCTGAAGTTTTAAATTCTTTATCTGTGCAATCACTTCACATTTGACCAGAGGTTGAAGTGCTACCCTAATGGCGATAAGAATCCCAGCAGGAGAGTGATGACCAGAATTGAGCATCTGTAAGCTCCTGCAACTCACAAGAGGAGAGGATGGATTGGAGGAGGCTAAAGGTGGGATGGAAGTGAGAAGTCTGCTGCCCTGTTCTAGACATTGGTTCATCCAGAGCCTCGTACCCTATGGACAGCGGATACATGTTCATTGAAACTACATTACTTCCAGCTCAGGCTTCTGATCTTAGATTCTGACTTCTTTTTCTCATTGGTTAGGAAGCAAGGACCTCACTGTTTTGCCCCTCCTGCCTCTCTTTAGCCCGTTAGGTTAAGCCAGAATGTGTTTGCATAATGTGGTTTTACATTTTCACTTGGCATCAACCTCATTGTTTACATCCTCTCCTGCCTGCCCAACAACTTGGGGATGCTTTAAAGAGAGACTCCAGGCTATTGTTTTTTAATATGTCCTCCCATAGCACAGAGTAAAATGCCTTGAACATGGCTAACTTCCTCTCATTTGCTGAATTCAGCTAAGGTGAATAGGGTTGAATTAAAAGCTGCTGTTAAGATGCAAATATGCTACCTGGACTCCACCAGACATTAAGGTTCCCATTAAAACCTTGGGTGCAGAGTAATTTACTGGATCAGCTAATAACCATCCAGTATACAATGAAGGACTAAAACTCAGGAAATTTATTCTTTAGACTTAGGAGAGCCTCAAGAGAGAAAAACAGAGAAGTGATCAGAATGGAGGCATGGGCCTCCCGAGCTGACAGGCAAGTAGGCTGGGTCCTACATCCAATTACTACGCCAGAATTAGCTGAGTTCTCTTTCCATTGCTACCACTTACTAGCAGTGTGGCTTTGGGAAAGTTAATTAACCCTCCTAGACCTTAGTCTTTGCCTAAAGGACTGCAAGATAGATAGGCAAAGATGTGCACTGTTCTTGTTTTGTTTGCATTTGGTAATTAGCAGCACTTACTTCTGAATGTCTTGTCGACTGGTGCCTGGCAGAGAGTAAGTATGTGGCAAGTACAGGTTTATGAATGAGTAATTGTGGCAGACTCTGGTGTGAAAACCAGCACCACCATTTTCTACCAGTCTACTCCAATTAATTCAGTACCTACTGCCTCACTTGTTCAGCCCATGAGAATGGAGTTATAAAGCCTTCTTCTTCATTCATCACAGAGATTGACTGAGAAAGGATGCACGTAGCCATTCCATCAGCATTGTTTCTCCATATCTCCTATTGCCAAAACAACTAATGGCATTTTCACACATATTTCTTTTTAGCCAGAAAAGAAATCACTTGGAATCTAGCTTTCTACAAAACATTCTCTTCCAAATGAATTTCTGATCAAGGAAGACACAAATTATTTGAAGAAAACTTTCTGGATGTGAACTTGGACTGTGGTTTTATGCACTCAGGTGCCTCCACTTCCTTTCCCCAAAGAAAGAGAAGATGGAAATGTGCATATGTGTTCATTCACTCATTGCCCAAGCAATGGCAGTAAACAATTCACACGCTGTAGTAGCCAAGCTGACCCTGCATGACTATGAATTTCTAGCACCCCTCCTCTAAATGGGCAGGTGGCCTCCATTGGAGCTGAACGTTTACAGCTAACTCGCAGGTGCAGGAACAATCTTTCAATTAGGGATAATACTGCTCTGCATGTTTTTTGGAAGCCATGTGGGAGGAGGGGTAGTGGCCAGGTGGGAGCTCAGAATAGCAGTTACAATCTTTTCAAAAGGCTTCCGATTCCATTTCTTTGCAATGTAGAAGTCCACGGTGCCGGTTGATGAATGATTTACTCCTGCCTGTATGAATGGACAGATTCTGTGTCACCTGTTAAAAATTCTTGCAGATGCAAGGACTCATTCCAGACCCATTGAATCTGACCAGGCTGAATTGTCCTTTGGGCTCATTGTCTGCCTCTAACTCCCATGGAGTCTCTCTTTTAATGTCCCTTCTACCCATTTTGTCCATTTAAAGTAAGACTTTGCTCCTACTATCTAGGATGAATAGATGCAGCAGTCAAGCTTAGGTTATACCTTAAAGGAAGAAATTAGATGAATAGGGAGGCACACAGGCTTTCCAGGTTGGGTGAACAATGTGAGAAGGTGCCTACTTGGAGACAGGACAAAGAAGAAGCCAGAGTGAGTGTCACAGAGAGTTCCTTAGGATACAGAAAGAGATGATATCAGAAGCATGCATTGGAGTCAGGTTGTTGAGAGACTTGATCCCCTTGTAAATGTATGTTTTACTTTATTATGAAACCATGGGGACCCATTGACGATCTGAGAGAAAGGAAATTCTGTAATCACTGCAGTTTCTGTGCAAAGGACAGACTGGAGCAGAAACTCAAAGCTGCAACTCAGTCCAAAATGATTTGAGCTCGCCTGTAAGACAGGTATTTTGCTAAGGTCTGTGACAGCAAAGGGGTGAATTTTTATAAATTGTGCCCCTAGGATGAACAATATACTCGAGATTTCTATTCAGCAGATATTTTATTGAGTATATACATTTTTGGGGGTTAGGAATGCTTTTGACCACAAGTAATAGAACACACAAAGAACAGTGGTTTCAGCCATAAATAGCTAGCTTACATGACTAGAAATCTGGATATTGTTATTAGTGTGTTAACTTGTCTAGCGCCTGGAAGATTGCCGCTCCAACTCCAAGCCCTGACAGAGCTATGTAAAACACCCAAAGTACCATGTGCATGCCCTCCATCTTTCCTCTGTTCTGTAGCCAACCCTCATTAATCAGGATGCCTGTGGAGAGTGTATATAGCATTTCTATCCTATGGGATAGAAGGAAGCCAAGAAGGGATGGGGAGAGAAAGAGCTGGATTAGACATCATAGCTTCATTCCTACCAAGTGTTTTCACCCTAAATATCATCTCCTGAAATCCTCCACTGTGTAGTGAAGGATTTCTCCAAAGAAAATGGAGCACAGAATTATACAACGAGACACAGAGGATGGAAAAGATGGTGGAATAAGAGCATGGAACAGCTCTCTGGCCTAAATCCTTCGGAGATTTGGGGTCCCAGGAGGTATTTCACATGTCTAAAGAATCACACCAAATAAGACCAGAGGGCTCTGTAAAGAGAAGGGGAAAGGGATGAGCAAGGACTGGAGGTGGTAGTTGGAAATAAGATGGTAGGGTTGCAAACCTTAGTTCCAGGAAAGGACAGGGTCGTACTGGTCAATAACTGACTAGTGTTGAGGAAGAAAGGGGATTGGTAGGTGGAAGGTTTGAGAGACCAAAGTACTACATGACTTGCTGGGATCAGGATAGGCTTTGGAGAGGGAAGGAAGCCAACAGCATTGGTTCTTGAGCTGGCATAGCTGGGAGGCTGCATAAATCACAGTCTGCTTAAATCATGACCTAAAACAATGCTACTGCTTTCACGGTATGGGCAGTTTCCGGAGAGTAACACTATTATTGCTTCTACTCAGTCCTCTGTCCTGATTTGGACATTTGCTGTCTTCTTCAATGCAATCACCACATACTTAGAGGCTACTGCTCCCAGCCAACCAGAAGCTCACCATTGATTACATTGCTTTCCTAGACTCACGATGCCTGCAGTCATCTTAATTCCCATGTAAAAACCTGGCTAATTCCTTCAAAAGGAGAATATGCTGCCCCACCTGCATCTCCTGTGCTTGGATGTTCAGGTCCCTTTATCCCTTGTATAGCTGAGCATTCTTGCTTAAACATTGACATGCAAAGACTCCTTCATAATACAAAACAATGAATAAATAAAATAAAACTAGACTCTTAATGATAGTGACACATGTTTACTATTCCCCTAATTGAGGAGGGACATAAGGGCCAAAATCTCTGATGAGTTTGGAAATGGTGTGAAAGAAATTCTAGCCTTAGTATTCAAACATTTCACAGGCACATTAACAAAAAGGCAACATGAGGGGCCTGTGAGTTTGGCCTAGTGGTGGAGTGCTAACATACACAAAGACCAGGTTCAATTCCTCAGTACCACATATATAGAAAAAGCCAGAAGGGGTGTTATGGCTCAAGTGGTAGGGTTCTAGCCTTGAGAAAACCCAAGGATGGTGCTCAGGCCCTGAGCTCAAGCCCAGGACTGGCAAAAAAAAAATACAAAATAAAAAAATTTTAAATTAAAAAGGCAACATGAATTTGTGAGACACCAGACCTATCTGTTCAATAGACACTTCTGGGCTATTCGTGGATCTGAAATATCTCAAACAATAACCCCACTGCCTTTGTGACATCCAGGTTGGGAACCACAAGTTTAAAACTCTTGATCATTACAGCAACTCTAGCAAGGATTTTGAAATGAGAAAATCTGAGCCCGTGTCCCATAGGAAAAGTTGAGCAGCCCAAACAGACTTGAGCATCAAGCAAATGTATATTCAAACCCCGTCTTCATACCAGCACAACTTAAGAATTCCTTCTTTTCTTCCACCCTGTGAGCCCTTAGCCCACTGCCAGAGTGAAGCTGACCCCCGTGGTTTTATTTCCAACCCCTTTGGGTCCACATGATTCACCTGGCACAGGGCTCCAGCCTGGAGTGTTGCTGAGTGATTTGTCATTCGACAAAACAAACAGTCTGAGTGAGAAAAAGAGCCAAGTGATAAATAATCCCCAACCAGAAAGCTACTGCAGAAGTTTGGGGCCAAAGAGAAAAACAAAAAACAAACCCCTAAGAAAACATAAAAGCTCAGGATGATTTATTTCATAATTTAAAAATCAAAATCGCCTGCAGGCAGTAGGACTGGTTTGCCCAGTTTTACCCTAGAGTGAGTCATATAGCTAAGTTATATACCCTTGGAAAAACCAGGGCTTTTCCTATGGGGGCACTGAGATGCCATTAAGCCCCACACTGTATGTGGCAGTGCCCAAATCAAATGTCCTTTGAAATCAAGACCAACATGGAGGATGCCTCGAGCTATGCTGTGTCCCCATAGCCCCATTCAGGAGGCAGCCAGGAATGGATGCAGAAGAACAGACAACCACTTTTGCCTTAGGAGGAAGGCTCAAGAGAGACAAAGGCAAAGCTTTCAATGCAGGACTAAAAATAAGAAGGATATTCATGACATAGATTGAATTTTGTTTGCCATGGAGGCACAGACAGGACATGCATTCGTTACTGACTGTCACAGTAGTGCAACGTACCAACAGCTACGAAATTTCGAAGCCCGGCAAGAAAAAGCATTGTTGTATGTTCTGTGAGCTAGTTCTGGGGCTTAAGCTCAGAATCTGGGTGCTGTCCCTAAACTTTTTTTGGATCAAGGCTAGCACTCCACCTTCGATTCACAACTCCACTTTGGGTTTCTTGGTGGTTTATTGGAGATAAGAGTCTCACAGAATCTCTTGCCAGGGCTGCCTTCCAACGGTCATCCTCACATCTCAGCTTCCTGAATAGCTAGGATTACATACGTGAGCCACTGGTGTTCAGCAAACACTGGGTTTTATTTATAAGTCTGGGAGTTGGGTTTGGCTGATCTCATTAGATTTTGTGGTTATATCTTGGTCATCTGGCAGGTCCCTAGGGAAGGCTGATCTCAAAATGTTTCACTCACATGTGTCACAGCTGGCTGGGCATCACTTTAGCCCATATGCCTTCCATCATCTGGCAGACTGGCCTGGGTTTATTCCAGCAGTCACAGTAAGATTCTCATGAATAATGGAAGCACAAAAGGCTGAGTCTCAAGGCCAGTCCAGGTACAAGGGAGAGGGGAAAAGCAGATCCTACCTCTCAACAGCAAGAGATGAAAAGTTGAGATGTAAAGGGCCCAGGTGCAGAGACAGGTGCAGAACTGGGAACACTTTAGCCGTCAGTATCCAAAAGATCAGCCCAACTGGCAACGTTGCAGAAGGGAGATTGGCTCTGTCTACCCATTCACAAACTGTCAGAAATGATCAGCAGCCAGTTCACATCTTACAACACAGGAAAAGTACTTCAAGCCATCTGATAATTCCACAGACTGCTAGCTAATTTTCCTTACATAATAATAATTGTTTGCTGAGTGCTTAGAATATGCATCAGACAATGTTCAGGAAGTTGATTGCAGCAATCTCACTGTGAGCTGTTCAGCAGGCACACTCTACAGAAGAAGGCCTTCCCAGCCAGGCACATACGCCTTGCCAAGTCTTAAGCCCAGGTGTGCGGCAATGTCTAGGGAGAGCAAGAGGAATCTTTCTCTCATTCACAATCAGATGATGCAAAAGCTAGCAGTGGCTCTGTCTGCGTATGAGGTTGGCATTATTCTAACTTTCAAAGAAACAAAATGAAATCTAAGTGTGTTTGGGTAAGACATGCTTTGAGAACAAAGATTAGCACTCTACATTCCATATTATCTGTTCTTCCCTTGACCATAAGATGATTCTGCCTCATTTATAACAAACAGCTTGCTAGGAAGAACATGGTATTTCCATCTTGTAGATGAGAGACCCAAAGCTCCAGATAATTAAGGAACTTGTTTTTAAAAAAAAAAAGAATCATGAAGGGGGAGATAAGAAAGAGCAATAGAAGTAATTAATTTGATAAAAAGATAAATAAATTGAATGCATATATGAAAATACATAATGAATACCGTAGCTCAATCCTGAAATGCCAGGTACTTAGGAGGCAGAGGTTGGGGGCAGGATCACAGTTTCAGTCCAGCTCAGGCAAAACAAAACAAACAAACAAAAATCATTGAGACTTCATCTCAAGAGATAAATTGGTAAAGTAGTGCGTGTCTTTTCCCAAGCTTCCGGCCAAGCACAGTAGTTAGGAGTACTAAGTAGAGCACCTGCCTAGCAAGTGAGAAGACCTGAGTTCACCCCTGGAAGGAAAGGAGGAGAGGAGAAGAGAAGAGAGGAGGGGGAGGGAAGGGGGAGGAGGGGAGGAGGAGGAGGAGGAAGAGGAAAAGAGGAAGAAAGAAAAAAGAAATAAGGAAGGATATAGAGAAACAGAAAAAACAAGGAGAGAAAAAGAAAAAGAAAGGAAGGAAGCAAAGAAGAAGGAAGGAAGGAAGGAAGGAAGGAAGGAAGGAAGGAAGGAAGGAAGGAAGGAAGGAAGGAAAGAAGGAAGGGTCACAATGAAACTGTGTGATTAATACATGCTAATTTAAAAGATTTATCCCATGGGTGATCATAGAGGATTTGTTCCCATGCCTATCCCTTTCCAAAACATCTTTTCTGTTGACTCTCAACAGATTCTTCTCCATCAAGGATCTGCATTCTCTGTCACTGAAAGCATCCAGGAAGAGGTTATATGTCAGAGATGCTGTGTGAGATCCATGTGTCGTTACCAATTATTATTTAGTTTCCTTTCACCTGGGGCTGAGAAAGCTCCCTAGATTGCTCCATTTTTGCCTGGTCAATTCTCATAGCTCAGAAGACCAAAGGATGGGATTTCCTGGATACAAATGAGTACCCCAGCTATGGAAAGACTTGGACATGGCAGTTTACCTCCCATCGTCACCAACTGCAGGCTCACGGACTCGACAGACAGCTTCAGGGACTTCCTGGTTTATGGAGACCCCATACTCGGCCAGGTAGAGCCACCTTTCTTCCTGGGAAGGGGGGGGGTATCTTCCCCAACTGGTCCAACTATATTTCTTGGCTTCCTATGGGGATTATGCAGAGAATAATTTAAAACACAGTGTCCAGCTGTCCGTGACAGACTCTCCAGCCATCGTCCTGGAAGGCTGATGAAGAACTGTGGGTAGCAGATGGAACACCCAAGGGCAGAACGTTCTGAACACAAACACCAGCCCCTGCCTCTCTCCCTGCCTCTCTCTAATCCGTTCTTTGAATTCCAAACTTTCTGAAGTCTAGCGTGGCAGCATAGAATTTCACCAACTAGATGTGCCTCTTTGTCTCTCAGCATTTTCACTGACCATCTCAACCACAGCAAATGTCCCTGAGCACCTGTGCTTGGGTTTACGTTCTGTGATATAACCTCTGCTATCACATCATCCGGGCTGTAAGCCAGGAGTGCCAGCGACCACTGTTCACTCCAGAGGGACAACGAGTTTGGATCTGTATTTGCTTAGAAGTATAACCCTAGGTAAGCTGCCTGGAACTATCTAAGCTTTGATTTCCTCCTCAATAACACAGGATCATGGCAAGGGTATAAGAACCAAAGTAGGTATGATGTGTCGTGGCTCACACCTGTTATCCTAGCTTCTCAGGAGGTAGAGGCAGGAGGATCACTAGTTCAAGGTCATCCTGAGAAAAAATGAGTGATATCTTATTTCTAAAGAATGCTTTTTGTTTGTTTGTTTTGTGTGTCATGGGGCTTGAACTTGGCCCGGGCACTGTCCCTGAGCTCTTCAGCTCAAGGCTACCACCCTACCCTTGAGCCAAGCCTCACTTCCCATTTTCTAGAGGTTAATTGGAGATAAGAGTCTCAGGTCCTTTGTTCTTTTGTGCCTGGCTTTGAACCTTGATCCTCAGATCTCAGCCTCCTGAGAAGCTAGGATTACAGGCATGAGCCACCACACCTGGCTTCTAAGGGAAAGTTTAAATTTACTGCATGATGACAATTACTTACTAATAAAATAATACATATTTCAAAATCGCTAGATTTTAAATGCTCGCCTCACCAAAAAAAAAAAAGAACATGTAATGATTGTTTTATATGGGGCTTGAACTCAGGGCCTGGGTGCTGTCCCTGAGTGTTCTATCATCTTGAGCCAGCGCTCTACTTCCAGTTTGGTGATTTTTTTTGAGTGGTTAATTGGAGAGAAGAGTCTCACAGGGACTTTTCTACCTAGGCTGGCTTTGAATTTCGATCCTCAGATCTCTGCCTCCTGTGTAGAATTACGGGTGTGAGCCACCAGGGTCCAGTAATAGACTGACTATTAAGTTGATTTAATTATTATCAAATGTGTATATATATCAAAATATTACATTCTCTCCATACATATACAATTACTACTCAGCAACTGAAAATTAAAGACGAATTATGAGATGATGTATATAAAATGCTGTCTACAGTGCTAGCTGTTGGTAAGTGCTCCATTAACTTATACGTGCAGTCTGAGCCCTGACTCACCCCAAGACTTGCATCTAGGGCTGTCCACTAATGGGCATCTTCAATAGAAGATGTTCAAAACATAACTTGTGATTGCTGTAGCCTTCTCCGACTCCATGAATGATGATACAATCTTCTGGAGAGTCAGGATAAAAATTCTGACTCTCGCACGCCACATCCCATCCATCTTGCCATCTCCCTGGTTCCACCTTCACAGAAATTACAAATGCCTCCCACTGCTGTCCCACCACAGCCACAGGTTCTGGTCACCCACTCCCACTCATCTTTCCTTTGGATTATGGTTTGAATGTATCCCCCTAAATCTACCAAGTGGGAAACACAATTCCAATGCAATAGTGCTAGGAAGCAAGGCCTGTACAAGATGATTAGATGGTGAGGGTTCTGTCCTAGCTAGTGGGTTAGTGCTGTCATTGGAGTGCGTGTTTGCTGATCATGAGATGGGTTTAATCATGGAAAGCATACCCTTCCCTCCCTTGTTCCCTTGCTTGCTCACAATTACTGGCCTTTTCACCTTTCCGCACAGGATAAACAGCAAGAAGGCTTTCACTAGAAGAAGTCCCTTCCCCTTGCATATCCTAGTCTCCAGAGATTCCAGAAATCAGTCTCTGTTCTTCATCCCAGTCTCAGGGATTTTGTGGCAGTGACAACCAACAGACCAAGATACCTAGACTACATAACAGCTTTCTTTACGGGCAAGTCTTCCTGCTTCCATGGTTGGTGGCATTTAAAGGGGACCCTCCCTCATTCACCCCATGTCCAAGACAAAGTCCTGGCAATGACCTAAAAATTCCTATCAACCCCCTGCCTTCCCCCCGTCACTTCCCATTTCCTACTGTCTTCTTTACCCAGCCCTCTCCAACTGCAATGTTCCCTCTCAGAACATTCTAGGCACAAAGCAATTCCTTCCACTGCAAACATACTTTCTGTGGCCCATTTTTTCCCACTTCACTTCAACCATCACGTACCATCTTCTGATTCTGTTTACCTGGTTTGCAGTCTTCCCAGACTCTGTAACCCTGTTCTTTTCAATTCTTTTTTTTTTTTCATTTCAGTTCTACCATAGGATATATTTACCAATCTCTTTCTTTCTTTATTTCTTTTCTTTAGTCCAGATTATTCAGTTTAACTTCACTGTTGGAATAAAAATTGTGCCAAAAGATTTTGGAGGTTGCATAGTTTATGTAAGACAAAGGCTAGTGTAGTAATTGTGTCTTTTAAAAATACTTTCATTGCCTTTAAGTAGCTGCCATTAACTGAAGCAGCTCATGAATACAGTGCATCTTGATCAATGTTGCCCCTTTCAACATTCTCACCCACCCCTGCCAGCCTACTCCTTTCCTTACTTAATTTTATATTATGTATTCAGTTTCTGCCATTTAACAAGGCAGTTTATGTGTATAATGCATCTTTATCTGTGTCATCACTTCAGCATCTTACCCACATCAGCCCACCACTTCCCTTATGTATCTCAGTTCTATAGTTTATGCAATGCATTCTTGCGCCCTTCATTCTTCTACCCTTTTCCCCTTGGCCCCACCCTCTCCTCTTTCAAGTACCCATTTCCTGGTACTTACTTTGTCGAGCTTTGACATAGTCTTTTTAAAGAGACTGCTTGCTCCTCTCTATAGCATTTATTATTCTTCAGTTAATTCACTTGTAACCCCTAGCTTACCACCCAGTGTGTTTATATGTAGATTTACAGGCACATTCTAGCTACCACGAATGAAGGAAAACATGCAGCCTATGTTTCTGTGGATCTGATTTACTTCACTTAATATAATTCTTTCCAAGTCTTTCCATTTCCTTACAAATGGTACCATATTATTCTTTCTGATGCAGGAGTGGAATTCCATTGTGTGTATATGCCACATTTTCTTGATCCATTTGTCCATTGAAGGGCATCTAGGCCATTTAGGAAGAAATATTCCTTTCTTATGCTTATTAGTTACTGCCATTCATCAGGGAGGGAAAGTTGTCTCTCTTCTTTTCTTACAGATCCCAAGTGCCTGACACAGAGTCTCACAGAGAGTGAACACCACACACAGGTGTCGAGGGGATGGATGATGAATCTTCACCATTACCACTGTGGGGCTGGGATCCCTCAAGATCAGCACACATGTTGTTTTCTTGTCTGGATGCAAGGCCCCACACCACTGAAGACCCAGTACAGGTTTGTGGAGTGAAGGAATCTGAAAATCTTCTTTTTCTTTGGGACATCACAGAAACTGAACACCAAGCTCATATCAGTTGCCCCAAAAGGATAGCCCTCCATGTCACACCCAGACAGAAAAATTGCCTCTGACATATAATTTTAAATCTAAGATGCCTGGATATAAAGTCTTACTCAAGTAATGGGATCACACATCAGGGCATTCCTACTCTACCAAATGGCTATTCTGGGTTTAATGTGATCTCAAATTCCCACCCAGGCCTCCTGGGATGGCCCCTGGGGCAGGGGCAGAGACAAGTGAATTTGTGGTGTTACCATGAACAAATGGTCAGCCTTACTTCAGTGAAATAATCCCAAGTCCCAGCAGAGTCTCCCTACAATATATCATCAGTAATAGACCACTGCCTCTCTAATTTCCATTCTCAGCCACCTCCCTCTATCTACCCCAGACCTGGCAGAAACCACAATCTTCTCACAACGCTTCCAGTCCAGTGGACTACGAATCCCATTGGAGCTCACACCCCCAGTCACTTGGTGGTGGGTAACTATGTAGTAGGAATGGTGGGAAGAACACCAGCCTTCCTTTGAATCCATAGTAAGAGATTAACTCTCTGTGTGTCCTTGAGCAGATCATTTAAGAGATAGACTATTTCCTTATCAGTAAGATGGGTACACTAAAATCTGTCAGATATTGTATTCATAGAAACTGTATGTAATAAATGGCCCTTGCCTAATACATTGGCTTTGAGGTCTTCAGAGTAGAGACCCTCGCATTCCTGCTTTCCTTTATACGTTTACTGAGCATCTATATTTATTGAGATCTATACAAGGTCTCAAGAAGATAACATTGAAGTGCCACCTCTGGTATATACAAGTGTTTAGTCTTATGCAATAAACCATCATCACATCGTATAATTGTTAAAATGATATTACGGACAAGCATCCTAAGACCACAGAGGAGGACCTGAGTATGTTTAGGAAAACAGGGAAGGCACTGAGGAGGATTCAGTGTAAACAGCCTTGAATTAGCAGTTTACCAGGCAGATGGGAGAGTCAGGAAGAAGAGTACTAAAGGCAGAAAGAACAGAGTAGGCAACGTTTCACAACTGAAATCATGGCCTACAGTCTCCAGGCTTGAAAGTCAATGAAGGTTCTCAGTGAGTATGTGTTCAGTAAATAAACCTTTATTGAGAATTCCCTAAGACATTTCAAGCTAACTCAGACATTCCAGATCCAGGTGTGTATTTGTTTGTTGTTAGTGGTGTTGGTGATAGTGGTTTGTATGTGGTGCATGCATGTGCATGTACACCAATAATGAGGCATAAACTCAGGTCTCACTCTCTTGCTTCACTTTTGTGCTCAAGGCCGTGGCTTTACCACCCTAATTAGCCAGCTTTTTAATAGTTAATTAGTGATAAGAGTCTCACAGATACTTCTGCTCAGTCTGGCTTCAAATCTTGAGACTCAGATCTCAGTTTCCTGTGGGGTTAGGAAAACAGGACTGAGCCATGAGCACATAACCAGGCCCAGGCTTTAATTCACACTCAAGTTATGATAGTTTCTCTGTTTCTCTGTAGCTGTTTTTTCATAGTTCTTAAGTAACTGGTAAGACTTCCAAGGATTAGAAATGAATATTAAGAGATTGAGAGATGATGAAAGATCAGCCCCTGTCCTCTAACCAGCTGTGCTAGAAAGAAATCTTTTTTTTTCCCAGTCCACACACTTGGCCTCAAAAATCCTTGCAGTTCAAGCTACATTTACCAATAAACTTAACCAACAAGTAAGCACAGCACTCAAAGATGAATGAAAGGATTTTGAGCCGGCTTCGCAGCAGAAGAGATGGGAAAGGAAGGACAGTCTCTTGACTTCCAACATCTTGAAGGGTTATGATATCATTTCTCACACATCTGGTTTATAAGAAGGAGAAGTTGAGATTTGGAAAGTTTGTGTTTTTTCTTAGTAGCTCTAAGATTCTAAGTTAGAGGAGGGGAAACATAGGTTTACTTCCCTTGTTTCTATGAATCAAATGCTTAAATCTCCCAACAGTTATGTATTTGGAAATCCCAGTGAGAGGATATTTGGAGGTGGAGCTTTAGGAGGGAATTACGATCATGAAACTTGAGTCATTGTGATAGAATTAGATCCCTTATAAGAAGAGGAAACAATCTAAATACAAATTATGTCCCTCTCCCTGTCTTTCTCTCTCCCTCTCTTTCCTCCCTCTCTCCCTCTCCTTCTCTCCCTCTGGGTTCCCTTCTCTTTCTCCTCTGTGAGGAAAGATCATCAGCCAATTAGAAGAATCTACTAGGAGGTAGATTCTTAATGGGCTACCACCTTGATTTTGGGCATCCCCATATCTGGAATTGTGAAAGATACATACTTGTTCATGCGTGTGGTGTTTTCCTACAGGAGCTTGAACAGACTAAGTTACATGTTTGCTCAGAGCCAGAAACATCTGTCTCATCCTGCTCTGCCAGCAAGTACTGAGGGCTTTTCCCACTTTCTGGAAATGATAGGGTATGCAGTGTTCTCTTCCATCTCTTGTGTTTTCTTAGCCTTGGTAACTGGGATACTAGACCTACAGTGGAGATAGGAGGGGAGGACAGGGGAGGGAGTGGACAGGCCCACATGTAGCAGGAAGAAAGGAAGAAAAGTCAGTGGTCCCAAGGGGAAATCTCCAAGGGTTCTTCTTTCTGCATACCCTTACAATACCCTCATATGTCTATTCAGTCCATCAGGTCTTCCACTTGATGTAACTAAACTGTTTCCCCGTGCACATACTAAATACCAGAAAAGTATTCAAGCCCCGTTAGAGACTGAAAGACTTTCTACTGAATATGCCATAGACCTTTTATATATGTATAACCAATCACTACCTATGATAATATTCTCAGTAATGCCATTCTTGAGGTCAAATCATCTTCTCCTGAATTAAAAATGTCACTCTCCATGAGCATAAATTAATTCTAGACTGAAGATAAGTGAGGTGATATGTGATTTTTCTGAGTAACAAGTTTAAGCTTATTGTTCTTTAGAGTTTGTCTGTTAGAATGATGGTTGCCTCTTGATTATCTTTTGAGGAGAAATAACAGATGGCAGAATTGGAGGGGGTAGGTTTTGACCAGACAGATGGCATGGCATGGATTCAAACAGAGGTGCTTGTTAGATGTGAAATTGTATCCTAGATCCAGATTCCATACACAAGAGACCATGTGGGAAAATATTATAGTGCAGACCCCAGAAAGCTCCAGGAGAGTCAGAAATGCCAGGCACGAAAGGAGATGCTACTATAAGCTCTGTGTGTCCTTGAACACTGAAAAAACTGGACGTGCGCTGAATGTTCCATTAAGATGGGTGGCTGAGAGAAAGGAGGTCATCTATGGTTTGCCAAGCTGAACAAAACTCACATGTGAGGTTGGGATTGGGCCTGGGTGTGAGAATGGCTAAAACCTTGGAATATGATCAGGAAGTCCTACTTGGATCTCAAAAGAGTGTTCAAAGGAAGATGTTAGAGGAATGAAGAATATTTGCCAGAAGAGTACTCACAGGCTATGATGAATGTCTTCGGAAAAATAAAATTGATGCTCTTAATGTAGAAAGTAAAATCATAACTGTTCTATAAGACCTTAAAGAGCACTGAAACCTTCAATCTACATTATACTTTCACTTAGAAATTATGTTTTTAAACTTTCCAATAAGAGAGCTTTTAAAGATTTGATGATAGAATGGGTTGATCCGGTTGTTACAGTGCATGCTTGTCATCACAGCTACGTGGGAAGTAGACAGAATTGAATTCAAGACCAGCCAGAGGAAAAACAGGAAAAGGAAAATAACTGAGGACATGGCTCCAGGGGTAGAAAGCACAAATCTCCAAGTTCAATCTATGGTTCTGTGTGTGGGTGTTTGTGTCTCTCTGTCTCTCTCTCTGTCTCTCTCTCTTTCTCTCTCTCTCTCTCTCTCTCTCACACACACACACACACACACACACACACCACACACACACACACACACACACACACACACACACACACACACACTCTAAACATAGTGAGTTGGGTAGGAAGTAAAACACCTATATCTAGAAGATCTCAAAGAAGCAGTATCATCTCAAGTGATGGATTAAAAGAATAGTCGGGATTATCACTAAAGACAAAGAGTGAGACCATGAAAGGAGAAAAGGTGGGTTATTAACTGGAGTAAGGGCTAAACTGCTATAACAAGACAAAGAGTTAAAGAAATGCAGTCACTTAAAGAAAAAAGAAATGTATGAGTTTCTCCTGGAGTGGTACAGAAAGCCTAATAGAAACCAGGCTGAGGGTCTGGGGGAGAGGTTCTACCTGCCTTCATCCTGAGGGTCCCAAGCCAGGCAAAGTCATGCTTTAAAAGGACCAAGTGTTTCTTACTCCTACTTTCCTAACCAAGAGATATGGAAGTGGCACCTGTGATTTCTATTTCTCAGTGTTTTGCATACTTGGTCACATGACTGCACCTCACTGTAAGGATTGCTGGGAAGTATAGTCTGAGCTGAGCTGTCAGGAAGAATTAAAATAGATTAGGGAAACCAAGAGAGGATCTGGCCACATGCACTACGTACCACTCTAATGAACAGAGTGTCTGTCAGTTAACATTTCGTTAATCTAGTACTATATTAAGAATACACGCACATGGTGAAGTCCTTTATGTAATTAACATATGCTTAAAGATGAAGAAAAGGGAAAGGGGAATCACATGAAAGTAAAACAGGCCCTGTAAAGAGGTAGGTAGCAGCGAGAGAGAGAGAAGGCCAGTGAAGAGGGTGAGTTAGAATGGGTGTCTGGAAATAGAACAATGAGACTCACTGGAATGACTTGAATAAGCAAAGGAGGAAGGATGAGGAAGAGAGATGGAGGGGGTGAGTCTAGTAGGGGAACATTTTAGCATGTATGGAAATGTCACTGTAGAACATAATAAAAATCTTTTTAAAAAGAAGTTCCTGTGATACATTAGCATAGACATAGCAATACATAGTTAAGAGTCTCACTATATGGTTCAATCTGACTACCTCTGACAACTGGCTGTAGCATTTAATATCAGATCCTGGGCAAAGTTAACGGCCATGTGCTTCCACTTCTTTATCTGTTACCTGGAGATCATCCATTGTTAGGAGAATTAAGTGAATTCACCAATAGGAGGGTGAATAGAATGGTGCCTGGCAAATAGGAAAAGGTCTGCAAGCTGTTACTAGGTAAAAGAGAAAGGAAGAAACACTTCCTCCAATGTAGCCTGTTCCACTGACTTCCTTCCCACAGGCTCATGTGTGTAGCACCTCAAGTTATTTCCATGGTGTGTCACTAACAGGGAAGATTTGGTTGTTTCTTACTTACGGTCGTGAACCCACTCACTGCCTCCGGTGGTCACTTATTTACCTACTGGAGAGAGATGACCACTTTGTCACATGGTTGTCCCATCCTGTTCCCCGAGTGTGGGGAAGAAGAACAAACCAGAAAACCTGCAAGGTGTTATCCTTGCATGCTCTGGAATATAATTAGATTCTAAGCAAATAAACACACCCTACTTGCTGGATGGACTCCAAAAAACCAAAAAAACAACAAGATTTTGGAAGGAGAAAAACATCATCAAAAGAACAAATGCCAGCCCACAAATAAATAGATAAAAGTATCCCCCTCGCCTGGATGCCAGCTTGCATTCACAAATGGGTAGTCAGAGTTTCCAAATGGAAACATAGGTTTGTCATCTCATTTGGGTTTTTATGATGAATTGTGTGTGAACCCCATCTCTTGCTTTATAGGAGACCCAGAAATTCTCCTGATTCATGGAGCTGATTATCTGCCCTGAGAAGTTGAAGGTTGCCTGGAAATGCAACCTTTTCATGAACACTAGCCCTGCTATACCCGATCTGACTCTGCCCTACAGGGAACTCTGGAGTTGAAGATTGATGCTGGAATGGAGCTGGCAATTCCTTTGGGGAGGAGAGAAAGTCATGAGTGAGCCATCTAATTGTTTTTGAATCTTTCACATGGAGGTCTGGAAATGGCTTGCCCAAGTGGGCAGCTAGCAAGAGGGTAGGACGAGGAATAAGATTCACCCCTCCATTTCTGCTTTAATTGCTTCTCTGCCCCCACCACCCTGCACTTAATTCCAGTGTAAAATTGGACTCATGTCCTAAAGAAACTCACGAGTGGTGACGTGAATCGCTTGAAATACAGAGATGACCCTGAGACACATGGAAATTATGAATGGTATAGGTCATAAGGACCACACGGGCTCTGAGACAGGACTCTGCAAGGGGACCCAGCCAATGGGGGCATAGGCAGGGCTATAGGCAAAAGTTATAAGATTCTAAAGCTTGTGATTCCTGGTGTTATAGGAATAAATCTTTGGCTAGGTTGAGGGTTGTGTAGGGCTTGGGATGGAAAAGGAAAGAAGCCTTGAGAAGTGAATCAGGAGAACCACACACAGCCACAGGAGGGAGCAGGAGTTTCTTTACATGCTCTAGCAGGGGTTTCCTCTCTGTGGGCCACCAGCCCTCTCTTGTTTCTCCTTCTGTTGTTCTCTGCCTTCTGGGTTTCCCTAGTTAATTTATTTGGATGATAGCTCAGATAGCAACTAATCTTGCTTGCCCCTACACACCAGAATGGACCACTCTTTGCTTTCCTTGTTCTCCCAACAGTCCTTCAGGAAGTTTGTTTTTGCATGGCACACACTGTGCTTCAAGCCATGCTCTAGCTTATTGTGGACATACCAGCCTTCCACTAGACTGCAACCTAATAAGACCGAAGACCTCGTGTTTTTCAGTAACACAAGGCTCATGCCCAGCACTGAATAGTCCCCTTATAGCCCTAACTCTCAAACAGTCAGGATGGGACAGCCAGCAGTGCCTCCCTGTGGAGAAGGTGGAAGGTAGTTCTGGGTGAGAGCAAGTTTCAGCCTTTAATCACAAGCATCCTGTAAGACAGTCGCAGGCTCAGCTGTCACGGCACTCTGTCCCACATCTCTGCTCTGTGGCACCGTGAGCTGGATTCTGAGCAGATGTGGTTCTCAGGACCTGATTGTATACCAATTTGCCATGTAATGTTAGTGTTAGTAAGGGTTCTGGCAATATGGAAAAGTTCCAACAGACTGCTAGGAAAAGTAAGGTTATAGATGTTGTTATACTGAACAGGAAAATTGGGACAGAGAGCTTGTCCTGAAACTAGGATAATGCAGCCAAAAGAGGAGGAGGAGGAGGAGAAGGAGGAGGAAGAGGAGGAGAAGGAGGAGGAAGAATCTCCTTCATCAGATCCCTCCCCCATGTACATCTTATCCTACACCAGTAGCTGCTAGAACAAAGACCCCATTCCTTCCAGATGGAATCAGGAGGAAGAGCCACCCAGCAGGCAGCATGCATAGGCTTCTGGCTGCTTTAGATGCACAGAGAATTCAGTGCTGGCCCCAGACACACACAATTGTTCAAACACAATGCTAAAGTATTACTTCCCCATCCGTATGTGCCTGGCACACATCATCATTTGCCCTCCATTTCTATGAGCTGCTCTGAGATCCTCTCGTGACTATCTGAGAAATGACAAGAGGCTTTGCCTCAGACAGAGAGGCAGGCAGACAGACAGAAAGACAGACAGACAAGGTCTCCCATTAGAACCAGTCGTGAACAAGAAGAAATTCGCTTGTTGAAAATACATAGGACCCAGCTCTAGTAGCAGCCTCCCTCTGGTAACCAATCACAGAGACATGTAATTATCATCCTGATGTTCCTGAGTCTCCCCCCAGGCTTGCTGCTGAGTCTCTAGTGAAGTCTTAGAGTCACTGCATGGGAATGCAGACTCTATCAGCCAACCGTAGAGCCTCCACTCTCCCTCCTGGCATCAAGCTCCCTGGAATTGTGGGGAGCTGCTCAATAGCTCAGACCTCAGGCTCCAGATGGGAAGAACTAAAAAAAAAATCAAAACAAGAAAATTCCCTAGGATTTCCTGGTCTATTAGTGTAATTACGTAAATCAAAATGAGAAAAGAAAAGGCCCAAGAAAGCTGAGATCCAACAAGAGAGGTATCATTTCATTTTATGGCATATTTATTGATTTTAGCCCTGTTTTTTTGGTCAACCATGGGGCTTGCACCTGGGCAATGTCTTTGAGCTCTTTTGCTCAAGGCTAATGTTCTATCACTTTGAGCCACAGCACCACTTCCAGTTTTCTGGTGGTTAACTGGAGATAAGTCTCATGGACCTTCATTCTGGGCTAGCTTTGAACCGCAATTCTCAGATCTCAGCTTCCTGAGTTGCCAGGATAATAAGTGTGGGTCACCAGTGCCCAGCTGATTTGGGCTTCGTAAGGCATTGCCTATGGGTTGATTTACTTCTTGGTTTCCAAATTTTATTTTAGTCTCAGTTCTGCTGCTTCCCTCTTTGTGGGGGGGGGGTATGTCAAATGAGAGTTTATGAGCACTCCTGTGAAGATCAGCTCCTATTATTGCAATTTGGCTTGGGAAAAGAGATCATAATATATAAAGTGGATGTTCCTTTGGTGATTTTTTTGTTAGTCCCTGGGGCTTGAACTCGGGGCCTGGGCACTGTTCTTGAGCTTCTTTTGCTCAAGGTTGGCACTCTATCACTTGAGCCACAGCACCACCTCAGGATTTTTCTGTGTATGTGGTACTAAGGAATTGAACCCAGGGCTTCTTGCATGCTAGGCAAGCACTCTGCCACTAAGTCACAGTCTCAGGATTCTTTTCAGCAAATATTTCACTCCCAGCCCCACAGACACCCCGTTCTTGTTAATACATCTTATGAAACAGAGGAAGCCTATCATTAAATCCAAATCAGGGGAAGAGAGGGTGATCTAGGAAGCCTGGCAGAGTAGATGGTGGTAGAGTTGCAGCAAGAATAACCAGAATGAGGCAACCATGGAGAGATCTTAGGAAAAGCACTGGAAGTAGAGAGTCCTTCAAAGGCAGAGGTTTTGAGACAGAAGCAAGAATTATGTATTTCAAGAACACAAGGAAGATGTAAATCTAAATGTTTTCGTCATTCACCTAATACTACCTTTTCATTTTAGATAGATAGATAGAGATACATTGGGATATGGATGTGGATATGCTGAAATATACTACATATCTATATTCGATACAATATATAAAGATGTATGAGTAAAATCCCCTTCTTATTCAGTTCTTTTCTGTTGCTTTCCCCTAAACTGGAAACTCTGTCATGACAAGTCTATTTACCTCAATGTTGTATTCTCATGTCCTAGTAGATGCCAGAAAAGCACTAGGTACCAAATAAACATTTGTTGAACGAATGAATGAATGAGTGAATGAGTGAATAGATGTCAAATATGACGTCCATAGAAGGAAGTGAAGACCAGAATAGTTGGGGATCTTTAAACCATACTGCAAAGTTAACCATCCTTCCCAAAGAGCAAAAGTAAACATCTGAGGAATAAACAGAGTAACAACTTCTTTACATTTGCATTTTGCGAAGATCACTGCTGTATGGCATAGATGCTGGCAGGCTGTTTGGGTGCCTAATGCAACGGACCAGGGAGAGGAAGCAACATCTTACACTGCTGTTACAGCTGTGCAAGTAGATAGATGTGGATGGATCCAGAATAAAATTTGAAGGCTGAACTTCAGGGACCTACTCTTGGACTCCATGCAGATGAAAGAAGTCTAGTGATCAAGGAAATAGTTCTCAAATCCATTTCTTCAGGACAGAGCATTTCTCCAAACTCACACTTTCAACCTTCTACTTGACATCTCTGCCTGAATTTCCTAAAGTCTTTGGCTACTGATAGCAACAAAATTCCCTTTGTCTTTAAAGTTTCAGAGAAGGATCCTAATAGGTTCATCAAATCACCTCCCCAACCCCTTGGACAGGTCAAGGGACACGGACTGGTCAAGCTTGGGTCATGTGGAAGAAGACTGTGACTGGCTAGCTCCCAGATCATGTATAATTAGAAGAGGCAGTTTTACCACAGGAAAGACAGAGAAGGCAATATCAGAATAGGAAAGAAGTGAATGCTTGGTAACAACAGATGCCAGCTACTAATGGCAGATCATTGCCCTTAAGATGAAATATAAGCCCCTTCTCATAACATACAAGAGCTTTTACCATCTGGCTCCATCTACCTCCCATGTTTCCTCTCTTGCAATTCTCACTAACTATGCCCTAGTGGTACTCAACGACCTGCTGTTTGGACTGTGCCCTGCTTTCTGTACCACCTCTGAAACCCTAGGAAATGTCCCCCCAAGTGCTATTGCATTCAGCAAAAATGTGAGGTTTTAGAAAAATAAAAGTTCTTCCTGAGGCTCAGGCATCCATGTACTCTATGCCATCATCTCTCATGACCTTGGAAATGACTCTTTTATGTTGCCTCTGTGTGTCCAAGTGTATCTACTGGGCTGGAAGCTCCCTGAAAGCACCACTATGCCTTCATCTACCAACATTTTAGAAACCTCTGTAAGTGCTTGCTGTAGGAAATAGACTCATGGAGAGAGGAAAGAAGGAAAAGAGATAGTTGAGGAGAAATGGAGGCAGAGAAAAGGGAAGAAGAAGATTTAGCTATATAAGAATAGAGCCCCTGGGATGATCAATAGACTACATGTGTTTGTGATTCAAAAATTAGTTGGACAAAGTTTGTGACTGAGTTAGGCTGGCAGCTGGGCACACACTGAAGCAGGTGGCTACAGTGTTTAGACAACACATATTTTTTGGATGTCCTGGTGTGGAGTAATGATCCCTTTCAAACGCTATGGTGGGGGGACCGACTGGAACAACCATTCTGAGAAATGGTTTGGCAACGTCTTGCAAATTCGAAGATATATAAACCCTATAACCCAATAGTTCCACTCCCAGGTAGAAGATGTATCACACACCTGGGGACATGTACAAGATGAACTGCAAGACTAATGCTTCTAACTGCAATATTATTCACGAAGATGAAAGATTAGAATCTGACTAAATGTCCATTTACAGGAAAACAGGTAAGTAAATCTTGATATATGTATTTATTGAAATAGAACACTGGAGGCAACTGTAATGAAATAGCACCACCTCCAACAAAATGGATTACTCTCAGAAGTATGTAGGCAAAAAAGCAAGTTGTGGAAAGATACGTAAAGTATGATATACACAAGACCATACAAAACATATCAACATCTTGCTTGTGGACAAGAAAATACACAGTGCAAGTCTAAAATATGTACATGGAAATTTTAAACTATGCTTGGAAGGAGGCTTAGGCCTGGTGTGGTAAAAACAAAAATGAGATTGGGGGTGAGGGGAAGCATACAGAGTGTTAATAGGAAAATTTAACAACACCTTAAATGCGTTGTTTCTTTCTGAAAAAAAATTTGAAATACACACTGAAAATCTTTGATAGATGTGTATAGTAAACCTGGAGGGATTTTAAATATCATCTTTTGTAATGCAATGTAACTAAGCATATGTGACTAATTAATTTTAAAGTTGAATTAATTAAAACATAATACAATTAAAAGTTCAGTTCAGACACACTAGCATATTTCATATGCTCAATAGACATGTGGGACCAGTAGTTTCCACTAGGATGGAGTAGACTGTAGAATATCACCATCACTCTAAAGAGTTCTTATGGATAGCCTTAGGCTACACTTCTGGATAATCGAGTCATTCGTAGATAGAAGTTAGAGATCAAACTCACTGTGGCATCAGTCATCCTTTATCATGTCACAACACGACATGGAAAGTCATATAAAAATTAATTGTGGGCTGGATGCAGGGCTTAAGCAAAAGAACTCTTGCCTGGTAAGTGTGAAGCTTCAGGTTCACATCCAACCATTGTCAAATTTAAAATAAGAGCATGAAGGAAGAAAGGAAGGATGGAAGGGAAGGAGGTAGGGAGGGAAGAAAGGAAATAAGCAAGGAAGAAAGATAGGTAGGAAATTAAAAAAGGAAGGAAGGAAGGAAGGAAGGAAGGAAGGAAGGAAGGAAGGAAGGAAGGAAGGAAGGAAGGAAAAAAATATAAATTTGCTGTCTTGCAACCAACGAATGTAACCCCTGATAGGAGATCCACTGACCCCAAAATAGCTTCCATGCAGGGTCTTCAATCACTAAATATACACAAAGTCATTAGGGCATATGACTAGGAATGTTTCATATTCCAAATATGTAAAACTATGTAGAAGAATAAAACTAAACCATAGATAAACACAAACTGAAAATTTGCTGAGAGACTTAAATATAAGAACTGGAGTTTTAAAACAACTATAAGAATATATGGAGGGGGCTGGGAGATTGGCCTAATAGTAGAGTGCTTGCCTAGTGTGTACAGGAAGCTTCTTCTTAATCTTCTATATTCACTTGATAGCATTATTATTGATCAAATACACTATCTCCATCCATGTCCTTGGGCCAGTCACATAACTTTCTACAATAGTACACTAAACCAGAGTCTCTGAAATCATTGTTTCTGTGATGCTATAATAGTCAAGATTTGCTCAAGTTACCCTTGAATATTGTTAGAGTTTCATTTTTTAATTATACTTACCTATGTTGCATGAGTATTTAACTGAAGGAAGCAATTCTGTATTTCTCTAAACTACCAGTCGTCGTCGTCATCGTCTTCTTCTTCTTCTTCCTCTTCTTCTTCTTCTTCTTCTTCTTCTTCTTCTTCTTCTTCTTCTTCTTCTTCTTCTTCTTCTTCTTCTTCTTCTTCTTCTTCTTCTTCCCTCTCTGTTAGCTCAAATTCCCCCAAAAATAAAAACTGTGGAGCTGAATGCAAGTGGATCCTGTTTCTCATGCGAACTACTCAGGAATCAGAGATCTGAGGACTGAGGATGAAGATCAATCCAGGCAGGAAAGTCTATGAAACTTTTTTTATCTCCAGTTAATCATCAAAAAGCCAGAAGTAGGTATGTGGCTTCAGTGGTAGAATACCAGCCATGAGTGATAAAGCTAAGGGACAGCACCCAGGACCTGAGTAAGCCCTAGTATCAACACAAAAACTTAATTAATTAAATTTATTATTTATGTAAATTATGGAAGGGAAGAGGAACAACAAACTGGTGAGACAAAGGACCAAGGATGAACCAATGTAGCAGCGATCCACACAGGACAGTATGTTGGAAATGAACTCTACAATTTGGGGGTGGAGAGGCAAAGTGGGAGACAAATACTGGAGGGGGTAGCAATGTCCAACAAGTAACTGCAAGCCCTCTGTACACCAAGAAAATTAAAATTTTGGAAGTATTAAAAGCAATAAAATTAAATTTTAGAAGTCATAAATGAAATAAAACCCTGGGGTATGCACACAGTAATCATGAAGGCATTCCCGAACACACTGTGCGAGACACATCTCCTGGACCCTGGGAAGATTGTTTGACTTTCTGGCTTTTTTTTCTCTACTGAGTCTTATAAAATCTGATTATTTTTAGACCCTAAATCCTCCAATTCTCATGGCCAAGACCAGTGACAGCAACTGCATAATAAATGGCCAGGGGTGAGAAGTTAGGGATAAACTGATGGATGAGTAAAGCATTCTGCAGGGGAATATCAAGAACAGAGGATTGTGAGGTCTGAGGAGGCATGGGTGCTGTTGGCACAAAGACCTCACAGATCTCCTACTGATGAGTGCTTCATCAAAACCCTGCCCACAGTAAATATTCAATACTCATTGCTCATTGGATGTATGAAGTCATCCCAGCCACCATGACAACCCTTGTGTCCACTTTAATGGATTTTTAACCCTTACTATCAAGAGACTCACAGACGATGGAGTCACTCTTGATATAAGAGGATTTAGATACAGAATAAGGCAGTGTGCCTGTTGATAAAGACGTTGTGCTCAGTAGAGGGTTTCCTGTCATGTAACGAGATCATCATAAATATTCTGTAATCAGTGCTTCAGTAGAAGAAAGCTTGGGGCTTTGTGAAAGCCAGGGTGGGGTCCTATGTCCCAGGTTGCTTGGGATGCAAAGACGTTCTAAATCTTCTGAGCGATGGTGAACAATGAATCAGAGCCAAGACATTGGAGGAGAGCCCCACATACTCAGAAAAGCTACCAGGAAAGCAATTTTACTTTTATAAAGATAACAGTCATTGAAGAGTTCATTGTGCCTACCTGTAATTCTGAAAAATGAGTAGGAAGACATAACTGGAAAGGCCCAGGTGAGAGTCCAGAAATGACACTGTTGGTCATACTCAATAGTTAGAATAAAATAGGAGCCATGAAGACGTTTAAGGAGGGATTTGGATGGATCTGCTTTGTATTTTAGAATTATTCCTCTGGCTGCCATGGAGATGGTTATCTGGAAGGAAATAGACTACAGGTTATTGTAATAATCTTTCCAAGAAATGACAGCACGAACTTTAAGTAGAGGGACAGGGAACAGAATCTAAAGACCTTCTAGTGGGAGAATTCATAGGACACATGACTAATTGCATGTGGAGAGGAAAGCAGATCAGATGAAGAGTAATTGCTAACTTTTGAGCCTCAATGACAGTTAAATGGGTGCTAGCACCGAAATGCCAAACATGGGAAGACAGAGCCAGTTAGATGAGAAAGATGGGAGTTAATCTAACATGTTAGAGTTTAGATGCCCCTAAAACTCACAAGTGAGTTTATAAACTGTTAATAAACAATTGTTTCCTTTTAATTACATTCTTATTACCATCAAGAAGTTGTACAAAGGGGTTGCCACTCAACAAATCTGTTTATAATACACCTTGACCAGTGTCAAACACTTTCATTCATCCCCATCCCTCCCAACCCAACACTCCTCCCCAATTTTCTTAATTTCAGAGGCTATGTATCGAATATTAGGACTGCATTCTACCTCTCTCTCTCTCGCTTCATTTATCTTCTGCTCCCCAATCCTCTTGATCCCACCCCACTCACCTTTCAAGTGCAACTTTCCCGAAATTCACTTTGTTGGACTGTGGGTTCGTTTTTTTCCAAGGAATTACACCACTTGAATTCTCCCTTGCAAAATGTCATGCTTTGGTTAATACTTGTATACTTACAAATTACATATTTTTATAAGTCTGAGACCACAAGTTCGATGTGAAAAGTTCAGAAATGTATGAGTTGTGGGTGGGAGAAAGTAGAGAGACATGGGTGAGGGGGCAGGAATGATGTGGCCCAAGGGGTATGCTAGGTGAAGAGGGCTCATCGAGAAAACACTTTCCCATTTTGCCTTACTTCTCTGAATAGCCACTTCGTCAATCCTCTGCTTCTATGGCTTGATGTTTCTCTCCCAAAAGTTCATATACTAGAACCTTAATCCCCAGTGATGGCAGTTGGAGATGGAGGCTTCTCAGGAGAATTAAGGCTACAGGAAGTGATGAGGGTAGGGTCCCCATATGGAATTTGTAAGAAGAGAGACTTGAGAAAGGTACACAATTGCTCTGTCTCCCCATGCGACAATCTGAGCCATATTGGGACACAGCAAGAAAATTCTCAGCAGATGTTGGCACCATGCTCTTGAATTTCCCGATTCCCAGAACTATGAATAAATCTCTATTCTTCATTAAAACGTTCAGACTCAGATTATTGTATTATAGCAATAAAAATTTGACTGAAACATTTGAGAAGAGAAGAGGGAACAGGAAAAGAAGAAAAGGGAAGAGAGGGGAAGGAAGATGAGAGATGGTGGAAAGGAAAGGATCTGACTGGCCACATCTTAGATTGATGACTGGCCATTTTTTAATGGGTGCGATCACAGAGTATTAAAATACCACTTGCTGTTATTTCCAGGCTTCCTGCCTCGATGTGTTCATTAGACTCAATCAAAGCAAGCTCTTTTCAAAGCCTTCAGTGAAGATTAGCCAAGTTATGCTGTAGTGGGAAACAATTTTTTTTAAGTCCCAGTTGGGCAACACTGACTCACACTTGTAATCCTAGCAAGGCTGAGAGCACCATGGGGGTACTAAAGTCTTCACAATGTAGTGTTACAAGTAAATCAGGTGACCTCAACTGACTGCAGAAGTTCATGGAGGTGCAGCTCTGTAATGTGCTTGGGAAAGAGCAGAACTGGAATGGCCAGAAAACTTCACTACACTCTCTAGGACTTGGCAGCAAGCTACAGCTACAAGTAAAATATGGGAATTGATTTAAGGAGTGCCTTAGTTACTTTTGTATCACATGACAAACATGCCTGATAGAAATAACTTAAGGTGATTATTGCTGTGGCCCACGTTTCAGAGGCTGAAGTCCACCCTCCTTGGCTTCATCAAACTTAGACCTATGAGGAAGAGCAACATGGTAGCAGGGAGAGAAGACAGTGGATCTTCTTCCCCTCATGGTGTCAAGAAGCAGAGGAAGAGACTGGAAGTCAACAGAAACAAGATATCCTCAGGAACCCTCTTCAAGAAAACAACTTCCTCCAGCTAGATTCCCAACTCCTAAACTTTCCAGAACATTCCTAAGTAGCACCACCACCTGGCACCATAGTAATATCATCAAAATAAGGCCCAACATGCAACATATAAACTTTTTAACTATCTATACCATAACATTAGGCTTCATCTCCATTCCCCCATAAAGGTTCATTTCCTAATGCAAAATGCATCCCATGTGATTTTATGAGTCCCTATAGTCTGAAGAGTCCTGGCATTGTCCAAAAGTTCAAGTTCCAAATCTCTTCTGAGTCTAAGGCAACTCTTAGCTGTGAACTCTACAGGTTTTCTGGGTTTTTTTAAGGAAGTTACATACTTCCATAATACAATGGCACCACATAAACATTCCCATTCCTAAAGAGAGGAACGTGCAATAGCAAGGAAGGATTTGACCAAAGCAAGACAAAAACACAGCAGAGAAACATAAAATCCTGTAACCTCAAGTCTGGTGTCCAGGCTACACAGTGGCCTTGGGTAAGCTCCAATGGGCTTTGGTAGCTTTGACACTACTGTTTTGCTGTTTGCAGCCAGCTGAGCCTCTGTACTGGGCCAACTCCATTCAATACCTGAAGTCTTCCACATTCCTGGCATCTCTAATATCCTGGTGTCTCCATGGAAGCTCAGGACAACTCAGTACTATAGGTTCTTGAGACTCTGGGTTCTATGAAAAGGGAGAGAGAAAGAGAAGGGGAAGAGGGAGAGGAAGATAGAGAGGGAGACTGAGAGGGAGATGAGAGAACAAGTAAGCAAGATGGGGAAAGGGAAGAATGAAGAACAAGAAAGAGAAGAGGATATAAAGAGAGGGAAGGAGAATAGAAGGAAAGGAAAGAAGGGAAGGCAGGGAGAGAGGGGCAGAGGGAAGGAGGGAGAATTTCAGGGTATCAGAGAGGACCCAGAGGTGACTACATACAGCCATCAATTGCAGACGCTTCTCCAACAATTTTGACTATGGGGGAATAGACAGTGGCAGGACAATATGTAAGAGAGGGCCTTTGTCAAAGTGTATCTAAAGATGGAGAGACTGTGAGCATATGCATCCTAAAGGAGAAGGATCAGTAACAAAGACTGGTGGAAGGCCAGGTAATAAAACAGTGAGGTCAAGAATAGACAGACAGGCTGCAAATTGAAAGCCCTGGGCATTCAGTGGAGACCAGCCGCTTTCATAATCATTCCTAATATAAGATGGACATATCCGTCTGTACCTGTCAACAGCACTCCAGCCTCACCTGAGAAACACTGGAACCGCTTTCAGGGAATTTCCTTGAGAAGCAGTACAAAGCAACAAGAGTGTTAATGGTCTCTGGAGAACATGAGTGACAGGGTAATTGAAGGGTTAGCACTGAGGGGTGGTGGGGTAATTGCCAGATTGATGGCTCAAGCTTTTGTTTTAAGTCCAGAAAGCAATTAAAGACCCTGGCACAAGTGCTTATTAACCAGAGCTCCAGGTGGCTGCAGCATTGTCCACATACAAATTTGCTACACAGCCCCAAAGACTCCCCCAGCAGTGGAGGGAGACTCTCCTCTCTCCACTTAACACTGAACAGTTTTGTCCAACACATCACAATCTGTAGTGGAGTGCTGCAGGAATTATTTCCCTGGGTTTTATTATTTTTTAAACACAAATCTAAAAGTCGAATTTTAAAAGACAGCAGTATGATTGACTACACATTTTTGAGGAAGTGAGAGAGTTGCTTTGTGAGCTACTTTTTTTTCAATTTCATTGTCAACACCATTTTTGTTTCCTTGTTTTCAAAATTTCCCTTTGTTCTATCTTTCCAAGACTCCAACCAGTGCCTGTTTGTGCAGTAAATTCCCAGGAGGACACCAAGTCTTATCTGTCAGCTCGGGACATTTTCCACTTACTTTCAAGAGGAAAAAGAAAAGTCAACAACTCAAGAACTATTAAAAAGGAGTGAAGAACAAATGGCAAGTAGCTGCTTTAATTTTCTTCAAAGTCTTCCTGCCTGGGCAGCCTGGAGGAGGCCAGATGGAGAACTGACATTCGGAATTATCTGCAGGCAGACGCAGAGGGTCCACCCAGCAGTCTCCACACTCACTTATCTGCCTGCTGCCAGGCAGACCTGCTAGTCTCCTGTTTGGGGGTTTTATTTTTCCTTTCTATACACTGTTTGCATTCACTTTTGCTTAGATAAATGCCTTTGTAAAGGAAAATGGTATTTTGAAAGCAAAAAACTAATTCCTGTCTCAAGCCAGGTGCTGGTGGCTCATGCCTGGAATCCTGGCTACTCAGGAGGTTCAGATCTGATGATCACAGCTTGAAGCCAGCCTAGGAAAAAGAGTCTGTGTGTGATTCTTATCTCCAATTAACCAGCACACACACACATACACACACACACACTGAAACTGGAGGTCTATCTCAAGGGGTAGAATGCCAAGAGCATGAGGATCCGAGTTCAAGCTTCAGTACTGACACAAATGCACACATACAGGCAAGCATGTATATGCACACATGTATACTCACAAAAAAATTATTTTCTCTATGCCTAAAAGAGATTAATAGAAAATCGAATCTCAGGAGGAACCTAGAGAATGTCCAGGTGAAAGGCAGTGGATGGAAAGTACAGGTGGCAGAGAAGGATGTAAGATAAAGGGGGAGAGGAGAGGAAATAAGAAACCTAGAACTGTAAAAATAGTGGGTGCCATTTGGATCAAGATGAGACTCAAGTTTCTCTCTGTGACCATGTAGGGTTGTTAATCCTACCTTCCATGCTTTTACCTATATTTTAAGAGCAGACAGAAGATAACTTAAAAGGTTTCAACCAAACCAAAAGTAACATGACTGGACTTGCATTAAAAAAAAATTAAACCAAACAGCAACACATAAGACAAGGGATATTTTTTAAAAATTATATGTATACCAAGGAACAAATAACTGTTTCCTGTGTGATTTACATATATATATTGCACAATGGATAGTCATTTTTATATTTTGTATAATTTCCACGAAAACATTTTAGAATATTTCAGAAATAAATAAGTTTTATGAGATAATCTGACTCTTAAAAAATAAAATAAAAGCCAGGACAGCCAAATTATTAATGCACATATATACACATATATAACATATAAATATATCACAAATAATATATATAATGAAATATAAAAAAAAGTTAGCCAGGCACGGTGGCTCATGCCTGTCCTCCTATCTACTCAGGAGGCTGAGATCTGAGGATCAAGGTTCAAAGCCAGCCCGGGCAAAAGGACCTGAGGCTCATCTCCAATTAACCTCTAGAAAATGAGAAGGGGGGCTTGGCTCAAGGGTAGGGCGGTAGCCTTGAGCTGAAGAGCTCAGGGACAGCACCCAGGCCAAGTTCAAGCCCCATGGCACACACACACAAAAAAAAATCCTTTGCCTGACTCAAGAACTAATTGGACTGTACTAATATTCAATCAATGTGGGGAACTTATCCCAAGGTTAGTAGTGATGAGAACTCAGGAAGTAAAACCAGTAAGATTTTGTGATAAATTTAATATGGCAAATGATGATAAAGGATGTGTCCAGCCACAAAGTCTGGCTTACAGGCTTGTGTATCTAGATAAATGTGATTATATTCTCAGAGACAAGAAATGATGGAAGAAAAGAGAGAGAGAGAGAGAGAGAGAGAGAGAGAGAGAGAGAGAGAGAGAGAGAGAGTGTGTGTGTGTGTGTGTGTGTGTGTGTGTGTGTCCAAGTCTGAACATGTCAAGTTGGGTTGTCTTTCCAGACTTCCCTGAGGAGCTGTCAAGTTGACAGGTCTGGAGTTCACAGAAAGGTCTGAAGTCAATTGCAAACCAAAGTGAAAGGTAGGCATAAGAGCATCAAGACACTGTATCTTGTCCATTTGTTTTCTAACTATTACAGATCATGACTCCCAGGGAAAATGACCACTGAATTCTGATTAAGTTAGGATTTTTCTTTTATTGCAAGGATCTGAATGCCTTAGTTCAAACTAAATAGTGTAATAAGAAAAATGTCTTATATACCTGGAAGAAATGAGGCAGGGAAAGTTCAATGCTGTGGATAAAACATCTCAAGATTGTTATGTGGGGCCCAGATTCTTCTTAGCGCTCTGCTTTTTGCCATTTTAGTGTTATCTTCATCTTTAGAAAGCAAGGGCTGTCATAGGTCTCAATGTAACCTCTAAACTGGATAATAACCAAGGGAAGAAAGTAGACTGCTACTTTTTGTATTTCTGCCCTTAAGTTCAATTGGCTTGGACTAACTCACATGTCAATACCCGGATGAGGCCAGGGGATAGGCCTACTATGAATGGCTTTTATCAAAAGCCTGGGATAAAAATGGATGTCCTATCTGGCACATGCCTATAAGCCTAGCTACTTAGGAGGCTGTGATCTGAGGATCGTGGTTCAAAGCCAATCCAGGCACTAAAAGTCTGTGAGACTTTTTTTTTCCCCAGTCCTGGGCTTGAGCTCAGGACTTGAGCACTGTCCTTGGACTTTCTCGAGGCTAGCACTCTACCACTTGAGCCTCAGCACCACTTCCGGCTTTTTGCTATGTATGAGGGGTACAGAGGACTCGAACCCGGGTCTTCGTGCATGCTAGGCAAGCACTCTACCACTAGGCCAAACTCCAGTCCCCAGTGTGAGACTCTTTTTTCCAATTAATAACCAGAAAACTGGAAGTAGCACTGTGGCTCAAGGGTTAGGGAGGTAGCCTTGAGCTGAATAGCTCAGGGACAACACCCAGGCCCAGAGTTCAAGTCCCACAACCTACCAAAAAAAAAGAAAGGATGTCCTCTATTAAGTCACAATGGCTTTCAAAACTAGATATATTAGCTGGGTGCCAGTGGCTCACACATGTAATTCCAGCCACTCAAGAGGTAGCATTCTGAGAATCACAGCCAAAACCAAATGAAAATAAAAATTTATGAGATTCTCATCTACAATTTACCACCAAATAAAAACAGAAGTGGATGTATGGATTAAGTGTTAGAGCACTAATTTGAGTTAAAAAGCTCAGGGACAGCATCCAGACCTTGAGTTCAAGCCCCAGGACTAGCAGATTTACAAAAAAACAGCTAGACACCTAAGTAGGTAGGTATCTCTTGGTTGATGATAGAAGATAGATAGATAGATAGATAGATAGATAGATAGATAGATAGATAGATAGATGGATGATACATAGCTGATCACACACAAATAATAATAAAAGACTATCATTAAATGTTCTCTATGGCAAGTATTGTAGCAGATTATTTGCATACATTGCCTGATGTAATCTCTTCCACTGTCCAAGAACAAATGTAGTGTTTTTAACTCCCATGCTAATGATGTAGAAACTGAGAGTCACAGAACTCAAATAATTCATTGGACATCATTCCACCAATAACGGATGCAATTTCCTCATTTATTTAGTGCTAAAATATTAAACAATTACCTACTTTTCTCTCCCTTCAACCAGCACTCTAAATATCAAGAGCACTTTTTAAAGCGTGATATTTATCTTCCATCTTGCTCACACCAAAAGCACACTTTAATACAATGATCTTTTTGTAAAGCTTCTCATTTTGAGTTATCAAGTTTTGTCATATGTGCTTACATATATGCTTTGTGATCACATTTCATTTGCAGTCTCATTTTCCTCTTAACACTATCTGGTGTGTGGGGTTTTATTGTTTCTATGGTCTTTGCTATCCCATTTTAATAACCACATAGTATTTCAGTGACTAAGCACACTATAATCAAATAAACTTACTTAATGAAGTTACCAGTACAGGAGAGCATTTCCAATGTAACCTACTCTAGATGTTGCTACTCAGTAGACTTTCAACACATGATGAGTGTTTCTTCTTTCACTGAATTATTTCTTCATTTTCCATACCAAGGAGACGTTCTGGGCCATCAGGTGTGGAGAAGCTTAGAGCTCTGGACATGTTCTGCCAAATTGCCCTACAAAAATGTTTTACTAATTTCCCCTGCTCCATGTAGTTTATAAGTATGTCATTAACATAACTATCCAACCAATACCAGCTATCTGGATGGCGACTATATTTTACTGTATAGTAGAGATAAAATGGAAAGCCCATATTTTCTTTTGATAGCCAGTGAGAATGATCATTTTCCATATATGAGTGTTCTGTTCATACCTTTCACCCATCTGATTTAGGAGCTCTAGATGGTGTGCAGTGCAGGGGAGATTAAGGGTAGATTGGGAGATGGGGTCCATTTAAAGAGAGGGTTGTGTGAAATGAAAATGCTTCCTTTGTAGCATGGGCTTTTTAAAACCCAGGAACATGCTTTCACTACCCAGCAGTGAAGCCATAGATGTGAGGGCCCTTAATGGGGCTGTTACAGGAGATGTTGTTACTGAGATTTATTTGGCTCATTCCAGGCTGTAAATTCATTTCTTAGCCCAGTTTTGCCATATGTAGTAAATAACCAGAGCTGTATAAACAAATGTCATACGGGAACATGAACCAATTGAAATTAAGCTTCAAAGAAAAAACACAAAGAAGCTTGATTCTTTTTTTCATATATTTTTTATTGTAATTAATAGAAGGGTTACATGATATTTGCCAGATAGATGGCACATTAATTCCCATACATTGATACCCTTTCACATGTCTTGGTCCCCATTTCCCTCCCCCCCACCCCCACCCCTCATCTTTTTCCCCCCTTCCCTATCCAATTTCAAATAACCAAATACAAATTTATGCCATGCACCTTCACTTTTGATCACCCCCAGAATGTTTCTCCCTCTTCTCCTCCTACAGACCTGCACACATACACATGCACAATGCACATACATACTCTGCACAACTCTGTCTGCCTCTCTCTCTCTCTCTCTCTCTCTCTCTCTCTCTCTCTCTCTCTCTCTCTCTCTCTCTCTCTCTCTCTCCCACCCCTCCTCTCTCTCTCCAGTTGGCTAAGAGACAAAGAGCCCTACAGAATCAGTCTAACCAATTACAAGGGGTGAGTAGAGACAGTTATGGACAGATAATTGCTTAAAAAATAGCATTTTCCGGGGGTGGGGGGAAGGGAAATGGGGACCAAGACATGTGAAAGGGTATCAATGTATGTGAATTAATGCACCTCCTATCTGGCAAATATCATGTAACCCTTCTATTAATTATAATAAAAATATATAAAAAATAGAATTTTCCATCAACAGTTCTCCAGATGTAATAGAGTTTTACTGGGAGGCCCATGAGAAAATAAAAGATTCAGAGAATAGGAGTTTATTGCCAATATTCATGCCGTAGTCCATCTTCTTAGGTGAGGAACCTGGGGGATTTAACTGGGAAACTCAGTGGAAAGTGAAAATAACTAGATATACACCATCAAAATCCAGAGAAAAGACAACCGGGACAATGTCTTAGTTACTTGCATTTATGGTCTTAGTCATCATACCTGCAAGTTTCTGTACAAATCACAGACATACACACACAGCCACTGGACCTTGCAACATGAGCTTAAGCAGCAATTTGAAATAATAGGCCCATGCCACCATGAGTCTCTGCCATGTGGCTGGCATTGGGACTAACCCTTCAAGCACCCTTTCTGTAGAAAGTGGCCAGCTCTGGCCTCTGGTCTGCCTGATGTGGAGCCACATTAACATCCTGATTCGAAGCTTCTTTCTTTGTTCTGTTCTACTAGATTTCCACTCTGTGGGCATGCTGAGCACCTACTATGTGCCAGGCACCATACCTGAAGTCCAGAACACACATTTCTTGCCTCACTATGCTTTGCATCTGGTGCAGAAGAGAATTGAACTGTTTTATTTAAAAATAAAATAAAAACAACCTAAAATACATTATCAAATGCACCATGGTGGGGTAGACAGAGGTGATGTTCAGGAAAAACTGGATGTGACCTGGAAGCAAGTGAGTCCCAGAGAAATCTGATGGGCCCAAGGTCACGCTGTTATTGCAAGGCATTATTACAAGTTACGACAGCCATCTGCATCTGTCAAAGCACTAGGCAGCAGTTATCTCATCTGCAAAGCAAGGACAGTGCTAATTACTTCGTAGTTTTTGTTGTAAAGGTTAAATTAGAGAATTCTGCAATTTAAAGAATTTAATCAGTGTTGTTAGTGGTTAATATTATTATTACTAAGCCATGGTAGATGAGCCTAAATCCATAAGAGATTAAAAATAATCTTAGTATAGATACAATATAAACAGTTTATCTTTATCTGATTTGCTGTCTGTGGTCAACAAAAATATATTAAGGTCCTTCTCTATGCCTGGCACTGTGACATATCAGTGAACAGATTTTTTTTAAATTATCAATTATATATCCTGAATCCATCAAGAATGCCCATACAAGATACAGAGTAGATATTTAAAGAACATGAGGGTCTAGAAAGAGGAAGCTGCATGCTGCACTGGTTTGGGAGGGTGGGAAAAAGTTTATCTGAGGAAGTATGGTGGAGCTGAGAGCTTAAGTTGAGCCGGAGTCCTTGGCAGAGGGAAGATCCTGTAAGAAAGGTCCAGAGACAGAAGGGAGATTTCACTAAAGGCCTAAGAAGCTGTAGCCAACTAGAGTAAAGGAAGGAGTAGGAAGGGATAAGAGCTGGGTCCTGTTTGATGAGAAGGAAACCAGGCAATGAGGAGCCAGAAAAGGCTCAGAGCAAGGGAAGATCTGCAGATGATTTACATGTTCCAAAGATCACTGTTACATTTTGTTCTTAGGGATACATAGGAGAGAGGCAAAACTGGTCTGACAAAGCCAATAGGATGATACTGCTCTGATCAAAGCAAGGAAGGCCGGATGGAGCTCGGTCCAGATAGCTGGCAATTAAGACAGAGCTTCTCATGTGACAGATGGTACAGAAATAACAAGGTTCTGTGTTATAAGCCTTTCCCACATAAACAATACTGAAACCCACGGCATCATCTAGTTTTGCGTGTGTACATGCACATATTTCCCACCAAAGCGTATTTCCACCCCTACCCTTGCACAGGAAGAAGTGTCCCCATGAACATTCATTCAGTTACATATTAGTGCTGATTCTGCACAAGCATTCCTATGCTTCTAGCCAGATGTGGCTTGAGAAGCACGGGAAAGAGCAATGCTTCAGTCCCCTTTCGACTGTATTTCTCCTCTTCCACTGTATTTCTCCTCTTTCACTTAATTCTGAGTGAGACTCAGATGAAGGCAATTTGAACTGAATCACACCTTACGATGCACATCTGCCTCACGGAGATGAAACTGCTGCACCCATCCATGGCAGAGAAGGCACACACTTTCTCTGACATCCAATCTTTTCATAACTTCCACTTTCAACAGGACCATTTTCATCGGTCTTCCTCTTCTGGATGTCCCCTAACTCGTCACCATGCATCAGTCAAGGCCTGTGGTGCTTTATGGCAGGACAGAAAGCCGCGCTGGAGGCCAGCTCTTTGTATGGACTTCTTGAACAGTGCAAAGTGTGCTGCTAGCGTGGTTTGACTGCAACATCTTTGTTGTAGGCCAACTGTCTCATTTCTGAGATGAGGACATGGAGGCTGAATCAAGCAAATGAGCCTGTGGAATTTGTCATAGAGCAGATTTTCTAGAAATTGGATTTTTGAGACAGAAAATAAACCTGGAAAGAAATGTGGGAAGCAGGAGCAATAGAGGCAAGGTGAACAGCAATGTGGCTTTAATAGATGTCTAGACCCAACCTGACTTCTTTAGGAGCCCTGGGAATACATTGGAACACAGAGGTCATTCCACCCAAATGCAAGAGAGCCAACGCTCTCAGTTCCACACCACAGCCATCGGTCACGGGCTGCTCTCAAGGTGAGGCAGAGCTCAACTTCTCAGGCATCTCTGAGCAAGCAGCTCCATCACCCTGATACAATCCTCCATAGAAAAGTCCAGGTGGGTACTTCCAGCTACCAACATCTACAGCAGCTGGGAAGAGCAGAAGGCAAGTACATTAGCAAATGAATGAGACTTGCATGGAACATTACAAGTAGCTACTGTAGCCAGGCACTAGTGGCTCACACCTGTAATCCTAGCTACCTAGGGATAGCTGAGAATGACCGTTCCAAGTTAGCCTAGGTATGGAAGTTCATGAGGTTCCTCTCCTCTCTCCAATTAACCAGCAAAAAGCTAGAAGTGGATGTGTGGCTCAAACGGTAGAGCACCAGCTTTGAGAAATAAAGGCAAGAGAGAGCATGTGAAGTCCTGAGTTTAGGCCCTAGTACTAGCATGTGCACACACACACACACACACACACACACAAGCACACCCAAGAGTAGCTACTATTAATCCATCCTTCCTTAAATTGTGTAGTGGTGATGGGAATAGTGGCTAAGGATGCTGTTGAAAAAAATGCCACCACAATTGCTATGGGATATTTGGAGAAGTAAATTCCCCTCTGAGCCCTCTGACTACTTGTTAAGTGAGTTACTAGTTATAACATTCTTCCTCTCTCTAGTTTTCTGAAACGTATCCTTAAACCTATGAATACCAGAGAGCTGACAGTTTGGAAAATGATATAGCCTCTACCATCTTGAAACCCAGAACTGTGTTTGGTGGAAAATTCAGTAGTCTGGGGTAAAGAAGAAAATGAGCCCAAGACCATGAGAAACTTAAGAGCAGGAGCTTGGTCCCTTATCCTTGTATCTGCAGTGCTCAACAAGCAACTGGCATTTCAATTTTGTATGGAGAAAAGAGAAGGGAAGAAGAAAGACAGAAGAAGAGGGAGACAGGGAAGTCAGGCAAACATCTGGATGGTGCTTGGTGGTTATTTAATTTTGAGTCCTCAAATTTCTGAACATTAAGTAGCAGCAAGCATGTGCCTACATGCATACAAATGAGCCCAAGAAACAGGATGGAGGAAGAATCTACCAGAAAAGCTGGAGGGAAAAATAAGAGAGAACCATACAGGGTCAATGAGGAGTGGACAGCAATGAGGATGTGCCACCAAGCATGTCAAGCAATGAAGCATGCCAAGCATGTTCCCTATGGATTTGGTAACAATGTTAACAATGGCTCTGGAGTCCATGAACTCATGGAAATGCCTGTGCCAGTGCTCTCAGAGGGCGGGAGGGGGGCCAGAGGGCAGGGCTGTTGGTAGAGGATGGGTATAGGGGCAGGAGGGTGATGCAGAAGGAAGGAACATAGGTTCCTTCATGTATCCCCACATGAGTCATGGAATCCTGCTTAACCCAGGCCCCCATCTCACCGCCTCTCAAGTGAGGAACAGGAGCTAATGGCAAAAACATTCCATATGTTCTGATTAGCTACAAGCTCATTATCATGCAGCCCTTCAGTTAATGAAATCCGGAGCTGGAGCAAACGAGTCCATGAGGGAGACAGGGTTCTGATGGTGGCAGCTGAGCTTCAGTTTTGGAGATTTGTGGGGGTTTTTTTTATCCCTCTCCTTGCTTCCCTCCACCACCCCCCAGCCCCAGAAACAGAAGAAAAAAAACTAAAAGGGGGGGACAAGAGACAAGACTTGAAACAACCCCCAAATCCAAACAACGAAAACAGCAATTGCTGTATTTCAAAGCCAGTGCAAATTAGACTAAATGGCCACAGACGCCAAATGGAAATCGTATTTCTTCTAGTCCTTGCTGCTCCGACACATGTAATGGGCTTGGCAGAGAGTCAAGGAAAACGGGGGCCAAGCCACAGTATGTTTCAAAGAATCTAAAGGTTGCTTGCTGTGAGGAAGCCAGATTTCTGCACAGCTCAGAAGGAGGGGTGTCTGGACAGGCTAGACTGCCTCATTCCCTATTGGAGGGGGTGCCTGGGCATCCTAGAGACTCCAGAGCCTATTGGTAAGCACAGACAGGTGTGTGGGAGTGAGTGTGGCATGCAGGCAGGGTTACAGCCTCCAGACCTCCCAGGACTGGAGGGTGCTCATCAGACCCCTTGGGAAGGATGCAGAAGAAACTGCTAGAGAGGTGCTCCAGTTACAGTTGTCAAAAGCCAGAGGGGGAAAGGGAAGGGGTGGAAGGGAGGGGGCTGCCTCTCCTCTGTTCAGACCCCAAGACTGGCATGCATATATGTACATGAGTGTGCTCTCTCTCTCTCCCCCTCCCATACACAGCTATATTTGATTATGGGTCCAATTTGGCTTCTGGACCATAATTTACCAACCTTTATCCTACATTAATACAATATAATAAAATAGACTATGACAGAAACTCAAGAGAGAAAAAATATTCTCGGCACTGAAACAAAAGCAACAAAAATAATAAATTTACTCACATAACATCTGGTGACCTGACATAGAGTACAGATTTTGTGTAAGATAGTGCTGGTGTAACTTTGACTCTGCCACTGTACCTATTAGGAAAAAGTCTTTTTACTTTTTCTAGTCCCTGTATCCTCTCATACTAAAGGGAGATACTAGCCAAATCTACTTCAGTGTCTTATAAGAACTAGACAAGATCATCCTTGCAATATACTTAGTGGAGCCTCTGAAGCATCCAGTAAATATTACCTGTGATGATTTGAGAAGGCAGTTAATTACATCAATAACCATGCAAAGTGGGTCTTATCACCTGTATATCATAGATGAGAACATAATAACACCATACTATTAAGATTAGTATCCATGTTTATCTACACAATGGCATTTTGCTCATCCATTAGAAAGAATGATATTGCCTCATTTGCAAAGTAATGGGTAGATGTGGGAAAAAAGTTATGTTTCATGAAGTAAGGCAGGCAGAGAGACAAAAGACACGTGTTCTCTTTCAGATGTGGAAGTTAGACTCAACCTACAAATAAATGCACAAGTAAACACATGTGTGGTGTGTACATAATTATGTAAGTGTACATAATATAGTAACTGAAGTAGGGGAATGATCTAAATCCCTAGAAGAATTAAGACACAGTCCAACAAAATGAATACCAGGAAACTGGCACTTTAAAGGTGGTGGGGGTGGGGTAGACACATGAAGAGATATGAGGAGAAAATGCCCTCCTAATTGTCAATGTAGACCCTATGAAACTAAGAAAATTGAATGGGTGGAATGCGTTGAGAGAGATGGGAGATAATGATCCAAGTGTATTGGACTTAAAAACTGATTTGTTGAATAATAACTGCTTGGTATAATTACTTAAGGAATACTGACCCTGCTCTATCACAAGGCTCCTGTACAATCATGAGGATTGTTATCCAGAGCTGTAACTTGGGACTGTGAACAGCTCCTACAATGCTGCCTCTGGAGAAGCCAAACTCTTTCATTTCGACAGCCTTAAAAATATCATCTGGGTCTGAATTGTAGCTTTGTGTAGCTACAGAAGCTACAAAGCCCATTATATTTGGGGTGTACATTCATTTGCTATAGTTACCCTAAGTTATCAAATAGTTTGAAAAACACATACACACAAAAATGAATTCTTGGGTGGGTGGGGGGTGGGGAGGAGGGTGATGGGTACCAAGACATGTGAAAGGGTATCAATGTATGTGAATTAATGCACCTTCTATCTGGCAAATATCATGTAACCCTTTCATTAATTACAATAAAATATTATTAAAAAATGAATTCTCTTACAGTTCTTGAGGCCTGGCCTACTCAGCTGAAGATTTCCAGGAGAGAATCCACTCACGTCTTCAAGCTGCTTTTGGCTGCCTGGGAGTTCTTGGGCTGTGGCCACATCATTCTAGTCTCTGCCTCCTCTTCACTTTGCTCTCTCCTCTGAATGTCTCTGTTCTTGGCAGGATGCCTATCATGGAATTTCGTGCCTACTTAGGTTATCCAGATGACCTGCTCATCTTATAAGCCTAATTACATCCCACAAGCCTAAGTCTAGCTGTAGCTAAATAGGGTTATCATTGTAGGTATTATGGCTTAGGACATGGATCTGTCCTTTTGCAGTTGGGGAAGGGGTTGGGACATTATTATTATTAAATCCACTACAGAGTGTTTCCTGGCCTGATTAAGAATCAGAGTAATGCCTTCTGATTCTAGAGAAGCCCAGTATATCAGCAGGACAGGACATTGCAGAGACATCTAATCTATGTCTCTCCACTCTGCTTCATTTTTTCTCCTACAAGAAATTAAGCCCTCTCCTGCCAAGTCACCCTACTCAAAACAGCAGAGCTGAAGCTACAGTCCAGCCCTGCTGGACCAGCACTTTCTTCCTGTATTTTTCCATTGCTTTCCTTGGTGAAATAAACACACCTCTGATTCTCTGCCTCCCGTGTCTCTGCCTAGGTTTGATTAGGGCAACCCCAGCCAGTCCAACACGATTGTACTTTTACAAATTGCACCACGCTGTCCTGCTGGGTGAATGACATCTTGTCTCTAGAACTCACAATGGACTTCAGCTCCATTCTGAGCACTGCTTTTAGAGAACAGAATTTTGGTTAATGACATTACATTCTGCTTTCTCGCTCCTCTCTGCTGTGATGACAATTCATGGCATCCAAAAGAACCCTGAGAAAAAGGATGGCCTGAATCTAGGTCTGGGGAGAGAGGACAAACAAGAAAGGCTTCCAGCTCTCCATCTACTGAAGGAGCACATTCAGCATCTCAGACAGGCAGCTACAAAGAAGGCAGAGAGACCTGAGGCTTCCATGAGAGCTCACTGTCGAAACCTTTGCAGAAAATTGATGGTGTGTGTGTGTGTGTGTGTGTGTGTGTGTGTGTGTGTGTGTGTGCTGCCATGATGTGTCTCTTAATTAAAATTGTAATATGTTTGTGGTTGAGAGACTCATGGTCACCCAAGGAAAGCAAATTAAATGCCTTCAAAGTGATAGATACCATTGCCCAGTATGTGGAGATGCCCTATACATGATAGTCATTATTAAGAGAATGCTGTATGTGGCAATATTATCTGGTAGTTACCTCAGAGAAGCCGCCAAGAGGCTGGACATCCAGAAATCAAAGGCTGAGTTCTGCCCTCCCCCCACAACACACATATACACATACAACTCCCCCAGGGCTTAAGCTTCTGTTTCTCTGCCTGACAAATAGTGTGTCCATGATAACTCACTCCTCTGCTGTCACTCACACTGCCATGAGTCCCCAAAGCACAGAATGAGATCGCAGCCCAACAGTCAGAATCTCCAGGTCCAAGGAGTTGTGAGATGTTGCGAGTTTCTTATCTGTTATTCAAGCTTTAAAAATTCCATCTGGGAAAGGAATATTTGGAACACTGCAGTTCATGCTGGTCAACAGAAATGTCAATGGTTCTGTGACTCTTTGTTTAAAACTATACATCTTGTTAAACTGTATTGGAGTCATCAGGCTAGACTATTTGTAGATAAATACAATCCTTTGTTCTGAGTGTTTTCCAATCTAATAAAAAGAGATTGGGCTTATGTAGCATAAAAAAACATAGTAAGTAGATAAGTAAAGAGTTAAGTTAAAATGCATTTCTTTGGGATTATAGAAACTCTAAACAAGACACCATTTTTTTACAGGATAAATAGTCTCAATCAAGGTCAGCAAATGTCTAGAGATTCAGCTTACCATCTGTCGTAATAAATACAATTTTATTAGAACATAGCTGACCCATTGATGCCTTCACTCCACAACAGAGCTGGGTAGCTGCATGAGAAGCCATTTGTTTCATAAAACATAAGCATGGTTTGTTTATGGGGGAGGGCAAAAAGAAGGGGGAACACACAAATGGAGGGAGGAAGGACGAGCAGATGCAGCCATTATGTTCAAGGCATATTATGGGAAAATTTAACTACATAACTGGAGGGCAAGGATAGAATGGGGAAAGATGGCAAGAAAGATGGAAGGGGTGGCATTCATCAAGAGACATGCTACTTATAATCTGACTTGTGGAACTGAAACCTCTTTTCAAATTCTTAGGAGAGAGGGGGGGGAAGAGAGAGAAAACATTTACTACCTCATTCTTTGCATACAACTGTAACAAGCTCTTATTTGGATGCCAAAGGACACATCTTGAAAGGGAGCTATGCATTGGTGAGTTTGGGTGACAGGGAAAGGTCCCCTGAAAGAAAAGTTGAGGAGGGGCCCTAAGGCATAGACAGGGAGTAGAGAGGCATAAGAGAAAAAAAGACCTAAAGTTGGGTTGGGCACTGGTGATTGGTGACTGTACTCCTAGCTAGTCAGGAAGATGAGATCTAGGATCACACTTCAAAGCCAGCCCAGGCCAGAATGTCCATGAGACTCTTATCTCCAATTAACTGTCAGAAAACCAGAAGTGGCTCTGTGGTTCAAAGCGGTAGAATACTGGCCTTGAGCATAAGAGCTCAGAGACAGAGCTAGGCCATAAGTTTAAGTCCCATGGCCAGAAAAAAAGATCTAGGGTTGGAATGGACTTCCAAGGCAGCTTATCCTCTGCATAGATTCCTCTTTACATCACCTTAATGAATACCATGTCAAACAAGCCCTGCAGAGAATCTTAAAGACAGAGCACTCCGGTATCGGGAGGCCGTGATACCAGCAACCACTTCCCTCCAGGACATTCACATCTCCTTCCCTTCTTGCTGCTGCTGCTGCTGTCGTGGCTTCCATGTGCTGCCCCTCAGAATTTTGGAAATAAAACAACAACAACAAAATAGTTGCACCCCAAATTCTCTCTCAACTAGACTAAAACTCCCATAGAACAGTTCGTATTTCAAGTCCCAGGTATTTGAGTATCCTCCCTAGATTCTTCTGAATACCTTCTATTTATGACACTATCTCCAGGGCACCAACACAGGCAGACTTTCTGCTCCAAGAATTTGTCCCCAGTGGATCAGTGGCTCACTTGAGTCCCATCTGAGGTACTCTCCTCAAATATGTTTAATAAAGCCCCTGGCTTTGGCCTCGTCTAGATCTTCCTATAAACTGTACTTCCCTTTTTGCATCTCTCTGAGTCCCCATTCCCTCAGAATTTAAATTTAGATTACAGGAGTGCTGTGAGTATCAAAAGAGATGCAAAGATCCGCAAAGGTATTTACCATTCAATACATAGTTACCATTATCATTCTAGGTAGCCACTTTTGCTAATGAAGTCTGAGATTGTGGGCAATCAGTCTACAAAGCAAGCTTTATCTTTTTGCCCAAACTCCCGGGGACTGTTCCCATAAGAAGTCTGCAATATCTTTTGTTCTGGAAAAAAGGCAGAGTCCTAACTTGCCTATCCAGAGGTCTGAATCCAATTATGAGTTGCATGGCTCTCTGTGTGCCCATTTTCTGGAGCCTGTATGTGACAATGTCTGCTTTTACCTGACTCTCAGATGCTAGTATATTTTTTTATTTTTTTTTCTTGACCTTCTGCCATCATTCTGTCCCCTCTGAGCAGCATGTTGGACTCTGACACCTCATTTTGACTCCTCACCTGGCTAAGCCATAAACCCGACCATTTCCATATGCTGGACAACCTGGCGCTCTCACACACTGGGAATCAACTCTGGCTCTTTTTTTTTTTTTTTAATTTTTTAAGCTTTTTAAAACTTTCAGTAGTTCCATGAGACAAATGTTTACTTGCTTCATGATGCAGATTTTCTAAATACGTAACAAATATATAAAAGCAGACTCCAAATGAGAGGACAAGAAGTAGATCAGTATAAAAGTTTATGTGAGGGCTGGGAGTTTGGCCTAGTGGTAGAATGCTTGCCTATCATTCACAAAGACCTGGATTTGATCCCATGGTACCATATACATAGAAAAGCCGGAAGTGTTGCTGTGGCTCAACTGTTAGAGCGGTAGCCTTGAGAAAGCCCAACAATTGTGCTCAGGCCCTGAGTTCAAGCTCCAGGACTGGCAAATTAATTAATTAATTAATTAATTAATTAATTAAAAGTGTATGTGAATTTAGACAGGGACTTTATGAGTGTCAATGCATGTTTGATGTCATGGGCAAAATAATGGCTTTCCAAACATGCCCACATTAGAATTCCTGGAACCTCTGAGTGGGTTACCTTGGCAAAAGGAACTTTGCAGATGTCATTAAGTTAGGAAAAACTTATATGAATGAGTCAGTGTGATGACTCTTTAAACACAGCAGAAGATTAGGGGAGGGACAGAAAGGTGCAAGGCCTATGTGAATCTGATCACACAAAATAATATTTATCCAAATGAACTCCGGGAAATGGAAACAAGAGGTTTTCTTCTTTGTTATCTTTTTCTCTTGCTTGTTTTTCTGTCTTTAGGAGGGCAAGGGGGGGACACAGAAATGGAAGGACAAAGGACAGCAGTGGGTACTCACTACATACTATGTTGAAAATTAACTATACAACTTGTGGGTGGTGATTACGAGGGAAAAAACAGGGAGAGAGCAAGAAAAGGAAGGGGTGACTTTCTCTGACAGGAAATGTACTCTTTGCCTGACTTATATAACTGTAACCACTCTGTACATCACCTTTATAGGAACAATAAAAAAATCCAAAAATAACAGAAGAAATTGGAAAGGAAGTCACAGTGGTACAGCCTGAAAAGGACTTGACCGTTGAACAAGGAAGACCGGAGGACTGCAGGCAGCTTCTAGACGGTAGAAAATGCCCATGAGCCTCTAGAAAAGATATAGCCTTGCTATCACCCCTGATTTTGGCCAAATAAGACCTGCATCAGACATCTAAACTACAGAAATCCATTAGACTAAATTGATATTATTTTTTGTGTGTCCGTTTTTAGGATTGAACTCAAGGCCTGGGAGCTATTCCTGAACTATTATGCCCAAAGTTAGCACTCTACCACTTGAGTCATTGCTCCACTTCCAGGTTTTCTGTGATAAATTTGAGATAAAAGTCTCATAGACTTTCCTGTCCAGGCTGGCCTTAAACTCCAATCCTCAGATATTAGCCTCCCAAATAACTAGGATTACAGGCACATGCCACCATCACTTAGCTCAATACTGACATTGTTTTTAAACCACTCAGTCTGTAGTGTTTGTGAGGGAAACAATAAAAAAGTAACATACTCAGGAAAAACAGGCAGAAACATGAAACCCAGGAGCAAGACTGGCAGAGAAAAACCCATGGACATTAGAGTTGCCATAATTAAGATATGCCAAGAACCACAGGGAAGTTAAAGGAAATAAGAATGCACAATAAAACTAAACACACAAAAACAAAAGAAAAAAATCTCATCCTCTTCTGCCTGTGTAGTAATCCCTGACTTCTATTCTCAGCTCACCACTCCCCGCAAATCCCCACCACTGACAATATCCAAGGACCACCAAGGGCAAAAATCACATCACTCTCCAGCTTCAAATTCTCCCCAAATGCCCCATGTGTTTCATAACAGAGTCTAAAAGTACTTGCAAGATGTCTTGTGCTCACAAACAATGCTCCAAGCTTATGCTTTCCTACTTCCTCCATGTTCCAAAGTACACTCACCATTCTAGACATGCAGACTCTCCAGGGTTCCATTCTTCATATCTATACATGTCCATCCATGCCCTGGGCCTACTTTTGCAATGTTTCTTCTGGTCAGCTCCCAACCTCATTTCTGCCTATCTCTGTATTGTATATTCCCTCCTTACTACAAAGCTGCTCTTAAGGATAGAGTCTGTAGCTTTAAGATTCAGCTTTCAGTCAATAGTACTCCACACCCACCCTGCCCCCAATGAGTAAGTGCTATCAGATGGCCTCTGGGACAAGGTCAAACTTGAAAGAGTCAAGGTTAGGAAGACAGAACTGGATGGTGACTAACAACACACTGGACAGAAGAGTGCAGAAAGACACAAGGTCTATGCATTAGTATTTATGTTAGCCATTAGCATGTATAGATACAGAACATTTGAAGTGTGGTTAGTGTGACCAAGGAACTGAACTTTAAATTTCCTTTTGTTTACTTGAATTTATATTAAAATAGACACAGGAGGTTAGTGGCTACTTGACTGGATAGCATAATTGGTGGAAAGGCAAGCTACACAATAATACAAACAAAACACAAAAACCTGAGGAAGGATGGGTTAAAAATTCAGAAACAGTATACTTTCATACTGGAATTTGACAACTAAATAAATAGGTGGAGATTGGTACAAACCAGGCTTCTACCCTGTTGGAATACAAAATTATAGACAAGCAAGGGAAGACAGCTAGAGTGATCTATGCAGTAATGGTACCCTGTACAACACAAGATTATTAATTCATGGTTAGCTTAATGTAGATAGAGATGATTGCAAATAGAAATAGTATATGCACATGTATATGCACAAATTAGTATAAATGCATATACTTCCTAGCTTTGTCAAATTGTGAGGACCTAGAAACTTCTGTGCTTCAGTTAACACTGAGCATTCTTTGCTCATTCTTCGATTAAAAGGAAATAGAACTTTTCAGATGCATTAGGCTTAAAGTAGGGAACAGAGAAGTACAAAAAAAATAGGCAGAAACATCTCATACTAGAAAGCAAATGAGTAGAAAAGTACACATATGTGTTTGTGTATATGCACATACATACACACACACATAAACTGAGAGCTGTTGATGGGAGAATAAACCTTACCTTCAGTAATGCACAAAAATGACTTCAACAATGTCAATGCCACACCCTCAAGGATATGGAACACGATTCCTATTCTTTATGTATGGACTAAGGATACAGTGTGATAAGGTAGGAAAATGAGTAACTGTTTAGCTGGAGAAACCTGACAAGAGCTGCTTCCAATCAGATCATGATAAACATAAGACAGTGACAAATCATGTTGACAGTAGGAGCACAGGAGGTGATATGACAAGAATGGCACTTGACCTCTTGGTCTTCCTCCTCAAACCCCTCACTCTGGTCTGGTTATGAGAATTACATCAGACAAAGCCTGAGGGAATGTCTATTAAAAGCATATAATTGATGCGCCCTGGAACTGACCATGTCATCAAAGGGAGGGAATCTCAGTAATTGTAGACAGAAATTTTAAACAGCATCGCAGGACCTACAGTGCCTCAGTGTACTATGGTATACCTGCTGGAACAAAAAAGAGGTATTAGCTAAAAACCAAAACAATCTGAGTCAAGTATGGCTTTCAATGAATAATAATGTACCAGTATTAGTCCATTAGTTCTGAGAAAATGTACCATGGTAATGTAGCATTTTCATAATAGAATAAACTGTGGGTTATCTCTTCACACTTCGTCTATAAATCTGAAATCGCATATTAAAAAAAAAAAACAAGAAAAGTCTAAAAGAACCAAAAGATAAATAAAAGATAGTGAAGGTTTTTTTTTTTTTCAGACTCCTGGTCATTGCACACTAATAGGGATAAGAAACCTTCTTTCTTCCAAGGGTCATTTGAATGTTGATGACATCATCAGAGGCAGGTGGGCACGGGCAGCCTTTGAGAAACATCATGTTCATCCTGTCATGTTTCAAGGTATCTCATGGACTATATATAGCCTGCAGGCCAGACAGTCACCCCATTCCTGCCGGATTCTTTACAGAAATCCTCACCTCCCTCAATCTTAATCTGCATTGTTTGAGGAAAACATTTCCCTGCAGTGGAGGGAGAGCACGTGATCCTGGTCCAGGCTATCCAAGTTTTCCATCTCCATGGATACAGTGATGGGTCCAGAAAGAGGCATGTGACTTAAACCATGTCCATCTCCAGTATGTTGGTTGGAGCTACTGGAGAAGAGATACTCTGTCCCCTGCCAGTATCACCAAGAGACTGGAATGAGGCTATTATTACAGGATGTTACTATCTCCTATTAGAGAAAGTGCCATGCCTGAGAACGGGTACCAACACAGAAGAAAACAGTATACAGTAAGAAAGAACTAAAGCTTGAGCAACAGCCTTTGAGCTCCAAGGTATCATATGCAAAGTGAATAGTAGCCCACAATTTGCAGTTGCTGAGCCAATACAGGTCATTTTCCTGAAGAAAGACTGAGTGGGAATTGCAGTCAATTGCAATCATGGGTCTTGATCAACACAAGTGGATCAGAGCAAGGCACGGGAAGGTATAAGAAAGACACAAGAGGACACCTAACTTCCCGCTCTCCAGGTTGTCACAGAGAACTTTTCCAGCAGTGAATGGATATTTAAGTAACTCCTCCACCTGTCTTTTGTGAATACTGGGAGGACCATGTGATAGATGATAACAGGGGAGAGAAATAAGAATGTAGGACTATACCACATCTCCATTCCAGTGGCCGGACTCATTCGCTCTGCCCTCACTCTTTGGCGTTGGTAGACTTTAGGCCATTTAAGGCAATAAGTATGACAACTCCACCAATTATACATGTCTTTGGGATCCCTATTCCTGAAGTTTCATCCTGAGGGTAGAAAGTAGGGTACTTGATTGTCATTATCAGCCAAAGCCACGCTTACTAATTGAACACAATCCATAGTAAAAGTGATACTTTGTCCTGCCACTGTCTGACATTTCTTCCTCATCCTCCTCTGAACTCAAAGTTTGAAGAGAGTGTGTGATTAATTCACACCTTTCAAATACTGACAGCCAATAGGGATAGGGTTGAAACATAGATAGGGCTTTTTAGAGACATGCCATGGTAGATGTCATTTTATGACTCTTAGACAATCCCTTACTTGTGGAAGGGAAAATAATGCCAAAGGTCTTGTAGTTCATTCTAAAACTCTAAGAGGGGTCAAGAACTCGTTTCTAAAAGGATAAGGGTTTTTTTGCCTTCATGAATATATGTATCAGACTAGCAGAAAGAATTCTTGATGTCTGTTCTGTTGCCCTGAAGGATGATGGAATAGAAGACATATGTATTATACTTTAAGGTAAATCAGATCTCCCCTTGCAGAAATTCTCCTTTGACAGAGCTCGAAAGAGATCTACCCAAGATGCTTTGCACGAGCCCATCCCTTGTGGCTCCTTCTGGGGACAGTAGCATCTCCCATTATTATGCAAGACTGGCTGTGAAACCAACTTGGTTAAAGCTTCCAAAGTTCCAAGCAAAACTAAGAATTATAATAAGGGAAAGCAGGAGTAAAGTCTGAGAGAGCTCACATTCCTTTTGCACAAATAACTTGTGCCATTATCTAAGTTTCTCAAGTCAGAATTTCTTCAGTAAATAATTCACAGTAATAGGCAGTGAGCTAGCTGTGAGAGGAAGTGGTGAATTATTTACAGTAGCAAAGGAATGTGAAACCTAACACAATCTGGGTGGAAAAGTAGGGATGTTGGGTCCAGGATAAACGAGACAAGCTCAAATGGAGGAGAGGATGGGAGTGAACAGATTCAATAATATTAGTGCATTTCTCATACAGCTAAAACCTGCTGGGCTTGGTCCCTGGGGCAATTTAGCAGCCGCAGCATAGAGTTCAAACAGCTAAAAAAAAATCAAGTAGCACTTGCTTTTATGCCTTGAACCCCATGTAGGGTACATTTAATTTAAATACTTATCCTGGATGTGTCTATCCTTGGGTGAGACTGGGAGAAGAAAGAGACCAAACTGCACTCAGAACTCATTTTAGTAACCAGGAGGAGGTAGACAATCTGAGAACATTCAAGATCATTTCACAATGCAATAACTTAAAACTATGGTATTCTTACTTTCATTCTCCCTGTGCCATATCATTTTATAACAATAATGACCCCATTATCTAGGTACCATTCTTGTCCTCATTTTTAAAATGAGAAAACTGAGTTTCTAAGAAATGCAATCACTTTATTGTGGGCACACAGCTAGAAAGTAGAGTCGGGACCCAAGCTCAAGTCTGGCTTTATCAGTCAAATGAAAAAAGAAGAAAATCCCCATCAACTCTACAAAATCTTCCAATAGCTCACATACATACAAACTATTAATCCCATAAAAAGATAGAGACCCAGTGTTACAGAAGGATACGGTACTGGCTCTGGGTTACTAGCAACCAGGCTAGAATGCTTATATCCTTGTCTGATAGTTACGTGACTCAGGTCAAGTTCTTCAACCACAGGAAACCTGTTTTCTTGTTGATCCATTCCATAAACCCTGGGCACCTGTCATGAGCAAGGCTGGTCAAGGCACAAGAAAAAAATGCAAGAGTGCCAGCACTCATGGAGATTGTGTTCTAGGGTGAATATCATGAAGACCAGGGTGAAAATGCCATAAACTAAACACATAAGCCTATGTAGTTTATTAGAAGGTTTTGCACGCTGTAGAGAAAAGGAAAGCAAGAAGAAAGAAGATGAAGGGCACTGAGGAATCTGGTTTTCAATATGGTGATCAAAGAAAGTCATATGTAAGCAGAGATTTGACGGAGGGAGCCCAAAATATATACATGCACGCGCGTGCGTGCATACACACACACACACACACACATACACAACTGGTGAGAGGATTTGGGGGAAAGAGCAGAGACAAAGATCCTTAGATAGAGGTAGGGAGGTAGTGAGAGCTTTCCTGTTGTGTGGAGAGCAGCAGGAGGCTAGACCAGCCAGAAGTGAGACAGTGAATGGAAGAAACTAATGAGAAAACAGAAAAAAGAAGTATGCATCACATATATAAATCCTATTCAAGTCCCCAAGCATGAAAGAGCCACATTCATTGTCCAAGAAAATTGGTGGGCAGAGGAAAAATGTGGATCCCCTTAAGCATTAGAAGGCCCATCTTGGGGTGAGGTGCTGAGCAGACCTTTGAGAGCTGAGTCTCCTCTCTCCAGGACAACCACAGTGTTCTGTGTTGGTGACAGCATTGGAGAAGGACAGTCCTGGCAGAGGCTCGCTGCTGAGAATAAGATGAGATGTGGGAAGCACCTGGCAGACATGGGGACCCAGGAAATGACAGCTATTATTACAGAGATCCTTTCTCAGGAAAAGATTATTTTCATCCCAGTTCCCACCCCAGTGGTCTGAAAGCAGGCTTTGTGATGAAAAAGGCTGAAACTTCCAGACAATTGGGCTTACCAATTTGGATTTCTTTACACCGTTCCATATATGAATTTAAAACAAAAAAGTGCCAATGATGGAAAGTTAAGGCTCCCAGCCAGGTAAAAAAATAAAAACAAAAATGGGAGCCAGAGCAGCTACAGCATGCCAGGAGGAATGTGACTGAGTGAGACACATGTGCTCTTTGCAGTTGTGACCTGCCACAAGTTCCCCTAACTCCCATCCAATCAGGAACCGCTTCCATATTCTATGTAGATAATGGGAAAACCAACCGTGAGAGTCTGTGCAGCACATGTCTACCCTTCAACCAATCAGAACACAAGAGCATACCCTAAATGGGAGGACACAAGGGTCCTATATGGAGTAGGGCCCCAGGGAAAGGACTGTGAACATTCATCAGAGGACTGCTCCTTGCATGAGGGGCCTGTTTCGCTGTTTCCCTGGTTTTTTAAATAAATCTGCTCTCTCTTCTTTAAGCCCTTTCCTGCTCTTCATTCTTTAATAGACATAAAAGATGAAACCAAACCCTAAATAGTACTACCTACAACTCTGGAGGAAAATGTGATATAAAATGAGAGTACCTTCTTTAAAAGGGGAGATAACTTTCATCAATAAGTTGCTTTGCTCTCTGGAATTGTTTTACTCAGAATAACAAGTCTCCAATCAGATTGGATTTCTATATCATGCCATTCTTTCTAACTCCCTCAATTTCCTGACACCTGAGAAAGAAAACAATAACAACCAGACAACCAAAATTCTCTTCTGGCTTCAGACTTGGTTTTTCTCTAAAAGAGAATTGACATTAGGATCTTTTTTGCATAGCTGGTTTCCAATGTGTCGAACTTGTCTAGGTAATTGCTTACGTTATAAACCAATGACAGCATGGAAATTTATGCACAGCCATAAATTGTATCAGCAACATTGGCCATGCTTCTTTCTGTAGAAACATGGTATTTGGGGCCATAAATACCTCACTTCATCTTCTAGTGGAGAGTGATGTCTTTACTCATTTCTATTCTTGCTGCATGAAACTGTTTAATGACATGATTTCTGACTGCTTTTATTTTTAATTAAGCAAAATGTTAAACTTTGGTGCTTCTGGATTGTTTTTATCACTGAAAATTTTGTAAAGTTGGTGGTTATGATATTGGGGTTTTTTTTGATTTTCGATCATTTTTAAAACTTAGTTGATAACATAGTACATTAAGGACAACAATCATTCATTATATGGCTTTTGTTTCAGTATCCTGGAGGTCCTTTCAATTAGCTTCATACTATATGGCCTTATATATCAAGGTTTTGCTCTATTGCAGATCTCTGCTAGTAGAGCCCAAGGTTTCTACTGGTTATGACAAATGAGGGAAACCATTGAGCCTAAGTTCCTTTGAGTCTGGCTTACTTCACTTAATATGATTTTTTCGTACTATGTTATCTTTCATCTCCTTTGCTGCCTCTTGGGTATCTCATATTGTTACAGTATCTCACTTTGTTATCTGATATATTGAATTTATTTGTATTTGGTTATTTGAAATTTGATAGGGAAGGGGGGAAAACCAAGACGGGGGGAGGGTGATGGGTACCAAGACATGTGAAAGGGTATCAATGTATGTGAATTAATGCATCTTCTATCTGGCAAATATCATGTAACCCTTTTATTAATTACAATAAAAAATTATTAAAAAAACTTAGTTGAAAATAACATTCACTGCTGTGTGTTACCCATTATGTTGGCTGCTGAAAATATAAAGGAGAAGAAACAGAGATCCTGCCTTCAGGATATTTCCAACCTATGGGGGGGCGGTGGGAAGAGGTCAATAGACCCTTTGATGCAGCAACATGATTTCTACTTTGGTGTTCTTTGTGAAGCAGGTGGAGCAAAAGAGCAGGAAGTCTACACTGGTGAGTTGGGGAAATGATCACAGAAGAGCTGCCACTTGGTATGAACCTAAACCAATAAATGGGAATTTCCCAGGCCAAAACAATGAATAGAAGAAAAGAATTGGGACTTCAAGAGAGGAAGTAGCTTAGGCAAGAGGAAATAAAAAAGGAATTGGGGCCCGAGTCTTATAAAGAGGTGAACAAATATTCCTGACACTTGGAACAAGATCACCTTGTTGGAATTCATGTAAGATGCAAGAAGATTGCAAGTCACCAAAGTTCTATTGTGACCCAAGGATCAGCTGATTTTCTGTGGAACCCTTTGCATGTGCCAGATGCTAAGCATTCAGAAATGAGTAAGTCAGGGTATCTACCTTTAAGAGGTTCATGGTCTTGTGATCTGTGATGCAATTCTAGTAACACAGAGGATTTTTGTTTCCTACTTAGTAGATCAGAGAGAAGGAACGAAAGAGAGGAAAAGAATTGTTCTGTTCCCATTACAGCAATTTATTTACCTGTTGAGAGCTTCTGTCTATCCATCTTAAAACATGGGCCACTATATCCATTTCCAAGAAGAGGCAGATGCTCAACAAATATTGTCTGTCCATTGTGATGATGTAGACATGAATGACCACAAAGGCTCATGTCTTGAAGCCTTGGTCTCCAGGTACTGATGCTATTGAAAAGTGATTGGATCATGAAAACATCAAGCTAGTCAATAAACTAATCCCTTGATGAAGTCATCATTGAACGGATTTGTAGGAGCTGATTGAAACTGTACAAGAAGGTCTTAAGTGAAGGAAGTAAGCCACTTGGAACTGTGCTATGGGTGAGTATATCTTGTGCCTGGTCTCTTCCTCTCTCTGTCTCTTTCCATTTCCCGGCTGCCATGAGGAGAGCTGTTCTCCTTCACAATGTCCTCTACTACTCCTGTTCCATGAGGATCTGCCACACCACAGGTCTACAGCATCGGAGCCAGCCACTATGGGTTAACATCTCTGAACTTGTGAACAAAAATAAATCCTCTCTCCCTTGTGTTGTTTTCTCTGGGACTTTGTCACACTGATGAAAAGTAACTAACATATGTATTATATAAAAAAGAAGTATTTTCATATTTTAAATGGAAAATACAATGACAACTCAATTTGCTCTAATTTGGTATTAAAAAGTGAGAAAGAGAGGGGAAGGAGAGAGGGAGAGAATTAATAATCTTGCCTCTTCCATTATTTTTTCTCTACCTAGCCTGACTAGTAGCAGGGAAAGCCACTATACATGAGAAACAGTGAACATTAAACCAGGATTTAATAGTAAATCCAGATAGTGTCAAGAAGAGGAGAGGACTATGTGCTCTTATCCTGTATCTCCTAGAATCTAAGAAAATGTTTCCAATCCAAAGCCAGCACTCTAAAAGGAAACATGTGGTCTGAAAATTAGAATCTACCTTAACCAACTATATAAAGATGTGGTTTTTGACATTAAATATTGAACCTGTCCAGTAGATACAATACATTAAGATGCTGCAGAAACTAAGAAGGTTGAAGCCTATGTACAAAGTCACTCATGAAGATGTGATTTCTGTCATCAGGCACTAAAAACGCCATCTCAGATACAAGAAATGTATTGGTTTGCAGAGCTCCAGAAAAATACATAAAGCACCATGGAGGGGGAATTTCAGCTTAACTCTCTTCTGGAGCAGTATCTCCCATTGAGTTGTCTGTCAAGGGTGTGTTCTGGTACAAGGCAGTGCATTCTGCAGAATAAATGGCCAGTGGACAGGATGATCTTTCAATTCTCGATTTCTCTCACAGATACCTAGTTTTCATCTGGGTAATATGCCTCGCTTCGTTGACCTTCCCTTCCTTCCTCCATGTGGAACTGGTGAAGTGACCATCTATACTACTCGTGCTCTGTACCCTGATCCTCATTCCTGGTGGAGAGGCCTTCATGGGAGGTGGAGCCACCTGCATCCCTCTCAAAGAAGAAACTTGAATCTTAAGCAAAGGATCGCCAAGCCAGAGGTATTTACCACTGTGTAGTCAAGTAGCATCAAGCCACAGAACCAAGTCCCATGTTTTTAATGCTGAAAAATGTCCTGACATGACTGGTTTCCTTTCCTCTCTGCTAGGTTGCTCAGCAAATATTTTCATCCTGAGAGTTACCCTAAATCCTTTAAATATAACCCTCCTCCATTCCTTACACAAGTAGAATACTGCTTGTAAAAAAAAAAAGTCAAAGCTGGTGCAATGGTTCACACCTGTAATCGCAGGAAGCTGAGATCTGAGGATCAAGGTTTAAAGCCGGCCCGGGCACCAAAGTACCTGAGACTCTTACTCCAAATACACCTCTAGAAAATGGGAAATGGGGCTTGGCTCAAGGTGAAGAGCTCAGGGATGGTGCCCAGGCAGGGTTCAAACCCCATGACCTACTAAAGAAAAATTTTTAAAGAGGATTGCTGCATCTAGGGGGTCTGTGTTATGATTTAGATATCAAATACCCACCTAAAAGAGTCACATGTTTGAGTTTTGATTTCTCAGTGCAAGCAGTGTTCAGAGGTAGGGTCTTTGGGAAGTGACTGAATCACGTGGACTCTGCTTTTATCAATAGATTAACCCATTGCGGAGTTCGTAATATGATGGCTTTGTTGGGAGGGGATGGAAAGTGAGATGTAGGGCTTCTGTCATTCTCCTTTCTGCTGCTGTTACCACTACGTGTGCCACCATGATGTTCTGTCCCATGTCAATCCCAAAGAGACTGGGCAAACGGACCAGGGGCTGAGAGCCAAAATAAATCCCTCTCCCTTTTTAAATCATTTATCTTGAGTATCTGTTACAACAATAGAAAGTCTAACAGGTCTAATAAGGAAGCCTGCCATGTATAGCCTAGTATGGCCTCCCAACCCCTTACCAGATACCAAATAATTACCAGCATCCCCTAATCCATCCACTGTAGTGTCCATTTAGCAAAGACTAAGGACTTAGAAAGGAGGCATGATTTCAGGAAGTGTGTACGCTCCTCCTTCAAGCAACTATCCCTCCTTACTCTCTCTCTCTCCCTCCCTATCTCTTTCTCCCCCCTCTCCTTATGATCTACATTTTCAAATGAGAAATGGAGCAATCTAGTTAAGAAAGGTATAGAAAGAAAGAAAAGAATCTTAGAAGAAGAAAAAGAAAGAAGCCAGAAGAGAGAAGAGTAGGAATCTGTGTGCTTTGCCAGAGTAATCACCCCTCAAATGGCCTCTGCAACTGCTAAAATGCAGCCGGATCCAACTAATTACCAATTACCAGGCTGTCAAGCCATAAAAACTAAACTTTCCCACCCCTGGCTGCTTGTCTGTACAAGGGAGTTATAACAGGCTAGTGCCAAAACCTCTCAATCACTGGTGCTCAAAATAGAAGCCATTAACTTAGCAGAGACTATGTGGCAACCTTTCAAATGGCCGTGATATGACCCCTAAAGCTAAGTGGGGAGGGTCTCTCCGAAAGACTTCACCTTTCTACAGTCCTCAGCTTAGTGAGGCTCTAAGACAATGGGGTGGGAGTTCCAGAAGTCAAGCAAATGATTCCTCCAATCCTAACCCTCCCTAATGAGTCAGAAAGGGAGAGTGAGTTGCATGGTAGAAAAAGGGTTCAGTCACATAGGTCTGGTTTCAAACCCATCTCTTACTGCTGACCAGCCAGAAGCTGAAGTCAATATCCATGGTTTGGAGCTACTACTCAAAATTCATTTCCATTTCCTTTTCCCCACTACTTTGCTTTTATTCTTTCATCACCGTGGAAAATAGTATGGACATGGTGCTAGGTCACCGTGATGGAGTTCTGAATGTCCTGCAATGTTCACATTCATTCTGCACCACAACCCTCCCAACCTCCAGCCTTCTTGGCAGAAAGTCCTGCGAATTGGGGGTAAAGGAGGAGCGGGGAGAGAAAGAAAGAAAATATTTCAATTATCTGAGCTGAGAAACTCGCATAGTTTTACAGAAATACTCAGAGTGATTTTCGCCCTATTTTTAACACCGAACTACACAAGAGCATGGTCTTGTAAATCAAGAGAATCTTGCATGAGCTCTTGGTCAGAGCCTCCCCAGCGTGATTCACTAATTTACAAAATATCCCTCCTGGCTGAATGACAGGCAGCATTTGAGGAATGCCAGCAAAACAATATTTCTGGGTTATGAGAACTTCAAGTTCAAGGTGCATTTATGACATAAGCACCTACTCCTTCTAATCTACTAATGTAGACAGAAAGCATTGCCTGATATATTTTTTTTACTTTATTAAGCATTAAAGCCATTGGTGCTTTATTGAATATAGCTTTAATTTCTTCCTTATGTGATACTTAAGGGATGTTTTATTTTTTAAATTTTGTGTAAGGTATATTATCTATAAATTTTATGCAAAAGGCACAATAAAAATATCTGGAACACACAAGCCCAGTTTCTCAGGAAAACACTATGGGATGGGCATCTGCCTACAGGAAAACACACTGGACAGTGGCACTGGGGGAAAGCTGTAGGGGACCAAGGAGGAGGGTGAAGCCAGGCTGTGACTCAATCATTGGCCTTGACTCCCCACAGGGAGCATGGGAAGGGGAGACACAATGTCCCAGTGGGATTGGTGGTAAGTAGGGCAGCCATACTTCCTCCCCTGTTTATCAGATCCAACTGGTCTACCTGCTGCAGATGAAACACAGTAAACTGAGCTACGGTGCATGGCATATGGCACCTGTTGGATAATTGTGTCTCCTTTTTAATTTTTAATTTTTTGCCAGTCCTGGACACTATTCTTGGGCTTCCTCAAGGCTAACTCACTATCACTTGAGCCACAGCACCACTTCTGGCTTTTGCTGTAAATGTGGTACTGAGGAATTGAACCCAGGACTTCGTGAATGCTAGGCGAGCACTCTACCACTAGGCCAAACTCCTGGCCCCAGTTGTATCTGCTTTACTTGATATAACCCAGGCTCTTTCTTCAGTTCTTTCCCTAGGCAATTTCAGCCCACTAACTAACCAATTTATCCCAGTCAAGCATCCACCACTGTAACCCCACTGCAATGAAATAGGCCCCTTTGCCCAAGGTAAGAATATGCAGGGGTACTTCAAATGATAAACAAAATAATCTGTACACTTTCAGATAGCAGTGTTGGTTGAGATCATATAGGCAAGAAAGGCAAACTACCCCCAAATGAAAATCCAGTCAAGATGAACCACAGCTCTTTTAAAGGCAAAAGGTATCCAATGTAATCAGCTTACTACAGAAGCCACCAAGATTCTGGTTGTCTCCTCCAGAAATGATGCCATGACTGTGATCTACTTGGCTCTTTGTTTCAAATGGAGCAAACGTTTACAGCCTCTATCTTCATCACAGTAGTTACAAAGTCATTAGTATAGTAATGGTATGCTGGCTGGCCCACCCGGACAAGTTACTCTGTCTACATCCTTGTAACACAGCTGTGAGTACCAACTCAAGGCTGCCAAGGTTTCCTAACATGAGGCCAACAAGTTAAAGTGGTATACCCAAGAGTAAGATACTCTATTTCCTGAATTCCCCCACCCACCCTCTGGTAGACCATTATCCACCCTTTATTTTGAAGAGGATGGTCCAGAACACTGAGCTCCTAAGAAGCTGATTGGCGTGAGTCCTCTGAAACTTTACTGTGCTTTTTCACCTTCTAGAATGTATTAGTCTTGCCATGGTTTACAACATACTTGCTCTCTCTTATTCCTCATCTGTTATGGTATGAAAAATGAAATATCCACACACCCTCTCTCCATCCCCCAGCCAGTGTACATATTGAAGCTTTGGTCTCAGTTGGCGGTGTTGAGAAGTGGTTGCATCAAGAAGGTTTTGATCTTTAGACACATATGACTGAGTCTTTTCCTCTACTTAAACTACACGTAACTTATCATCTTCTGTCCACTGTTTCCTACACAGTGTCTTATTCATCTGTCCCCTTACAAGCAGTTTCATTTTAAACCACATAGTCTTAGGTGGGTTACTACATTGTTACAAAATAAAGACTCAGTGTGTCCAATCATTCCCTTTCTTCTCTCCAGATTAGATTTTGAAAATGGCTTTGTTTTGCTGTCATCCCCTTTAACAAAAGTCATGAACAGTCCACATTCCTTCCTTAGTAAAGTCTAACAACTCAGCGCAAGATTCGCATTCATGCACACAGCTTTCCAAAGCTTTCGACTTACATTCTATAACATAGACGTGCCATCACATAAATGTTTGTCCTCTCACAGATATTTCACCTCTCCTCACCTCTTATTTAAATAGATTTCAGTTTTGCTTTCTATTGAGAAAATCTATCCTTTACCATTTCAACACAATGTTGCTATGTTACTATTAAAGATAAAGAGGGGTCTGACCTAATAGACTCATCCATTGATGAATTCAAAATTTATTGGCATATACAAATGGTAGAAAAGAGAAGTTAGGACCTAGTTAAAGGAAATGGATCTGCGGAACATGCCTGGAAGGGTATACCTGGCCATTGACCCTTTTTATTCACTCTACTGTCAGCCTCTTCCAAAACACACACTCTTGCCACCATGGATATCCTGTCTCAGCTCAGGCCCCAATCAGTAGACCCAGAAGACCTGCGTTGAAACCTCTGAAGTGAGGAGCCAAAGTCAAGCTTTACTCCTTTAAGCTGCCATTCATGGATATTTTGTTACATTGCTAAGAGACAATCACAGTAGGTCTGCAAAAAAGCAGGGGTATGATATTCTAAAGAAGTCCCCATCTAAGTCATTCATTCCCACACTTCCCCAGCCTGGGACTGGCCTTGGCATAAGACTTGCCTGGACAGAAAATATTATCTTCCTTGGGGCTCTGTGTGTTTTAAGTCTCTGAACTCATATTGTTTTCTGCCTTCCTGCTAATAAAGGGGCTTCATATGCTTCCAAAGAAGTCCAGTGGGTTTCAGTGGGTGAACATTCACCCTTGCCCTTGTTGGGAGTTGAAATGGAATGTTGTGATATCATTCCAAATCAAGAGTAAACAAAATCAGTCTGTGTAAAAGAAAGGAACCGACGGAGTACATTGTTCATGGACAACACACGGTGCCTGGTACAGAATATGCTTTCCTCTACTTGCTCTTCTGCAAAACCCTCTGAGGTCCACATTGTTATTAATACCAGATTCAAAAAAAAAAAGGGAAGGAAGCTGGAGCCCAGAGAGATCAAGTAAGAAGCAGAAGGTCCCAAGAACGCTACACGTAAGAGGCAGTCAGGCTGTGTCCAAAGCTCATGTTCTTTGAACTATATAACAGAACTTTCCAGATGCATTCATCCTGAGCTTGCAATTTAGGAACCACTTCTAGGGGACACCCATGAAAAGGCATTACCAACCTGGAAGGATGAATGAGAGCACACGAGGCAGAACGGGTCGGAAGATAAAGCAATCGTAGCAAAAGCAAAATCCCAAAGTACACAAGATTAAAGAAAAGCTCAGTATGGCATCCAGACCAAGCACAGAAAGGGAAGAGAAACTAGTAACCCTAGCCCAAGTCTGGACAGAACCACTGGAGACACTGGAGACTTCCATCCACTTGCGCGTGCAGTGCCTGCTTCCATTAATGCCAATAAACACACATGGCAACGAGAAACCTGCTTCTTGGATGGATTCCCCCTTGACTGACATCTGCTACTACTAGCCATATATTATGGGTGGGACATCCAGAGGAGGCTCGATGGTCTCAGCAGCAAAACATACCAACAGTGGCTCCCACACAGAAGCCACATCAATGTGCATCTCATGGGTCAATCCACAAACTCACTTTTCCAGTCAGATGGATCCCTCTGCCCCATTTTAGGGACAAATATGGACACCCAAAGACAGGATTAAACTGCCCAAGATGATGTAGACAGTAAGTAGGGAGTTATGCTGGAGATTGGCGCTTTGTGCAACAGATTCAGAATGTCTGTGGGCTCTGATGGCAGGAAGGCTTTGGTAAATTTTGATAGTGACATGGAAGTTTCTAGAGCAGGGTATCACTACAAGAAACTTTGGAGAGAAAGAGAACACACCCAGAGAAGAAAATCAAGCAGTGCAGCTGCTATGTGCCCACAGGCCTCCCGGGTGTTTGACAAGACCTCCCGCCACTCTGCAGCCCTGCATGTGCAGAGGCGTTCTGCTTCATCCACTTGGGCTCTCTATTTACCTAACTTTCATGGTGAGCCAGTAAACTATTGAGCCCCCTGCCGGGGTACAAGACACTGTGACAGATGGCCATGTCCGGCTGGGGAATAAAGCTGTACATTTTGCCAATAGAACTAACCCGGAAAGCAGGGAAGGTTGTCTGCTGGTGGGTTTGTTGGCAATGCAGGACAGCTATGTTTCCCAACAACGGCATGGAGAGGCCTCGCCACCTCTCAGGAACATGAGGCATGGTTCCAACAAGCCCCGCTGGCAATTACAGCATGCTCAGCAGAAATGTACAAGGGTGGGCGCACGGCCTGGTGGCCAAGCAGGTGACATAAATGAAGACAAAGTGAAAAAGAAAATTTCACTGTTTACCTCCTAGCTGTGGGATGGAGTGTGAAAGCTAGTGACTCATTCCTCATATCAGACAAAGCTGTGACTTTGGCTGAACTCCACGAGACGAGGAAAGAGGATGGAAGGACCAGACTCAGACTGAGGTGCACACTGGATGGTTTCCATCTTTTCCCAGGTTTTGGAAGTCCAATCTCATTCATCTGCCAGCTGAACAAACCTGTCAAATGCACCATATCCCTCACGGAGATAATTCACTACGTAGTTGACCACATAGAGTAGCAATGATCTAATTACCTATGTTGTAATTATTAATTTAAGGAGCATTACTTTGGATTGTCCAATGCTCTTTTGCTGTTTATAAACTCGTCACTGTTTTCCAGGTCTCAATGACTTTTGAGGGCTCTTAAATAGCTTATGCATACCAGGCCTTGAGCTCAGATCTTTCACCAGCAGTGGTATGATCTCAAATAGGTCACCTAACTGTGCCTCAGTTTCTTCATCTGTAACACTGGGAGAAGAATGCCTACAGGATTGTTGTGAGAAGGTGGTATGGAAGAGTCACACACTGACCTTGCCTTTGGTTGAACTTTGTGGGTTCTGGGAAAGCCACATACAATGGGAGGAAGGAGAAGCAGCCACCGTTAACTCCAGCTTTCTTAGAGTTGTGCATGGCTCTGAAAGCCTTTGGGGCATGACACCCCCAGAAGTGCTGAGCCACATTCTCCTCTGGAATAGGAGGCCACACTATCCCATATTGTCCCTGGGCCCCTGAGGCCTTCTTTGGTGACAAAGGTAAATCAGGTTTCTACAAGGCTGGAAGGTTAGGGCAGTAAAATTAATGGCATGATTTTTTGTTTGTAATTTTTTTTTGGCCTGTCCTGGGGCTTGAACTTGAAGCCTAAGCAATGTCCCTGAGATTTTTTACTCAAGGATAGTGTTCTGCCACTTGAAACCATGGCTCCAGTTCTGGCATTTCAGGTGGCTAATGAGCAATAAGTCTCACGGACTTTCTTGCCCAGGCTGACTTGGAATGGTGATCCTCAGATCTCAGCCTCCCAAGTAGCTAGAAATTCAGGCATGAGCTGCTCACATCTGGATGGAACACAGATTTTAAAGGAGGGTTGTGAAAACAAATTAGTATTTATCTCACATCATGAAGGTCATTTCCCACCCCTGTGGTAACAAGGCAAGAAGCAATGATCTCAAAACCTCCAGACATGAAGTCTTAGAGGACAAGGACAGAAATGTCACTTTGCATCACCTGGAGACTCTGTAAGTCCAAATGGCACAGCTGATTAAGAAGTCAATGACAGGCTGTAACTGCACCACAAGATACTGCACCACAAGATACAGTCACTCACAGTGGGCCACAGGCAGAAAAAGGAAACAGATTAAAAAGAACTGCCAAGAAAAGGTAAGCATGCACACAGAAATACTCACATATGTCAGTTTGCACTTACATATTAATATCCACATATGGCTTGAAACAGAACGGGATAAAGTAGAGCTCTTCTCCAGATCATCTAAACTGATTATTCCTCTAATCACTTCAGATGGCCAAACATCGGCCATAATAAATAACCTACGTGGGTCACAGTCTAAGTGAAAGTGAAAGAGAAAGGGATAATCACTAATAGTCTCTATACACAGATATGTGCCTTAGATAATTCTTTTTTTTTTTCACCTGTCTCAAAAGCTTTTGCAATTTGCTCAAGATTGTAATTCTACTTAGCGGTAAAATAACACTTGACAGCTAACATGATCCAAGGCTCAAATCTTTTTCTCCAAGAGTCTGTGTCTCTGAATAGCTGGAAAATACATCTTTTGTTTCTTTTCTTAATCTTAATTTAGCTATTAAGTACTATACTAAGTACTTTCAAACTTCCTGCTAGGTTTAATCATTCCTCAAAACACAATGAATTGAATATTCAACCTTCCATTTCATAGGAAAACTGAGGTTCCAAGATAGGATATCATTTGACCAGGATCCATAAATGACTGAGCTGAACTGGAACCCTGGACTCTCTGGTTTCATTTCCTGTGTTGGCTCTGCCTGGACAACTATCCATGTTGTCTGACACATGAACAACTCAATGTCCCTCGGGGCCAGAGTTTTGTGCTGATGATGAGACAAAAATCCAGGAAAGCAGACTTCCCTACTGGCACAAGTGTGTTTCTGCACTGTGACCTCCACACAGACCTAGGAGGTAACTTTTCACCTGCATAAGCTGCATGGAAGAGGAGAAGGTGACCACTGGGGAGATCCTAAGATTAATGACAAAGCCAGAACCATATCCAAGTCAGACAATTGCCAACTTCCTGAAGAAAAAGAAGGTGATATATTTTTAAGTTTTAAGGGGGCTTTGTTTAAAAATAAACCCAGTGAAAGTCATCCTTTTACTCATGCTCCTCCACCTCATTCTAGGAAGAGGCGGAAGGCAAGGGACTGTAATTGATCCAGGCAACTGCTAAATAAAGTGACACTGGTGGCAGCTTCCACCCCTAAGCAAGGTGAAAGTCAGAATTTAATATGAGTGGGTGAAAATACAGCCACAAAAATAGACTGTAACTTGGCCTGGCAAAGGTCATACATAAAGCAACAACTCCACATTAATGGAGCTGCGTCTCTCCATCCAAAATCTAATGGGGAGAGGCAGGTAAGGAACATCTCTGACTAGCTTTTGAGTGATGTCTTGGAAATGGTTCGTAACAACCATGAATTTCAATTTGGCTCAGTAATTCTGTCCAAAGCAGAATCTAGTAGGGGAATAATCAGGACATCAGATTGCAGCGAACTTTAGAAGACTATAAAGGAATGATGTGGATGCTAATCAATAAGTGGATAATCTCCAATGTTTTGGTCATGCCCGGAATTCCAGCCCTCCAGAGATGAGCAGGGAGCAGTGATAAAGAGAATGTCTGAACTAAGACAAACTGAAAAATAAAAATGAATAACCAAAGGGATGTTGAATGGGATCAGCAGTTATTCTTTGGGGAAGTTTACGTAATGCTATTTTTTTTTTGTTGATTGTGGGGCTTAGACTCTGGGCCTGGGCACTGTCCATGAGCTCTGCAGCCCAAGGGCTACAGCCCATCCCTGAGTTCTTCAGCTCAAGACAACTGCCCTAACCCTTGTGCCACAGTGCAGCCACTTCCTGTTTTCTAGTGGTTATTTGGAGATGAGAGTCTGGAGGTCTTTAGTGTCAGGGCTGGCTTTAAAACTATGATACTCACATCTCAGCCTCCTGAGTAGCTAGGATTAGAGGCGTGAGCCACCTTTCCCAGCTGTAATGCTAATTTTAACATTAGTGTCATTTTATAATCCCACATGAACATATAGGTTCCAAGAAGTACCTTAGTAAAAGACTGAAAAATACAGAGGTTCCCTGTCCATTTTCAGTCCGGGAATTAGTCCCTTCTGATCTCTAAAGGTTCAGCTATTTTTCCTCTACCCCTAAAGCTGCCTCCTCCCCACACTTTTCCTTGGGGGAACCTTTCTCATAAGACCTGATTAGGGAGTAGGTCATCTGCTCTCCAGTGCTCTTCCATGCTGAGTCTAAAAGAAATCACAGAGTTTGCTTGTTCACTTTATTTGTTTTGGTTTTAGAGGTTTGGAAAATAACCACCAAAGAGAAAATAGATGACAAGAATAAAATACCCCATTTAGGAAAAGTACAGTCTCCTTACCTCTAAGGTCCTTTCTCATCTATGGCCAAAGGATAGGCCAGCAGGGGGCAGTGTGGTGCAGCCAAGGAAGCTATAGCTTCCATCATGAGGCAGGGCTGGAATCTCAGGATAGTGTTGAAAGCAAACAGCCTTGTCTCATTCCTGATTTTAGAGGACATTATTTCTGGGGAAAATTTGTTTCCTTTCTGCTTTTCCACTCCATCCAAGCTTCCATTCTGTTGGCTATGCCATCTGTGTCAAGGTGTGTCCCCCACACACATTCAATGCACTGACTGTCCTTGACAGACATCCTGACAGACACCTGGAGAAATGAGCTTTAGCAATTCTCCAGGCATCTCTCGATCCACTCAAGTTGCTAATCAAAACTAACAATGGGGGGGGGGGCGCTCATGCCTGTAATCCTAGCTACTCAGGAGGATGAGATCTGAGGATTGTGTTTCCAAGCCAGCCCAGGCAACAAAGTCATGAGACTCTTACCTCCCATTAGCCACCAGAAAACCAGAAATGGAACTGTGGCTCAAAATGGTAGAGTGCTAGCCTTGAGCAAAAGAGCCCAGAGACAGCGCCCTTAGTTCAAGCCCCATGGCTGACAACAACCACAAAATTAAAACTAACCATGGATTCTAGGTTCCTTTTTCCCCTATAAATGTCCAACTACTTCTCCATTATTTCTTGAAAAGTCTCAATTCTACATGAAGCTGGAAAGACAAAAGGAACCAAACTAGCTGAGACAGTTTTGCAAAGAAAGAAGAAGGTGAGAAGGTTTGTTTTACTCAATTTCAAGATGCACAGTGTAGCTACAATAAGTAAAGTTTCCTGAAGAGGAAAATATACCTGGACCAATAAAATAGATAGAGATCCCAGAAATTGTCTTAGTCAAGCATGGCTAACTGGTTTTTGATAAGGGTATACAAGTAATCCGAGAGAGGGGAGGGGGGAATCTAAATCTTATGCACTCTACAAAATCACAAAAAATATTCACTCAAAGTGGATTGGATTATAGATTTAAACTATAAATCCCACAGCATTAAACATAGGAAAAACTCTTCAGATCTAGAATTTGGGCAAGTGTTCTTTATAACATCAAAACCACAATCAATAAAAAGAAAAATAGATCAATAGAAATTGACCTATTCAAGATTTAAAAATCTGTCTTGGACCACCAATCCAGATGCCCCTCAGTAGATGAATGAATCAAGAAGATGTGGTATTTATACACAATGGAATTCTATGCTGCCATCAGAAAGATGACATGGTTCCATTTGTAAGGAAATGGAAAGACCTGGAAAAAAATCATGTCAAGGAAAGCAAGTCAGATACAGAAATGTAGGCTCCATATTTTCCCTCATTTGTAATAATTAGTATACATCTAGGATTCTCCTAGTAGAGGATCACAATACCTCAAAACCTATGTACATATGGCAATTTAGGATGAGACTAAGTGAAATGAACTCCAGGATATGGAAACTAAAGGTTTATGTTTGTGATAAGTTATTTCTCTTCTCTTTCTCCCCTCCCCCCTTATGGTTTATCTCATGTTGTGACTGTATCTGACTTTGGTACCTAGTATTTTGCATGTATGTTTATTTGTTTATTTGAAATAGGAAAGGGAAAGCTGGGCATGGTGGCTCATGCCTGTAACCCTAGCTACTCAGGAGGCTGAAATCTGAGGATCACAGTTCAAAATCAGCCCGGGCACTAAAGAACCTGAGACTCTTATCTCCAATAAATCACTAGAAAATGGGAAGTGGGGCTGTGGCTCAAGTGTAGGGTGGTAGCCTTGAGCTGAAGAGCTCAGGGACAGTGCCCAGGCCCAGCGTTCAAGCCTCATGACCCACCAAAAAAAGAAAAAAATCACAGAAAAAGAAAAATAAAAACAGAAAAAAAGAAAGAGAGAGAGAGAGAGAGAAGGAAAGATAGAGAGAGAGAAGGAAGGAAGGAAAGAAAGAAAGAAAGAGAGAGAAGGAAAGAAAGAGAGAGAGAAGGAAGGAAGGAAGGAAGGAAGGAAGGAAGGAAGGAAGGAAGGAAAGAAAGAGAGAGAGAGAGAAGGAAAGAAAAAGAGAGAGAAGGAAGGAAGGAAGGAAGGAAGGAAAGAAAAAGAAAGAAAGAGAAAGAAAGAAAGGGGCCTGGAGTTGGCCTAGTGGTTAAAGTGCTTGCCTAGCATCATGAAGACCCGGGTTCCATTCCTCAGTACCACATACATAGAAAAAAGCCAAAAGTGGTGCTGTGGCTCAAGTGGTAGAGCTCTAGCCTTGAGAAAGTCCAAGGATAGTGTTCAGGCCCTGAGCTCAAGCCCAGGATTGGAGAAAGAAAGAAAAGAAAGAAAGAGAAAGAGACAGAGAGAGAGAGAGAGAGAGAGAGAGAGAGAGAGAGAGAGAGAGAGAGAGAGAGAGAGAGAGAGAGAAGAGAAAGAAGAAAGGAAGGAAGGGAGAGAGAGAGAGAAAGAGAGAGAGAGACTGAGAGAGAGAAGGAAAGGGAAAGGAAGGAGAAAACAAGATGATTGGGAGAGGTGATGGGAGGGAAAGTAAGAAAAACATGGGAAAGGGTATCAATGTTCAAGAAGTAATGTACCCACTACATGACAAATGTAACTGTCACCCCTCTATACATCACCCCAACAATAAAATACAATATAAATAAATAAATGAACAAATAAATATCTTGGTAACTTTTCAAAGTGAAAACTTACTCTCAAGACAATCAAATATGTGAAACCCCACCAATAAGTGCAGTGTTGTTATAGTGATAATGTGATTGTATTCCAATGACTACTCCACATCTGATCAACTTAACTAACACTGAAATTAACTAGAATCCTAGTGAGAAATCCACATGGTCAGCCACACATATTGGAAATGCTGGTGGTGGCCTGGAATCTTCCTCATTCAGTCTCCACCACTTACTGGATATCTCTCTGGGCATTCCTATAAATGTCACAAATGGTAGCAACACAGGTGCCTTGCTCAGCCTTGAATCTTTAGCACCCAGGACAGCACCTGGTACCAAATGACATCTCAATAAATAATTGAGGAGCAGAAGTGTTTTCCTCTTCTTGAAACTGCTTTCCTTCTATTGAAAAAAATTAGTCTTTTTTTTTTTAAGATTCTAAGACTTTCTATTTGCCACCTGTTGCCTGCAGGAAATTGGCATTTTCAAAAGCCACATTTACATATGAAATCAACACGATTAACACATTTATTAGTTTATCCATGCAAAGGAAGTATAATCACAATAGGGGAAATGACAAAGGAAGTTTTCTAACCATAACTGACTTGGAGCGTCCCAATAGGCTTCCTGAGCTACCATCAGGAGAAAGGACCATAGGATTGGTTCTGAAGGTAACCGGGGCCTTCTGCCCCCTGCTGGGAGAGTCGCAATCAGATCCATTTCTCTCTTCTTTCCTTTCATACTTTTAATCATTTCCCATTTCTTTCTTTCCTAATGCAATAAGTAAAATTGATCACACACACACACACACACACACACACACACACACTCAGAATTGCAGAACTAAACCAATCTGCAGATCTTCAGTCTCATTAAACTGACAGAAACTGATGCCTAGTCAGCAGGGCTGAGTCCTTCAACTTGCATCTCGGATCAACAGTAGAGTTGGAAGGAAAACCATCATGAATCTCTAGCAACAAGCTTTATAGCACAGTTACTCCGAGAATCTCAGGGGTTCATCTGAGAGAGAGGAGCAGTAATATGATACACAAACTAAATCTGCAATGCCCTGTATTCAGGGCACTCCTAAGTTCAAGTCCAAATGGAAATGGATAAATGACTGATCGACAGAATAAATAACTTTAACATAAATGCATGTGATAACAGAAACTATTTTCAGTGTTAGCAACATCTGCTGTGGATAATCATGTGGAGAAATTGAAGGATATATTGAAGGTAGAGAAAACAATAGATAAATTAGTACAGCCTTTTGGAAGCACTGCCTGGAAAAATTCAAAAAGAACATAGTGAAACTATCCCAGCATATATAGGATCTGGGAGGTTAATCGAAGCAATCAAGAAAGGCCTAAGTAAATGAATGCTGTAAACACATTACGGTCATGGCATGGAAAACTTGGTGTAATAAAGATGGTTCTCTTCAAGAAAACACAATGTTTGCCTTTGTTACTGAATTATTTCAGTCTATATAGTAATCCCCAGTTCCTGCCATTTTCCTGAGAATGACATCATTTCATTCATGGCATAATATATGACTTAGACCAATAAATCTGTTATCATTTTTTTATGGGTCATGGGGCTTGAACTTGGCCTGGGTGCTGTCCCTGAGCTCTTTAACTCAAAGCTATCTCCCTACCCTTGAGCCAAGCCCCACTTCCCATTTTCTAGAAGTTAATTGGAGATAAGAGTCTCAGGTTCTTTTGTGCCTGGGCTGGCTTTGAACCTTGATCCTCAAATCTCAGCCTCCTGAGTAGCGAGGATTACAGGCATGAGCCACCACGCCCAGCTAAATCTGTTTTCTTAAGTAAAATGATTTCCTGGCTTTATTTTCTCATTCTTTTATAATTACAATCACTCGGGATATTTCTATTATAATAATAATTTGGATTACAGGAAGTTTGTGATGGTCTCTACTGTGTGGTTGACGTCTCTAGCTTACCCTCCCATGACACACTATTCCTTTGAGCATTTTGCTTCTTTGGTAGGATTTTTGTCTGAGGCATTCTTGTGCTGTCCAACTGGAAGGCATATCCTGCCAAAGATCTACCCATTCAGGGAAGAAACATTTCTTGGGTCTTACCATTCCTCATGTACATTCATAGTACAAATATTAGCCCTAATCTACATGAATCCCATAGTTCCAGATTCCTAAAATTAATCCCCACACAGAGAAAAAGCCATCACTGACATCTTCTTTGTTCCTTCCTTACATTGCTAGGTGAAATTTTCTCACACATACTCTCATTGAGAAAGTAGACACTTGACAGTGCATGGCTCTGGTGGGTGTCTCATTTCCAGTTAACCCCTGCATATTTTATGACTACATTGCTGTTATAATTCAGTCCCCCTCATAAAGAGGAAAAAAGGAAATGAAGGCAGCTTCTCATGAGAGTTTTTGGTCCTTTACTCCAAAAATGTTTCTACATCCTTTTAACTCACTGATGCCTTTTAAAGTATGTTTGATATATTTGATATGGCATGCTAACTAAATTATAATTTTATATTCAGAGTGATTTAGTAAATTACTAGAAATGCAAATTCACAAGCAAACAATGTCAAATACAAGCTTACTTGACAAATACATTTATCATGTATTAACTTTTTTAAAGACATAAGAACAATATCTATGATGGGGTCATTATCTTTGTGTGTCTTAATGTATGGATGCCTACAAAATACTTTTACAGATTATTTGGGGAGAGAAAAATGGGAAATCAAGATATACATTAAGCCCCACAACTGACAAAAAAAGAGAAATGTAATAAAGTCATACGTTGGAGAACAAGAATTTATTCTTTAAACCTTTGTTCTGTTTAAATTTTAAGGTTTGTGTAGCACTGTGGCTCAAATGGTAGAACATTAGCCTTGAGCACAAAATCTCAGGGATAGCTCTCAAGTCTTGAGTTCAAGACTCAGGACTGGTACGGGGGGGGGAGGGAAGATAAATTTTAAGGTTTTAAACTACACTGAAAATAATGCCAACATAAGTTGGATAAGAGAAAAGTACTATCAATACAAGCAGAGAAACATGTGTGGAAAGGAAGAAAGAATATTCTCCATCCAATGGGTAGCTGAAAAAGGCTGTGTGTGTGTGTGTGTGTGTGTGTGTGTGTGTGTGTGTGTGTGTGTGTGTGTACTGAAGGTCGAACTCAGGGAGTCTCAGTTTTTTACATGGTGTTTTTGCTCAATGCTGATGCTCTAGCATTTGAGCCACACCTTCACTTCTAGATTTTTGCTGCTTAGTTGGAGAACTGGGTCTCGCAGACTTTTCTACTAGGGCTTACTTCAAACCTCAGTCCTCAGATCTCAGCTTTCTGAATAGCTAGGCATACAGGAGGCATGAGTCACCAGCATCCCACAGCTTTTGCTTTTATCTGAGCCACAGTGGGTGTTTTAGCTCCAGTAAAGAGGAAAAACATTTGCTTACCAACATTCTGCTCATGGTTCACGCTTTACTTACAAAAATGTCTTAATATGTATTTGATATATTTGTATTTTGGCAACTCTCACCCAAGCCTTAAAATCAGAGGCATCATAGAACAATGGCAATGTGGAATTCTCAAGAGGCCCAACATGAAATTCGTGTGGGTAAAATGAGTTTCATAAATGCCTTGTCAAATTGTTGGAGTATTTAGAGTCATGTAGCAGTTTGTACACTTGAGAGTCAATTAGATTTGTCTAGTGTGCTTGTGAAAAAGATGCAGTAAGGTTTGGTACCTTAGTGATACACAATAAATGGTTGGATTTTGTTTTCCCTTGCTCACTGCTTGTGCCTAAGGGAAGAACAGGACATCTGAAATCAGGGACTTCTGAGAATCTATGCAGGTGTCTCAGCCAGGGGTGATTCTGCTCATTCACTCTGAGTCAGTGTGGAGCCTCATTCCCTGTCTCCCTCTCCTCCCACCAGCCCCAGGAAGATCAGCATCTTTCCAACTAGAGGAATCTTACATGCTCAATTTTGTGCCTGGCTCAATGCCTGAGATGGCTAACATGCAAGCTTATTTTCTCTGAGGCAGCCAAGGTCGGCTGTTACCTCCACTATTAGCTGGAATGGATGGAGCATATCGCCCAAGACTTAGCAACTGCCCTGTGTGATTATGTCCCAGGACCTCCTTCTAAGCCTTGGGAATGAGTCTTTGCTTTGTTGCTGGTGAAGAAGAGCAAGGGCAGGCCAGAAGAACAGCGTTCAGAGTCTGGCATGGAAGCCTTCACCCATGGAGTCCTCATTACAGCATACTCACTGCCTCTCCCACCATGTCTTCTTTCATTTCTGAAAATCTGATTGTAGAAGTACCACCTCTGCAGCACATGTTTTCTCTCATATGTAGACATTAGATATGCTGTTAGTACAGAGAGAGAGAGAGAGACAGGAGAGAGAGAGAGAGAGGAGAACACATACAGGGTCATTTGCATATAGACATAAACATATTGACATGTAAGTAGGGGAAGATTGCGGTAGTGTAATTTATTTGAACAATTAAAGTTGAAACATGTCATAGGGAGGAAGCAAGGTCAAGCAAAGAGGGTAGAGGACTGAAGTGAGGAAGAGCGGGTAAATACAGTCACGATACTCAGTGCGTATGTGTGAAAACTGAACTGGGAAATTTGAGCAGATGGTTAGTGTTGCAAGAGCTGGGAAAGAAAACCGGAAGTGATGATATTGATTGAGATGCATTGTACTCATAAACTGACGTGTTGAATTGAAACCATATAACTACATAAAAGACAACTTTTTACATTGTAATGGTAAATAAAAATAGCAGCCCTGGGTGAATTTCTCAATTGATATCTCAGCAGAGTGGAATCAACCCCTAGAGGCCTGATTCTGGAAGTCAGAATGGGCTGTGTCTTTCAGAATTATACCGTGATCGGGTTTGCACATAGCAGCATCTACTGCCTGTTAAGACACCATCAATGTCATGCTTGAAAGAAATGTGGAAATGGTGAGCTTGAGACACAAACCTTCTCCTTCCCATGACTATCTTCCATTCCTTGTTTGCTTTCTTCCACCATTATCTTGTCTAACTCTCCAAGACTGTTGACTAGTCTCTACTGCACATAGAAACTGAGAGATCAGAAAGTTTCACTGACAGCAGAAATAATATCCTTATCCTTCAGTCTATAATTCTATCTTGCCCTCTGACACCTCCCTACACCACACACACACACACACACACACACACACACACACACAGGTACACACACGCATATGCTGCTACCCACCTCACATATTCTTCTCTCCCTTCTCTCCCTCTTTCTCCCTCTCTCTCACTCTCTCTTGCTCTCTCTTGGGCACATGGATATGCACTCTTTCATCCTCTTATCTTCTGACATCCATGAGACAACCAAAGTAGCCATTTGTTATACATATGCCACTTATTAAACCTCATGCCCCTCCCCAAATAGGAAAAAAGTATATATCAGATCCCTCAAAATTCCCATGGATGGGCATCAAAACACATAGCTCATTAAAACAATGTAATATCCTTAATGCAACTAATGTGTTCCCTCCATTTCTAACAAGCTCATGAATAATAGATGAAGTGAGCTTCATCCGTTTTAATTAATTTGGTCTTGAAATAAATTCAATCCAGTACAAAATTAGCAGGCAATTAAGCCTCATTGGTCCAACTGGACCAGACTATGCCAACATCATTGGCTAGTGAAGCAAACTAGAAATGGACAGGGGCCATGGTACACACTCTCAAACCAGAACAAAGAATAAAAATATCACATATGTGCTGGGCATTCGTGACTCACGCCTGTAATCCTAGCTACTCAGGAGGCTGAGACCTGAGGATCACAGTCCTCTTTCCAGACAGGAAAGTCTGTGAGACTCTTATCTCTAATGACTCACCAGAAAGTGGTACCGTGGTTCAAAGTGGTAGAGCACTAGCCTTGGGTGAAAAAGCACAGGGACAATGCACAGGCCCCTAGTTCAATTGGCCAAAGGAGAAATTTGGGTCACCAGTGTGACCCAATGACCCCCCCACAATGACCCACTCCTGTGAGAGCACAACAATTTCTTTTCTGGTACTTGAACCTGACTTTCTACTTCATAAGTTGGCATTTCCTAGCATTTACACATTAATATATTATTTGGGGAAAGTTGCAAACACAAAGCAAGATTGTTTCTGTGGTCCTTGTATTTTTCAAATAATTTCTGAGGATTTGCTCTGAATTAAGGCATTGGATATAATAGCAATTACTGGCTGCAACACTTGAGTATGTGTAATAAACACATTTGCCTCTAAGAAATTATCACAGTTTGTTATGTACATGAGTTTAGCATTCTTTTGCTTCCATTATCCACTTTGCAATTACATATAGTGTTATAATAATAGTTTGTCTTAAAATAGTGTATTTCTTTCCCAGATTTCCATGAGCTTTATAAGCATGTTTCTTCTTAACCCAACTATGCTCTTTAGAATCAGGAAACTATAGGATTCATTTTTAAAAAAATACTTCAAAACGTTGGGTTCAGAGACAGAAACAGAAGCCAGCACCAGTGGCTCATGCCTAAAATCCTAACTACTCAGAAGGCTGAGATTTGAGGATCACAGTTCAAAGCAAGTCCCAGCAGGAAGATCCATAAGACTCTTAGCTCCAATTAATCACTAAGAAATAGTAAGTGGAGGTGTGGCATAGGTGGTACAGTGCCACCCCTGAGGGGAAAAAAAAGCTAAGGGATAGTGCCAGGCCAGTACTAGTACATATGCTCATGCACAGATAGGAGAGTGGGGGGAGAACCATAGCATTCTAACAGGTATCTACCTGAACCACCTATTCAGTGATTGATATCTACCCGCCTTTCTTTGAATATCTCCAGCAAAAAGGAACTCACTAGAGTGTGAAGCTGTCTCTGCCATCCCTAGAGGATGTGGTGTTAGACTGAGTGGAAATCAGTCACAATCTCCGTCCCCAGGCCATCTGATTCTGCTTACATATGGCATCTAACCTCCAGATTCAACTAAATCTCCCCACCGATGACTCCAGTCATGCTTCAGAACACGGCTTTGTGGAAGCTCACAGCCAACCCTGGCCGAAAAGTCAGTGAGACTCTTATCTCCAGTTAACCAGCAAAAAGCCAGAATGAAAATATGGCTCAAATGGTAGAGACTCAACCTGGAGAGAAAAGACTAAGTGAGGATGTAAGATTCTGAGTTCAAGCCCTAATAAAGGCATGGGGGGGGGGGAGAGAGAGATGGATGGGGAGAGAGAGAGAGAGAAAAAGTCCATCCAGATACTCTCCTTATTGTACAGAAATGAGAGGGCTCAGGATGGAGCTAAATGTTATACACATAGCATCCTAGTATCTACTATACAGTCCCGAACCAGTGGCTCTTAGAACATATGGCAGACTTTAACTCAGATAATCGACACTAGATTTGTATCTCTCTATCTAGAGCCTCATTGACAATTCCATGGAATGTGTGAGGGTCAAGAAAAAGAACTAAATTTTCGCCAGGACATCCAAAAAGGCTTTTCCCAGAATGCAGCAGCTAAAACTCCAGCCCAGGTTTTCAAGATACCCTTGGCCTCAGGAAGTAGGACTAGGGATATTGTGGATTCCAAAGAGAATTGATGTGTTCAATAAAGGGACCACCTCTTTCCCTTTGTGGGAAGTTAAATGTATTCATTATCAGCTCTGAAGTTTGGACAGAGTCAGCACAGATAGCATTTCTACGCGGGGCGAGTGCATCTGCAGCTAGAAACCCTCCTTCTAATGACCAAGTGCTCAGCAGAGTCCCTCGCCCATGTGGCTCTGCAAAGGGGGTTGAACCCCTTGACTTCTGCTTCTAGGGCAATCCTGGTGGCTAGCCTTCCAGTGGAAATCGATGCCTATTTCTCTTGAGAAATAGTCTCCTGAGAAATATTCTCCTTCATTTTCCTCCCCAGTTTACTGCAAAACACGCCCTACCCTAAGTCCACACACATACACACAAACAAGCCCCCACCATGTGCACGCGTGCACTGAAATACCTAAAATCCTACCATCAGGCACTCATCTTTTCATGTTCTACTTGGCTGTCTCCCAGCTATCATTTCAGACAGAGTTATTGGTAATATACTTTGGCTACATTTCATTAGCAAGTTGGAGTCTGCAAAGCCCTTTCATTTCCATTACACCTTCAGTCTTGAACACAGCCTTGAGCTCAACAGATCCAACACAAGTGAATGACAGCTTGGGCGCTTGAGAAATAGCTCTGGAAGGGCTGGTCAAATTGGATGAATGAGTGAATGACAAGATGAGATGTGGAAACTAAGAATTCTTGTCTCCACAGAAATAAAAAAATCCAAAAGTCATGTTCACTCTCTGCTGTCACCAAGAAGTAAATGGACAGCTGGAGGTAAACACCTGTTTTCCCATCCAGAGGAACGACACATCCAATCCACACCAGCTTTCCTTTGGACAAAAGTATTTGAGTCACATGTGGTTTTTGTATCTGACTTTGCTACCTGGTATACTATATATACACTTATTTGTTTATTTGAAATAGAGAAGTGAAGGGGGAAAACAAGATGACTGAGGGGCGTAGGGAAAGGGGGACAAAAACATGAGAAGGGGTATCAAGGTTTGAGAAGTAATGTACCCACTACCTGACAAATGTAACTGTAACCTCTCTATACATTACCCCAACAATAAAATACAATTTTTTTTAAGTATCTGAGCCAAGTGAGCATGAGCAAAATTGAGGAGGCTGGTATGGATGCAATATTAGGAAAGTGGGAAGATGTTGAGTTTGGAGCTAAAAGATCTAGACTTATTATGGGACCTGGGGTCCTAAACTTAGCTTCATTGTCCTACATGTAAAGTAGGCTGATATATACAATACAGATAATAGTACATGGATGTTCAAGATTTTATGAGAATCTAAATAAATCGTAGCTCTGCTAGCACCTTGAAAACTACAGTAAGAACCAGGCATGGTGGGCCAAACCTGTAACCCCAGCTGGACAGTAGACAGAAATAAGGAGCTCAGTCCAAGGCCAGTCTTAGGCAAAAAGCAAAGGACATCTTATTTGAAAAAAAAAAAGAAAGAAACTAAAGCAAAAAGAGGTAGGTTCATGGCTGAAGTGGTATTATCTAGCAAGTAAAAAGTCCTGAGTTCAAGTCCTGAGTTCAATCTCCATCCCCGACCACATAAAAAAGAAGAAGAAAGTTTATACAGCCATGCTGATTCTAATAAATTAGTGGTTGGGAGGTGGTTGACACCTGATAAGCTAGTAATTTAGTCATGTTTTTAATCTCATTAAAATCAACTTTATAGTACTAGAGTTTGAACTCAAGGCCTTGCTCTTGCTCAGATGATATTCTACCACTTAAACCATACCTCTAGACCTACCTTTTGCTGATTATTATGGAGAGAGTCTCACAAACATTTCTGCCTGAGCTGGCTTTGAACTAAACAATCTTCCAGATCTCAGCCTCCTGAGTAGCTGGGATTATCTGAAATTAAAATCAATATTAAAAGTGTCTGTAGAAGTAAATGGACTTTTTTTTCCTTTTTTTTAAGTATCCATTTTTCCTTTCCTTTCCCTGACTGGGTCCCCTTGGGTATACATACATATCTGGTTTGGAATAATTTTCTCTGACACTCCTTTACCCACAATTTTGCTTTCCTTGCAACCTTGCTAATCATTATTGCAAGCTTAATTTTCATTGATAATTAATTAGGAAAGCAATTTTTTTACATGGATGAAAAAGAAATGTAAGGCAACTCCAAGTTTATTGCAAGTGGATAACTATAAAAGAGCTGCTTTTTATCAGATCACCCCATAGCCTCATCACTGACTCTTGGGTTTCTGGTCAGCTGTCCAAACTCTGCCTATGACCCCAAACCTTTCTGCTCTCAAGAAATCTTACTTCAAGCGCAAAAGACCTCCAACAACTATCCAAAACAGAAAAGTTCTGGGGCCAGGAGTTTGGCCTAGTGGTAGAGTGCTTGCCTAGCATGCACAAAGACCTGGGTTCGAATCCTTCATACCACATACATAGAAAAAAAGCTGGAAGTGATGCTGAGGAAGCAGAGCTCTAGCCTTGAGAAAGTCCAAGGACAGTGCTCAGGCCCTAAGCTCAAGCCCAGGACTGGCAAAAAAAAAAAGAAAAAAGAAAAAGAAAGAAAAGCTCATGCTTTCCAAGACACGGGATTTGCTTCGGATATAACACGTGATTCCACAAGGCAACTCAAGGCCTTTCTCTTCCAGCACTGCCCACCATTACCACCCACTATCTAGACTAAGGGCATGGGCACTCTGTCATTGGGCTCAGACAACTCCACTCTGAGAATGTTTAGAGGAAACTCCTCTAATACCTGGCTTTCCCAAAGTCAGTAAAGGAGATTTGCACAACCCACATGAGGTAGAAAACCATCTAATAAGTCACTGCCCTCTGCACAAGAATCCTGGGATTGCAAGGTTCCTAGCAAGCATCATTTATTCATTCATCCTTTGCTTAGACATCTTCAACAGCAGAGAAATCACATGTTGTCAAGATAGCCCCACTCATCAACTCACCAACTCACCATCTCACCAAGTCATCATCTTACCATTTCACCAACTCACCATCTCATCAACTCACTATCTCACCAACTCACTATCTTGTCATTTCACCATCTTGCCATTTTGCCATTCTGCCATATGCCATCTCACCACCTCTGAAGCCTGGGAAGTCATTACATTACATTTAGATGAATCCACTCTTTCTCCTCTTTCCCTTTTTCTCTTTTCCCCTCTCTCTTCCTCTCTTTCTCCCTCTTTCTTCCCTTTTCCCTGCTTCTTTCTTTCAGTCTTTCTTTCTGTGATCCCCAATTCCCCCATTTTCTCTGGTTCTCCATATTTGGATCACACAGGACTTGATTTATTTTTCTTCTTCCTTTGTTTTATGTCTTTTAACTTAATTATCTTTAAGTAGTTATGCGAAGGAATTGCCGTTCAAACAAGCAGTTTATGAACACAATGCATCTTGGTCACTGTCACCTTTGAATATTCTCATCTTTCCCTCCCTCTCGATTCCCACCTTGCTCATTTTTCTTAATGCTGTAAAACATTTATTGAGTCTTTACTGCATTTCCCATCATTGTAAAATGGAGTTTCAATGCAACATGTCAAGTTGATTTTTTAAATATAGCTTCTTTGGCCCATGTGCAGAGACTCTGACCCGCCTGGGAATCTTTAAGCTCCAAAAATGGTTCCAAAGTGCAGATGGGATGGGGGGGTCTTGGCTTTGGAGACCCCTTCCATGGCTGTTTTCTGATATGAGACAGGGAGAAGAGGACAGGCTAAGACCAAGAGAGGAAGAATGGACTCTGTCCCGGAGAGTCAAAGAGGTAAGAGGGTTTCCCTGCACTCACAGCTCTCCTCAGAGCTTCTGCCTTGGGGATTATTTTGCTCACTTGGTTCTACACCCCAGAGCAGCTAGAGTTGAAATCACCACCATCACCACCCACCAATTCCATCCTTGAATGACAAATTAGAAAGACTAAGGAAAGAGTAAAGTGGTCTTCCCTCTCTTGTATGCTAGGCAAAAGTAGCACTGATTATCTCAACATTCACACTCCCATCAAAAGGAAGCCACAGAAATCTGAAGCCAACATCCACTGTCAATCAAGGGCGGCCATTCTCTTAACTGTCCTCTGCTCTGTTGCAGCAGACTTTAAGGGACATTTTTTTTCCCAGTGGCTAGCGATCGTGGCCAAGTTCCTCTCCATCAAACACAGCCAAGGAAATGGGTAGACAGGCAGGCATTGATTTCAAACTCAATGAAAACAGTGACAAAAGTCTGAAGGGCCCAAGACTCGTTCAAATACTCTACCTGTGTTGCATCATTCCAAATCACCAGCCACTCTTAGATGTGTGGATAGCAATCCCCAATTTATACATGAGGAAAGGACAGGTAAGTCACCCAAAGTCACATAGCCGGTAAGGAATAGAGCTAAATATTTCTAATCAGCCCCATCTGACACCTATAATTTCACAGTGATGACCCTTAATGGACACCACCAGGGGAAAGTCCCTGAGAGAAAATGTACATTTTTGCCACAAACTCTGATACCCACAGGCATAGAGCCATTCTTTAGGAGTCCCATAATATCACCAGAAAAGAGGGCAGGTCCATGGGAACATTTTGTATCTACCAGGCAAGCATGGGGCAAGTTCGCTTTTTTTTTAATGAAGAAAATTTTGGAGGATTACATTTTCATCCTCAAGCTCATCAGAAACCAATCCTCAACAGACAGTGAATTTCCCACAGTCAAGTCCAGGCATCTGGCAGCCCTGTTGAGCACAGACTTGGACTTTGCCTAGAACCTAGGGATTCACAGAGGATTGTCGGGCTGGAGGGAGGGAAAGCTGAATGGCCTAACTCACGCCCTGCACTGAAGGTAAGGGCATGAGAGGAAGACAGTTTGTGCTGGTAGATTTGAGCCTTACAGTGATCTTTCTCTCCACACAAACTATATTTGAACATAATAAAAATTCCATGCTGGGATGTATTTTCTTAGCTTCATATGTTCTTCTGACCTTGTCTGTCAATTTTTAGGAAGATCTAATCACATAGTGTGAGGCCATAGATATGCACTCTCCCTCCAGTGGTTCAAGGTCATTCATCTTCTATGGAACAGCCCCTGACCCTTTTTAGAAGCCGTTACACAAATCCAGTTGTGTCTGGACATCCTGAGTAGTTGGAGGAAACAGTGTCTCCCCAGCGAGGTCTGTTATTGTTATATGTGGTCAGCATGACCTGATCATCAAGAAGGAGGAGAAAAGTATTGTGCTTTCCTTTCCACATCTCTGTCCCCTTTCCTCCCCTCCTCTGTGGCCTCAATTCAAAGGGAAAGTCGTATCTTCCCCACAATCTTCCCAGCTCTGTCCTGAAGTTGTTTCTCTGTTACTTCTTGTCTTATGTGTTCATCTCAGTCATGTTTCCTCTAAACTCTCATCCTCATCTTTCCTTCTCTACTCTGTTCCACCCACCTCATAGCTTGGGTTTCTTCTCTTAAATTCTCTCATCTCAGCCCAGATTACTAACTGAGCAGCATACCTTCAGTCTGTTGTGCCCAGAACAGTCATCCAGCTCTCTGGCCTCAAAGGAATCTCTATATGGCTTCCTTCTTGTTCATCCTTACAATGGTACCCTAATTTTAAGCCCTAATGACTTTTCAATTCAATCGTGCAAATATCTATTGTAGAACTACAATGTGTGTAGCATAAGTAGCTCAGAAGTCTCGAGAATCAACTAATAACTCAGCAAGTGGGAACTTGAAAAGATCAACAACAACCAAAAACTTTCATATGTTACCTAAGAGCCCCTGAAGTCACATGAGTTGTTCCAAATTCTTTTTTCATCATTTCTATCATGCTACACTTTACATTAGCAATCTCAAAAGTATGCTTATCAGCCAGGCACCAGTAAATCATGCCTGTCATCCTCGCTACTCAGGAGGATGAGATCTGAGGACCATGATTTAGAGTCAGCCTGGACAGGAAAGTCTGAGAATTTTATCTCCAATTAACCAGCAAAAATCCAGAAGTGGAGCTGTGGCTCAAAGGGTAAGAGTGTAGCCTGGAGCAAAAACTCTCAGAGACCACACCAAGGCCCTGAGCTCAAGCTCCAGGACCAGCAATGTGTTTATGGGCAATTGTATTTTGCTCGTAACCAATGTTATAATCATATGACATGCTCAGTAGCACCCCAGTGACTCTGATTATTATGTCAAAATACCTATTCCATCATAGCTGGACTACATCTATCCTAGCTTGAATTTGAAAATGTCAACAAAGCTCTCTCTTTTTTTTAACATACTTTCATTCCAGAGTACAACAGGCCCCCAACATGGAAGTCATTCTGAATGAACAGAATCTGCCAAGGAAAGTGTGGAGCCAACTTAACAGAATTGGCGCCTGTCCTTTTATCCATCTCTGGTCGAAAGTTGGATAGTCTGAAGCCTCAGCAAAAAAAAAAAGAAAAGTGAGCCTGAGGCTCCCTTGAGTAACAACAACAGCCACAATAAAAATTAAAAACACCACAAGAATAATAGTTAACCTTTATCCAGTACTTATTAAGTACAGGCATTCTTCCAAGGTTTATATGCATCACAGCTCGCTAAGTCTCTTAACAAACGCATGTGTAAGATATTCGATTTTTCTTCGCATTTTTCAGAACCGAGAACTGCAGCTTAGAGAGATTAAGTAACTTACCCAAGGCTGCAAGCTGGGCAGGGGTGAGCAAGATATGGGTCATTTTTTTCACTGAGCTCAGAGAACTGCACTGTAGCTATAGTTCTCCTCCCCTAGTCTACTCAGACTTGCTGGGGAAGGGTTCTGTGTTCCATTTTTAGGAGAAAACGGAACTTATGAGCACATGCACTATACACCAGTGAGGAAGGTGGTGTGGAGCTGCTAACACAAGTGTCCAAATCCCTGCTGGGGAGCTAAGTTCTCTGCCAGCATCAACCCATTTCATTCCCTGTGGGAAGCCTAGCTGTGTATTTGTCCTGTTCCCTTTAGTGATCTACCTCCTAGCCACAACACTGTGATCTCACACCCCAAGGGTGCCTACATCCGCCTGCTACCACCTTTGGGTGGAAACAGTGCTTAATTTTCAAACCTGTAATATTAAAACAAAATTGACTCAGCTCAACATTAAAGTCTTAGCTGGAAGATGTCGAAGTTTCCAGGAGAATAAATTACTGTGACATTATCTGAGATATTCTACCCCTGTACTTCCCAGTTGTGCCTTCTGCCCATCACACTTCCCTTTTATGCCAACCCATAGGAGCTACCCTGCCCTCGAGGTAAGGATGGTACAGCTTGAAACAAAACCCCAGCTGGGTTTCAGAACCTCTATTTTACAGCCACAGCAGCCTTACAAGCCTTGGGAGAACAATCAAGAGCTGATTTTCATTATAAAACAAGGCAAAGGCATTAAATAAAAGGTAAAGAAAGCTGCGAGAGGAGGTAAAGATATACTACCTGGGCTGAGAAAAGGAAATAACTCATCATAAATTTGGTGGAGCCAAGTGAGAAAGTTGCTTATTGATACAAGTTTCAGACAACACCATATTCTTGACCTTCCCAGAGAAAATTGGGAGGAGTAGAGTTCACCAAAATATCAAATACTTTGGTAAGATCTCAGAGCAAAGAAAATACTTGTGCCTTATTATCCAGAGTTCACTGGGAGCTTAGATTGTCAGCAAAACAGATGGTCAACAGATAGGACATAGATCATAGAAGCAATAGTCAAGTACCATTGACAAGATCACTTAATTGATGACAAGGACATCGTATGATGATAAGGACCACCTAAATCTTATATTTCATTAGGGTTGGTCACTAACATGGAATGATGGTAGAACAGGTCCCTGTGTTCTTCTGAAGCCTACTCTAGAGAGAACCAATGGGAAAAAAAGAGAAGGCAGCATTTTGAGTTGCATATTTATCCCAACAAAGCTAACATTTGAGCAAGATATGGCTGATTCTAATTGCTTTTGCAAGATTAAGTTTCCCACCTTCCATGGAATAAGTCATAAAAGAATTAAGACATTCATAGATAGAAAAATATAATAACGTCACATGTTTACAAATGTGAGTCTAGGATCATGAAAATTCAACCTCTAGCCAGGCACCAGAGGCTCATACCTCTAGTCCTAGCTACTCAGGAGGCTCAGATCTGCATATTACAGTTCTAAGCCAACCCAGACAGCAAACTCCATGAGACTCTTAGCTCCAGTTAACCACAAAGAAAAACCAGAAGTGGAGCTGTGGCTCGAGTGGTAGAGCATTAGTCCTAAGCAAAATGGCTTAGGGACAGTGCCTAGGCCTGGAGTTCAAGCTCTAGGACTGTCAAAAAAAAATATTCAACCACTCCAACACAGATTTATGGCACTGCCAAAGACCAATGAAAGCTACATAAGTGAATTTATTTTGAGATGTGGTCAAGTTGCATTGGTTCTTGGAGTGCTGGAAGCAAATAGAAGCATCCATTCTATTAAATGGCGCAACTCCCAAAATATCACATTTCCTCCAGCGTTTGGCAAGAGGCCATGCGATTGGCAGCTACTTCTCTTCAAATTGCAACAAGATTTAGATGTTGATGTCTTCTGACTCAGCCAACTCCTGCTTCTCATCTAGTTTCACTTCGTCTTTCAAAGAAGAGGTTCTATTTCGCAAATCTCACTGGGAAGCTTCAGTGCTGAGCGTATCTTCAACATGATAAACGGTTTCATTTGCCAAGCAAAAGTTCACTTAGGGCCTAGTGGTAGAGTGATTGCCTAGCATGCACAAAGGCCCAGGTTTGATTCCTCAGTACTACATATATTTAAAAATAAAAAGCTGAAAGTGGTGCTGTGGCTCAAGTGGCAGAACACTAACCTTGAGGAAAAAGCCCAAGGACAGTGCTCAGGCCAGAGTTCAAGTGCCAGGACAGGCAAAAAATAAAAAATCACTTAAGAGGGGAAAAATGGTACTGGGGCACAATTTAAAAAAAAAATGCCTTCATTGCTTGACTACACATCTAGATTAAGGAGAGCCATCTTTCTCCTAAACACAGTATCCACATGTAGGCCCATAACTTTTACTCTGTCTTCTGCATTCTTCTTTATCTCCTGGATGAGAGAGGAAATGTCTAATATCATTTGCTCCACATTTTTCTACCTAGCCTCCTTTTCATATTTCCTTGGTCTGGCATCTACCTTACCAAACACATAGGTTTTTTAAATTCCTGCTGAGGGACACATCCAATTCCAGATGGCTTGTTTAATTCCAGGAGAGAGAAGGTTGGTAGAAAGTCTGTTTGGGTTACAAATGTCAGCCATATCACCTTTGCGACATCACCAGTCATAAAGGTGCTACTGGTGTACTTCTCTCAATTGGCTTCAAGCCCCGAAGTGAGAGAAAAGGCTTAACATAGTGGCCCCTAAGTTGTAAAGGAACTTGTTTGATCCTTTGCCAATGGAGTAGAGTGGGAAATGGCAACCTATTCTTCTTCTATACCCACACTCACACAAGGTAGCTTCTTCCGCCAACTGCTAGAGTTTGCCTTGAATAAGGTTGACATTGCAATTTGCTCGGACTAGAAAGGCAAGAGCAAAGATAATAAACACTTTCAAAGCTGGTCCTTGTCTCACAGAGTTCCTCTACCCTATCTATACAACCCAGCCATCACGTGATCAAGTCCCCACTATAGCAAGCTGAAGAATAAAGAGTCATATGGATAGAAAGCGCTCAGAGATCCCAACTATTGGAATCTGGCTGTGCACCAGAAACCATACAGCCCTTGTCAGCCCTACTTGAATGCAAATAAACAAGCCCAGCCCAGCTCCACTGAGTATAGTCCAGACTAGACTAGCTAGTACAGACTAGCTGAGCTGTATCCAGATTTCCCCCTCATAAAATCACAATCCAAGTGAATGATTAAAGAACCATTCTGTGGCCTGCCAAACAGAAACAGAGAGGTGAAGAGCAGAGAAAGAAGTGGTGAGTGACATGGCCCCTGTTATGTATGAGTTTCCGCTGTAGCTTGACCAGCCTCAGGGACCCTCCTGTGTCATGGTCTCTGCCCACCGTTTTGGTATTCACAAAGAACTCAGAAGATACTCCACATTCTGTAGGAAAGCTAGCAGATGTTTCTGAACAAGGCTTAAAGCACTCAATGGAATTTCCAGCTCAGTCACATTGTCATTTGCAGATGAGAGTGAGCTCCTTCTCAGAATAATCTGACAAGAAACCATTCTTAAAGTTTCTGGAAAATGTCAGATAAGGCAACATGTTGCTTTTAAGTCCAACACTCACCAACTACGGGTCTTGCTAATAAGTTCTAATCATCCTGGGCTTTTGTTTTTACCACTCAGAAAGAGCTAGGAGATGGGAAACTATCCACATTTCTAAGAAGAAATGCTTTTATAGATGATTGCTCACCATAGCATGAGTATGTGTGTTTCTCTGCAAGCAGGAAGACTGTAAAACAGGAAATCTAGTCACTTTCTTCTATCTTTCTTATTGTACACAGACTTGCAACTGACACAACCAGACTCACATCTTCATCTTACCAACAGTGTCAAGAATGCAGGGCCTTGCCAAAGTGACTTCATTAACTCTAGGACAAAGAGGACTATATAAAGCAAATTGAACTCAGAGAGACAGAGAATTCAAGAACATCCCTTTTGTTTGGCAAAGTGAACTCGGGAGAAGATAGCATAGTTGGTGACCTATCTTTTCAAATCAAAGTTTTGGGGGTTTGTTATCCAAAAAAACAATGTGGAAATTGATTCAAAAGCAAAAATGTAAAAAGACAGTTCCAAAATTCTATTTCTTATTTAGTAAGACAGCAGCAGGCTCCTCACTGGAATTTTACATTTCAGCAGAATTTAAATATACAATTTTTCTCATTCATTTACAAAATTTGGATTTATTGTCCCTTCTTTTTTTTTAAAGGGAAAAAAAGAAAGCAATGAGAGAGTGCATTCTTTATAAAACTTGTTTTTATTATCTGTCCATGAGAGGAAATCAAATTCCCTTGCAAAGAAATAAGCCACCAGTAAAATTTTGTTTGTCTGTATTTTTGTGTGTATGTCTGCAGAGAAGGTCAGACAGCACTCCTCAGACAATCAGAAAGGGGAAACACATTAAAAATAATTGTCATAACAAGAAAAAGGGAAAGAGAATAGAAGACAGAGAATGTATTCAGGGGTCAGGATTTTTACTTTTCCTGCTATCTCTTACTAGGCAGTGTGATTTAGAGGAAATAAAAACGTGTCTGACTGTTGTTGCTAAGAATGTGGTAATAACTTATCAAATAGGCAAGTTGTAAAGATTTGAGATGGGGTGTCTGCCTAGCATATAACAGACGCTTGTAATCTCAAGGCACCTTCTGTCTTCTAATTGCATCCTTTGCCTTATATTCAAACACATTCACAACCTGGGCCCAGCTCAAGTTCTCAGAGTCTCATCTATCACAAGTTTATCATTTGCCATCTATCACACATTTTACATCATCAGCCAGCAACCCTGGCCTGCTGTGGGGCTACAGGAAAGGTTTTCAATGCCCTCTTATCAGAACAAAAGGTACAGGGAGTATCATAAGGGTTAAACAAAGTTACATGCTTAAAGAGCTTTAGAGCAGCATCCAGTGGATAACAGAATTTGGTGAAGGTTTGGCTCCATCATCATCATCACCATCATCATCATCATCACCAACACTCCAACCAGCCTCCCATTACTCTGTAATGCGCCAGTTCCTGCTCATTCTACATCCTGACCCACTCTTCCCTCCCAAGAATGATGCCTTCCCTCTTAAATATGCCTCTCCGTACCCATGGACCTTGGGGGTTTCTTGCTCATCTCTCATCAGTCTGTCTTTCCAGCTAATCTGTGAGCTTCTTCTTTTTCCTTTATCTTTCCTTTTCCTCTACCCCAATAGCCAATTTGCATCTGGTTTGTTGTGTGCCTCTGGTGTAGGAATTCTGTGAAAGAGAGCTTCTCTTTCTTAGTCATGCCCAGTCTGAAAGCAGCCTGCATCCCATACAAGGATCGGTCACCCACTGGACTCCCCTGGAAAGATTCACTACACATTCTACAAATGGCAGAGTCACGCATGAGAAGGGGAAGGAGCAAGTGACTGACCCATAAAACCAACTTCTTGGCAGTTCCTTTTGTCTCCCAGAAAACAAAGTATATGAACTGCCAACGATTTTTGCTGAGTCTTGGCTTCTCTGCTTTTATATCTACTGCTATTGTTTGCCCTTGGGATTGATGGTAATTCTTGCTTCCTGAAAGATCGCTCAGTAAGGATGCCCATAAATTTAGGGAGCATGGTTTCGATTTTCCTCACTAATTATTTTTCTTCCCAGTTATCCATCAGCAATTTTTAAAGTCAGAGGATGGTTCTTAGATGCAATGGGACAGGGGACCTAGGGCTCTGGAATTCCTCAGACACCTAATTAAGGGTGAGTCAAGACAATAGCAGTAATGAAGAGCCTAGGATGTGATGGAGACAGACCCAGGGAAGCCAAGGGTGGTGCCTGACCTTGAAGAGATAACCATTCCCAAGGCTATCCTGTGAATACAGAATGACTCAGTAAGCTAAGCACATTTTAACTCAGTTGCTTTTGTTTGAAATATTTCTCGCTATACCCAACAAGGTCATCTTGATGAGTACACAAGGGAAACACTTCTTTCTGCTTCTCTGTGCAAAGAGAAGCTCCCAATGGCAGATGATTTTGCTCTTGAACCACAGACCAGAAACATATTGGCTGCCAGGGAGCTCAACCTAATATCCAGCTCATCTCTAACAAGCACTTACGATCTTCTAGCAGATATTTGATATAAAAATCCTAATTTCATTTGATTTCTCTGTCTCAATTGTTTCTTAGCTGCAATTTGTTTATCCATTCCATGTATTGAGAGTAAATAAAGCAACAGCAGAGGCTCTGATAACCAAAGGTATGCAGTTTTAGAAGAGGCTCCAGCAACCCTTCTTTTCTTCTCCACTCAGGATCTCAGAGGCTTATCACTATAGGAAGTTGGAAGCAGGTCGTGCACGGAAATTATCTAAGGTGCCTTAGATAATGTAACTTAGTGTCTTTGGAAGGATGGAATTGACTAGAAAATCTTCCCTAAAAAGGAAAGTGAGAGTCAAATGGATCGTGCACAAGAAAGAAGGATCACTACTATTACAGAACTGAGTAGAAATTACAGGTAAGGATTTTTCAGATGTTAGACTAAGGCAGGAGAACAAAAAAGGGTGGTGATATTGTTAAATGCCGTACTAAATGGAATATTCAAAGAAAAATGTAAATTCCACAAGAGTAAATGCCGCTGTCTTACTTGTTTCTACTAGACATGCCTGATAGATGATTATACTCAACACATACACATGTAACAGACACATGCCTGCACAGCGATGGTCAGTTCATGAGCAGACTTTTGAATTCAACCTTCTTGTCATTCTTCAGGCCAAGAGACCATTTCCACCTTACTCATGATTTTGCAAAGATTTCTAGTTTCACACATGGGCTCTAGGACCAGATACCTTAGGTTCATACCAAAATCCAAGCTTTATGTTATCTGTGGGCCCACACGCAAGTAACAAAAACTTGCTCATCTATATAATAAGGGTAATAATAGAAGCAGCTTTGAATAGGACTGTCATGCTGACTGATTGAGCCAAGACACATTCCTAACATATATAATGATACCATATAGACATACATCAGCCATTGTTTTTAGCCTAAGATCTGGTCAGTCATAACTTATACCTGAATGACCAAGCTGCTGGCTTTGCAGAGTGGATACTGGAGGCTGGGGTGGTACAGGGTACAGAAACAGGGAGGCAAGAACCATCACCAGAATAAAAGAGCCATGGAGACAGGATCAAGAGAACAGAAGAATATCCACAGACCACATATCTGCACAGGTCCCCAAGTCCTCACAGGTAGGATTCAGACAAAACCACTTGAACCTCTAAACCAGACTGGAAGAAGCAAGCTAGAAAGCTGATTTAGGAATCCGCATTTTTCCTTCCCTGTTCTTCAAGGGACCACGACATACCCAGACACACAGGCTAAATACTTTCCCATCCTCCTTCCTCGCCTCCCTTTCAGAGTTCCTAGGACAAGACTCAACCTGCATCCAGCCTCTTTCTCCACCAACACCTGTGTGATGTCATACCCCTTCAGTAGAAGCTGAGACAGGAGAATTGTGAGTTCAAGGCCAGTTTGGTTTACATAGGAAAATCCTTTCTCACCAAAAAAAAGTGTGAAAGATGTTGAATACAGACAACAGAATGGACCAAATCAATTTGACAGAGAGCCTATCTGACCCTTTCATTCTGCTGACAAACATCAAGGGACCCTACTTAGGGTAGGGTACCAAGTGATACAGACAGGTGAACAACAGTTGTCCTCAGCTTCACCAAGCACCTGAGATGGAGACCAGTGACCCAGCCATAATCCTGCATGGAACATATTATAGTATGGGAAGCAATTACAGTAACATATGGGGACATAAGGAAACAAGGCCCCTCTCCAATCAGCTTTATCTTGGAGCCACAGAAGGCTTCACAGAGAAGGCCATGGAGGTAGGCCTGACAGCTGAGGAGCTCCCAGGAAACCTATTGAACCTAGACTAGCAGAAGGCCTAAAATCCCTGGCTGTCTCCACAATATTGCTTATTGCATTCTGAATTCCCAGATAATTCTCCTGGATATAGGTCACTGGCGATCTCCTTCTGTCTTTTATACCCATCTTCAAATCATGCCTTTCATCTGAAACACCTTTGTCACTCCAACAGCCTCTCTCTCTCACTCCATGAAGTTCTGCTAGAAATACCACCTTTGGGCAGGGACCCACCACGGTTTAAGTTCACACACCCTTTGGGAGATTAGTTTGGAAGACTTTCTGAGGGCTTTTTTTAAAAAAGTGATCCTGATATTATTGTTCCCAGAATCCTGCTTCTGGAAAACTATCTCTTCGAAGTGATTCCAAATTCAGAAAATGTGTGAAATGTAAGTCAGATGCTAGTGGCTTATGTTTGTAATCATAGCTACTCAGGAGACTAAAATCTGAGAATCATAACTTGAAGCCAGCCCAAGCAGGGAAGTCCACAAGATTCTTATCTCCAATTAACTACCAAAAAGCCAGAAGTAGAGCTGCAGCTCACGTGATAGAATACCATAACAACTTTAATGTTTATAGTAGCAAGGGAATGTCTTTAAGGGTTTCATGTCATGGAATATTATATAATCATCACAAAAAGCACTTTTTATAATATCAAAAGTATAAGTAATGTTAAGTGAGGTAGGATTTTGAGAGTTATGAGCATGACCACAGGAGTGTACAAAAGGCTCTACCTAGAGATGGATAGCTGTGTGTGAGGGATGCTGCCACTGGCATTTAGACAGAGCAAGGCCATGTGTTTCAATGTTGCTTCTTGGCAGAATTTTAGTGGCTCCATACAGGAAGTTTTGGGACCGTTTGAAAGGATTTTAGGTCAATATACTATTGAGACTCACACTGAAACTAGTCCTTGCAGTCCACTGGCACAGTGTATCTCTCTTCTCCCCACCTCAAGCCCACACCGAGGGTGAAGGCACAGGTCCCCCAACGCACAGAAAGAAACAAAAATTGAGTGTTAGAGGGAAATGGGCTCCTGACAACACAGAGACATTCTCTACAGCCTGAGACTTGGAGACTTAACTCTTGAAGCACATTGGGCTCAATGAGTGATGATGCCTCCATAAAAGACAGCCAGACGACAGACAGACAGACGAGAGGACGAGGCCAGACATTCCAACACTGAGCAACACAGAACTTCCAGGAACAACTTCCCATCTCCCTGTAAACATGGATGCCAACTACACTTGAGCTGAATGGGTCCCTTAGCCTCATTGGTCACGAAAGCTTACCTACTTTTCTCAGCATGGTGGTCAGAGATTGGTACCAGAATTGCCTGTAGTCAGCTATGCTGGTCATTTTATGACTGAATTCAATTCTAAGGAGTTGAATTTGTTGACTCATTCTATTCATCCTTTTACCTTTGAAAAAAGAAAACAAAACCTTTCCTGTTCTAGATTTTGGAAAAAAAAAAGATTCAGGCAGTTTGAATTATTATAGTTAAAGTTATGTTCCCTAAAATGGCAAAAAAGTAAACTAAACAAATGGAGCATAAAGCGAGATCCCCTTAAAGATTATAGTTATTGAAGTGTTGATTTATACAGGGGGAAAGTAATGCACATATAAACACACATAAGAGAGGAAAGGTAGAGAAATGTTAACAGTAATTGTCACTGGGTGATGAAACTCAGTGATTTGTTCTATTTTTCTGAATTAGACCAATTTTCCATGGTTCTCGTGTGTTACTTCCAAATTCTTTTAAAGAAATTCCCCTTCTTGCATAGATTCTGTTCCAAGTAAATTGGCAGTGAGGGGAAAGAGATTATGATGCTCCCTCTAGCCCAGCACACAGCTCTTCTGGCAAACAATTCCCATCACCCAGAGCTGTCTCCCGACTACCTACCTGTCATTGCTGACACTTTATTTCACTGTGGTCCTGCTGTACTCAGATATGAATAAGCCTGGCTCCACCCTGTATTTTGCTCTAAGGTCTTCCATTTCACAGCTCTAGCCCAACCCAAAGCCTGATCCTGAGATATAGAACTATCAGAGCCAGCAGCTGGTGACTCTGTGTTTGGCTTCTGTTCCTCCCTCACCTTGATTCCAGTTACAAGCGGTGGTAGAGTGACAGTAATAATGACTCAAATTAATGATGTATCTGTGCCTTTTGTACTGGGATTCTGTAGTCCCTAATAACACACACACACACACACACACACACACACACACACACACACACACACACACACACACACACACACCTAAAAAGATGGTGCCTGTTTCAACTTAACCAGGACCAGCTTTGGGAATTAGTTTGGAAATTAGAATAAGACAGAAGTGTCAGGGTACCAGATCAGAAATTGCCTTTGGCCTCTTCTGTGTTCTCCCCACTCCACTCCTCTCTCTGTTTATAACATAACATACCCAGATAGCTTGAAGCCAAGCCAAGCCAATCTCGTCCACTGCAGAGTCCCTTCACATGAAAGAAAGAGCTTGCCCAAGAACACACTTCTTTTCACAGACAAGATATGAACCCATCTAAAAGCAGAACAACCAGCTGACAGGCAGATAGATTCATGGGCAGCAGCTAATGCTTATTGTTGTAAGCCATGCAGACTTTGTGTCAACAGCTATCAGGATGTCAGTACAAGCCTGACATTCTTATTTCTGTAACAAGTGCCCAAGTCTGTGCCCAGAACTCAGTGCCATGCTATTTACAGGGGAATCTGAGCTTTACCATAACCTATGATACTGTCTGTATTGACCTCAGCCTCTGCTTAGCCAGTTTCTCTGCTAGCACTACTTCTCAGGACTTTCCACATAGAACTCATTTCTAGGCCACCATCACCAAGTCCCCTTAACTTCATTCATTGCAGGTAAAGCCCATCCCAGGACCTGTAGATGTGAACATTCATTAAATGTTTACAGAATGGTTGGGAGAATGAAAAAACATAGGCTTGCTAAGCACAAGCCTACCTGAAACAGGTACCAACCTCAATAGCTATTGCATTCCTCATTGGGATATTGGGAATAGAATAGTAAATTGAAGATCAAAGGATTTAAGGAAATTACCCCGTGTCACACAGCCAGTAACACACAGGTGTGATTGGAAAGCATGTTTGACTGTGTCCTTCACACAATCACCATGGTCATCAGTTAGCTGTTGCTGAGAAACCCACCACAAATATTCTATACTTATTTGCCACTTGTTTGGCTGATCTTAACTGGGGTCATTCATTCAAATCCTTGAGCCTAGGCTCAAGATTAGCATATCATCACTCCTGACCAAGGTCTAAAAGCAGACAAGCACACCCTGCCTATAGTGGTGGGGATGGGGGAGCTTCTAAATCATACAGCACAGGAAGGGATGCGAGGAAGAATGAAGAGTTCAAAATATTAAACTCCCTGCCTTGTTCCTTTATGAGAGTGACAGATGTGGACCCAACAAAACAGGGCCATGCAGCTGAGGAATGACTTCCAAATTTTCAAATTACCAACTGTATACTACACTTACTTCATCCACCAAAGAGAGCAATAATGAAGTCAAACCTTAGCACTTTTTATGAAGCCTGTGTTTATATGTCATATAGCTACAAATACATGATAGAAAGATGTTTTTAGACAGTTTGATAGATGATAGGTAAGTATGTCAATAGATAGATAGCATGATTGTCTCCAGAAAAAAAAAACCCAAATAGCAATAAAAAGTTCCCAAAACTAATAAATGATCATAGTAAGATAGCAGGATACAAGCCTAATATACAAAAGTCAACTGCCTTCCGATATCCCAGTAATGAATGATCGGAATCTGAAATAAAAACATTTTTAAAAAAATCACTTAGTAAATGCCTCATTCACTTGCATGGGATTACATTGTAGCCATGAACTTACGTCATCATGATCATCATAACCCAGAGCCCTTGCAGGGCCTACCGAAAGGAAACTCCAGGCAGTTCAGAAGAGGGTTAATTGTGTGAGCAAAGAGCAGACTCCTGCCGCCCAAGATGGAGTCGGGCTAGCAAGAGGGCTAGGGGGAGAAGTGAGAGATTATACAGGGGGAGGGGTATAGCCACAGTGGAAGTGGATGTGATCTCAGAGGATGGGGAAATACCTCAGTGGAGACCTCCCACTGCCCCCAGGCATGCCAGTTGCCAGGGTTACAGGTGCTGGGCGGGAATTTCCAGAGTGCAGGGGAAGAGAGCCAAGGGAAGAAGTCATTTCTTCCAGTCAGACCTAAAGCCCTTGATCTCTAGGCTCTTCCTCAGCCAGTAGGCCAGGCTCCTTCTTTAACAAAAACAAAGATTCTTTGGAAGAGAAAAATACAGAAAACAAAATCCTTGAAAATTTTAAGAGAGATACCTAAGGATTGTAAGAAAAAAATACATCCATTCATCAAAGAAAAGTCCTTCCTTTCCAGTCTTGACAGGGAGACAATTTTGTCCTGCAAGGATTCTTGTCTAGTTGAAGGCAAAATCTGGCAAATGCAGGCAAGTTTCTCTTCTCCTCCTATAGCTCCTCACTTCATCGCCCTTCTGTGTGAGTCTCTGTAACAAATTCCTCTTTATTGTAGGACATCACTTGATCACCTATGTAAAGATTCCATTTCTATTGTGCATGGGGATAGGAAGAGAAAACTGGGAGAGAATGAGGGAAGTGGTTACAATGCCACAAAAGAAAAGAAATGTACTCATTACCTTACTTATATAACCACAACCTCTCTGTATATCACCTTTATAATAACAATTAAAGTGCCTATGAAAAAAATAAAATTTAAATTAAAAATTCCTTATATATTCCATCTCCAAATAAAGCCAGATTCTAAGACATTCCAATGCTTGCATTCTGGTGAGGCATACATTAACCTGTTATGGAAGCAATACTAGGCAGAAGGAAATTGGCCAATGAACACTGATGTCCTCAAGAATTCAAGGATTTGCTCAAAACTATTACCTGGTAAAGATCCTTTGAAAGGTTAGGGCTCATCTCACTAACAGTCTGATTCTTATGTGGCCTCCTCTGTAAGAAGAGATAGTTTTGCATAGTAGTTGAGTGACTCAATGCTACATTCAAATTCCTTGGGTTACAACCTACACATACTAAGTGGTCTTAAGCAAATTGCTTCACTCAAGATTTGGCTTGTGCTGATTACGGAGCAATGATCTCAGAAATGAAATGAAAGCACCTATTGAACTGTGTTCTTTTGACAACTGGTAAGATGATGAATGTAAATAAAACAATCCCACAGTGACCTGTACACACCAAGCACTCAAGAATGTGGCCATCCAGTCATGGTTCTGAGGCCCTCCTCCTCACTTCTGGTCCTGGGCTCTGTGGGGTTGTACTTTTGCTCTGGTCATGGCACATAGCAGGATGATGGCCGAATGTCAGCAGCCATAGACACTGCCACTGGCAACTCAGCCAATGCTCTAACGTGAGACACGAGGTGTGTTTGCCAGCTCAGAAGTTGAGAGAAGAAAGGAACTCCGTGCCTTGCTGCCCAGCAGAGCAGAAATGATGGAGAGGCCAATACCAGTGGCCTCTAGCAGTGGGAAGACACTGAAACTATCGCTGCAGGTTTGGTGGTCACAGGAAAAAGGAACTGGAGCAAGAGGAGACTGGAGACCCTCTGGGAAGAGAGTAATGAGAAATAAATGATTTATCTTGAAAACACTGAACCAGAATATAATGTATCAGGGGGGAGGGTTGAAGTCTGTATCAAAGGGGGGAAAATGAGACTGAAGATAATGATCTTGGAAAGAAAAGATGGAGGGAACTAGTATTTCGTATTATCCTACTAGACACAGGAAACTTCATATGCCATGTCTCCTTGGATTCTCACAACAACCAAGGGAGATAAAATGGCACAAGTCAGAAGGAAACAATAATTAGACAAAAACACAGATTGTAAATCCCACTTTGGCCAGGTGCTAGTAAATCCTGTGCTGTCTCTGGCCGATTATTCAGCCTCTGAGTTAGTTTGTTTCTTAAGATAATAATGTTTAACATACATAATTAACGAGCATACTCAATGTATAGTACTTGCTACTGTTTGTTTTGTTTTTATTCTTACTGCTGCTTCTATCTCAATTATTAAGTATACTTCAGTGCCAAGAGACATGTTGGCTGATAGAGATTCACTTTCTAAAAGCCTTCTTTGGCAGTTTGCATGGGACAATTGATCCTTCATCTCTAACACGTAGGGCAACTGCATGGGGTACCAAGTAAGCTTATCATTTTATTTCCAGTAGATGATTTATAGAAGTTATAGCAAATGATGTGGAGGGAAAACAAAACATGAGAATAACAACTTGCCTCTGACTGGGGACCTAAATGACAAAGCCAGCACACAATTGGCTTCCCTTATTGTCCATCATCATGAGTATAAGAGTGAGGCGGGGCTACTATAACCTGAAACATTTCCCGACCTTCCCCTCCTGTCCTCCTCACTCCCTCCCACCCACCATCTGCCCATGTTGGGGTGTGCTTTCCAGCTCCGATGAAGGAGACCACCAGCAGAGGTGCTAGTATTCTATTTCCACTTCATGCTGTCGTGAGCAGAAAGCAAAGAAAGCTTTGGTTTTAAAGAAAACACTGTCTGTCTCTTTATATTTGGAACTTATTACTTGATGTTATTGGAAAAGAATAAATTTTGTGACTGGCAAGAAAAATGAAGGCTCAAAAACATTTCCCTCCCCCCCCAACATAACTTTACCCATTCGCTATTTTAAAGAGGCAGAAGCTCAGAGAATACAGGCAACTTGCCAGGAAGCAGCAGACCTGCTTTTGAGGTCATACCTGCTCAACCTCAAAGCCCAGAGGCCTTCTTACATCTCACTGATTTCCTTCCTGTAGACACACAACCTGTACCTTGGACAACCTCCGGATCAAAGTCTGACATCTCAGCCTTGAAAGCTAAGTCTTGCCCAGCAACTAACTGCAAGAGTCATAATAGTAATGGCTAGCCTGCCAATGAAACTCTTCAAAGGCCAAGTCTTACGTTAATTGTTTTTGAGGTTTCATCTCCAAAATCCCTTTGAAGTAGGCACTGTGATCATCTCTGGTCTCTAGCAGAACTTGGGATTAAAGAAGTCAAGTGACTCATATCACTGTGACTATTCCCTAGTGAAGATAACACTTGAGTTCAGGCAGAGGACAGGGACCCAGTCTCCCAACCAGTACATACTGCAGTCTGTGACATTCATATACATACAAGGAGAACTTCCAAAACCCTCTTCCTGAGACTTTCCATCATTGACTTATCCTGATCAGCTTTATCTCTGATGAGGGCTCTTTCTTTACTAGGAAATATAAAATCACTTCAGCCAGAGAGACTAGGAAAGGGAGGGAGTCAAGAAGCCAGATTGAGTCAAAATGGGGCATGCTAGCTGCTGATTGTTTGACCCTTCAAGGCCATCCTCAAAAACGCTATGTGAAGTGGACCCCAGGATGCACTCCCTGGAGAGAAGAGGGGAGAAGAAAGATGAATTTAATCCTCAATTTCTATGACCTGTTAGTCAAGAGTTTAACTCTAAGATGGGGGCATAAATGATGACTCCATGTTCAAAGCAGCTAAGTCTCCAGCATCAATGGGAGAGAAAGGGCTCAGAGCACTGGACCTAGGGGAAATGTGGTCAAGTGGAGCCTGCACGCAGTTAATCAAAATCCTCGTGGCAGGAGCCGCCAGGGCCTGATGCAAAATGAAAAGTTAGAGCCTCTTATTCAGAAATTATTAAAAATGTAAAAGCAGCTATGAAAGAGCATTAACCCAAGCACAAAACCTTTCTAAGAACAAGGGAGCCTGTCTGGTGTGTGCAAGTCACAAAGCCACAAAACAGGCTCTTGTCGGTCACAGGGAACAAATCACTGTGGTCACAACTAGAGAAGGGGATGCCTGGAACCAAAGACCTTGAGGCAAGTGGACCAGTGAGGCTCAGGGCTCACAGGGTGGGGAGTGGGGGAAGAAGAGACTCTGAGATGCAATAGACTACTGTTACTCTCAAAAGAAAAGCTAGCAAGGGCAGGGTGAGAATATGCTGAACTGTGTCCTGGCTTCTGTCTTGTAGGACATGGAATGCAGACAGAAACAGAGCTCTATGACAGCAGACTCAGGGCTGTATGGATTATCTAGAAAAGGAAAGGAGTGGTCCCAGTAGTACAGGTGCAGGCTGCTCTGGTCCAGGAGGTCATAGGAATTAGATCAGCTTGGAAAGGCCTCACGTTGAACATTAGACACTCTCCTGAGGCAAAGACAGAGAAGGAGAGCAGGGGTCATGACTGTTCTACCCAAGTACCAGGCAAGTCTGGCTGGCAGTGGGTATCTACATGTCCACATAAAGCAACAAGGGAAAAATGTCATCTGTGCATAGTGGATGAGGAGAATGGCTTCCATTTCTACCCCAAACTAGAATATCCCTGGAGGAAGACAACACTTGAGTGCCTTCTATCCTCTCGCCCATCCCCCATCCTTCAATGCACCAGAAAGCCCCCAGCCTCACTATCTTACCATACAAGGATTTAGGCATGTGCCACCTGTTTACTTATTCCTCAGGCCCAGGTAGCTTTAGATGCTTGAAGGGTTGTCATTGTTCATTTTCCTGTTATCAACCTGGCATCATTTCCTGGGGGTGATGTCATCCTGAAGAGTTTGAAGTTCCACCCAGCATGCTTTGGGGTCTCTCCAGGGTACCACAAGCTGTACTATCTGTAACTCACACCCCTGTGAATTCCTTTCCACATCACAGCTCACCCTGATGTCAGGAAGGGGGGCTAGTTCTCCAATTCAATTAAAGCATAGCCTTCACATGGTGAAAATCAGTACAGATGTTTAAGAAACTAAAAAACAAAAAAACAAAAAAAACCAGTATGTGATCCTGTTATATCATGCTCAGGAAGGTAAGTCAGCATAAAAACAAGACGCTTACACACCCCTGTTTATAACAACACTGTTCACAATAGCCAAGTTATAGAATCAGCCGTGGTTCCCATAAACTGATGACTGGATAATAAGGAAAATGTGATTTATAAACATACTGGAGCAGTATTCATCTATAAAAAAGAATAAAATTAGCTGGGAGCTGGTGACTCACACCTGCATTCTAGTGATTCAGGAAACTGAGATTTGAGGATCATGATTCAAAGCCAGCCTGGTCAGAAAACTCTGTAAGACTTTAATCTGCAATTCATCAAGGAAAAGTCAAAAATGGAGCTGTGGCTCAAGTGGTAGGGTATCAGTCTTGAGTGAAAAAACTACACAAGAGCCCAAGAACCTGAGTCCAAGCTCTAGTATAGGCACAATAAAATAAAATTATGTTCCTTGTGGGAAATGAGATTGAACTAGGTAGGAAGAAAAAAGAAAAGATAGGACAAGCCTAGCTCAAAAAAATCAAATATCAGATACTTTCTCTTATGATAAAATAACAATAACACAATAATAACATGAATATAAAACAGAGAGTATTACAGAGGGACCAGCAGGCAGGGAAGGACAAAAGGAGAGAGTAGTGGACATGAATATGGCTGATGTACATGGAGGGGGGAGAGAGGAGAGAGAGATATACAGAATAAAGAAACCCACTAAATCGTATTAAATACAGGAGGAAGGGGAAGGGGATAAGAAAGAGTAACAGAGTAAATTTGATTAAAGGACAACAAATGCATGTATGAAACTATCATAATGTAACAATATAACCAATACACACTAATAAAAAAAATTAAGATCCCAGATTGAAGAAAAGTGAAAAACAAAACACGATGACCTTCATCAGATCTAGGTGTCCCATTCAGAGTAGCAACCAAAACCCCCCAGCTTCAGGAATCCTGGCAGATCCTGGAACCCTGATGCAGTGCCCATCCTGTGATTCCAAGCCATCACCATTCCAGCAGTTCTAGGCTGCCTGATCCCGACTGGCCTCCTGTCCTGACCTGCCCTCATGACGCAGCCTCCCCGGTCTGAACCTCACCCAACCCAACCTGAGACTTCCATAGAATCCTCCCGTCATTCCTGCTAATTGTGGGTCGGGGGAGGCAGGGTTGTGCCAGTATTTACTGGGACTTGAACGCAGGGCCTTGTGCTCTTTTTTTATTTTTTTCAACACAAGAGTGGTGCCCTAAACCAAGCCACACCTCCACTTCTGGATTTCTGCTGGTTAATTGGAGATAAGAGTCTCATGAACATTTCTGCCCCAATTGGCTTCGAACTATGATCCTCAGATCTCAGCCTTCTGAGTAGCTAGGATTACAGGCATGAGCCACCAGTACCCAGCAATTTCCTCTCCAGAACCAGATCTACTCCTCTTGCTTCAACAGGCCACTCACCACTAACTTCCATTCAACATCATGGGGCTCTCTTTGATTATTGTTATTATTGTCATTATTAGTTTCAATATCTTTAAGTAGTTGTACAAAAGGGTTTCAATTCAACATGTCTATTGACGAGTACAATGACTCTTGAGCAATGTCACCTCTTTGATCTTTTCATCTGCTCATCAGGTCTGACTCTATCTGCTGTTCCTCATCCTTTACACCCATCTGACCACACCTATGAACCCGGCTTGTAAGAATAGAGCTTGAGACCCCACACCCGGACAAGCAAGCTGTCCTTCCAGCTTGGAGCCAGCTCTGAGGCAAGGCTGGATTCCCCAGCCAAAGCCTTCCCTATTTGAGCCCAGCTTCCTCCTCTTGCTTTCAAAGTCTGTTCTGCCAAGACCCCAGCATGCTGATTTCTGAAGGCACCAGAGCACAAATAAAACTCCTTCCTTTCAGAATATTCCACTAATCAGCACACACACACACACACACACACACACACACACACACACACACACACACTGCCCCAGCAGCAAGCACAGAAGTTCAGAAAAGAAAGGAAATGAATGCAGGCTAGAACTCACCAGCACTGCCAGTTTCAACTGGCCTCATTCATTCCTCCATTTATTTATATTTAACAAATATTCACTGGCTGAGCTAGAAATATTCACATGCCAGACACTGGCAAAGCTGGTAAGGAAGAGGGAAAGGTTTTGTCTTCACCAAGCTTAGTAGGACTTTTAAACAAACAATTACACAAGGCCCTCCCTACACAACAGCATGGCGGAAGCTGGAGAGAAAATGTTCAACTCGGAGAGTCTCATCATTCTCCTTCTGTTTTTCTCTACTGACACAACAGGGAGATTTAAATCCAACTAGTCCCTGATTCGCAAATTTTCTGGCATTAGATCTGATTTTCCTTAACATTAGTACAACATCATTTTATGACTCCAATAAAAATAAGCAGCAAACTACAAATCTCTGAATTACCACCATCCGCTCCATTAATGGCTTTGAGCTCCTAGGAAAGAAAGAGAGAAAGAAAAAAGAAAATTCTCTGGAGAGACACATGCCAAGGACTGTTTGCTGATTATAGCTCACATTACAAAGATGAAAGGAGGAGCAGACAGCAAAAGGAAGGCGCCTCCCCCTTCTGGATTTCACAGGCTAGAGACCTCATGTGTTTTTCTAACTCATAATAAGATCAGCCTCAGAGGCCCTTAATTCAAGATGGTTTTGAAGTGTTTCTAAGCTTCCTGAGAAAGACAAAACTACCATTTTTTATTAGAATTACCCAGAAGCGGTGGTATTCATGGGGAAAGAATAGTAAGAAAGACCCCTTCCCAACACAAATAGTTTGTTGATGGTTGATAGCAGCCTGAGCCCATTTCTCCTCTCTCCCAGCCCTCCCCCAAGATTAAGTGTCATATCGCAGATCTGACCAGGTGACGGGGGCCTCCCTTCACTCTATCTGCAGTCCCCCTTTGTCCAACACCCAGTACCCCAGCTCCAGGAGATCTCCAGGAGGTCTGTGAAGGATTAATCCTCAGTACAGGAAGAGTATTCTCCTTTTTAAAGAAGATGGTGCCTGGGTTCAAGTCACAGCTTTGCCACTTACTATCTGTGAGCAAAAGTGAGCCTTGTTGCCTCTGGGGACTTCAGGTGGCTCATGAGGAAAACCAAAACGACAGCCATAGCAGAGGTGAATGCCAATGGTGAAAAGTCTACATCCCGAGTTCAAATCCGGACTCTGCCACTTCCTATCTGAGACTTCATGGGCAAAGGGGAGAAGAATGAAATGAGGGAAGGAGAGAGGAAGAGAAGAAAGGAGAGGAGAGGCAGGGAGAGGTGGGTGTGAACCACAATCTTCCTTTGAGCTCCCAATAGGACTTAGGCACCAAAGCCAGGTGGGCTTTGGGGTCTATATTCTTCAAGCATCAAGTAGTTTGCCCTCCTCCCTTAATGTGGGAAGTGCTGATGGCTCTCTGGAGCAGTGACCCTTCTCCACCATCCTCAGAGAGAACAGGGGATGAGCAGCCTTTATCATGCAGGACTCCTTTGGGATGAGTGTCTGGCATCTTTATTTTTGAGTCATCTAGGTGGAAATGAGAAAAGAAAACTTTACTTGCAGCTCAAGAAATTGCCACAAGAAATCCTTTCGATGCCTCTCCTGCAGGCCAGGACAGAAGGGCTGTGGGGAGGCCAAGACAGGAGCTTGCAGAGAAGCAGTAACTACACTGCAGAACAAAGAGGAAAACCAGAAGGAAACATAAACACCCTTTCATGGGCCTTGGGAGGCTTAACTAGGAAAATGTAGGTGTTCGATAGATATTTTCTGATTGTTTTTGAAATTTTAATTTGTTCCACCTCTGCTGAAGAGCTCTGGCAGATGAAGTTCTGGATTATGTTTGTAGAGAAACAAAAACAAAAACAAAACCGGGTAACCACAGGGTGTGAAGGGGGTAATTTGAGAACAGTAAACTGTGTACAGACTATGTACATATATGTGTGTATACATACATATGTATATATATATATATATATCCTGGCTCAGAAACAAAACGGCACACATAGACATTATTATTATCCAAAGCAAAGAAATGTTCTCAGTAGATTTCCCACTGAAAGGAAATAGCATGAAACAAAGAAAAGGTAATAATGCCTGAAAATCTCAGTTAATCAAAGCACAGAGCTGGCTGACTTTGGCTCTTTAATTTCTGTTAACGTCCTTATAAGACTTAACAAACACAGTAGGTGGGCTGTCAGCATAAGTATTACTTTTTCCCAGCTTAATCCACCAACATTTCCTGCCACTGGAACAGAATCCACTGCCCTCACCCCCAGATACAGTCCTGGTAACTGCCTGGCACTGGAGGTGAGTGGGGATACTAGGGTATTTGAAACATTGTTGGAAATGGACATAGATTGTACAAAGGGACTGAGGAGGTGTGGAGGGGGATAACATTATTTGGAGAACCAAAAGGCCACTATGGCTGAAACTTGAGAGGAACAATTCCCAAAGGTGAAACGGAAGAGCAGTCAATATGGGTGAGCCATATGTGTCTTAGAGAACACATTATTCACCACTCTGTCACAGATGATGGCTCATTGGCTGAGCAGACAAAACTGGCACACCCAGAGACCAATGGAAAATCAGAGCCTTCCTAACTTGTGTGACTTTCCTTCCTTTTTTCCTGCTGACAATCCTAAGGGGTATCTAAAGCAATGCTCTACTTATTTTTATTTATTCACTTTGCTGGTGCCAACGTCTGAATTCAGGACCCGATGTTTGTTCATCTTGCTTGTTTGGCTAGAACTCTACCACAACTCGGGCTTGGCTGTTTTCATGGTCATTTTAGAGATGGCCTCTCAAGAACTTTTCTGCTGAGGCTGGCCTCAAACTTTGACCCTCCAAATCTCAGTTTCCAGAGCAAAGGTTTATAGGTGTGGGTACCACTAGCACCTGTCTTGTTTGGGTTCTTAATTCAGCCAGCTGCTTCTGTGAGTTTCTACTCATGACCCTGAGTCCCTAGAGAAACTTCTAGAGCTGTGCTATCTAGTATAGGAGCTGCCAGCCTCAGGTGGCTACTTAATTTTAAATTCAAATTAATTAAAATGAAATCAAATTAGAAATTTAGTTCCTCTGTTGCACCAGCTGCATTCCAAGTACTGGGCTGGCGGCATGGGTCAAAAGCATTCCTACCAGCTCCAAGAATTCTTGGAGAACTAAAAAACAGTATGTGAACTGGGAGCTCTTTCCCAGTGTTTAAAAAAGCCTAATGAAAACCACTCACAAGCAAGGTGCCAGTGGCTCATGCCTATAATCCTAGCTTCTTAGGCATCTGAGATCTAAGGGTTATGGTTCAAAGCTAGCCCTGGCAGGAAAGTCCATGAGACTCTCATCTCCAATAAACTACTCAGGAAAGGCCAGAAGTGGCACTATAGCTTAAGTGACAGAGCACTATGTTTGAGCAGAAGCTCAGGGATAGAGCCAAGGCCCTTAGTTCAAGCCCTAGGACAAGCAAAACAAAACCACTCACAATGAGGTGCTCAGGTCGACTAAAGCATCCACAGCTGGAATGGCCATGGTAAGAATTCAGGTGACAAAAGTCAAACCAGAGCTCCCTACCCTGACTTAGGACCTGGAGAACTGCCTGTTTAGGAGGGGCCATGGCCAGGGATGGGGGATAGGGAGGCAGGGTCTAGCTCTAATCCAGCCCCAGCAATGGATAGGAAGGCAACAGGAGCTCCAGTGTCCAGGTGAAGGTAGCAAAGCCAGGGGTAGCAGGAGGCTGGGACCAAGCCAGCTTCAGGTATGTGAGAAGAAAGATAAGCTGGAACCAAGTAGAAATCAGGTGATATGACCATAGAAGCCAATGATAAGAGCCATCTACAGCCCTGCTCCTCAAGTAGAAGAAGCAGATAGAAATATGTATCCATACTTAGACATACTCTACTTGGAAATTGTGTATGTGACGTATAAAGTGGAGAATAGAGTTAAGTACTGCTTTCTACAAGCAGCTTCTTTGTTTAGATAGGACTGATGGTATACAGAGCTATGAAATCCAGTCTCCCCATTTTCCTTCCTATGAGAATGTCACTTGTGTGTGTTGTGGCTATGTGCCTGCATAAAAATACTTAACAGTCACTGGGAGCTGGTGGCTTACACCTGTAATCCTAGCTACTCAGAGGGTTGAGATTGGAAGATCACAGCTCAAAGCCAGCCTGGGCAGGAAAGTCTGTAAGACTCTTATCACCATAAAATACCCAAAATGCCAGAAGTAGACCTGTGGCTCAAGTGATAGAGTACTCTCCTCAACAAAACAACTAAGGGAGAAAGCTCAGGCCTTGAGTTCAACTCCTGGTACACACACACACATTTTACCCCTCCAAAAAAAATTTTAACTAAAAAGAAAAGGAAATCATACTCTAACAAAGACAGAACAGGTTGCTGGATAGACCCCATGCACATACTCTAAGCCACCTAAACTCTAGACTTCTGTACCATGAAAAGCAAATATAAACTTGCATTTGTGAGGATACAGATAGATTATATTCCATCATATCAGATAAAAAATACACCCAGATGTGCACTTGAGGAAGCAAGACCAGTAAAAGGCATCCTTGGCGGGGAAGACATGGCTTTGCAGGCAGCAGGCCCTGAAATCAGGTCGCAGGCTTAGGGATCCCTGGTTCTACAGGGCTAGCCTCTTCTCCCTGAACCTGGCCTCAAACTGTCCCTCTGGGCAGATGCAGCCCCAGAGCACTCAGGGCTTAGAGGAAAGATTGTGTCTGTTAATAGAATAAAAGATTTGTCCATGAATGGCAGCTTCATACTAGTACCCAAGTCTTTTCCACCCAACTTCAGCTGGATTTCAGCCTCGTTGGCCAGATATCATTCAGCAGTAGAAATCTGCACAACCACCCGCAGGGCCCCAACCACTACCACCTGTGCAGCCTGGGCCAAACTAACTGAATTCTCGTGGTCCCCATGTCTGTGTCTAAAGTTAATGACAAAGCGGGGTGCAGATAGTTTATGCCTGTCATCCTAGCTACTCAAGAGGCTCAGCTCTGAGGATTATGAGTCAAAGCCAGTCCAGACAGTAAAGTCCATAAGACTTGTATCTCTAATGAATCACCAGCACATTAGAAGTGGAGCTGTGGCTCAAGTGATAGAGGGTCAGCTTTGAGTTAAAAAACTAAGAGAGAGTGCCCAGGCCTTGAGTTCCAGCAGAATGAGAAATAGACATACAGTGATCCCTTACCTACCATGGAGGGTCTGGAACCTGCCCGTCCTGGTAGTACACAGCTGTAATCCCAGAACTCAAGAGGACAAGGAGGAGCACCACACATCAGAGGCCAGGGTGGGCTATAGAGTGCATCCCTATCTCAAAAGGAAAAAAAAGCAGATACTGTAATCCTGTAATCCTAGCTACTCTGGTTGAGATCTGAGGATTTCAGTTTGAAGTCGGACAGGGCAGGAAACTGTCTGAGACTCTTACCTCCAGTTAACCACCGGAAAGCCAGAAGTAGCACTGGGGCTTGAAGTGGTAGAGTACTAACCTTCAGCAAAAGAGCTCAGGGACAGTGCCAGGGCCATGAGTTCAAGCCCATGACCAACAACAACAACAACAAAATTCTGGGACCTGAACTAAGGCAGATGCATGTTCCTCTCCTGGATCCAGGTGCTATGAAGGAAATCTCACAGCATCTCCATCGCCAGAAAGGGCTAGCAGTCTTCCCAAGAAATGATGCTGGAATAGACTAAGTTTATAGATACAGAATTGGAAAGAAGTGGGTAAATTTATTTATCTCTTTCTGGTAGAACACATGGGGAGGTGAGAGTGTCAAAGTGCTGTATCAGCTAGTGATTGCTAGGTAACAGTATCACCATCATGGTATCCTGAACACAGAATACCTCACACGGCACCCATACTCTGTCCCCATTTAACGAACCCCTACCTCGTATCACTGCTGTCACTTTTGCTGATGCTGTCATTCACTGTAGAGTTGGGAGATCCACTTAGCACTCATGTCACATCACATCATAGATGGGGAAACTGAGGCTCACCAGGAGAAGTTGGTGTGATAGATGCAAAGCTATCTGTAGGCTAATTCTCACAGTGACCTGGATGGCTGAGTTGCCACCAGTCAGGACTATAAAATAATTCCTCTTCAACTTTCAAGCTTTTTCTACAGGGTTTAAATATTCCATCTCCGACCAACTGTGAAACCATGGAAACTGAATGGTAAATTGAAAAGGCAGCAAACAAATTAGCTTGCAAGGACCCACAAATGATATAATCGCTCCAGTATTTAAGCCCAGACATTCTCTACACTTCAGCCAAGGCCTCTCTCGATTGCTTTTGTAAACCTGCACTTGTGTGTTCCACATTCGGCGTCAGCCCCCAGGACACTGTGGCATGGCCACACGCCACGGTATCAGCACCAAGGATTCAGAGCCCAAGCTCTGAGGTCCCTGTTGACACGGCAGGATAGGCGGGACAGCTGGAACTCCAGTTCTGAAGTCTCATGTCTTGGAAGCCCCAAGAATAAGTTACTTGAGAGCTGGGGGTCTGCAACGGACTGTGAGGGGCAGAAAGGGGGAATCATAATGGACAGCAGCCAGAAGCCACGGGGCTCCTCTATGCAGTTGCATCAATGACTCAGCCATGGGGTGCTGGTATTTGCCATTGGACAGAAGAGCTGTGCCTTCCTAGAAGACTAGGGCATCATCCCTGGCCCCCTGTGGGACTTTCTTTGGCTGATGCTATTAGCCAATGTGATTTAGAGACTCAAAGCACTATGTCATGGAGCCTGCCACTTCCTGTGGCTACACCATACCCAAAAGAACATGGCTCCTCACCCCAGATGGAAGACAGTTGAGTCAGGGCTACTTCCTTGAAGCAAATCCACATAAGTCCAATTCCTGACTCCCATCCCTGCTGATCCCCAAAACATGAGCAACACCAACCGAGATCAACAGAGAAGACACTAGAGGGAAAAAAATCTAAGACCAATGTAAAAAGGGAGGAGTGTAATGACAAATGATGACGACGCTATTTATTACCCAGCAATCACTGGCTGGCACAGCTCCTTGATTCTTTCACCTCCCCATCTGTTCTACCAGCGAGATTAAAGAAATCTACCCATTTCTTTCAATTCCCTATCTACAAACTCAGTCTATTCTAACATCATTTCTGGGGTAGACCACTAGCTCATATCCCTTTCTCTTACATGCTTGCCTTCCATCCACTCTCTATACAGAAGTCAGAGTTCTTTTTTTTTGCCAGTCCTAGGCTTGAGTTCAGGGTCTGAGCACTGTCCTTGGACTTTCTCAAGGCTGGAGCTCTACCACTTGAGCCTCAGCACCACTTCTGGCTTTTTTCTATGTATGTGGTACCGAGGAATCGAACCCAGGTCTTCATGCATGCTAGGCAAGCACTCAACCACTAGGCCAAATTCCCGGCCCCCAGAGTTCTTTTTTTTTCCAAGACAAAATTAAATTATATTTCCCTGGACACTGAAGACGAATAAGGCTTAGAATGAATCTGCAGCTCCATATTCTATCTGCCTGGGTCCAGCTCCTGGAACCTCTCCTACTTGGCCCTGGCTTCTTACCCTAAAGTCAGACCAATCCTCTTTCCTGCACAGAACACTTCACACAGGCTGTTCAATACATACTGTTCCCTCTCCCTGAAATTATTTTCTACCTACTCTTACATCTGACTCTTGGGGTGGGTTTTGTGTCAGTTCTATGCTTGAACTCAGGGCACTGTCCCTTAGCTTTTTCACTCAAAGTTAGCACTCTATTACTTGAGCCATGGCTCTACTTCAGGCTTTTTGGTGGTTAATTGGAGGTAAGAGTCTCATCAATTTTCCTGCCTATGCTGGCTTTGAACTGAGATCCTCAGATCTCAGCCTCCTGAGTAGCTGGGATTACAGATATCAGCCACCAGCACCTAGCATAGCTGACTGTTTTTCTTCCTCAAATCTCATCTTAAGCTTTACATTCTCAGACTTACCTCTAAAGAACAGTTCCCTCTTTTTTTCAACATCTCAAACCAGTTCTCTTGAGTATCGTCACTAGGCTCCTCCTTTTTCATTTACTCATGCATTATTACTGAACCCCTATTAGGGGCTAGGCAATGTTACGGGGACTGGGGAAAGGGCAGTGACCGGATAAAGGTTTCCTAAAATGGGTCACAAACAATAAACAGGTGATAAGAAAATGTGGTTCACACACTTTGCATTTCATGGGGTCTCAGGCCAGGCACCTGGTCAATAGTTTACTCTGTAGACCAGGATGTAGAATAGGCCTCCACTGCTCTGAACTGACTGGAAGTGAATAGCAAAGGAATAAGTGCATTCGAACCCCAGAGTCTCAGTCAGCCTCCCACACATCATTCCACCTGGCTCTTTTCTGTCTCTTCCCCTGTCTGCTGGACAGTCCTTCTCAACTCTTCCCCAAACCTTAGGCTGTCCTGTCTTCACCGTGGTTCATTTCATTTGCATAGGACTTCTGTGGTTCCTATACGTATAGTTCTACTACTCCCGAAGAAACTGAGTGTCAGAGCTCAGCTTCCAGTGTCTGCCCTTGATCAAAGCCAAGTTGTGTTTTTGTAAAAAAAAAAAAAAAAAAAAAAAATTGACAGTAGTGGAATTTGAATTTAGGGCTTTATGCCTAGTAGAGAAACACTCTACCACTTGAACTGTACCTCTATCCTTTCCTGTTCTGGTTATTCTTGAGATAGGGTCTCATTTTTTACTCATGTGGGCCTAAATCATGACCTCCCTATTTGCACATTGTGGAGAAGTCAGACACATGGCACCATGCCCGATATTTTCTGTTGAGATGAGTCCCAGCTATTTGAACCATAATCTCTTAATATCTTTTTTTTTCTTTTAATTTCTCCATCTGTAACTTAGACTACAGACATGGGGCATCACGTCTGGCTCACTTTGTATTCTTTTGTATTCTTTTTTTTTTTTTGCCAGTCTTGGGGTTTGAACTCAGGGCCTGAGCACTGTCCTTAGACGTTTTCCTCAAGGCTAGCACTCTGCCACTTGAGCCATAGCACCACTTCAGGCTTTTTTTATGTATGTGGTACCGAGAAATCGAACCCGGGTCTTCGTGCATGCTAGGCAAGCACTCTACCACTAGGCCAAACTCCCAGCCCTCACTTTGTATTCTTGCCTTACCTCATTCTGTCCTCATCAGACCCAGATCTCGGCTGGGCTGAAACCTCCTGATTTTACTGTATGCTTCTCCATACAGCCACAATAATTTATACCTGTCCCATGAGTTCACCAACTACGCACATTATATTTCTTCTGGCAAACCCCAATAACTTTCCCTTCTCTAGGGCAATAAATTTACCTCCTGGTAAATACCCACTCAAGATAGATAATATAATCTTCAGTAGAAATATATGAGATGAAGGAGGTAAAGCCTGGGAGAAAATAATACAGATTTTGCAGATGTTAATCAATTGACAACTGTGTGAATACATGGAAGGGGCATGTTCCAGGACCACAGCAAAAATGCTCGCCATTGAGTGACTGCCATCCAGATCCCAGAGCGAGAACTCAGCCCATCTCATTCCATCCAGCAATACTGGGAGCAAGCAGTACTGTTACTCCCTTAGGAGTGATCCAGCCACACACACAGAAAGCAAGCAATTCACTGAACGTTTTGCAATCTGTAATGGATAGAGGTAAACATGTAGCACAGAGGCATTTATTGGGGACCACATATACCAGGACCTCTATCTGCCAACCCCACCAGCTGAGGACCTGACACCAATGATTTTCTTCCCATATGCCTCGTTTTCTTCATCTTTAGCAGACAGAAATTTCTGAAAGTACCTGACTTATAGTGTTTGTTATGGATGTTTGGGGGAGAGGGGTTGGTGCCAGTCCTGGGGCTTGAACTCAAGGCCTGAGTACTGTTCCTAAGCTTTTTTTACTCAAGACTAGTGCTCTATCACTTGAGCCACAGCTCCACTTCAGGCATTTTGGGTGGTTAACTGGATATAAGAGTCTCACAGACTTCCCTACCTGGGCTAGCTTTGGAAGCATGATCCTCAGATCTCAGCCTTCTGAGTAGCTAGGATTACAGGCCATTGGCATCTGATTTTACCATGTTTTTTTTAAGGATATTAAACAATATCATAAAACGTTGACAACTCATTATGGCACTGACAGTCATTCTCCCGAAATAGGAAAGCAGACTTCTGTGGGCAGAATTGTCTCTCTCTCTCCCTGAAGGGTTTTATGTTCATACCCTATTCCCCCAGTCGGGTCTATATGTAGACAGAAGCATTAGGAAGCCATAAGGTGACATCTTGAACAAGTTGAGCATCTGAAAGCTCCCTGTCTCCCTGCTTTTCTGCATTGTTAGAGGAAAGGCCAGTGCAGGGAGGGGAGCTCATGTGGCCATCTACAGGCCCAATAGAGGACCCACACCAACAACCAAGCCAGTTAGCAACTCCATCTTAATCTTGAACACGCGCTTTCATGGTTGAAGGAACTTGTCGTGGTGGCCTCAGCACCTAACACCCAGTTCCATATTGCACTTCAGTGCCCAGACTCCAGACCCTGGGCTTCCTGGGCCCTGTGGCTCCTTGTAAGCGTACTTTCTCCACTCCCACAGGCTGACTTACTCAGGTCCCAGTAAACACAAAAGTGACAGCTCTGGAATTCCAAAGCAGCCTGCAGACTGTGGTGTCTAATTTTAATGATTCTAATTTATCTCCAAGCCTAATCAATAATAAATCAAACTAAGTGGAACTAAAACAACTGTCCCTGTGGCTATGTCATGTTCGACTGGAAAAGACAGCCCTCTTTAAAGAGCTGTGTGGATTCCCAACCTTTCCATCTGCTGGGGGGAGGCGGGTGCTCCCTGGAAAGTGCTCAGTGGCTCCATTTCCCCAGAGAAAGGATGTTTCCCACTTGTGCCTAACCAACCACGGAGCAGCAGGTCACAACATACATTCCCTACTGCATCTTGGCTTCTGTGATAGGAACAAGTATGATCTCATTTTACTGTGGGGAAACTGAGGTATTGATTGGTCTGCACATAGTCAAGGAAAATGGGAGACTTCTGAAGCCCCAGTCCCACCTCCCTTTCTTGATGGAGACACCTCTGCCTTCAGATGGTCTGACAAAGGCTCCAGTTTCCAAGTGGACGGTCTGCCCTGAGTCCTTCCTGGTCTTCATTGTCACATGAAGAGTATGGCCACCTCTCTGGGCTTATTGGGCCACCCACTGCCTAAGTCCAGAGCTGCAAGTGCAAACAGCATGTAAACAGCACCCCCTGCAGGTGAGCCTGGGAGCAGCTGAGACCAGGGCCCACTTCAGATGGCAAGATAAGGGATTCCTAGCAGGAAAGCACCCAGCCACAATGTTTGTCACATAATCAATAATCACAATTATTATTATTTATCTAGTACAGGGCTCTTCTGGGTCCTCAGTGGTATTCATGAGCTCAGCTTCAAGGAGAGTAAGATCAGCACTGACTGCATGCCTCCTGCTTAGCCAGGTGAGTAATTGTAAATTATGGTCTACAGACCGCAGAAACTCCGAGGTGCATCTGCCAGCCTGAGAGAATTATCTAGAAGATGAGGTGGTAGTGTCACTGGCAGCCAGACAAGCAGGTGGGGCCTGTGATCAGGTGGGTAGGCTGGTCTCAGTCCTCTCCCCTCCTTATCCCTCCTCTGGACTTCCTCCCACAGATCGAGTCACTGTTTTGCTGCAGTGTACTCTGTGTGTGACACATTGTTTTCACAGACATTGCTGGTTTCCGGCGCCCTCTACAACTTGAATGCTGCTCCCCAGAAGAATACACTGAACCCCAGTCCCTGGGGGAGTCCCTCCGTTTGGGTCTTTGCAGTTGTCATGAAAGAAGAAAATTACACTGAAGTAACGTGGACTCTAGATCCACCATGATGAGTGTCCTTTTAAGAAAAAGAGAAGTAAGGACACTCGGGAAGGATGCCATGTGACAGCAGAGGCTGAGATCAGGGTGATGTGTCTATAAACCAAGGAATGCCAAGGACTGTCAGCTACCCCAGAAACTATGAGAAAGATGCAGAGTGGAGCCTGCAGAGCCCAGGCTTTCTGCCTTCCAGCCCTTCAAGATGTCAGGATTCATTTCTATTGTTACACACCTAATCTGACTTATTCACTTCCCTGGCAACAATACAGCCCCAAAGCAGTCACCAGACTCTCCTCCCTCATAGCTCTGCTGTCACACTGGCTGCTCCCCCTCCCTAGATACCTGTGCCTCTTTTCAAGAATGCTCTTCTAAGACCTGATTTCACTTCCTCCTCTCCCCTCAAGCCTCCATTCAAGCAGTACTCCCCAAGTCTCATTCTCTGTATTACAGTCCCTTCTTATTCAGTATCCTCAGAACCCCAGAAGTGACTTTGCCTGCTGCTGGGTTGTATGTCTGTCTCCCCCCCCCTCTCTCTCTTCCTCTCTCTCTCTCTTCTCTCTCTCTCTCTCTCTCTCTCTCTCTCTCTCTCTCTCTCTCTCCCTCCCTCCCTCCCTCCCTCCCTCCCTCCCTCCCTCCCTCCCTCCCTCCCTCCCTCTCTCTCTCTCTCTCTCTCTCTCTCTCTCTCTCTCTCTCTCTCTCTCTCTCTCTCTCTCTCTCTCCCTATCCCCTTACTGGCACATTTGCTTCTCTGCAGAGCTGGAATTCTGTATTCTGACTTTTCCCTGCTGTTGCTTGGGTAGGAGCATATGAACCAAGTTCCAAGTTCAACAGATGTCTTTCAGTAGACTGCAAAGAGAAAGAACTTTGGGATCCAACCTGGTTTAGGATCTAACTCTGGCTTGTCAGTTTGCTGATCTTGTTCATATTCAGTTTCTCTGTCTGTCAAATACAGACAGTGAGAGACAGCATACACAGAATTTTTCTTCTCATCAGTAGCAGCAGAAGTGGGGAAGAATGGTATAGGGGTAGCAGTAATCAAAGTTCATCATACTCACAATTTGATGTGTTGAACTGAAGCCCCACTGCACAATTATTTAAGATAATAAAAATAAGTTTTGCCAGTCCTAGGGCTTGAACTCAGGACCTGAGCACTGTCCTTGGCTTTTTCCTCAAAGCTAGCTAGCACTCTACCACTTGAGCCACAGCACCATTTCCAGCCTTTTCTGTGTACGTGGTGCCAAGGAATCGAACCCCGAGCTTCATGTATGCTAGGCGAGCACTCTACCTCTAGGCCACATTCCCTGCCCCCCAAAATAAAAACTTTTTAAACAAAATATTCTCATGTTTAAAATTCACTGACCCCTCAGCATAATTATTCTACCCATTTCACAATGGAGGAAATAAACCACAGATCTTCTCCAAGATTCCCATTATGTACTGTGCTGAGGTGTGAGGGGTTTTTTAATTATTGTTATCTTTAACTAGTTGTACAAAGAAGTCGCCACTTAACAAGAGCAGCTTATAAATGCAATGCATCTTGATCAGTATCACCTCTTTCAACATTCTTACCCATCCCTCCCCTACCCACCCCTTCCTTCACTCTTCTTAATTTTGTAGAATAGCTATTGAATTCTAGACTACATTCTCCCATACCTCTTCATCATTCACCAACCCCTTTCCTCTTGACTCCACCATCTCCGTCAAGTACCCACTTTCTGGTGCAATGTCTCTGGCCATAAATGAAATGAAAAATCAAAACAACATTGAGATTACAACTCACCTCGGTTAGAATGGCCATTATCAAGAAAACAAATAATAACAGATGCTGGTGAGGACGCAGACAAAAAGGAACCTTAATATACTGTTGGTGGGAATGTAAACCTGTTCAGCCACTCTGAAAAGCAGTAAACATGGAGTTTCCCTATGAACCAGCAATTCCACTCCTGACCATTCATCTAAAAGATTACAAACAAGAATACAGCAAAGCCACTCACACAACCATGTTCTTTGCAGCACTACTCACCATAGCCAAAGTACAGAATCAGCCCAGATGCCCTCAAAGGGCAAATCGATCAAGAAAATGCATACATATACATAATAGAATTCTATTCATCCATTTGAAAGAATGATATTATACCATTTACAAAGAAATAGAAGGACCTAGAAAAAAATCATATTAAATAGAAGTAAATCAAGCCCAAAGAGAAAAGTGATGACTGTTTCTCCTTACCTATGGAAGCTAGATTTAGATTTAAAGCTTGTAAACCATGACATTGTGTGGTGTGCAAGTATATACAAACATGTTCATTGGAAAACTGCAGATTCAAGGGCAAACTCAAACAGTGTAATTCCTTAGAAAGGCAAAACTAAAGTTCACCAACATAAACAGAGGTGTGAGTTTTCATCTGGCTAGGACATATGCCCACATGAGCACCAGGTGTGCCTATCATGCCAGGCAATGCTGAGGACTAGAAATTCTTTGCAGCCAGCCTTGTCCGTGTCCTTAGCATACAATCAGCATTACTATGGCTCTAGTTATCTTTTTTGCATTTTTATTGTTATTATAAAGGTGAGACACAAAGGGGTTACACTTACTTAAGTCACGTAAGAGTATATTTATTTTTGAACAAGGTCCCCCCTTCCCTTCTCTCACTGTCTCCCAATTTTCCCTCCTGCACCTACCCACAAGTTGTATAGTTCATTTTCAACATAATGTCTAGTGAGTACCACTGCTGCATTTGTTTACCCTTTGCCCTTCCATTCCTGCACCCCCTCCTTTTACCCCACCTCTTTGTGGAGCCATTGGAACAGGTAGATATATAATCAACAAGTAACGTATCATTGTTTGATGAAGATAAGATTAACAGAAGGAAGGCTGATATGAAGGTTGAGGCATCAGGAAAAAAGGGCGGAATGGGGAGATTAGGAAACCAAAAAGAATTAAACCAAAAGGAGATGAATGAATAGAGAGAACTAACTAAAGGTCACAGGGAGAAGAGAGAATGAGATTTGGGGATGAGCAGAGGGAATGAAGAGTGCCAGGTTTCGGGGACAGAAGAATGCCTGGCAGATTTACAAAGCTGAGTAACAGAGCTGAGTGGATGAGTTCCAAAAGCTAACAGGGCAAGGGAAAAGACTGCAGGTAGCTTTTAGATGCTTTACACTCAGGGTCTACTAGAGAAATGAAGGCGAGGATGATTTCCAAATTACATTTGGTTGAATGCGATCAAAAACATATCATTGGGAAATGCAAATTCAACACCTGCACTACCACTGCCACGTTTGGCATATGCCAATGAGCACAGTGAAGTTTTGAGAGGGGATCATGGTAGGGAGGGCAGGGAGTGGTTTTGTTCATCACTGTGTCTCTAGCACCTAGAGTGGTGCCTAGAATATTGTAAGCAGTCAACAGAGATTTGCATAATAACTGGTCAGATCAATGAATAAATAGAATGAAGAGAAGAATGACCTCTCCCAGTTTAATGAATATTGGCACTTTGTCTTACGTCTATGACTAGAATACTCTATTTCCCTAGTCCTTGTCCCCTGCCTGTTTCCCAAGGGATAATCTTAACACTCATGGTGATCAGTCTGTGGTTTGATGTTTAATAAATTCATTAGTGCTGGTACTGGGACTTGAACTCAGGGCCTGGGCCCTGTCCCTGAACTTTATGGCTCAGGGCTAGCACTCTATCACTTGAACCACAGCTCCATTTATGGATTTTTTTATTGGTATTTGGAGGTAAGAGTCTCACAGACTTTGACGATTGGGCTGGCTTTGAACCACAATCCTCAGAACTAAGCTTCCTGAGTAGCTAGAGTTACAGGCCTGAGCTACTAACTAGTGTCTGGTTGATTTGATGCTTTCATATACAAATCTGTGGTTCTTCCTGGGTTTCACCATTTTACACAAACTGAATACTTTACCTAACTCTCAACAATTTGCTCTTTACATAGATTATATTTTATTCATGATGATCCATGCAAATTTAATTCACTCATTTTGAGGTGCATATAGAATTCCATTGTATGAATCTGCCATGACTTATTTATTGTTTTCCTTCTAAATGGATATCTAGGTCATCTCTATCCAGTTTCTTGTGATTACATACAATAGCACACCAAAAGCTTTCAGACATGTCATTAGTGCATGTGTGAAGTGATTTTTTTTTCTTCTTCTGAGACCTCATATGCAGAATTGCTACATATGTCCTGGGTATGGATATCTCCAAACCTAGTTGGTGTTAGAAACGTTTCTTGTCAAAGTTCTATCTCCTCCTGTACTGATTTTTGCCTGTGGGATAGGGTGCAAGTCAATACCTAATTATTCACCTTTCCCTGACTCCTGTGAGCTTGAACTCTGTGTCAAGCATTTCTTGCTTTCCAAACCTTTCTTCCTTGAACTTGTCTGTGATTTTTTTCCCATCCATCATCATCTGCCTTATTGTTATTGACTTGGGGAAGGTCTTTATATCTTGTTGGATAGTACTCTCTTGCTTTGTAAATCTCTCCATCTATAGCCTCTTAACTTTGTTTGTACTGGCTTTATTATACAGATAGTATACATTTTAATACCAGAACATTTTCTATTATGCAAAATCAAAAGAACTGAATCCTGGATTTTGAAGTAGAGGGTTCCAGTTGTGGATAGTGAAGGATTGTAATTTCTGGGAATGAGGCGTCGCTGAAGTTCTTGTCTCTAGGGAGCTAGAGAAAATCTCCAAGATTCCCAAAACCTGATATGAGTGAGGTCAGGGCTGCTATCTGTCCTTAAGGACCTTTCCCCCAATACTGGACCTCACCCACAAGTAAAATTCCTCCAGATGTTTTAAGATCTTTCTTCTTCCCTGATATGGCATAAAAGTCATTTTTGATTATATTCTTGTATAAAATAATACAGAAATGGAAGAATCAGATGGTTCAACATCTCTGGCCACAAAGGAAATGCAAATCAAAACAACACTGAGATTTCATCTCATTTCAGTTGGAATGGCCACCATCAACAATTCAAACAACAGCAGATGCTGACATGAATGTGAGGGGTGGGGGAAAAGGAGCCCTAATATACTGGTAGTGCGGATGTAAACTAATGCAACCACTATAGAAAGCAGCTTGGAGATTCCTCAAAAACAAGCAAACAAACAAACCAAGAAAACATAGAACTGTCCTATGATCCAGCAACACTACCGTTGGGCATTTACCCAAAAGATTACAAGTCAGGACACAGTAAAGCCATTTGCACAACCATGTTCATTGCTGCACTGTTAAAGTATGGACACAGCTTGGATGTCCCTGAGTGTATGAATGGATCGAGAAAATGTGGATTATATAAATAAGTACACACCCACACACCTACACACACACTCATGGACTTTTATTCATCCATCAAGAAGAATCACATCATTTGCAAAGAAAAGGACGGACTGGAAAAGAAAATTATAGTAAGTGAAGTAAACCAGGCCCAGGGAAACAAAGGATGTATGCTTCCTCTCATGTGTAGTTGTTAGATATAATTTATAAATATATACAAGTAAATACACATGGAATCATGTGTGTGTGCAAAAACACATTAACTGAAGCATGGCATTCACAGGGGAGAACTCCAATGGTGTAACTTTAAAAAAAAAAAAAAAAAGCTAACGGTCCAGCAAAACAAAACCAGAAAGTTAGAACATGAGGTGGGGGGGGTCCTAAATGTGGCAAGAGAAGGTAGACAATGAAAAGAAAAAAAGAAAGGAATTCAATCATAATATTTAATGTTGAAATAAAACTAGGAAAATTGAGGGATGAGTGGATTTAGAAGAGATAGAAAAGACCAATGAAATGCATTAACCAATGCAGTGATCAAAATACATTGGACTGCTTAACATATCAAATTGCAATCCCTTTGTACAACTACTTAAAGATAATTAATAATATGATTTTTAAAAAAAGAGTTCCAGTCCAGAGTCTCATGCTGGTAGCTCCATACCTTGGATGATTTTCTGTACCTTCCTGTCTGTCCATATGTGCGTGTGCATGTGTGTGTGGTGTGTGTGTGTGTGTGTGTGTGTGTGTGTGTGTGTAATTATTTTTTGCTGGTCCTGGAGCACTGTCCCTAAACCTCTTCATATTCAAGGCTAGTGCTCTAATACTTGAGCTACAATACCACTTTTGGCTTTTTTGAGTAGTTTATTGGAGATAAGAGTCTCAGGAGGCTTTGAACTGTATTCCTCAGATCTCAGTCTCTGTGTAGCTACGATTATAGGCATGAGCCAGCAGTGCCAGGCTGACCCTATTCTTGTATGTGAAACAGGGGTAACAAATATTTTCAATATAAGGAAGAGAGGATAAGATGAATGATATATGACAAGTTCCTCCCGAAGTACCACAATCAGCATTAAATACATGCTAGCTACCCCTATTCTGTTTTAGTGAAGAGCTAGCCAGTCCATATGTACCACATAGACCAGAATGCTGGTTGGTTTTGAAGACTAGACAGAAATGATGGCTGTGCAAGACTGTGAACACACTTAAGTCACTGAGTCATAAACCCTAAAATGACTCATTTTCTATGATGTGAATTCCACTTAACCAAAATAAATTAATAAAAACTAGCCAAATGCCATTCCCACCCTAATTCATTATGTCTCAGATGAATCTGTTTTCTAATCTATTCAAATGGATAGCTGGGTGCCGGTTGTTCACTCCTATAATCCTAGCTACTCAGGAGACTGAGATCTGAAGGGATTAGGGTTCAAAGCCAGCCCAAGCAGGAAATTCCATGAGATTCTCATCTCCAATCAATCATTAAAAAAATGCCAGATGTAGCACTGTGGCTCAAGTAGTAGAGCACTAGCCTTGTGCAAAAGGAACCCAGGATAGTACCCAGGCCCAGAGTTCAAGCCCCAGGACTTGGAAAAATAAAAAGCATTGAGAATTGATAGAGCTGGATACTGGGTACTTGTGGCTCACATCTGTAATCCTAGCTGCTTAGAAGGCTGGAATCTGAAGCTTATGGTTCAAAGCCATAGTAGACAAATCTGCAAGACTTATCTCCAGTTAATCAGCAAAAGGCTGACATGGTTCAATTGATAGTGACCAGCCATAAATGAAAAAGCCAAGCAAGAGCACTCTGAGTTCAAACTCCAGTCCTACCCAAAGAAAGAAAAAGTAATGATAACGTATCCTGAATCCAACATGGGAATTTAATTTGGTAGTTATATAAATTGGGTCATGCATATGAAGTACTTGTATAAGAAATGCTAAAGAAATTCGAGTGATTCGTCTGAGTCTGAGGCTAAAGATGTGAGCACTTTGGAAGTGATGGCTCTGCCTTTTCTTGGAGTGGGTGGACTTAGCTCATGCAGACCAGATCAGAATTATCCAGGAAGCATCTTTTCCAGGATTTACCTGGGAAATACATCTTCTCCAAGCAAAACTTTGTTCTCTTCTGCAATCTTTATATCACCAGTGGGTTATTTAGAAAATATTTGGAATAAACCAAACATACCTCTAAATAACTGCACTGCTGGTGGAATTGTAAGCAAGTTCAGCCACTCTGGAAAGCAGTGTGGAGGTTTCTTAAGGAACTGAAAATAGACCTTCCCTACCATCCCACCATACCACTCTTGGGCATCTATCCTGAACATCATAACCCAGGATATGAGGATACCTGCTCAGCTATGTTCATCTCTGCACTATTCACAGTAGCCAGGTGACAGAAACAATCCAGATGCCCTACTGCAGATGAATGGATACAGAAAATGTGGTATATATATACAATGGAATTCTACATAGCCAACAGACAAGATAAAATAATGGCATTTGTAGGGAAGTGGATGAATCTAGAGTGAATCATGTTGAGTGAGAAAAGTCAAAGGTGCATGGTATCCTTAATTTGCGGCTATTAGATCCAAACAGTACAAGAGTGAGGATTCAATATTTGTGTACCCAATGCTATGGACATGGTACTGGAAATATAAACACAACTACATAGACATAAAAATTTATAACTCTATAGATATGTTTTATTACATAGATTAATATGTATCTGACATACAAACCCTCAGCATAATTTTAGTTATGTTCTAAAATCTAAGTACCAGCGATTGTATATAGAGATTCCCATCTTGAATACTTCTTTGTTAAACACGTCATTTGAAATTTAATGTACAAATCAATGTTAATAAATTATTTAATTTAAAAAGAGAGATTTCCCTCCACCTTTATCAGAAGCAGTGCCTACTCCAGCATTAAAAGTCTCTCCTGTGCGAAGATATAGAACCAACCCAGGTGCCCTTCAGTAAATGATTGGATCAAGAAGATGTGATATTTATACACAATGGAATTCGATGCTGCCATCAGAAAGATGACATTGTTCCATTTGTAAGGAAATGGAAAGGTTTGGGGGGAAAAATCATGTCAAGGGAAGTAAGTCAGACACAAAAACATAGGCTCCATGTTTCCCCTCATTTATAATAATTAGTATATGTCTAGGATTCTCATAGCAGAAGATCACAATAGTTCAAAAGCTATGTACGTATGGCCATTTAGGATGAGGCTAAGTGAAAGGATCTCTAGGATATGGAAACAAGAGTGTTATATCATGTGATTGTTGTTCTTAATGTCCTATGTTATTTCTCTTCTCTTTTGTTGCCCTTTGGTTAATCTCATATTGTTACAGTATCTGACTTTGTTACCTGGCATAGTATATATATGTTTATTTGTTTATTTGAAATAAGAAAGGGAAGGGGGAAAACAAAATTATTGGAAGGGGGTGGGGGAGGGAAAAGGGGACAAAAACATGAGAAGGGGTATCGATGTTTGAGAAGTAATGCACCTACTATCAGGCAAATATAACTGTAACCCCTCTCTACATTACAATAAAAAAGAAAGGATCTTTGATTTGTCATCCAAACACACACACACACACACACACACACACACACACACACACACACACACGTCTCTGCTCTGCAGGTATGGTGGCGCACACCTGAATTCTAGAGGTAGGGGACAAGGGACAAGAGGATCATGGCTTGAGGCTGGCCTGGATAAAGTTAGCTGGGGACCTTATCTGAAAAACAAACTGAGAGCAGAAAAGAATGGGACCATAACATACACACACACACACACACACACACACACACACACACACACACACGCACACAGAGCTATGACAATGCCCTTGATGAAAGATAGGATAGAAAGGAATTTCTCATTCTGAGTGGTGCTTGGTTTGTTGGAAAAAGAGTCATCCAGGAATTTCCACAGCACCTGTTCTGGCCTGGGATGGGGGGAGAGCTTTAATTAAAGGGACATGTGTCTATCTTATCCTTCTATAATTTGATCAAATTGCAGCAGAAGGAGAAAAAGAAAAAAACACACACACAGATCTAAATCATAAAACCAACAAAAAAAGGACAGAAATATTATAAACAGAAAACCAGGTGCACTATTTCCAAATTACACTGAATTAAGCCCAAATCCCTAATGACTCATTTTGTACTGGCTACCCAAACAGATGTCCTCGCCTGCAGAAAAATCACTAAAAATGGAGCACAAATCCTACTGGGGTGATTGCTTCACCCAAACTTCCTGCCGCCGTGTTGATAGCATAAAAACCACCAGTGGCAGACAACGTGTGCCAGAATGTTTCATCAAACTTTTTTTGTCCCTTCCCACTGACCATCAGAAAACATGCTACAAAAGTTAGCATGCAGGCCAGGAGCATAGCACAGTGATCAAGTGGTTGCCTAGCATGCACAAACCCCTGAATCCCTGGGTTCAATTCCTCAGTACCACATACACAGAAAAAGCCAGAAGTGGTGCTGTGATTCAAGTGGTAGAGCGCTAGCCCCAAGAAAACCCAAAGACAGTGCTCAGATCCTGAGTTCAAGCCCCAGGACTGGAAAAAAAAATAACAGTTAGCATGCATTATCTCATTTAATTTTTAAAATAACTTAAGGTAGAACTTATTATTACCAGGTTTTTTTTTAATATGCCAGTGTACTAGTCAGCTTTCCCAAAACTGTAACGAATACTTGAGTTCAACAGTTTACAAGAAGGAAAGGTTGTATTTGCTCATGGTTTCAATCCATAGTTGACTGATTCCATTGCCTGCAATGAGGCAGAAAAGAAAATGGTGTATATATGTGCAGAAGTAACTGCTCATCTCATGGCAACCAGCAGTCAGACGGTGGGGAGGAGAGGAGCCAGGATCCCATTATCTCCTTTAAGGACATGCTTCTTTCCAATTGACTAAGCCTCCTAAAAGCTCCATCACCTCCCAACAGTTCCTCAGGCTGGTGGTCAAGGCTGCAACACATAGACCACTGAGAGACATTTATCCAGATCATGGCAAGAAAAAGAAAGGATCTCATAAGGCTGTACATTTGGCTCAACGGTAGGGCATGTGACCAGCAAGCATGAGGCCCTGGGTTTGATCCCAAGCACAGGCAAAGAAGGGAGCAAGTGAAGGGAGGGAAGGAAGTCAGGAAGTCAAGAGGGGAAGAGGGAGGGAGGGAAGAAGGAAAGGAAGGAGGAAGGAGGAAAGGAGGGGGGAAGAAGGGAAGGAGAAGTAGAAAGCCAAATAAGGAGGAGAAGAGGAGAATCAGAAAAGAAGAAATGGAGAAAGGAAGGAAGGGACAGAACAGAGAGAGAGGGGGGGGAAGTAGAACGCAGGAGGGAGAAAAGAAGGGACAAAGGGCAAGAAGGGAGAGCAGAGGGACAGAGAAGGAGGGAAAGGGAGGAAATTAGAAAAGGAGAAGAAGAAGATGGGAGGGAAGAAAAGGAGGGATAGAGGACAGGGGACAGAGAGGAGGGAGGGAGGCCGGGAATGAAATTACCCAAATGTTTTAGAAATCATGAATGTTTCAGAAAGCATGAGCTCTCAATTCCAGATCTCTTTTATTTTCCAAACTCGTGGTAGATTGATCACAAAACAGCCCTGCTCCTTCCCCTCCCTGAACCTTTGCCCTTTGCAAAGTGAGTTTGCCTATCCTCTACTAAGAAGAGGCAGCAGTGGCTGGGCCAGCAATCTGCTGAACCTGAGCTGACCTGTGGCTTGCCTTAGCCAGTGCTAGAGGCAGAGGTGATAAGCAACAGTGTTGAGTCTAGGCTTGAACAAGCATGGGGATTTCCATGGGCTGTCTTGTTAGAAAAGAGCCCCTAAATGGAGACAAGGATAGGCTAGACAGCTGAGGACAGAGACTACACCAAGCAAAGATAAAGCAGCACAGCTGTTGACAGTGAAAAGGCCCACTAAGATCAGCAATGTACTTGACTAGAGATATGAAAACACACCACTACCCATCCATTCAGACCAGCATGACTTTCTGATCAGTCCACACACCTGTTAGCCAGAATAAGTATCCTGGCAGACACTACTATAGTTTGGAGCTTGTGGGTTCTATAGCATAAACCAGTCAGAAATAACATACACTCTCCCTTTTCTGTCTGCTCACAGGCATTGTCCCTCCACTGTTATCGGCAGAAAAGTAGCAATAGATGTTTCTTAAACTGAATGATGACTAAGTAAGTGATGAGAACAACCAGGGCCAGGATGGGAACATACTACAACAGCCCTGCAGACTTAAACCCTCTGACCTGAGTCTTCCCTCCTGTGACCTGGCCTCAGTCACTCACCTACGTGACTGGAACCCCATCCACGTCCTTGCCCTCTGCCTTTCCACACAGAGTGAGGCTGCTGGAAGCCTCCAATCACCTACTGCATGATCTTGAACAATGTCAACCCAACATCCCATGCCACCATTTCCCTCTATGGAAAAAGGAGGCAGATGGGTATAATTGTTGTGCCATAAATCAATCAGTCTCTGTAACAAAAAAAAACAAATACCCAGGGCTGTCCAACACGTAAGAATACACAATAAAAATTAAGCCACAAGCGTTACCATCATTCAGGATGCACTGTATTCATAAACTGCTTTGTTAAATGGCATCTCTTTTGTACAGTGACTTAAAGATCATTTTTTAAATTATCTTTTAAAAGAATTGTCATCATTTATCTTTGAACACCTTTTCCACAACCCAGACAAGTGAGTCCCCTTTTGTAAAGGATGAATTCACTGTTTTGGAAAATGTCAGCAATCTGTTCAGATTGTACAGCAAAGCCAGGAGAAATCAGAATCCATGCACAACTCTCCTCCCCCCCCCCCCCCCCCCCCGCTTCCCACTTTCCCTTCTACCCACCTCACCCTAGATCCCCACAGCTCCTCCACCAACTCTTATCCAAAGCCCTCAGACTCTCACTTGAGTTTACACCTAACACACTAGGCTCTCCTTTCCAGGCTTAGAGCACAGAACCCTGAAGCACATTGCCACGCATTTTGTTCAATTTTATTGTATTTTTTAATTCCATTGTACATATTAATGGGATTCTGTGTGGTATTTCAATACATGCATTTTGATGGGTCACTAGGCCTTCACTTTTGAATCCTTCTCTAAGAAAAGCAAACGGAAGCCAGGAGATGGGGCGCTAGGTGAAAAGAGAAGCTGAGCTGAGCCGGAGAAGACAATCGGAGGGCTTCCCGCAGGAGCCCTGTCCATCTCTATGGAGCTCCCATAATCATTTCCCCTGCAAAAGACTTCTTAGTTGCAGAATGGAATGGGGAGCCCACAATAACGAGTCTTTAATTACAAAACTCTTTTACCTTATTGCTTTCGTGTGGCCCGGATGAAAATGAGCAGTGGCAGTTTCTATTAGAAATGTTAATTACTTTCCGGGATAATTAGACTCACTGGGTACCGTGAGCACCTGACCTTACTCCTAACAGCAAAGTTGGTTGGAAGGGGGGGAGGGTGAGGACAGGAAGTGATCTGGGCTTGCAAGAGGTGGGGGGGGGGGAAGTGTTTAGAAATGCTGAGAAAAGCAACAAGCATCTGAATGGCTCCAAATGGAAAATTGACTCCAGAGACTCCTGAAAGAGGAGACTCAGAAGGGGCTTTGAACAAGAAGGAAACAGCCTGAGGATGGGGTAATGACAAACTCCCTGAAAATGACCGTCTATGGAGAGATTCTCACTCAATGGGCCTTCTCTTTTGAATGAGGCATCCAAGGACACACATGGCATGGAGGATGGGCTAGAATGGGCACGGAGGAAGGAACCGAAACCAGAACTGGAACCTCTACTTCTCAGAATGGCTCCCCTCGTCCGATGCTGAAGGGCCCTTTGCTCCTCCTTCAACAACCATCTTTCAACCACATGTCCAGTTGTGTGGCACCACAAGAAGCAAGCTGACACAGTTCTAGTCCCCAAGAACTCAGGTGTGGCGGTGGGGGTTGTCGTTTCCTGACCATGATGACAGGAGCCTCTGGGGAGTGTGACAGAGTCAGGGGTGAGGGCCTTAAGTGGACATGGGGAAGGAAGTCCAAGAGGGACAGACTGGGTAGGAGATGGCTGAAACTTGGGGATGAAGTATATTTCTCACTGTTGTGAATTGGATAGGGTTTTCCTCCTCCGCTCCAACTGCAGAACGTGACCTTATGTGGCAGTAAAAGTTTTGAGAAGTGTCACTACGGGCAATCTGACCTCAGGAATTGGACTCACAATTTTGCAGCCTTACAATGGCGTCAAAGGAAGACACGAGATTCCATTTGGAAATTTGGATCTTTTCCCTGGCTAGGAATCAATCTCCAGGACGATCCTTTCACGAGGTGCTGGTCAATGGCAGTAGACCAACATACCTCCCATTCCACCCAAGGGCCAACCAGATAGGTGAACAACTGAATACTCTGCGGTGTGCCAGGTGGCCCAGCTAGAAGGATGGGCAGCCCAGGTACACTAAATTCATATTCCATTTGTAGCATTTTTGTATTATAACCTGCCATAAACCAAAGAACATCTGCAGCTAAGATGAGGTCATAGTGGGTGGCAGTAAGCCTTAAATCTACCCCCTGGTGGTTCCATTAGAAAATGGGAGACACACATATAGGATGCGATTAAATGAAAGGAACTCTAGGATATGGAAACAAGAGCTTTATCTTGTGTGATTGTTGTTCTTAATGTACTGTGTTATTTCTCTTCTTTTTTTGTTTTTGTTTTTTTGCCCTTTGATTAATCTCATATTGTGACTATGCCTGACTTTATTACCTGGGATTTGTATATATCTTTATTTGTTTATTTGAAATAGGAAGGGAAGGGGGGAAACAAGATGATTGGAAGGGGTGCAGGGAGGGAAACGGGGACAAAAATATGAGAAGGGGTATCAATGCACGAGAAGTAATGCACCTGACAAATGTAACTGTAACCCCTCTTTTAAAAAAGAAAAGAAAATGGGAGACACAGACACAAGGGGAAGATGGCCTCGTGGTGACAGAGGCAGGGACTAGAGGGAGACAGCTTCACATCAAGGAGAACCAGGAGCTCCAGTCATCACTAGGAGATAGAAAAAGGCCATGGAATTTCTACCCTGGAGTCTGCAGAGACAGCAGGCACTTTTGATACCTGAAATTATGTATGTGTGCATATATGAGTGTGTGCGTGTACTCGTGCATATATGGGTACACGCACACACAATGGGGCTCGTGCTCAAAGCCTTGCCCTCTCACTTAGCTTTTTCACTCCAGAGTGGCAGTCTACTGCTTGAGCTACATCTCCACTTCCAGCTTTTTCCGGGTTAGTTGCAGATAAGTGTCTCACAGACTCTTCTGCCTGGACCAGCTTCCAGCCACGATCCTCAAATATCAGCCTCCTAATGAGCTAGGATCACGGCCACTAGTGCCCAGTAAGACCTTGACTTTGAATAGCCATCCTGGGAGAACTAGCCCCTTGTTTCTGGGACTTTGTTACAGCAGCCCATGAAATTAGCCCTACATGAGTTGTATCATGGGGAGAGCATCCCACTTCCCCACCACCTGCCACTACATGGACCCACTCCCCTCTGCAGCCTTATTTAAATCCCTTGGGGTTCCTAAGGCAAGTCACAGCCTCCTTAGGATAATCTGTTTTGTGTGCATCTTCCCAAGTTGACCCCTTAACTCAAGAGAACTGGCATGTCTGGGTGGGTCTTCAGAACAAGATCCCAGGAGAGAGAACTCAGGTGACATCAAGTTTCCAGAATCTCTGGATTCAGAAACACATTCTCATGGCCCTTTTTAGATGTGTGTGTGTGTGTGTGTGTGTGTGTGTTTGATTCTAGACTGTCCAATCCAGCCTTGGCCATGGGCTACGGTTTGCCTATCTGTGTTGACCTCAGGCATGGCTGAGGCCTGTCAGAACTACCCCTCCCCCACTCACACCCTACATCTGGGATGCCAGAATGTGCATGCCAAAACCAGGCTTAGTTCTCAGAGTCATTAAAGAAGCTGTTTACAGAGCAAGCTCTGCTTTTAATTTGTTTGTCTTTTCAATTGTATAATTGAATCCTAGCCACGGGGCTCTAGCAAGTCCTACCAGAGAAGGCAGGAATCTGTGGGTACCCAGGGGTAGCTGGCAGTGTTTGCAAGGCAAGAGAAGAGGCTCTCTAGGAGGCAGAAAGGCTACAATCACAAGTCAGAGGAACTCAAATTCACACCCCAGCTATATCCTGGAGTGGGCTATGTGACCTAAAGCAAAATCCTAAACCACTCTGTGCCTCAGATTGCTCAGTTGTGAATCCAAAGATAACAGATCCACCTGATAAGGAGACTGGATGAATATAAGAAACAATTTCATGCAGGGACCCAAATAAATCATAAATTATCACATCATCACCATCACCCTTGACCACAGAAGGCCTGCACTGTGGAATTTGACTCCTGTGGCCATGGGTAGCCATTGTCAGAGCTGGGAGGGGCTCTGGAGATGGCAGCATGGTGGCACAGAAAGGGTCCCCTACAGAGAGTCAGGATTCTCAGTTCCTCCTACTGTCTCCACTGAGGCCTTGGGAGAGTCTGCAGTGCCAAGATTCTCCCCTCCAAACTGGAGACTAAATCTTTCTCCCCAACACACACACACACACACACACACACACACACACACACACACACACACTCACACACAATCAAATGAGACAGCATATGTGAAACTGGGTGAACTTCAAATCTCACAAATCCAAACAAGAAGTCATTTTCCTCTCTACTAGGATAGTTTTATTAAAATGCCAGTATCCAGATCTCTGCCCAGATCAGCTGAATGGCAACCTCCATCTCCATCATGTGCCACCAGCAGAGTGGGCCAGCCCCAGGGAGTGGCTGACCCGGCCCAGTGAGGTGCTGAGAGGAGATGGCAAGGCCCACTAAGGGACACTGTCTGGAGAGTGTTCTATAATGACCTTCACTTCCCATCTCTACCACCTGCCAGGGAAAACTTCCAGCAGGCAGATTCTCAGGGGCCAATCAGGAAACCAGGAAGGATCCTTGGGATAGAGTGGGGGTACAGTACAGGCTCCAAGTCTTTCTACTATGAAAGACTACTCCTACCATGCATGTAGAAGGCAGAGACCTGCCATGTCACTCAAGGCCCTGCCTGGTCTTTGCTCAGCACATCAGTGCTCACCTCTCACCTTCAAGAATGACCAAGGTAGCCCAGAACATACCCTCACCTCTGGCTGAAAAGTATCTCCTCTAGTCATTCACCACCTCCACTTGGAATTCACGGTGTCCATTTTCAAGGGTTCACATGGCAAAACCCACCTCATGGAAGTCCTTGCTGCTCTAGAAATTACCTCTAGATGTATCCCACTACCATGACAAGAGATAAGCTCATTCATAAACACACACGTGTGCACATGATACCCCTGTATGACTCCTGCAGAGATAAGTGCATACACACACACACACACACACACACACACACACACACACACACACACCATTCCCTCATCACATGCCCACTCAGACAATGGCAGCTATGCTTCCCATTCAGGGGAGGGAGGAAGCAAAGGACCAGTTCCCTGTGCCACCTGCCATGACAAACACTCTACATGTGTTTGTGTAAGAGTAAGCTAGTGACAGGCCTTCCTGTCAGAACCCAGGACCGCTGGCTCCTTGGATGGTGTAAATTCACATATATTTCTGACTCAGACATGGTGATGATGAGAATGTCTTAAACAGCACCGCATCCATTTCTCAGATGAGTGAGTTGATGGCATAAGAAATGGCTCACTCATCACCACAGCCAACAGAAGGCAGAGGAGACACCATATTCACCCCTCCCAAGCACAGAAAGGTGGGTTGCTTTCATTACATCATCTGTGCCCTCACCCAAAAGCCCAAACTGCTAACCTCACAGTACAGGCAGAACCATGGTCCCATAGAAGCAAAGCTACTCTCTCAACCTGGGGCTGTCAAGATGTAAGGAGTGCCAGGAGTGTAACTTAGCATGCCTGAATCCCTGGGTTCAATTCCTCAGTACCACATACACAGAAAAGGCTGGAAGTGATGCTGTGGCTCAAGTGGCAGAGCACTAGCCTTAAGCAAAAAGCATCCAATGACAGTGCCTAGGCCCCGAGTTCAAGCCCCAGCACTGACAAAGAAAAAAAATAGTAACTGTAACCCCTTTATATATTACCCCAACAATAAAAAAATAGATGTAAGGAACATGAGTCTCACCTGGGAACTTGTTAACCAAGCCAAGCAGCAGCTCCAGCAGGCCCATGCCAGCACCTGTGTATGCACAGAAGTTGCCTCAGGAACTTGCTAATATGCAAATTTGCATTCCATGAGGGAAGGATGGGAATCACCATCCCTGGGATGGTGAGATGCTACTGGTCCATGGGCCTCTCTCTTAAGTTGTAAGGGCCAGAGTTACACCTCAATCTCATCCTCAGCACCTCATGACCAGCTAACACCTGACAAGTCACCTACTCTAGGTCTCCAGCTCCTTACACTGTCACATCCATAGGTCTACCAGCACAGATTTAACCAAACCCTACTGCACATGTTTTTCTAGTCATTATTTCCTACATGATACAGCAAAACAACTGCTTACACAGCATTATGTATGGGCAATCTAGAGATGACTTAAAGTACATGGACACACACAAAAAAGGACATGGACACACAAAAAAAGAACATGGACAGATAGGTGTAGATCATAGGCAAAATTATGCTATTTTGAATAAGGTACTTGCGCATCCTTGAAATTGGATGTCTGCAGGTCCTTGTAGATATCAAGAAATATAATGTAAGCCAGGCACACTGATTCACGCCTATAATCCTAGCTACTCAGGTGGCTGAGATCTGAGGATCGCGGTTCAAAGCCAACCCGGGCACAAAGTCCATGAGACTCTTATCTCCAATTAACCACCAGAAAACTGGAAGTGGCACTGTGGCTCCAGAGGTAGGGCAGCAGCCTTCAGCTGAAGAGCTCAGGGACAGCATCCAGGCCCAGAGTTCAAAGATAGATAGATAGATAGATTGCGCAGTACTACCTCATGGGGTGGTTTTTAAGATTAAATGGGATGATTTGTGGAAGTTTCTGGGCTCAGCACCTAATGCATAGAAAAAAATCTCAATCTGTAGTTACTATTATTATTGTTACTGGTGAATTATGTGGCACATTATAAACTTTCAATAAATAAATTAACAGTGATATATTTTCCCACTCGCTTACATTTGTTTGGCTTACACCTCCTGTAGCTTCCTCTAGAAATGAATTTTAGAGCTAGCAGTAGCATATAGTTTCCATTTGTAGGGTGAGAATTCATGTGTATTTCTGTTTCAGCCATTGGCATTTAAGTTAACACTTAAAACAACTCTGATTTAGTTCTCTCAGAATTCAGTAGTGGACTGAGTTCATGGGGGCTCACTCACTCAAGTGAAGCTTGCTGGGCACATGCCTGGGCCTGGAACCTCTTGCAGGCCCTCTCCTGGCCTCTCACTCTGCAGGATCCTGACATGGGCTTTTTCAACTAGGCAGCCAGCAACCCAGAGTGAGTGCTCCAGGAAGATGCTTTCTCCTGTGCATAGCACTCATCCACCCAGGACCTGCATTGTGCTTGCTAAGGTTTCATTGGTCCCAAGCAAGTCACATAGCCAAGTCACAGAGTTCAGGCAGAAAAACATAGGTGTAAGGACCAGGGAGTGACATCTGTGAGAAACCACTGGTGTTGAGTCTCACAATGGACGCTGAACCTGCTGATGCCACCTGCACCACTGAACTCTCAGCCTTGGAAGATTACTGACTACATCTGATCTTCATACCCAGAGAAGCAAGCAAACAAGACCATGACTTGCAGTTACACCTGGACAGGTAGAGGGTAGGAGAAGATGGTTGGCTGGAGATCTTCTGCTAGTTAAGGCCCATTATTCAGGACATCAGCTGCAGTCTCCTCCTTTCCTCTCACTGCCTAACCTAATAGCTTCAAGTTTTCACCTACGAGCTTCAAGTTTTCCTCCCAGCCCTTCCCTTGCATGTTGCCTTTCTTCCAAGCCTCCTGGCAACATAGTTAATTATTTATAAATGAACATTTAAATGCGACTGAATAAGTGCTATTTAAAGGAACCCTGTGGTGACTCATTGAGTAATTAAAATAATCATTTATTCCATAAGCATTTCTCAGGTTCTCACTCCCCATCTGTGTCAAGCAATGAAGGGCAGGGAGGGATCAGGGAAGGGTGCAAAGAGGTAGATGGGATGCCTGCCCTCGGGGAGTGCCATCATGCTAGAGATACTTATTACACACTTGTGTGGGCTGTGTTCTACTAAGTGATGGGCACCCAGGCTAGCTCAGCACCATTTCATCCTGCAGGAGGTAATGATGCTGATAAGCCTGTCTTGTGATCACTCAGTGAGAGCCCTGTATGGAAAGATGCTCATCAAACAGCAAGAGAAGGCCTGGATGGTGTTTGGTGTGGAGATGAGGGTCAAAAATAAACCTTCCCAGAAACAGTGATCCATAAGCTATCTCTGAACACAGAAGAACTTGATCCTGTAGTCCAGGCTGAAAAAGCCTTTAAACAGAGAATCCCAAGGCAATGGTTTATGGTTTATGTCCTAAAGGGGATCAGGAAAAAGGGTTTCCATTTTCTGCATCCTATTTCTGTTCCCTGATACAAGCAGCCAAAATGCTGTAGGCCAAAGCACCAGATGACGCATTCTGCCGAGGGATGTTCCCATCCCTTTCTTGCAGGATCCTGATCAGGGTCAACAGTTTTCCACAGGTGCTCTGATGGCTGAAGAGGGCTGCCCACCTCTATTTCGCCCAGCATCACGTTTGTCTCCTTCATGGTGCCCATGCCGGTCTGGCTTACTTATACCCCATACAAAGGAAACTCAGTGAAAGCAAAGACCTGTCCTTCTCTGCTGTCCCTAGTAGAACAAAAAACATGAGGATGTTGTTATTCAGCCAATGCTCATCCAAGTATCTAAAGAAATCCCCAGCACATGGTCCTTTATGACACAGATTTCCCAGAAGCCCTAGACTGAAAGACAGGGCCTAGAAATCTTGGCCTCTGGCAGGAGGGACTGTTCATTCTGGATTTTCTTTTTGTCCCATAACAAAACAGCTTGACCACGATGGTCCTGTGACCACTCCAGTGCTTCCCACTCCCACCACTATTAGAGGGATTTGTCTGTGGCTAGCTTTCTCTTGGCTGGAGTGATACATACAAATGTGGGTACACACACACACACACACACACACACACACACACACACACACACACACACTCACTTCCACCCTTATTTGGTCTGACTTTGTTGGCAATAACCTTCAACAGGAACTCTGTGGCCCATGCACTGAAGAGACTGAATTTCTTATTCAGGCTGAATTTCTGCTTCTCTGAAGTCTTGGGCTGGGAAACAGCTGGTTGTCACGATGAGAGCAGATTTGTATCTCCAGGCTGAGTGTAAGAGCTTCTAGGCTCAATCTCAAAACTTCATAAGATGCTATTACATGGTTACAGACCAGAGACTGAAGTTGTGAATGACATATAATTGACAGCATTATATGTATATCGGCGTACAGTCAGCATGCCTGCATACCCATGCTTACCACAGTACAGTAGATGGCAGGGGCCCATTGACTGATGAAGGGGTAAAGTATACCCCTTCTCCTTTGTAGCATACAAAGGAGAACAAAATTATGCCACTTGCAGAAAAGAAATATGGAGAACCAGAGATTAACTAAAATAAGCCAGACTGAGAAAGTCAAATAATTCATATGTTCTGCAGACAGAGAAATTAGATTTTTCTAAGGCATTAAAATAAAATGGGGGCTCTTTGTGGAAACTAGGGGACCTGCAAGAAGGCAAAAGGGACAAGAGAGCATGATGATGGGGCTGGGAGTTTGGCCTAGGGTAGAGTGCTTGCCTAGTACTCATGAATACCTGGGTTCGATTCCTTGGTACCACATACAAAGAAAAAGCAGGAAGTACTGCTGTGGCTCAAATGGTAGAGCACTAGCCTTGAGAAAGCCCAAGGACAGTGCTCAGGCCCTCAATTCAAGATCCAGGACTGGCAAAAGAAAAGAGAGAGAGCATGATGGGAAGTTAAGTAAGATCTATGTACAGTACACAATTATGACACTATTCCATGATTTCAATTTTTTTTCAAGTTGTGAATGGTCCAAGTGCGGGAGGCTCATGTCTATAATCCTTGCTATTCAGGATGCTAAGATTTCAGGATTGCAGTTCAAAATCAGCCCACACAGGAAAATTCCTAAGACTCATACTCGATTAACCAGCAAAAAGCAAAATCCCTGCTACATGCATTATGAGGCAAGAGAAAAAAAAACAGCTAGGGAGATTCAGGCTACTGAGAGATCCATGTTACTGAATGAAGCAAATACTCCCTCCCAGATCCAGTTCTTAGGCCAGACCTTCCCCGGTCTTAGTCCAGACCAACTGGAAAACTGCTCTCCCAAAGGCCCCTACCCAGGATCCCACTCATACAGCATCCTTCACACAGAAACAGCTCCCACAGACACCAGGAGGAGACGTCTGCTTCTCTCCTTCCCAACAATACCACAATGCATCTAATTAATTTGTATCTTCATTCAATGCCACAGAAGTGCAGTGAATGGTTGGGAACACAGATGCCTGGGAATGCCACACACCTGCCAACCTCAGGGGTCAGGGGCTTTGGTGCCTGTTGGAAGCCTACCGTCTAACCAGGGACTTAAGGAGAGAAAACCAGAATGGGAGCTGTTTTGAAGGAAGGAAGTGAACATTTTCTGAACACAGGCTTCAAGCCAAGCTAGCTTTTGGAATCTTCCACCCTGAAATCTGGATCTCTGATTAGGAAGTATATCAGTCAGGGTTCTGGCACGAAGCAGGAGCTAGCTCAGCTGCTATTTGAGAGAGATTTTTAATGAAGGAACTCCAGTAGGCACACAGTGATTGTGGGAAGAGTTCAGAGATTCCGAGACTCCCCGAGATGACGAGCTAGACCCTGGAAAAGAGCCATCTTATAGAAGAACTGCATCGAATACACAAAGACTCTAGCCTTCCTTACCTCCTAGCCTTGATAGCTTCCCACAGACTGAACTCCAGCAGAAGGCCAAAGAGAAGAGGCCAGCATGTTCACGAAGGTGAATATGAAGAGATGTAGAGCAAAATCAGCTGAGAAAAACCTGAGGTCAAACCTTAACTTTTCCATGAATCAGCTAAGTAATACCAAGAAAATTCCTTATAGTCAGCAGTTTTTCTGAATCTTGTTTATAAAGGACCAATGATACAATTCTTAAAATTAGAAATAATTTTTGTAAAGACATTTTATAGTGGTTGACATGGAAGAAGCAATAGCATTCAGGTGTCTTTAAAAAAATAAAATAACAGATACCTAGGATAGCAGATACCTAGGTGTCTTATCTGGCAACAGTTCCTACTTGTACTGTGTGTGTGCGTGTGTGTGTGTGTGTGTGTGTGTGTGTGTGCGTGTGTGTGATCTTGACCTTTTCCTCTTAGCAGAAGCTGATACACTTGCAGTTCAGCAATTCCTCACACAGCACATCCTCTTTCCTGCTTGTGATTCTCTTCAAATTGGAGCTCACAAGACCATAGGAAGCTGGACTCTCCATTTCCCCATAAGCATGGCTCCTAACTCCACAATCCAACTGTTTCACCACCCAGAGAACAACAACACCCAGATAATGAGCCATGGAAAGAGGCAAAGCTAGACAAAGAAAGTTTGTTTTCTGTGTCCTGTGCCTAAGTTGATGATGTCCCTATGCTAGGACGAAGCTGGTCCTTTTCCAGTTGAAACAATGGGGGTGCTAAGGCCCTAGCTTACATCTCAACCATGAGCAGCTCAAGGACTATATTGGTCCTCCCCAATGTTGTGATCTCACAGCTCACACAGAGCCCCAGTGACACACCTGAACACACACAGTATGCCTAGCCAGGGCGGGACACGCCATATCCTTCCTTGAACAAAACAGATAGTTTGTGATGCTTGGCGCCTATGAGCATGAAGTGTAGAAGATCTGTTGAAGGTAAGGACGCATGAGCTCACAAAGTGCTAATACCCCCATGTCCGGCTGGCTACCATCACACTTCCCTTAAAAGTCACCAAAGAACAAAGGATATATTCTACCACTCTCCTTCCTGGGACCAATCATCTGGTCTACCTGCCCAGGTAGAAGAGGCCTGTCAGAGGCAAAGGATCTTCACAGAAACTAGGATAAACCAGCCCAACTTTTAGTGATAGTGTGGGCTGGCATGACAGATGGGGATCTGGAAGAGTCCAAATGCAATCATGAATCTCGTGGCCCAGCAGCTCTCCCGAAGGGGAATGTGCTAAGTAAGCAGCTGTGGGGGAGGATACAGCTCTGCCAGACAGAGATGGATCGCACAGTTTTTATAAGGAGCTTCGGCTAAATCTACAGATAAGTTGAAAGTAAGAAGTGCTTCAAACTAAGTTCTTCTTAGTCCTGATTTTGATCAGATTTAAGGACCAGACTAGGGACAAAGGAAGCTGGCTACTCAGATGAAGGACAAAGATAGATAGCTGTTATCTCCTTAAAACCACAATAGTTTCAACTTATGCCACTTACCTAGGTCAGTCTCTTACCCTAGCTTTCTGACAAGCAAGGATGGCCTCTCCCTGAAGAAAACAAAGCAAACTATCTTATCTAGTTCAGTCTCTTACTGCTCCTCCAATTAAAGTATAAAGTACACAACCAAAACATGATAAGAAGCAGAATATGAGGCCCAGAATCCAGAGGAAAGATATTCAGAATAGATAGACCTCCCAGCGCTCCAGAAGAAATGAGCAATCAAGGACTCGGAAGTAATTATCAGAAGCATATTAATATGATAGTACATTAATAATGATAATATAATAGAAATAATGTTGAATATATTGAATATGCAATATAATAATACTAGTATAATAGCCTACATATTAATTGTAGAAGTTGAATATATTGGATATGCAATATAATAATATATTGAATATGCAATATAATAATATAATACTAGTATAATAGCCTACATATTAATTGTAGAAGTAAGTAAAAACATAATGAATGATCAAACAAAACATTTGACGATAATGGGAAGATGTATAGAAAAGACTAAAAGAAATTCTAGAACTTGCTAGGCACCATTGTAATCCTATCTACTCGGGAGGCTGAGATCTGAGGATCGGGCTTCAAAGTCAGCCCAGGCTGGAAACTCCATGAGATTTTTATCTCTAATAAACATCTCAGTAAAAGCAGGGAGTGATGCTGTGGCTCAAGTATTAGTGTGCTAGCCTTGAGCAAAAGAAGCTCAGAGACAGTGTTCAACATGGAGTTCAAACTCCAGAACCAGCAAGAATAAACAAAACAAAGAAAGAAATCCTAGAACTTGAAAACCTGAAATGGATTCAATGAGCAACAGGGCTCAACAGGAGAAAATCCATGAATTTAAAGCACAGTGAATTCCATGTATATAATACCTAATCAAAGCACAGGGAAAAAAAACAGAGAGGGGGAAACAGAGACAGAGCTATAATGGTAATGCAATATCAAGTGATCTAACATGTAATTATGAAATTGAGGTGACAAGAGGATTCCCATGAGAGATGTAACTCACCAGAATGTCCCCACCATTTCATTCACCGGGAAGGTAGATAGTTACTTTGCTCATCCCCACCCATCCTTCAGAATTGGCTCAAGCCCACTCTCAGTGGGGTATACACTCAACACCCTATATGAAATTTACCCTCTTCTCTTCTTGCACTCCAACTTGTACTATTTGCACTCCCTATTCAGTCTTGCACTCCCTACTGGTTTTAGATTTTCCTTGGCCCTGATCCGCATTAACAAGCCACATATTTTGTTCATCTAATTTGCTAATTCTGTCCCCCACTAGAAGTTATGTTCCCTGTGGACAGTAGCTTCTTACAGATGAATCCTCAGCACCTTGATAATAAATATTACTGATCAAATGATGTTTAAGCCTAGGGTAAAATAAGCATGAAGGAAGGGCTTTTGGCTACAACTGGAAAAAGTACTGTATTCAGTAAGCCCTTCTGAATATAAGCAACAGAACTTAAAAACAGCCAAAGTGAAATAAAGAATGTATCAGTTCATGTAACTGAAAAGTATACTGTTTATAATCAGACCTGGAGGAAGAAATGATCTTTTAAGAAATGGCCTCTCTCTCTGGATGTCTGGGTACTGTTTTACAGTGTGAGCTTTATTCACAAACAGGCTTTCTTCAGGAGGTGGTAACAGCAGGCCTCAAAGACTCCAACTTTGCAAGTGTTTCACACAACACTCCAGGAGAAGAAACATTTCCCAATAGTTTCAACAAAACTCCCAGGCTTAAGTCAGTCAGTCCATCCCTAAGTAGACACACCGAGTCCAGGACCTGGGTGTTAGCACCCTCCTACTAAGGTATGAGGTCTCAGAATGCCAGGTCCTTGAAGAAAAGTCAAGGTAAATTTCCAGAAGAGGGAAGAAATGCCCAGCAGATTAAGACATGTGTCTTTTTCCATAAGAAACATCTGAAGTACAACGATGAGTTAGAGTAGATCCAGCCAAGGCTTAAAGCCAAGAAAGAACAGTGTGAAGCATTTAGATCAAAATAACAATTTCTATTTGATTAAAAAAAAGGAAGAAATGAAACCTGTTAAATCGTGTCTAGGAAGCCAGGTGTGGGGGTACATGCCTGCAATCACAGCACCCAGTAATCTGAGTCAGGAGGACAGAGAGTTCAAGGTCAGCTTGAGGTTGTAAAGCAAGACACTGTGTCTAGATAAATCAATCAATCGATCACTTGAAACCCTTCAAGCAACAGAATAAATGTTAACCTGGGGTACCCATTCACTCTCTGGCTTGAAATGAGTCCGGAAGGAAGGAGACTAAAGCTAGCCACCAGTTCAATGTCACCATCATCCACATGAGGGGACCTAGTAAGGTGACAGTGGGGGAAGGAGGAAGGAAAATCTGGGAGACATTTGAGCATGCTCTCAATAGAAGTCCCTCCTGGAAGATCCTGAGCTGTCCATCACCGCAGTGAGTTCCCTCCATTGGTCGTCAGAAGACCTACAGGGACTTTCATCTCCACCCTGCCCCTCTTCCTACTCCAACCTCATTTCAGGGCCCGTCGCCAGACTTTCCCAGAAGTGGGTCCCTGCTGTGAAATCCACATGTAGGTGAGCTGCTAAAATAAGTTTAGGTATTAAAGGTGCTGGAAGAGAGCCGTGCTGACACCACCTAGGGCAAGCGCTTTGCCCTAGAGTCAAACAGACAAGTTTTATTCCTGCCTCTGCCACTTATTAGCTGTGCACCCTGGAGCAAGTCACTTAACCTCTCTGAACCTTAGCTTTCTCATTTGAAAAATGAACATATTACATGAGCTCGCCGAGTGCTTATGAGAGTTAAATGACTTTGTGCCTCGGGGCAGCCAGGAGTAGCGCTCAGAGTGACCTGAGCTGAGAGTGGCTCGTTTCCTTCCAATCCTTCTTGCTTATGAGCCTAAGGATCTAGTCCCACCTACTTGCCTTTCTGACAGCAATCCTTCATCATGCCCCAGTTCTGTGAAATAATTTTGATAAATTAAGTACACACAGTCAAAGAGTCCTTTAATCCGTTACACTCGGTTTCAATGACAATTACTAACTGTCCCCGGCCTCTGGCAGGAAACAGAAGCTGGGCAGTGGTCTCAGGCTACAGGTTAGGTCCTACTGGACCATGAGCCCATGTGTTTGGACTAAAAGGGAGGAAATGGCATTTGGAAAATACAGAGAGAAGCACAACTCTCGGGCTGGGAATGTGGGCTAATGCTAGAGTGCTCACCTAGCATACAGGAAGCCCTGGGTTTGATTCCTTGATACACAGAAAAAGCTGGAAATGGTGCTGTGGCTCAAATGGTAGAGTGCTAGCCTTGAGAAAGCTCAAGGCCAGTGCCCAGGCCCTGAGTTCAAGCCCAGGATTGGCAAAAAGAGAGCAAGAGAGACAGAGAATGAGACAGAGACAGAGAGAAGGGGGTGGGGAACATAGGGCATCTGTTAGACTCCTAGATATTAGGAAAATACTCTTGTTCCACTGCAGTAGGCACCCCGACACACTACTGGCCCATTCACATCTACACACCAGGCCCACTTGCTGCTCGTTATCCCAGCATAGCTGGTAGTTAGAAAACATGGGGGAAGGCATAGATGAGAAAAAACAAATAAACAAACCTCAAAGCACTTGAGTGTGTGTGCCTGACCTGTGGCCTGCTTCTAACGCACAGAAGAGAACAATGGTGACAGGATACAGATGATCTTGCAGAAATGATTCTCTGGTGTTGTTACATCATATTGTAGACCTGATCTTCATGGAGTCTCTCACACTTGCTGGTTTTGACCAGGCAATATTTGGGCAGCCATATTTGTGAATGGTGCATAGCAAAGCCTCTACTCAAAGCCACATAAATCTGAAACTTCCAAGAGACTGTATGCCAAGGTAGGTGTACTGCTATAATCCTGGCACTCAAAGAAAATGAGGCAGGCAGATGGAGGAGCCTCTATGAAGCCTCCGCCATAAAATGAGATGCTGTCTCAAGAAAATAACCAATGGAATAGAATGCTACCTTGAAAGTGGATCCTTCTCTAGTGGATGAGAACTATTTCCTAATAACAACCTCGCCTAAGACCACCTAAACTGTGCCCACATGCCAAAGCCTCAGAAACCATGAGATAATAAATGCTAGTGGCTTTAATCCACATGTTTATAATAATGCTGCTATATCCTGACACATAACTGATATACACAGTAAGTGATACGTGAGTGAATTAATGTTTCAAAGAATGAGAAATTTGAGGAAATTTCTGATTAGAAAAGGAACAGACCAACGCACTTTGATTGAACATACATACATCTACCTATTGAAGTTCTGTTTATGCAGAATGACCCGCTGATTATGCTGAAGGCTCGGGGGGTGGTTCATTAATCAGGGTAAGCTACTGCAGTATCAAACTACCTCAGAATCTTAATGAGAGTCAATGTAGTACAGGTTTAACTTTCACTGGCATCAAATCCCAGTGCTGGCTGTAGAGGGTAGGAAGGGAATTCACTCTGCTCCATGCAAAGATCCAGGCTCCTGTCACCTTGTGGTTTTCTTGATCCCTAGATACTTGAGTCTTTTGTCAGATCCTCTTCATCCACTAGTAGGCAATGAAGAGAAAGAACTTTGGAGAATCCTAACAATGTGGTTTCAGTTGGTGGCAAGGACAGAAAACAGACAGCTTACTTCTATCCTCTTCTACTGGCTATAAATCAGTCACATAATTCCACCTGAATGCTAGGAAATGTAGTCTCATATGGTTCGCCTGGCTGCAAAGGATGCTGGGAGATGTAGTCTGAGGATGCTGGGAAATGTCATATGGCTCATGTCCACAAAGAAAAGGAAGGGATTTATTCAACAATTCTTACTAGGCTGTGCTCCAGAAAAAAAAAATAACAGTTGAGAAACAATAAAGGACAGCTTCACCTTCAAGTGATTCATACTGTACTGAAGAAAGCAGATGAATAGCAAGTAATAACACAATAAGATATTGTTGTGGTAGAGACACAGGGAAGGAGACAAGGTACAAGGTCAGGGAAGGTCAGTATCAGGCATCTTATCACATGACAGACAGTGAAGTAATGTGATGTGATGGGAACTTTGAGTCAAGCCCTAGTCCTGTTCCCCATGGACTTTATGGTTCATATTTATTCACTCATGCTGAGATTTAATTATCTCATGTTTCAGTTTGAGAAGATAAGTTCATCTCTTCATGCCTCTGTTTCCCCACCTATTAAATGGAAGATAATCTGTGTAGACAAAATATTGTGCCTGGATTCCTCAAAAGACTAAACATAGAGCTCCCAGATGACCCAGCGGTCCCACACCTTGACATTTGTCCAAATGTCCAGAAACAAGGACATACTAAAGCCACGAACACAATGATGTTCATTGCAGCACTATTTATCATAGTGAAGATATGGAACCAACCCAGATGCCCCTCAGTAGATGATTGGATGGAGGAAGTGTGGTACTTATACACAACAGAATCCCATCAGAAAGAATGATATCACCCCATTCATAAGAAAATGGAAAGACTTGGGAAAAAAATCATATTAAGTGAATCAAGCCAGACCTAAAGGAATATAGGCTCAATGGTTTCTCTCATTTGTAGCACACATCAGGACTCTCCTAGTAAAGGATTACAGTATCTCAAAACCTAGGTACATAAGGTCATATAGGATAAGACTAAATGAAAGGATGTCCAGGATATGGAAGCAAGAGCTTTATCTTGTGTGAGTGTTGTTCTTCATGTACTATGCTATTTCTCTTCTCTTTTTTTTTTTGGCCTTATGGTTAATCTCATATTGTTACTGTACCTGACTTTGTTACCTGGAATATTGTATATACATTTATTTATTTGAAACAGGAAAGGGAAAGGGGGAAAACAAGATAATTAAGAGGGGTGAAGGGAGGGAAATGGAGACAAAAACAGGAGAAGAGGTATCAATGTGTGAGAAGTAATACACCTACTACCTGAAGAATATAACTGTAACCCCTCAGAAAGTCTGGAAAAGTGCAGAGCTTCTGTATGGCAAAGGACATAGCTAGCAAATTAACTAGAAAGCCTACAGAGTGGGAGAAGATCTTCACTAACCATACAACAAAGGCCTAATATCTAAAATATATCAACAGCTCAAAAAATTGAATCACTCCAAAACTAATCTCCAAAGAAACAACCATCCCATAAAAAGATGGGCCAAGGACTTAAAGAGTGTCTTCTCTGAAGAAGAAGTAAGAATGGCCTATGGACACATGAAGAAATGCTCGACATCTCTGGCCATAAAAGAAATGCAAATCAAGGGGCCGGGAGTTTGGCCTAGTGGTTAAAGTGCTTGCCTAGCATGCATGAAGACCTGGGTTCGATTCCTCGGTACCACATATAGAAAAAAAGCCGGAAGTGGTGCTGAGGCTCAAGGGGTAGAGCTCTAGCCTTGAGAAAGTCCAAGGACAGTGCTCAGGCACTGAGCTCAAGCCCAAGACTGGCAAAAAAAAAAAAAAGAAATGCAAATCAAAACAACTCTAAGATTCCACCTCACTCCAATTAGAATAGCCAGGATCAAGAAATCTAATAAGAACAGATGCTGGAGGGGATGTGGCCAGGAGGGATCACTACTACACTGTTGGTGGGAGTGCAAACTCATTCAACCACTATGGAAAGCAGTATGGCGGTTCCTCAAAAGACTAAACACAGAACTCCCCTATGACCCAGTAATTCCACTACTTGGCATTTACCCAATCATTCAGAAATAAGGACATACTAAATCCACTAGCACAATGATGTTCATTGTAGCACTATTTACCATGGCAAAGATATAGAACCAATCTAGATGTCCCTCAGTTGATGAGTGGATCAACAAGATGTGATATTTATACACAATGGAATTCTATGCTGCTATCAGAAAGAATGACATCTCCCCATTTGTAAGGAAATGGAAAGTCTTAGAAAAAATCATATTAAGTGAAGTAACCCAGACTCAAAGGAACATAGGCTCAATGGTTTCCCTCATGATGCTAAATTAAAGGACCTCCAGAATATAGAAACAAAAGCCACATAACAAGTGATTGTTGCCCTTAATGTACTATGTTATCTCTCATCCTTTTGCTGTCCCTTGGTTTTCTCATATTGTTACAGTATTTTACATTGTTATCTGATATATTGGATATATGTGTATTTGGTTATTTGAAATCTGATAGGGAAAGGGGGGAAAACAAGATGAGGGGCTGGGGTGGGGGGAGGGAAATGGGGACCAAGACATGAGAAAGGGTATCAAAGTATGTGAAGTAATGCACCTTCTATCTGGTGACTATAATGCAACCCTTCTATTAATTACAATTAAAATGGAAAAAATAACTGTAACCCCTTTATACATTATCCTGATACTAAAATAAAAATACATTGTGTCTGATTCACAATGTCAGGCACACAGTGAAGGTTCCATAAAGGCTATTGCAGGAATCCACAGGCCTCTAGTTCAGCATAAACAGTTTTTTTCTGTTTGTAATAGGTGATTGTAGTGTTGCTAAGTATAAAGAAGGTTGCGTTCTCAGAGATGTGGATAGACTTCCTAGAAGTAGAGGTACTTAATCTAAATTTTAAGGACCAGAACTCTAATCACCCCATGATCTGATGCAGGAAAAGAGTTCTCTCCATCCCCGACTGCCCCCCCCCAAAAAAGACTATGGACTGAGAAGAAAGGAGATAAAGCCCACAGGTCTCAGGACCAGCTGAGGTATCTATGTGCACACGTACTTCTTCCTGTCAGAGGCAGACATAACCCCAGACCATCTTTTTCTAGCATGGATTATTTTAAAAAGACATTTAGAAGGTAAGCATTGGGTGACACAGCAGGTCATAAACCTAAGGATTTCATTTCTCCAGGAGACTACTACCAAGATAGAAATTTTAAATCATTTTTCTAAAAACCTAGTTAAATGTGTCTGTGATTGGTCCCTAAGGGATTATCAAAGCTTGTTATAAAGCAAATCCTTAGACTTAAAAAGTTGAAGGCCCAAAAACCAGTAGCACTCTCCCAGGATGCTTCTCCCTGTGCCTGTGTCACAGACAAAACACTAGATCATAACCATCTCCAGGGATCCTCACTGTAACAAGACACTACAAGGAGTCACCTGAAGTAAACATTTGGTCCAGGGAGAATGAATGCCGGTAACTGCGCCATCACCCTCACTTGTCCATCACTAGTCTACAAGCACTAGGGTTCTCATTACACCTCCAGACTCCTTCTCCACATGCTAGCCCTGATAGAGTTTGCCCCTTGACTCAGGATGTAGAAGACACCCAAAGTGTAGAAATGATCGGCCCTGAGTGTTTGATCCAGGGTTCTCCCTTCTAAATTTCCAAATAGCCCATTTCTAGGAAGTCAAACAAAATATAAATCCAATCTGGTTCCATGCCTCTATCTCAAGTGACCCAGCAGCATGAAATGCTCAGTTTCTTCTCTGCTTTCATTGAATTACCTTACAAAGTGAGACGAGTGGGCTTGTAGGGGAGTGATACATAAGAATAATGAAGGAGGAGGTGGCAAAGGACAAGATGGAAAGAGGAGTAGAAGGAGGAAGAGGAGGAGGAATAGGAAGAGATGGGAGAGAAGCAGAGAATCATTTGGGTATGAATTGCATTTGACATTTTACCAATACCTTTATAGTCATTATTATTCTATTGGATTCTTACTGCATCTCCAGTTTCATAAAGAAAAGAAAAAATAAGATTCAAGGAGGTGAAGCAACTTACTTAAAGTGACCCATCTCCTAAGTGGTGGTGTTAACACTCCAACCTGCCTTCTGTGCCAATGTCAGCTCACTTATCAGTCTACAAAGAGGGATTCAGTTAGGAGTCCATCTCTCTCCTCTAGGAGTCAGGGAGAGAAGTGTTCTGTGGGGGATTAGAGGACAAGTCAGCTAGATCAGATCCTGTCCAGACCCTGTCTTCTCAATAGCCTGAGCAGTTTCCTTTGCCAATGCCCTTTCCTGTCTGCCTCTGATGTCCAGAGAACAAAGACCTACCTGTGAAGGCTCTGGCAGAAGATGTCACTTATTCGGTGGCAGCTGGGGCCAGCACTCAGGTACCACATGTTCACCATCTCCCAGGTCGGATCTGTGTCCTTTCCTAATGGTGACATAATAACCTAATTAACTCACTGTCTGTTATTGATTCACCCAACAGATATTTATTGAGTGTTTGCTATAGTTTGGGCATTGGTCCAGGCCCTGAGGACAGAGACAATACATGAAGCATACATTGTAGGAGACAAGAAAAATAATGAACATGTTTGAAAATAAATGAAGAAAATAGAAGTGATATAAATGGTAGTCGGGGTCATCGAACAAAAAAGTTAGGAGGTTCAGTGGCGCATGTCAACTTTTCACATGAAGCCTCCTTGAGGAAGGGAATCTGAGGCCAAATCTTTAAGGATGGAGGGGCTCCGTCCATGTAAGGAGGAGCAGAATATCTCAAGTGAACGGAAAGGCTCAGGAGAATCAACACTTCCGAGTGAAAAACTAGCAGGAAGTCAGGGAAGGGTTGTTGTCCAGTTGGAAAAGTAGGGAAGCTAAACCTCAGGGAGTCAGAGCAAATTGCCTGTGCTTACAGGCATTTCTGAATGAGATGAAGCAAATGAAAATCCCCCAAATGGCTTGTGTCAGTTTCACTAAGGTCTTCCTCAGAGATGTGCCTCTCTCTCACTTAACATTTACCTCCCTACCTTCTTGGATTCCTAATTTTCCCAAAATGACTTCCCAGTGCATTCCAGAAAACAGACAGCAATATGGCTAGCTGGATGTGTTCTTTGAGCTGAGGCCATTGGAAGGAAGGCGAGAAGGGGCTCCCTTCTACTCCTGAGTGAGCTTCTCCCTCGGGGAGAACAGGAGGGGAAGAAAGAGCACATTGACCAATATCATCAATGAGACAGAGGGCTGGTCTATGTGCCCAAAAGCATCAGTGAATCTCAGGATCTAGGCTAGGATACTAGTTTAGATCATGTTGGAATTGATATGAGAGAATCGTCTGGGAGCAGTGCCTGTGTACAATAGGCCCCTAGTAAATATCAGTAGAATGAATAAACAGATGATACCAAGAAAGCAGAAGACAAAAGTATATGGTTCTGTATTAGTCAACGTTCTACCCAAGAAAAGAATTGACAAACTATATAGAGAGAAAATAAAGATAATATATCTTCTATATAGATATATATGAACAGATGATATATAGATATAGACAAATGCAGATGCTCAATTTCTTATGAGGAAGTGGCTCCTGTGGTGAACGGGGGGCTTCAGAGTCCCATGATCTACCATCTGCAAGCTGGAGACCCAAGAAAGCTGATAGAGTAGTCCTAGTTTAAATACAAAGGCCTAAGAACTGGTGGTAGCATATGATGGAGGTAAATTCCAGTCTAAGAGCAGGACTGTGTCCCAGCTCAGCCAGTAAGGAAGAGACAAAAGTCTCTCCTTCCCCTGATTGGTTCTGTTCAGGACCTCGCAAGACTATCAAGAAAGCATTCTGAGCAGCTATCCACTCCAACACTAGTCTCATCCAGAAACACTCTCATGACATACCCAGAAACAACCATCCATCTGCACGCCCCTGATGAAGCCAAGTTGACACATGAAACTAGCACTCACTCACCCGTTCAGTCATTGACCTTATATAGCCAGTGTATGCCTGTGTCTTCTTGGCACTGAGATGGATGAGGCTAAACAGCAGAGAAGAGATGTTCATTTACTGATTGATCAGTCAACATATGTTGGACTTGAGCCAGTATTTCATAGTGCTTTGTAGTTAAACAGCTTCATTTTATAATGGCCATAGCTGAAAGTTTAATTCATGGGATCATGAATTGCGTTTAATTCAAGCCTGACCATCTGTATAACCTTGGGAGTCTAAGTTCTCCACTGTAAACATGAAAATAATTTCTGTCTCTGTAAAAAGAAGAACCTTTGAAAGAGACAGTAGAGATTCTAGCTAGATAAATGGTAGCCTGCCTCATTATTTGAAATTCTGAGCAAGTATCTCAAGGAACCAACTAAGCTTGATCTGCTGCCATCCATAGCAAGAACTTCCCAAACTTACGCCTTCTGATTCCAATAAAGTATTGGACGGCCTGTTGGACACAAGAGTGGAAAGCTTCCCAGGTAAGGCATATTGTATTTATTTACATGGATCAACAGCAAAGCATCCTGGATCAACAGTCTCCAAGGAGCTGAATGAAGTTTGCTGGGTTCTTGGGTTCTTACTATGTCAGACAAGGCTCTTGATTCCAGTGAAGTTAAATGAGAACCAGGCCCTGCCCTTGAAGATAGTCAGCCTAAGGAGATACAGGCCATTAGAGATGTTTTTGCCTGAGAAGACAGACTCAGGGAGAACTTGACTGCAGACTTTACCTGTAGGGAAGCAACATCTTTTGGAAAAAAAGAAGATGGAATCATGAAATCCTGGGCTCAAATTCTGACTTTTCCATCCTCAAGTCTTGAGACCATGGCTAAGTCATTCATTACCTTCTGGGCATCAATATGCTCATTTCTTCTTCTTCTTTGTTTTGGTTTGGTGTTTTTCCAGTCCTGGGTCCTGAACTCAGGGCCTAAGCACTGTCCTTGGGCTTTCTCAAGGCTAGAGCTCTACAAGTTGAACCACAGCACCATTACTGGATTTTTCTATGTATATGGTACCAAGGAATGTAACCCAGGTCTTCATGCATGCTAGGCAAGCACTCTACCACTAGGCCAAACTCCCAGCCCAAGTACGCTCATTTCTAACATGGACATAATATTCACCTCCATAGGTTGCTCACAGTCAGTCATGAATGGTCTTCACCCTTCCCAGCCAATCAAAAATAGGTTTTACCCTAAGTTTAAGCCAATCAGAAGTGGGCTGCATGATTACGCTCACACATACCAAAGATATATGTCAAAGTAGGACTAAACCGTGACCTCTTTGGAGCAGTAACTCTAAAGGTCTTGTACTCACAGCCTGGGTCCTATGTGGACAAGGAAGGCTTGGGTAAGGAGAAGCACCCAAGCAGAGGAAAAAGTATAAGAAAAAACTGAATAGAGAAGAAGCACACTGGATGCTCCTGGGAAGGTCCATGGCAGGAAGCATAGGAGGGACACAGATGGCAGAGGGAAAAAAGACAGCAGGGAGCTGTGGGCCATCCTGACAGCTTGCACTTTCTTACCTGATTCTTTACTTGCAATTGTGTCAAGTCTGCTCCCATGTAATATGCACTGTGGGGTGGGATGGGAACTGTGGAAAACATTCTGAACTCTCCACACCAAGACTATTAAAAACAATTCCTCCCTCCATCCCTCCATTTCCAAGTTTGAAAAATTAAAATAATGTTTTATCCCCACCTATTCTGAAGAGCTGTATATACAGTATTAGCCAGTGAGTCATAGCAGAAGTCTGCGTGTATGTCTCTGAGTGTGTAGTGTGAGGCAGTGTGTGTGTGCGTGCGCGTGTACGTGTGTGCACGTGTGCTCGTGTATCTGCGCACACACTGACCTTTTCTCCTCGCTGTTTTCTCTTTCCCCTACTTTCCAGTGGAAAACTCTTGGGGACACAGCATCACTGGTGAGCTGTGAAGTGACAAGGATGAGGCCTATGAGGAAGAGAAATGTGATGAGCAATGGAATTCTATGCTGCTGTCAGAAAAAAACGACATCGACCCATTCGTTAGGAAATGGAAAGACTTAGAAAAGATCATATTAAGTGAAGTAAGCCAGACTCAAAGGAACTTAGGCTCAATGGTTTCCCTCATTTGTCATAATCAGTAGAAACCTTGGGCTCTACTAGCAGAGATCTGCAATAGAGCAAAACCTTGATACATAAGGCCATATAGTATGAAGCTAATTGAAAGGACCTCCAGGATATTGAAACAAAAGCCATATAACGAATGATTGCTGTTCTTAATGTACTATGTTATCTCTCATCTCCTTTGCTGTCCCTTGGGTATCTCATATTGTTACAGTATCTCACTTTGTTATCTGATATATTGAATTTATTTGTATTTTGTTATTTGAAATTTGATAGGGAAGGGGGGAAAACCAAGACGGGGAGGGGAGGGTAATGGGTACCAAGACATGTGAAAGGGTATCAATGTATGTGAATTAATGCACCTTCTATCTGGCAAATATCATGTAACCCTTTTATTAATTACAATAAAAATATAAAAAAGAAATGTGATGAGGCCTTTAGTTATCTGATAAATAAAATCTTGATTTATTTACATCACTAAAGAGGTTTTCTATTCTTTGTAGACCCTTCAAAAAGACTTGTGAGCCAACTCTACCAATGTCCCCTCTTCTTCCCCTTGGATCAGTCTTTCAGTCTTATATTTCCAATCAGAGTCATGGACATGCATCCCTATAACCGTCCCGCTCCCCCACAAGACAGACTTTTTCTCCACATCATGATCCTGGCTTCATGATCAAGCTGTTTTCTTTCCTCCTGAGGGTGAGGCTTGAGGATAAAAATGATGCATTCTCTATGTTCTGTTTGCCTTTAGTGCTGTTGTACTGTCCTGTCTACAATGCTGCAAACACCAGAACTCCAGTCTCAGGGGTGGGGGGAGGCCCTTCCTGGTACTGGCACTGTAGCAAGAGCAAATCTCAATATGTTTATCCTTATGGGGTTTTTTTCTTCTCTGCAATGCCTGGAGCATAATTAGGATTGTGATGATCTTTTTACTGTATTCTTTCTAACTTCCACCAAAAAAAAAAAAAAGATAAGCTCTTTACCGCCAAAGGAAGCCACTATGATACTCACACCATAACAACCCACCAGGAAAAGGACACAGAGAACCAGATGGCTCTGTCAACAGGGACACCAAAGGAGGATCTCTAGAGTCAGGAAAATGTGACGAGGCTGTGGAAATGAGCAAAACCAAGTCTGAGACTTTCTTCTATGGAGGGCAGATATTCCTCCAGGATTCCCCAGATTAACTGCTCCTACTGAGATGGACATTTTGGACAGACTTCACTAAATTGACAGCTCTGTAGGGGTAGACACTATAGAAAGCTCATGCCAATGCTAATGATTCTCCTCCTTGGCAATGGATTTGAATTTTAACTAGGAGACATGTAATCCACCTCCACTCCAGAGAAATAAAAATAATAATCCCAAGCAGGACACACTGTGGTTGTCAGGGTGTCATTAGGGAACCTCTCAGAAGATGTCACCTAACGCCTCTGGGTAGACTCTGGTCACATCTACTTCCATAAGCACACTAAGCATCTGTTTGCCTTATGTTTTTTTTTTTAATCTCATTTTTTCATGGATAAAGAGGAACATTTTCTCAAAGCTACATGACTTGCAATGATAGTGTCATTTCTCTGGTGACTGATAGAGCATGTGCTTATGTGTTCTTGTGTTCCAAAAATTCCTCTTCTTTCACATCTTACATGAAAGAAACCCTTTGAGATCTCTGTAATTCTGAAGACTATGAAGAGATTCTTGTCCAGGTGTGATGGCTCTAGTCTGTAATCCTAGCTACTAGGAAGGCAGGCAGTAGGAGGAGTTGAGGTCAATCTGGGTGAAAAGTTAACAAGACCCCAAACTCAACCAATAATAGCTGGACATGGAGGCTTGCACCTGTCACTCCATCTATGTGGGAAGAATAATAGGAGGATTGTGGTTCGGGACAACCAGGACAAAAACTCAAAATGCTATTCAAAATGAAAATAGGGCATACCTGGCAGAGTATCTGCATGTCTCTGGGTGGAAGCCACAGATCTGCGAAGAAAGAGAAAAGTCAAGTGAACGCCTGATGATCCCTTTCCATTCAAACAAGGTCAGCACAGGCACAGCAGAATACCAGCCATGCTTTCTTGAGATGCTCTGCTGTTCCTGCAGGGAAATTTCTCCTTCTGAAACCCTGTGCTTTTGTGAACCCCTTCAAACAAGAAGGGAGACTTCTGACCCCAGAAAGGCAGTGACACTACAGAAAAGCAAGCCCTACTCCTGGTCCTAGGGTAGGACTAGGCAATAATGTTACACAATCCAGTGAAACAGCCCCAACAGCAAGAGAAGACAGCACACCTGCCCCAGGGAACACGGTCTCTTAAAGGGGGGACAAGGGCAGAATTAGGACCCTGTCTCCTCGTCCACGACACTTGCTACTGTTTCCTACAGCTTATTACATTGATGAATATGATCACTGCCTGCAACTGGCTTTTTAAGGAGTCAATAAACTTGGGAAGGTCTCTCAAACCCTTCCCAAAAGGAATGGATAGATCTGAAACCTCCAGTACAGGCTCTGGGCTTTTAGACTAGTCCCCTTGTTTCACTGAACCTCAGTTTCCCCACCTGCTGGTGGAGACAAGAAGAACAAAATAAATCAACTAGATGTTGGGCCTTCAGGCAATGCAGGACAAACATTGACTGACTTGGCCTTCTTTTCTCTTTAAATCTTGCTTATGGCTCTCCAGGCAGAATGGAATCCAAGTTTCCCAGTGGAGAGACATAAGACTGTACAACGTGAGATGTGGCAATAAAGAGGGAAATGAAGGAAAAGGGGGATGGGAGGAAACCTTGAAGCTAAATCTAGGCAGTCATAAAGAAGATTTCCTGAAGTAATCTCTTAGTTTTAAGTGTGGGGCGGGGTGGGGGAGAGAGGGAGAGATGGAAGAAGAGAGAGGAGAGAGGAACGAGAGGGACAGGAGGAAAGGAGGTGGAAGGAGGGAAGGAGGGGTGACACATTACACACACATGAGTATTCCTGTGTTTCCCACTAGGGAGCTGAACACGAAGGGAAGGAATTCTTGCTCCATTCTTGGTCCTCATCTGTCCTCTCCTGAGGAGAGCCTAGGTTCACAGATGAAGCAGAGAACACAAATCATGGAACGGCAAAAACCATTAACAAACTATGCCTCAACACAGCTCTCCAACTAGAGTTGATACAGACCATGAGTCTATGATAGATTTCAACTTTTTCGATGACTATAACAAGATCAAAACAATAATATTTCGTGACATGTCAAAATTACATTGAATCAGGGGCTGGGAGTTTGGCCTAGTGGTAAGAGTGCTTGCCTAGCATGCACGAAGACCCGGGTTCGACTCCTCAGCACTCCACATATATAGAAAAAGCCAGAAATGGTGCTGTGGCTCAAGTGGTAGAGAAAGCCCAAGGACAATTCTCAGGCCCTGAGCTCAAGCCACAGGACTGGCAAAAAAAAAATTACATTGAATCCAAATTTTCAAGTACATCAATAAAGTTTGATGGAGACATGTCATAGTCACTCATTTACTTCCTTTATTTTGGGGTAGCTGTGGGGCTTGAACTCCAGGCTTGGACTCTGTCCCTGAGCTCTTTTACTCAAGGCTAGTGCTGTACCACTTTGAGCCACAGTTCCACTTTGGGGTTTCTGGTGGTTAATCAGAGATAAGAGTCTCACTGATGGACTTTCCTGCTGAGGCTGGCTTTAAACCGTGATCCTCAAATCTCAGCTTCCTAAGTAGGATTCTAGGCATGAGCATTAATTTATTTCTTATTTCTGCTTTGAGGCTCCAATGGCAAATCTGGGTCATTGCTGCAGAGATAGACTCAGAGACATTAAAACATTCCCACTGTGGTCTTTTCCAGAAGAACTTCACAAACCTTGACCTACACAATAAGCCAAGAGACTGGAAACGCACACAGGTGGGGTGTTGAGAATGTAGACATGTGGAATGGATGTTAACAAGGGGAAGGGAGATGTCCGGGGGTGAGGAACCTACCTGCATCTCTACAAAGATATGAAGAGGAACTGTATCAGAAAAAAAAGGGGGAAATTGCAAGAGTGTCCTCCAGAGTACTCTTTATCAACAGTTTCTGAAATGTTTGTCCTTTGTAATGTGGGGCAGTAGCAGGGTTTAAAGTCAGGGCTTTGCAGTTTGGGGGCAGGTATTCTACTACTGAATCATCCAGCCCTCACTCAGAATTTTTCTCATACAGACCTTGAGTAGGAAAACATTCACGTGATAGCCACTAAATTCAGGACAAAGATTCGCTCTGAAGCAGAAAGGGAAATGGCAGAAAAAGCTCTATCTGTAACATATTGGGCCTTTAGAATCTATGGCTGCCAGTAGAATAGAGTAAATTAGCAGAATTTGTTTCTCTCTTCTCTTTCTCTCTCCTTCCTCTCCTCTCTCTCAGTCTAATCTCTGTCTCTGTCTCTGTCTCTCTGTTTCTCTCTGTCTCTCTCTCTGTCTCTCTCTCTCTCTCTCTCTCTCTCTCTCTCTCTCTCTCTCTCTCTCTCTCTCTCTCTCTCTCTCTCTCTCTCGCACAGAAATATGTTTCATCTTGCACTGATAAGCTTACTCCTAAAAGCGTAGCTACTCAGGCCAAAATCAGAAGATGATAATTCAAGCCAGCCAGGGTAAAAATGTCTGTGAGACTCTTATCTCCAATTAACTACCAAAGAGATGGACGTGGCACTGTGGCTTGAAGTGGTAAAGCATCAGTCTAGAGAGAAAAGCTAAAGGATAGTACCCAGGTCCCTGAGTTCAAGCCCTCGCTGGATCACAAAGACAAAAAGAAGAAAGAAGAAAGGGTCATCATGTAAGCAGTGTTATCTCAGATCCTCCTTTCAATGGGTCATCGGAAAGTAGATGGTATTATTTTAAAACGAAGTACATTTATGAATTTGGGGGGACTGGGGGAGCTTTGCTTGAGAGAGACACTGCGTAGTTCAGGATTTGCCTGTGTTTAATCATCTGATGGAAGGAAGAAACAGAAAAGTTTGAATCACACACTGTCGCTTATGATCATTCTTTTTAGGAGAAAGACAGAGAAAGAGCTCATTTGGGGTTGCTTTGATTTAGAAGATGTGATGAATCAGAAAAAAATACAGTTTGTGTTGGTCAGCAGAACCTGACCCGGAAAAAAAAAATGTCCTAATTCCTAAATGTTATTAAACTCTGTCTCCCCAAATATGCTGAAGTACAGAGTCAACAAAAATGAAGCCCTTTTTGCCCCGAGTTGGTCTCCAATGTCAAGGCTTTTATAGGAAGCTCCCTGATATAACCATCCCGTGGAGAGAAAGGAAAGGGCCGAGGCACTGAGTGGAGCTGGGGGCAGGGGGGCGGTTAGGAAGGCTTTGGAGGGGCTGCCAAACACCATGGCTGCAGCAGTGGACACAAAACCAGTCCAGTTTCAGAGTGGAAGTCTTGACTCTTCCTGTGTTCTTTCTACTACGCAGAAATCCAGCCATGGTGCTGAGCAGAGTGAAGCGAGTTCTCCCAATCTATAGATGGCTCATGCCTGTAATCCTAGCTCATAAACCACTCAGAAAAAGCTGGAAGTGGTACTGTGGCTCAAGTGGCAGCACACTAACCTTGAGTACAAAGAGGCTCCGGTACAGTACCAGGCCCTGAGTTCAAGTCTCAGGACTGGCATAAAAAATAAGGACTTTTCTCACCAGCACACCATTCCAAAGATACTGCTATCCTGATGTTAGACATGCCAAACCTCTACCCGCTAGACATGGAGGGGCCACTGCTCCACTGAAGAGTGGAAGAACTCTGAACTCAGTAAATCCCCTGGGAAATGTGCAAGCGCCACTCGTCCAAGACATGCCTTGCGTATGCCTCTGCCCAGTGCTGTTTTAGGAACTGAAGCAGAGCCCACTCATCTTTTCACCCCCCGCGGCTAATCATTCCCCCAACATAAACCGCGTACAGAGACTTTCTCTGGTCTCCATTATTATTAGTAAACTGAAGTTAGAACTTGAACTCATGCCATCAAGAGTTTACCTTTTAACCACCATGCCATATCACCTCTGCTGACCGAAGGGAACATGACAGTGCTGAAAATGAATATTCTCTCCCTCTCTCCCTCTCTCTCTCTCTCTCTCTCTCTCTCTCTCTCTCTCTCTCTCTCTCTCTCTCTCTCTCTCTCTCTCTCTCCCTCTCTCTCTCTCTCTCTCCCTTTCCCTCTCTCTCTCTCTCTCTCTTTCTCTCTCTCCTTTCTTTCTCTTTCTCTTTCTCTCTCCTGGCTCTCTTTGAACCAACCTTAAGATAAAAGCCCAAGGGTAGACATCAATAGGGATTAGAATTCCTTCCTCCCTGCCAGCCTCTGGTCTCCATCAAGGCAGAGACTGTGTTTATCTTATGACTGTTACTTTTCATACAATCAAGCTAAGCTCATAGTAGATGTTCACTAAATGTCTGTTCACTGTACAAGTGAATCAATTCACTTATCCTTGACGAGGCCTTAAAAGGAATCCCCTACTCTGCCTTCCCTCAGTATCTTTAGCTGTTCAAATCACCTTGGACAGGGTAATTTATAGACAATTGGAGTTTATGCTTGCAGTCCTGAGACTTGGGAAGTCCAAGCTTAAACAACAGGAGACCCAGTGTCTGTGAGGGGGCCCTTCCTGCTTCAAAGCTGGCATCCTCACAAGATGGAAAGAGAGAGGCAAAAACATTCTCTCTTTAATGGGGGCAATAATTCACCACCTGAGAGTTCTGCCTTCATAACTGGTCACCTCCAAGAGGCACAACTCTCTCTCTCTCACTCTTGCCAGTCCTGGGCTTGGGCTCAGGGCCTGAGTGCTGTCCTTGGGCTTTCTCAAGGCTAGAGCTCTACCACTTGAGCCACAGCACCACTGCTGGCTTTTTCTATGTATGTGGTACTGAGGCATTGAACCTGGGTCTTCGTGCATGCTAGGCAAGCACTCTGCCATTAAGCTAAACTCCTGACCCTGGAATGCCTTCTCTTTTAACACTATTTCTCTAGTGGGAACCCAGACATTCAAGCCACAGCCTTCAGGGACCAGGAAGGTATGGACCGAGCCATCACTCACAGTGACGTCAGCGATTGTGAACCCCGCAGCCCAGCGCACCCAGTGCAGCAAGCATGCAGCAAGTACATCTCCCAGATTTCCAACAGTGCAGCCCAGCCCACTTTGACAACAGCCACCAAGAGTGAACAGAGCAGTGGCAGGATAAGCCAGATAGCAAGTTGGACACCAGGTTGGGGGGAGGAGGTGTGGGAAGGGACCGTGCACTGAGCATCAAAGCCGGCTATCCAGTCCGGAGGAAGAGGGAACCCCAAGAGGTAGCACCATTATCTATAGCCTCCACTTTTCTTCAGGTTGGAAATAGGCCTTTCCAAAAGGAGCCACAAGCTGGGTGCTGGTGGCTCACACCTGTTACCCTAGCAACTCAGGAGGCTGAGATTTGAGGATATCTGTTCAAAGCCAGCCTAGGCAGAACCTCCAGAAAACCGGAAGTGGAGTTGCTGTTCAAAGTGGCAGAGTGCTAGCTTTGAGCAAAAGTGCTCAGGGTCAGCGCCCAAGGCCCAAGTTCAAGCCCCACAAACAAACAAGAGGCGAAACATGGCCAAGGGCTGAGGTAAAACTGTTAGCAGAGCCCAGCCTGTCTCCTAAGCAGCCCCTTCCTCCAAGACAGAGCTAACTTTGCCCATAAGCCCTCAGGCACACAATGCAAGTCCCCGGGGTACAAATATGGCCCTAGGTTGGGGAGATTCACAGATTTATAAAATCCTTTCCCATCAGTGACCTCAGGAGTGTCAAGAGCTCAGCTCAATCTCCCACACAGCCCCTGGCCTGGGGGCAGAACCACACTGGACTTGAAGATGGTGACCATTGCAGAGCGGGGGGCCCCTTCCTCTTGACACAGCACCTCAGTAGCCATGAGCTTTGAGTGACACCCACACCGTGGATTGTAGGAGAGGTAGCTGGGCAAAAGAACCCCTTCTTTTTCAGTATGGTAGGGATGGGAAACACAAGGTGACTTCCCCTTTCTTCACAGAAAGGACATAAGACTTGAGGTTTTTCCATTGTTATGGAGAAAAGCCACTGGTGTGGCTCATGTCATTGTTTTGAATCTTAAAAGCCGTTGTCTCCAGGTGCCAGTGGTTTACATCTATAATCATAGCTACTCTGGAGTCTGAGGATCTGAAAATTATGGGTTCAAAACCAGCCCAGGCAGAAAATTTCATAGGACTTTTATCTCCAATGAAGTACCAAAAAAGCTGAAATAGAGCTGTGGATCAAAAGGTAGAATGCTTACACAAAAACTCAGGGACAGTGCTCAGGCCCTGAGTTCAAGATCCTCCTTACCCTTGACCAAAAAGAAAGAAAGAAGGAAGAGAAGAGAAGAGAAGAGAAGAGAAGAGAAGAGAAGAGAAGAGGAGAGGAGAGGAGAGGAGAGGAGAGAAGAGAAGAGAAAACAGTGTCACCTTTCAAGTCCCAGGCCACAGTGAAAATAAACAAAACAAAATCTTTGTTTAAGACCACAAGATCTTTGACAAATTTGATCAGGATTCATTAATACACATGTATAGAAATATCACAATGAAACTCTGTGTGTGTGTGTGTGTGTGTGTTTGTGTGTGTGTGTGTGTGTGTGTGTGTATTTGTATTTAAAAGCCAGACTTCCCATGGTAAATGCGAAAGGATTGATTTGTCATTTCTGACCTCTGTGTCCTGTAAGAAGGGACATCCCTCTGATACCCTAGGGTTTTCTGTCCCTGAGCTGAGCAGGAAGGCCATACCTCTAAGCATGCCCTTCTGCGGAGCCAAGCTTGCCATGGAAAAGAACAGAAATAGTAAGGACCCAGAAGACGACCCAGGAAAAGACAGCAAACTGGAGGCATAGGACAAGACTCTTCCAGCCTATGGGAATCACAGCCTCTGGGTGCCTCAGTTTCCTCTATGATAAACAGGTATCCCACTCCGCCTCTTTGGTCCCTGGTGGGAAGAAACTTTTCATTCCCACAGAACGCCTGATCCAGGGCCAGGAGTCCACTGGCATTCCCAAGGCACCATCCTCATGGATGTCACTGTCATTGAGGAGCCCTACAGCCCTTTCAGAAGCAGAGGCAGCCCCCCCCCACCCCGCACCTTCACAGACCACTGTCCCATGTAGCATCTTTCCAGCTTCACAGCAAGCTTGCCTCAGACCCTGGAAAAATAACAATAATAATAATAAAATGAAACAAAATGGTCCATAATTAGAATGGCAATAAAAGCTGGGGGGAGGAGGAAGGCAGTGAGCTCTATTAATAGTGCTAATAAATGTTCCGGGATAATACCGCTGTGTTCTGAACCTGCCCGTGGGAGGTGTTGCTTACACTCATTTGCATATTAATTTGAATAGAAAATGCCGGGCCTCTTTCTGTTGGGATAAATCAATTCCAGTGGAAGTTCTCATATGGGAAGCTGCTAATTCTTCTTCCTTTTTCTTCCCAGCAGGAAGACACCCATTTGCTGCCAGGAAAATATTTTTTAAGAGCCACTATGGTGTGAAAAAAAAAAAAAAACTAGGCCAGAAAACTAGAGGCAAAGTACAGGGCTTGCAGGTGGCTGTAGCCATGCTGTGATGGACAGGGTAAAGCTCTGCTTCATAGAGATACCTGAGCTGGAGTGAGACAGGCAGGACTCCAGCTTCTCTGGTCCAGGGTGGGTGATAGGTTCACCTTGAACTCCAGAACTTATCAACCGGTCCTGGGGTAGAGAAGGAGCCAAAACTCCAGGGTCAGACTCAGAATGCTGAGTGCTGCGATCGATTAGTGACGTCTGCATGGGAGAGAGTATGGTCTGAGCAAAGTCCGCCATCCCACCCAAAGGGAAGTCCATACTCATAGCCTGGAACAGCTTAGTACAAGCATACAAGGTGCAAAATAGAAACATAACATCAGAGAAGAGAGAGCCTGAAGAAGGTAGGGAGGGAAGACCCAATCACACAATAGGGTTTTTTGTTTCCATTTTCTTCATTGTTTTAGACACTGTGTCACATCTGAAGAATACAGATGGCTAACACAGTGCTTCCTTTCAAGAAATTAAATCTAATGTAGAAGGAAAGGCAGAACTGATCTAAAAGGAGGAAGAAGAACCTAGGGATGGAAGAAGGTTGAGCCCCTTCTACAAGCGTAGAGTGCCCCATTGGAGGGCAGAGATGCTTTCTCTAATGACAGAACATAGCCAGTCCTTTATACCAACGGGTGACAGGGAAGATGGGAGTCTTGAGTCTTTAAAGAAGAGTCTAGTCTAGTCTTACATGAACACACAGGTCGCAGACTGCCATAGAGTCACCAAATCCCACATTCTTGAAAATATGACTAGCGTTCACTTCCCAGCATCCTTTGCAAACAGGGGAAATCAAATGACCCCATGATGCTCCCATCAGGTGAGTGTGGATAAAAATGAGGAACTCCACTTCTAGAACCATTCCTTAAAACCTCTGTGATCCTTCCTGGATCACATCTGCTGGTTGGGTAAAAAGGAGACTCCAGATGTTAGGCCCTCAGGTGGAAGGGTGCTTGAATTACAGGTGGATGAATGTAAACACTGTTCCATCTTGGTTTTCACCAAGGGTGAATGAAAAATCAACTCCTATTTTTCTAACTCTGTAGATAGATAGATAGACAGACAGACAGACAGACAGACAGACAGACAGACAGACAGATGGGCCAGGCACATAAAACAGTAAACAGGACTTACATAAGGAGACATGACTCCTATCTTCTAATTCCAGGACTGCCGCTCTCTGCATCTACAAGCTCCCCTTTCTCTGCCTCTCCTGGAGTTGCCTCCTTGGACTTATTATTTCCTCTCCACAGTATATAAACACTCCCGAACTTTGCACTTCCTCTTCTCCACCCAATGGATGGATCCCAATGTTGTTCTTCATGCCATTTCTCCCAACATCATTCTCAGGTGCACGGTAGAGATCTTCCCTACTATAGCCTCATGCTATAATGGTGGGAAAGTGAGGTTCTGCTAACCAGCTTGATTTTGCCTAAGGCATCCCAATGTCCTTTGCCTCACAGACAAGATAGCTGGAGGCTATCACTGAAGCCTGGTCCTTCATCAACCTGGATCACAGTGTAGCCTGACCATGGTGGAGAGTGAGTGTCATGGTGGCTGACAGGACAGGATGGACTAAATACCAGATGGGATCTGGTCTTCATGGCTGGCTCTTCCGGGCTAGGTATCCTTAGGGTATAGCATGAAGTCAATGAAGTCCCTAGGCTTTTCCAGCAAGCCAGATACTCCAGGAAAGGTTTTCAAAATGCCTACCTCCATGCAGAGAGAAAACTGAGGCTGAGAGAGGGCAAGACCTCTCCCAGGCAACTCACAGCCAACAGGAGAACTGTCAAACTGTCAAGCCTCCAGCCCCAGCTATTACCTTCCAGACCAAAATTTCTCCTACTAGCGCCAGACAGAAGTCATTTGAGGTGATACTTGTGAAAGATGGGAGAACAGAAAAAGAGAGATTCACAAGAACTTGTACCGAAAAGCACACAATGTGTAAGGATTCAGTTGTCAAAGCATGCCCTTGAGGTTTTGCACTCACAGTGCAGCTAGAAAGGGATTGTGGGTACTGGGCACCTGGAATCCTGGGACATTGCTCATGTCCCACCACTCCAGTATGTTGAGCAGGCACTCCAGCATTGCTCCTCCAGAAAAGGGACAGGCTTGTCCAGTACCACCTTTCCACGAGCTCTTCCCGGACATCTCAGGACCATGCTAGCAGCTCTGTCCTCCCCTCTATAGGAAGAGGGGCATGGCTTAGAAGCTAACATCAAGACTTTCAACACCAGAGAGCATGTGTTCCAATGTCAGCTCTATCTCCTGCAGGTGGGAGGCCATACACCATGTACCTTCCTAAGCCTCCTTCCCTCCCCCTCTCACAGATAAAATGGCAGCACATTCTGCCATCACGAAGAGGTCCAAAGGATGACCAGCCAATGACCCAGTGGGCATCATAGTATCCCCTTGACACGTGGGAAGAACTCACCTCCATCCCATTTCTCTTTCCTGCTTTCTGTCTCCCTCCTTGCACCAGGGCAAAGATCATTTTTCTCAGCATGGAATCTCCAGCATCTAAAAAGTGCCAGGCACTGACCAGAGGTCAATTCATAGACTAGATGATCAACATGCTCTCTCCCAGGTGCAAGGCAAGGTCAAGGTAAGAGAATGCAGTGGGCACAGCGCAGAGGCCCACACAAAGAAGAGATGTGCACAGATTGTCAAAAGGGGAAGTGCAAAGATTAGTGACCCAAAGAGGTCAGGCTCCAGAGCAACTAGACTGGGATTGGCACTTCCCAGTACCTTTTGTGTGAGGTGGGCAAGGACTAAGCAGATGTGCCCCTGGAACCTGTATATCTCATCCTACAGGTAGTATAGGTGAGGCAGGGGTACCCCATAGGCCTAGATCACGCATCTGCAGTTGCTCAGTGGACGTCAGCCTCCTTCTCCTGAACCTCTGGCTGTCCTGAGTTCTCTCCATCACAGGCCTCCCCTGGGACCACCAGCCCCCAGCAGGAGCTGCCTCTGCCAGCCTGGAGTTAATCAGCCAGAACTCATCTCTACTCCTGATCCTCCCTGCTATCCCAGCAAGGCTGTTAGCTGGAGGAGGGAAGGGGGGTAAGCTCCTGTTTTTGTTTAGACAAGGCAAAATTTGTCAACTTGGCACAGTTGACAGGCTGTGTCTGTGTCATCACTGGTTCCTTTAATTGCTTTCCGTGTGTGTGTGTGTGTGTGTGTGTGTGTGTGTGTGTGTGTGTGCATGTTCCCAGAAAAGGCTTGCTGGCAGTGGGAGGGATCATTCTAAAAGATGGGTCCGTCCCTGGAAACAGCACTATGACCTGCATCTCCTCGGGGAGACACTTCAGGGAAGGGGAGGGAATCTCTTCAGCAGTCGGGAAACTAGGATTCTGGTCCACACTTTCTCTCACGTAGTAACTGAGGCAGCGCTGTCCATAGGAACAGGATGCCAGATTCTAAACCCAGGTCCTTTCTGGCTCAATCTTCCTTTCCGTCCCTAAAATGTTCCCATTTGTGGTGAGTGCTGGGCGGCTCTCCCAGGACATATGAACAGGTGACGGAACACCTGTTCTGAGGATGATTCACCTTGGTCGGCCTCGTGTTCATGAGACCAGTGCTGGAAGGTTGGAATGGTAAGTAATTTTTCTTAGGGGAGCTGACCTTTGCCCGGGATGATGGGATGGGATCGGGGTACCTTCTTCTCACCTCACAAGATGGATCACAAGGAGGCCAAAGGGGCTTCCTTGGGTTCGCACACCATGAGCTGGCTGCAGTGTCACTGAGAGCTGAAGATTTCAATGGCCCGAGGCCCACTGGATTCCAGCCTTAGGCCGTGAGAGGAAGAGGGAGGTGTCCACCCAGGTGAGCTGAGGCAGGACAGACTGGTGACCAGATCCCCAAAGGCTAGGGAGGAGCACTCAGTGATCAGTTGGCCATCCTGTACCCCGGGAGGAGCTGGGACAAGGTAAAGCTGGAAGAGAGATGGAACAGAAAGAATCTGAGTCCCCATGGGCTCCCAGAGCAGCTGAGCGACCCAGCCTGGACTCCTCCATCCTTAGACATCACAGCAGCCAGGGGGGTCTAATTTCTTGAACCCAGGCCAGCATGTGTAATTGGCCCTAGCATGTGCAACTAGCGAGTGGGAGAGAGAGCCCAGGAGGGAGATGAGGGAGTCCTGCATCCGGTGCCAGTCACAGTTCATCACGTTTCACACCGGTCTGTCACCTCAAGCCACAACTGAGGCTCTGACCATGGGAGGACCAAGAAAAATCCACAGAGCCAAAGCAGGAGCCCCAGACACGCATCAGGATGATATACAAATTTGTTACAATAGGTAAATATGTTCCATCCAAGCCCATGCTGAGAGGCCATCCCAGAACACGGGGAGTGGGGAGATACGGCTCGCTGAAGCATGGTGACCCAAATGGGGTCCCAGACAAGAAAGAGGACATGGATGGATTGCAAATGAACTCTGGATAAAATCTCAAGTTTCTTTCACCAACATGAGCCAGCTTCTTACTGCAAATCAATGTAACTAGCTCAGCAGTGTGAAACATGACAATGAGGGACCTGGCTGCCCTCCTGCAGCCCCCACTATCCACCTGGAGCAGAGAGCCCCCCATTACAGCTGAGGAGACCCCCCTGCCATCTCTCTATGACAGTAACCGTACAATGCCGCTCAGCTTTCCAGCCGATGCCTGGAAAAAATCTAAAAGCAAGAAGAAAATGCAGCCTCTCCAGACCTCTGATATCAGCTCCATAAATCTCAATTCTAAAATTTAATAATATTTGCTTTTGCATTTATGGCATTTTTAGTAGAGAACAATGTGCTGAGCCTCAGGTGACTGAAAAGAATGATTGGGTTGGTGGGTCCCCACAACCTGCCCCCACCAAGCTGGGACCCCACCCCACCCCTGCAACACAGGAACAGCAAAGACACAGGAGGGAGAAACTGGCCCAGAAAATTCAGAACAGCCTGCAGCAGGGGAGAGAGTCTCAATTAATCATGTTCAAGTAGAGTGGGTGCCAATTCTGCAGGTCATTATTTCCTGAGACTGCCCACCACTCCAGGGTTCAAGACTCATTGATCTCAGTAGCAAGCATTCTAATGCAAGAATCCAGACGGAATGAACAAGGAAAATCAGTAACTTTTCTTCCCATCTCTTTGCTCCTCCTCTAAGCCTGTCAGTCCCTGAGGGCCACCTGCACCACTATTACAGCACTTTATAGCATCCACCAGAATGGAAGGACCCATCCACTCACTCAACAAACCTTTACTGAGCACCTACTGTGTGCTATGCTGTGCAGTGTGATTATAACCAAAGCAAATATGAGCCCAGGAGTTCTACATGGAGCCTATAGCCCAAGTGCTGGTATGTGAATCTGTACTCACAGTGAACTGTGGATTTCTGCAGGCAAAGGCCTCGGCTTTCCTCCCTCTCCAGCCCCAAGGCTGAATATGATACCTGGCACATACTAGTGACATAACAATTGCTTGCTGACACAGTGTGGTTTGGTTATAAAATATCCACTGTGGGAGGGCACAGAAAGGTGGGGCAAAGGTTGAACAAATGCAACAGCCACTAGACACTGTGTGGAAAATGAACTACACACGAGCGAGGTCAAAAAGATATACATTCATTACCTGACATATAACTGTAACCCCTCTGCATATCACCTTTATAATAACAACAGATATATATGAACATAATGAAAAGCAAAAACTAAAATACCCCTGTAGGCTCATGTGTCAAAGGCTTATAAAGAGGTAGAGCAGTAGCAAGTGACTGAGCCCTGAGGACGCTGTCTTCATCAATGGATTTATGCATTGGTGAATTCATTGCTGAACCAAATGTGAGGAGGTGGGGGTCTGAGTGGAGGAAGAGATCTGATTGGGGGAAGGCACTGGAGGCCTGTTTTTAAAGGGTATTTGCTGTCCCTATCCTTTTCCCTCTTCCCCACTCCCGCCCTCTCTCCTGGCTGCCACGAGGTAAGCAGCTTTTCTCAGCCACCCCCATCCTCTATGTCATGTGCCTCATCCCCAGCCCAAAGCCATGGAACCAAGGGACCACAGTTGAAAACCTCTGAGACTACAAGCCCAAATAAACCACCCTTCCTGTCTTCAATTGTGTCTCTCAAGTATTTCATCACAGGGGTAAAAAGCAAACAGGTACAATGTTGAAATCCAGCCCATTTCCTCTCACTTGACCCCTCAATTATACCTCCAGTAGAACTAGAGACCCTTCACCAACATCTGACTGCCACCTGTTTCTCTAAATAAAGTTTTATTGGAACTCAGCCATGGATCATTTGCTTACCTCTGTCCATGGCCACTTTCGTGCTACCATGGCAACGGTGAGTAGTTGAGAGGGGAACCGAATGATCCAGGGAGGTAAATATTTACTATCTGTCCCTATACAAAAAAGCAAAGGACTTGTGGTCTCTGTCTCTATGTGAAGTCCTATCTCCCGGCTCCACCTGGGGTTCTGGTCACATCAGTCTACCCACAGCACCCCAGTGTCCACAGCCTGCCAGGCCTCTGAGGGATTTTGTCTGCTCATGGCTCTGCTTGAAACAGCCTCATCTTCAAACCTTCCCGCCAGCTGACTTCAGGAGCACACAATCTGTTCACCTGGGCTCAGCTGCCTCTTCTTCCTCACTTCTCTACCCCTGACTTACTCAGTGACCCCCTAAACTCTACCACCTTGTGATTTTTCTTTATAAATCATGGCTTCTGTCATCTGGCACTTAGGGGGAGTCCCCTCTCATTCTAGGGGTAATTACACATTCACACACAGACATACACAGACTCATACACACTAGTTCTGGCAAAAACTTGTATAGATGGAGGGTCTTCTGGTTTTCTCTTATTTATCGCAAGCTGCTGGCCCAGGACAGAAAGTTCTCAGTGAAAGCATTGAGGAGAATTATGTAGCTCTTTTAGTGCCTTTCTCCATTTCATACCCTTCCCCACCTCTCAATACCCAGCCTCCCAGTGGCTCAGAGAACACAGCTGCATAGAAACCAAGCCCAAACAGAAAATTCCAGTCATAAAAACTGGTACCTGTTCACTCTACCACCTTGAGCCACAGCACCACTTTTGGTTTTCCGGTGGTTAGTTGGAGATAAGAGTCTCAAGAATTTAGTGCCCAGGCTGCCTTTGAACCGTGATCCTCAGATCTCAGTCTCCTGTGTAGCTAGGATTGCAGGTGTGAGACACCAGTGCCCAGCTTTCTTTCCCAAACTCATAAAGCACAGTGACTGACACAAGTGCTGTCCCACGGTCTCTCCCAGACAGTGGGTGTCCTGGCTCCTAACCTTGGGCTGAGCCACCTGGGCCAGGCACAGTGCTTCTGACCCCACAGAGCTGTCTTGTCACAGCCCTGCTCCTCAACTTTGCCCCAAAGCTCCCATTTCTCTCAGAATTGTCACCCACATATGTCCCCAGGAAGGGGCTGGGACAGAACAGATTGTCAGAGCTCTGTGGAACAATCAGTGAGAAAAAGATGAGTGGGGAGGTTCCATGGGAAATGAGATTGGGAAACGCTGGCCCTACCACCAGCCTTCTGAGTGTGCAGCTCTCCTTCCTCCCCACACAGGCTACACCAGCTGAGGATCCAGGCTGCCCAGGCTCCAGCGAGGCCCTGTCCCCCTCAGTTCATGGGGAAACAGGGGTGCTGATGTGGCCTACTTCCAGGGGGGAAGGGTAGGGTACAGTCACAGAGCAGGACCCAGGGTGTGGCTTTCTTACTCAGCACCTTGTTCTGGGGCTACTGGAACCCCTCACCACGCGCAGGCTGGCTTAAACAACAGGAATGTAGAATCTCTCTTGAGACAGGGAAGAAGAGAGGCTCCTTCTCCTTCTCGGCTGGTGTCCCACTGTTCCTTGGCCAGTGGAAGTCCCCACCCCCCTCTCCAGTCTTCCTCTTCCTCCAACCTTCTTCCCTGGCTGCATTCCTCCCTGCGCCCTCCCTTTGTAGAAGGGGGCTACCTATTGGATTTAGGGGCCCACTCTTCCCTCCCCAAGGGAGGCCACGGGCAAGTAAGTCTTCCTTTCATCCAGTCTGTGCCTCTGTTTCTCCTTCTGCAACCAATGCCTTCCTGATCTCTGGGCGCAGCATGCCAGGATCCTAGGCCAGGCCTGGCTTAGGACAGGGGAACCAGCCCGTTTCCCTGACAGCTCCTAGGCTGCGTTGTCCTAGGGCAGTCCCAGGGGACTGGGACGAGTGGTGGAGCCCCGTGGAGGGCGGCCAGGCGTGTGGGAGGAGGCCCATGCTCATTTTGTCCTTTTCCTTGCTCTCCTCCCCCGCCCTGCACTCCCCCCTCCTCATCACGCCTCACCTCCAGCCAAGGCCCAGGCCCGGATTAAAGCTGGGCCCGCAGCGGCCCCTGGCGGCCCCCACGAGCGCGCACCGCCGCTCCCCTGCGCTCAAGCCGCCCAGCGCCGCGGAGGTGGCTGCAAATGAATTTAGCATCAGCACAGTTATTTAAATTGTTTTAATTAATCACAGATTGAGCAGTAAATGAACCACTAAGTGGAGAAAGAGAGAGAGAGGGGAGCGAATGGAAGAGAGAGAGAGAGGTGAGGGAGGAAGGCAGAGCCTAAATGATTGCTCCACGGGATGGAGAAAGGGGTGGGCAGGGGCAGGGGACAGGGTGGGGAGGCGAGGGAAAGGGACGGGCGGGGGCGCTTCTGGAGTCTGGTTCCCGCCTTTCCCTGTCCCACCCCACCTTAGAACTGGCATCCAGATTGAAAGGTGTGAGCCTTAACTTAAGGGGGATAAACTGGGGAATAAAGGTGGAAGAAAATGAATGCCCTGGATTATGTGGTACAGATTTGCATGGATTATTGTGCTAAAACACCAAGCACCCTCACACCCATGCCAAATGCTGACCAAAACCCTGCTGGCTTGGCCCAGTGCAGAATGGGAAGGGGCTGTATATCCTTGATGAAGACAATGTCTTTTCTCCTGGCTACGAGGTGTCCATGTCTCTTGGTGTGACTTTGTCGTCTGTGAAGCAGGTTTATCACTTCATGGAGTGTCACACGACATCCAGGAAACTGCAGCCTGAAGGCCTGCTTTTTTATAGCCCACAAGCTGAGAATATTTTTTCCACGTTCCAAAACGGTTGCAAAAAAAAAAAAATCGAAAGGAGAATAATATTTTGTGGCATGTGAAAAAAATATGAAATCTGAAATCCCTAAATAAAATGTTACTGGATTGCAGCCATGGCTCGAGTGTGCTTTGTCTGTGGCTGCCGTGTGGGTGGGGGGAGGGGGTGGGGAGAGAGTGTGGGGTCCCCCCACAGGGCAGAATTTTTAGCTGCAGTAGAGAGTAGTGGAGTGGCCTGGGAAATCTGGACTCTTTATTAGTTGACCTTTCAGGTGGGAAGATTGCTGGCCCAGAGAGGGTCATGGTTCATGCCCACAATCTTTGCTACTCAAGAAGTGAAAATCTAGAGAGTCCTGGTTTCACACTAACCTCAGCAAGAAAGGAGACTCCACCTCAACCAACAACACAATCATAAAAAAAAAAAAATGTCAGGCACAGTGGGGCCCGCTTGTCATTGCCATATAAGGAGGAAGCATAGCTACGAGAATCTCAGTCCAGACTGGGTGTAAAGGTAAAACCTATTTGAAAGATAAAAGCCCAAAGGCTGTGTAGGGAGGACTGGAGCAGGGTACACAAGGAAGACATGCATGTAAACAAGCCCTCCACTGCCCCAAGCTGGAGGTCTGACCTCCTTGGGCCCCATGCAGCTGAGGCCTGAAGGTGGTAGTCAGGTTCCTGCTGCTATAACAAATAGGCCATGCATGTTAGAAATGTATCGGCCAAAATCAGCACTCCAGCAGGTGCCGTGTCCTGTGAGAGATCACTGTCTGTGTCTAATGGTTTGCAAAGCTGGGTCCTCGTGTGGTAAAGGGAGGAAGGACGAAGGGGCCTGGAGAGTCCCCTTCCAGCCCTTTGCCAGGGTTCATCTATGAGGGCTCTGCCTTCCTGACTCAACTACCTCTTCATATTAAGTTTCCCTGTGTAATTGTTGGGGCAGGAAATCTACCAGGCAGGGAGTCCACACAAGCTGGCTTCTCCCGGGAGCCTGGGCCTGGCCTCTGCACATCACTGACTGGAACTTATTCACTGGATGGTGTGCAGGCAAGCCTCTGTGGACAGCCAGCCCAGCATCAAGCAATCACAGCAGAGGATCCAAGAAGAGCCTTTCCTCTGTTGCCCTCTGCTGGCCAGACCCAGCATCGCATCCACTTGTAAACAGCCCTTGGCAGGGCCAGCTCCACTGTGCCAAGAAGAGAAAGAGCTAGTTGAAGGACAATCCACCAGTGACCAGCACGTGTCACAATTAAGAAACACAGTAGTTTCCCCAGTATAACATCAGTGCCCTCTGCATCTCAGCCTCCTTCTATCTCTTCAGCCCCATCTTCTTACACACGGACAGACAGAATGACCTTGCACAGGAAGGTAGAAGCAGCCTCCAGAAAATCTGGCCCCGCTCTTCTGGTCACCTATTGTGCCATTTAAATACAGAGTTCAGACATCTACCATGTTCCAGTCTCCATCTTTAGCCATCCTCATACAGATCACGTTTAGTCTTAGTCCCTGCTCAAGAGGTACTAATAGCTCCATTTCACACACAAGGAAACTGGGGTTCCAGGGGCTAAGGCACTGGACAAGTACCAACAGAACTGAATTAAAGCATATTCTCTCTCTCTCTCTCTCTCTCTCTCTCTCTCTCTCTCTCTCTCTCTCTCTCTCTCTCTCTCTCTCTCTCTCTCTTTCTCCCCTCCTCCAGGGCCTCTGCACTAATACCCAGTGTCCACTAATCCCAGCCAAAGTCACCTCAGGAAGCACCTCATCTGGATTCTAACTGAAATCTAGTCCTTCCTGAAGTCTACCTTCCAGTTCCAGAATTCCCGGTGACCAACGGGTGCCTGGAGACTACCCATCAGTGATAGGAATGCCATTTCCATATTAGAGAGTTTTAGAAATGTTAGAAATACAAAATTTGAGTCATTTACATGTTAAGGTATCTCCAGAGAGTTGTGTGCTAAATTTCTTAAAAACTCAAAATAAATATTTCAGACTCTATGGGGGCCCATCCCCCACCTTTGCATAAAAGAGTCCCCAGACATCCTGCTGTCAACTGGATTTCCATTTCTCAGGGGGGAGAGGAGAATGGGCAGGGCCAGCCCACATCATCAGCTAAACCTGAACCAGCAGATGGTCTTGACCCCAGGCACTAGGGGAATCCAAAGGAGGACAAGGGATCTCCTGGCCTGTGCAGGCTGACTGTGCAGCACACATGGCCCCTTTCAAATGAGCCAACGCTGTGACCCACATCACAGCCTCCCAGTATCCAGGCTAGGAGGAGGTCACCAGGCCTGGGAAGTGCAGTGCACACGTGGTGTGTGGGCAGATGCTCCTCCATTTATTTCCTGTTAACCTTGTTATGCCATCCACTGTGTGTAATTGGTACATGACTCAGGAAACACTCCTGTCGTGTTCCATGGGCTCCTCTACAAACCTGGCTCTGTCCCTGGTATTTCTCCTCCATCTGGTCAACCTGACATTTCTGAGGCTGGCAGAGAGGTTATATGACAGTTCCTAAACTGGGGGGGGGGGGGGGGGGAGAGGACACATCCTCAGCTTCAGTAACTGATAGCAATCCACTCAGTAGAAGACAATTCTCCTTCTGTCACTTCTAAAGATCAAGTCTTTCCCAAAATAATCCAGCGGACCCCAACTGGTGGTGACCCATAGGACAGATGAAGTTTACTCGCCGTTCCCCTGGTCACATCACTTCCAACAAGCCTGGTTCCTCACACGCCACTCCTTATCCAACTCATCCTTCTGCCCTAAGTAAGGAGGCACTACAGGGAACTGCAAAAGACCTAGGTTTGACTTTAGGATTGAAACATCGATCCCAAAATGCACATGGAAGCACAAAGACTCCAGCGAGCACAAGCAGTCCTGAGCAGAAAGAGCAATGCTATGGTCACCAGATCTTTAACAGGGGAGTCAAAAGTATATGCTAAAGGACACACAGCCTCTTCAGCAAGTGATGCCAGGAAACTGGTCATCTGTGAGCAGAAGACCAAAACTTGACCCCTATCTCTCACCCTATATAAAATTCAACTCCAAGTGGATCAAAGATCTTAATGAGTGGCCTGAAACTTCAAAATTACTACAAGAAAACATACAGAAGATGCTGGCATTCGTAATCATTTTCTCAATAAGACTCCAATTGCCCAGGAAATAAAAGCAAGAACTGATAAAAGGGGCCTTCATCAAAGTTAAAAGTTTCTGTGCAGGGGCTGGGAGTTTAGCCTAGTGGTAGAGTGCTTGCCTAGCATGCACAAAGACCCAGGTTCAATTCCTCAGTACCACATACATAGAAAAAGACTGGAAGTGGTGCTGAGGCTCAAGTGGTAGAGTTCTAGCCTTGAAAAAGTCCAAGGACAGTGCTCAGGCCCTGAGCAAAAGCCCAGGACTGGTAAAAAAAAAAAAAGCCTGTTTGAGAAGCCCCCAGGTACCAATTCCAGCCCATCTCTAGGTGCCTAAGCCATACCACTCCCCATCCCCATGCCCATAGCATGGGTACCACATTAGCTTGGCCTCTCCTAGAGGTGATTACACAGCCCAAGAAGCCTGGCCAGAGCTGGGGGCAGACAATGCTAACTGATGCCTCCCTCTCTTTCCCATCCCTCCTAACCAGGCCTGCCACATCCAACTGTCAGGGCTAATTTCCTGCCATGCCAAGAAGTGAATCCAAGCTCTTCCTTAAACTTTTCACCTATACCACCACCAATTTTCTTTTCCCAGGAGCAGTTCTCATGGGATTTTCTTCCCTGGACAAACATGGTCATCACTCCACATAATGTAACCCCAGCTTCTCCCTGGCTCACGAGGTTATTGTGTCAATCATCCATCCATCTGGGACATTCACGTCCCAGAACACCATGCACCAGAAATGCAGATTCATTTTCCTCAGGAGCATGCATCTCACCCAGAATGCAGCATCTCTGAGATAGAGCAAAGCCATTTAAAGTGTGGCTCAAATCATATTCACAGACTTTGTCACAGAAAGCTGGCTGCAGCATACTCTTATTCAGAGGCACAATCACAAGCAAATTACTTGATTTCTTTCAGCTTCAGTTTTCCTACACCATACACATCATAATATAACCTCCCAGTTGTAGTAAAGCTAAATCCGTGAGTATCCAGGCAAAGCCTGGCAAGGGTAAATCCTAAAAAGGAAAGGAAGAGAAAAAGAAAAGGCTGCCAGGCCCTGGTAGCACACCTCTGTAATCCTATCTACTCAGGAGGCTGCGATCTGAGGATCACAGTCCAAAGCCAGCCTGGGCAGAAAAAGCCCCTGTGAGACTCTTATCTCTAATTAACCACTCAAATATTATTTTAAAAAAAACTTTTAAAAAAAGAAAGTAGAACTGTGGCTCAAAGTGGAATCCTGGAGCAAAATACTCGCTCAAACCCTGAGTTAAAGCCCACAACCAAGGGGAAAATAGAAAGCTACTTATTAGTTGCCATGCAGAACGACCCTTAACAATTAACCAAGAGAAAAATCAATGAGGATAATGAATAAGTACCTCCACAGGGAATAATTTAAATATCAAAGTTCTAAAAGAAACCCTTAGGAAAACTTATGAAGCCCTCAAGCATTTTTATAAGAAAAAAAAATGACCCTCTTTCCAACTGGGCTGTGAAAATCTAATCAGAAGTGAAGCTTGTCTTAACAAAGCATTATACCATTGTGTCAGAAATATTCCCCCCCAAAAGGAAAAATGTAGCTCATTCTCACAGTAGAGTTTTAATTGTACTAAAATAGTGTTAAGCGTAAGACGCAATTAACTTCCTTTCATTACAGTGTTGTCTGCTTCAGTGACAAGTTGGCATGGTTCGACAAGAGGGAAGACACATTCGGACAGATGGATCTGACATCCACACAGGCAATTCATAGCTTGCAACACAAATATCTAGTGTGACTGGAAAGGTAGCTCAGACCAGTTGGAAAACAAAACTTAAAGCAGTGTCTTCAACTTTCTTTTTCTGAATGAATAAATAATAGTTGGGATGGATATGTATTTGCAGCACTAGACTCTATGTTTGGATTGCAAGGGAAAACAAATCTCGCAAGCATTCCGGCCCTCTGGTATGGTAAAACAGTTCATGAGGGTCTGGAGACAAGTGTTAAGTCACAGGCCTGCTAACTAAGTGAGTGAGATAGCACTGTAGAAGAGGATAGAACAAAGAGGACCAGGGTGATAGAGGCAAGGTGGCAGAGCAGATGGGCCTGCTTGAAAATGTGGCACTTGAGAACACTGGAAGGAATCAGCCCTGAGACTGCACAGGGAAAAGCATTCTGGACAGAAGGAATAGCAAATGCAAAGGCTCACATATGTCTCATGTGTTCCAAAGAACTGAGTCAGGGTCCAAGTCTGTAGACCATTGGCTCTCACTTGGGTTCATGGCAGGTGAACCCTTTCACAGACATGATGGACTGAAATGGAAGGAAAGGAAATAGGAAACTCAAGGATAATAGACCAGGAGGCACAGAAGTCACTCAGCCCAGCAGTGCTAAGGGCCTGTGTCGGGAGACGGGAGACCAGACATAGCTGAGAGGTATGAGCAGCAGCATTTGCTGGTAGTGGGTGTACAGTGTGAAGAGAGGGAGTCAGGGATCAAGCATGGGGTTTGGTAAAGGACCAATCAGAGCCAAATATGGGATTTGGCGTGGACCAATCAAAGCCCGGCAGGAGGTTTGGTATGGACCAATCAGAGCCCAGACATTGTACCCAGGTCAGTGTGCCCAGAACCTAGTGGGTATCTGGCAGCATAAGGGGCCTGTGACACAGGAGCAGTTGGTTCCCATAAAGGAATGAGGGAATCTGAGCCTGAGAAGTCACCAGACAAGATTGACACAGCCAGCCAAGGGTTGGACTAAGAGCTGAGGCTGGGACTGTCCTACCTACACAGGCCACACTCATCTCCCCCTCTAAATGTCTGCTGTTTGGGACTAGGAGAGATGAGCCAACTGCCCCCTATCGTAGCTTTGCCCTACAGTGGATCCTGTAGCCTGGGGAAAATTAGTTCTCCTCAGGTTTGAGAAATTTTTTTCCTCAAAAATTTCTGGGTAAATACTAGCGTTTCTAGAAAGCTCATGTCGTCCTTATGTAAGTAAATAATTGTATTCTCTGTATTCTCTTCTTTTCAGGAATCTTCCCAGAAAACCCTGTGAAGTGGCTCTTGGACCACATTAAGACCCAGGTCTATCACGAACTCATTTTACAAAAGTAGAGGCAGAAGCACACAGTATAAACATAATTTACCCAAAGTTCCCTGCTCCGATCCTCTTTGATGTAATTAGCTTTAGGTAAGTTGCTGAACTAGTCTGATTTTAGGCAAGTTATCCTACTACTGGCATGCCCTGGTTTCTAGTCTGGACTGTGGACATTTCTGGCAGACAAGGTTTTGTAAGATTTTTAAATTATCTTCTTTTCTACTACTTATACCATTATAGACTTGCCCAAAGAAGTAAGGCTACTCATTAAACATTCATGAAAGGAGGGAGGGAAGGGGTAAAGAAGGAAAGAATGAATGAGTGAGTGAATGAATGGGCAAATGAGTGAACAAAAATGAGTGAGTAAATGAATAAGTAAATGAGTGAATGAATGAGTAAATGAATAGTGAGTGAATGAATAGATGAGTAAGTGAATAATTGAATGAGAGAATGAGTATATAAGGAAATGAATGAATAAATAAGTGATTGCATGAGTGACTAAATGAGTGAATGGATGAGCAAATGACTAAGTAAATGAGCAAACGAGTGCATAACTGAGTGAATGAATGAGTGAATGAATGAGCAAATGAAAGAATGATAGAGTGAGCAAATTAATAAGTGAATGAGTGAATGAATGAGTGAACAAGTGAACGAGGAAGAGAAAGAAAGAAGGAGGGAGTGAACACACATCCCCTCAGGGAAAGCTCTGAAAGGCAGAAGGGGCCTTAAAGGTGTGAAGTACCTTTAAGTCCTAGACTTGAGAAGGGAGAACATGTAGGTACAGAAAAGCTATGCCCAGGTTACCCAAACCACTGCACAGTTAGGCAGACATCTGCTTCACCCCAGAGCCATTTGCATCTCAATAGATGGGTGATGCCATGGGAAATGTCAATTGATTGTAATTGGTCCATAAATGGACCCCGTGGCACAAGTTATCTGTCTAAGACCCCAGGGATGCTTTATAATATTCCTAATTTACAGGCTCATTTGAGAAGTCATCATGGACAACAAACCTAATAAATCGTGGGTTAAAAGGACTCCAGACAGCAGTGTGTGGGGCCCTGCACCACGGGGGGGCAGCTGCTGAACTTTGGAGACAACCATAGCAACTGTCACCAGGGAGACGGCTGCAAAAGGGAGTCTGGAGTCAGCAGCTTTGACAGCTGGACACTGATGGGCCAGCAAGCCCGGCTTTCCTGCCCTCTTCCCCAGCCAGGGGGGGACCGGGAAGAACCTCTCCTCACACGTTCTGACCTTGCCATCCCCGGGCTGGGCCTGATTTCTGCCTCTATGAGACATGCGTAGGCAGAAGTCATGGTCAACACAAAGGGATGGAGGCTCGGAGAGATCCAGCCTCTTGCTTCACAGGCAGAGGTGCCCAGTGTCGTGCACGCTATGAACCACTGCGCTTCCTGGCACTGAATGCAATATGCCCTTCCCATGGAGGTTAAAACGGAGGCACAGTGCTCTGCACATCTGAGCCAGTCGACGGCCAAACTGAGCAGAGGAGCCAACCCTTGGCACCTACCCAGGCAAGTGTCCTGGCACTCCTGTTTCCCATCAGGTGAGAGCCTGCCCCTCTCCTCCTCGTTCTGGACAGCATGCACTACCCACTTCAGTGCACAGCTTTCTGGAACCCCTCGAGGACTCACCTCACCATGAGCAGGCACACAATTTGAGCGACCTCATTGCTCAGTGATTCAGTCCAGATGGCAAAGCACATCTGTATTCCTGTGCAATAGATCACACACATACACATCTCCAGGACATGTTCTCCCCCCACCCACCACAGAGCTGCAGCAGCCAAAGTCCACATACTCCAGTTGTCCCATGGCAGGACCTGACTCCAAAGATGGGGAAGAAATGTTTCCCACACTGATCTTTTGATGGCTTCCTCTTTAAAAAAAAAAAATGTCACCCAAGGGGCTTGAACTCAGAGCCTTGGTGCTGTACCCAAGGCTCTACCATTTTGAGCCACAGCACCACTTCCAGTTTTCTGGTTGTTAACTGGAGACAGGAGTCTTGCAGACTTTCCTGCCCAAGCTAGTTTTGAACCTCAATTCTCAGATCTCAATCTTCTGAGTAGCTAGGATTACAGGCATGAACCACCAGCTCCAGGCTCCTTTTGAGGGCTTTCTGGGCTGCCATGGGCCCCTCCCTTCCACCTGGACCCATCCTTCACTGCTGGCTAGTTTGGGGGGCTCATTACTACCTTGCCACTGGCCAAAATACTCACACGCATGCAGACACACATGTGCATCCCAGTTTTATCTGTGTCTGGGCCCAGTTTCCTCAGGTTCAACCTCCACAGTTTCAAAAGCTGTGCAGAGAAAGTCCTGTGTCCCACTTACATACCATAGGGGCCTGAGCGGAACCTGCTGCTTCCCCAACAGCCAAGCAGTCATTATGAAACCCTGGTGCCTGGTTCAGGGTCCAATAGGAAGCCATTGGCCGAGCTGTCAGGAGACCTACTCCTGTCCCTGCCCTTATTAGCTATCCTGGATGGCAAATGAATGGTTGAATTCCACATGTAGTATGCATTTGCATGTCTGCTTAACCTGGAAAAGGCTCACGATTTTGATATAAACACATACCACCCAGAACTCTCCCTCCCTCCTCTCTCTCTCTCTCTCTCTCTCTCTCTCTCTCTCTCTCTCTCTCTCTCTCTCTCTCTCCCTCCCTCCCTCCCTCCCTCCCTCCCTCCCTCCCTCCCTCTCTCTCTCTCTCTCTCTCTCTCTCTCTCTATCTCTATCTCTATCTCTATCTCTATCTCTATCTCTCTTATAAGGAAGGACTCTACAAAGACATCGTGATGTGGAAAACAGCAGGCAGCAGACAGTAAGACAAAGCCCAGCACATTCTAAGATCAGAGAAACCAGATTTTTTTAATGTTTCACTTCCTGGTAGCCACAGGAGGAAGGAGACAGAAACACAACCATTTACAAGTACTCAATACAACCGTGATGCTGAACGACAGAACATGGCTTTTTCTGCTTGGTGGTCTGAGTAGAATTTAACTGTGCATTGTCACAAAAGAAGCATCCCATGAGATTTTGCAAGGCTCAAACCCTTCACACTGGGACCTTGGGGACTGCATTTTCTTTAAGGATGTGGTACGGACAGTCCTTTTGAGGTTCTTGCTGCAGTAAGAACTGGCCTATGACACAGACATTCTACCATACCAGCTGAAGGAAGCGCCCTCAGTGCCCTGACAATCAACCAAACCCTCAATCTCAAAGTGAAGCCAGAGGCACCCGCGAGAATTCCCACAAATGCATCTAAAGGAATGAATGTGAAATGCCTGCATAATCATGCCTGTGAGGATACCTTGGGGGATATCTGTGAGGATATTGATGAGAATACATGGGTGCATTTGTGAGAAATGCAAGGGTATCTGTGGAAAATCTGTGCAAATGCCTATGAGAAGACACACCTGAGGAGAGCTCTGCAGGAGTATCTATGAAATAGCTTGGGGACTAGCCATCAGAACACATGCCCTTGACATGAGAATACATGTCCTTGACAATGCCTGTGGGAAGAGCTGTGGGAATGTAACACCGTGGGAATATGGGGGGAGGGGAACGTCTGTGGAATACACACATCCCTGTCTTGTAGGAATGTCTGGGACTAAGTGGGGGAATGTCTGTGGGAGCGTGTGTGGAGAAGGCCATAATCATGTCTATGGGAGTTAACGTGGGATATTGGGATACCTGGTGAAATGCATGCCTGTGGGAATATCTCTGGAAATCTGTGTTCCTTGAGAAAATTACTAAGGACTGGATCCTACACCCGGAAACCATGTCTTAAAATTGTTAGCTTCAATGTTTTTTTTTTGGGGGGGGTGGGGTTGCCAGTCCTGGGCTTGAGCTCAGGGCCTGAGTACTGTCCTTGGACTTTCTCAAGGCTAGAGCTCTACCACCTGAGCTTCAGCACCACTTCCAGCTTTTTTCTATGTATGTGGTACCGAGGAACCGAACCTGGGTCTTCGTGCATGCTAGGCAAGCACTTTAACCACTAGGCCAAAGTCCCAGCCCCAGCTTCAGTGGTTTTTAAAGTACATTTAACTTACCTCCCAAGAAAAATTTTAAAAACTAACACCTCAGGCTAGGAACATGCCCTAGTGGTAGAGTGCTTGCCTAGCATGCATGAACCCCCAAATTCGACTCCTCAGTACCACATACACAGACAAAGCTGGAATGGTGCTGTAGATCAAGTGGCAGCCTGTAGGCCTTGTCCTTGGGGACAGTGCTTAGGTCCTGAGTTCAAGCCCCAGGACTGGAAAAAAACAATAACTAATACCTTACCCATAACACATCTAAAGTTCTCAAGTTAGCTCATAAACTTGTATAAGAAATACATTGGGGGCCGGGAGTTTGGCCTAGTGGTTAAAGTGCTTGCCTAGCATGCATGAAGACCAGGGTTCGATTCCTTGGTACCACATACATAGAAAAAAGCCAGAAGTGGTGCTGAGGCTCAAGTGGTAGAGCTCTAGCCTTGAGAAAGTCCAAGGACAGTGCTCAGGCCCTGAGCTCAAGTCCAGGACTGGCAAAAAAAAAAAAAGAAAAAGAAAAAAGAAATACATTGGTTGGTGTGTAAGCACACACAAATGAATTAACTGAAATAGGGAATAAGAGGCAACTCCATGTGAAAGGACATTTGCCAAAAATGACAATCGGTGAGTGTGAGCAGTTCATCCTGGACCATTAAAAAAAAATAATGAGGCCATTTTCAACTCATGACAATAAAACCACGTCATCTGCATAGAGAAGACTTCTAATCTCCTCTGCCCCAAAGCAAATGGCTTTTATCCAGCTCATCCAAAAGTCTTTCAAGTCATCAAGTAACCATTAAAAAAGCCGGGACTAAAGCACACTGCTCTCTTCTATGGTTGGCACTGTTATTTGGTTCTTTAGGACAATAATCACTTTTTTCAAAATTATTATCTTTAAGTAGTTATACAAAGGAGTTTCCATTTAACAAAGCAGTTTATGAATATAATATATCTTGATCAATGTCATCCCTTTCAGCATTCTCACCCATCCCTCCCTTGCTCACCCCTTCCCTCACTCTTCCTAATTTTGTAGGCTATACATCAGATTCTTGATGGCATTCTCACCCTCTTGTCTTCATCATCACCACCCTCCCCGTGGCCCCACCCACCCCTTTCTAGTGCCCCCTGGGACACTATTTCTACCCAGCCCGGCTGCATACTGTGTTATGGTACACATTCTGTCTAAGCACCTGTGGCTCAATGGGGATTAATATCAAGCTCCTGTCGCTTAGCCCATAATTGCTTTCTCTCCACGTAATTAGTTTCTCTCCATTGAGTCAAAGGCCAAACTCAGTCATGGCTGTTATAATTCTTCTACTGTTTCTGACAGATTTTTTGCACAAGTAATATGTCTAAAAAGGTCAATAGTGTGGAATAAATGCACTGGAAACCTAGGGGCTTCTCAAACAAAACACCAACCTGAGGAGCCCAGACTTAGAATTTTAAAGGGGAAAATTGGCAGGTGGGATAGAGAGTCAAGTAAACCAAGAGAATGGCTCATGGGCCTTTTCACAAAGTGAGATAATCTATTCTGGGTCCAGCGACATAAGCTCGCATACAGAGAGTCAAGGGAGTCTAAATCTGGCTGCTGATCACATGAAATGTGGCAAGTCCAAGATGACAACTGTGAACTACACACCAGATCTCAAGCAAAGCAAAAAGAGAATGCAAACCATCTCATTCACAATTTGTCTTGATTATATGTTAAAAATGGTAATGTTGGAACCAGGTGCTGGTGGCTCATGTCCATATTCCTAGCTTCTCAGGAGGTTGAGATCTTGGTTCAAAGCCAGCCCAGGAAGGAAAGCCCAAGACAGTCTTATCTCCAATTGATCACCAGAAAACCAGAAATAGCACTGTGGCTCAAAGTGGTAGAGCTCTAGCCTGGAGCAAAAGAGCTCAGGGACAGCGCTCAGGTCCTGAGTTCAAGTCCCACAACTGACAAAAAAGGGTACTATTTGGATATTTTGTGCAAAGAGTAGATATCACTCAAGTGTGTTGCTATTACAAAATTCCCCAAAGCTAAGCTCCATGAGGAAAGCAAGTGGCTCACCTCACAGGATCAGAAGCAGAGCATCCAAGATTGAGCAACTAGATATGCTGAGCTTCTGATGGGAGCCACTTGGCTATCTATAATGTGGGAGATAGCACCACATGGTAGGAGCATGGAAAGGTTGAGGGAGAAAGGAAGGGAATAGGGAAAGAATAAAAGAGCAAAAGAGACCAGAAAAGAAGTAAGAGAGCAAACGGAGAAAGTAAGCTCACTTTCTAACAACCTGCTCTCACGGCAGGCAGGCAAGCATCCGTCTCTTCTAAGGGCCATGCCCCAGTGGCCTAACTGCCTCCCACCAGGACTTCCCTCTTAAAGGTCCCACCACCATAAAGGTCCTCCGTATATCATAAGAATAGGGCCCAAGACCCCCAGCACATGGGAGTTTGGGAGACAAACCATAGTCAAACCACAGAACACAAATTCATGATATCTTTTGGGAGGGAGGTGGTAGAAGTTGGTTCCTTATTTTGTTTGCATTTTTAGTGTAACTATTAGAGAATTAGGAATTGTTTGTGTGTACACCATGTAGCAGTCACTCCAAGATAGGCTGAACCAGTGTAATCTCCCTCCTCAACTCCACACACACACACACACACACACACAGACACACACACACACACCACCACCACCACTGGCCTCTATGAACAAGAGGACATCAGAAGTAATGATGTGTATGATGGTGAATGCTATGCCTCTGCTTGACCGGGCTAAGGGGTAGCCAGGTAGTTCACAAACTTGGATTTCTGAGTATGACTACTCGGTGTATCCAGAAGAGATCAGCCTTGGAGTTAGTAAGGTGAGGAAGACCTGCCGTCATCATCATGGGCAGGTGTCATCGATCCCCAAAGAACAAAAGGCAAAGTATATATGTGTCTCCAGAAAATGTGGTATATATCCCAAAAAAATTACATTAAGCAAAGTAAGCCATATCCAAAGAAACAAGAGGTTGCCTGGTTTCCCTCACTTGTGGTCACTAGAATGTGTCCATAAATCTATAAGTAAACATACCAGATGGTTAAAAACAAGATTTTTAAAAATGAACTGGGAAATGACAAACTATAAAGGTCCCTAGCCAGTCACACAGTGAGACCAAAGGAGGCTATTCACAGAGGCTCAAGAGCCATGTACATATGATCAGTTAAAATAATATTTTAGGGGGTTGGGGATTTAGCTCAGCGGAAGAGCCCTTGCCTGGCAAGTGCAAGGCCCTGAGTTCGGTCCCTAGCTCTGGAAAAAATAATAATAATAGTTTAGGAAAGAACTCCAAAAAGTGGAAACAACCAATTTTGTTGTTGCTGTTATTGCTGTTTCATTATCTACTCCTTTTGGTAGCTTGTGGGGGGCACACAGACCTCAACTCTCCATCTCCAGCCCATCCTCCTGGATAATTGAAATGGCCAGCAACCAGCAGAGGGGCCCTGTGTGGGTTACTTGTCCCCTGGGACTCAGTAGACCAAGTCTAGTGGAAACCAGCGACTCCAGGTCCCCTAGAGACTAAGCACTGATGGGTAGTGGGCTTGGGAAATGGGCCAACTGTAGATAAATGTCAGCAGTGTATAGATAGGACCTAATGGTCTCCTCCATCTCTCCTTCCTGTGTGCCATGGCAAGGGGGGTTCACTGTCCCCTCCACCCACCACACAGAGGTGTTGCTGTGATCACCCACAGGCCTGGTGCCTACCCTGGCACCATCTGCTAGATGACATCTAGGAAAAGTTTTCCTCCAGGAGAAAATGAGGAAGGAAAAGAGACCCTTTCCCTCCAGACTTCTGAGAGGTTTGTGTGAGAGCTGGAACTACAGCAACCAACCAGCTGCCATGAGGAACAGGCTGGATGAGGAAACACAGCACTCAACATAGCAACCAAGATGCAGGACCAGCCAGGCAATGGTTGTGGGGTCTGTCAAGAAATGTGGGTGATGTGGCGGTGACATCCGTTAGCCCACTGATTGCCAGAGTTGAGTCAACTGATCCGGCTGGCAAGGTAGGTGTTTCCTTCCTCCCTCACCACTCCATGTGCGTCCCTCCCAAACCTGAGTGTTTGGTCAAAGAGGACGACCAGCTCCGGTAGAGAGGGCAAGATTGTTTTGCAGTCGAGGCTATAGGAATAGCTGTGCCCCCAGCTAGGTCTTCCAAACAAGTGCCCAAGAAATGTGGCACTATGCCCAATAGAACCCTTGTCATTCACAATCACCCACAGAAAAACATAGTGACACAGGAAAACAGAGAAAAACACATGAGCAAGGGATCTGAGTGACAGTGGCTCTAGAACATAGTAATGTTCTAGATCACTATTACCAATCAAATACGAGGACAGGAATGTGAAATATTACCGCATTGTATCACTCCCTAAAAGCCTGTCTCCCTTCCACTATTTCACCTGGGCAGAGTCCAGAACAACTTCATGCCCAGCTCATGAGCCACTGTGTGCTCAAACAAACTCTTCCAATTCAGTTGTGCTTCCATTTATCTTTCAATACCATGACTGGAAGGTACGTGAAGGAAGGTACATTGCCAGTTTGTTATCTGCTTATAGTCAGTCTATCTTCCAGGCCAGCTGCTACTTTGGGCAGAGACCTTGTCAGTTTTGATGCAAGTGTCTCCCCTGAGGGGGTTTCCCTGCCTGACATTGCACAGTGGGTAGTTAAGCATATTTAGTTTTGCTGGGCACAGTGGCTCATGCCTGTAATCCTAGCTACTCAGGAGGCTGAGATCTGAGGATCAAAGTTCAAAGCCAGCCCGGGCACAAAAGGACCTGAGACTCTTATCTCCAAGTAACCTCTAGCCTTAAGCAGAAGAGATCAGGGCCAAGTTCAACCCCATGACCCCCTCCCCCCAAAAAAATTAGTGACATAGCTGGGTGCTGGTGCTTCATACCTATAATCTAGCTACTCAGGAGACTGAGATCTGAGGATAGTGATTCAAAGCTAGCCTTGGTAGAAAAGTCTATGAGACTCTTATCTCCTATGAATCATCAAAAGCTAAAAGTGGATTTGTGGCTCAAGTGGTAGAGTGTTAGCCTTGGGGAGTGGGGAATCTAAGGAAGCAAGGCTCAGGCCCTCAGTTCAAGCCCTAGGACCAAAATAAAGAAAAAAAAATATTTGGTGGACACATAAATGAGCAGATGGCTCTGTTCTACCTTTCCAGCATATTCTTCATGAGCTCCTCTAAAAAGCTGACTCCCATCAATTAATCAGCAATAGCCCCTGTGCCACGCATCACTTACATATCCCAATGCACGTCTCTGTTGCTGCCCTCATTCTTTCTTCACCACCCTGTTCAAATCGGAGGATCTCAAAAACACAACAGAAAGAGCTGGACATTAGAACTCATCTTGGCCCATTCCCACTAAGTCACTTCAAAACCTCAGCCTAAGCCGGGTGCCAGTAGATCACGCCTGTAATCCTAGCTACTCAGGAGGCTGAGATCTGAGGATCACAATTTAAAGTCAGCCAGGGCAGGAAAGTCAATGAGACTCCTATCTCTAATTAACCACCAGAAAACTGGAAGTAGTGCCATGGCTCAAAGTGGTAGAGAGCTATCCTTGATCTGAAGAGCTCAGGGACAGTGCCCAGGTGCAGAGTTCAAGCCCCATGATCCAAAAACTAAATCTCAGCTTCAGTTTGTACACTATAACTGTAAGTAAATATGCTACACTTAGAAAAGTTTAGATACAGTTGTATATGCTTTTAGTCACTGTCTTCGAATTACATTTCCATAGAGACAAATATTTAATTGGATTTTGATTCATTACATTTCAGTTTATAGTACAAATCACTCTGATAAAATACATTGTTGATACCTTCTTATCCATTGTGTTTGATCTTCAGTGAAGAGAAATGATCAATACAACTTTTGTAGTTCTAAAGAAATAATAGTAGCAATTAAATAAAAAGGAAATCACTGAAAATAAATATTCAAAGTGATTAACATCTAAGAACGAGTTTATATGTGATGGTGGCTCCTCCCTTGCTGACTCCATTTCTTCAAAGGTTTCATTTTTACACACACACACACACACACACACACACACACACACACACACTGGCAAATCAAAGTGAACTTCCACCAAAAATGGCGACATTTATTGGATTCCCCCCTCCCCATCTACTGTTGGCACAATGCAGATGTTCAGGAAATGCCTGTGGAAAGAACACCTGCGTGAATGATGGCAAGGCAAAAGTCAGAAGGTCAGAGCTGTGGTGTGTCTGGGAAGAGGGCTTGGAAAGAAAGTCGGGCTGTAGGTTCATGGCACAGTGGAGTTGTTTTCTTTTCTTTACCTGCTCAGGAACTAGGCTTACCTCCAAAGTGGCAAAAGGCAAGGCAAATTAAACAAGATGCTGGAAATAGCTGATGTGCCTGCAACTTCCCCATCTCTGCTCTTCAGCCCTCCAAAATGCCAGGGCTGGATAAGGGTACATCCAAGGAGGGACATGGCATTCAGAGTCAGGCTTCATCTAGGACTTTCTGCCAGTCAGCTGTGCGGCCTTGTACTGGGCTCATCTCAATTATAGAATAGTGTTGATGACACTTTAGTGACATTAACCACCCAGTGGGGATTAAAGGGACAGTGAGGATTCAGCAGCTGCACAAGGCCCAGAATGTAAAAAAAAAAAATGTAAAAGAAAAAGCACTCTTTTTTTTCTTTTTGGTTGGTCATGGGACTTGAATGCTGGGCCTGGATGCTATCCCTGAGCTCTTCAGCTCAAGGCTATCATTCTACCACTTGAGACACGCTGCCATGTCCGGTTTTCTGGTGGTTTATTGGAGATAAGAGTCTCATGGACTTTCCTATTCAGGCTGACTGAACCTCGATCCTCAGATCTCAGCCTCCTGAGTAGCTAGGATAACAGGTGAGAGCCACTAATGCCTGGTTTTAAAAGCATTCTTCCATCTGTTTCTGTTAAAAAAAAAGGCACTCTTTACCCCTCTCTCTTCTTCACCTTTCTCTTCTGCTGTTTCCACATGAGAAGCTCCTGTCTTTCTTTGCCACCCACTGCACAGATGAAACCTTCCTGGCCCAAGTGAAAAGAGACTCACTTTCTGCACAACAAATACATTGGCTGCCTACCAGTGGAACTGGCTTCTCTGGGACTCTGCCCTGGCCACAAAGAACAGCATGCAACTTCCCACTGGGTGTCTTTTCTCCTGGCACAAGGAGAACCCCATGGCCCTTGCATCTAGACAGCGCCAAGGGAGCCATCTGGCCAAAGAATCTGATCAGAAGTTCTACTACCTAGCCAGGAGTTTTGCCTAGTGGTAAAGTGTTTGCCTAGCATGCACAAAGACCCAGGTTCCATTCCTCAGTACCACATACATAGAAAAAGACAGAAATGGTACTGTGGCTCAGGTGGTAGAGCCCTAGCCTTGAGAAAGCCCAAGGACAGTGCTCTGGCCCTGAGTTCGATCCCTAGGACTAGCAAAAAAAAGTTCTACTGCCCACTTCCGCTCTCACTACAATCCTCTCCTTTGCTTTCTTGAATGAAGGCCCTGCTATGTGAGGCTGTGCACCTGAGATTGTAGAGGCCACTTGTTACTACTGCAGGGCCTCTTCTCCCACAGCCAAACCAGAGAGCCTGATACATCCAAGGACCTCAGCAAGCAAAGGCAGGCCTGAGTCCCATCCTCTCCTAGCTCTCCCTGCTGAGAGAATGGGGACTGGCCTCTCCCCATCACCACCTCCCACCTCCGTGAGGAGGTCTGGATTCCAGCCAGGGTTGACATTCAGTCTCTGCCAGGGCATCCATCCCTTGCTTTTATATCAATTGGCCCCCTTGGTGGCATTTGTGGCATTCAGAAGCTTCCTTAGAAACTGAGTCCAATCTGACACACCATCCACTGATCCCACTAGCCTCAGTGTCCCCACCTGTGCCACAAGGGCTGATAGTTGCAAGAAGAAGAAAAGCACAGCTGGGCTCCCTTTGTAACCTGGGCTCAGCCTCCAGCCTTTACCTGCACCATAAATTCTCTTAGCTTCAGTCAACACATTTTATGGGGCCTGGCCATTCTGTCCCCGCCTTTCCTACTCCTGTTTCAACCTGGCCAGTTCTCCAGCACCACACCTACCCAGGGCATCCAATGCCCATCTTGAAATCCCTGCTGCCTCCCGCCCCCTTTCTATCCAACACCTGCACCAGACCTCTTCAAGGAGAAAGCTTTCCGCTTATCACCCATTTACTACCCCTTTGTTTTTGGTTACACAGTAATTTGGAGCCAAATTCCTGTCAGGACAGACCAATGATTATCTGCTCCCAGCCTGCAGTTTACTGGACAGAGAGAAAGGCTTTCTTTAGTACTGTCCAAGAGACAGGTAAGGGGGAGAGCAAGCAGAAGAGAAGCAGGAAGACCTTGGAAGGAAAAAAAAAAAAGAGGACCCCCCCAGGCAGGAAGGGAGAAGAGTTTGACAGGTGACCTGAGCCAAAAAAAGGCCAGGGCCAGCCCAGTGACATGAGTGACCCAGCCACCTTTCCTCCGCCTCTACCTCCAGAAGAACACAGGCTCAGACACCCCAGAAGACACACTCCCCGAGAACTGAAGGAAGCTGGGGAAGACATCTTGGACAATCTCTCAGGTCACAGTCATCCAGGACCCAGCTGGCCACCTTGGAGCGAAGAGAACAACTTCAGTCTTGCAGTGGTGTGCTGGAGCCAGCAGAAAAGAGCCTGAAACCAGAGAGAGGACTAAGGTAGCCCCGCTCAGGCCAACTTGATTTCACCTTCTCTTCTTTCCCCTGGGGAGTAGACTTTGGTGATCTGACATAGGCTGCTTATTTGGACAGCTATGGACCTTGCTCTGGTAGACTGAACCCCAGCACAGCACCTCCTTACACTGTGGGCTGGTGAAGACTGTTGACAAGGGGTGAAGGTACAGGACTTGGCATTCCTCTGCCCTGTTGCTGGGAGCTGCCTCCTTGGTTCCACAAGTGTTTCCGAGTCCATGGAAGTCCCTGCACCCATAGGATTATGCCTGGATAAGCCAGCAGGGGGCTCCCTGGTCTCCATCTCTGTGTGCCCTTTGGGACCCAGGAGCCTCTGGGAAGGAAGCAAGCCGCCCTCAGCTGGCGTCACCCTGGGTACACACAGAGACAAGCTCCTTGAAGAAGCCCATGGAGTGTGCCACAGCAGGCCCGGCCCTCCGCGGGGCCATGGAGAGGAAGAGCTCGGGCTGCTGTGAGGCCCCAAAGAAGCTAGGCCTGTCTTTCTCCATTGAGGCGATCCTCAGAGGGCCGCTGGAGAGAAGGGATAGCGTCAGGCCACCAGGAGAAGACAGAGAGGACCCTGGGCACATGGCAGCCACCAGCTCTGGCCTGGTGAGGTCTCCACAGGACCAGCCCCAAGGTAAGCGACTTCACACCATCCGTCTTCATCCCATGGGGTTCCCGTAGAGACAAGGCGGCTCAGTTCACAGCAACAGACAGAGTTGTAGCAGTTGGATAGGTTCTGGGTTTGGGGCTAGTTGTCTGATTCACCTTCCAATCCAACCCAGAATTGTGATTTTCTAAGTGTAGACTCTTCCCTTGGCTCAACAGGTTACAAAATGCAGGAACACAAGACTCATTATTGTAACCAGACCAGGGGTTGAGAATATGACCGACCTACTGTTTATTAAGGTGGCCGCAGTGGTGGGCATTGTTCCTTCTTGGCAGAATAAATGATCACGACTACACCAATAAGAAAATTCATCTGTGACAGAGAGGCAGAAAATGTCCCCCAAGTTACAGGGAATACCCAGGCCTCACACTCAGGGCCCGGCCCTAGCGCATTCCTCTCAGTTAGCACAACCTCCAGTGACTGAAGCTTTGTTGCTTGTTACCTTGTCCCTAAATAACAATGGCAAGATAGATATCAGGCCTCTTCCAGCCAACTCAAGGAGAAAGGAATTTCACTGGGCCTCAAAGCCTGGAGCTCTTCTGCTGTAGCTGTATAAAATCCACAACACCTCCCGTTTGAACCACCATGTGTGACAGGAAGGGAGAAGATCGGAGAAGACCGGCCTGGTTTCTCCTACAAGCACAGCTTTCCATTCTCCAGCCTGGCGGCACCCATAGCAGAAAGAAGGCCAGCCTTCCTAGGTCTGCACTGCATATTCTGGCACATTCCATGTTCACTCCTGCAGGCCCCAAATTAGACCTCAGAAAGTGCCCGCCAAAATAGCAATCATAATATTGGAGGTGCCCTATGGCTTTCATGGCATGTTCTAGGTCATTGCCATAGCTAATAGCATACCATGAGCCCCACTCTGTAAATGAAACGCAGAAGAGAGCAATCACCTGCCGAAACTCCCTGAGCCATTCACTCTGAGGTATTCCTGAATGCAGTCTAAGTCCTCATCTCCCCCACTCTGTTAGAATCCGGCATCCCCCCTGCACGAGGAAGGTCCCACTTGCTCTTTCAAGATGCCCCGGGGTAGGGAGAAGGCAGGGAGCACATAAACATTGCATCACTAGATCTGTAATTATTTCTGCACTAGCGCTCAGTGATGACCAATGGTGATGGCTGGTCATATATTTACTTAACTAAATGTATTTGAGCACAACAAACAAACAAAAACGGCTATCTGGCAAAATATTAAGCAAATAATAATGGAGACGAAGTACCAATGTGTCAGCAAAGTGCAAAGGTGACGGAATTGCAAACAGGCTGGAGTCCGTGTGGCTGGCTGGGTGAAGAGTTTGAGGGCTCTGTCTCTGTCTCTCTGAGTGTCTCTGTCTCTCTCCCCATGCATGTTTTCTGTTGGCTGATGTCTGTACCCCCACCTTCCCATTTTCCATCCCCTTCTGTGCAAGAGTGACAGGATTAGAAACAGTAATGTCTTCTCCACTCCAGTAGTGGCAAGGGGGGAACAAGTTCTCATGGGTCTCACTTAACATTGGCAGAGGCCTCCAAGAGTGGCTTGTGGTATTGCTTCCTGTCCACTGGTATGCAGGAAGCTTCTAAAAATGCAGCATTTGGGGTCTCACATGCAAAACTGTGCCATGAGCTCAAAGGCAAGGACAGGAACTTATGCTCTCAGAAGTCTCAAATGGTCCAAAGAGGCAGAGGCTCAAAGAAGCCAAGACACAGAGCCAGCATTCCAGAACTGGGGCCAGATCAGGTATCCAGGCTCAAAGGTTCTTATAGTATTCCACAATTTCCTTGTATCTCATCACAAGGGGCCCCTCCTTCTCCTCACATCTGCTTGTTTTCATGGCAGGGAGTTGAACCCTCCCAGATTCCAAGTTGCAAGACTATTGAAGAAAGCCCCCCTAACTGAAAAAAATATGATCCTGACTTATCATTCTTCTACCCTGAGAGGAACAAGTTCCCCAAAACCAGGGGACCCTCCAAAATCAAGGAAGGCCCAGTCAAGAGGAAACTTTTGGGCTAGAGGTGTGGCCTAGTGGTAGAGTGCTTGCCTAGCATCCATGAAACCCTGTGTTTGATACCTCGCTACTATATACACAGAAAAAGAGGAATGCAGTCGGTGATGTGGCACAAGTGGTAAGGCACTAGCTTTGAGAAAGCTGAAGGACCATGCCCAGACCCTGAGTTCAAGCCCCAGAACTGACAAAAAAAACAAATATGAGGAAGCTTTTATCATGCAGACCCAGTTCCTGGAAACAAAGGACTCATCTCCTCACACCTGTCCCACTGGTGACCTTCTGAAATCATGACCCCAGGGGAAAAGGGGGAGAGTGATGGGCAAGGGACTACCTAGCTGGTAGGTCTATGTAGATTGTCCAAGCCCCCCCACCACCATGTTCATGGCTGGTCATTCCTTTACCCAGTGATGAGTTGCTGAAGGCTTACACTGGGCCAGGCTGGAGGCTACAGGACAGGGAAACCGGAGGCAGTGACTTACCACCACCACAGGGGCCTGGCAGTGTCACCTTGGGGCAATGTTGGCTCCTGTTCAGCCTCTCTAGGGTCCAGAATCCAGTGGCATTATAAGTATCTGAGTGATATTCTATAACAGGGTTGGCAAGGTTTTTCTCTGCAAAAGGCCAGAGGGTAGTTGCAAACTTTAATGGCTAGATGGCCTCTTTCCTAATTATTCACCTCTGTTATCAGCTCTTAAAAGCATCCATACCCAGAGACTGGGGACCATACCTGTACTCCTAAATACTTAAAAGGCTAAGATTTAAGAATGTCAGTTCAGCCAGCCTAAGCAAACAAATCCAAGAGACTTTTATTTCCAGTTAACCAGCAAAACGCTGTGTCAAGTGATACAGCACTAGCCTAAAGCAGAAAAAGCTAAGCAAAAAAGTGAAGTCTTACCTTTAAGCCCCACTACTAGCATAAAACAATGGCATCTAAAGGTTATACGATGTGTAAAACAATAGGTATCTTTGTGTTCCAATAAAATTTTATTTAAAAAAAAAACAGACAGTAGGTTGGACTTGACCCTCACATGGCAGCTCCTCCATTTTCTCCCTAATCCACAGATGTGGCACTCACAATTCTTCTGGTAGGGGCCTAGTGGTGCCCAGGCTCCTTTCCAACCCTCAATGGGCCCACTGTCTACCTCAAGGTGAGTGAAGCTGCTCTAGGACCACCAAAGCTTTCCTCCCTTCAAATTCTCCCAGCTTCACCCTTGAGAAGACTCAACTGTTCCACACTCTTTTGCCTTTTCCTTCGCGCTGCTTTCTCCCCCTCTGTGTTAGTTTCTGTGGCTGTCATGATAAGCAAATGCCTTAAAACACAGACACATATTCTATCAAGGCCTAAAGATCGAGGCTGGAAGTCTGAGATGAAGGTGTGAGCAGCATAGGTCCTGGAAGGTTCCAACAACAAGAATACTATACATACCTTTCTTCTGGGTTGCAGTGGCTCCCACAAGCCTTGGCCTTCTTTGATCCAGTCCTACCTCTGTCTTACATAATCAGCCTTCCTGGTGTACGTGTATGTGTGTGTGTGTGTGTGTGTGTGTGTGTGTGTGTGTGTGTGTGAGAGAGAGAGAGAGAGAGAGAGAGAGAGAGAGAGAGAGAGAGGGGGGGGGGGGTAAAATGTTTGAGCAGCAATCATCTGCAGGCTGGCTGAGATAAGGGATGCACTCTCACAGAGGTTCATGCACAGTACATGCTGCCATGGTGTACCAGCCCGTGGTGGAAGCTAAGTTCCCCTCCACACACTACCTGAGTATCCTTACAATATGGCAGATGGGCTTCTCACAAAGTGGTCAAGCAAAGAAAGACAGAGCCAGGTGGAATGTGGATGTCCATCCTTTTTATGACCTTGTGTCAGAAGTGATTGAGCATGACTGTACAGTGGTCATTAGAAAAGAGTCACTACATTGGGGGAAGAATCTAAAGGAGTGATGTAAAACAATTTGCTCACCTATTCTTGCAGTTACAACTACATAATATTGAGTCAGGAGCAAGGGACGGTAAGAAGAACAAGACAAGCACAGCCACTCCCCTCCTCTTCCGTAGAGACAAAAGAACTGTCAAGCCCGTATTGGTGGCTCACACCTGTCATCCTAGCTACTCAGGAGGCTGAGATCTGAGGATTGCCCTCCAAAGCGAGCCCAGGCAGGGAATCCCTGAGACTCTACTCTCCAGTTAGCTACCAACATTCCTAAGTGGAGCTGTGGCTCAAGTGATGAGTGCTATCCATCCTGAGCAAAAAAAAGAAGCTCAGGGAGGTTTCCCAAGGCTTTGAGTTCAAGACCCAGTAGTGGAAAAAAAGAGAAAAAAATGTTTTAGCCATGATGGGAGAACCGCGTCTAAGTCTCTTTTACTGTTTCCCTATACCTGTGGGCTCAATCTCATTGCCAATCAGCATCCTCCAAGGATCTCTAAGGATGACATCAGTCTCAGCATCTGTCCTCAAGCTTTCTAAAGTCCAAAGTCCAAAAGTCCTGGAAAAGGGGAGGATTGGCCAAACTTGAGTGAGATGTCTACCTCTAAGTCAGTCAGCTGAGGCCAGAGAGCGTGACAGGTGACATAGATCTGAACATGGACTGGAGTCTTCTTGCTAATCCTCTCCTCCACACTGTTCCCTGCAGGGCCTTGGCGAGAGTCTTCATAGGTCATTTGTAGTCTTCCTTTATGGAACATGCTCGCTCGTGTCTTTGTTAATGCTGTGCTCCCTAAGAAGATTTTCCTTCCCAATGATCCTAAAGGCAGTTGTTAGTGATTTGTTAAAGGAAATGGTTCTTCTTCTGTTTTTAAGCCAAAGGACAGCTTTCGTCTATCCCTAATCTTGGCACCTAATGTGGTCAGATCTGATTTTCCTTAATGAGTTTAGTAAGCAGTTAAACTCCGTCCTCAGTTTTTGGCAGGAAGAGTAACTAAAACTGGATTCCCTCACAGAATAAAAATAAGTTTGATGGCACTTCCTGTGCCACGCCCTGAAACAATCCACTGCATTGTTATAGCACAGATTGGAGAGGACACAAGGTGTGTGCAGAGGTGAGGAGAACACACATTTGGTCACATGAACACACCTGCACATATGACTTTGCAGCAAGGAGAATGTTGAAATGGGAGAATTACCAAAGCATGTAAGACCAACTTGCAGTTCCCAATACCATCATCTACCCTACCCCTACTGCTTTGGGCCAGGAATGGTTCGTTATGCTTGAGTCTTCCCAGACCAGAGAACACTGTCCTGGGGGGGGGGGAGGTTGCCATGATATAAATACAACAGTAAACCTTGGCCAAGTTGGAACATAGAAGAAATTATGAACTCCATTATAAAGCCACCCAGAGGGCTTCAAAGAGTAGGTGCCATTGATGATACAATCCCAAACCAAGAGAGGTCGGGACACACCAGGCAGCCCGAATCCTGTGCAGTAGCCACAAGGAACAGAAAAGTGCACTCCTCTTAAGAAACAACAATATTCAGTATAGTTAGAGTCTAAATATCACACAAGCAAAGTTGCCAAAAGAGGTGGGATGGACTGAAGGTCAAATGGGCCAAGCCAGGAACTTTGGCCTTTATGTATGTACATCAGCATTTTTAAACCGTGTTTGGCATTGGTTATCTATTTGCCAGTTGACAGACATGAGGGTCATTTCTATATTTAGGCTGCTGTGAATGGAAAGGCGATGATACAAGTACAAAAACCTGTGCAAGTTTTATTGGTGTAGATTCTTAGGAAGGAAATAGTTGCGAGATATGATAAATTTATGTTAAGCATCTTCAGGGAAGTTTTCCAAAATGGCTATGTATGCCTTCTTACATTCCCTCCAGAAATGTATGAGAGTTCTGGTTTCCCTACAACCTTCTCCACACTTATTATTACCTCTTTTATTAGTAGTATTAGTATTAGTATTATAGCCATCTTTTTATAGATAGAGAAATATCTCATTTCATTATGGTTTTCATTTGCAGTTTTCCTCATGACTAACGGTGTTTTCATGTGCTTTTTGCCTATTTGTACATGCTATGAATAAAGTGCTTTTTGAAAAACCTAAAATTAAATAAATAAATAAACCCATGTTTGTGGAATTTGGGGCTTCTATTGAAATACATAAGCAGAGCCATTTTGGATAAGGGATCAGTAAAAGATACAAATGCTTTTTACCTCCCCCTCCAAAAAATAATAAAGGAACAAGTGGGGACAATGATACACACAAGTCAAGATGTCTGAGTGTGTGTGTGATATGTTTGAATGGGAACTATACACCTGGCAGACACAAGCTGCCTACCGGGTGCTCAGCCGTCACTGCTGGGAGCAAGATCAGAACACACTTTCTGTCAGGAAGATGCTGCACCGGTGAGGAAAACCAAGCGCTTTCTCCTCCCAATCTCACCCAGTGCAGGCAGATCTTCTCCCAACTCTTCTTTCTGCTATTTCCTGATGTCACTTCTTTCATCTCCTCTTTTTCCTCCCTATGTGTAAATGTTCTTTTTCTTGTTAGCTTATATTAAGTAATGCCTGTTTCATACCAAAAATACAGATTTTTTTAAGCACAGGAAAAACATCACTATTAATTTTTAGACATGGAATCAAAACAGACAAAAATTTTAATATGGAGGCTGATTTGTTGTAAGCTGAAAACATAGCACTTAGATTTAATTTTTTTAATTAAAAAGAAAATAAGTCTTGTGTTCCCACTAGATAAATCACAACACATCTTGGCAAGAAGGAAACATGTGATTGGTGAGAGCTTTGACTGATCAGTAGATCACCAGATAAAGAAGGACAGGGGATTGCAGCCTCCGGGGACATCAGGATCCAGATCGAGGGGTGAAAGGCCACTGGCAATTTGAGAGAATTCTGGAAATGGCCAAGTAGGACTGAAATCAAAGAACTGAAGGTCTGGGGAAATGTTGCTGTTAGAAAGCAGAATTGGAAGAGCCTTGAACACCACACTAAGGAGCTGGCCTCTTTCCCTATGGGCATAGGTGAGCTATGGCAAGTACGTGACCTGCCTTGAAAGAAGCCAGGGCAGGTCAGCCCTGGGGAGACTCCATGCCTCAAGCATTGTCTCCATCCTGCAAGGAGATGGCAAATATACTCTCCATCCCCACAGCAAACCCTCTGCCTTCAGAGACAAAGACACACCCATGTCCAAAGATCTCACCCAGTGGCAAAGCACCCCCGCCCCCATCCCAGAGCCTTGAGCTGAGCAACCAAGGCCAATTAGCAGACCATAGAGAAGGAGCAATCAGGGGAAGGAGCCGAGCACAGAGAAACATCGGCTTATAATTAGGTGGCCTAATCACCTGTGTAAATTGTGTATTTCTTATGATCGATGTGCTAAACAGCTCAGGTTTAATTAAGTTCTGCTGACTCGTTCTCTTTGAAGACCCACTGAAGTGTGATTCACAGTTTACACAATTAAGGATGTCAAGAGAAGCAACTAGAAAGGGGTGGCAGCTCCCTGCCACCTTCAACCCCTTCTCCCTTCTCCCTGGTCGCCCTTGGCTGGTGCACTGGGTGGGCCGGGCTTTGGTCACCTGCTTCTTGGCTTCTCTGCCACGAATCTGGTGAGTCAAAACTGAGTCTAAAGAAAAGCTAGTGGGTTTTCTCACTCTCAACCCAATACCCCAAGTCTTCTGTGGGCAAGGGGTTCTAGAATATTCTGACACTCTTATGATAGAAAATCTCATATGCCTAGGACAGCTCCATCAAAGAGCTCATGTTCCCAACCTCTTGATGAATGAGCTCCCTCTGGTCCAAAAGTCTACCAGTGAACTGGACTACAAAAGAAAAAGAAAAAAGGCAGGGGGAGGATAGGTTATCTTTTTCCGTTATTAAAATCATCACCATTGTCTAGAGTGTCTTTTCCAGTTTGGAATGATTCAACCTCTTCTTTAAGTAGAACCCAAGGAGAGCAGATTGGGTGGGAGGGAAGAGACTCTAGCTAGAACGCAGTCTCCTGCCCTCCTTATAGTGAGGTTGGCTCTTGACTTATCATGTCTGACTCATGACATCTGACAACATTTTAGACCCATTTTATGAAGCTATCATCTCTGTCCCACAGGATTAGACTAGACCTAAATTTGATATTTATTCATTTAGAGCAAATATCAATTCAGGTGGCCTCTGGGTGCCTCTAGTTTAATCTTCACCCCTCATTCAGTACAGAGGAAGACATCAGAAGACAAGTCTGGACTCGCTCATCTGAGGACTCCATGTCAGTGGCAGTGAGTGTCTACATATCCCCAGAAAAGGCACTCTCTCTTTTCAGAGAGCAGATTTTTGTTATAGAAATGACGAAGAAATCAAGAGAGGCAGGATTGCCATTTAGAATACTAGATTAAAAATTCCCTGGCTCCCACAAGTGAAGGTGCTTTGGGCAGAAGGTTGGTGCATTTTCTGTTGCTTTTACAATACCATCATGTGGCCTTTGTTCTAAGTAAGGCTAGAATTGCACCCTTACCTTCAGAAGTCTGGGGTCAGATAAACCAAGTGAATACTTCTAGATTTAGTTCTCCTTCCAACATCCAATGGCACTTGGCTCCAGCTATAAACTATGGACACCACTGGCTGATTCCCCTATTTGAAAGCTGTCCCTAGGAGGGACAAGTTCAAGGGCAACTTTTCTATCCTCATTTCTGTCTGACACATAATCATAGCCTGAGTGTGCTCTTTATGGAAACTCCTCCCTCACCTTCCTCGAGTTCCTCCTTTTCAGCACTTTAAGTAGCTTCTGCTACTTAACCTCTATCTAACGGTGGGATCCAGGGTTTGTTCCCAGTTCCTCTGCTCTTTCTCTACCTATACTTTCTAAGGGATCTCATTCATTCCTGTGGCTTCAACGGCACAAGGTATTCTCATTTGCCTCCTCATTGGATCTCATCCCCCAAGTTCCTCCCCTCTTCCCCCCATCTCTCTAGCCATGGGGCTTGAACTCTGGGCCTGGATGCTGGCCCTGAGCTCTTCAGCTCAAGGCTATCACCCTACCCCTTGAGCCACATCACCACTCCCTGTTTTTTGGTGGTTAATTGGAGATAAGAGTGTCATGAACTTTAGTGCCTGGGCTGGCTCTGAACCATGATCCTCAGATCTCAGCCTCCTAAGTAGCTAGGATTCCAGGTGTGAGCCACTGCACCCAGCTAAGCTCCCCTTTTTGAACTCCAAACTTACAAATATACATTCTTCACACTTAAATAGATAACAGGCATCTCAACCCTAACATGGCCAATTCAAACTGATTTCCTTGTCTCCCTCTCTTCCTCCCTCCCTCTTTTTCTGTTGTTCTCTTTTTCACTCTCATATTCAAGTCAAAACTGAAGAGTTGTCCCTGATTTCTGAGGGCCAATATCTAATCCATCAGCATGCTCTAGCAGCCTCCGTGCAGAATCAACCACACAACCAACAACCAGCCCCATAGCTTCTCCTGGCAAGCAAGTTTAGCATGACAAGGGAGGTGGTGGCAGATGACTCTGAGTCTTACCTCGTTCCACTTCTGCCACTATTAGAGAAGTTTGAGTCTTCTTCCTATTCTGTTACAAAAATTAATTAATTAATATCAGGGATAGATTCTGATAGGTCCAGTTCAGGTCATAACCCTGGAACCAAGCCCATTTACTACATGCTTCGTATATGAGAATGCTTTTTTTAGAAGGAGAGGAGATACTTATTTACCTTCCTTTCCCCCTCTCCCCAAAAAAGAAGAGGTTCTGGTCAGATGAGTCAAAATACAAGCCTTCCTCACTCTGCTGGAACAGTGACTGCTGTGTCCCCTGAATCACATGCAGACCTGTTTCTATCTCACACACCTCAGCCACTGCTGGAAAGGTCAGGAAGGAGTGTTTGGAGATGGATTACAAGAATGAATTTAGGATTTGAAGAACCAGTAAAAATTGGAATTTCTGACAAGAGAGATGATCAATCCTAGCCAGATGGAGGAGAAGAGGAAAATCAGGGAGCTAAGCAAAACAAATACACCCATGGTGTAGTGAGCTACAGAGATGGGAAGAACGCTGACTTGAATGAGGTGAGGTGCACGTGCTGGCTGAGAAGGTGAGTCCGCCTTCATGTGTGTGGAGGCCCAAAACAGTTCACAGGGTCTAGTGCTCACAGGAAAACGCCATTCGTGAGACAGAATGCGTATAGTAACCTCTTGAAATTCTTATTAATTTCATGTTTTGAGTCTGTGTTTTATAAGTGAAATCTGATGGCAAACAACCCATACACCAGGCTTGGAATTTGGAGCCTCTCATCACAGTCGGGATTCTTCTCACCTTTCCTACCGTAGAATGGGCTCTTGGCTGGGTGTTCACAGATATTGCAGCTTAGAAAGGGCCAGGCACAGGTTCCAAGAGGATTAAGATCAGGATAGAGCCCAGGGTTTTCGCTGGGTACCCCTGTCTCAGGGTAGCCACAAAGCCCAGGGGTGGGTCGGCACTGCCTCAGAAAGGATCTCTATTTTCCTCTCAGGGGACCTCAACATTAAATGGCAGATTAAAAGACTATCATGAGAGATGGAGAGAGGGAGACTGTGAAAGAAAGGCAAAAGCTCTTACCTTCTTTTTGAACTAGGAGGGCCTCATGTTTTGCTTTTGCACTGGGCACCACAAATGACAGAGCCAGCCCTGAGTAGAACTGATCCTGGACAGGCAGGCTGGAGACAGACTGACAAGGGCCTGACTGCTGTAGAATTCAGCCTGCACTGTGTAGGCCAAGGTTGGCACACTTTTTCTGTGAAGGGCCAGATGGTAATTATTTTAGTCTTTATAGCCATATGGTCTCTGGTGCAATGACTCAATGCTGCTTTTATAACACAAAAGTCAGAGACAATCCATAAGCCGATGACTGGAGGCATGTTCCAATAAAACTTTATTTAAAAACAGTCAGTGGGTGGAATTGGCCTGTAGACCATAGTTTGCCATCTCCTGTTATAGCCAAGGAACAAGTTGCAGACGTCTGAGAAGCAGCAGGGCATAAAGTCAGAGAGAATTTTCTAGAAAGTAAATGGTTCCACTGTCCAGACTAGATGCAATAGAATCAGCCTCGTGGATGTTAGCTTCAAGCCTAGTAAACCGGAAGCCAAGACTCAGTAGAGGCAGTGAAGGTTGGAAAGAGAAAACAAAGGGACATAAAAGGCTCACTGAGGGGCTGACACCACAGCCACTGAGCCAGCTGGGACCCTCTCTTGTGCAGAAGAGAGGAAGAGCAAACGCAGGGTCCGAACCACCTTCACCTCGGAGCAGCTGCAGGAGCTGGAGAAGCTCTTCCACTTCACCCACTACCCAGACATCCATGTCCGCACCCAGCTGGCTGCCAGGATCAACCTGCCTGAAGCTCGTGTACAGGTACAGTGTCTTCCCTCTTCCCAGGCTCAGTGCCCCTGGGCATTGTAAGGCTCTTGTCCTGGGCCCTCTGAGGCAGACAGTTTCCAGTCACTTTATCTCATGAGTACAGTCATCATGGCCAAGTGGCCCTTTCCAACAAATTTGAGGTTGTAGTTTTATTTATTATTATAAAATAATTATCTTACTGGGCACTAGTGGCTCATGCCTACATCCTAGCTACTCGGGAGGCTGAGATCTGAGGGTTTCAGTTCAAAGCCAGCTGGGCATGATAGTCCATATTGTAAAGGTGATGTACCTGGGGTGACAGTTACATGGCTTAGACCAACACTCTACTGTTTATATCACTCCAACCTTTCTTCCTTCTGGCTGAGGCACAGCCCGACCTTACGACATCTCCCCTTTCCCTCCCATTTAGAATCAGTCTGCAGCTGAGTGTTTAGCACCTGTGTCTATGACAAAGCCTTGAATTCAACACCTGCCTCCACAGAATTACCAAGTACAAATGGCTACATGGCAGCCACCACCAGAACCCTCATGAATGCAGGGAACTGCCAACACTCTTCCTATAGATGCCAGGCGGCCCACAGGGGGATCCAAACAGATGGCCTCAGATAGGTTTGATGTGGTCTGCACAGGCTTTTCAAACGCACACATACACAACTTTTTTTTTCTTTAATCCAAGATTTCCACACTAGACATTGGATGAATCTAAAACACTGGCCTTCCATTTCCAGGTGATGGCTTATGGGCTTGAGATCTAGAAGCTATCGATCGGGTTCAACACATATCCTCCCCTCCCCAATTACCATTTACCCCCAACCCTAAAGGCATCAAAGGTTGTGTGTGATTCTGGGCTACTCTTACCACACTGACCTCCAGATGCCAACAAATCCTGCACAAATGTAGCTTTATAAACTATCAAGTGCTTGTAACCTAGGAGGTGCCAAGAGGGGGAGAGGTAGGGGACTAGATGAAGAAAACCTTTTCTCTACATCTCTAAATCTGTTTCTCACACCACAGATCTGGTTCCAGAATCAACGAGCCAAGTGGCGGAAGCAGGAGAAAATTGGCAGCCTTGGCGCTGCACAGGCTCTGGGTGAAGCCAACTTGGCCCTGCCCTCACCTCTGGACACAGCTGTGAGTGGCCCTATCAGTGAGCGGGGTGGGGGGGGAGATGGAGGGACCTTTGTCTGGAAACATGCCAAACAGACCCTGATGGGATAAAGGACCAAGGGCTGTGTCTATAGTACCAAATGCAAAGGAAATCCTCCCTTAATCGTAGTTGTGCTGTGGAGCCCTCACAGGCCTCGGGTGGAGATGGGAGCAGTGAACCAGCCCCAAGCAACCCTGACCCTTCCTGGGCTTCCATACCTGCACTGGGGTGGGATTTCTCATTTACTCCTTTGTTGGCTGCTTCAGAAACAGGGCTTTGAAGAACAAAGTGCCCACGCTTCCTGTTGACCACCTGTCCACCCACAATAGTCACTGTTCAACCCATAGAGTCTCGGCAAAGCACGCTGAGCTGATAGTGCTCTACAGTAGAGCCATGGCGACAGCTGGGAGGCTGCAGGGTGAAGCTGGGGACTCACCTCTCTCCCCCCTCTGTCTCTCCCCCTCTACCCCTCTTCCCCCCAACTTCTTCTTGCCACAGGACCCCATGCTGACGCCCACTGCCCTGCCCAGACTGGCTCCTCCCATCAGATGTTATCCACCGGCTCAGAGCAGACTCACCTCCGCCTGGTTGCCCTCCTGGATCACCCTGCTCCCCCAGCACCCATGGGCACCACAGCCCTTCCCGGGCCCTCATGTCCCACAGATGTGCATTCCTGACCTCTGTGTCCAGCTGCCTTCACACCCCAAGTGGAGCAATGTCTGTGCCACTTCAACATAGGGACATAGATACCTTGTCCCCAAGTGACAGCAGGTGGCAGGGGGTGCCCCCGGCCTCAGAGAAAATCACTCTCACAATCCAGAGATGGGCATAGCCCAAGAAGCTGCCCTAAAACAAGTCACTGAAAATCAGGGCCACAGGGTAGATAATAAGAGACAGCACTCTTTCAGCAGAAGTGACCTTCCTGATCCAGAAAACTACCTACCAGATGTGGTGGCTCACATCTGTAATTCAAGCCATGTGGGAGGCAGAAGTAGGAAGATCCTAGTTCGAGGTCAGCTCTAGACAAAAAGCTAGACTCTAAGGGCTGGGAGTGTGGCCTAGTGGTAGAGTGCTTGCCTAGCAAACACAAAGCCCTGGGTTTGATTCCTCAGTACTACACACACAGAGGAAAAAAAGCCAGAAATGGTGCTATGGCTCAGGTGGTAGAGAACTAGTTTCGAGAAAGCTCAAGGACAGTGCCCAGGTCCTGAGTTCAAGTTCCAGTATTGGCAAAAAAAAAAAAAGCCTCTATCTGAAAAATTAACCAAAGGCAAAAAGGCTGGGTTTGTGACTCAAGCAGTAAAGCAACTGCTGAAAATGCACAAGAACCTGAGTTCAAGCCCCGGGTACCACCAAAAAGACTAGCAACACAACCGTTCATGATGGGCTCCAGGTTAGGATTCTGTGTTCCTTGAGCTTCCTTTAGCTTGCTGCACAACCTTCAGATGGTCGATCTCCCCTCTGGATCTCATCTATAGGACAAAGAAGTTCCATGGATGACTTTTGATAACACCTCTCTCACTCACCCCAAGAGGATGAGCTCTGGGGAGCACTGAGGCATCAAGGAGATTCCTGCATTTACGTCAACATGCATTCAGTATGCATTGACTGAGCACCTACTGAGCACTCCATCCACGGAACTGAATGGGAAGCCAGACAACTCAGATTCTGCCCAGGTTGGTTGAAGGGCGATACTGAACTTCACCTGCGAGCCAAACTCAGTGACTGTGCGCTTCACACTGGTAGCTACAATCCTAGCTACCCATGAGGTTAAGATCTTAGGATCACAGTTTGAAGCAGGGCAGAAAAGTCTCTGAATCTTATTTCCATTAAACTGCCAAAAAAAAAAAAGGCCAAAAGTGGAGCTGTGGCTCAAATGGTAGAGTGCTGGCCTTGAGCAAAAGGAGCTCAGGGACAGACCCTGAGTTCAAGCCCCAGGACCAGCAAGCAAGCAAGTAAGCAAGCACTAAATAAATAATAAATAAAGCTTTGATGTGACTATCCCAGAGTGGGAGAGATACAGGGAATTTATTTTATTATTTTATTTAAAGCAGGTCGCTTGCTGGGCACTAGTGGTTCATGCCTGTGATTCTAGCTATTCAGGAGGCTGAGATCTGAGGGTAAAAGTTCAAAGCCAGCCTGTTAAGGAAAGTCTGTGACATTCTTTTCTCATTAACCACCAGAATGTAGTGCATGACTCAAAGTGTTACAGAGCTAGTCTTAAGCAGAAAAGCTCAGGGACAGCATACAGGCCTTGAGTTCGAGCCCCACTACTGACTAGGAAGCAAAACATTCACTGTCTGGTTATTCTGGGTTGGGAAAGGATGCTGGTATTCAGGAAGAGAAAGACAAAGCTCTTCTCAGGGTTTGTCTTCCCAGGACATATGCCAGGGCCCAGCCAGAATGCCAGCCTAGAAAGCCATTCAATTTTGAGAGAGTCTGGTGACAAGAGTCTAGGCAAACCACACACACCCTGTCTGAGCCTCCCTTACCTTGCAGGGAAAGCAGGTGCCTAGGAGAGGTGAATGGGTTTTAGCGGGCACGGGGTGAACCCACTGTGGAGTGATGTCACTATTCCCAGGTTCCCCTACGAAGCACCTGCACATTGAACTACCCCTAAGCTGGGCAGTCAAGCTCAACCTCTATCTGAGTGAGTTCTAGGAATTTTCTTGAACCTCTGCAACCTGCCTGAGGCCGGAGGCCCAAACTGAAGTTGGACCAAGAGGCCAAGTTCTTATTTCTGTGTGTTTTCTAATTTGCTGTGTGACCTTACTGTTTCACCTCTCTGGACCTCAGTTTTCCCGTGCATGAGTTCTGAATACCACAGAAGCACAGATTGCAGTTCAAAGGATATGGATCTACTTCTCCAACTTAGAAGTGTGCCACCTCTCAGAGCCTGTGAGAGTTGCAAGTCACAATTTGGGTGAAAGGAGAAGATGAGGCTTAGGGAGGAACAAGGCAGCTAACATCACAGGAGGGTAGCACAAACTCTGGGCAGAGGGTGTTGTCAGTGTTGTGTCACTGACAAAATGTCTGAGAGCATCAACTTAAAAGAAAGCAAGATTTATGTCATGCTTTCTGAACTTTCCATCCAAAGTTACTGGGCCTTGTGGCTTTGAACCCATGGAGGCAAGGTAGAGTATGGCAGGAGCCTGTGATGAAAGAAGCCTGTTTACCTCAAGGTAGCCAGGAAACAAAACAGACAAAGACAGGAAGGGGCAGTGTCCCCTTCAAAGGACCACCCCCAGTGATGTCACTTCCTCTTCCTGCAGGTTCCTCCATCGTACAATGGCACCCTGGGCCAGCCACCAAGCCTTTGAAAATATTTACAATCCAAGCCATGGCACAGGTTCCCATTTTATGGCCTTACATACCAATGTGCAAAACGTAACTTTTAATCACTGTGCTATAACTACAGTTTACACATTATGTTGTTGGCAGGGAAACTATCCTAGTAGCTTCTAAGTTACAGAGCCTTCAGCATCTAGGTTACTGATCTTTCAGACATTGATGTGGCAATTTGAGGAAAAGTTGTTTTGTTTTGTTTTCAAATGTCACCTCATCCCTGAGGGAGGGGAGGTCTACTTCTTCCTGTGTTTATAGCCCAGTCCCTGGCCAGCATTCCCTGAAATGTGTCTCATCACCCACACCCTGACCAGCTTGAACTTCCCACCCTGTCTATGCATTGCCTTTCTTGATTGCTTGTTGGGCGCTCTCTCTGACCCTCTGCAGCAGCATCGTAGATGAGACACCACATCGCCACCCTCCCAAGTGGAATGGGGGAAGTACAGAGCCCCCTGCTGTGAGGTCTTCTTCCCCTTCTCCTGTCCTGTATCCCAACTCTTACCCTGGCACACAGGCTCCAGTGAACAAATGTCTCAGCTTTGCTCCTGCAGCAGTATTGACTGTACTGCCAGCATGTCTTCCTCCCTAAGGATTCCCACCCTTACATCCCTGGGACAAATGAACCACTGGAGAACTCTTTCTGTGACTTTGGGCAAGTGATTATTACTTCTCTGCATGATAATAGCATCTTGCCTTGGGGCTAAATAAGTTGGCTTGTAGAAGCACTTAATATACATTAAGGAAGAAGGTCATTTTCCCCAATACCCCTTTCCTGCCTCTCCTAGCATACTTAAGCAGCTCCTCTAACCCCAAAGTCTTTGTAAGAGGCCATGGAACTCTCAAGCGAGACTGTGCAAAATCATGTGTGGCTGTGTTTATTTTCCCCAGGGAAAGAGGGTCATTGCTTTCATTGGCCATTCAAAGAGTTCTGAGGCGAAGCCTTAGGAATCATAAAGAACCCCTGTTAGAGGCACTGCAGCCAGGCCTGGCAGGTTCCCATTCCAGCTGCCAGGACTGGTAACTTCAGAGAAGTACGAGAGTTACTCTTGCTAAAGCTAAAATCATGTCAATGTTGCTAGGATTTCAATGTGTTTCCCCGCCCCCCTCAAAAAAAAAAAAAGCACTGGAGATGTAGCTATAGTCGTGACAGTATTGAGAGGTAGAATCTTGAAGAGGGAGCCAGGCTGCATCTGAGAGGAATCTGCTTTGCTCTCACGACTCCATGTCACTCCCGTGGCATGGCTCACTCCACCCAGTGGGCCTTCCCAAAATTCTCCAGCCCAGAATCTTAATCTAAGGGTGAAAATCCAGTCCCCCACCCTTACCCCTCTGGTGACAAGCACCTGAGCTCCCAGAAGCAGGCTACATCTGGCTGAACTGGTTACCTGCACAATAAGTTTCCCATACCATGCCATTTCAAGCCACTACCACAAACTCTCAAGGCATGTCCCAGACACTCCTCACCACTCTCTAGCTACCAAAGGCCCTACTTACATCCCCCCTCCTCAGCCTGCATTGTGCCTCATGGCTCCTGACTCGGCTCAGACCATCATGGCATCCCTATTCAGCTATTCATTAAAGTTGGTCTGGTCTGGTGGGTTTGCTAACTCAGTTTCCTAACTGCAAACCCATCCCATCATCACAGAAGTGGCTTCAAGTCTAGCTCTCCCTACATCTACCCAACAGTGACACAGTAAGAAGGCCCTCTGTAGATTCCAGGGTCCTTGATCTCGGACTACCCAGCCTCCAGAATGATAAAGCTGTACATTTCTGTGCATTGAAAACTACACTGTTTGTGGTCTTCTGATAGAGCAAAACAGCCTGAGCTTTCCATCCAGAGTGGCTGGGCCCTGTTGCTTTGGGCCTATGGTGGCGCTGTACATCATGGTGGGAGCACGTAATGGAAAAGGTCTGTTCACTCCATGGTAGCCAGAAAATAAACCAGAGAAAAACAGGAAGGGCTGTGTCCCAATATCCCTTTCAATGGACTCCCTGTGATCTAACATGTCCTTCTAACTACCTATGTGACAAAACAAACTAGGATGAATGAACAAGAGGGAACGTTTACTTAACCCGCTAACAAATGAGTATCTGAAAGCTGTAACCAGCTCCAAGAGTAATACACATATTCACAGAACAGATGCGCAGCCAAATGTAATGGTGTTCTATAAACCCCAGCACATACAAATCACGTATGATATCCCTTATTGTCAAAGCCCCATCTCAGAGCCTACACCCTCTACCCACCCAACTCAAAGCCTGAGTTCAAGCCCCAGTACCTGCGCACACACACACACACACACACACACATACACACACAATAATTAATAATAATAATAATAATGCAATAAATTGTTTTATACCTCAGAGATTGGCAGATACAGTGGTGCAATTGGCAGTGTGGATTGAAGGAAGCAAGTATTCCCACATAACAAAGTCTGAATTGAAAGTCATCTTGCTCTGGTAATCCTATGTGGTAGAATTTGCCTGATCAAGGCACATGCATAGTCTTGTGCTGCATAAGGACATTTTGGTCAGTGGCAGGACACATATACAACATTGGGGGCTTAGCAGAGCTCCCCCTTGTGACAACACCGCTGTCATCTGGGTAAGTCCACTCAGTGGTGTCGACATAGCAAATGGAACCACCTGGCAAGTTTCTCAACATGTATGGCTGTTGTAAAGCAACATGTGACTAACTGGAGATAAGAATGTTCAGGAGCCCGCTGATAGCAAGAACTACCTAATGTGGTACCTGGTTGAGCCCAGATTGACAAATTCATCCCACTGTTAAAAAAAAAAATGGCCTGGCACAGTGGCTCACACCTGTAATCCTAGCTACTCAGGAGGCTGAGATCTGAGGAGATTGTGGTTCAAAGCCAGCCCGGGCACTAAAGTCCATGAGATTCTTTTTTTTTTTTTTTTTGCCAGTCCTGGGCTTGAGCTCAGGGCTTGAGCACTGTCCTTGGACTTTCTCAAGGCTAGAGCTCTACCACTTGAGCCTCAGCACCACTTCCAGCTTTTTTCTATGTATGTGGTACCGTGGAATCGAACCCAGGTCTTCGTGCATGCTAGGCAAGCACTTTAACCACTAGGTCAAACTCCAGGCCCCATGAGATTCTTATCTCCAATTAACCACCAGAAAACCAGAAGTAATTCTGTGGCTCAAGGAGTAGGGTGATAGCCTTGAGCTGAAGAGCTCAGGGACAGCACCCAGGCCCAGAGTTCAACTCCCACAACCAACAAAAAAAAAAAATGTGCCTACCAGGGATTCATCCCTGTAATCCCAGCTATGTGGGAGGCTGAATTTGCTCACCATTTGAGGCAGCCTGAGAGAAAAATTTATGAAACCTCTTCTCAATGAAGAGCTGGACAAGGAACTTCATGCCTGTTGTCCTGGCTAGATAGGAAACTTAATGAAGAGAGAGTGCGCCCAGGCTCACACCAACGCACGCCCATACCAATCAAAAAACCCATAGCTATCTCTAAAAACAACCCAAAGCATCAAGATTAAAGGTATCACTCAGTGGGAAACATGACACAGGGCTTTGGGTTTAAACCCAAGTATAAGTATAGGGGCAGCAGGGAGACAGATTTGAAATCTTGGTCATGAGAGATGTTTCACTAGATATGTCCTTAAATATCCTTAAATAGAAAGTTGCATAGTATGATCCCAAGCAAATAAGAAAAGTATCAAAGTATAGTCCTGTATAAAAAAACATCATTTAGCCCAGAACCCATGGCTCACTTTTTTTCCACTTCCACCCACTTCCACTCTGCCCTCAGCCCACTGACCTATTGTAGCACAAATGTACATGTCCTGTCTATGGTTGAGGGGATACTACTCAGCTCTAAGCAGCTCTCCCTAGGCCTGATATGGTACCTGCTTGCCAGGCCTGATTATATTTAAGAAAAGTAGGCAGTATTATCTATCCACCTATCTATCTATCTATCTATTGATCTGCCTATCTATCTATGTATCTATTGATCTGCCTATCTATCTATCTATCTACTGGTCTATCTAGGCTAGCACTCTACCACTAGGCCACACTCCCCACCCCATCTACTGGTTTATCTATCTACCTCAGACAGGTATATAGCCTCTGCTAGCAGGAATTTCCCCTAAAACTAGTTTCCCTCACTTTTGGGAATGCTGTCCCCTCCAGAGGCTGTTACTGCCCATAGACTTGGAATGACAGAAGGCAGTGTGATCTCCCCTCAGGTCCAGGTTCCTAATATTTGGAAGAAATTGCTGGATAAAGGGAAAAGTACACTTTGCACATAAATAGACACATCCATGGCGCTTGATGGACTGCTGTGTGAATGAACAAATCACGTCTGGTATCCCCTACTGTCCAAAGTCTCCATCTCTGAGCCTACACCCTCTGCCCACCCAGCTTCCTTGAAGGATTGTGTCCTCAGCTTTCTGTGACCCTACTCACACCATGTCCTCACTCACCACCCTCCTCCCCTCCCCATGCCCTGGGCTGACGACACACAGGGTTCTGAGTTTCCTACACAAACGAAGCTTCCAGCTGGGATCCAGGATACCAGAGTTTTGGCTGCACCCCTACCCTGCATGGTGGCGGCTAATTTGCCCCTTCTCAATGACCCCATTTTCTCATTGGTACAAACACATTGGCCTTGGGTGATCTGGGAGGTCTTGTCCAGCTCTGAGATTCTAGAACCATCCTTCTATGGGAAGCCAGGGTCAGAGCAGACTCTTAGATTCCCAGCAAACATGGAGCTACAGGGTCTTGATGAGGAAGTGGCTCAGATGATGATTCCCAGATGCCCAGAAAGATGGAGAGAAGGGATTCTTGGGTAAGGTTTGCCCTGCCAGGGGCATGTGCACCGAGAGGTTACAAATGGACCTTGTTCTTTCTCTGGAGTCATAGCTGGTGCAGTCTCCTCTGGGTCTGAGGTGCTCAAGTTAATCATCTGGATTAAGAGCAGCCAGAGCTGCTGTCAGGATGTGGGAGACCCTGAACAGGACAGGTGTCAGAAGAGTCCCTCTGCAAAGGACTCCCCAGGGGATGGTCATTAAGAATTACATCAGGGGGCCGGGAGTTTGGCCTAGTGGTTAAAGTGCTTGCTTAGCATGCATGAAGACCTGGGTTCGATTCCTCTGTACCACATACATAGAAAAAAAAAAGCCAGAAGTGGTGCTGAGGCTCAAGTGGTAGAGCTCTAGCCTTGAGAAAGTCCAAGGACAGTGCTCAGGCCCTGAGCTCAAGCCCAGGACTGGCAAAAAAAAAAAAAAGAATTACATCAGAGCAGATAGATACATAGGATAAGCCAAGAGCAAGGCCCTTCAGAAGCCACCTTGTCCATCCTGTCAGCCCTGCTGGACCCTTTCAGCAGACAACAAATCAGTATAACTCGCCCTGTGACTCTGCACCTAGTGTTGTTTAGTCCCTGCAGCCCCTCTGCAGAAACCAAGTGCAGTTTAGAGGCTCTCCTGTTTCACAGGGGTGAGCAAGCAGTTCCTGCCACCAGCAGAGCAAAGGAATTTAACCTGGTAGATAATCTACATCTGCCACAAGTCCCATCCTCGTACAGGCCCATTGGCTCGAGAGAGAGTTCGTGGGAGCCTCTGACTGCACAAACGGATGAGTTCAGTGAAATCTCTCCTAGGGGTTTGTATGAAAGTCATGGCTTTTATTTTGCAAACTAACTTTTAACAAGTGAAATGAATTCATAGAGTCAGGATGACCAGCACATCTAGCACTGAAAACAGTACACCTTTGGGAATGAATGGTGAGGCCAATAATCATCAAACTAGAGCAAGAGACACGAACCAGGAATGTTTCAAACACACCAGGAGCTTGGTCACTCTGTGTGGAACTAATGAATGGTGGCCACTGAGGCATTTAACACCGTCTTTTGTTTTCATAGAAATATCGGGAAAGCCTGGTGAGGTGGCTCACGCCTGTAGTCCTAGCTACTCAAGAGGCTGATATCTGAGGATCAAGGTTCAAAGCCCGCCCATGCACAAAAGGACCTGAAATGTTTATCTCCAATTAGTCTCTAGAAAACAGGAAGTGGGGCTTGGCTCAAGGGTGGGGCGGTAGCCTTGAGCTGAAGAGCTTAGGGACAGTGCCTAGGCCAAGTTCAAGCCCCATGATCCACAAAAAAAAAAAAGAAAGAAAGAAAAGAAAAAAGAAATGTGGGGAAAATATTGGCTGAACAAGTTCAAATGGATGGGTTAAACAAAGGGCAATAGACACAAGAGATATGCCTGCCCTTGGGCCTTTGCACTGCCTCTTCCTTCTGAAATATTCTTTTCCCACAGTCTGGCATGGCTTCCTCAATTCACCTTCCTCCTGTCCTTATCTCAACATCACCTTTTCAAGGATGCCTTCCCCAATTAGACCTTTAAAATTGAGAGCACTCCTTCTTACCTCCTGGAAATCCTGCTTCCCTGTCTCTGATTCCTCATTCCCCTGCTATCTGGCACACCCTGAGGTTGACTCAGCTATATGTTTATAGAATAATTCAATTAATTAATGGCTTGCTGTCAGACTGAGGTGTCTGGAGGACATCTTAGGTGATTATACTCAACACTTTTGGGCAAGAATACCAAAGCTATTGTGGCCACTTTGGAGGAGAAACAAGAACTAAAAGAAGTAGTGAGTTCAGCCAGCTGGACAGCCCACAATCTTTAGTAACCACTGTGCCTGTTCAGAGGGCCAGGGTGCAACAGCGAGCAGATGGTCCAATCCCTGCCTTGTAGAAGAAGGGGGAGTCAGAATTAAAGTGCAATAATAAAACTGGGCACTGGTAGCTCATGCCTTTCACCCTAGCTACCCAGAAGACTGAGATCCAGAGGATAATGGTTCAAGGCTAGTGCAAGGAGAAAAGCCTGACAGATTCCATCTGGAAAACAACTAGGAAAAACAGCACTTGAGACATGGCACAAGTGGTAGAGAACCAGCTAAGCCAGCAAGTTGAATAAGTGCAAGGCCCTAAATTTGAAGTAAGGAGGTCAGGTCTGGCCACTGCACCATACGGGACACATGGTTAGTGATAGAGTGCACCATCTTGTCTTTATGGTGGGGAAGGTGAAACTACCACCTTCCAGGTGAGGGATGAGCCTGAATCCTTGGAGAAAGGACTGGGCTCTTGGCTGATTGGTTACAAGACCTGTCAATCCAGTGCCTGGAACTGGGAGTTTCCTGAATTGGTTTGTTGGTATTGTTTTTGTTCTTTCTTTCCTCTCTGGTCTGTTTCTCAATTGTGTTAAGTATATTTTCTGGCTGCTGGTCTTTGAGACAGGAGTTTACCATACAGTCATTGGCCTTTTAATAAAGACTCTAAGATTCAACCTCTCAAAATATGGGTTTTCTCAGGCCAGGAGTTTGGCCTAGTGGTAGAGTGCTTGCCTAACATGCATAAAGAGCTGGGTTTGATTCCTCAGTACCACATACATAGAAAAAAAGCTGGAAGTGGTGCTGAGGTTCAAGTGGTAAGACAGTCCAAGGTCAGTGCACTCAAGCCCAGGACTGGCAAAAAAAAAAATATATATATATATATACATATATATATATATGGCTTTTCTCTATTCTTTACCTTACAACAAAGTCAAGCCCCAATACCTCTAAAAACAATTGATATTAACTCCAATCACTGATATATAACTTGCTGCTTACAGGAAGTATAAAAGATTTGAGATTTGCAATAGAGCAAAACCTAGATACATAAGGCCATATAGTATGACGCTAAATGAAAGGACCTCTAGGATATAGCATAATCCATATAATGAGCGATTGTTGTCCTTAATGTACTATGTTATCTCTCATCTCTTTTGCTATCCCTTGATTATCTCATATTGTTACAGTATCTTACTTTGTTATCTGATATATTGGATATATTTGTATTTGGTTATTTGAAATTGGATAGGGAAGGGGGGAAAACAAGATGAGGGGTGGGGGGGGAGGAAATGGGGACCAAGACATGAGAAAGGTTATCAATGTACATGAATTAATGTACCTTCTATCTGGCAAATATAATGTAACCCTTCTATTAATTACAATAAAAATATATGAAAAAAAAGATTCTAAAAAAATGAAACTTCATCAAGTTGCAATCAGCCATTTTCAAAACATGGCACATGAATTAGAACAAAAGATTGTTTCTCCAGCAAATCTGTGGTATAGGGTAAAAATAAAAGAGGAATTAGAGCCAGATTAAAGACACTTAGAAGACACGACAAGCAAATGCTGCATGTGAAACTTTGGGGGTGGGGCAATCTTTATTTTAAAAATGAAACTGTCAGCCAGGCGCTGTGGCTCACACTGTAATCCTAGCTACTCATTTCTATTCCATTGATCCTCAGGCCTGTTCTTGTGCCAGTACCAAGCTGTTTTGATTACGGTCACTCTATAATAGAGTCTGAAGTTTGGTATTGATATTCCTCCAGCTTTGTTCTTTCTGCTAAGGATTGTTTTTGCTATAGGAGGTCTTTTATTTTTCCATATGAATTTTGGATTGCTTCCTCCATTTCATTAAAGAATGGCATTGGGATATTGATGGGTATTGCACTGAATTTATAGGTAGCCCTTGGCAGGATTGTTAGTTTCATGATGCTAATTCTTTCAATCTAGGAGCATGGGAGGTTTTCCCACTTCTTCAGTTCTACCTTAATCTTCTCTTCCAGGTTTTTAAAGTTTTCATCATAAAGGTCATTTACATCCTTAGTTAAGTTAATTCCTAAGTATTTTATTGCAAAGGGGGTTGATTTCCTGATTTCTGCCTCACTCTTCTTGTTGGCATACAGGAAAGCCATTGATTTTTGAGGGTTAATTTTATACCCTGCTGCTTTGCCAAAGTTTTAAATCAGCTCAAGTAACTTGGAAGTGGAGTCTACAGTATTCTTTGAACATAGATTCATGTCATGCAAAGAGGGAAAGTTTTACTTCCTCTTTCCCTATTTGGATGCCCTTTATGTTTGCTTCTTACCTTATTGCTCTGGCTAGGAATTCTCATACTATAGAGAAGAGGAATGGAGAGAGTGGGCATCCTTGTCTCCTTCCTGATTTTAGAGGAAATGGCTTTAACTTTTCGCCATTAAGTATAATGCTAGCTGTAGGTTTGTAGGTTTATCATACACAGGCTTTATTATACTGAGGAATGTTTCATGGATTCCTCATTTCTCCAGAGCTTTTAGTCACAATTTCTTTTTCACAACCCTACGGACTTGTGTCACACAAGTAAGTGGGCTGATGTTTTCATTCTCACACCAATGCAATGACAGATTTCCTGAGTGCAAGAGGGGAAGGCACTTCTCCAAATGCCTACAGCAGGAATCTTGTTTGAATTCAGGTTTGCCTGATACCAAAGCTTCCAAACACCTTATAGTCACGAGTGTATATTTAATTTACCTACATAAATCACAATGATTCTTAATGCTTATGTATGTGTCTACAGGGTGTGCATGTGTCTGTATGTGTAAGAGGATCTCTGTAGTCTCCCCTTATTCACTGAGTCTATTTCAGCCTCACATGTCTAGCACATGCCAAGTGCTCAAAAACCAAGTGGCTGAGGAATCAAGGCTGTTCTGTGACTGATCATCTTTCTGCTCCCCTGTACCCATGTGGAACCCCAAAGTTGGTCAAAGCTGGAGAAAACAAAAATCATGGGGCCTTCCAAGCCCAGCTTCCATACTAGAGAGAAGGGAAGAACTCACAGATAAGCTAAAGACCCACACAGAGAGGCAGGGGCCAGCCAAGGCCCTCAGGAAGGTGAGAGGTAATGGAGAGATGGAGGTGAGGAACCCAGGAGGTCTGCAGGAAATCATTTCCTGCAGCCCAGGCTACTCTAGCATCTTCAGGAGGAGACCTCCCCTCCCTCACCCCAGCCACACATCATAGCCCTGACCGCTGTTTGACCCTCTGGGGTGGGGACCTGTTTTCCCTAGGGGAGGAAGGTTACAGCTCAGTTATCTGCAGCAGGCAATAAAGTCATTTCGCAGCAATTAGAATCCTAACCAATGTCAGTCATTTACAGCTCCCAAACAATTACACAGAGGTTCTTATCACCTCAGAATCCTGCAATGTTATTTGAAGGGGATCATAAAGAGGACATGGCTGAGGGGTGGGGAGCAGCCTGGGGAGACAGGGAGGACCTATGGCTGCCCACAGCCACAGAAGAAGATTTCTTAAAGCCTCCTCCATCAAACATATCAAACTCCTCTCCAGTAGGGTCACAGTGGCCATCCTGACCAGTACCCACTCCAGAATCACAGAACCATGGCACAACCTTCAGCCCAGCAATTCCCAAATCAGAAACCCTGGACTCTGAGTGGTTGGAGACAAGTAGAGTGGGTAGGTGTATAATAAAAAAGTAATGCCAGGTAGCCAGGCACAGTGGCTCATGCCTGAAATCCTAGCTACTCAGGAGGCTGAGATCTGAGGATGGAGATTCAAAGCCAGCCCAGGCACAAAACACCGTGGGACTCTTATCTCCAGTTAACCACCAGAAAATGGGAAGTGGCGCTGTGGCTCAAGGGGTAGGGCAGGAGCCTTGAGCTGAAGAGCTCAGGAACAACACCTAGGCTCAGAATTCAAGCCCCACGACTGACAAAAATTAAAATTAAAATTAAAAAATAAATAAAGAAAATTTTAATAAGAAATACCTGTAAATAACGAACTCATTAATGTTGATTTTTTTTAAGTGACACCAGGGTGGATACTGTTGGGAACTTTGAGACTTGTGCCTCTGTCTTGGAGACTCTGAGGACGTCTGGTTCTAGAAAGGTCTGTGGGACAAGATCTATGGGCTTTGTATGCCTAGGACACTGACCACAGAGCTTTTTGCTCCAAGTGGAACTGAGAACAGCTCAGTAGTGTGGTCTGATCATTGTCTCCTATCTTGGCCTGAAGCTGGAGCCAGAGGGTCTCATTTCCATGGCAACAAGAGCCAGCAGTTAAAACCGAGTCTTTCTCAGGGAAAGCTAGGAATCTGAGGTACTTTTGGAAGATAAAGGGGTGACCCTCATTTCTTTGTCTTGCCTTAGAAGACCTGAAAAGGTAGAAAAAGACAATCTTGTGACAGAAATGAAGTAACCAATTGAAGGAGAGATGGGGCTTACCTCCAAAGGGGACAAGAAGAGACTCTGCAGGTACCAATGGAACAGAAATGGCCAGTGAAGAAGAGACTTTCTGACTATCAAGAGGGCAGGCAAGCAGGCTGCTGGTGACTCACTCCTGTAAACCTGGCTACTTAGGAGTCTAAGATCTGAGGGTCCTACCAGCTCTGGAAGGAAAGTCTGTGAGACTCTTATCTCCACTAAACTGCCAAAAACAAAAACAAAACAAAAGTTACAGGCGGAACTATGGCAAATGGTAGAGCACTACCTTTAAGCAGAAAAGCTCAAAAACAGAGATTCAGGACACACAGACGGACACACACACACACACACACACACACACACACACACACACACACACCCCAGCCTGGCAGGTGGTGAACTCCCTGAAGATTCATGGTACACACCAGATAAAGACGGGTCCATAGGAATGGAGTTTTCAGGCAGAAAGCACAAGTCTATATTGCTCAAAACATTATTTGCAGGTAGCAAACCAGCAAGAGGTAAATCAGAGAAATTCCCTGTCGTGATGCTTATGATCTGATGGGGAAAGGAAAGAAATAGGTAAAAATCAAAGACGCTAAGAAATACACATCATTTCAGAGACTCAAAAGCTTTTAAGCAGGTGGTGTGGGAGTTATGGAAAGGGTCTAATGACATTAGGGGACCAAATAAAGCCACTATGGAATCAATGTACTCAAGAGATCCAAGGAAATCAGGAGAGATCCAGGGGCAATGTTCCAGGCCTCCAGCTCCCCAAGTGTGAAAGCTGGGATGTAGGAATAACTGTAGCCTGTTCAAAGAACAGTCATTGACTGCCTAAGAACATGGCTCTTGGAGATGACTGGGCTGAAAGAAATCATGAAGTCCTTCTTGCTGACAAACAGCATCATCAAAGCCACCATCAGTGGTTCACACCTATGATCCCAGCTCTGAAACAAGAGGATCATAAATTTGAAGTCATCTGGGCTACTTAGCAAGATCCTATAGCATGATTATCACCTTAACAATAGGCTTAGGCTTAGGCCACCATGTCCATATCCGATTACTGTATTAGAAGCCTACATTATGCAAAGATGCTACATGGATATAAGTAGCTCTACACTTACTTGGTGAGCCTACACTTTCTATATTGTGGCCTCAGAATCCAGTATCAGGAGGTAGACTATTGCTGGAGTCATGATGGGTAACTGAGGGATGGAGCCTCTTGAGACTTCTAATGTCCAGTAGCTATACAACCTGAAATTTTTTAAATACTAGGGGAAAAAAAAACAGAGAAAAATCCTGAAAATCTGGGCCTACCCAACAACTTTCCATCTAGGACTCTAGTAACTGAGTAAGTAAAGACACGTAAGAGCAAGAATTGACAAATGGGACTGCATCAAAGTAGAAAGCCTCTGCATACTGCCAGTGCCTCATACCTATAATCCCAGCTACTCAGGAGGCTGAGATTGGAGGACTGTCATTCAAAGTCAGCCCCCCAAGGAAGTCTCTGACTCTTATTTCTAACTATCAAAAAGCAAGATATAGAGCTGTGGTTCAAGTGGTAGAGCATTACCCTGACTCAGGAACAGAACCCAGGACCTGAGTTCAAGCCCAAAGAACAGCATACACACACACACACACACACACACACACACACACACACACACACACACACTCGTGCATGGAAATTCCGTCTCTCTCCAGTCCAAATGGCAATCATCAAGAAAACAAACAATACTAGCCAGCATTGGGGAGACAATTATGCACCATTTGTTATCATTTAATTAGCCTGGCCTCTATGGAAATCAGATGGAGTTTCCTCAAAAACTACAACAGGGGGCCAGGAGTTTGTCCTAGTGGTAGAGTGCTTGCCTAGCATGCACGAAGACCCGGGTTCGATTCCTTGGCACCACATACATGGAAAAAATGCCAGAAGTGGTGCTGAGGCTCAAGTGGTAGAGCTCTAACCTTGAGAAAGTCCAAGGACAGTGTTCAGGCCCTGAACTCAAGCCCAGGACTGGCAAAAAATAAATAAACTACAACAGAAACTTCCATCTGATCCTGCAATGCCACTTTGGGTCCAGACCTCAAGTGGTGGAAATCAGGACCACACCCAGCCTATTGCAGCACTGATCTGAACAGCTAAGTTAAGGAAGCAGCCCGGGTGCTCACCAATGAACGAATAAAAAATATGATATATATATTTATGTTATTATTTGGCCATTTAAGAAAATGAAAGTATGTCATTTGCAGGAACTGTGTAGAACTCTAGCGGCTCATCACGTAAGGCAGGTTCAGAAAGATAAGCAATGCTTGTTCTCTGTCCTATGCCGAATAGAAGCCTAAAAATAATGACATAAAAAGGAAGGGGAAATTTTGTGGGAGACCAGTAGAAAGAGGTAGAGTAATAGGGGAAGGTGATGGGGGGTGAACCTGGCTACATTACTTGAATGTATATATGAAAAAGAAATCATAAAACCCATTAAAACATAAAAAAGGAACTACAAAGGGTGAATTTGATGAAAGCACATTATGTGCATGTATGGAAATATCACAGTAAAACCACCCTGTACCATCAGTGTGCGCTAAATTTTTTAAAGAAATTTCTTTTGCTGGGGAAAAAAATTAAAAAGCCCAGTGGATGCTAATTAGATCACAGCTCCCAATCTCGGATGGAGCAGCTCTCAGACCCATCTGTGAAATCTTCTCTGTACCCTCTGCCTCGGCCACCCCACAAGAGCTCCTGGTTTGGAGCGTGTCGTGTCCTTGGTATTCTCAGCTTGGAACCCCCAAAGGCATCATGCACAGATTGCAGGACCCACATGCAATACAGGAAACAATAGAGGCTGGCAGTCAAAGAAGGGCATTGAAGTGGGTGCTGGTGGCTCACATCTATAATTCTAGCTACTCAAGAGGCTGAGATCTGAGGCTTACAATTCAAAGCCAACCCTAGGCAGGAAAGTCCTTGAGACGCTAATCTCCAATTAACCACTGGAAAAGATGTGGCGCTATGGCTCAGTATGATAAAGCGCTAGCCATAAGCAGAAAAGCTCAGGGATGGAGCTCAGGCCCTGACTTCAAGCCCCATGACCAACACCACCACAACAAGGACTAAGACATCTTTACAGTATAGAAACTTGATTAAATACCCCTTAGCTCGGTCATAAGAACCAACTGGTGGGTGGGTGGGTAGTGGGAAACGGGGACAAAAACATGAGAAGGGATATCAATGTGCGAGAAGTAATGAATGTAATTGTAACCCCTGTATATATTACACCAACAATAAAATAAAAATTTTTAAAAATGTGAAAAAAGAACCAGTATCCTTATACCTTCTCTGTGGTTTAACAGAAAGAGAAATGAATTCGTTTTCCCTCCTATATTGAAAGGAATCATTTGCTTTTATCATATATATATATATATATATTTAATACATTCTATCATGTTAAAAAATAAGTTGGAAAAGAATTCAAAACAAAAATCTTGTAAAGCAAACAAGAGTATTATTTAATACCTTTTATATAATAACATTAAATACAATCAATTTTTATAAGGTATTAAAGCCTGTGGATTTGACTATTTCCTCATTACAGTACACCCACAACCTGTGGGCATGTGTGTGTGTGAGCGTCTGTTTCCACGAACCTCTCACCAGGATGAAACATTTTATTTCCATGATGGATACAAATACTAATTATACGATGGCAATAAGAATCTCTCACCAGGATGAAACATTTTTATTTCCATGATGGATACAAATACTAATTATACGATGGCAATAAAAGACTCTGTCGACACACTTATCCCCCACCCCAACTCTCCACAGCAGTTGCAAACAGATCAAAATATTTGAGACGTGAATAAAGAAGCACATGAACTACAGAATTAGAAATGTTTCAGGATTCTGATACCTGGACTTCAGTATATTTGGTGATTTCATAAGATTAAAAAGCATGACTAGATAAGGTCTTCACAGTGTCACCAAACCACCAAAAACAAACAAACAAATTTCATGGCTGAAAAATATGAGCATCACTGGGAAAGAGTGAAAGACGGGGTGACACTGTCCAAAAAGAGGTGTACACACTACCTGACTCATGTAACGGGAACCCCTCTGTACGTCACTTTGTAACACCAGTAAACTATGAGCACATCACACCCTCCACCCAAAAGTTGTTCTGCTCCACCTTAGCTCCTGTCCCCTTGAGTGCCCAGAAGTCCCTTTGCTCACTCACCTCTCCAGACTACCTGTGGGCCCAGCGCCTCCCAGCTCTTTTGGCTCACCTCCTCACCATTACCTCCATCTAGCAGAAACCAACTTCCCTCTGTGCTGGCACATTAGCCCAGAGCTTGAGCAGCTAGAGCACATCTGCCCACCACAGCTCCTCTGCCCATTCTCAAAGCCACGGTGGACACACCTGAAAGGCCCTCAGAATCAATGCGCCCAGCTTGCAACCCCTCAATGAAATCAAATGTTATCTGGAGCGGGGACTGAATTCCTTGCCTTTCAGTAAGCTGAGGGCTGGAATGGAAGGCTGGAACGGAAGGCTGCACTTTCATAGGGTGGGGCCAATGACATGGCAATGGGACAAAGACATGGTGGTTCCCAGTGTGTGTTACCATCTCCAGCCTGTTCTCTGAGATATTGCCAAACCTCTGAGAAGCTGCATGGTTGAGAGACAGAGGAGACACCAATGGGAAGATTCTAGATGCAGGTCCATGTTCTCCCCATCTGCCGGGTGGATTCTGGACAGTGGCAGCCTCACACCTGCGCCCACTTTCCCTTGTATGGATGGAAAGAGTCGTGGATGATCCTTCTCTGAGGTCTTGGGTGTCACAGCAAAGCCACTCAACAGCGAACTTGGGAGCTGTCGCTGGTCTCACTGCCTGTCACCTCTAGGAAGAGCACAATGGGGGGGCTAGCTCTGCAGCCCCCCCAGAGTCTCCTGGGGTGAAGCAACTCCAGCTTGCCACAGTCAGCTGCCTCTCCATGTCATTTTGCATTGTTGTTTTATTTCCTTAACTTTCTTTTGAAAACAAGTGGGTCACTCCTGGTCTGCTGGTGACTCTAGCAGTATACAGACAATATGTAAAGACAGTCATCTTCTCTACCCCATCCACGAGGCCACACTCTAAGCTCAAGGACAGAGCCACTGTTGCCTCCCCAGCCGGGATCTGGGAGCAGGGACAGAGGAGGTAGCATAGGAAGCCATGGCTTCCTCCTGCCTCTGTCCTCTCAGCTCTGGGATGAAAAGGGGGTGCTGGGAGGAAGAGTTAGAAAATGGCCTTAAAATCAAGGCTCAAGCGTACCACCTGGAAGGTCACCCCCCACCTTGCGTCCCTCACCACAGAAGCACTGCCCCAAACCTGGCAATGCACACGAGACCCTTCCCGGCCAGGATATCCAGGGAAAAGGGCCAGATTCCCAGCCTCTCATGAGCCTTGTCCTGCCATACCACACTATCCTTGCCTCACCTCCCACAGACCTCACCTTCCACGGGCCTGTCCAACCCTCACTGACTAGTTCCAACCACTTGAAATTACAATTCTTGCATTCAGCCATGCTTCTTCCTCTGCCACTTTTAGGGGGAGACAAGTGTGTGCTCTTTGCAGTTGTAAGGAATAAGGGTATGTGATCCCACAAATACTTTATCTGGTTCTCTTTAATGATAATAGCTTATAAAACTGCTAGACTCTCACAGCCCAAATATTACAGCAATGAAGCAGTTAAACCCCTAAAAGCCTAGAAAGGTGGCAAAAATGAGTCCTCACACAGAAATTCAAATAAGAGGAGAGGGAAGCAAATGTTGAGGGGTCTAGAGAGATGACATGAAGGTCACATAGATTCCTAACTCACAAGAGAATTAAGAGAAAGGGAAACAGAGACAAACTGACTGACTGACTGACTGACTGACAGACATACTGCGAGATCTAACTGATAGATGTGGAGGACTGGCTTTCCAGGACAGGGACAGAATGTCCTGAGAATGGCAAGTTCCTGAGGTAGGAAGGCAAGGCTGGTGGGAAGCTAGGGATAAGCCCACAGGAAAAGAGAGTTGGGAGATGGCAAGGGTCCATTCTTAGGGCTGTCTTTGAATTGGTCTCAATGTTGCCAGGCAGGCAGGACAAAGTTGTTTCCTTATCAAGTATGGGATCTCTGAAATTACATTTACAGCCCTAAAGCAAAGTTCAGTTTCCACTTCCATATGACCCTCAGGAACAAGAACAAAATGTTCCTTTACTCAGCCACTTGCACTGTGCACCTACTATGTGCAGGGGGCTGTCCTGGTCCTGCAAAGCCAGCAGCAAACAAGACAAGTGCTATACACCCCAGACTGCTTCATACTCCCCACTCTGTCATTCCTTCATCACTGTTGTGCCGTGTGCAAAGAGCCCTGAGGGTCCCCCTCCACCCTGTTTGCTGAATGCCTGGCAGACCCACATTCCCATCCACCTGTCAATCAACACCTGTCACAGAAGCCCACAGCAGGCAGCCCAGGGCTAGGGTTGTTTCCCAGCTACAGATGCACAGGGCATTGGAGAGGGAACCATTCCAGAAACTTCTAACAAGCGTCTGGGTGGGTCACCTACTTGAGCAAGCATCAAAGGTGGGAACTTTCCTAAATAGATGTTTCTAGAACATGTTCTATTTAACACAGAAATGCCCTGTCATGTCTAAATAGAGGCTCTATTTTAAAACAATATTCTCCAGTGTTTTTCCATGTGCAGGTCGGCTCAGTGCTTTGCATTTGCTGATAAGATGCTGTGGATCTCCTAGAAGGACAAGTGCCCTCTGCTTCCTAATCTTTTTTGTTTCTTCTCCTTGGTCCTGGGGATTTGTCCCTGAGCTTCTGTGCTCAAGGCGAGAGCTCTAACACTTGAACCACAGCACCACTTCTGGCTTTTTTCTGAATCGTTTATTAGAGATGAGAGTCTCATGGACATTGCTGTCTGGGCTGGCTTCAAACCATGATCCTCAGATCGCAGGCTCCTTGCTTCCCAATCTTATTTGATCCAGAATATTCCTTCCTAGGAATTCCATGTCACTATTTTCCCACACAGGTTTAGGAAAAATCAGTCTTAAGATTCACCTCCCTGGCTGAAGAAGCCAAGGAAGCTTCATTGTCTGCAGAGCCATCCACCCCACTATTGGAGATGAGGTTCTATCTGAAGCCTTGCTTGCTTGAGCAAAGCTGAAAATCATCTCCCTAACCCATTGATAAGATTCAGAAGAATGGCTACTGACTATTGCACAACTTGGTACCAAGCTGGGTTAAGCATTTTTCCTACATGATCTCAACATAACCCTTCCAGACCTCTATTGCCCTGTGACTTTTCCATGGGCAAGCTACATCACTTGGTATGGACCAGATGGGCAACTCTACCCCCAACAGCCGGCCTTGGAGACCAAGGACTCCGTATAACTGACCACTTTCCTGTCCTGCCCTCCTCACGGAGAGCCACCCTGAGAAGAGCCACATTCCCAGCTGTGGGCACCTCCCACATGCCAGGCCTCATGCTAAGGGGCTACCATGTTGCGCTTTTATAAGTAGAAGCCCAGCACACAGGTGAGATGCTGGCCAATCACTACCCAGAATCCCACACAGCCCACGTAGAAAATGACCCCTGGACATCTGGCAACTTCAGGATGCAAACCCAAACCCTATGGCTGCTTTGCTTCTTTCTTTTTATCCCCACACAGCAACCAGCCTCTGCTTCACCTCTGAGCCTCATCCTCCCCATCAATAAGTGATGCATCAAAGAAATCAGGGCCTGCCTGTCTCCCCTAGAACCACAGGGAGAAGGTCAAATGAACAGTCCCATAGCATGGCTGCAAAATTCCGCCCTCTGCTGGGGTAGATAGGACTCAAGAGAGGTTAAATAACTTCCCTGAGGTCACAAAGCTAGGAAATATCCAAGGCTAGATCTAGAAGCCAGTTCTTTGAGTTGGAGGTACTAGAGCCTGGTGTGCCCAGCAATAAGTTCAGTTACAGAAAAAGCGGGATTCCCATAAGTATCTGAAGAAACACCTGCCCAAGGAAGCAGAGGGATTTGCCCAAAGCCACAGAGCCAAGGGAAGAATCACAACACCAAGAAACCCCGCATGTTTCTTGAACCTCTGTCCCTCCCTGTATGTGTCCAGAGTAGAACCGACGCTGAAAAGCCCTTCTCTTGTCTTGGGAAGCCACCTGAGCCCACATGGCTTCATCAATCCAGGCTGAGCACTACAGACAATGACTGCAGATGGGGAGAAGTCAGGGGCTGCCCACCTGCAGGTCTCAAAGCAGGAAGGGTTATCAGCCACTCAGGAAATGCCAAAAGGTCCTGAACTTCTGAACTCCTCATTCACCTCTATCTGAACCCAATGAATTGGCCTCATTGCTGATATCATTTTACAGCCGAGATTGTAAATTCTTTCCTGGTCCCACTTTATGGCTATGGATACAAACATCTGCCTGGGCAAAGCTTGGAGGAGACCACCTGCTTACAAAACAGCACCATCTGAGCTCTCTGGCCAAGAAGAGTACCCAGGATTGCTCCTGGGTCCAGGAAGGCAAATGAGATGCCATGCCCAGACTCTGCACCGCTGGCCTTGCCAGGTCACCAAGTGCAGAGCCCTGGACACAACAGCATCTGGATGCTGTGATCCCCGGCAAGCATCCACATACACACAATCCAAAACATTGGTGTACCACAGCCTCTGCTTGAAGCAGAATGAGATCAGGCCAGAAGAGGAAGAGGAGGAGAAAGAGGAGGAAGAGAAGGAGGAGGAGGGAGGGGGAGGAAGAGCAGGAGGGTGGAGGTGGAAGAGGAGGAGGGTGGAGGAGGAAGAAGAGGAGAAGGAAGAGAAGAAGGAAAAGGAAAAGGATGGATGAAGAGGAGAAGGAAGAGGGAGAAGGAGAAGAAGGAGAAGAAGGAGGAGAGGAAGAAGAAGAAAAAGAAGGAGAAGAAGAAGAAGAGGAGGAGGAGGAGGAGGAGGCGGGGGAGGAGGAGGAGGAGGAGGAGGAGGAGGAGGAGGAGGAGGAGGAGGAAGGGGAGGAGGAGGAGGGGGGAGGAGGAGGAGGGGGGAGGAGGGGGAGGAGGAGGAAGGGGAAAAGCAAAAGGAGAAGGAAAAGAAGGATGGATGAGGAGGAGGAAGAGGAGGAGGAGGAGAAAGAGGAGGAGGAAAAGCAACCTTGGACACATACATGTGGACAAGAATGCAGGTGCAGGCAGCCTCACTGCTTACTTGCTGGTAATGAACTCTCGAATGAACATAGCAGAGCAGACCTCAGGGAAGCAGTCCAACCTTGTGAAGAATCTTCCTTTTTGTTCCCTTTTTGTGTTGGTGATGGGATTTGAACTCAGGACCTGAGTGCTGTCCTTTCATTTTTTCATTCAAGGCTGGAGTTTTAGCCCTTGGGCCACACTTGCACTTCTGGCTCTTAGTCAGAAGAGTTTCACGGATTGTCCTGCCCAGGCTGGCACAATCCTCAGATTACACCCCCCACCCCCCAGTAGCCAGGATTAGACTAGCTCTTATGCCTGGATGATCCTCTTATTCAAAAGGTGTGACAAACCACCTCAGCCCTTCCCACTGTCAAGCCCCTGCTTGACCTTGCCCCTCCTCACATCCATGCATGGGTGGATGTAGAAGAGAGGGGCCCTCTCTTCTTTCTCTCAAAAGCCTCTGGTCACTGGGTTGCTGCCCCTGGCCCTCTGTAGGGAGTCCTGCCCTGTGGGATGCTGGGAAGGGCAGAGGGCTAAGACTAACCAGTCAGCATCTGGGAGGGGGGGGTCTTAGACCAATGGCCAAGTAAGTACAGGCCCATTCTCCATGCCCAACACCATCAGCACTGGGCATCAGAGATACTTGTCCCTCATCCGCTGGTGGTCAATGTTTGGGTGACAATAGGGCGGACAGGAGTGACATCCCACACACACGTGCCCCCTCCTTGCTCCCTCACCACCTCCTCTCCATGCTTCCTTCCACTGTAACTTACTCAAGTCTTTAGTCATGGAGTCTTTGCATCCCAGACTGATGGGAATGAAGTAGCTCACAAGAGGACAAGGTCTTGGGAGTGAGGATCAAAGGGCAGACAGATATGCTCTGAGCACCACTGACACATCGATGAGCCTATTTAGCAGGCTGAGATGGGAAGGCTCCGGGTTCAAGACCCGCTCAGTCAAAAGAAGATGTTCCCAGCGCCTCAGCAGCTTGTTCCTGTCATCCTAGAGTAAATAGGTAAAAGCCTATTCCTGTTAGGCAGGAAGCAAACGACTCTTGTCTCCAAGCTCCATGGTAGATCAGCCCAGGGGCTGGACCCTGCCTGGAGTCCAGCACTGGGAAAAGAACGTTGTAGACTGGAAATCACTTTGGAGGGACATAGATCAGGGAAGAGAGCCCAGTTCTCTGAAGGATAAAAGAATGGAATCAATGACCTTCCCATCAGGTAAGGGGTGGAAAGGAGGTCACACTCACCACCATGTGACGCAAAAGCCACCTCTTCCGTGAAGCCCTCCTCACCTCATCTGCCTCCAAAGCAAGAAAGGAAAAGAGAAGGGGCTTTGGGGTCAAACAGACCTGTACTTGTATCCTGGTCCCACCGCTCATAAGTGGTATGCTTCTTGTAGGCCTCAGGTTCCCCATCTGTAAGAGGGGAACAATTGCTTATCCATAGTTAATTGCCTGTGTGTGTATAAAAACCAGGGCATAAACAGAGCCTCATACTCTCACTTGGCTTCTTTACTCAAGGCTGGCACTGTCATTCAAATCACAGCTCCCCTTCTGGCGTTTCGCTGGGGAATTAGAGATTATTGTTTCACAGACTTTTCTGCCCAAGGCTGGCTTTAAACCACAATCCTCAGATCTCAGCCTTCTGAGTATCTAGGATTATACGTGTGACAAAGGCGAACACTTTTTTCCTTTATCATTTGTGGGACTTGAATTCAGGGCCTGGGCACTGACCCTGAGCTCTTTTGCTCAAGGCAAGTGCTCTACCATGTTGAGCCACAGCACCACTTCCAGTTTTCTGGTAGTTAATTGGAAAAAAAATTTTCACAGACATTCCCTACCTTGGCTGGCTTTGAACCCCGATCCTCGTATCTCAGCTTCCAGGGTAACTAGGATTACAGGCATGAGCCACGAGTCTGACAAAGATTAATTTTTTTAAGAGCCGAATGAAAATACATTCTGAGCCAAACTTCAGGGAAATCCTGAGATAAGGCTCTTCCTCTAATAACTAAGGACCTTGGGGAACATGACCTCACCTCGCCCTGCCTCCTTGTCTCAATCTGTAAGCAAGACAGAACTTCCCAGGTAGAACCGTTGTTCCTATGAAATGAGATATGTCACTAAATACTTCCAGCACATAGCCAGTGTTCTAGTTATAGTAGGAAATGTCACTGTGATTGACAGCATGTCTCCTTACCCCACCCGGGAGGACAGGGACTGCCATCTATCTCCCTTCTGCACTAGATACAAACTTGGGGACCCAAGCCCTCCGGGGACTCTGCCTCCCCAGTAGGCACTGCCACCAGTCCCCAGGAACAAAGCCATCTAAACACAAGGGACGTGTTCTTGGACTGACTCATTGTTCAGCCTGGCTGGACGTCAGTACCTCTACGTGGAGCTCTTTTAATCTTTCCTCGCAAATCAATAACTGCTTACCTTGAAGCAGTTTTAATTAGTTAAGGCCCGCTGAGTGCTCTGTTGATAAACTGGCCTGCTATTAATGCTAAGTGTCTGCCTTGTGCTTGTAGTTTTATTACTGCTGTTGTTGGAATAAAACCTTCCTTCCCGGGGCCACACTGCTGGAACCGTTCTAGCAAAGGTCTTCACTTGGTGGCTCACGTCTATAATCCTAGCATTTCGGGAGGCTAAGATCTGAGGATCACAGTTCCCAGCCAACCTGGGTAGGAACAGCCATGAGCCTCTTAAGTCCAATTAACCACCTAAAATCCAGAAGTGGATCTGGGGCTCAAATTGGTAGAGCATTAGCCTTGAGCACAAAAAGGTCAGAGTACTGAGGCCCTGAGTTCAAACCCCATGATAAATGAGAGAGAGGGGGAGGGGGAGAAGGAGGGAGAAGAGGGAGAGGAGAGAGAGAAGAGAAAGAACATCACATCTTCAACCTCAGCTCTGTCCTTGAAGGAAGCCTCCTTCCCTGAGGCCTGGAGCAAGGGGGTCACTGTGGATATCCAGGATCCCTCATCCCCTTCAGACAACTGGGCTGCCTGTTTGGGGGCAACCAGCTACAAAACTCTGCACATAAACCATGCAAAAAGGCTTCCTTCAAGGGCCAAAATAATCCAGAAGTTAGGGACTTCAGGTTTCCCATAGTTTCCTGAGCCCTGAGGCAAAGATTGTCTTCCCAAATGAACAAGCAGTACAGGTAGTGACTGGAGAGAAGGCTGATTAAATGCCTATCGTGTATAAGCAAAGGGGCCACGCGCTTACTTACTGCTGGATGGCAACGATTCTTCAGAGCATTGCTCAGCTAAGTGAGTGCAGAGAGATCTGGGCACTTGCCCAAGGTAACAGCATCAGCAACTAGGGGAATGGGGATCCTAACTCTACTTCTGGGGTTCACACCTGAGAGAGTTCATGGGGGGAGGGCTTCCTAGCCTTGGCCAATTACTCTCTTTCTTTCCACCTCCTTTATCCTAGGTCCCAGACTCAACCCACCTGCATATCTTGCTCTGCTTTCAAACGGCCACCACCCACTCCACCTGGTTGAGTTTCAAGCTGGCTGATGGAGAGGCCTACAGTATGGGGCATGATTTCTCCAGGCCAAAGGTCAACTCCATAAACACGTGGTAATCATTACTCCAAAAAGAGAAGAGATAGAGACATAAGGATGGTGTCTTCTTGGTGAATGAACCAATATTGGGACCATGTGGTTCTGAAATGGAGGCAAAGGGGCAAAGGCCTGAGTTCGAATCCTGTATGCGCACTTGGGAAGCTTACTAGGCTCTCGTTTTCGGTGGGACAGCCTTCCTGGGAGTAGCTGGCTCCAGGGATGTTGGAAGAATTAGGTGAGAAAACATATGTTAAGGGCTTGATGTGTTACGTGTACAAATGGTTCTTTGCTGATTTGGCAACTTGTTGACAACAGCAATTGTCGAGTATCAGGTGCCATGACGCAATTATCTCATCTCACTCGTTAGGATGACACTGTGTGGCATTTCTATTTTACTTTGGGGAACCCTTAGACTGTCTCTAATTCACAAAAGGAAAAGCTGAGGCTGAGAAAAATCAGTGGCTTGCCTGACATCGTGTGTGTACCAACCACACTTGATACTTTGAGATTAAAAGAGAAGACAAGAAGAAACGCAGAAGAATTCTCTATACTATTTATCCTGACCCTCCCTGCCCCCACCCAATGGCATCATTCTGCAAAATGATAGCACAGTATCACAACTGGGACATTAACTCTGACACATCCTCATCGGCCAAGTTCCCCTCGTCATATTCCCTCTACCCACAGCCTCCACAGATGCTGGAGAACTTGACCCTTGTCTGTTCTTTTAGGGCTGGTCTATTAGTGACAAACCACTTCCGTCCTTCATCTGAGAAGGGCTCATGTTTTCCCTTTCATGATGGAAGCATGTTTTCATTAGACAGCCCCTAGGAAACATGCCACCGCATCCTCCCTCAGTTCTTGATGCCCCTCTCCAGACTGCCTTTCCTCTCTCTGCCTTTCATAGCCTTCTGTACTTTGTATCTAATGCCCAGGTCCCCAGTGGTACTTAGTGGGAAATATCAGGAAAACCATGTCTATGCCACATTTTAATAAGGAGTAGAGAAGAGGCTCAACTCTAGGCAATGAAAACTCAGAGTACATGGACATAGTCAGCTCTACTGCCTCAAGTCATCTGAGTCCATTCAGATGTCCTCCTCTGGGAACACCTGATTGCCCCATCACTACAAAGTGTTCAGAGGCTACAATCTTTTCTTTAAAAAAAAAAAAAAAAAAAAAAGGCAGTTTAAAGTCATGTTGGTCCAGCAAAGACGTTTGTAGGTTGTGGCCAGAGACTACACAAAGGTCCCACCCTTGCATCCTATTAGCATAAGAGCTAAGTCATTTAAATATTCATGAGACCCACTTATTAAAAGGCTAGCCTCTTGTTCTTTCCTTCCATTCATCCATTATTTATTGAATGCAAGTAACTGGGATACAAAATTATAACTGCCTTTGAAATCATGCTCTTAGTGTATACCAGGTACTTGGCAAAGCACTTGTGTTTCAGACATCATTTCAAATCTTACCAGCCTCATCCCTCATTGCAGCCACAGCTTAAGAGTAGGATTGTGCAGGCTATAGCCAGACTCCTGAACACGAAGCCTGGAAGAACCCCCACCTCTCACTTCCTGTCCCTGAGTACCTGAGGAACCCACTCAATGTGCTGAAATGCATGACAGTTCTTGACCAATGGGAGACAAGAGCTAATAAGCAGCTACTCCCCCACTTTCTTTCCTTGAGAAGATGGCTTTAAAAAAAAATTTTTTTAGGCCAGGCACCAGTGGCTCATGCCTGTAATTCTGGAACAGCTCCCAGGCCCTGGATTCAAACCCCATAATTGACAAGAACAAAACAAAAATATATATATTTAGAAGGTACCTGGGGATTGAATAACTATTTTCTTCAGTGGTAGTCAAACACTTATCAGTAAGATGAATTGAATGGGCCTCCTGAGTTCATTCCCTATGTTTATTTCCTCGCCCTCACCTCACCTTTCTCATATTCCATGCCCAAAGGAATTCCTCACACACAAATGAAGACTAAGACACTGAGTATCAGGACAGACCCTGAAAGCTAGCCTGAAAGCTAACATTACCAAACTCCAAACAACCTCTAGGATTCAGTAGCAATACCACACTACTATTCAGACCTTCACCTGTAGCTGACTAGGATAAGGTAAAGAGGGACAGTAGAATTCTGCATTAGGAGTGACTACGGCCTTGGGATTGTCTGTGATCATGGTAACTATAATAGTGCAGTAGGCTGGCTGTTCCTAGCTGCTTAAGAAATCTTGAGGACCACAAACAAACAGCAGGTCCAGATGAGCCAATTGTCCCTTCACAGCGGGTTGGGTGCAGCTATACTGGACCTGTGGGATATTTAAGACACCTTCTTGGCAGGTAACTAGCTGCTTGGCAGAATGTGCTGAAAGTGATGTCTGGGATCTAATTGTCAGTGCAGAAGAAGTACAAAAGGAGCAACAGATGGGAAAGACAGTCATGATTCATGCCAAGGAAATAGGAGAATTGATTTCTCTACTGCTCCCCTAAAGCCACCCCACTGTATGTATGGTCCATGCATTATAACACAAGTGACTTACTATTTCCAGTTCCATTTTTGAATGGAAAATACCACTCATTGTTAATTCAAAATATGCCCAGTAGTAAAATCTGTCTTATCACCTTTTGTCCTCAAATCAGTTCACAAACATTCAGAGAACATGGAAGGACATGCATTTGGAATACATTTTCTTTGTGTATGGATACAAGTCTTGCAGCTTGAACCCAGAACCTAGGCACTGTCCTTAGGCATTTTCACTAAAAGCTCTATCACTTGAGCCAGAGTTACACTTCTGGTTTCTTTGCAGGGGGAAAATAAAGACAAGAATCTTAAGCACTAGAGTTTGGATGAGTGACCCCAAAATGAGTTCAGTGCCTAAAATTATATTTAATTAATCATTCACTGGTGATATCACTTGTGATTGATTCACTCCTAGCCCATTCTGTTGTTCTGCTGCAAATTAAAATAAAATATCAGTGTGAATGGGGAATAGAAAAAAAAGAAGAAGAAAGAGGAAGCTGAATGCCTACTGCAATCTCCTCTGGTCATCAGAGGAATTAGTGGGACTCTGAGACCCAGAATGGAGACAGTCAGGTAAACTAGCCTAAGAATACCGAACCCAATGTATGCTATTCAACACACATCAGGCTCCTCTGCTGGAATAGGTCCTTCAAGCCTGAACACATGCTTTGGAGTTGAGGTAAAGAGGAAATAAATGCTTGCATAGCATCAAACAGGAACAAAGGCTCGGGAGACAGAAAGCTAACCAAATTTGTTAGACAAAACAGGCAAGTTTGCCCTTCTATGGCAGGAAGCCACATCCTGGGGACCAGGACAGGAAGAAAAAAGACTCAAAGGGAAGCTGCCTCTGCAAGACACTCTGAGGATTACTGAAGTCCACTTCCAGACCCCCATGCCTCAGGATGGATTCCCTTAAGGTTTATTGTAAAGTTTACTGGGGAGTGTGACCCTGGGGGATCAAATGGAATGGGGATCAAATTAGGGAAGAAGAGAAATCACGGTCCTTTTGATAAGACTAAGCCAGACATGGTGGCTCATGCCTGTAAATCCCAGCTACTCAGGAGACTGAGATCTGTGGATTGAGGCTCAAAGCCAGCCCGGGCACTAAAGTCCTTAAGTCCCTGAGACTCTTCTCTCCAATTAACCACTAGAAAACCAGAATTGGCACTGTGGCTCCAGGAGTAGGGTGATAGCCTTGAGTTGAAGAGTTCAGAGACAGCACCTAGGCCCAGAGTTCAAGCCCCACCACTCACCAAAAACAAAACAAAAGACTAGCATGCTGCCACAGATCTGGAGTATGCACCATCCATGGACATGATGAAATGGATTCAGGAGCCATCAAGCATATGGCAGCATCAAATCTTCAAAGCTTGAGTGTATGAATTCACTGCACGGGACAAGGCGAGGTGATTATTACTGTACACTTTTAGCCTTGAATCTGGGCTCTGTTTTTCAGGAAAACATGGATCTAGGTACCAATATTCTAACTTCAGTGCCACTGAGACCTATAAGGTAAGATCTTCATTCACTCTTAGATAGGCAGGAAGAGACACTCTGAGAAGTCACCTGAGGGGGAAAAGCCACATTGGCAAGCAGGAATAGACCACCAGGCCACGCTCAGGCTTTCTCACCACTGGATTTTTGCAGCACAAGGCCAGAGAGGATATAAAGTTCTCTACCCTATCTGACTCTGTGGTCCCTTTGCATTTTAAATTCCACTGCTCACTGACAGACTTGTCACCTGTCATCAGAGCAGAATCCATTATTATTATCAATAGTGACGATGGATAATTAAACAACAAATGCACTAATCTCATTAAGCCACTTTTTAAATTAATTTACTTTAATGCATGTAATTAGTTAACATGATAATGCTCTCTTTCATCCAAAGACAGCCTGCAGGTTTTCTCCCAGTTCTGTGTATTATTATTAATGGATTTTCACATGTGGGGAAGACAGGAGTTTAGGAAGTGGTTCAAAGTCACAAAATAGCCTGCTAAGGATCACTTAGCCCATGAGAATACCTGCTCTGATGTCTGCACAGTCTCTGACCCCTGCCCACTCCAGGTATCAACTTGTCCTGGCTCCCTTGCCTTTGCTTTTGGTGGTTTCCACACCTGGAAAGTCCTCTCCCTTTTTCAGCACAGGTATCCATTGAGTCTCAACTTCGAGATCATCTCCTGCAGGATTCACTCGCTGGCCGGCCCCTCCCCACTGAGCTGCATGCCTCTCCTAAGGAACACTTCATAGACAAGTGAGGAAAGGCTGAGTTGTGACAATGGCACCAACCACCACCAACATACAACTCCCACCCTGTCCTGAGCATGCACACTGCACCAGCTTCTTTCCCATTTCAATGGCAATGACAGTCACTCTAATCCCTACCCCAATGTGTCAAGTTCAAATTGTTTCCCCTTTATTTTGGAAGAAAGAGAAACAGACACTTTGAGGAATTGGATACATGGCCAGCCAGACATTATGAATCATTATGGTCCCAAAGCATGAATGAACCAAACTGCTATGCCAGAGTTCCTTACTTGCCTCGACCTTTGCCCAACACAAGGTCAGATCACTGAGGCTTTCTGTCGTGGACACATGTGCTAATGTTCCCATAAACAAATATGGACCCCAGAGCAAGAGAACCAAAAAGCTCCTGTGGCTGGAAGAGGAAAGACTAGAACAACCCTAGCAGGATTCTACTATGATACTGGTCCTTCTTGACAATATTTAAGGGCTCAAACTTTTTCAGCACTGTTGGTGGCATTACATTTTATGCCAAAGCTTAAAACCTCAAATAAACAAAAATAATCCCATTAGTTGTTGCAAATGGCAATCATCCTGTTGAGTATGAATTTTATTGTGATGGTAACTGTAAAGCCCAGAGATAATAAATAAAAAAATCCCTGAATGTAATGGGGAGAATATCTTACTGCCGACTCGCCATCTAGCATCCCTGTTGTATTCACAGTTAAAAATCGTAATAATGCTCTTGACAATAACTTTTACAGCTGTACCTGTAAAACACAAGGGTAAGAAATAATCTTTTGTCAGCTGGAAAGTGGTGATAATAACTCAAATGCATCTGTGGGAAGTCTGATGTTTGCATCCATGTGACTAGCGTCTCAATTGGAGGGTTATACCGGAAATGGAGCAGCCATTTACAGCCTTTGCCTAGTGTTCTCAAGACAAAGAGAAAGTGCCTGGTAAATGAGGTAATGAGAGTACTACCGCTGCCTTGTGACCTATGTGAGACTTGGTCTTCTAATCTGCTAAGTGGAATGAAAGTGGGACATCAGTTCTACTTGTGTTCTCTCTCCTGGCTCAGGAGCCATTCAGGGCTCATGGATCAGGAACAAGATAGGCATTAACACAATCCACATAGAAGAGCAGCATATCATAGCTCAAGAGGTAGGGCAGTAGCCTTGAGCTGAAGAGCTCAGGGACAATGCCCAGGCCTAGAGTTCAAGCCCCACAACCAACCAAAAAGATAAAAAATAAAAATAAGAGGGAGGCATCTGGCTGTGGAAGAGGAGGGAGGTTCCACTGCAGCTAGCCAGGGCCAGAAAGCTGGATCTTGCCCCAGCTCTTTCTTGTATTTTTCTCTGCTTCCTGTCTACCATGGTATGAGCTGTTCTACTTCACCATACCCTCCCCACCATGATGGATGAGCCCAAATGAATCATTCCGTGTGTGTGTGTGTGTGTGTGTGTACACATGCCAGTCTTGAGACTTGAACTCAGAGCCTGAGTGATGTCCCTGAGCTTTTCTCTTTTTTTGATGTTTTTATTGTAATTAATAAAAGGGTTACATGATATTTGCCAGATAGAAGGTGCATTAATTCACATACATTGATATCCTTTCACATGTCTTGGTCCCCACTGAACTTTTCTTTTTAATAGTCCTAGAGCTTGAATTCTGGGCCTAGGCACTGATTCTAAGCTTCTTGGCTCAAGGCTAGTGCTCTACCACTTGAGCCACAGCACCACTTCCCAGGTTTCTCTGAGTAGTTCATTGGAGATGAGAGTCTCATGGACTTTCCTATCCAGGCTGCCTTCAAACTACAATCAGGTCTTGGCCTCCTGAGGAGCTCAGAGCCACCAGTGTCCCAGCATTTCTAAGCTTTTATACGTAAGAGTAGTGCTCTACCAATTGAGCCACAGTTCCATTTCCAGCTTTTTGAGTGGTTAATTGGAGATAGAATCGCATGGATTTTCCTGCCCAGCCTGGCTTCAAACCATGATCTTCAAATCTCAGCCTCTTAAGAAACTAGGATAACAGTCATGAGCTACTGGCACCCAGATGCATTCATCCTTTTAAGTTACTTAGGTCAGGTTATTCTGTCATAGCATTGAGAAAATAGCAAATATATCAGCTTATAAAAAGCCTTCCTTCAGTTCATGGTTGTAGAGATTCCAGTCCATGACAGGTTGGCCCTGTTGCTTTTTAGGCCTTTGATGCAGGAGGCAGCAAAGATTAGCAAAAGGACATGATAAAGCAAAGCCATCTGACTCATGGCACAGAAATGAAAGGGAGGGAAAGGAAAGGACCACTATGAAAGTTGTATTCATAGTTAAAAATTGTAGGCTGGGGCCAGGAGTTTGGCCTACTGATAGAGTGCTTGTCTAGCATGCACAAAGACCCAAGTTCAATTCCTCAGTACTATATACATAGAAAAAGCCAATAATGGTGCTGGGGCTCAAGTGGTAGAGCTCTGGCCTTGAGAAAGCCCAAGGACAGTGTTCAAGCCCTTATTTCAGACCCCAGGACTGGCAAAAAAAGAAAGAAAGAAAGAAATTGTAGGCTAGGCACTGGTGACTCACATCTGTCATCCTAGCTACTCAGGCCTCTGAGATCTGAGGATTGCAAGTTTAAGCCAGCCTCTTACCTCCAATTAACCACCAGAAAACCAGAGTGGTGCTATGGCTCAAAGTTGTAGAGTGTTAGCCTTGAGCATAAAAGCTCAAGGGCAGGAACCATGTGCCATGAGTCCACACCCCATGACCAACAAAAAAAGAGAGAGAAAGAAGAGAAGACTGTGCTAATGCTCTTGACAATAACTTCATTGCTATGCCTAGAACCATCCTGAGAAGGGGCTTCCAAGCAGACATCCAAATGAAAAGACATTGAGCTTGAGAAACAAAGGCTACATCTGACATGATCAGGTGGGAAGGTAGAGAGAGGTACTGGAGAGGGAAAGGGCATAGGGCACAGTATACACAGAGGGCAGCTTTGTTCTCATTGGCTCCTGTGGAAGTCTCTCTGGAAACTCATTTGCATAACTTCACTGGCAGCTGGAGGGAGGTTGGAGGGGGGCAGGGTAGCTCTGTCCCCAGTGCAGGGATGGATTTGCTCCACCAGATCTAGTCAAGTGCAGCATCACACTTCACCAAAGAACCATCTTTTTTAAATGAAAAGTTTGCCATGAATATAGAACAGAATGACTCACATTTCACAACTTCTGTTCCTCCACTTAACTTATTTTTGACATTATTGCTATACTGTTGACAGCCAAATATTTTCATGTCATTGGATTTCAAGGCGTGAAGCCTTCAGGACTCCTCCCATCTGTGGTACACCCACATTCTCCCAAATAATCTACCTCTTGATTGAACAAATATTCAGTGGTTGCCGTGGCTTAGGCCTAGAATCCCAGCTACTCAGGAAGCCCAGTAGGAGAATGAAGATCCAAGGCTATCTCTGGACAAAAAAAAAAAAGGCACAAACCTTCTCTGAAAAAAATAACTAAAACCAAGGGGACTGGGGCATGGTTCAAATGGTAGAGTACCTACCTAGCAAGCATAAATCCTTGAGGCCAAACCCAGTATCATCAAAAATAAATGAATAAATGCATGACATTCAGCTTCTGCCCAGCACTGAAAGCATGTATCTTCTTAATTTGCGTCCTCAACTCCATCAGATTTACCATAGCTGGAGCCCAGAACTAAAGGCCCCAGGGTCCTGGATGGGATGGTTCAAGCATGCTATGCCTAAAAGTCCTGAGAGAACCCCAGAGATGTCCAATCATGTGGCTTTTCAGACTGTGCTCAGCTCACAAGGAAACTCCTACAGAAAACAGAAGCATAAGTGTAGAGCTGAAAGCCAGGGACCAGGAGGCTAGAGAGCCGGTTATGGCAGCGCCTGGATCTGTGGGGACCTAAGGCCCCGAGGGTCACAGCTGGAATGTCTGATCGGTTTTGTGACTGACACATTTTCACTTGTGAAATCACTGGACCTCTCAGTCCACCTCTGAGCAGCCACTGTACCCAAGCCTCAGTGGGTCCTCTTGGTAGTGTGAATAGACTTTGCTATGCTCTGGTCTGGTAAGTTTAAACTCATTGCATTTATTTCTGCCTTTGTCTTGTCCCACAGAGGCATTGACACAAGATAGGTTAGACAGCAGGATCAAATATCTAAGGAGCATATGCAAATGCATTATAAAATTAGCAAAGAGAAAGTAAAGGAAGAGTGGGTTTAAATGTGACTTTGGGTGCTGTGCTCAAATCCCAGGCCCTAGCCACTCAATCGGCTGCAAACTTTCTAACAACAAAACAAAACAACAACCACACCGAAAAGTCTAGCTCACAAGAACCTGCAGGTCCAATAGAGAACTCTGCTGTCGAGATTGAGTAAGTAAATAAAGCCATTCTGCCATTGGTAAACAGAAACTTCCAGATCTTACAAGAGTGCAAAGTGTCTACTATCTCCATTGTTTCAGAATGTTCCTATTTGTGAGATACAAATCCAGGAGCTATCACAAGAACAGGCAGCACAGAGCCAGAACAACATTGAGATTCCATCTTACCCTAGAAAGATTGGCCAGCATCAAGAATATGAACAGAAACAAATGCTGGCAGGGATGTGGGGAAGAAAGGAACCCTACTGCATTGCCGGTGGGAATGTAAACCAGTACACTCACTCTGGACCGCAGTCTGGAAGCTCCTCTAAAAACCAAACATAGATCTTCCCTACAACCAGCCATACCCCTCCTCGGAATCCACCAGAACATCACAAGCCAGGATGTGGTAAAGACTCTTGCATGTCCCTGTTCTCTGTTGCACTGTTCACAATAGCCAAGTTATGGAAATAGCCCAGATGTCCTACAATAGATGAATGGATCAAGAGAATATGGTACCTATACACAGGGAATTTTATTCACCCATCAGAAAGAATAATATTATTTATTTAACATTATTTATTATATCTATTTGCAGGGAAATAGATAGATCTAGAAAAAAATATGTGAAGTCAGGCTCAGAGAAACAGTACGTGTTTTCTCTCAGATAAAGAAGTCAGAGCTAAAATACCAACATATCTGATAACATATATAGTATTTACATATATCACATGACACAAACTAACTGAAGAACTGTATGCTTAAGGAGAAGACGACTATGGTGAGTAACTGAAGCACTGTTTTTCAAAATGGACACCAGGAAGTGGAAATATGACTGGAGGATAGCAAATAGGGGAACACACAAATGGAGGGAAGAAGGAGAAACAAATATAGTTATCATATCCAACATATATAATGTAAAAACTGAACTATGAGAGTAGGGATAGAATACGGAAAGATGATGGAGAATGATGGGAGAAGGGGTTCATGGATCAAGATGTGTTATAGTCCTAATCTGATTTATAGAATTAAAACCTCTTACCCGGGCATGTTGGCTCGTGCCTGTAATCCTAGCTACTCAGGAGGCTGAGATCTGAGGATCATGGTTCAAAGCCAGCACAGGCACTAAAGCCCGGGAGACTCTTATCTCCAATTAACCACCAGAAAACTGGAAATGACACTGTGGCTCCAGGGGTTGGGCAGTAGCCTTGAGCTAAGGAGCTCAGGGACAACACCCAGGCCCAGAGTTCAAGCCCCATGACCCACAAAAAAAAAAAAAAGTAAAGTAAACTTCTTTGTACAAGCACTTAATAAAACACTAGAGACAGAGTGACATGAATAAAGACTTGAGAAAATGACAGAGACACAGAGAGAAACGGAGATAGAGACACAGAGACAGAGACGTGAAGAGAAAAACAGAGAGAGTGAGAGACAGAGCCAGAGAGAGACAGAGACAGAGAGACAGAGAGAGAGAGGAACAGAGTGGGAAACAGACAGAGGGCGACAAAGAAAGGGACAACCAAAGAAACAGCACAGAGGCAGAGAGAGAAGCAAGGAGAATTGAGCCTGAAAATAGGACAGGCAAGGCACTAGCATTCTTATCTGTCCCAGGCAGGACCCTTGGTGTCCCCAACCTCAGCTTCCTCCACCCATGGCCTAGGGAACCCAGTCTGGCGTTGGGGGAGGGAGCAATCTGCACTCTTCTCTCCGGATCCTTCTCCACTCTGCCTGGCAGCTCCCCTGAAGCCTGCTGGCCCCTTGCCTGGTACAAGTCTGTCAGGTAGACTCAAAAGAAATGGGGTCTCCATCTGGCTATAGGGGAGCCAACTGTTCTCAACACATAGAAAGACCACAAGGGCCTGACCTCTGACCCCAGGTAGCTGGACAGAGAGTCTTGGAAACAGGTCCTGTGCTGGCTGAATGTGAAAGCCTAGTAACACAACGAGAGCCCCAGGCTGCCCTCCTGCCACAGGGCGGTGTTTGTTTGTGCCCTGTTGGGTGTATTTGAGCAGCGAGAGGGGAGCCTGCAGCTGTAGGAGGAGATAGGCAGCCCATAAACCAGGGTCACCCGCAGGCCACAGGGTGAAAAGGTGGAGGGCGGAGCCAGGGTTCTGTACCACTGGAATTCTGATCTGGGGAGGAGGGATGTGAGGACTGGTTCTGCTCTAGTTCTACCGTGGGGTCTAGCCAGACCTGGGGTGGGTAGTGGGTGAGTGAATACTAGATGTCAGCCCACTTATCTGGAAAACAGATAGCAGGAGGTCCACTTGTCAAGGCAGAGGCCTTGTCTGCCCTGGGCCTGCCACTCTGCCCTTGGCCTGCAGCCAACACCAGGTCTAGCTGGACGAATCCAGTCCCTGCCATGGTCACACACCTTGCACCCGAGCATGGGTCTTCTCAGAGGAGAGTGGCCCTGTCTGAGTTTGAACACAGGGACCAAGGGAGGGGAAAGCATCTAACCCTGGGAAGACACCTCTGCTCTTTGGAGGAACTGGAGGGCTTCTGGAGAAGACATTGGGCAAGCTGCTAAGTAGGAAGTCAAGGTTAAGGTCAAGGACTCCCCAGAATCAGGCCTCAGGGCCTAGCTGCAGAGTGTGAACAGGTGGGTGAACCTGGGCTGTGCTCTGGGCACAAAGCCAGAGCTGACAGTGTCTCTGTTAGGCTGTGCACTGCACACAGGTGCACGTGGGGGTGGGGAGGGGGTGTGTGGATAGAATGCACCAGGGTGCAGCCTGTTGAACCTGGAGTGGCTCTCTAGCACCTCCAGTGGTGATGCTGGGCATTCACCTGGCCCTTAGCTAGGCATGGTGGAAATGGTGATAAACTGCCTTCCTTTATCTCCTAAGGACCTCGGGGCCTATAGTGGGGTGTATAAAGATGGATCCAATAGAAACAAAAGCCATATAATGAAGGATTGTTGTCCTTAATGTACTGTGTTATCTCTCATCTCTTTTGCTGTCCCTTGGTTATCTCATATTGTTACAGTATCTCACTTTGTTATCTGATATATTTGTATTTGGTTATCTGAAATTGGATAGGGAAGGGGAGAAAACAAGATGAGGGGTGGGGGGGAGGGAAATGGGGACCAAGGCATGTAAAAGGGTATCAGTATATGTGAATTAATGCACCTTCTATCTGGCAAATATCATGTAACCTTTTTATTCATTACAATAAAAAATATATGAAAAAAAAGATGGATCCAAAGAGGGCCAATGAGAAGTCAGAAATTAGTAAAGAGCCCAATCAGGATCGAGGTTGCAGGTGAGTGAGAAAAGCTATGGAGCTTCCGGGACCTTGACCCAGAACGTAGTTATCCAAACTCCCCATTTATGAGACCCAGGCAAGAAAGTGATTCATCCAAGGCTACCCAGCAAGAGAGTGGCAGAGCTGAGACAAAAACCAGGACTTTCTGAATCTGGGTCTAGATTTGCTTTATTCTGTTCCAGAGTTTCTGTTCTGTGAAAGAGCAAGAGAGAGAGAGAGAGAGAGAGAGAGAGAGAGAGAGAGAGAGAGAGAGAGAGAGAGACAGAGACAGAGACAGAGACAGAGACAGAGACAGAGACAGAGACAGAGAGAGCAAGAGAGAGGGGGGGAGTTCTTGCTAGTATTGGCCTGGGCATTGTTCCTTAGCTTTCTTACTCAAAGCTGGCACTCTTATCTTTTGAACCACAGCTCCACCTCTGGCTCTTTACTAAGTGGAGGTAATAATCTCTCGATTTATCTACCGTAGCTGGCTTCAAACCACTATCCTCAGATCTTAGCTTCCTGAGTAGCTGCGAGTACAGGCATGAACCACTAGCACCCAGCTGTGTGGTTCTTCTTTTCGTTTCTTTTGGCCAATCATAGGGCTTGAACTCAGGACCTGAGCACTGTCCTTGAGCTCTTTTGCTCAAGGCTAGCACTCTACCACTTTGAGCCACAGCGCCACTTTCAGTTTTCAGGTGTTTAATTGGAAATAAGAGTCTCGCAGACTTTCCTGTACAGGCTGGCTTTAAACTGTAATCCTCAGATCTCAGTCTCCTGGGTAGCTAGGATTACAGGCGTGAGCCACCAGCAATTGTAATTCTTAATGAATGTGGCTCTTTCTTTCTTTTCTTTTCTTTCTTCCTTTCTTTCTTTCCTGGTCCTGGGTCTTGAAACTCAGGGCTTTGGCACTGTCCCTGAGCCTTTTTGTGCTCAAGGATAGTGCTCTGTCACTAGTGCTCAGTCTAATGCAGCTTTGGGCTTTTTCTGGGCAGTTCATTTGAGACAAGGGTCTTTTCTACCTGGTCTGGCTTCAAACCACAATCCTTAGCTCTCACCCTCCTGAATAGCTAGGATTACAGGTGTGAGCCACCAGCACCTGGATACACTCCTTCTTTTAAAAATATTTTATTGTTATTATAAAGGTGATGTACAGAGGGGTTACATAAGTCAAGTAAAGACTTTTCTTTTTGGTCACTGTCACCCCCTCCCTCACTCTCTCCCAGTTTTTCCCTACGGTTCCCAACTCCCAAGTTGTCTAGTTCATTTTCAACAGTGTCTAGTGAGTGCCGCTGTTGCATTTGTTCATCCCTTGTCCCTCTGTTTCTGCCCCTTAAAACAAGGCAAAAAAAAAGAAACAAAAACAACAGGGGTGAGAGAAGCCCTCTTGTTTCCATTTTCTGGAGTTCATTTCATCCAGTCCTTCTTAATGACCTTCAGGCATAGAATCAAACCCAACCAATGAAAGAAAACATCCCCGCTCTGCCATTTTCCCCTGCTTAAAGGACAACTGACTCCCCAGTGCACAGAAGATTAGCAGCAGCACTGGGGTAAGCCCCCTCCTGCAAGCCCAGTAGTCTTTCCAACCATTTCAGTCTCTTAGAGGGCCCTCGGTACCCTTTTCTTCTGAGTCTCTGCCTGCCAGGGCCAGGCCTGACAGCAGGAGCCAGACCCGAGGCCCGCCTCTGTGGCCGGGGAGGTGGCAGACTGGTGTGATCTCTATCGTGCCTCAGCAGGTTAGCAAGGGCTTAAGGTAAGCTGCTGCTGGAGGCACAGGAGACCCTTCATTAAGCTTACCAGATAATCCTGATCATATCAGGAAACCTCTCCCCAACTCTGGAGCACACCAGCTAGCTGTGGCTATCAACATGCTATTTTTATTCCTTGTGACAGCTGGAGATTACAGCCCCAGGTGGGGCTCAGCATCCACCTTTCTCCCACCCTCCATACACACAGAACACCAGGGATGGATTCACAGATGGGTAGCCCAGAGAGCCAGCAAGTGACAAATCCTGGGTGCACGCGCACACACACACACACACACACGTGTACACGCACATGCACACGCACACACACACACACACACACACACACACACACTGGGCTCCCAACTGCTGTGGTTGGAATCGGTATTATGACAGCAGTATGAAATAGGACCCAAACGGATCTTCTCTTGTCTTTACATCACCCAAGTTACAGCATTTTGTTACGGTTACAGAATACAAGCACACACACAAACACACACACACACACACACACACACACACACACACACGCACGCACACACACGCATGCACTGGGCTCCCAACTGCTGTGGTTGGAATCGGTATTGTGACAGCAGTATGAAATAGGACCCAAATGGATCTTCTATTGCCTTTACATTACCCAAGTTGTAGTATTTTGTTATGGTTACAGAATACAAGCACGCACACACACACACACACACACACACACGCGCGCGTGCACAACCCTTGACCATACAAGACAGGGTTTTTTCTACAGACATTAACAGCTCCCGTTATGTTTGACTGACCTGGTTCCAGATGTAGTGCTGGTGCTAAGAGCTCTGTCTCCCCCTATTGGCCAAAGTGCTGATGCGCCATAGCAATCCCAGCATCCAAGATGGCAGAGAGGAAAACATGGAGGATCCCAAGAAAGGGGTTGCAACCACCGACTGGCTAACCACGCTGCCTCAACTCATGCTGATTCCCTCTTTTAGCGTCTCTTGGTCAGTTTTCCACTCCCATCGTCATGACAGAAGGGACCTTGGACCCCATCATGGGCTCCATTTTGTCCTACAGCCTGAACCCGAATAGGTCACACCATGGCTGCGCTTGGAGATGGAGGCATCCAGGAGACAACAGAGGTAATTCAAGGTCATTGGGAAGGTCCTAGTCCAGTATGGTTGCTGTCCTTACAAATAGTTGGGTGTGTGGCCTCTAATCCGAACTACTCAGGAAGCTGAGCTCTGAGGACTGCAGTTCAAAGCCAGCCAGGGCAGGAAAGTCTGTGAGACTCTCATCTCCAATTCACCACCACCTCAGGAGCAATCCTCAGTCACGGACCTCTAGCTGCAGGCTGGCACAACATGGAGACCACACGCTGCTCAGCCCCTGCCCCCTCCAGTCTGTGCTAATCTATGACTGCACCCTTGCTGACCAAGATCGATGTCGATTCCACCACCACCACCACCCACAGTGCACACCCTCCTTTCTTCCTCTGGCTGCTTCTCTCTTCCTCCTCCCAGGCCCCATCTCTGACTGATTTATTTATTGTATAGATACTTCCTGAGCAGGACAGCAGACTCAAATATTCCTGGAGGTAGAGAAAGGAATCAGAACGTCATCATCCAACAAGCATGTGATACACAGCCAGGAGCTGAGGGCTCACCATTGTAATCCTAGCTACGCAGGAGTCTGAGATCTGAGGATGGATCACGGTTCAAAGCCAGCCCAGTCAGTAAAGTTCATGACACCATTATCTCCAATTAACCACCAGAAAACTGGAAGTGGAGTTGTGGTTCAAAGTGGTAGAGTGCTAGCCTTGAGCAGAAAGCTTATGCTCAGTGCTTAGGCACTGAAATCAAGCCCCACAACCAAGAGAGGAAGGAAAGAATGAAGGAAGGAAGGAAGGAAGGAAGGAAGGAAGGAAGGAAGGAAGGAAGGAAGGAAGGAAGAGAGGGAGGGGAAGGAGGGAGGGGAAGGAGAGAGGAAGGGGAGGGAAGGAAGGAAAGAAGGGAGGGATGGAGGAAAGGAAGGAGGGAGGGAGGGAGGGACGAATTGTGGTGAGTAACTTGAAGTACCAAGCTCTGTCCTAGGAGGACGGTCACCATAGTGATATTCCAATGGGCGTGGTCCCCACAGCCCCGTCAGTTGCAGGAGCTGGCCCTACACATGCCATGCACGTGCCCTGCCCATGCCCTGCACTGCCCGTATGGAGCATGTGTCTAACTGCTCGGGGAGGAAGTACCTAACTCCCACAAGTTGATCCTGTGCCCAGCTTCGAAGGATGAGTAGGAGTTCTTATTCTTTCTCATTCTCTGGAATCTGTGCTCAGTGAATCTATACGGACCCCATGAGCCCAGAAATGAAGAAGTGTGCCTCTAGGTAGAAAGGGGCAGGAGAAGAGCAAGCAGCAGCAGAACGAAGAAAAAGAAGCTTGCCCCAGAGGTGAGACCTCCCCGGGCGGCCATCTGTTCTGATCTGAAAGTTAATTATAGTATTTAGATGTTTTCTTTCCCATTCTGCTTAATAATTACAACAGAACCCAAAGTGTGAGATAACACCGAAGCATTATGAAATAGGATTTAATTATTCTCTCAACTCACAGGAATTAACAGGCTTTGGAGTGAACACATGCTCTACAGAGCCATTTATAAGCAGGTGTCTCCCTCCTAATCCTCCAAGCCTTTCCAGGCAGTAGGCTGAGGAAAGAGGTAGGGTGGCAGGGGGACAGGGCTGCCCCTGAGCAGGACATTGTGTCTGAGAAGACAATCCAGGGGTTCCTCTGGGTACAGTGTCCCCCGGCAGACAGGACCAGAGGTGTCTTCATTCAGCAACCAAAATATACAAAGCACACTGACTCTGTGCCAGGCACTAATCATTCTAGGTCTTGGAGAGGGAGACAGTGGTCAGACAGGCAAGACCTCCTTCTACTATGCTGGTTTTATTCTGGTCAGAGAGGACTGGGCATATAAATAAATGCCATTTTTGTGCAAGAAATTTAAATGAGTGATGCTAAGACTGAGCTCTGTTGCTACCTCAGATCTCACAGCCCCAGGCAGGCTCTCGAGGGATGTAACACTTCAACAGAGATCCAAGGGAAAAGAGCGCTAGGCACACAGAAACCAGACTGGGGGACTGGAAATGCAGAGACCGAGGAGGGAATGAGTAAAGGCCAGGAATCAGGAGGCCAGCGTGGGGTGAGGAACTCAGGTCAGGAATTGATGTTACTCAAAGGGAAATGGTCAGAGGCTTCTAAGGAGAGAGTGGGGCCATAAGCTAATTTGTGTTTACTCTCTGGCTCCTGTGTAAAGAGCAGATCAAGGAACCAAAGAGGAAGCTGGGAGATGACAGAAGCTGAGATGACCTGTTATCAATGGCTGTCCATCCTGTTCCCTAAATCCCTTTGCCTCCTCTTAACAACTCAAAACTCCAACCTCTCCTCCTTTTGTGCAGCTTTCCATAACATGGAAAGGCACTGTTGCATTAAAATGGCATTTGATTTGGGTGCTGGTGGTTCATGCTTACCATGCTTGATACTCTGCAGGTTCAAAGCCAGCTCAGGAAGAAAAGACCATGGGACCCCTATCTCCAATTGACCAGCAAAAAGACCAAAGTGGAACAGTGTGTGGCTCAAGTGATAAAGGCTCTAGCCTTGTGCAAAAAAAAAAAAAAAGCTCAAGGGCAGCCAGGCGCTGTGGCTCATACCTGTAATCCTAGCTACTCAGGAGGCTGAGATCTGAGGATCAAGGTTCAAAGTCAGCCTGGGCACAAAAAAACCTGAGACTCTTATCTCCAATTAACCTCTAGAAAATGGGCAGTGGGGCTTTGCTCAAGGGTAGGGTGATAGCCTTGAGCGGAAGAGCTCAGGGACAGCTCCCAGGCCCTGAGTTCAAGCCCCATGACAAACAACAACAACAAAAAAAAAAGGCATTTGATTTGTATCTGGAAAAACAAACCTGAGAAATAGATGTTGTCCTCCCTGCCTCCAGCTCAGAGAGGTTGAATGTCTGCCCAAGGACACACAGCAAGTTTGTGATAGAACCAGAGAGTGGAAGAATACCAATGACAAAAGGCAGACAGTAAAACAAAGGTCTGTGGGAAACCGGGATGTCTGGAGCTACACTACCAACCTTTACAACTCAACTTTACACCCACAGTCTTCCAAGAAGCCCCAATCACAAATGGCACGTTCACTCTCACATGCCCCCAATGCTGGAGGGCTTCATGGAGCCATGGGAAGGTGCAGAATGAGCACAAGCTTGGGATAGGTGGACAGGTTCCAGACTCAGGGGCTCCCCCCAGGGTCTCCCCCACCCCCTCTGCCTCCTTATCAGGGAGGCATGGATGGCTTGCCTTTGGGATGGCTGCCGGGCTAGTAACATCTTCCAGTCTTCTTTCTCGATTCGTTTGAATGTTTGAAATATCTCAGAACCCCTAAAAGTTTTGGGTGTTACAGGTAACGTGTTCCGCTCAAAGATGCAGGAGTGAGGCTCTTTCTCCCCTGCCAAGGCCCAGATTCCTGCCCTGTTAGTCTCTGCCCAGACAATACTGCCATCTAGTGGCCATTTTCTCCTCTCTCCATGACAGGAAAAGATTCCTGTTGACAAAGAAGGTTCTAGCAAGTCCTGAGCCCAGCTTCCTTGGGAGAGCTTGTGGAAATGCAGATTCTGACTCAGCAGATCCACAATGGATTCCGCAAGTCCTGGAAGTCCTCGGAGCCCACTTGAAAAGGGGAAAATGGCATTCCCAATGCTGGCCTCAATCACGCTACTTGTCAGTCTCAACTGCAGAGAGAACTGAGCCATGCTACACCTACGGAAAAGCTTTCTGCTGTCACAAGAAACCACAGAGATGGACAGTACGCCCACAGGTCCCAGTTAGCGGCAAGCTCACGGCCTGTGTGTGGAGAACAACAAACAGGATTTCCCACTCAAGCGTCATTAGCAGGTTACATGCCCATTGGTAAATGAATTCTCCTCTCTAGATCTGTTCATTTTCCAGTAATAAGACTCCAAGGTCCTCAGAGGCTGTGTGTACATAAGGGTTAGGCATTCAGAAGATTCTGAGAAAGAGTCTGTGAATTGACATGTAAAATGTGTAAGGCATTAGACTAATGGGAGGTATTCTTAAGTCCTTAAACACCTCATTAAAGCCAGGCAGATGAGAGGAAGTTTAAAACAATGAAGGCTCTAAATTATAGGAGGCTTTGAAATCTAGGAAGTTATAGGGTATACCCAGAATTCTTTCCCTGTCTTCTTTTCTCAGGCAGCAGAACAGCGTCCCCATCTGTATCATCTTAACAGTCACAGTCACACATGCACACTAAGGATGCCTAAGGCTTGGCCATCAGAGCTCTGTTTCCCAAGCCCAGTGATTGGCTCAGGAAGAGTCACATAACCAAAGAAAAGCCAATCAAAGAAAGGCTTTTTTTTTTTTTTGTCAGTCATGATGTTTGAACTCTGGACCTGGGCATTGTCCCTGAGCTCTTCAGCTCAAATCCATGTCCCTCTGAGCCACAGCCCCATTTCTGGTTTTCTAGTGTTTAATTGGAGATAAGAGTCTCTTGGTCTTTAGTGCCCAGGAGACTTTGAACTTTGATCCTCAGATCTCAGCCTCCTGAGTAGCTAGGATTATAGACATGAGCCACTGTGCTAAGCAAAGGAAGGCTTTTGTTAAGATTCTCTGATGTGAGGCTGCCTGGGTCATCTTAGCTACTACTTCAAGGGAAACTGCCTGACATGGGACAGATACAGGGAAAAGACAAACCAAAGATGAAATGAGGCCAGGCTGTGAATGAACAAAGAGCAAGAGGCTAATTTTGCTTTTAAAAAAAAATCCTTGGGCTGGGAGTGTAGCCTGGTGTTAGAGTGCTCACCTTGCATGCATGAAGCCCTGGGTTTGATTCCTCGGTACCACATACACAGAAAAAAGCCAGAAGTGGCGCTATGACTCAAGTGGTAGAGCACTAACCTTGAACAAAAAGTATCCAAGGATAGTGCCCAGGCCCTGAGTTCAAGCCCCAGGACTGGAAACAAGAATCCATACTCTTCACTTGACTCTGCAAATACTTGCTGGGTCATGAAAGCAGACAAACGCTTGCCATGTCTGCCTTGTCCCTTTTCTGCTACAGTTACCTCTGAACTGGAATGACAAGCCTAATGGATAGACATGACCAGATCAACTTTCCCTACCCTACTAGCGTCTCTCTGAACTCTGACAAGGCTCCATTTGACCATCCTGAGATGATAACCAACCAGACCATGGCCTGACCAACACTGCCAATTAGGCCAGCCCCCAAATCCTTGACATAGAACTCTATAGACTCTTGTTTAGACCCTTGGAGAAACAGACTTGCAGTCACTAGAGTATTTTTCTCCCCAGTGGCCACATGAAGAATCAATTCCTTTCCTGTCTCTACTGCCCCCTCCCCTACTTACTCTTCATGAAGGACAGCAGGTAGCCTTACCAGAAATCACCTACCTAGAAACCAGTAACCAGCTGGCTGTGAGTCAGCAAAGAACTCTAGGCTGTGAGGTGACATCCTCATCTGCTGAGGTCACTTCCTCATCAATGTACAATAGGTACTGTCAGTAGAAGAAAAGCAAAGTCCTATCTCAACAATACATGGCAGCTGGCAAGGTGCCATTTTCTGGATGGGAAAATGGGGTCCAGTACTGGGTCAAGATCATACAGGTGGTAGAACCCCAGCTATGCAATACTAAGGCCATCTTAATCCATGAGCCCTACACAAACCACCTCCCCTCCCCAAAGAGGAATTAAGTTCTCACTCAGAAACAGTGGTATCAAATACTGATGGATATTCCAGAATATAGCAATACCCAGACTGGCAGCAGCAGTGGCACTGACTGCTGGGGACATATTAGAAATGCAAATTCTAGGCTTCAGCCCAGACCTTCAAGTTCCCATTCTGGAGTAGGGGCCCATGAATCTCTTTCTACTCATCCTTTAGGGGATTCTGATGCACACTGCAATATGAACTCTCTGTCAAAATGAACAAAACAACTTCTTTCTGGTTTCGGAAAGTATTTTCTGGGCATCATTTGCCAGAATTGAGGTGTAAAGATAAACTGGATGAAGCCCTGGACCTCAAACAGCTCCCAGTCCAGTGTGGACATGGATTCACACTCCACAGCATTCAGTTGTCTCTGAGTAAGGGCATTTGTTACCAGTACCTCATGTCCTTCATCTTGGCCAACACATTACAACCTCTAGACCCGTGTCTACTTATCCAACCTGCCTCCATCCTCACCTCCAGAAAACTTCTACTCAAGATTCAATACCCAGTTTCACTATCACCTCCCCGAGGCCTCCTAGCACCATCCTCAGCCCCTACCCTGAGAAGAGCCTGCAGCAGGGCCTTCCTCCTCTCGGAAGAGCCATTGAGGTACATTCACATTGACTGATGAATGTGATTCCTTCCAGCCCCTGGCCCAGAGGAAGAGCTAAGGAGTGTGTTCGATCAATGTGTTAGAAAGGGAAATTATAGAGGACAACAGAAGCTCTAAACCCCAGCCTCAGAGACTGGGGATGAGGGATTGAGGATGGGGGAAAACCATCTACTCAAGTGCGCCCCCTGGGTGCGCCCGCCAGCAGCACCAGATTTGCCCTTGGAACTCAGCAATGCCATCTCAGGAGCCACTGGGAAAGACCAAGTTAGCAACTGTACAAACACAACTTGCCCAGTTGACCTCTGGAACCCCCAGAGATCTCCTATTTCCCCACTCCCAGGATGTAGCTGCTGGACAGCATCAGACAAAAACATGACACAGAGCTTCCCCCCTCCACTTCCTTCCTCCTGGCACTGCAAAGACTTCCAAGAAAGATACACAGAGCTTAGTTCTGGTCGAAAAGTCTCCACTCATCTAAGAACACAATCAATAATGGTGAGGGGAAATCAATGGGGCCCAGGGATCCATCTCTCAGCTTATTTATGGAACACAGATTCTACAGTGGCAGGAGGCTTTAGCACCATGGACAGAGGCTGCGCCTGCTTCCCAGACGTCCTGGTTCCTTCCCAAGAATGATGGGGTATCCTTTGTCTCTGCTCGATAGCACCCCGGAGTTACAGAGCCATTTAGAAATGGACTGGCTCATTCTTCTCTCTTCCCTTTGCTCTTAGTGACAGGTACCCCTGGCTAAGACGTTATTAAAGGCACAGATAGGTTACTGTGCTCATTCCATCTGGCCTGTGTCTGGCTCTTTCCCCCTTCCTCTGTCTCCAGCAGGTCCTGATGCAGTAACTCTACATCAGCAAACATTCTAGGAGGGTGGGTGGAAAAAAGCTGAGAAGTTGGAAGTGTGGTGATTTGATTCTAAATATTTTCACCCCCTTAGAAGGAGAATATAGCATTTTTTTTTCTTGAAAAACTTTTCCCTGCTTCCAACTGTAGTCCTTTCTAGTAACGTGTGGAAACAATGGCAATGCAGGGTTTGTTTTTCCTGCAAGTAGCAAAATCATCCCTCAGAATTAAACATTGAAGGTGGGGGAAGTGATTAAGATAACAAGGTCGTCTGAGTAGGTCCTTCACAATGGAGTGGCTGGTAGCTTTATAAGAAGAAGAGACCCGGTATGACACACACTTGCTTTTTCCACCATGTGATGCCCTCCACCATATTTACGTGCAGCACAAGGCCCTCGTCAGAAGCTGAACAGATGCTGGCACCAGGTACTTAGACTTCCATGAAGTAAGTAAACCTCTTCCTCTTTGTAAATTACCTTGTCTCCACTCACCCTGAATCCGGGATGAGGTCCAAGGATGGCGACAACTCCTTCCCATAGCCATACACAGCGGCATCACTGCTCAGGGCGCTGAAGCCCCAGGCCTACTTGAGCATCTCCCAACATGGCCGCCAGCTTCCTGCAGGCAAGTGACCTAAGACAGAGCCAGGAGAAAGCTTAGCAACACTTTCCTTGACCTGGTCCTAGAAATCATACATTACCACTTCTATTCATTACAGGCCAGAAACTGAACACAGCCCTCAGAGCCAACAGGGAAATTGGCTCCACTCTTTTGGGGAAGGCATACCAGAGAATTTACAAAATATAGAGAAATATATGTGTTTATACATATATAATTATACATAAAGACATGAAATATATGCTGTATATACCTATGTGTGTATGCATATATACATATATAATTATATATATTAAAATACCACCAATATCTATTTATTAGATATAATATATACGTACATGCATGTATATATACATTCCCAATCTGTTCTCTTGACACAAATTATTTAAATTACTTTCATTCTTTCCCTCACACAAAATAATTTATCTCATCCTAGCTGCTCTGGAAGCTGAGATCAATGACAGTGGTTTGAAACCAACCCAGGCAGGAAAGTCCATGAGACTCTTATCTCCAAATAATCACCACAAAAGTCGGAGGTGGAGCAGTGGCTCAAATAGTAGAGCACTCGCCTTGAACCAAACAGAACAAAAAGCACCAGGCCCTGAATTCAAGCCCCAGGACTAGCACAAAATAAATAAAATCTTCACCACTTCTCAGTGGCCTACAGAAGTTCCATTTCTGTTGAGTTTTGACTAGAAATCCAGGAAGTTGGTGACAATCCTCAGATGAAGTTCCTCAAACACAATCTTCATCTGAAGAAGTGGAACCTAAAGTCGAAACACCCAGCCCATGTCAGACAGTGCCACCATCTCTGTTCTAAAGGAGGGACTTGAAAGAGGACTCTGGGCCACAGCAATGATAAAATCCAGTCCAGCACAGATGGTCTCTCCCTTGATCAGAACTTGACTCTGCCCTGTAGGCTCCTGATTTTACCCTCTGAGTCATCTCTACAGTGCTCCTTTTGTTTTTACCCATTTTACAGAAAGAAACACTAAAGTTTTGAGGATTGGAACCAGGGAAGCTAGTGATACTAAGGGCATAAAATGCAGAAAGGGATTTCCTGGCCACAAGGACATTGGAAAATAGAAAAGTGACACTGATCAGCCACATCTTGTAAGAGATGGTAGCACGTGCCCCTCCAGCCAGGCCTCCAGAGCCCAATTCATGAAATTCACTAAATTAAATTCATTACAGAAGCAAGAATGTCAGGAAAAGCTGGAATGCTTACAACATGTCAGGTTCCACAGTAAGTCCTACATCCAAGCTGCTCCAGAGACTCTCCTGGCAATGACATTGAACCCAGACCAGCCAGACTTCCTATCTCACCCAGTCAAAAGGGAATGGCCTGCTTGTTAGTTCTAGGCCCACTGGTGGCATCTTGAGTACCACACAGCAATTTCATGAACCGGTACCAGCCCATCCCAGAAATAAGCTGTTCGGTGAGGCCTTTTCATGTTTTACGTTTGTCTGTAATGGAAAAACAAACATCCCCTGTATCTTTGTACCCAAAACACCAGCTATATGGAGGAAGGTGAGGCTACACTTAGTTTGGACGGCCAAGATCACCTCAGATCCGCTCTGTACAGCAGAAATGAGATGATGAATCAGAGGTACCAGCGTTCTCTGCCCCCAGGGGCTAGTGCTTGGCATAGCTGTTGATGCTCATAAATTCAAACCATGTTTGCTTCCAGTCTCCCTACAGAAGGACACCAGAAAGCAGCTTTCTGACTTACCCAGTGGGGTTTGCTCTGGTCCTCAGCTCACCTCTACAAGAGATGGGCACCTTCCCAGGAAGACACTCAAATGGAAGCCACTCACCCCTATCATGGCCAAGCAGAAGGTCCATGGGTCTCCAAATCTGAAATTCTTGTTCTCACTAAACAACTACATGCCTGTCTCTCTGTGACAGATTGAAAAAAGTCTCCCATTCTCATCTTATCTTTCTGGTGACCTTTACCAAGTGATTTCCTCTACTCACCCTGATGCTGAGCCCTCCCCGTGCTTCTGTCAAGAGAAGATCAGTAAAGAATGAGAAAATACCTGCCTCATTGCTGTTCCTCTTGTGTCTCCCCAATCTAAGAGGGACAGCCACTCATGACTCTGTCATCTCAGATCTGTCTACTTAATCTGTCTACTTAGCAAAACAATTTCCTGACAGGTAGTCACAATATTCTTTTTTTCTCAAAAGTATGCTAGCAGAGTCTCTAACACCATCCATCCCCAGTCCCATGATTGATTTCACCCACGTACATTTCTCAGTGGTCCCCTCTCCTATCTTTTGTGTGTGTGTGTGTGTGTGTGTGTGTGTGTGTGTGTGTGTGTGTGTGTGTGTACTGAGGCTTGAACTCATGGCCTGTACCTTGTCTCTGAGCTTTTTCACTCAAGGCTGGTGTTCTACCACTTGAGCCACAGCTCTACTTCCCACTTTTTTGGTAGTTTATTGGCTGGCTTTGCATTGTGATCCTCACATCCTCTGAATAGCTAGGATTACAGGCTTGCGCCATTAGCATTGAGCATCTTAGTTTGTCTTTTTAATCACTAGATTCCTAGTACCTGGCAGCAAGTGTTCAATTCAACAGGTATTTGTTGAATGAATGACTGAATGAATGTACAATCAGCATTAGAGAAGCTAGAGGCAGCAAAGAATGGAGTGAGAAAAGAAAATCAAGGGCTAGGAGTTTGGCCTAGTGGTAGAGTGCTTGCCTAGCATGCACGAAGACCCGGGTTCCATTCCTTGGTACCACATACTTAGAAAAAGCCAGAAGTGGTGCTGAGGCTCAAGTGGTAGAGCTCTAGCCTTGAGAAAAAATCCAAGGACAGTGCTCAGGCCCTGAGCTTAAGCCCAGGACTGGCAAAAAAAAAAAAAATCAAAACACATTAAGTACTTTTTGTTTGTTATTTTTTGCCAGTCCTGGGGTTTGAACTCAGGGCCTGTGCACTGTCCTTGAACAAATTTTGCTCAAGGCCAGCTCTCTACTACTTGAGCCACAACACCACTTCAGGCCTTTTCTGTGTATGTGGTATGGAGGAATCAAACCCAGGGCTTTGTGCATGCTGTGCGAGCACTCTTCCACAGGCCATGATCCCAGTCCCAGTACTTTTGGGTTTTTTGTTTGTTTGTTTTTGGTTTTTTTTTTGTTTTGTTTTGTTTTTGCCAGTCCTGGGCTTGAGCTCAGGGCCTGAGCACTGTCCTTGGACTTTCTCAAGGCTAGAGCTCTACCACTTGAGCCTCAGCACCACTTCCAGCTTTTTTCTATGTATGTGGTACCGAGGAATCAAACCCGGGTCTTCATGCATGCTAGGCAAGCACTTTAACCACTAGGCCAAACTCCCGGCCCTACTTTTGTTTTTTTTTAATCTAGGTCTGCTTCTCCATGAGAAAAGCAGAACGAAAGACAAGAGGAGGGGAGGGGGAACTGCAAAGAGACGCCAGCGGTGGTCAGAAGTGCTAACTGCACAGCAGCAGGATGCTCCAAAGGAATTGCTCTGTGAGACTGTAGGAGGGGCCTGGTCCCTTGAGGTGACCGTGGGCCAGGTAGAGCAGTCCGTGACACACATGACTCTGTGGCTTGGACAGGTGAAGCACACGTGCTGCCACTCTGCCTGCTTCCCTGGAGAGCGGCACAGTTGGGTCATGGCACGAGGTGCTTTGGGGCAGCTGAGCCGTGGAGACTCCCTGTTAATTCTCCTTTGTCATCATCCTTCCTGCAAGGGGAAACAGTGACTGATCCCCGATGCACCTCAAGGATGAGGAGGAAGTGATACTGCTGGCTCTGCCTGCCCCATATCAAGTAGCCCAAGTCTCTGGCTGTCCCTCCCCTTGCAGTCCTGGGCCATACTTCTGTCCCAGGCTCCTGTTGAACTGGTGTGGCCTAAGGGGGACACAAAAGTCAATCAGGAAGGCAAAGTCTCCTCTGCCACATGCCACGAGCAGCCAGGTAGCATCAGAGGCCAGAGCCAGGACTGGAAGCTGCAGAAGGCCAGGTGTCATCAGGGGAGCTACTGTCCATCCTCTGGCCTCCACCTTATATACTGACCACACTGAGGACAGTCAGGCCACTTGGCACAAGGATACTCAAGCGTCACTGACACAGGGTCTCCCTGGGCTCCTGTCACCCAAATCCCTCGTGCAGATTGTCCATGGCACCCCCAAACCTGCCCCCATTTTGACTCAGCTCTCAGAAAAGCCACCTCAGATTCCCAGAGAAATAAAAAGATGGTCAGCCACAAAGGGTGAACTGATTCAGCAGTGATGCTCACTTGACACTAGGCTGAAGATGATCTGTGCAATTTGGGGTGAGAGGCTTCAAGAGAGAAAAAAATGATAAAAGGAGAGAAAAGGTGACATTATTCAAAAAGAAATGTAGGTTGGGCTTAGTCGTAGAGTGCTTGCCTAGCATGCATGAAGCCCTAGGTTCGATTCTTCATTACCACATAAACAGAAAAAGCCAGAAGTGGTGCTGTAGCTCAAGTGGTAGAGCACTAGGTTTGAGCACAGAGAGGCTCAGGGATAGAGCCCAAGCCCTGAGTTCAAGCCCCAGGATTGGCAAGAAAGGAAGAAAGAAAGAAAGAAAGAAAGAAAGAAAGAAAGAAAGAAAGAAAGAAAGAAAGAAAGAAAGAAAGAAAGAAAGAAAGAGGGGGGAGGGAGGGAGGGAGGAAGGAAGGATGTACTCATTACCTGACCTATGTAATTGTAATTTCTTTTTTTTTTACCTCTGCCCCTTTTTTTATTTTTTTTATTTTTTTATTGTAATTAATAAAAGGGTTACATGATATTTGCCAGATAGAAGGTGCATTAATTCACATACATTGATACCCTTTCACATGTCTTGGTACCCGTTTCCCTCCCCCCCCACACCCCCCACCCGTCTTGGTTTTCCCCCATTCCCTATCAAATTTCAAATTGTAATTGTAATTTCTATGTATATCACCTTTACAGTAAAAATAAATACAATTAAAAAAACATTTTTTAAAAAGATGCTCAACCAAAGATCAATGGAACCGAATAGAAGACCTGGAAATGAAACCATATACTTGCAGATATCTAACAATTGATAAGGGAGCCAAAGATACAATGGAAAAAGATAGCTTCTTCAATAACTGGTATTGGGAAAACTGGGCATTCATATGCAAAAAACCTGTTTGTCGCCAGGTGTTAATATTAATTCAAAGTGGATTAAAGATTGCAACCTCAGACCTGAAACTCTGAAATTACTGCAAGACGGAATAGGAGAAATATTAGAACTTAAAGGTAGAGGCAGAAACTTTACAAAAAGAGTACCAAGGGCATAGCAGATAGGAGAGAGACTTGACAAGTGAGATTACATCAAAATTAAACATTTCTGCACACAACGTTACTAGTTATTAAACTAGAAAGATAGCACTCAGACTGAGAGAAAATCTTTACCAGCAATACATTTGACAAAGGCCTAATATCCAAAATATACAAGGAGCTCAAGGAATGAATCCCTCTCAAAGCTAATAAACCAATCATTAAATGGGCAAAGGAACTACGGAGAGACTTCTCAGAAGGAAAGGTAAGAATAGCAAAAAAAAAAAAAAAACATAAAGACATAAAGAAAGGAAGGGAGGAGGGAGGTGTGAGGGAGGGGAGGAGGGAGGGAAGGAGAAAGACAGAAAGATAGAGGAAATGCTCATCATCCCTGGCCATAAAGGAAATGCAAATCAAAACACCTCTGAGATTCCATCTTGCCCCAGTCCAATTGGCCAGCATCCACCTAGTATAAACACTCTGGACATCAGTCTGCAGGTTCCTCTAAAAACTAAACACAACTCAGTCATAGCACTCCTGAGTATCTAACCAGACCATCACAAGGCAGGATACCGTAAAGACACTTGCCAGCCATGTTCACTGCTGCACTATTCACAATACCCAAGTTGTGAAAATGGCCCAGATTCCCTACAGTACATGAGTGGATCCGAAAAATGTGGTATCTAGGACTGGAAGTGTGGCCTAGTAGTAGCATGCTCACCTAGCATGCATGAAGCCTGGTTTCAATTCCCTGGAGCCACATACACAGAAAAAGCAGCAAGTGGCACTGTGCCTCAAGTGGCAGAGCGCTAACCCTGAGCAAAAAGTGTCCAAGGACAGTGCCCAGGCCCTGAGTTCAAGCCCCAGAACTGGCAAAAATAAAAATGTGGTATCTATACGCAATGGAATTTTATGCAGCCATAGAAAGAATAATGTTATATCTTGGCAGAGAAATGGATGGACCTAGAATAAATCATATGAGGTAAACCAAGCTCAGAGAGAAAAACAGCCCATGTTTCTTCTCATATGCAGAAACTACATCTAAAATATATGACATGATAAAGTATGCAAGACTAGGCATTCACACACAGTGAGACTTCAGGAGGATATTCTTAAGGGAGGAACAAAAGACTTAAAGCCTATGTGCCTCTGATCAAACAAAACAATATTTATCAAAATGAACTTCTAAGCCCGGCACCCTGGCTCACGCCTGTAATCCTAGCTACTCAGGAGGCTGAGATGTGAGGATTGCAGTTAAAAGCCAGCCTGGGCACTAAAGACCATGAGATCCTTATCTCCGATTAACCACTAGAAAACTGGAAGTGGCACTCAAGGATTAGGGCAGTAGCCTTGAGCTGAAGAGCTCAGGGACAACGCCTAGGCCCAGAGTTCAAGCGCCAGGACCAACCAAAAAAAAAAAATGAACTTTCATAAAATGGAAGAAAGAGGTGTTTTTAATTTATTGCTGTTTTTGTTTTCTTTTCATCTTGTTTGTTCATGTATCTGATTTGAGAGGGTAAGGAAGGGCTCAGAAATGGAGGAACAAAGGATGAACAGATGCAGCTCTGATAATCACCAGACATTATGTTAAAGATGAACTGAACTATCCAACTTGTGGGTGGGGGTGGGAGGGAAAAACTGGGAGCAGCAAGAGAAAAGGTAACATTGTCAAAAAGGAAATACACTCTCTACCTGTCTTGCATGGCTGTAACCTCTGCACAGCAGCTTTATAATAACAATGCAAACGATTTTAAAGGTGGTCAGTAGACAAGAGGTTGACCTACGCTAGGAATGGGGCCCAGGAGGCCCACCCAGGCTGAACTGACAACCAGTCAATCAGGAGGAAGAGAGCCTGGAGTCTGGGAAGAGTTTACTGTGGCTGAGGGCTGTGAATGGATAGCAACATTTTCAGGCGACTGTGGTGCACTTAGAAGATCTGGTGCAGACCAAGGCCAGCTCAGCCTTGCCAGAGAAGAAAGACCTTTACAACACAGCAGCCGTGAGCTTGTCCCCGCTGCCCTGGACACCAGGTGCAGTGTGGTGAGGCCCCTCCAGGAGCCGCTTGCTGAGGGGCCTCCATAGCTCCCCACACTCCTGTCCTGCCAGTGTGGCTCACAGAATCAGAAAGTAACAGAATCCAGATGCATCAAGCTCCAGAGCCAATGAAGCAACACAGGACACCTACTTCTGTACCAGACAGCCCAGAATAGGAACCCAAAGAGGAACCCTAAAGTCTCTAGGACCCCTAAGGTTGTAGAGGAGGAGACTGAGACCCAGAGAGAAGGGATCAGGGGCTGTGACCACAACCTGCTGTCCTGGTAGGATCATGCATCCTAGGTCACTGCTGGATACCAACTCCTCTGCCTGCCACCTCCCCTGGGGAAGGGTATAACTAGTTCAGTCCTCACTGCTGGAGCAATGTCTCATCACCAACAATCTGGGCCTGTATCTTCTCATATTGGTCAGATCCAATCCCTTTCTAAGAGCTGCCATGTTTAGAACATCCAACAGACCAGAATTCCCAAAGGAAATGGAGAGGATAGAAGTCATCTCCCCTTTTTCGGCCCCTCCAGGAAAAAGTTAAGCTTGTCCAAGGCCTAAGGTGACAGCAAAGTTACATGGAATGATTAGTGAGGAATGACAGAGAAAGCGGAAATAGAGGGACATGAACCACCTCAAGTCAGCCACAGGGCATCTAATTCAACTCTTGCTAAAAATAAAATGAAAGGTTCAGGACAGGGCATATGGCCAGGCTCCATTTATGAAGAGGATGTGAGTACTGGCCTGGGTTATTAAAGTGGCTCCAAGGTAATTACATGGTTCCTTAAAGTGAGAGAGCCTTTTCGGGTTGGGGTCAGAAAGGGAGATGTGACTTCATCAGCATAGTCTGAGAAACGCAAGAAACTGATGGACTTGAAGAAAGAGCAGGGAGCAAAGAAGTGGCAGATGGCAAGAACTGGCAAAAGACAGGAAACGGGAGTTGGAGACATGACTCAGTTGGTGGAGCATTAGTCAATGAGTAAAAGTGGCTCTGGGTACCCAGTTCAAGTCCTGGTCATTGACTAGCATGAGAGAAAAAAAGAAGGAAGGAAGGAAGGAAGGAAGGAAGGAAGGAAGGAAGGAGGGGAGGAAGGAAGGAAGGAAGGAAGGAAGGAAGGAAGGAAGGAAGGAAGGAAGGAAGGCGAATGGAAGGGAAGGGAAGGAAAGAACCAACATTTGCCCAGTTCTGGTAGCTCACACCTGTTGGGGTCTTTCGTCCCCAGTCCCTCTCGATCAGTAGGAGGGATAGGGAAAACATGCCCCAACCAGGACCAGCCAAGAGAGGAGACGGCCCACTGACCACCCGCACCCAGCCCTCCTTTCCCGGAGCACAAACAGATGCATCAGGCAGCTTCATCAAGGCAGGAATCTCTAACCCTCAACAAACCCCATTCAGGAAGTCCCTCCAGCTAATATACCTCAGTCTAGGTCTCAGCAGAGAGTGAGAAAGCAATAACACATTTGTAACCAATGGTAATCAAGTCTTGTGCCCTACCCTGTCTCTTGCCCCTTGCCTCTTACTGTTGCCTTGCCTCTCAGCAGAAAGTAATTCACAATACCGATGATATAGCTCAAAGTTAGACATGGCCTTACTCAGCTCCCAGCACACACCTGTAATCCTAGCTACAGTGAATGCTGAGATGAGGATCAAGGTTCAAAGCTATTCTGGGCAAGGAAGTCCATGGGACTTTTATCTCCCATTAACTACCAGAAAACAAGAAGTGATGCTGTAGCTCAAAGTGGTAGAGTGCTAGCCTTGAGCAAAAGAGATCAGGGACAGTACCCAGGCCAAGTTCAAGCCTCATGACCAACAAAACAACAACAACAACAATAAAAGGGCAAACAGATGCAAACAGATGGTTCCCTAGAGCCGCCAACAAGGAATGCTGCCCTGCTAATGTGAGGTTTAGCTCTCAGGCTTATTTCGGACTTCCCACAGAAATGCAGTGTTATTAACTACTTTTGTTACAGCAGCAACAAGAAACAGATACATTGTATGCATCCTGCAAAGCATGGAAATGCAGCTCCTGAAACCCATGTCCTCCAGAGAACCACAAGAGCTCAGCAGTGCCCAGTCATTATATAATATCTATTGCTCCTCTAACAGACATCAGCTCTGCTCTGGGGAGGCTGCTGTGTTTACTCTCGCAGTGCTTCCAGGCCAGTGGAAGGGAAACAGACCAGGGAATGAAAAGTGAGCAGGGACAGCATCTGGGGAGGAAAGGGAGGAACAGGGAGTTGTGTGCTGGGTTTCTGGTCATGGAAAGGGAACTACTGGAATGAGAGAGTGATCACTGACCTAAGAGAAAGAAACAATATGTGCAAAACCAGAGACATTGTCTTTGTCCACTGGGGGGGTGGGTATTTCTGGGACCACCAGAATACCAAAGTCTATGGACCTCATATCAAAACAGTGGCATCTTTGCACACTTTGTGATTCCTCATGTGCTTCAAATCCTCTCCAGATGACTAGAATCGCTAACACGGCATAAGTGCTATGTAGCTCATTGTTTCACTGCATCTTTTAGGGAAAAGGGGCAAGGAAAACAAATACTAATCGGTACACATTTAGCACTTCCTTCCCATTGGAACTGCTGGGGTGTCCAGCGTCCGCTGGCATGGTAAAGGGCGAGAACCAGCCTGCCAGAGGACGGCAAGGCAACAGATCCCCACAGCATCCTGGGCTCGTGGTGCTGAGCTAAGTGCCAAGGGAAGGAGGTCCAGTCCACCTCTAGTATGTCTACAAAGTCATGGTCCCAAGCAGGGATTCTCCTTCCTGCCCTTAGGGAGTCCCGCCCGCTGCTAACCCTTTGCTCAGATAGCCGGAAGAGGAGATGAAACGGCAGGAAAGGAAGCCCACTGGTCCAAAGATGAAGCAAAGGCAGTGCCAGCCGCCCACAAGGGCCTGGGGCTCTGCACCTGGTCAGAGCTCCCCTCTGCGGAGCTAGCTGGGAGCTGTGACCCCGTGGGCAGGGTGAGCTGGCTTCTCCAGAGCAGCCTGTGGACTCCATAGGACAGGCCCTCCTTCATGGGTATGGGAGAGGTGACTTCATACGCCAAAGGATGTTTAGCAGCCTGCTGGCCCCTGATTGGTCACAAACAGAGATCCTTCCAGAAATTGCCAGCGTCCTCCAAGCCACAACAATCTCCCTGACTGAGAAGCCCTTCCTGGAGATCTTGATCTCCTCAGATGCCACTCCTGCGCCTGCCAAGTCTAAGTGCCTGTGCACCCCTGGCTGAGAGACTACCACAGGCGCGATCCAATCACCTGCCTGGCCATAGGTCAAGCACATCAGCCGCTAGCACCACAACTCAGACGCAGAGAGGCCTGTGCACCTGAGGAAGGGAAGCCAAGGGTCGGATGAGCGAAGTGACAGGTTCACAGTCACACAGCTGGGATCCAAAGTTAGATCGGTGTGACCCCGAAACCTGTGGTCCTACTCAATCCAGAGTCTGACTTCACCATCCATCATAGGAAACGTGTTGGGAGCTGAGTGCGGGGTCAGGCTGGCCCATGAATCTGCACCACTGAGTAAGATAACCACACAAAGAAATGAGCTGTCATGTATGACGCCATGCCTATGAACTTTGAGCTATATTGTCAGTATTGTGAATCACTCTCTGCTGAGACTTGATTATCGATGTAACACCTGACAAGTTCTTGTTTTATAGAGACTATATAAGACCCGAACGGGAAATAAACGGAGCTGCAGTCTTAAGCTTACAGCCTTAGGCTGTAATCTTGGGCTGTAGCCCTCCTGACCCCATCTATTACTTGTCTTTTCTTTTTCTTTTCTAGTCCTCACCCCCTAAACCAGGAATCCCAACTTGCTGCCGGCTGGCTCCGGGAGAGAAGGAGGGAGCAGGCACCCAGGCACCAGAGGCGCTGAGAAGTGGGGCCCTCCTACAGTCCCTGGAAAGGTCAAGCAGATGGGATGATCCTGGCAAAAGGCTGTCATCTATAAATGCAGTGAGACTAGTGTTAGTTCCAAATAGTCAAATGTCCTTATCTTGAGGCCCCAGACCAGTGCTTTGATTTATGAACACTTCCACCTTACCCTTTCTCCTTGACCAATTATGACCCATTTGGCTGGCAATAGACCAGCTCTTGGAACAGAAGAGGGCTTGGAATTGACGCCCCACTTTCCTCCCTCCCTTTTCCCCAGCTGCGACCCATTTCGTACCTTATCTGTGTCCTACCATTAGTTATTTTCATACCAGCTCCCACCAAACAATTCTAACATTCCTTCAGGCCTTCTGTAAATATCTCACACTCTAAGCAAGTAGTGAGTCTCTAGCTTTGGCTGGAGGCCCCCCTCCATAGATTCCCCCCCAACATCCCCAGTCAACCTATGCAGGTGTGGAACCATCTCTTTGCCTATTTTCTGAACCCTTTTGAATCTATCAACTACATCCCAAGGTCAGGGCAGGATGGGTAAGTAAGGCCCCCATGACCAAGAGGAAGAGCAGGCCCCTCACCATCGCTAGCCTCTGGGTCCTCCCCTACACCATAAGGACTCCTAGGAAATGGAGCCAAGGACAGCGGACATGTGCATAATGACTCACCTACAGATAAAGGCCAAGATCCAAACTCATAAAGAAGACACTGGAACAGGACAAAGATGTGGATTTCAGGATTTTGACCTTGTGCTACCTACATCCACCCAATCCCAGGGAAAGATCTGGGGCCAGAAGCCTAGCGCTGTCCCAAACTTTCCAATGAAGGAGCAGTGGGTGTGGAGAAAGCACAGGGAAAGTCATGTCCACTGAAATTTGTGGCTGCCCAGCCAGGTTCTAAAGCTTCTGAGACTTTAGAAATGCAGGCAAATGGGGCTGGGATTTTGGCCTACTGGTAGAGTGCTTACCTAGCATGCACAAAGACCTGGGTTTGAGTCCTTGGTACTACATACATAGAAAAAAGCTAGAAGTGGTGCTGTGACTCAAGTGGTAGATCTCTAGCCTTGAGAGAAGTCCAAGGACAGAGCTCAGGTTCCCAAATCAAGGCCCAGGACTGGCAAAAGAAAAGAAAAGAAATGCAGGAAAAACCACTGGCACTCAGACATGCAAAAAAAAAGACCCCCTGAATACTATGGGGAAAGGGGACTCCTTTTTCCTTCCTTTTGGGCACATGAGATTAGGAATAAAATACTGTTTCAAGTCCATAGAAGAAAATGTTTCTAAATCCATTAAGTTGCTAATGTGTGCATTCTCAGAGCAAAAAGAAAGGTGTGGGATTGATGGATGTACTTGTCATATTTCCGGTCGGTAGCCTCGTGATTAATGGGCTTTGTGGTTTATAATGCAACGCTCACTTCACTCTTCTCTCTTGAGCTCTGAGAGATTTATGGATGCCACCATTGCTGTTGCATTTCAATGGGGGTGACAGTGATCATCCTTTATCACCCTAGATTATCAATTAGTCTCCTGGGAGAAAAAGATGGCCCAGGCTCGGTGTGGGAACCGGCTGGAAAGTGAGGATATAACTCAAAAACATTTGTGTCCATCTATGTCAGGTTCATAGTCTTCTTCCCTCAGGGGGTGGGGGGCGGACACCTCCTCATTCTCTCCAGATTGAGAGGGACTGCCAATATTTGGAAACAAGACAAAGCTGGGTCCCTCAGCAGGCTTGCTCTATCCACTCCATTCCCTACCCGTTCTGATCCAACTTGCCTAGTCTAAAGAGAACCCCTTTTTCCACTACCTACTTTCCTAACCTTCCTACTTTCCTAATCTCACTGTGTGAGAAATTTATATGGCCTTGGCCATATGAATTAACCTCTCTGAGTCAGTTTCCTCATCTATAAGATGGAAACGAATGACTTCACAGAGTGGTGGGAAGCATTACATTGTTCTGCACAGTACCTGAGTCAGACTCCATAAATACCCCTGGTCATTCAACCCAGCTGTGTACCCTCAGGCCAGAATGTCCCTCTCCCCTGCTTCACCTGGACAGGTTGCATCATTCCTTCAATCCAGTGCAATGCCCCCTCTTCCCTTAGACCTGATTCTCCCACCTGGTACCGCTCCTGTGTCTCTTGGCTCTGTAAGCCTCATTTCTCCCTTAATACTGGGAGATCCTCACAGGGGCTAGCACAAGGTAGGCTCAAGATGAGGGCCAGATGGGACAAGGGTAGTGGAGCAGGAGCCTGGGGCATTGGTAGGAGGCTGAGTAACTTCTGTTACTTCTGAGCTGTTGAGAAGCAGACACAATGCAGCCAACTAAGAAAGCAAAACATTGTCTAGCCAGCCCACATTCAGTCACCAGCAGCTCCCCTTTCCTCTCATCCATCTCCAGTGCCATCCTCTATCCTGGCTCTGCTGGGCCGTTCATCAGCATGGAGGAGCTACTAGCACAACAGGTGCTAGATACACATCTCAAATCAAAGAGCGGGGGCCCGGCCTTCTGCTTGGCAAGAATCCAATGATAAAAACAAGAAAACACTCAGAGGTATAATTATAAACCAAACAAGAGCTATGAAAACCAAAGAGGGAGAGAGTAGAAAATGGAGGAGCATGGAAGGCCCCAGGCTATCAGTTAATTCATGTGGCACCTGAGTGTGAATCAGAAAATAGGCCTAGCCCTAAAGGGAGGTACCATATCCAGGTTCAGTCCTCACTTCTACTCCTCCTGCATGGAAGTGGTGCCTTTGCACAGTCCACAGCCACGCAATTGAACACACTGTCAAAGCGCCTTGTTTCTGAGCTCACCTCATTTGTTTTTGGTTTTATTTTGGACTTGATGACTCACCTGGAATCCTTCATTTTGACCTCAATTCACAGTCATCATTTATTCCCTCCTCCTCTTGGCTGTCCTAGATTACACCCCACCTTACAGATCCAGCACCTGACTCACAAACAAGATCTTGATTTGAATACCTGGCACACAAGAGATGATGTGGACACTGAAGTGGAAAACCAGACAGAATTAGAATCAGTACAGAGAGGAAGCAAAGAACACTGCCCTGGAGGCCCCTACAGGCAGCCTCCGGCACAGAAGAGGTGCAAGGCTACTGTTAAAAAGGGGGAGAGGGAGAGGGAAGTGGGGAGGGAAGGAAGGAGGAAAAGAGGGAGGGAAAACTAGAACCTCAGGACAAAAACCCAGGTGATCCACCTGAGCAATGGATCCACAAGCAAGTATGCAAGAAAGACAGTGGCAAAACTTCCCAGTGTCACCTGGCTAACAAAACATTGAGAGAAAGCCGGAAGTTTGGCCTAGTGGTAGAGTGCTTACCTAGCATGAATGAAAACCTGGGATCGATTCATACATAGAAAAAGCCTGAAGTGTTGCTGTGGCTCAAGTGGTAGAGCTCTAGACTTAAGAAAGCTCAAGGATAGTGCTCAGGCCCTGAGCTCAAGCCTAGGACTTGCAAAAAAAAGAAAGAAAGAAAGAAAAAGAAAGAAAGAGAAAGAGAGAGAGAGAGAGAGAGAAGGAAAGAAGGAAGGAAGGAAGGAAGGAAGGAAGGAAAGAGAAAAATCATTGAGAGAGGGTAGCTTTAAGAAGCATGTGCATCTCAAATTGGCGATTGTAGAAAACCACACAGATCGGATGTGTGGGTTCTGAGTCACTGACTTGGACAAAGGAGTGGACAGAAGAACTATAGAGTAAAATGGGGGAGACAAGGAGTTCAAGCACACCCCCCACCAGTACTGATAAGGAGGGAAGGAAGAAAGGAAGGGAGCGAGGGAGGGAGGAAGGGAGAAGGATGGGATTTGTTTTAAGATGGGGAAGAGTACAGCATATTTCTATGCTGATGGGAATGATCCAGCACTTGCAGGAGAAAGGGGACACAGGAGAGAGAGCAGCCACAGAGACATTGCTATGAAGGGGTGGGCATTTAGTCCACAGGTGAGGAGTGGCCTTGAACAGGAGCTGGGATGGCTCATCCATTGTATCAGGAAGGAAATGGAATAACTATCAAACAGCCAGAAGTGGAACCATGGCTCAAAATGCACAATGTCAGCCCTGAGTGAAAAAGCTAAGGAAGAGTAGCTTTTTCTGAGTTCCAGCTTTTCCTGAATGGTTTGTGGAAGAAAAGAGCCTCATGAACTTTCTTTCCAGGGATGGCTTCAAACCATGATCCTCAGATCTCAGCACCTCCTGAGTAGCTAGGGTGACAGACATAAGCCACCAGTTCCAAGTTCATATTACTTATATAGATGACCCTAGATGACTTACACTTTTTTTTTAGTGGGTCATGAGGCTTGAACTCTGAACCTGGGCTCTGTCCCTGAGCTCTTTAACTCAAGACTACTGCCCTACCCCTTGAGCCACAGCCATACTTCCAGTTTTCTAGGTAATAATTGGAGATAAGAGTCTCACATTCTTTAGTTCTTTAGTGCCCGGGCTGGCTTTGAACAGCGATCCTTAGATCTCAGCCTCCTGAGTAGCTAGGGTTACAGGCATGAGCTACTGCGCCCAGCTTTACACTTTTTCCCCGTGTGGCACCCACACTATCACCAGAACTAAAAACTCCCCTCCCTATACCTACCCAAATCTCTCTTCAAAGCACACATACAAGAAAGTACACTTCTAACTGAAATTGCCATGAGCATGCGTGGTCTTCCTTTCCTCTCAAAATTCCTAAGTCCCAGTGGTTTACACATATGAGATCACTTAACAAATATATTTTGATTCTCCACTGTGAGGCTGAGATAAAATGTTGCCAGGCCCTCAAAAAGCTCATGGTCTGGGAAGAGAGATAAGACCAAACCATTAACTCTCACTCAAAGTGAGAAAATATTAGAAGCTTTCAACCTGGTACAGATAAATATTGCAGTGGGAGCCTGGAGTGGGTAGAAAAGTCCAAGATGCCTTTCAGGGGAAGGAAGCATTTGCAGAACACAATGAATTTGGATGTTAACATCCTGACAGAGTTCTGGCACCATCACTGAAGGCCTGCAGCGATGGGAGCATCAGAGGGCAGGGAGAATGGACAGATCTTACCACAGGCTGAGGGATGCAGAGTTATTGCTGTTAGATGCTATGTGGTCTCCTGGTCCATACACATAATTGGTCACTTTTTCCTAAAAAAGGCAACAAAAATCTAGACTTTTAAAATTGGTTCTTTTATTTTGGTTGCCTAGCTATCTCAATATCAAAAAAGAAAACCCACTAATAACATTAATCTGTGTGTGTGTGTGTGTGTGTATGTGTGTGTGTGTGTGTGTGTGTGTGTGCCAACAATGGCTGGGACTTAAACTCAGGACCTGGTTGATGCCCCTGAATTTTTTCACTCAAGGCTGGCATTCTGTCACTTGAGCCACAACTACACTTCCATCTTTGTGCTAGTTAATTTGAAATAGGAGTCTCTCGGTCTTATCTCCAATTAACCAATTGAAAACAAGAAGTGGCTCTGTGGCTCAAAGTAGTAGAGCATTGGCCTTGAGCAAAAAGAGCTCAGGGATACTACCCAAGCCCTGCGTTCAGGCCTCAAGGGTGGGAGGGAAGAAGAGTCTCATGGACTTCCTGCCCAGGCTGACTTTAAACCATGATCCTCAGATCTCAGTCTCCTGAGCAGACAGGATTATATGGCAAGCCATTGGCACCCAGTAAGACTGATGACCTTCAAACACTGCTGTTGCAAGTTTCTCCTAGGCTTAAAACTCTCAATGGCCTTGAGGTCTCCCCTGATCTTGTTTCAAATCAAGGTTCTAACCACATCTCCCTTTTCTTCCCCATATCCATGTCCTCTAGCATGTGGGATGAGAGGAGGTGGGAGACATATGTATAGGCTAATGATAATACACAATGCTCTGAGCTTGATCAGGGAAGTGTTCCAGGTAGAAAGGAGTGGCACAAATAAAGAGCTAGAATCTTCCCTACTGAGCTTCTTTTCCCCACAGGATTTCTCAACTGACTCTTGTCTAAAATGGGTAGCCATGGCTAAAAACAGCAACCAAGCATTAAAATAGATAATGGCTTCTGGATCGCAAGACACAAACCAGTGCAACCTTTGCTGGCCTAAATAAATCAAAGAATTCAAGCATCTAGTTCAAACTTTTTTTTCTTCCCCTCTTTGTCTCCCACTCTCCTCCTCCCTTCTTCCCTCCTCCCCCTCTTGCTTGCTTGCTTTCCTTCTTTCTTTCTGGGTTTGTTTTTGCCAGTTCCAGGGCTTGATTCTCAAGGCCTTGCACTCAGTTCATGGCTGATGGGCCATGCCCGCCAGGAACCCAACTTTTTTGCTAATAAATTCAAAGTTCAGTCTTTCAGATTTTTCTGCCTTGGCTAGCTTTGAGCCACAGTTTCCCAGGACTTGGCCTCCTGAGTAGCTAGGATTAAAGGTATGAGCCACCAGTGTCTGATGGGTGTGTGTGTGTGTGTGTGTGTGTGTGTGTGTGAGAGAGGGGGGGGGGAGGGAGGGAGGGAGGGAGAGGGAGAGGGAGGGAGAGTGCAAGTGTGATTGTGGTTGGCTGGTTGGTTGATTGATATTGGGGATGTTCTTAGTTGTAGAGGGTTGTGGTATGATTTGGGTTTTGAGACCAAGTCTCATTTTCTAGCTCAGGATAGTGTGGAAATCTTCTTCCTGCCTTAGTCTCCTGAGTTGCTGGCATGAAACACCACACCCATCTTACAGTTCATAATTTTTTAACTTTGTTTTAAACTTCATCTCTATAGGAAATTCAGAAGTTTACTATAGACCCACAGATCTTAGAAAACTGTGAACCTCAAGCAGGATAAGTGCAAATAAATCTCTACTTGAACACATTATAGTCAAACTGCTAAACGGATAAGGAGAATTTTTTTTTGAAGTATCCACGGGAAAATGGCACATCATATACAGAGGTGACATAATAGGAGTGACAGCTGATGTTCCTATGGAAACAAAGTAGGATACAAAATAGTAGAACAGCACCTTCGTAGTGCTAGAAGAAAAAAAAATAAATCTGCCAACCAAGATTTCTATTATGCAATGAAAATATCCTTCAGGAAAAGAAATGAAATGAAAGCATTTGGGGACAAAGATGCTATAAAGTTTTAAATGTTTGTGTCCTCTTCAAAATTCATGTGGGAACTTAATTCCCAAAGCAACTGCATGAAGTGGTAGGGTGAGTCGTAGTGAGGCCTCCATTCTCCAGGATGAATTAGGACTCTGACAAAAGGGCTTGGGGTAGAACTCCAGGCCTTCCGTGCCCTTCTGTCTTGCCACTATGTAAAGATGATGTACCTTCCTTCCCGGAGGATTTACCAAGGACCATTGTGGAAGCGAAGATGAGACATCTCCTGCATACTCTTCCTCCCTCCTTCCCTCCCTTTTTTCCTTCCCTCCATTCTTTCTCCCCCCCTCCTCTACCCCTAAGCTCTTGTGCTCAAAGGTAGTGCTCTACTACTTGAACCACAACTCCACTTCCAGCTTTTTCCTGGTTAATTGGAGACAAAAGTCTCACAAGACTTTCCTGCCTAGCCTGGTTTTGAACCATGATCCTCAGGTCTCAGCCTCCTGAGTAGCTAGGATTATAGGCATGAGCCACCCTAGTCGTTATAGATTCCAGTATTGTGTCATAGTAATACAGATGAAAAAATGAGCTTTATCCTTAAGGTGAAGAACAAGTTGAGAATGCCTGCTTTCCCTATATCTATCACTGTACTAGAAATCCTATCGAGTGCAATAAAGAAAAAAGCAAAGTAGCAATCACAAAAATTAGAAAGAAAGGGGCCGGGAGTTTGGCCTAGTGGTAGAGTGCTTGCCTAGCATGCACGAAGACCCAGGTTTGATTCCTCAGTACCACATGCATAGCAAAAAGCCAGGAATGGTGCTATGGCTCAAGAGGTAGAGCTCTAGCCTTGAGAAAGCCCAAGGATAGTGTCCAGGCCCTGAGTTCAAGGCCCAGGACCGGCAAAAAAATTTAGAAAGAAAGACATAAAGATATTTATTCACAAATGAATGTTCATATAGAAAATAGTATGAAGGCTGGGAGTTTGGCCTAGTGGTAAAGTGCTTGCCTCGCATGCACAAAGACCCGGGTTTGATTCCTCAGTACCACATGCATAGCAAAAAGCTGGAAGTGGTGCTGAAGCTCAAGTGGTAGAGCTCTAGCCTTGAGAAAGTCAAAGGACAGTGCTCAGACTCTGAGCACAAGCCCAAAACTGGCAAAAAAAAAAAGAGAAAATACTATTAAATATAACACAAAGAATTAAACAAGCAATGGGATTCTTAATTTTTTAATCAGCATCATTTAAAATAACATCAAAAATTACTAAAAAATAAATCTAGCTTGGCACTGATGGATCAAGCCTGTAATCCTAGGTTCTTAGGAGAATGAGATCTCAGGACTGTGCTTCAAAGCCATCTCCAACAGAAGTGACCATGAGACTCTTATCTCTAATTAACTACCCAAATGCCAGTAGTAGAACTGTGATTCAAGTGGGAGAGCACTAGCCTTGAGCACAAAAGCTGTGGGACAGCATCAAGGCCCTGAATTCAAGCCCTAGGACTAGCACACACATAAAACAACTACAGAGTCTTTAAGATGAAAAATAACATTGTTCAAGAAGAATTGTGGAGCCAGGATCATGGCCTAGGGGTACAGCGCTTGCTTAGCATGCACAAAGCCCTGAGTTTGATTTCTCAGTACCACACGCACAGAAAAAAACCAGAAGTGGTGCTGTGGCTCAAATGGTAGAGCTCTAGCCTTGAGAAAGACCAAGGACAGTGTGCAGGTCCAGATTTCAAGCCCCAGGACAGGACTGGCAAGAAGAAGAAGGAGGAGGAGAAGGAGGAAAAGGAAGGGAGAAGGAGAAGAAGGGGAAGAGAAAGAAGAGGAAGGGAAAGAAGAGGAAGACAGTGAAGAAGAAGAAGAATTAACAAAAAAAGTAAGATTTTAAAAGATAAAAAATAACTTTGAAGAACTTTTAGTACATGACTCCAAGATTTACCATAAAATTACAGAAAATAAGATAATGTGCCACTGAGGTAAGCAAGGACAAGAGGAAATATTGGGGTCAGGAGTTTGTCTTACTGGTAGAGTGCTTGCCTACTGTGCACAAAGCCTGTGTTCAATTCCCCAGTACCACATACACAGAAAAAGCCAGAAGAGGCGCTGTGGCTCAAGTGGCACTAGCCTTGAGCAAAATGTGTCCAAGGACAGTGCCCAGGCCCTGAGTTCAAGCCCCAGGACTGGCAAAAAAAAAAAAAGGTATTATGGAGAAATAGGGGGAAATAAAGATTTCTATAAAGAAATAAAATATAGGGCCAGGAGTTTGGCCTAATGGTTAAAGTTCTTGCCTAGCATGAACGAAGACCCAGGTTCGATTCCTTGGTACCACATACATAGAAAAAAGCTGGAAGTGGTGCTGAGGCTCAAGTGGTAGAGCTCCAACCTTGAGAAAGTCTAAGAAGAGTGCTCAAGCCCACGACTGGCAAAAAAAAAGAAATAAAATATAATAATTAAAATTCAATACTCGGTCAGGTATCGGTGGTTCATGTCTGTAATCCTAGCTACTCAGGAGGCTAAAATCTGAGGATTGTGGTTCAAAGCCAGCCTAGGCAAGAAAGCTCATGAGACTCATCTCCAACTAATTACCAAAAAGCTGGAAGTAAGTGGCACTGTGGCTTAGTAGGAAAGTGTTAGCCTTGAGCTAAAGAGCTCAGGAACAGCACCCAGGCACAGTTTATGCCCCACAACTGACAAAAAAAAAAAAGCTGGAAATATAGCTGTGGCTCAAGTGGTAGAGCACTAGCCTTGAGCACAAAAGCTCGGAGACAATGCCCAGGCGCTGGGTTTAAGCCCCAGACCAATACACACACAAATTTTTTTTTTCAAAATTCAATGAGTCACCAGACCCCCCATTGCTCACATCTATAATCCTACCTACTCAAGGAACAAATCTCTGGGGCCAGCCCAGGCAGAAAAGTCTGTGAGACTACTATTTCCAGTCAACCACCAAAAAGCCAGAAATGGAACTGTAGAGCACTAGCCTTGAATAAAACAGCTACAAGACAGCACCCAGGCCCTAAGTTCAAACCCCAGGATTGCAAATAAACAAATCTAAAACTCTATTTCATTAAAACTAGCTAAGGAAATAATCATTGGGCAAGGTCAGTGGCCGTCACTTTGCATCCTAGCACTACTGAGACAGAAGTAGGGGGATGGTGACTACGAGAATACACAGGGTTACATGGAGAGACACTGACTCAAACAGACAAACAAAAGAATCTATCAATGAAAGAGGAAAAAACTTGAAAAGAATTACCCACGAGATGAAAGTGGAGATAGAAAATAAAAACAAATAAGGATATTAATATAGAGTGAAAAGATTGAGCATGCTGTAATTAATTATAATCTAATTAGAATTCAGAATGAGCGTGAGAAGGAATTAGAAAGAAGCTGTACTGGAAGAGATAAGAAGAAAATGACTACGATCGTACCAGAACCAACAAGAGATATCAAACCAAGACTGGAGGAACCCCACCCAAGACAGCCTTGAGTGGGATAAAATTAATAAATATCTTCAAACACCAGGAGCAAATTACAAAATTCCAAGGACTCTAAACTGTAGGTTCCATGAGAGGATGCGCCCACAGGGCGGAGTGAATATTATACAATGGACAGAATACACGGGAAGGCTTAAGAAGAGATAAGAGATGAAATGCTTATGAACAAATAAGGATGTTCAACTGACAGTAACAGTAGTGAAAGCTGAAAGAGAATAACATCGTCAAATTGCTGAATGTAACTGTCTGGCTACAATGCAATATTCAAATCTATTTCAAAAACTGTATTTCCCCTTAAAGCCCTGTTGGCTCATATCTGTAATCCTACCTACTCAGGAGGCTGAGATTTGAGAATCATGACTCAGAGCCAGCCCGGGCATAAAAACTTGTGAGACTCTTAGCTACAGTTAACCACCAGAAAACTGGAAGTGGCACTGTGGCTCATGTGGTAGAGCATTAGCCCTGAGCAGAAGTGCTCAAGGGTCCAGGCCCAGGCCCAGAGTTCAGGCCCCACAACTGACCAAAAAAAAAAAAAAGAAAGGTGAAGTAAAAGCATTTATGAACATAGCGGATAAAATTCTACAAACATGAAGAGGTACTGTGTGTGCGTGTGTATTGTGTCCACACACATATGTACACATGCATACAGGTCCTAGGGTTTTTGGGGGGTTTTTTTGGTTGGTTTTTTGTTTTTTTGCCAGTCTTGGGCTTGGGCTCAGGACCTGAGCACTGTCCCTGGATTTTCTCAAGGCTAGGGCTCTACCACTTGAGCCACAGCACCACTTCTGGCTTTCTGCTATGTATGTGGTACCGAGGAATCGAACCCGGGTCTTCGTGCATGCTAGGCAAGCACTCTACCACTAGGCCAAACTCCCGGCCCCTAGGTCCTAGGGTTTTAACTTAGGGCTTGAATGTTTTTTTCTCTCAAGGCTGGCACTCAACCTCTTAAGGGATAGTTCCACTTATAGCCTTCTGGGTGGTTAATTGGAGATAAAAGTCTCAGATTTTCCTACCCAGTCTGGCTTTGAACCACTATCCACAGATCTCATCCTCCTGAATAGCTAGGATTACAGGCATGATCCACCAGCATCTAGCTACACTCATCTTTCCCTGATCTAGTATGGGTAGATTTTTCTTTTCTCAAACAAGGAGTCAGCAGGAAAAAGTTAGACTAAGATGAAGAAATCCTCTTCCAGGAGAATGTGTCTCCCTGGAACAGAGAAGCCTCAGGTGGAAGGGACTAGAAGCAGGAAGGCCAGCAGAAGAAATTGCAGCAATCTTGGCATGAGTGGTGGAGAAGGAATCCAAAACATAGATCAATGGAAAAGTCAGATACCCTCAGAACAAACAAATGCAGCACTAATACTCAGTAGACACCATGTGGAAATGAACTCTACATCTCGTGGGTGGGATGGGGAGGGGGGACTGGGAGAGAACAAGAGAAGAGGTGACATTGTCCAAAAAGAAACGTACTCTTTACCCGACTTATGTAACTGTAACCCCGCTGCATATTATTTTTATAATAACAATAAGAAAAAGAAGAAAAAAATGTTAGACCGGGATTGGACATGTTGGCTCACATCTATAATTCTAGTTATGTGTGATGCAGAGATAGGAAGATTATGGTTTGAGGCCAGTCTTGGTAAAACTTAGTGAGGCCTAATCTCAAAAACATAAAATTCAAAACTGTGATGGCAAATGTCTGTAACTTCTAACTAGGTCATAATTTAAGTGGTAGAGTGCCTGCTTAGCAAGAGCAAAGCCCTGAGTTCAAACTCAAAAACTAAAAATAAATGAGAGACAGTGGGCTGACCGGGCGCACAGTGGTAGACAGCTTACCTAGCATGCATGAAGCTCTGAGTTCCATTTCTCAGAAACACATATACAGAAAAAGTCAACAGTGGTACTGTGGCTCAAGTGGTAGAATGCTAGCCTTGAGAAAGCTGGAGTACAGTGCTCAGGCCCTGAGTTCAAGCCCCAGGACTGGCAAAAAAGAAAGACAGAGAGAGAGAGACAAAGGAAGAAAATGTCCAACCAATTTACTGAATGTGCCTTGGTCTCTTCCTTCATAGTGCAAGGGAGTTGAGTAGTTTCTGATTCTCTGATTATGATAAACTGCCACTTGGGAAGAGAGGATGATGTTATTATGTTTGTTGGTTGATTTAAATTGCTGGCCTTGAAGTATTACAAGAGCCTAGAAACACCGAAGCTAGATTAAATTACAGTCACTGTGGCTATGTTGTTGAGGGTATTTTCTTTATTCATCAACAAATTTCAGAAAGACTGTTGGGTGCCCTCCACTAAGCTACGGCCCCTAGAAAGGATGCAGCTCCTGGCTTGAAAGCAACTCTGTGCCCTGCCTGAGAGACAGACCCATAAAAAACATGAGAGACAAGGGAATGAGCTGCCTGAGCGCCACAGGGTCCCAGGGACTCGGTGAGTCCTGATGCTGCTTAGAAGAATCTTGAACACAAGACTGAGGAACAACTTGAAGCTATCTGCTGCTCCCATAAGACCCCAAGTATCTGCATAAATACAGAGGGTCCTAGCACTTGGGGACCTGCCCTGCCCTACCCTCCCACACCCCTAGGCAACCAGGCACACACAGGCAGGGTGCACAGGAATCCTGAAGTCGCTTAGCCCGCTTTCCAGCTGCTGGGTGAGCCTAATTAGACCAAATTAAAAATTTATTCAAGCAAAATGAGACATGCCAAGAATCTCCGGGGAGGCTGTGAAATGATAATGCCTTCTTATTAGGGAAATGTGTCAACACCCCACACAAACTCTTTGGCTTTCTCAGGATAGAAGCAGAAAGCCAGGAGGGATGACATGATTGGCCTTCTGAGACCCCGGCTCGCCATCCTCCCAACTGCATCTCCTGTGAAGGGCTCCCGCCTGCCTCTTCCTCCCCTAATCTACTTTGTTCCCCTCTTCCCATCCTCCTCCAGCTCCTCCCTCTCCTCCTCCTCCTTCCTTGGCACATCATTAACCTAACTTTCAAGATCCTTCTCCCCCATCAGAAAGGCAAGCGGTGACAAGCTAATATTTCCATGTCACACTCTGAATGATTCTTACATAAGAATTAACAGGCGCTTGACAAAGTCATAATTACTAACTAATGATGCATTATGCAATTTCCATAATTAGCCATGTTATTGATATTTTTTGCCCGGCCACAGAACTGATGGGGCCACCTTTATTTATAAGGAAGAAGAAGTGGCTAACGTACATGCACAATGTTAAGAGACAACACTGGTGAAACAGTTCCCCTCTGGTACAATGCCTGCCAGACCCAACACACACACACACACACGCTGAGGCTCCTGGCCAAGTGCACAGGGAATGTGTGCAGAGCTGGCATAGGGACACACATCTTCCAATTAAAAGCCTGGAAGACTCTGAGTTCAAGCCCCAATATTGGCACAAAATGAAAAATCATCATCCCTTTCCTGCTTTAAATGTACCAGCCTCAGCCAAAAGCATGGCTTCCTCCATCAAAGCATCCTCGAGCCTCCTCCGCACAATGCCCCCTGTACAGATGCCACAAATAACGACAGCAACAGGTAAAGCTCCATTAGCATTCCCTGTACTCAGCACTGAGCACTTACATACAATTGGCATTCTTCTACAAGCACTCAGCTACGGACTTGGTACATCGTGTGACCCTCACATCTACTCTCAGCAAATGCCACTTCCATCCTCCCTTCCCAGGGGAAACTAAGGCATCTTGCCCAAGAGAGTGAGTGGAGTGGCAAGCTCTCCACTGTGTCTCCACTGTCACATCTTGAACCTACAAAGGCATGGGATTGAAATGATGAGTGAATGCATGAATTGGTGAGTGTGAAATAAGGATACTGGACCTAAGTAATACCATCTTGGTATTTCTGCAGACCACTGATGCTCTATTGAGCATCAAAATGTGGTTTCTCTGTTTTCTTACCTTATAACAAGTGAATGAATGAGTAAAGGAGTGAATAAAGGAATATCTCAATCTCACACTGTGGACACCAGTAACCAGTGATCAGAAAACATATAGTCCCTTTTGACTGAATAGTTAAAAAAAAAAATGTCAGTGTGAGACACTGGCTGAAAGGTACCACACACAGGCACAGGGGCCTCACAGCAGCTTCTGCGCATGCTCCCAGGGGCAGGCCTCCCATAACTCACACAGAGATTTACTTAAAAGGCATTTAACTCTGCTCACGCAGCTGCCAACCAAGCCTATTTACTAGCAGAAAGCTATTCCATGATCCCATGCATTAGCATTTTGATCACCAGCACTGAGATGGTGCTGGGTGCTAGGAACTCCACCTCCCCCCTCCTCTCACCAGTTGAGTTACTGTCTGCTTTGGGGGGAATAGATGGCCATAAATTAAGTTAACCAGCATTCAAAAGTGGAGAAGTACATTCTCTATGCTATATGGGCAGTTGATGGCATCATAGAGATACATAAAGTGTGCATCTGGGTTGATGGCAGTGGTGCCCAGTTTCAATGAGGATGAAGAGGACTGGCAGCAACTGGCCTCCAGCCCTCTCCCCCCAGGGAGGGAGTGTTGGGGTTTGAATACCAGGAATAGTGTCCACAGAAAGGGCTGCCTGTTGGGGGAAAAATTGCTTCAAGTACTTAACGTCTCACACCTGTAGTCCCGGCTGAGCTCGGAGGATCATGGTTGGAAACCAAGCTGGACAAGAAAGTCTTGGGACTTTTATTGAAATAGGGATACTGGATCTAACTGGCATCATCTTGGCAACATGGTGGATGATAGGATGTTGGATCTAAGTGGTGAAGTCCCACCCACAGGTGATCGGCATGCTGAACTCCGAAAAGGCAGAGGTGGGAACTTGGACAACAGGTTACTGGACTTGCTGGAAATGAACCATGAACTCGAGACTCTTTGAACTCTCCACCTCCCTGTCACCCTATTTAGGTCCCCCAACTAACTCCGCTGCCATTTAGTGCCGTGCCTTGTGATTCCTGACTCTCCTCAGGCCAATGCGGCACCCCTCTTCAGTGCTCCATTAGAGTTGATCAGGTTTGCTGAGGTGGTTTTCTAAGAGTATTAAGTATATTTCAGGCTGCAAGATTCTGGGGGACATCTGTCCACTCACAGTCATTGACTCTAATAAAGACTCCCGATTCGACCTCTCAAAACCACTGAAAAGCCAGAAAAAAGTTAGACTAGTGCCCAGACAGAGTCTTAGCCCCAGGACTGGTGTGCATGCAACACTCACACACTGGCTGTCCTGTGTCTTCATCAGCTTTCTGTTACTGTAACAAATTATGTAAAAGGAGAAGCTTATTTCCGCTCACAGTTTTGGGGGTTTCATTCCATAAGCAGTTGGTCCGGTAGTCTGGGAGTCTGTGGACAGACGGCTTGTGGTGAAACCCATTCACCTCCAGGCCTGGTTACAGTGAAAGAGGAAGTAGCTGGGGGGCTCCTTCAAGGACCATGCCCCGCCCCCACCACCCTGTGAGCTTTGCTTCTTCAAGGTCCTGTGTATCACCAGACTCCAGGGGCTCAAGTCTGCAATCCTAGCTACTCAGGAAACTGACATCTGAGGATCACGATTTGAAGTCAGGCTGAGGAAAAAACAAAGGCTCTCCAATTAAATACCGGGGGGGGGGAAGGGAGGCAGTGGAGATCAAGAGTGTCTCTACCTCTCCAACTGAACCCCCCCAAAACAGAAGTGGAGCTGTGGCCTGTGGCTCAATAAGAAAGCAAAGGGACAGTGGTCAGACCCTGAGTTCCAGCCCGCATACAGGCAAAAGATATAAGGAGATCATATCTAGATTAGATAGATAGATAGCTAGATGGATAAATTACACATCTCCCAAGAGTACAAACTGCAAGAATAAATAATGAGTTTTTTAAAAAGAAGGAATAAATGCCTTTGAGGGAAACTTATGCAAAGCCTTTCATCTTGAGAGGGATGTGATGGGGGTAGCAGAGGCAGGTGGGTCTCAGAGGGGTGGGGGCTGTCAGGAAGCCTTTCTCATAACATCCTGCAGTGGGCAGGGTTACTAGAGAAAATGCACAGAGCAAAGAAGTCAGAAGACAACCCCCAAACCTATGAAACAAGCTCGGAAAGGAGACTGCAAATGAGCTTAGCGCCATGATGGAAAATCAGACACAATGTTGAAGGAGAGGGCAGAGGGTGAGATTGTCAGTCCTTGACTTCTCACAGGCCGCTCTGGCCTACAGAGGATGTGGTAGACGGGGTGAGTCACAGATGCAGCAGAAGTGGATGGGGCAAGAGGAGGCTGTCGCTTGTGGCTCCATGGAACTGCCCCGGCTTCCCAACCACAGAAACCCCAAAGCACACCCCCGCAGGGATCCAGAGATCCCAAAAGACCTTAGCCTGTCATCCTGAACTAAGGTAGGGGCAGAGGGAGGGCAGAGATGAACTGGCTAGTGGCAGAGCTACAATGGGGAGAGAAGAGCCTTCAAGCAATTCCAGCCCAACACATCACCATAAGATAAAAGCAGTAGCAGTGTCCTAGGGCTTGTTCACCTCCCTGATTTTATTCATTCAACAAACATTTTCAGGCAGCTGTGACCTATGTAGCAGAGGATCAAGGGCAAACAGGCTCTCCAAGAGCCCAGAGCCCCAAAGCCCCTGCTATTCAGGACCCTCAGGGTCCCAGTCTGACAACTGTTGAGTTGCCCAAGTTTTTGCATAAGCAGGGGTGAATCCAGATTTGAGAAGCATAGAGTTTATTCAAGAAGCATTTGTGAAAAATAATATCCTCAAACTAAAAATGCAAAAAATTAAATATGAAGGTAGAAGGGGTCCATGCAGGTGAGAAGCCCCAAGCTAGAGTTCTTTTAGAGGAATTCTTACCCTTGAAAATCAAAGCCTCCTATGAGCCAAGCAGGTGGCGTCCTCTAGTGGCAACACAGAGGAAGGCCTCCCAGAGCTAAACGGGCTTTAAGCCTCATTTAAATGACCTAAAACCAAATCCTGACTTTCTAAGCATAGTTGTATAATTATTGTTAGAGGCTCGGACAGCAGCATCTAGATGTAGTGACTAGTATTTTAATGTGGGGCAATAACTGTACCATTCTAAGCTTCAGTTTCCCCTTCTGTAAATAAATTTGTAGCCTTGTAGAATCAGATGATTCATGTTATAACTCCAGCACTTTAGGAAGTGGGATAGGAGGATTGAGAGCTTGTGGCCAGTCTGGGCTACAGAGTGAAACTTACTTGATTCTTTTAAAAACAAAACCTCGTTAAGAAGAAGATTGTGGGCTGGGAGTTTTGCCTAGTGGTAGAGTGCTTGCCTAGCATGCACAAAGACCTGGGTTTGATTTCTTGGTACCACATACATAGAAAAAAAGCTAGAAGTGGTGCTGTGGCTCAAGTGGTAGAGCTCTAGCCTTGAGAAATGTTCAAGGACAGTGCTCAGGCCCTGAGTTCAAGCCCCACAACTGGCCAAAAAAAAAAAAAAAAGATTGTGCGGGCCTTTATTTGTAAGTCCTTTTTAAAGGAAAATGTATGGCTACTGATGTCTTTTTCAGCCCAAGTCAACTCTGGGGGAGGGGAAGCCTTATTTCCCCACTCCAGATGGACCACCCAAGGCCAGTTACACTAGAGGAAAGGAAGGATGGTGAACTCCCCTGCAGATCTCCAAAGACTGAAGTGAGTTTGCCATCTCCAAATGCCTCCAGCACCTCCTTGACTCCTAGGCCTTCAACCAACTTTAGAAAAAGTCACTGCGTACCGGGTGCCAGTGGCTCACAGCCTCTCAGGAGGCTGAGATCTGTGTCTGGAGGTTCAAAGCCAGCCCAGGCACTAAAATCCACGAGACTGTTATCTCCAATTAACCACCTGAAAACCAGAAGTGACGCTGTGGCTCCAGGGATAGGGTGGTAACCTTGAGCTGAAGAGCTCAGAGACAACGCCCAGGCCCAGAGTTCAAGTCCCACAACCGACAAAAAGAAAGAAAAAGTCACTGCATGAAGGGAAACACATCCCAATGCAAGCATTCTCTTTCTCGTTTTCTTCTAACTTGACTGTGCATTTTAAATTTTACTTTGCATCTTATGCCTTATCTGCTCAAGGCTAACACTCTATCACTTGAGTCACTCCTCAACTTCCAGCATTTTTTTCCATGAACTGCCTGGGCTTTTGAATCTTGGTCCTCAGATCTGAGCCTCAAGAGTAATTAGGATTACAGGCATGAGTTTAGAGGCCAATCTACCCCTCCTACCCCTCTGTTCTACAGGAGGAAGATGCCATCTTGTGCTAGAACTCCTCCCAAGATGGAGAGTTCACTGTCCATATAGAAGTTCAATATACTAGCTCACTGTATTAAACCAACTTCTGAGTGTTGTCTTATCTACCCAAGGATCCAAGTTCTCTGGCTGCAAATTAGAAAAATCAGGCTCTCTATGGTATCCGAATGGAATTTCATACCTGTGACGATCCTTTTAAGTGAAAATCAAGAAAATAATTTCATCATGGGGAAGAAATGTATGCCTAAACATGCACATTCTTTTACAGTGCACTGTTTCAAAGATATGTTCTTCCCACATCCCCCTATAGCCACACTAAAAATCAGTATTATTAATGTGCATGCCTCTGAGAGGAGAAATACTGTATTTACTGTATAAAAATACCTTGAAAGAGTAGCAGGATCTTCTGAGATAATCATAATGTATTGAGTAAGATAAGCATTTTTAATTAATCGTTCATGAAGACTAAGATAATAATTTCTCCATGCAATGAATATCTTGACCTGCAGACTTGAAAAATAACAGAATGCCCAGAAAGGGTCTAGCCCAAGCCCAGCACTAGGAAAAATTATCAATCCATACCAGCACACCAGCTCTGCAAGCTGGGTTTCTCATTCGATGCGCTCGGCGCTCCTTCCCCACAGGGATTTCCCCCAACTTTAGCCGGAGCCTGCGCTCTGGGCTCGACTGAGGCTCCCTGGCCGCTCGCGCTTTTCTCTCCTTCTCCAAGATGGCGGCGGTCGGCGGCGCCAAGGCGGGATCCGGGCGAACGGAGTGAAGGTAGCGGCCAGCAAAGACCCCCCACGAGACCGGGACGAGCCCCCACCCCGAGGTGGCCACGGCCCTGCCCTGCCACCCCCTGCCCCTCGGGGCCCGCGACACCGCCTCAGGGGCGTCCCAGACCCCTTGCGGCCTAGCCCGGGAGCCGAGCCGGGGACTAGAGTAGCGGCTGCAGCCGCCTCCGGGAGGGGTTGGAGCGGGGCCGCCCGAGGTAGGCGGCGGGAGCTGTTCAAACAGGGAAGGCGGGAAAGCTGCGGGGCCGGGAGGGGGCGTGCGGGCTCCCCGGGGCCCGCGGGCCACCGCCCCTCCCCTGCCGGCCCGTCCGCCTCCGCCCGCGGGGGCGCCGGGGACCGCCGGGGCGCGGGAACCCGGGCGGGCCGAGCTCGGCCGGGGGTGGCTGCGATCCGGGGTGCCCGGGGCGGTCGCGGGGGGCCGGGGCGGCGCCCACGGGGGGCGCTGGGTGTCTGGCTCCCCGGGAGGTGTGCGGAGCGCGCTTCCCTTCCCTGGAAGACAGCGTCGTGGAGCTAGTGGATGCTGCAGAGCAACCCCCGGGCAGGGGGGAGCCCCATTGACTTGCCTTGGGGGGACCCAGGAATGGTGGTCGTGGGGGTCTGGCTGTTGGTATCGATGCCCTAGCATTGTGTGTATTTGTGTCTGGTTTTTTTTGTTTTGTTTTGTTTTTGCTGAGACCCAGTTTGAACTTTGCATTCATAGCGAGGAGTCTCTTCCAATCCAGGCCCTTTCCCCCCCCTCCATAACTACTTGTAGATTCACTTTATTTTATAATATGCAGAAGAGAAGAAAACGGCCATCCTTGTTTCTTTCTGATGGCTAACCTGGCGGCTGATTATATTCCCGCATCGTAAAAGAAATTGGAAAAAAAAATTAAAAACAAAAACCTGAATTCAATGGAATGCCTGCCTGTTGTTGGTCGCCTGAGCCTGGTCAGAATTGGTTATCGCTGGTCTCTTGGAAATGTGTGTTGTCAACCAATCTGTGCCGTGGCCGTGGTCCGGATAATTCGATCTGCAATCTGAGGAATCTATCCCCATCGCTGGCTGGCGGGATCTCTGCAGGCTCCCTGAGCTGGCAGGGGCTGTGAGTGCTGCACTGGTGGGTACCTTGGAGGTGGGAGTGGCAGAATTCACAATTGCTATGTTCAGAGATTGGAAGAAACCCACGAAAATGAGAAGATCTCTCCTGCTTGTATCCTAGAAGCATCAACAACCAAAATTTCAGAAGCAGCTCTTAGATGTGCAGTCTTCCTTTACCGGCACCAACTGGCAATTTGATTTCCTGAAAGGAATGTTGGAGGAAGAGGAAAATGAACCATTTGGACAAAGCTTTAGACTTGGAGCTTAGGGTCTCTCTTACTGCCCACTTGACAGGTGGGGTGGTGAAGGTTGATGGTAATTGCAGTTAGTGATGACCTTTAAAAAAAAAAAATCGCCTTCTAAAGCTTTTTTTTTTTTTTGACTCTTCAAGATAACAAAAGTCCCACATCAAATGGTTTTAATTTTTTTCCCCTTGCTTTGGTCATCCTAAGAACCTGTGTCTGAAAATAACTTGTATTTTTATCTTCAAGTTGAATGGCAACTCTTTCATTTCTCATACTCTGAAGAAAAAGACCCAAATTTACATTACCCAAGTATGCATTTTTTAATGGCAGTATGTTTCTTACCTCCATAAACATTATTAAATCATGAACTTTTACTTATAATGAAGATTTACCTTAGTCCTGAGACAAACATCACTGTAAAATCATCCCTGCTTTTTGAAGTTAAAAACACTAAATTTTGTAAACTCCAAAATTATGGAATTCAGGAAAATGGGTTTTAACGCCTGCTTTATATTTGCCAATGTTTAATGTTTTCTGGTATGAAGATTAAGCCGAATTTTTTTCCTATTCATTAATAACCCTTCCAATCTGCTTCCTACTCTGAACCTGAACTTAACATTAAGCATGGATAATAATTCACCACATGGAGGAATAATCAGGGGTTCATTCATCTGATCTTAACATGGATGTTGCTTGAACTTTGCCTATCTTTTGTACTATTGCTTGAGACTTCTTTATCTGGAATCATCTTTCTTGTATGAGTCAGCCAGCACAATTAACCCCTGAAGTACAGAATTACCCTGATCTTAACTTAGAAATCAAGGACCCATCAGTCATCCCACTCTCTGAGGGTGCCACCCATGGGGCTTTTTAGGTTCTTGGCTACTCCACCTCTTTAGTGAATTGGACTTGGATTTGGATCTCATTCATTTTCTCTATAGAATTTGATCCTGTGGAAACATATAAAATGTGACTCAGTGTTGTAGGCCTAATTCTGATACATACTGCTGATACAATGTGAGTTGTGTTGGCCTGCCTCTAAGGAGCTGTTTCTAATTTACCATTTTCACAGCTTCTTTAAATCCACAAGTTTTTCAGGGCAGTTAGTTGTGGACATGGAGTGTATTTTCATGTCCACTAAATCGCAGTTGTTTTCTTTCTCATGGTATCTACGGAGGCATCTCTTCCTATTGTCTGCAAACTGCCTGACTATTGTCCACTTTGATGGTCTCAGAAGGAAAAACTACTTAGAAATGTCTAGGCCTGCCCTTGCTTAAATTTAAAAGTGTGTGGTGATGACCACAGAATAATGGCTATATTTTTTGTTTTATTTTGTTTTTTTGGTGGGTCATGGTACTTGAACTCTTGGGCCAGGGCGTTGTCCCTGAGCTCTTCAGCTGAAGGCTACCACCCTACCCCTTGAGCCACAGCCCCACTTCCCATTTTTTCTGGTGGTTAATTAGAGATAAGAGTTGGGACTGATCCTCAGATCTCAGGCTCCTCAGTAGCTAGGATTATAGGTGTGAGTCACCTCTTCCAGCTAATAACAGCTATATTTATGACACAAAGCAAGTTTTAGTTCTTGATGTGTTTGTGTTTGGGGTTTTAATTGTTTTGGAGGATTTTTCTCATTTTTTGCTGAAAATCACCGGGCATGAAAAGCAATTAAGTGTAGTTCTTAGTATTATCAGCCTGTGAAATACAATGATCTGTGTATTTCTGTAATCACAGTATTTCAGCATCAGTGAGAGGAAGTGCTCTGTTTAAATGAATGGAAGTAATTCTCCATAACTAACCTCTATTCCTTTTGGAGCCCTGTTCAAGTGGAAGTAAAGGGAAGTACCATTTAAGTTAGGTTATTATTTCAAGGCTGAAACCTGAGAAACTGCTACATTGTGTATCTTGCCTCCTGAAGTGTTTATATAAGGCCTGACCTTACATCCCTTCCCACCATGTGCCTAGGCCCCTTACAGCAGCTTTCTTCCAGTTTATCTTTAAACTTTATTTTATTTCTTTACTTACTCTGTATTTTTTCTTGCCTTGAGTAAGCCCACCCTTCATTTTACTTTTGTGTGTGTGTGTCTGTGTGTGTGTGTCTGTGTGTTTCTTAAGCTGGTAAATTGTTTTTTTGGCAATACTTCTCCCCCACCCCCTTTTCAGCTTGGGCCTACATGTGCACTTGTTGTATTTTTGCTGACTGTGCATAAGTCTTTTCTACTTTTTGTGCTTTTTAGATGTTAATTTATTAAAGTTCCCCTTGTCGATCCAGTTTGTCTTTTTGTTCACAAAAGTTATATCCTTCATTGTGTCCACACCTAACTGAAGGAAGTAATAGTGTGTCATTAAAGAGCCCTTCAATTTTTCTAAATTACATTTGTAATGGGGAAGGTAAAAATGTGAATAAATGACCGGTCAGATCAACTTTTAAACATTTGGATAACTTGATGAGGATATTTTCACAGTATTTTGCATAATGTATGTTTGTGTGTTTGTGCGCGAGTGCGCACACACGCATGTGCATGCCAACCTTGGGGCATGCATTCATGGCCTCAGGGGCTTGCTTAGCTTTTTAACTCAAGGCTGCTGCTCTACCATTTGAGCCACAGCTCCACTTTCATATTTTCCTGGTTAATTGGAGGTAAGAGTCTTAACTGACTTTCCTGCCTGTGCTGGCTCTGGACCCCAGCCTCCTAAGTAATGAGGACACAGGCACAAGCCACCAGTAACTGGCTTCCCATGTCCTTTAAGGTATTTGGAGACCTTTGTCTCAAGGTGCAGTGTATTCTTTTGTCATCTTCCAAGTCAGTGTGGACATCTGAACTTAAAAGCTAAGATAATGTTTAAGTATCCAATGCAGTATTGGAAACATTGAAATTACAGTACGTCTAACTAGTGGAAAAACTTTAGAATCATAAAAATTGTATGAACAGTAGCCAAGTCTCTCTGTTTCCCACCTAGCCTTCAAGAATGGCTGATAGTGTCACAAGCTTTCATATGGCCAGCTAAGGCAAAAAGTAAACCTACCTTAACACTTCTGTGAATTGTAGCAGATTCATAACAGCTTAACAGAATGCAAATGAAACATTAAAAATTCTTTAATATGCTGCCCTCTAAGTGATCATTTTTATCATCATTTCTGTCTTAAGTTACAATACAACAAATTTTACCAGTTCATCAACTAGTAGGGTTCTGTGATCTTCAGGTGTTTGGTGGTCTGTCTTCCTCTGCATCTGGCTTTACCTGTGCATCCTGTCACCAAGACTAAACCTACACCCTGACTTAATGTCAAGTTTTTACCCTGCCTGTCTGTGTTAATAGTCATGTTGGCATTCCAGAAATTCTCATTAATTTTGGAAGTATTTTTAATCTTAGAAAGGAACAACTTTAATTCCAGAATGGAATCACATTAAAGCTCGCATGCTTCCTGCAGTTTCTACCCAGGTGTACTCCGACAGAATGAGGAGATGACAAGACACCTGTCTCTCTTGGGGCCCTTCCCGTCAGCCCTTGGATCACTTCGAATTTCCACCACCAGGATGGTTGCTTCTCCAGAGATTTCGCATTACAAGAGGGTTTTCCTTCTTTGTTTCTCAGACCTGGCCCTGTAGACGGGAAGGAGCCTGGACACAGTGACACATTCTCAAAGGCCCTGCAGAATCCACCATGGCTTATGATGACTCCGTGAAGAAAGAAGGTATGGCCCCTGACTCAGAGAAGCATTGCAAAGGGGGTTATCGCTTCAGTCCTGACAGCCCATGGATGTAGAAACCAGGACCGGGCACCTCAGCCTGGACTCCCAAGGGATGGTCCAGGGCACTGTTAAGACACTCTGCCTCCATCATCCCCAGACTGGGCCCATGGACACGAACACCAGGACAGGGATTCCAACACCAAAGTCTGAATTGAGAGTCTCTTAGCATACTGGGGTGATTCCCCTGCAGCACTCTTGGTCCCTGCCAGCTCCCGTGTGCAGGAGTCTGGGGATGGGAATCACACACTGGACTCCCACAGAGCAGTGCAGCACACGAATCATTATTCTTTTCAGCCTTAACCTCTGCAAGTCTGTCTACTGCCAGTCACAACTAAGAAACCATGTCTGAGGATGCACATTTGCGTAGTGTGGAAATACTGTTTCTTCAGGTTGGATGCTTACAGTTTGCAGCAGGTCATCAAGAAATATCCATTACCCTCTGGGTCTAGCCCTGGATTCCAGTGGACTCCCTGAGACATAGCTTTAATTTGGAAATGGGGTGGTCTCGCTGTCTTGTTACTTGCTTGGCCTTCTCATTGCCTTTCCCAAATACACCTTTGCTTTCCAGATTGCTTTGATGGTGATCACAGCTTTGAGGACGTAGGACTGGCCGCTGGTCGAAGCCAACGAGAAAAGAAACGCTCTTACAAAGACTTCTTAAGGGAAGAGGAAGAAATCGCTGCTCAGGTCAGGAATTCTTCCAAGAAGAAGTTAAAGGTATGCTCTAAACAGAATAATGTTTTAAACTGTGTCTTAACTGTGTTTCCAAGTATTGGAAGACAGAAATGTCTTTTTTAAAACCTTAAAAACTATCCCTCACATCTATTTTTATGATCCCCTGTCCTTTATTTTGTTCCCTGAAGTTAAAAATCAGAGAACAAGAATCATGCACAACTCTTTGCCTCCTCATCTTCTTATAACTCTTGCTCTTGTGTTGCAGGATAGTGAACTTTACTTCTTGGGCACGGACACACATAAGAAGAAGAGAAAGCACTCCTCCGATGATTACTACTATGGAGGTAAGGGCGGTAGGTGGGATAGGCCCATCTCTGGTTCTTGGAGTCGGGGTAGGGGAAAAGGATCCAGATGTTGCTGACTCAGTGGCCTATTTAACAGGACAGTGGTTCTTGTTCTGAGTGCCGATAAACCATTGTGAAGGAGGAGAGAGGTGGAGGGCTGGTATTTTGGAGGATTCAGCATAGAAGAACAGTCTTCATTTGTGATATACCAGGTACCAGGTTCCTTCTCCCCCCAACCATCCACTTATCTGTGCCATTGTTATCTAGCGCTATCCTTTTGCCAAATACAATCCTTGGACCCTCTGGCCCATGTCTGAGTCATTTCTTAGCCAGTGTATATCCACACTCACAAAACCAGTTTTCTTAGCTATATCTAACCTTTCTCCAGAAAGAGTTTGTCCTGAACAACAGAAACAAATGATACTTCATTAGTTCTAATCTAAATTAAACAACTACCCTTAATCCAACAGCTGTAGTCTGTTCTTCTGGGTGTGTTCTCTTTGGTTGCTTGTGAAGACTCAGCGAAGAGAAACAACTGTAGTGGCAAGAATGGTCTCAAGGTTCAAAGGCAAAATATGCCAAGCCAAGAAGTACATATGAGTGTCATCTCCAAACATTAGGAGCTAGAGAGTTCCCTCAAGTCATTCCTCTCGAGCCTCTTCCTCTTGTTAGCTGGTTGTTTTGGGTGAGAGAAAACGCTCTGGAGGTTGCTTCCTGTCCAGTTGACAGTACCTCTCTTGATTATTTCTAGACATTTCGCCTTTGGAATCATCACAGAAGAAAAAGAAAAAGTCCAGCCCGCCACCTGCCGATACAGCTATGGACCTGTTGAAGGCTATCACTTCCCCCCTGGCCACCGGCTCAAAGCCCCCCAAAAAGGCAGGGGAGAAGTCATCTAGCTCTTCCAGCCATTCAGAGAGTAAAAAGGAGCACCACCGGAAAAAGGGCAGTGGAAGCAGTGGGGAGCTGTCCCTGGAGGACGACAGCACCCACAAGTCCAAAAAAATGAAGCCGCTCTATGTGAACACAGAAACACTGACCCTTCGTGAGCCCGATGGCTTGAAGATGAAATTGATTCTGTCACCAAAGGAGAAGGGAAGTGGCTCAGCTGAGGAGGAGACTTTTCAGTACCCTTCCCAGCAAGCAGCTGTGAAGAAATCCTCTAAAAAATCAGCTCGGGATGAGCAAGGTGCTTTACTCCTAGGACATGAGTTGCAGAGCTTTCTGAAAACAGCCCGGAAAAAGCACAGGTCATCCTCAGACCCACACTCGTCTCCTGGCCCTGAAGGCTGTGCGTCCGACGCCTCCCAGTTTGCAGAACCCCAGAGTGCTAACCTTGACCTTTCAGGGCTTGAGCCCATTCTAGTAGAATCGGACTCATCCTCTGGCGGAGAGCTAGAGGCCGGTGAATTGGTGATAGATGATTCTTACCGGGAAATCAAGAAGAAGAAGAAGTCAAAGAAGAGCAAAAAGAAGAAGGACAAGGAGAAGCATAAAGAGAGGCGACACTCCAAGTCTAAGAGAAGTTCAGGACTGTCAGTGGCAGCAGCAGGAGAGGCACCCATGGCTGCTGGCCCTCCCCCCAGCCTCCCGTACACTGGAGCCTCTGCCCCAGCCCCTGCACCTCCTGCCCTCCACATGGATGGACACAGCGAGAAAAAAAAGAAAAAAGAAGAGAGGGACAGAGAGAGAGAGCGAGGAGAAAAGGTAAGATGGTTTCTGCGGTGGGGTGTGGTGCTCAGGAACAGGCCAATCAGCAAGTGAACTTGCTCGGCAGCTGAGGATGCTGCTGGCATCTGGCCAGGGTCAGGGGGTCTTTGGAATAAGTTAAAACGTAAAACATTGCCAGCGGCCAAGTCTGTCTGGTACAAACTTAAGAGCATTCTAAATTTTGTGTGGCTTTTCTTAATAGTGTTGTTCTCCAGTGGTGCTGGTCACAGTACTGAGAATACCATGACTACTTATTCCAACTGGTTCTTAGAAGGCGTTTATAGAAGGAGCATCCTGACTGCCAGGGCAGCTGAGAGCTGTGAAGAGATGTCCTTTGAGTTCATTTAGAGAGAGAGATTTTCAAAACTAGCACAATGGTGACTTATCAAACAAACCAAATGAGCTATGGCTTTATAAAAAAAGGACTTTCTGGGCATTTTCTCTTTTTCTCTTTCTGCCCCTCCCCCCCACTCGCTAGCTCTGGCTTGCTCTCACCATCCAAGTGTTTAGGCTCTATGCTTTGGTAGGGGCCAGGCTGGGTGGAGATGAACAAGACCACAGTTCTTGATTTCTTGGAGTGCTCACTGTCCATGAGGTCTGTGGGAATGAGAAATCAATTACCTAGGTTTGATTTCTTTCAATTCAAGAAAGTTTCCTACTATTGTGTTTTAAGGCAATGTCTTTAAGTGTTTCCTTAAAATAAAATAATAATAGTAATTAAAAAAAAAATAAAACAGGCACAGTGGCTCATGCCTGTAATCCTAGCTACTCGGGAGGCTGAGGTCTGAGGATCGTGGTTCAAAGCCAGCCTGGGCACTAAAGTCCGGTCTCTTATCTCCAGTTAACTACTAGAAAAACAGAAATGGGCCTGTGGCTCAAGGGGTAGGGTGGTAGCCTTGAGCTTAACTGCTCAGGGACAATACTCATGCCCAGAGGTAGGACGGTAGCCTTGAACTGAAGAGCTCATGGACAGCACCCAGGCCCAGAGTTCAAGCCCCATGACCCACAAAAAATAAATAAATTTGGGGACTTTCATCTTTGAATCATAGAAAGCCTACAACTTAGCAGAACCATTGGAACGTAGATTTGGAATTGTGTATCTTTGTTTAATACGTGAAATGTGTAAATAGATCAGAAATGAGCCCAGAGCAAAAAGGTTGTAGAATGCTACTGGGGTAATTGTGGGGGAGACGCTCTCCCACCATCCCTCTGTGAAGGCATCCTGTATTTCTTCTGATCTTGGAAACTAAGCCCCATCAGGCCTGGTTATGTGCTTGAAGGAGAGATAAAAGAGGTGGCACTTGCGTTGGAGGAGAAACAGAAGGGCAGAAAAAGACAACTTCATATAACTTCGTGTCATGCTAAAGGGCTGCAGACCTCCCATGAAGCATGAGGAAAGGGTGAGGTGGTATGGATGTGAACACACAGGGTGGACTCTTGGTGGGGAATCTGGACTAACGCAAAAAAAGAGAAAACTGCACGGCCTGATGAAGAGTAGCTGTTACTTTTTGTTTGTATCGCACATGCAGCCTTTTGTTTGAGTCCTGCCTTCTAAGCAAAGGTATGATCATATCTTGATTTCCAATGGGGGGTCATCCCATCAGAGTGGATCCATATGATGGTTTTTCCATCATATTTCAGGAGGAGAACACAGTTAGATCGCAAACAGCCCATTCACTATCACCCCAAAAGTGTCCTGTCGTGTTGCTGCTTTAGAAATGTGCCCAGAATATGTACAAGTCCTCTAAGCAACCTAAGGCTGGCTCAGGTGGTGAGGACCTGGCACACTCCTGCATTGTTGATCTACTAATAAGACATACTTAGACTTGTGATCGTATTACATAAGGTTGGACTCTCTCTCGCTCTCTCTTTTTTCTCTCTCTCTTTGGCAAACTTGAGGTTGAACATCAACAAATGGTAAAAATTAGCCACCATCTATTGATGCCTGCCATGTCCAGACTTCCATAGGCATATGACATGGGATTATCAGTCTTGGTTGAGAGTATCATTAGCCCCATTGACATGTGAAGCGAGAACTTTAGTACAGATTTCATTAACCCCATTCCTGAGATCTTTCTTTGCCTTTCTGAAAGTTTAAGACATGGTTACTCGGTGCCCTGGCAAAACTCAAACTAGATTCTAGATCAAAAACCAAAGCTGAGCATGATGGCACATACCCGTAACCCCAACACTCTGCAAGCCAAGGCAGGAGGTTCGGGATCAGTTTTAGGCTATACAGTGAGATGCTGTCTTAAAAGAGGAAAGAAAGATAATGAAGAAGGGTTTCGAGAAAAGAAAACCAACTCACTGTCCTGGAATATGAAGTTGGTTTTAGTGAATGTAAAGATTGATTGTTCTTTGTTTGTTTGTAATTTAAGAAGTAGACTTTAGTAAATGGTACAAAGCTTGTCTGAAGAATTCAGCAGACTGCTGCTTACTATGTCCCCTGAGACTGTGTGCTCCCCCCTCCTGTTTGCTCCTTTGTACAGGGGGATTAGATTCCGTTATGGGTACATGTCATACCTTAGCACAGGGTGTAGCTTACAACCTGGCTAATGTTACAGTCACTGTTGCTTACATCTTATAATTCTGCAAAAGCAGAAAATGTACTTGAAAACTACTCTTTTTCTATATTAAACCAACTTGACAAGGAGACTGTTTATGCATCTAATACCGTGCAGCAGCGTTATACTTGACTTTAAGAAAACAGACTCTGCCAGATCTCATATATTGGAAAACAGAAGAAGTAATAAAGTCTTCCCCTGCCCTCCCAGTCCTAGGACTTAAACTCAGGGCCTGGACACTGTCCTTGGACACTTTACTCGAGGCTAGGCACTCTGTCACTTGAGCCACAGCACCACTTCCAGCTTTTTCTGTGTACGTCATACTGAGGAATCAAACCTGGGGCATCGTGTATGCTAACACAAGGCTAAGCTCCTGGCCCGAAGTAAAGTCTTTAAGAAGTAAAAGCAAACAAAGGTGATGCTGTGGCTCAAGTAATAGAATGCTAGCCTTCAACAAAAGAAGCTCAGGGGTAGAGCCTAGACCCAGAGTTCAAGCCCCAGGACTGGCCAAAAAAATAAAAAGCAGCAGCAGCAAAGCCGATATTGTAATATGAGCTTCCTTCAACTCATTGGAGTGTTTCCTGGTCAGCAGGGAAGGAATATTGTGACTGTCCAGGACCTCTGTTTCCTGGCTGATACTCCACAACCTGAGCCATGTCTCCAGTCTAGCTTCTTTGGTGGTTATTTGGAGATGATGTCTCTTTGACTTTTCCGCCTGGCCTGGCTTTTGACCTCAGATCTCACTCTCCTGAATGGCTAGGGTTATAGGTGTGAGCCACTGGCTTATGGCATTCCTTTACAGCCTCTTCTTACAAGGGTGTGGTAAAGACAGGTGAGGTAATGCCACTTCATCCCACACCATTCTGACACCTTGTTATTCATTCAGTACAGATTTATGTAGCACTTACGTAGTCCCAGATATTTTTCTGGAGTCAAAGATACAAAGAGAATCAAAGTGCAGTCCCTGTCATCAAAAGAGTATTGGAGCTGGGCAGGGTGGCTCACGCCTGTATTCCTAGCTACTTAGGAGGCTGAAATCTGAGGATCACAGTTCAGAGCCAACCCGGGCAATATAAAGTTTAGAGACTCTTATCTCCAATTAATCACTAGAAAACAGGAAGTGGGAGCCAGGAGATTAGCCTAGTAGTAGAGTGCTTGCCTAGCACGCACGAAGACCCAAGTTCAATTCGTTGGTACCACATACATAGAAAAAAAACCAGCAATGGTGCTGTGGCTCTAGTGGTAGAGCTCTAGCCTTGAGAAAGCCCAAGGACAGTGCTCTGAGCTAATGGCCCAGGACTGACAAAAAAAGAAAAGAAAAAACAGGAAGTGGGACTGTGGCTCAAGCCTGGACTATGCAAAGTCATGATATTTATCTCCAATTAATCACTAGAAAACAGGAAGTGTGGCTCAAGGGTAGGGCAGTAGCCTTGAGCCGAAGAGTTCAGGGACAGCACCCAGGCCAGAGTTAAAACCCTATGACCCCCCCCCCCAAAAAAAAGGGTATTGGGTCTCTGGTAAGAGAGACTGGCAAGTAGTCCATGTGTTGGACTTCCCAGAATGCCAAGGGAAACGTGGAGACCAGGCTAGAATAGGCGTCCTTGCAGAAGTACCTTCTGAACCAAATCTTAAGGCCCTGTGGGAAGTACTAACTGGAACAGGAGCTGGCACTTCAGTCAAGGAGTAGAAAATATACATGAAGACACAGGCCTGAGTGTCTTGAAGCTCAGAGGACCACTCTTAAGAATTCATTGTGTCTAAATTGAATCCAACAGAAAGTTAAAGGTGAAATACATAGAAACTATCTAGGAAAAGCAGACTTATACATTTAAATCCTGTGTTTGATTTGAAGGTAAAGACTTCCTTCCCTTTCTCTCTCTCTCTCTCTCTCTCTCTCTCTCTCTCTCTCTCTCTCTCTCTCTCTCTCTTTCTCTTTCTCTCTCTCTCTCTCTCTCTGTGTGTGTGTGTGTGTGTGTGTTTCTCCATTGCTTGAGCCCACAATTGGTTAGACCACATAAACATTCAGAGGTGTAGAGCTGCTAGAAGTTAATAAAGGGGATACAGCTTCTAGCACTCCTCTAACAACCCTAAGCAAGACTAGCTTACCAGTAAGAATACTTCAAATATGTATGTATTTTACTATTTAAATGAATGGCTTGTTGCTATTTTCTTTGTCTCATTTAGGCCAGCCAATTTTACCCTATTCTCTTTGTTTCTCTACTCTCTTTCTCTTTTTCTTCTTCCTTTTTCTCTTCCTTTCCTTTCTTTCTTTTTGACATACCAATACTGAGGTTAGCATTCAGGGTCTTGAGCTCTATCTTGTTTTTTTTTTTTTTCACTCAAGGTTGGTGCTCTATCATTTGAGCCACAGCTCTGTTTCTAGCTTTTTGCTGGTTAATTAGAGATTAGAGTTTCACAGACATTTCTGCCCAGACTGACCTTAATAAGTACAATCTTCAGATCCTAGCTTCCTGAGCAGCTAGGATTACAGGAGTGAGCCACCGGTGCCAGCAAATTCTTGGGGTGGGGGTGGGGGACAGAGGAGGTTGGTTTTTCTAGATTTATAGGGGGTTTTTTTGTTTGTTTGTTTGTTTGCCAGTCCTGGGCTTGAGCTCAGGGCCTAAGCACTGTCCTTGGACTTTCTCAAGGGCAGAGCTCTACCACTTGAGCCTCAGCACCACTTCTGGCTTTTTTCTATGTATGTGGTACCGAGGAATCGAACCCAGGTCTTCATGCATGCTAGGCAAGCACTCTACCACTAGGCCAAACTCCCGGCCCTAGATTTATAGTTTAACATGGTTTCTATTATATCTGAAATATTTCAGGAACTTTCTTCTTTCTTTTTTTCTCTCTCTCTCCTTTTTTGGGGGGAGGGGGGTGGGGACTCGGTCAGTCGGTTGTGAGGCTTGAACTCTGGGCCTGACCACTGCCCCTGAGCTCTTCACCTCAGGGCTAGCACTCTACAGTGATGCTTCTGATTTTCTGGTGGTTAATTGGAGATAAGAATCTCATGGACTTTAGTGCCCAAGGCTGGCTTTGAACTACAATCCTCAGATCTCAGCCTCCTGAGTAGCCAGAATTCCAGGCGTGAGCCATCAGTGCCCCACTTTTTTTTTTGTAAAGACAAATTCCCACATGTATCCCAGACTGGCCTTGAACTTGAGATCCTCCTGTTGTATCTCCTGGGTGCTAGGATTCTTTGTCCCCAAAACTAGCAGGAAGCTTGTATAACTTCATTTTTGTAGCACATAGTTTTATTTTTAGAGTGCAGCAAAACTGATAAGAAAGTACAGACATATCCCATATACTTCCCCATACCGCCACCCCCCCCCCACACACACACTCACACTCTTCTAGCCTTCTCCATTATCAGCATCCCTAGCAACCACATTTGTTATGGCTGAGTAGTTTACGTGGAGTGTGTTCCTGGGCTGTCCACTCTGTGGATTTGAACACTGATGGGTACCTCCTAGTTTAGGATCATACAGAGCTTTTCATTGCCCTGAAGATCTTCTCCTCTATTGGCCACTCATCTTTTTCGTTTTGTCTTTTCATCCTTGTGCATAGCCTTTTCAAATTAGCTTCTGTCATTGTAACTGTATTTAGGTTGCCTTCATATCTTTTCATGTCTTGATCACTCAGTTTTTCTCTCAGCTCTGAGTAATATTCCATTGCCTAATTGTTCCACAGTTCATATATTTACCAGCTGCAGAACATCTGGGTTGCTTTCAAGTTTTGGGGGCTGAATAAAGCTGCTATAAACATCAATGTAATGGTTATGTAAAGATGAATTTTTCTATTCTTTTGGGTAAAAACCAAAACAAAGGACTGAAGGATTGGACTGTCTGGCAAGGCAAGGTTTCTTTTTTTTTTTTTTTTTTTTGCCAGTCCTGGGCCTTGAACCCAGGACCTGAGCACTGTCCTTGGGCTTTCTCAAGGTTAGAGATCTACCACTTGAGCCACAGCACCACTTCTGGCTTTTTTCTATGTATGTGGTACCAAGGAATCAAACCCAGGTCTTCATGCATGCTAGGCAAACTCGGCCAAACTCCCAGCCCCAAACAAGGTTTCTTTTTATAAGAAACCTTCAGTCTTCCAGACTGCCTGAACCATTTTGCATCCTCACCAGCAGTGAATGTGAAGGTACCATACCCTCATCAGAGTTCATTGTCATCATTCTGTATTTTAGCCATTCTCAGTGTAATTTGCATTTTCTCTTTCATGTTAGTTTATGATCTATATGTCTTCCTTAGAGAATGCCTTTTGCATTCCTTTGCCATTCAAAGTTTGTTTCTCATGATGGTATTGGGGCTTGAACTCACAACCTGGGTGTTGCCCCTTAGCTTTTTCACTCAAGGCTCTACCACTTGAGCTCTAGCTCCACTTCTAGTATTTTGGGGGCTAAATTGGTGATGAGTCTCTTGGACTTTCCTGCCCCACAGACTTCAGACTGCAGTCCTCAGATCTCAGATGCTTGGGATTATCAGCTAGGATTACAGGCATAAACCACCAATACCCAGCTTAGTTTCATGAATCTTAAAAGTGATCAATTAATCTCTGGGTCACAATTTTTTCCTGAATCATCTACCAGCAGTTTCGTGTGTAGTTATGTCTAAGTCATTCATTTTGAGAGACTGTTTTCATGAAGGATGTTGGAAGTTGTTAGATCTCTCTCTCCTCTCTTTTTTTTTCTCTTTTTTTTTTTTTTCTCTCTCTCTCCTCTTTTTTTTGTAATGCCCAATCTCCAGTCTGTGGATATCCATTTGTTCTAGCACCATTTGTTGACTAGACAATTTTTCCCCATTGTATTACTCCTTTGCTTCTTAACCAAATGCCAGGTGACTAGATTGATTTGGGTCTGTTTTTAGGTCCTCCATTAAAATTGTTGGGTTTTGTTTGTTTCTTTGTTTTGTGTATGTTTGTTTGTTGTTTTTTGGTCTGTCATGGGGCTTTGAACTCTGAGCCTAAATGCTGTCCCTCAGCTTTTCAGTTCAAGGCTAGCGTTCTACCACTTGAGCCACAACTCTACTTCTGATTTTCTGGTGGTTAATTGAAGATAAGAGTCTCAGGACTTTCAAGCCTGGAGCCTCTATCCTCAGATCTCAGCCTCCAGGGCTGGCTCCGAGCCTCATCCTCAAATCTCAGCCTCCAGAGTAGCTGAGATTACAGGCATGAGTCACCAGCACCCAGCTTGTTTGTTGTTTTGTTTTGTTTTTCTGAGTTCCATACTGTCTTGATCACTGTAGCTTTACAATAAGTGTTGAAATCAAGTGGTGTTTCTCCTTTAATTTTCTTCAGTGCTGTGCTATCCTGGGTCTTCTGTTTCTCTACAGAAATTTTAGAATCAGTTGTTTTCTACAAAATGGCCTGCTTATCTCTTTTAATGGCTCATCTGATAAGGTCAGGGCCAATCAGGATATTCTCCCTTTAGACTGACTCAGATTCAACCCACTAGGAATCTTAATGACCGCTGCAAAATCCCCTTTGCCTTGTAACGGATTATTATCCTAGGACTAATGACCTTTGTGTTCAATAGTCTTATGCATGTGTAAGTTGAGGACATGTCCACCAGGGAGCAAAGTCATGGGAGCCACTATGCAATTACATATAGACTAAGAGTAGGAGAGGAGCCCAAAGGCATAACTCCTCTGAACATCTGAAATACCACTACCATGGGCCGGGAATTTGGTCTGGTGGTAGAGTGCTCCCCTAGCGTGCACGAAGACCCGAGTTTGATTCCTCGGTACCACATACATAGAAAAAAGCCAGAAATGGTGCTGTGGCTCAAGTGGCAAAGAGCTGGCCTTAAGGAAAAAGCACAAGTACAGTGCTCAGGCCCTGAGTTCAGTCCCCAGGACAGGCAAAAATTAAAAAATTTAAAATAAAATAAAATACCACTATCAAAACAAATTCCAGGAAATGGAAACATGCATCTTGTTGTTGATATTGTTTATACTTCGGGTTTTTATTTATTTATTTTTTTTGCCAGTCCTGAGCTCAGGGCCTGAGCACTATTCTTGGACTTTCTCAAGGCTAGAGCTCTACCACTTGAGCCTCAGCACCACTTCCGGCTTTTTTTTGTATGTATGTGGTACCAAGGAATCGAACCCGGGTCTTCGTGCATGCTAGGCAAGCACTTTAACCACTAGGCCAAACTCCCGGCCCCACTCATAGTTTTTAATATACACTATGTAAAAATCTGGGTAGGAACCAGAGCAGGAAAATGGGAGAAAGCAAAGGAAGGGATGACATGGTCCAAGAAGCATTACGTTCCTTACCTAACTTACAGAGTCGTAACTCCTTTATCTGATTCCTTATTAACCATGGGGCCATCTGAAATTCTTTCTTCACACAAAAATAACATCATTGGGTACCTCCTGAAGTGTAAAACGCTGCTGGGTGACTCCCGCCTTGGTCTTGTCCAAAGATTTTTGTGTCCCTTAGCCCCTGTGCTAGAGATGGAACCCAGGGCCTTTCACATGCTAGGCAAGTTCTCTGCCCCTAAGCTATATCCACAGCCCTCCGACTTTTACTTCGAGGGAAACTGAAGCTCAGGAAGATGAAGCCACTTGCACAAGTCTTAGTCATTTATGGTTGGATTCTAACTCAGCTCTGTTGATCTCTACTTTACCACCTTTCTTTTCCTTTCTGTCTAGTCTGCTTGCTCCCTGTCCCTGGAGCAGCCTCCAGATACTCTTTTCCTTTTTCCCTTGCTCTTCTCCAGTGTATTTCCATAATCCTGAGTGTTGGAAATACTGGAACTGCTTCTTCCACCTGGAGTCATGCTCTTTAATGGCTGACACAAAACCTCAGCTTTGGACATCCTCATTCCCATTTCTTACCATCGGATGAGTGCACCGTTCCCTCGGCCTGTAACACTCTTAATTATTTTATCTGTCTAATTCTACCCAGCTTTCAGATCTAGATTAAATTTAAGTGTCATTTCCCCTACAAGGCTTCCTCTGACTCTGATTTGGTGAAGTATTCCTATTATATGCTCCCGTAGCACCCTAGTCTTTTCCCTGAAATAGCATGGTATTTTATTACAAAGCCACTGTTATCTGTGTTATCTGTTAGATGCTTCTCTCTTGGCTGTATTCCCAGTGTCGATAGTACATTAATAGGTGAATGGTGGAGTGCTGTTGCTTCTTTTAAATTTTGTTCTACGATTTTGTTTTTAAAGTAAAAGTCTCATTTTGTAGCCCAGGCTGTCTGCGAACTTAACAGTCCTCCTGTCTCAACATCTCAGACTGGGATTACAAGCACCTACCACTGTTCCCTCCTGTCACTGACATGCTTTCAATATCATACATCAGAAAAGCTATTTACTTCTCATATGTTTTTTTATTCAGGATCAAATTCTTGGTGTATGCCATGGCAAGGTGATGAAACTTTAAATTTTAGTATTTTTTCAATTGCTAGTCCTGGGGCTTGAACTCAAGGCCTGTGTGCTGTTCCTAAGCTCTTCAGCTCAAGGCTAGCACTCTGCCACTTGAGCCACAGCACCACTTCTGGCTTTTTCTGTGTATGTGGTACCAAGGAATTGAACCCAGGGCTTGATGCATGCCAGGCAAGCACTCTACCACTAGGCCATGCTCCTGACCCTGAATTTTAATTTTTGTGGGGCTTTCACGATGTACTCTTTTAACTGTTCTACCACCACACCCAGAAGGTATTTGCTAAATTCTAGTTTATCTTCTGTGTAATTGAATAAAGCCCCTGGGTAAGAAGTTTGAGGAAGGCTTCCTTTTTCTATATGTGAAATTACATCCAGTATATTGATTAAATATTATTATTATTATTATTACCTTTTTGGCAGTACTCAGGACTTTGCACTTGTTAGGCAGACACTCTAACCCGTCTTCTTTGCTCTGACAAGCTTTCATTTAGGATCTTGAGTTTATGCCTTGGCTATTGGACTGTAATCCTCCTATTTAAATTTCCCATATATCTGGTATGACAAGTACATGGCACCACACCAGTTAGTTCAGGTAAAATTTACAAACACTTCTCCCCCAGGCTAACCTGGAACAGCGATCTCCTAATCTCTATTTCCTAGATACCTAGAATTGCAAATGTAAACCACTGTTCCCAACTAGCATTAATTGGGAATTTGTGGTTTTTTGTTTGTGTTTGGCAGTTGGTCTGGGACTTAAACTCAGCCTGGGCCTTGTCCCTGAGCTCTTCACCTCAAGGCTACTGCCCTATCCCTTGAGCCACAGCACCACTTCCCCACTTCCTTTTTCCTGGTGGTTAATTGGAGATAAGAGTCTCACAGACTTTAGTGACTTTAGTGCCCAAGCTGGCTTTGAACCCTTTAAGCCACAATCCTCAAATCTCAGCCTTGTTCATAGCTAGGATTACAGGCATGAGCCACCATACCCAGCCAATTAATTTTTTTAAGGTAGTTTTAACTTGGTTATAGATATGAGTGGCCTAGGGATAGGGAGCTTAAACATATACAGTATTGTATTATGTTTTAGAAAACATTATTAAAATGCTTTGTTACTTGTTTCTTTGTTTTGGAGGATTGGTTTCTATGTCTGTGTGTCTCTATGTACCTGTACTGGAGCTTGAACTCACATGGCCTGGGCACTGTCACTTAGCTTTTTCACTCAAGACTGGTGCTCTGCCATGTCCGGTGGCTCATGCCTGTAATTCTAGCTACTTGGGAGGCTGAGATCTGAGGATAGCAGTACAAAGCCAGCTCAGGCACCAAAGTTCATGAGACTCATCTCCAATTAACCACTAGAAAACCAGAAGTGGTAATGTTGCTCCACTGAGCTAAAGAGCTCAGGGACTTGAGGTACACCTACACTTCCAGCTTTTGGCTGGTTTAATTGGAGATTAGCATCTCAGGAACTTTCCTCCCCAAGCTAGCAATCTCAATCTTCAAATCACAGCCTCTTGAAGAGCTAAGATTATAGGCATGAGCCACTTCACACCCAGTTGCAAGTTTTAATATGGCCAAATGAGTTATGAAATCTTTTACGCACATATTATTTCTATGCTTCTCATTATAATGTCAATAGTAGTGAGATTGATTCTGCAGTTCGGAAATAAAGGTTTTTTGTTTGTTTTTTGACCAGTCCTGGGACTTGAACTCAGGGCTTGGACTTTGCTCAGGGCTAGCACTCTTCCCCTTGAGCCACAGTGCCACTTCTGGCCTTTTCTGTTTCTGTGGTACTGAGGAATCAAACCCAGGGCTTTATGCATATTAGGTAAGGACTCTACCACTAAACCACATACCAGGTGTAAAGATTTTTACTTAAAAAAAAAAAAAATTGGGGAGGCCAGGAGCATGGCCTTGTGGTAGAGTGCTTGTGTAGCATGCGTGAAGCCCCGGGTTTGATTACTCAATACCTCATATGCAGAAAAGGCCAAAAGTGGTGCTGTGGTTCACATGGTAGTTCACTAGCTTTGGGAAAGCCCAAGGACAGTGCTTAGGCCCTGAGTTCAAGCCCCAGGACTGGCAAAAATAAATAAATAATTTTTTTTCACAAGGCATATAGACAAGCCATTTTGTAAAAATTACCGAGATTTTGAAATTAATTTTTCACACATTACTCTTCCATTTAACTTTATGCCAAACTAATGAGGAAACAGTAATATATCTGCCCTTACCCAATTAAAATTAAATTTTTAGCCAGACACCAGTGTCTCATGCCTATAATGCTAGCTCCTCAGGAGGCTGAGATCTCAGGATAGCAATTCAGAGCCACCCCAGGCAGGAAAGTCCATGAGACTCTTATCTGCAAATAACCACAAAAGGCCAGAAGTGGAGCTATGATAAAGCACTAGCCTTGAGCAAAGGAAACTCAGGGAGAGCACCCCGGCCCAGAGTTCAAGCCCCAGTACTCATTTTTTTTTTTTAAATTAAATTTTTAGCAAGCATGCCACCATTTTCCAAGCGAGTACTGTCTCATCCAGTGAAAGTATTTGAACAGTGCTCCAGGGAGGTTTCCATTCCTTCAGGGAGTTCAGAGGTCCTTCTGGAGTTGTTAGAGCCATCCACCAGCTTACAAAAGCTCAGTTGTAGGTTTCTGGGAATACTTACTCAGAAAACAGATGTAAGAACTAAGGTGGCACAAAAAGCAAATCTTTATCAAAACAAGATGCACCTCTGATGTTATAGACCAGGATTGTATGGTCTGTTGAGTTTTCCTCATAAAACATGACTCTTAAGGCAAGCAGTAGTTCCTGTAGCTTTCTAAAGCATGAATAATTTGTATCATTGTAGTAACTGCAGCATGAGAAAGGGATGTCTTAGGAGGAGGATGATCGCAAATGGGGAAAGCATAGTTTCTAATGTCTTTAGAAAAACTATACAGAAAACACAGTTTATAGATTAACATTATAAAGTAATCTTTTTGTGTATGTATGTATGTGTGCCAGTACTAGGTCTTTAACTTTGAGCCTTGTGCTCTTAACTTTTTCACAAGGCTGGTGTTTTGTCACTTGAGTCAGAGCTCCACTTCCAGCTTTATGATGGTTAATTGGACATAAGAATTTGCTGGATGTTGCGCTGTGGCTCATGCCTGTATTCCTAACTACTCAGGAGGCTGGGATTTGAGGATTGCAGTTGAAAGCCAGCCTGGTCAGGAAAGATTTGGAGATTTTTTATCTCCATTAAACTACCAAAAAGCTGGAAGTGGAACTCAAGTGGTAGAGCACTAGCCTTGAGGAAAAGAAGCTCAAGGACAGCATCCAGGCCCTGAGTTTAAGCCCCAGAATTCACACACACACACACACACACACACACACACACACACACACACACAATCATACATTGGTAACATTGATCAAGATACATTGTACTTATAAATTGATTTGTTGAATTGAAACTCCTTTGAATAGCTACTCAAAGATAATTTTAAAATAAAATGGGGGGCCGGGAGTTTGGCCTAGTGGTTAAAGTGCTTGCCTAGCATGCATGAAGACCCGGGTTCCACATATAGAAAAAAAGCCGAAGTGGTACTGAGGCTCAAGTGGTAAAGCTCTAGCCTTGAGAAAGTCCAAGGACAGTGCTCAGGCCCTGAGCTCAAGCCCAGGACTGGCAAAAATAAATAAATAAATAAATAAATAAATAAATAAATAAATAAAATGGGAATAAATTGTATGTTGCTTTCAGTATTGTCCTAACACAGTAAAGGACAGACATGCTTTTTTTTCTTCTTTTTTTTCGTTTTGGTTTTTTTTTGTGGCTCATGGGGCTTGATCCTGAGCGCTATCCCTGAGCTCTTCAGCTCCAGGCTACCACCCTACCCTTGAGCCAAGCCCTACTTCCTGTTTCTAGAGGTTAATTAGAGATAAGAGTCTCAGGTCCTTTTGTGTCCCAGGCTGGCTTTGAACCTTGATCCTCAGATCTCAGCCTCCTGAATAGCTAGGATTACAGGGGTGAGCCACCATGCCCAGTTTTTGTTGTTGTTGTTTTTTTGTCTGTTGTGGTACTTGAACTCTGGGCCTGGGCATTGTCCCGGAGTTCATCAGTTCAAATCTACCACCCTACCCCTGGAGCCACGGCACCACTTCCCATTTCCTGGTGGTTAATTGGAGGTAAGAGTCTCACCATCTTTTGTGTCCGGGCTGGCTTTGAACCTCAATCTTAAGATCTTAGCCTACTGAATAGCTAGGATTACAGATGTAAGTCACCAGTGCCTGGCAATAGAGTCAATAATTTGCTGCCTTTTTTGGGGGGGGGGTTGTGGGGCTTGAACTCTGGCGGACATGCTTTTATACAAAGCAGTCTTCAGTTATTTGCTTCTCACTCTGAGTCACCAACATGTGAGGAGAAAATAGTGATAAATAAGAAAGGACAGGGCAGGGAATGTGGCTTAGTGGGTACACAGTTTGCCTAGAACACTGAGGCCCTGAGTTCGATTCTTCAGTACCACGTAAACAAAAATAAATAAATAAAACCATAGTTTGAGAACGAAGAACAGAAAAAGGCCTGGGATTGTAAGATTCAAAATCAAAACCAGAAAAACAAAAAAGAATACAGACTTGGCTGTTGGATTCCTGGCCCAAATTGAGAAGGAAAGTTTATGGATCCTAGTTTTCAAGGATGATCAAATTAGATAGATATGCAACAGAGTGTGGGGTAGATTGTCTTAGCACTCAGTTCTGAAAGAAGCATGCAGCATGGGGTGGGATGTAGGAAGAGTGAGTGGATTCACAGAAAACTGGCATGTAGCTGCAACAAGTGGAAAAATAATGGGGAACTGAGCATTGGTGTGTGTTCATCTCTGACTAAACATGGAAAGCTGGCTAGGACTGGGGAACTCTCCTTTAAATGCAAGAGCATGGCTGCCCTTTGTGTTCCGTTGCCATGGAATAGGAGGTCCTGCACTTGAGTTCTCATCCTCTGATTTCCTGTTCTGTTCTCTTTGTGGCACTAGCCAAAAAAGAAGAACATGTCTGCCTACCAGGTGTTCTGTAAAGAGTACCGCGTGACCATTGTGGCTGACCATCCCGGCATAGGTAAGACCCTTTCTACTACTTAAGAGGTGTTTGGGAGTGTTTTAGGATGTTTGTTTTTGTTTTTAATTCCCCATTGTATCTCTGAAGCAACATAATCAGTTAATTCAGCCAGCTGGCAACTTCTTCCCATAGTCTTAGAGCACAAATATCATTTGTTTCCTCAGGCTACAGATCCTTTTAGATTTTCCCTTAGTTTACCCCACCAGTAAAAGAGTTGAGCTTTCTATACATATCTCTTAAACTGATAAAAGAGAGAAAAGTATAAAATTAAATGTTTATAAACCGTTCTTAGGAGTCAGGCATGTTGGCATATGTTTGTAATCCCTGTACTCAGGAGATAGGCAGGAAGATCATGAGTTTGAGGCCAGTGTAGACTACACATTGAGATCTGTTTCCAAGCAGAGAAGAGGAGTACACAGATAAACACACGAATGTGTAGTTTATTTCCAACATTCTGCAGTTAACCCTTTCTTTAAACTGGCCTTCAATAGCACTTATGTGTGTGTTTACTTTGTAACAAAGCTTTATGGACACATGCAAACAAACAGTAAATCCTCTTTTGCAACCCAGAACTCATTGTTGAGTATGAGCTTTTTGTACTTGTAAGAACAAACATGATTCCTGAAATAGTTGGCAATGATGGAGGTTTATTAACTCATGCAGGTTGGCTCTGAGAATAAAATTGATGTCAAAGCTAAAATAATAATAATAACCACCCCTTGAATAAAATTATAACTAGGTGGCCAGGAGTTTGGCCTAGTGGTAGAGTGCCTGCCTAACATGCACAAAGACCCAGGTTCGATTCCTCGGTACCACATACATAGAAAAAGGCAGGAAGTGGTGCTGTGGCTCAAGTGGCAGAGTGCTAGCCTTGACAAAAGCCCAAGGACAGTGCTCAGGCCCTGAGCCCAAGCCCAGGACTGGCAAAAAAAAAAAAAAAAAAAAAAAAAAAAAATATATATATATATATATATATATATATATATATATATATATATATAACTAGGTGACTGTGTTATGTTGTCAGTACTTGTCAAGTTCATGAAATGAGAAAACTCTGTTTCACAGACCTTGCACAGGTCATTTAGCCATATAAATGTCACTGACCGAAAGTATAAGACAGCCACCCACTCCACAGTGCTGTGAGGTACCAAGAATGTACCTGACAGAACTTAACTCCTTACACAGGGGTCAGGAGTTTGGTCTAGCGTTAGAGTGCTTGCCTAGCATGCACAAAGACCCAGGTTTGATTTCTCAGTAGCACATACATAGAAAAGGCTGGAAGTGGTACTGTGGCTCCAATGGTAGAGCTCTAGCCTGAGAAAAGCCCAAGGACAGCGCCCAGGCCCTGAGTTCAAGCCCCACGACTGGCCAAAAAAAAAATCCTTACACACTGGAGAGTTGCTTCTAGGCTGTCATAAGGAAATCATTCTTCAGTTCTGATCTCTCAGAAATCTGAGGGGGGGAAACCAACTTCTGTTGTCAAATTCTATGTCACATGTGGTATTTAACCTAACTTGGAAGGCTTTGTACTGTGAGAACAGAGAGTTGATGTGTGTGGGTCTGAGACTGGCTCTTGACTACCAGACCATCCACTTCCCGCCCAAGACACACAGGAAACAGGATGGGGTCTTGAGTCCTCTGGTTTTCTGAAAGCCATGTAATATTTTAATCTGATCCTCAAGACGCTTTTTCTAGTTTTTGCTCCCATAATTTTTCTGTCTGCCTAAATATAATCCTATTTTGTTACTCTTTTTGTGTCAGATTTTGGAGAACTTAGTAAAAAACTGGCTGAGGTATGGAAGCAGTTGCCAGAAAAGGACAAGCTGGTACGTATTCACCTCAAACATGTTTCTCATTGCTTTCTGCCTTCTAAAATATATCAGTCTCCTATAGACAGTCAGCCAGACAACACTGGACTAGTGCAAAGAAAATATACCCACAACAGAAAATGTCATCCCAACAGGGCATTATTGTATCAGGGTTGAATTGCTCATGGCAAAGTATAACTGTCTTATGTGTTGTATCTTTTCTTTTGAGCTCAAAAAAGACCAAACTTTGATAGAGGTTTAAGTATTAAAAGAAAATCATGTCACAGCCCTCTACTACAAACACTAGTCAGCTATGATCTGAAAACTGAGCATCATACTTTAGCCAATAAATTTTGTTTCAGACAGAGATAGATAGGAGGATTACAGTTTGAGCCTAATTTTAGGCACACGCGCACACACACCGCGCACACAAGTCAGTGACATATTAACTCAAAGAACAAGTTGAATGTAGGTAGGCCTTTCTGTAACCCCAGCTACACAGGAGGTACCGGCAGGAAGACTGTGGTCTGAGGCTAGCAAAAAACATGTGCACAGCCCCCTTCTACCGGATGATAGGAAGTAGTTTGGGAAGACTGACCACCTCTTGTCGCTGTTTACCTGTCATTATTACCCGTTATTGGTGCTGCCCACCAGCAGGTTTGAGAAAATGCTGAAACCACATGGATATCATATTGATCTAGATGTTTGCTCTATAGTTTATGTTTCAACCTTATTGTGATCCAAAGTCTGACTTAGGATGGCAGTTTATTAGCTCCAGCACTGGTAGGGCACACCTGTAATCCCAGTTTACCAGCCTTTCATGATCTAAAAGGACAGCCCCACTTAAGATGGCAGGGGTCAGGCATACCTGTAATCCCACTTATAAAGGCAGGAGAGTTATAAATTTAATCCATTCCAGAAGACGCAGTAACAATAGGCTTTGTTTCAAGAACAAAATCAAAATAAAAGGGTTGCATTGTATCTCAAATAGTGAGCAGGAGGGCCTTGAAACACAAGTCATCAAAACAGGTGTCAGCAGAGCCAATTCATTAACCTTCACCCAAAAGTTAGTGTTAACCATCCCATCCCTTCCCACTGTCCCCTTTCTTCTGTGATTGCTTTCCTTTTTGTTTTGTGTTTCTTAATTTATTCCAATTCATTGTGCACTGATCTGATTACAGATTTGGAAGCAAAAGGCCCAGTACCTGCAGCACAAACAGAACAAAGCTGAGGCTACAACTGTGAAAAGAAAAGCATCGGGCCTGGAAGGCTGCGTGAAAGTCAGAGGTAACAGCCACATCCCCTACTTGTGGCTCTTTCTTTTTTTTAAGTTGTAATTATAAAGGTGATGACAGATTACAATAAGTCCAGTGAAGTGTGCATTTCTTTGAGACAGTGTCACCCCTTCCCTCGCTCTCTCCCAGTTTTTCCCTTCCATCCCCACCCACAAGTCACACAGTTCATTTTCCACATTGTGTCTGGTGAGCACCACTGCTGCATTTGCTCACTGTTTCTCCCTCCAGGCTTTTGATTCTTCCTCTGAAGTGCTATAAATTTTAATTCCTTTCTAGGAAATTGGAAGAGCAGCTCAAATTAGAAGCAGGCACTGTTACTGAATACAGGCTGCAAAATTTAAAAAAAAGATTCAATGGGGAAAATTGATTTGGAGTTCGTGTAACATTTTTCGTAAAAATTTAGAAGTACCTAGACACTGCAGCTACTGCCTATAATCCTGGCAATCTAGGAGGCTGAGATAAGGATTCCAGCTTAAGGCCCACCTAGACCTAAAACTATACAAGTCTTAACAATGGCTTGTGGTGGTATGTGCCCAGCTACCAGAAAGCACAGGCTGGGAAAGTGGGAGATGTCTGTCATCCCCAGTGACATGACGAAGCACAAGTAGAAATTTTGCACCCAGTATATAAAGTGAGACCCTACCTCAAATAATGGAGAGCTAAGTGTGGGTGGCTCACTCCTGTAATTCTAGTTCAAGAGGGAGCTTAAGATCTGAAGATCCTGGGTCAAAGCCAGCCCAGGCAGAAATGTCTCTGACACTTTTCTCCAGCTAACCAGCAAAAAGCCAGAAGTGGAGCCGTGGCTCAAGGGGTAAGGTACTTGCTTCAACCAAGAAAGTTGAAGGACAACACCTAGGCCCTGAGATCAAGCCCCCAGCACTCAAACCAAAAAAAAAAAAAAAAAAAAATAGATAAAATGAGTGGAAGTATGACTCAAATATAGAGCACCTGCCTAGCAAGTGCAAGGCCCTGAGTTCAGTCCTTAGTACTGCAAAAAAATAGAGGCAAAATTAAGTATGACTTTTGCATGCCATCTGCATCATTGGTCCTATAATACATTGTTTTGTTCCACAATTCTTTAAAAATGTAAAACTAGGGGGTCAGGAGTTTGGCCTAGTGGTAGAGTGCTTGCCTAGCATGCACTAAGACCCGGGTTCGATTCCTTGGTACCACATACTTAGAAAAGCCAGAAGTAGCACTGGGGCTCAAGTGGTAAAGCACTAGTCTTGAGAAAGCCCAAGAACATTGCTTAGGTCCTGAGTTTGCCAGTCCTGGGGCTTGAAAACTATTTTAGCCAGGCGTGGTGGCTCACATCTGTAATACTAGCTACTCAGGAGGCTGAGATCTAAGGATTGCTGTTCAAAGTCAACCCCGCCAAAGTCCATGAGACTCATCTCGAATTAACCACTACAAAATGGCAAATAGTGCTGTGGCTCAAGGGGGTAGAGCAGTAGCGTTGAGCTGAAAAACTCAGAGACAATGCCCAGGCCCAGAATTCAAGTCCCACAACTGACCAAAAAAAAAGGAAAACTATTGTGGATTCACAGAAAAAGAGGTCCTGGGCTCTGGGTCCATGGGTCCCACATACTGCCATTTTATGAATGCTTGGTATAGTTCATAAAAAGGGGAAGCCAGGACTTTTGTGATATTCAAGGCTGTCAACAGACTTCCTCCCTCCCCTTCTCAGCTTCCTCTGTGGGAATACTGTCACCTCCAAAGAAGTCCCCACCTACCACCATGCTGCTCCCAGCCTCGCCTGCCAAAGCCCCTGAGACGGAGCCCATCGATGTCGCGGCTCACCTCCAGCTGCTAGGGGAGTCCCTCAGCCTCATTGGACACCGCCTGCAGGAGACAGAGGTGGGCCCCCACTCTCAGCAGCATGCCTTTGGTCCTCACGGTGCTGGGATGCATTGACTCCTTTCATGAGCATTCAGTGAGCAACTAACTAGTCATGCTAAACTGAGTAAAGACATACCAGTAAGAGGAACAGCCACGGTTTGGAATCTGTTTAGTGGCTCTCAGAGTTTATCCTAATCTCATCGTGTGCAAACCTCACCACACACAGAACTTAGAACTGGAATGGAAAAGATGAATGCAGGTCCCCTGCCGTTCTGACCTGTGGGCCTCGAGGAGTGGGAATTTCTCACTGCAGTTCCCTCCAGGTTTTAGATGAGCAGCCTAGGTTGTATAGGGGAGTTTCCTAGTTTGCAAGTAGGTAGCAAATGGAGACATGTGCTGCTCCCCCTCCTCATTACCATGCACTTGAATTAGACAGCGTCAGGTGCTCAAGAGACATCTTTGCCCTTTTAAGCTTTGTTTTCAAAATCACTTACCCTGCAAAGCTGGTTCATTCCATTTCTGTTACCTTATTCCATTTCTAACTGTACTACCCCTTAGCTAACTCAGGGTTATGGTGATTAACTCTCAGTTCTAAGCCAAAAAATAGCTACTAAGAATGACTACTGAAGCCATTTTTACACGGAGAACTCAGTACAGGGACTGGCGCTCCTAGCTACTCAGGAGACAGAGCTCAAGAGGATGGCACTTGAAGACCGGCCCATTTGAGAGACTTGCATTTCAACCAATAAGCCAAGTGTAATGGCACGCACCTGTTATCCCAGGTGTGCAGGAAGTGAAAATAATACAATTGCAGTCCAGGCCGATCCAAACATAAATGAGACCTTATTTAAAAGTAAGCACACAGTGATTGTAAATAGAGATTCCCTCCTTGAACACTTGTATGTTAAACTTGTCATTTAAAATACGATGTAAAAATCAACGTTAATAAATTCTCTAAAAAAATAAATACTACTGTTACTGAAAATTTGAAAAAAAAATAAGCACAAAAATAATAGACTAGAGGTTATAGCCCAAATGGTAGAGCAACCAGCCTAGCAAGAAAACCAAGCAAGTGCAAGGTCCCGAGTTCAAACCCTGATACTAGCACCAAAAAAAAAAAAAAGAAACAAACAAACAAGACAAAAGAATACTTATTGAGAGTCGCTCTGTTTCAGGACACCAGTAACTATAAGAGGACATAGAAAGGAATGGGGACTTTCAACACCCTTTAAGGAAGTCAGGCAGAAAATGAAGAGAACATCAGAAGCGTATTTCTTCTTGCAGGGCATGGTGGCAGTTTCCGGCAGTTTGTCAGTGCTTCTGGATTCCATTATCTGTGCTCTCGGTCCCTTGGCATGTCTGACCACACAACTACCTGAACTGAATGGCTGTCCCAAACAGGTCCTGGTGAGTTTTCCTTGCTCTCCTTGGATACTGAGAGCCGGGCCCCTTGGGAGTGGTGCGTGCTGTCAGTAGACTCCCGGAGCTTAGTGGCATGTGGCACTCCCTTCAAAGTATCTGCAGGACATGGTGCTTGGTTATTAGATGTATGCTGTGTCTTCAGTAAATCTAAAAACAGATCATTTCCTACCGTGGTTCTTGGAAAGCATCTCACCCTTGAGGCAGCATAACTCCTGTCTTCCTGTTTGTTTATCTCCATACAAAGACCTGGCATGGGCTCTCTGCCTCTTTTCTGTTGGTGGTGGTGGTCGTGGAGCTTGAACACAAGGCCTAGGCACTGTCTCTGAGCTTTTCTGCTCAAGACTAGCACTCTACCACTTTGAGCCATGATTCCACTTCCAGTTTCCTGGTGATTAATTGGAGGTAAGAGTTCCACGGACTCTCCTGCCCAGGCTGACTTCAAACCAGTCCTCAGGTCTCAGCCTCCTGAGTGGGTTTGCAGGCATGAGCCACCAGTGCCCAGTGCTCTGCCTTGTTTTTTTGTCACTGAAATCCATGGAGACGTGCGTGAAAAATCCCTAGCCTAACAGAAGACTCCACTCGCCCCTCTCATGAGGACCACGCTCACACTGGAGCTCTCACCCACTCTCCTTTTTTACAGTCGAACACACTAGACAACATTGCCTACATCATGCCTGGACTGTGACACCAGCCACCCTGGACCTGGCCCTTCTGCCCCTCCACTGGCTTGCATAGACGTGACTGTTCAGACCCCTCCGCTGGCCCCTTCGTCTGGGGATGGGTTCTTAAGTTTTTTATCTATACATATGTGTATATATATATAATGTACAGTATATACATAGGACTGTAACTACTTTGCTTTTAATACCTTTATGGAAGGGCAAAGGTTTAGCCACAAGGAAACTTCGGCATGAATGTGGGCTTGGATTCTTTTTTCTCTTGTGGATAAATCTGCCTTAAAAAAAATCAGTGTAAGGGGCCTAGGGACTTGTTCTGGGTGCACACACATCTCCTTATGGACAGCTACAGTGTGACTTTTGTTGTTGTTTCCAGACTCAGTTGTACCTCCAGACTCATCACTGACCATTTGCCTTACCTGTCTTACAGTCAGAAATGTAATAAGAAAGATTTTGGGATGCTGACAGCTGACCAAGAGTCCAAAGCCTTTCAACTTGAAATGCCCTGGGGGGAGGTGCTAAGACCTTTCCCACTGGAGCTTTAAACCTGGCCTAGGTAGGCTGAGTAGGGCTTTACTATAGTCCGGCTATCCAGGTTCTGGGTCTCAGTTGTTGTAAGCATTGGTACCCTTGCCAGTCTCAGTAGAGGCCAAGTTGCTATAAGATTGATAACAGCAACAAAAAAAAAGAATGAGTTACCTTGAAGTGAGCAAAGCTGTCAGAGTCACCCAGTGAATCTGCTAGGATATTTGATCTGCATAGCCAAGAGCTGGTATCTTTCCTTGGCAGCAATGGGTTGGCCACCAAATCCCTAGACTCCGCTGCTTAGCTAGGTGGTGATAGAAGGACAGTCTTGCCCAGGATGGGTCTTGGGTTCATCTTGTCAGTTCCCCTGGTGGGCAGATAGGAACATTCCACATTCCACATGGAAATGAATGGCCAAAAAAAAAAAGAAGTACTCAGTTCTCATGTAGGTCTATTTATATGTGCGTGTGAATGTGTGTTTTAATTATGTATATTTAACTCTGAATTTTCTTAGATTTTAATTTATCCTGTAAATTTCTGTATAGATAATTTAACTACAAAAGCCTCCACCAGCAGCAGCATGTGGAACATACAGGCTTGTCATTTCTCCCTCCCTTCTTCTGGTCTGTTCTGAAAATTCCAAATCATCTGCATTTCAAGGCATACCTCAAAAAGGAGTTATTATGTTAGGATTCTAACTCTAGAAGGAACTTCATGGCCTTCAATAATGTGAAGTGAGGGCTGGCAGGAAGGCTCTGTGGTAGAGCACCTGTCTAGCAAGTACGAGGCCCCGAGTTCAAACCCCAGTACCAACAAATGAAACAATAATGTTAAAAGTGAAAGGAAAAAAAACGCCCTGATTTCCAAAGAACCACACCTTCTCCCAGCAGAAAAGGAGCACTGGGGTGATTTCTAAGCTTGATGGAAGACCCTGACTGAACTAAGTTTGGAAGTTAGCATGTTCTTCCCTGGTCTAGCCTCAACGGCACAGATGGCATCACAGTGAGTCTGGGGATGGTGCAGCCAGTCTGCATCCCACTTAGTTCCTTCCTGCCTCCCCACCAGACCTGTCACTCAGCTTCCCAAGGCTATGCTGGTTGTTCAGCCTTTTTCTCAGCCAGAGTTTTGAGATTGAATGGGGAAAACACAAAAGGAAAGGCATGTGTGGGAACTAAGATCGAGAAGATCCTACACCATGCCCCCCGAGTGTCCATGCAGCTTCCTGATGGACAACTGGGTACGCAGGGCCAGGAAGACGTGGGTACTGCAGGAAGAAGTCGGTCCTGCCATTGTCAGTTGTATGTGTCCCTAATATCCTGGTCAGGACTTGCCTTTTACTGTTTTCCTTTGAAATCCAGCCCTATGGTATTTGTATTTAAGATTTGTACACATTTGTATAATAATCTGTACCTTGTGGTATTTGGTACTATTAGAGGAAAAAAAAAACTTTGGATTCAGGCCTTCTTGCAGTTTTATATCATTTTATTTTGTTTTTTAAATAAATCCTAGTGGTTTGGTCCAAATCCCATTACCATTGTATAAAGAAGCAAAATTTTGTACTTACATTATTAAAGATCACATTTTTAATATTTGTAGTCCAGTCTCAGTTGTCTTTTACATAAAAATAGTTGCCATGAAATTATGAAACCTGTTTTTCACACACTACCCTACCATAATTCCTTCTTCCCCCCTTTTTTTTTCTGGTTGTATGGATTGAACTTGGGGCCTGGGTGCTGTCCCTGAGCTCTTTTTCTCAAGGCTACAAGTGCTCTACCACTTGGACCCATAGTCCTGCTTCCAACTTTTGTTAATTAATTGGAGATAAGAGTCTCACAGCTTTAAGCCGGGGGCAGTGGCTCACATTGTAATCCCAGCTACTCGGGAGGCTGAGATCTGAAGATCATGGTTCAAAGCCAGCCCAGGCACTAAAGTCCTTGAGGCTCTTATGTCCAATTAACTGCCAGAAAAACAGAAGTGGTTCTGTGGTTCAGCACCACTTGAGCTGAAGCCTTGAACTGAAGAGCTCAGGGACAATATCCAGGCCCAGAGTGCAAGTCCCACAGCCAACAGCAACAAAAAGTCACAGCCTTTCCTACTCAGGCTGGCTTTGAACCGTGATCCTCAGATCTCATTCTCCTGGGATTACAGGCATGAGCCACCAGTGCCTGGCTTCATAATTTTCTTTAAATAAATAAATGCCAGGCACTGGTGGCTCACACCTATAACTCATGCCTGTAACTTAGCTACTTAGAAGGCTGAGCTCTAAGGATCATGGTTCAAAGCCAGCCTATGCAAACAAATCCCAGAAACTTCTTATCTCCAATTAACCAGCAAATAAAAAGCCAGACATGGAGGTATGTCTCAAGTGGTTGAGCACTAACAGGAAGCTTAAGAGTCAAACAAGAGTGCAAAGCCAATACTGGCCCTAAGTAAGTAAGTAAATAAAGTTGAAATAGAGGTTAAATTTCTAATCTCAGCCGTTTTCCTGACATCTTACTGTTTCTGCTAATTTTACATTGTCAAAGCTCTCTGCTCTCATTTGCAAGTTGTAAAACCAGGGACTATGATAGCTGTGGCTCTACTTATTGGCAAGTGAAATGATGTATATTATGGTGCTGGCCTAAATCAAGAAAATACCCATCAGTCTACATCTGCTACATTCCATGCTGTGTTCAGTTCTGTCCCTTTATCAGTGTTTTGGGCAGGTCACTTCACCTTTGAGGAGCTTCCAAAAAGTCATGTCTGTAAAATATTGGGTTGTTACCTGTCTCCACCCCTGCAGCCAGCCAATCTAACATGAGTGTTTAATAATGATAGGAATATTGGGTATATGGGAAGTTGGCATTTCAAGGCTAATTTTTTTTTTTTTTTTTGCCTAGTTGCCAGTGATTCAAACCTGTAATCCTAGCTACTCAGAAAGCTGAGATCTGAGGATTGCAGTTCAAAGCCAGTCCAGGCACTAAAGACTATGAGACTCTTACCTCCAATTAACCACTAGAAAACCAAAAGTGGTGCTATGGCTCAAGGGGTAGGGTGGTAGCCGTGAGCTGAAGAGGTCAGGGACAGCGTCCAGGCCCAGAGTTCAAGCCCCACGACTGACTAAATAAAAGGCTAATTTCTAATGGGGAGACAGCCAGAAAGAGACCCCCTATCATATCATTCAGTGACTGAGAAGGACTTACATACATCAAATGTAACTAGCAGAAAGTTATGTGGCAATGCCCAATTATAGCCCACCCTCCCCCAAAGACTACACTGTTTCCAATCCAGCCTACTTTCAGGTTTAATTTGTGTTTAGAATTCAAAACTATGTTCCATTTTTGCTGGTGGCTTATGCCTATAATCCTAGCTACTTAGGAAACTGAGATCTGAGGATCACGGTTCAAAGCCAGCCTGGGCATCAAAGTCAATGAGACTCATTAACCACTGGGGGTGGGGGATGAGAAGTGGCACTGTGACTCAGGTGACTGAGTACTCACCTTGAACTGAAGAGCTCAGGGAGAGAGCTCTGGGCTCAGGCCCAGAGTTCAAGGCCCCAGGACCAGAAAAAAAAAAAAGAAAAATCATCTTCCATTTTGTCTACACTTCTGAGCAAAAGGACAATCTAGAATGAAGACCTTCAAGGTTAAATGGAAGAATCCACAATTTCATGTTCAGTTCTATACCATCAAGCAGTATGTTTAAATGAAGATTGAGAAAGTATTTAACATGAAGGTCATCTTCGGTGTACATAACACACTCTTTATACTCAAATAGTTATGATACACTGGTTTGAATTTTCCTCTGCTAGCCGTTGTGTTACGTCATGGTGAGCAAAGCAGACACAGTATTCCAGCATTCGCCAAACAACGAGTCGTGAGGACAAGAGCAGGTCCCATTCTCTGTACACTCCAAAGCACTTTTTTATAATGTACAGTGAGAATATTGACTTCATGACTGCTCAAAGAAATAAACACACAAATTAATCCCACAAGGCATTTGCTTTTAAGGTTTCCATCATCCACAATTTGGGCAAAGCCAACTTAGCCTTTCAGATTTAAAATGCTCAGACATCATGATCAATAAATCCTAAACTACCCCGCAAATGGGCAAACTAGCAAAACATCAAGTGTGGGTTTTTTCAGAAGAACCATAACCAAAAGATCAGGTATCTAGTGTGTGGGTGTCATCTGACTGCACTTCAGGATGGCTGAAGAAAATACTAGAATCACAGATGGGAAGAATGAAAGTGATTTGGGAGTCCAATGTTATAATTGAGATTCAAGAAAATCCCAAAGGATATAAACAGAATTGTACACTGCCTTGTTCTCTTCCTTTCAGAAAGGTTCACAGCTTTTTTTTTTTTTTTCAAATAAAGAAGCTCTGACCATTAAAAAAAAAATGTGATTAACAAGGATAGTGCCTAGGCTCTGAGTTCAAGCCCCAGGACTGGCAAAAAATAGCTTTACGTGAAATAAAAATTATCTATTAAAAAATGTGATTGATCTAATTTCAGTATACACAAGAAATGAGAGCTCGCTGTTGGCATCACAGCCGGACCTGGTAAAGTCTTGCAGAGCGCTGGCCCCCAACCGCAGTTCATTAAGTCGGCTTAATGCTCTCAAGAGACAAACCCAGCCCTTCACTCCTGGCAATCTGGGCTGTAAAAGAGAGGTGTCATGCTGGCTTCAGAGCAGGGAAGCTGTCACACGCAGTGGGAGACCCCCGCCAGTGAAAGGACTGAAGACGAAGATACTGGGAGCTGAATCGGCCCGGCCTGAGCCCCACCTTCCATCTACCTGGGTGGACCTTTGCGATCTAGCCAATAAAGTCACGCTGGAGCTCGTGTGGGCGTGGCCGGACGGGGCGTGGCTTAGAGACCTGGGCCCTCTGGCCCCGCCCCACAGCCTGCCTGACGTCACACGGCACCGCCCAGGGGCTGCCCAGGGCTCTCGCCCTTCGCCAGCCGCGCCCTCCTCGCCTTGGAGCGGGACCTGTAGCTGCGCACCACAGCGCCAGCCCCGCCCCCTCCGGCACCTCCCCGCGGGCTGTCCGGCGAGTCACGTGACGGGTCGGCGGCGCTGGCGGTTGCTGTCAGCTGATTCCTGGGGTTGGTGGTAGTGGCAGCCGCGACGATGGACTTTCTCCTGGGAAACCCATTCAGCTCTCCAGTGGGACAACGCATCGGTGAGTCCCTGGGGCCCCGCACAGCTCCGCGGCAGTGCTACGTGCCAGTTCCAGACCCCCTGGGACATCTCCAGTCGAGACTCGGAAAAGCAGTGAGGGCGGTGCGGCTAGCCTGTGGCGCCTCCGCTTGGCCCCGCCCACTCTCCCGCCCATGCTTGATTGACAAAAGCACGGGCCATTAGGAGACCTGTATTGGAGATGGATGCTAATGGTCACCAATAGTTAAAGAGAGGGGGCGGGTCCGAGTGACCGCGGCTCTGCCAATGCGAACGTGCTGGGGGGTCCCAAGTGGAGGGAGAAAGTTTTGGGGTTAAAGGGACTGAGTGGGGGGGAATCAGCGGGCGTCGGCCGCCCCTTGCCCAGCTCGCTCGTGTGGCCCTGCCGCCAGGCTCGTGCAGGCCGCTTCCTGGACCGCCTTGCTCTCAGGTCAGGGATACGTGAGAAGGGCTGCAGTCCCTTCCCGGAGAGACGGAGGAGGCCGGGCGCCGGGGCGGCTGGGCGCGGGCCGCGGCGCCGGGAAGCGGGCTTTGCCTTCTCGGGCTCAGGATGCGCCCGGCTCTGTTCTGTCGCCGACCGTCCCCTGGGGCACTGGCCCTCCCCACCCACCGACCACCTGCCGGGACTCCCTCGCCCTCTCGGCCCCCCCAGTGAGCGCTGTGTCCCTGAGCTTTCTTACTCAAGGCTGGCACTCTTCCACCTGAGCCACATTTCCACGTCTGCCTTTTTGCTAGTTGATTGGAGATGAGGCTCCTGGAGGTTTCCGCCCAGGCTGGCTTGCTAACCGCGATCCTCGTGTATCTCCGCTAGAATTACCGGCGGGAGCCACCGGGCGGAAAGCGCGTTACTGGCACTGAAAAAAACGAAGCGAGACCCACCATTCAGGAACCGTCTGGGTGTGGTCCCCCTCCGAGCAGCACTGTAAAATTCTCTGTGCATCCTTCTGATGACTTTTGGCCCCCTAACACCATCCTGGCAATGTTAGATCTTTTAGACAGAAATTCCGCTCTTATGTCTTAGAAACCAAACCTCCCTACAGTGTGCCACCCAACTCTGTTATAATCGCCACCACAGCTCTCCTGGTTCTCCTGAGGTCTAGTAGTCCGTGGACAGCAGGACTCGCCCTGAAGCACAGGTGCACACCCCACAGTGAGTCATTGTTTGGGAGCTGAAAAGAGAAGGCAGTTCTTCTTTCCTCTTCCTCCCCTCTTCTCTCTTTTCATCTCCTCTCTCTATTTGAAACTTCCTATTTTAAAAAGAAGTAAATAAATCTAGCTTTCAAAGCCAACCACATATTTCTGAGGCTCACTGGGCTCTGCTTATAGAAAACTCAACGTCTCTTCTTACCTGAAAGATTATCTTTCTTAGGAAAGAAATATGTTTAACCAAAGAGAATGTTGCTACAGCCTAATAGCTTAGAGCACAGAGCAATTGTTCCTGCTGGAAGGTTCCTACTTTGGATCTGCTAACCCAATCCAAATCCCCTAAGGGTTTCTTAAGGAACTTTAGGCTGCCACTGGCCTTAGAATTTTGGACTGGTGTGGCTGGGAGAGATGCCTAGAATTTGTTTTTGTGAGGGGGGAGGGTGTCAGGGGGCTTAAACTCGGCCTGGGCGCTGTCCTTGAGCTCTTCAGCTCAAGGCTACTGCCTTACCCTTGAGCCAAGCCCCACTTCGTTCTCTGGAGATTAATTGGAGATAAGAGTCTCAGGTCCTTTTGTGCCTGAGCTGGCTTTGAACGTTGATCCTCAGATCTCAGCCTCCTGAATAGCTAGGATTCCAGACCTGAGCCACTGTGCCCTGCTAGAATTTGCATTTCTAACAAGTTCTCTGGGATGCTGTGGAGCTAGCTGACAGACCTTATACTGAAAATCTCTTCTCGGACCCTATTCAAGAGAAGAATGAGGCCTAAAATAGAGAAGGTGAAGACTGCCTCACCCAAGACCCCAATAAATTAAGAGTGAAGCTGAAATGAAATACATTGCCTCTGAAACTTGAACCAAAGCTGAAGAGGCTCTGAAAGAGCTAAGTGTGATGGATATACCTGTATCCCAGTTTTATGGGGATAGAGACAAGGATGTTTTAAATTCAAAGCCACCTTGAGCAACATCGGGAGACTGTCAAAAAGAAAAAACGCAAGAGGCTAATGGTTCCTGCCTGTAATCTTAACTACTCAGGAGGAGAAGATCTGAGGATCACACTTTGAAATCAGCCAGGACTTTCATCTCCAACTAACCACCAAAGAGCTAGAACTGGAGCTTTGGTACAACCAGGAAAGCACTAGCTTTGAGTAAAAAAGCTAAGGGACAGCGTCAGGCCTTGAGTTAAACCTCAGTATCAACACACACACACACACACACACACACACACACACACACACCCTTTTAGATGTTTAGGTTGAAGTACTGTAATTATTTTGTTTTTGAGATAACGTCAAGTGACCTTCCTCTGGTGCCTAAGTTTTAATTACTGGTATTCCTGTAAATCAGGCCTCTGTCTTTGCTATAGGCCCTTGTTGAAAGTAGAGCCACTGGGCTCACAAACTTCTCATCTGCCTGCTACCTGCTGACCTCTCTGCCTGGGTGCCTGTTTCTGGGTCCCTGTGAAGAGCGTGCTCATCCCAGGAGTGTAGAACACCATATAACCTCCTCCCCAAGAATTCCCCAGACCTCTTCAGACCCAACCACTAGGTTTTTGCTTTCTCACATCCTATAACCTGGGCCTCTCTCACTAGTAGTTTGTGAGCATGAATCACAGTATCTGCTCTTGCTGCCATCATCTGCCATCATCACCTGACACACCACTGTCCCCTTCTGCCCTTGGTCTTACATGGTGTCTCCTCTTTGCTAGACTGGACTTAGGGAGAGAAGGAAGTATCCCTGCTTATCTGGCCCCCAGCACCTGGCATCTAGCAGAAAGGAAGAAAGGAAGGTAGGATTTTATGAATAGGTGTGTACAAACATTGTGCTAGTACCTAGGTGTTCATCTTCAGGGTGGCCCTGTGAAGTCCTGCTATGTCTTCCATAGCCCCAGGAGAAGGAGCACTTCCCAGGGTCTCTCTGCTGCTCAGAGTCTGACATTCCCTTAGGGTTCTCTTGCTCCTCCTCACTGCCCTGCCACTCACCCCTCATACCTTATTTTGAAGTTAAATTAGTCCCTCATTTCAAGATTTATGTTACTGATCTCTCCCCAGTTTCGGACAGGCCCATGTGTTTGCACAATGTCCAGATCACCCACCTATATCTGGTCCTAGGAAAGCAGCAGCTGGTAGGTAGCCCACAGAATCCAGGCCCTCCGTACTAGAGAAGATCGACCCAGCCTTGGATGTTTCAGGATTTCAAACCCCTTCCCTAGGTCTTCCCTAGCTCTGTTTTATAAACAGAAGTCAGAAGCCAACCTCTTAGTTCTATTGTCTGTTTCTGTTAGCTCACTCCAGCAGGTAGAATTAGAATCTAAATTGCAGCTGATTGATGAAAGCAAGCTACAGACAGCAGACACTGAAGGATAGTGCCCAGGACCCGCCCCCACGTGGCCAGATGGTGAAAAAAAGAGCTCAGAGCCTGAGTCTGGGCCCTAGAGCACAGAGAAAAGATGACAGCGTCACTTGGGGGCCCACAAATGAGCCAGGAAGCCACAAACAGGAATGAGGAATCCCCTTGGGGATGACTGATAAGCAGAGTGGGCATCTACGCCCTGTTGTGGACACCAGATGGGAAGCAGGAGAGCTGGTTCCAGCCTAGTTCTGCCTCCACCTGTTTGAAGTTCCCACTCATTTCCCATAGTTACAAAGAGGAGCCACCTGATCTGTCCTCAAGAGTGAGGGACGGGCTGTGGGGGTAGGCTGGTGCTAAAGGGAAGAAGAAACAGACTGTTCAGAGAGGAGAAATGATTACACAAAACCAAAGGGCAGAGGCAGTTGGAGGAAGGAGGGAGATAGTTGAGTGCCAGTGTGACCTGCCAGCTCAGAGCCTGTCATCCATAATTGGGCCTCCAGTTATGGGCTACACAGAGGTAGAGGAGATGCCTGGGCCCCGTAGCAGTGTGGACTCAACTACAGCCAGTCTATAAAGGCCACATAGTAAATCTTGGGGCTTTTCAGGCGATGTGGTCTCTGTCGCAAGGATGCATCATGGCCACTATTGTGAAAGAGCAGCCATGACAACAGGGAAACGAATGTGCCAATAAAACCTTATAGGCCAGGAGTTTGACCTAGTGGTAGAGTGCTTGCCTAGCATGCACAAAGACCTGGGTTCAATTCCTCAGTACCACATACATAGAAAAAAGCTGGAAGTGGTGCTGAGGCTCAAGTGGTAGAGCTCTAGCCTTGAGAAAGTACAAGGACAGTGCTCAGGCCCTGAGTTCAAGCCCAGGACTGGCAAAAAAAAAACAAAAAAAAAAACAACTTATGGGTCCTGGAATTGAAGTTCATGTCATTTCATATGGCGTGCAGTCTTCATCTTTGGCTTTTTTTTTAACTATATACAAAAAAAAAAAGTTTGAACAATCTGTAGCTCTGAATTCATGCGAGAGCAGGCTGCATTTGGCCCCTATGCTCCTAGGATACTGACAGAGCAGGTGGCCAGAGGCAAAGTGATAAAGACACTGACCCCTGAGCCTTCAGTGTGCCCTGGAACATCCTCTCATCTTAAAGCTCCTGTTACCAGCTGAGCACTGGTGGCTCACACCTATAATCCTAGCTACTCAGAAAGCTGAGATCTGAGGATCTCAGTTCAAAGCCAGCCCAGGCACTAAAGACAGTGAGACTCTTATCTCCAATTAAACCACCAGAAAACTGGAAGTGGCACTGTGGCAACAAGTGGCAGAGTGCTAACCTTGAGCTGAAGAGCTCAGGGTCAACACCCAGGCCCAGGGTTCAAGTCCCATGACCGGCCAAAAAAAAGCTCCCATTTGCTGGTTCATGAGTACAGCATCCAGATTCAAGCCCAGGGCTGTACACTGAAAATGACAAGGGACAACATCTAGACAGTCTCCACATCAGCTGGATGCACAGTAGGTAGAAGGGCCAGGGTGAGAGCGAGTCCAGATGGCCTGCACCTGCACAGCTTTGTTCCTAGAGCAAGTTATTTAACCTCCCTCTTCTTCAGTTGCCTTATCAATCCGTGAAATAAGACTTAACCCCAGCACCCTTGAGACGGGAGTGCTGTGTTGAGGCTGTGGTGTGGTGATGCCCACCCATCAATGATCTGCCCATGGGAGTCCCCCCACCCCCAGGGTTATTCTCACTGCTGTTGCCATCGCGGGACACTGGGATGTTAGGGGAGCCCTGACACCCATGCAGCCTTTGTGTCTCTGAGTCTGAGTGGCAGCCACAGGCACCCCGAGGTCAGGTTTCAGGGTGTGGGTGGAGCTGCTCCCCCTTGGGAATGAAGGCCTTTGCCTGACTCTGGATGGATCTGGTAAATAGGTTTTGTTCTCTCTCAGAGCTCACAGAAATAGGAGTAAAGTCCCGGATTTCCGCTCCTCTTGCTTTAGAGAAAAACAAAAACCTTCAGTGTCTTCTGATTAGCTTGAGGCTGGGCCCCCCTCTTGAGAAGCAGAGGGATTAGGGATAAGTTAACTCTTTACCTCCTTACCCACACACATAGGATGTATGTGGCCCCATTTGCCACCTTTATTATTATTTTCCTACTGTTTTCTTTAATTGGTACACTAATTTGGCCTCATCCTGTGTAATTATATCCCTGAAGTCATAGCTGTGGTGAGTTAACTTGTGGCTTTCTGTTTTTGTTTTTGAAATACGAGACAAGTGCTCTACAGCTTGAGTCACACTCCTGGCCCTTTTGTTTGTGTTTTGTTTTTGAAACAAACTATTGCCGCAGCTGGTCTCCATTTAGAATGCTCCTGCCTCTTACTCCCGGGTAGCTGAGATTACAGCTATGTGCCACATACCTGGCTAGTTCATGGTTTGTTGTTGTTGATGTTTTAATTGACATTAAATATAAAACCGTAATTACCTGAGGGCCAAACCCAGGACCCTGTGTATGCTAGGCACAGTCTCTGTTACCAGCTACAAAATCACCCCTTTTGGTTTGTCTTATTTATTAGGGCCTCAGGATCTCACTTGGCTTTTTCACACATGGTTGATGCTCTGCCACTTGGGCCACACCTCCACTTCCAGACTTTTTTGCCCATGCTGGCTGAGATCTCCACCTCCTAAACAGCTAGGATGACAGGAGTAAGCCACCAGCACCTGGCTTATTTGGTTGTTTAGTTTGTTTGTTTGTTTGAGACACTGCCTTGCTTTGTAGTATAGGCTGGTCTGGAACCTCCCAAACAGCTGGGATTGCAGGTTTGTGCCACCATAGCCAGCCTCCCTACCCATATGTTTATATTTGTCCACTTGCCCATCTTCCAGTGCTACATATTTTGGACTTAAGATACCCAGTCAAGTGACAAACCTCCTCACCCCCAGAGCCATGAAACTCAGCAACTCATAGCACATTGGAAGCAGGGAGGGAACTTGTGGAAGAGCCCTAAGGAGAGGAACCAGGCTTTGTTCCTAAGAGTAGAGGTGGGAGGGAGATCCAACAAGAAGGGAGGGAGAAGGGAACATCCTGGCTAAATCAGAGACATTAATTAAGGACAGACAGAGATGACTACTTTCAAGTTGAACTTATTTAAGTTGGTACAGTACTTTGGCAGTGAACTTTATGTGCCAACTTGGCTCGGTTATATTATCCAAACATTTGGTAAAACATTGTCCTGTTTCCAAGAAGGTGATTTTTACATGAGATTAACATTAAAATCCATAGACTTTTAGACAGCAGATCATCCTCCATAATGTGGGTGGGCCTTTTCCAGTCAGTCGAATGCCTTCATCCCAAAAGACAATGTCCCAAAACAGAATCCTGCCAGCACACTTGAGCTGCATGTAGCCCACATCACCAGTCTGCTGGCCTATCCAGCAAATACTAGACTTGCCACATGAATCAATTCCTTAAAAGTTAAAATTCATACATAGTGTGTATTAGGGAGCATCCTAACTAATGCGAGCCCCTCTCCATTCTAGCCCCTAGATTGTCAGTAACAGTTTTTCCCCTCCCCAGTGTAGGGATTGCCACCTCTGCCTGCAGTCCCCTCACACCTCTCTGCCTGTGGTTGCTTGCTTGGTGGAAAAGTTGAAGAAACTCCTTCATCTAAAGAAAGTGTCTGGGTGAGGTCCTGTAGTTCCTCGCATCCGCTGGGAGCAATAACCTCTGTAAGGTATTTTAGGGTTTCTCATGTGTCCTGTGGTTTAAAAAAATGACAGAGGAGAGGCAGCCAGGGTTTTGAGGAAGGGAAGCTCAGCAGCTTAGGAAACGGATGGAATTTTCCAGGCACTGTCTGAAAAGTGTTGTTCATTTTGAAAATGGACTTCAAGACAAGTTACTGGCTGGGAGAAAATGGAGGGAAATAAAGAAAACAGAAAACCCAGTTACTGCATGCATGTGATTTTTTAAGACTTTTTATTTAAGTGCTTAAAATTTTCAGTTATTTCATGGCTGATTTTTATTTTTATTTTTTTGCCAGTCCTGGGGCTTGAACTCAGGGCCTGAGTGCTGTCCTTGGGCCTTCTCAAAGCTAGAGCTCTACCACTTGAGCCACAGCACCACTTCTGGCTTTTTCTATATATGTGACCCATGTCTTTATGCATGCTAGACAAGTACTTTACCAAAAGTACTTGTACTAGGCCAAACCCCTTGCCCCAGTGGTTAATATTTTGTAGTAGGTAACATTTGCTTTGGTGTTTCCTTTGTGCTCAGTGGACACTATGCTTAAAATGTGTCTTCTGGCTGGGAATGTGTTTCAGTGGTAGAGTGATTGCCTAGCATGCATGAAGCCCTGGGTTCAATTCAGAAAAACCCGGTAGCATGGCCTAGTAGTAGTGTGCTTGTCTAGCATGCACGAAACCCTGGGTTCGATTCCCCAGTACCACATACATAGAAAAAGCCAGAAGTGGTGCTGTGGCTCAAGTGAGAGAGCACTAACCTTGGGCAAAAAAGTGTCCAAGGACAGTGCCGGGTCCCTGATTTCAAGCCCCAGGACTGGAAAAAAAAAAAAAAAAGCCGGAAGTGGCACTATGGCTCAAGTGGTGGAGTGCTAGCCTTGAGCAAAAGAAGCACAGGGACAGTGTCCAGGCCTCCTGGAAAGTCATCCATCTCGTTACAAACACATAGGGACCCTCTTCTTGGTGTCCACCCAGCAAGGCAGCTAGGCAGAATCTCCTTGGAAAAGTCCATCCCTGGCAGAGGAAGTGGCGGGAGAGGAGGGCAGGCCGGCGTTCACTGCCACTCCTCCACTTCCTCTATGCACGTGCTGTAGACACATCATGGGGGTGACAGACGAGGAGGGTCACACACAGGCTGTGATTGCTCAGCATGTTCATTTGGTCCCTGTTCTCTGCAATGCCGTTGTCATGGTGCAGAAGGAGGGGCTTGGGCCAGGCTCAGCCAACTCATCCTGCATCCTAGTCCTAACCCTCAGATGACTCAGTGCTTCCCTTTTGTGTCATGGCAGCCTCACCCTCTGTCCTGTCTGGTGTGACCTCCACCCAACTGCACATTTGCTGGGGCTGGAACCTCTCTGGTTTTTCCCACCAGTATTTTTGTAGGCCTGGACATATAAGTCATTTGAGAGCCAAACTAACATGGTTTAAGAGTAAAGACTTGAACTGAGCACCTGTGATTCTAGCACTCAGGCAGGAGGAGTTCATTTCTGAGTACCTGGGGTGTATGATGAAACCCAGTCTCAAAAAAACAAAGGCTATTGATGTAACTCAGTGGTAGAATGCCTGCCTAGTATATGCAAGGCCCTGTGTTTGATGTCCCCACACACACACATCCACATATTCATACACATAAAGATGTGGATTTGAGAGCCAGACAGCATAGTGTTCAAACCCATGCTCTATAACTTAAAAACAGTGCGGCCATATTCAAGCTACCTATTTCTCTGTCCCCTCAGTTTTTCTTCATCTTCTGCCTTGAGAGCATGAAGGTACAAAGTCCTTCTCTGTCAGATGTTTGGTTTACCCAGAGTTCAGACTGGATGGATGCCTGATACTTTCAGGTTGACATTCCACATGGAACCCAGGGGTGTGAAAGATGGTCTGGAAATTAGGGACAGCTCTGAATATCCTGAATGACAGTCCCTGAAGAGTTCAGGCTTGTTACCCTCGGCAGCAGAGAATCAGGTGTCCCTGATTCTAACAAGAGTGCTTGTTAGAATTGTGTTTGTGTTGATGGCATGACAGTACAGGCCAGGGCAGATGACAGGGTCTGAACTAGAGCCAACCCGAGAGGCAAAAGCACTGGGCACCACTGGAACATGCTGGTGGGAGGGAGATGGCCAACATGGCAGCAGGTGGGCAGTGGGCATATCTACAACTCTGTCCACAGCTCCGCTGAGAACCCACAGGACAGCCTTCTCCGAAGTTTGGCAGAACAGAGCTCTCTTAGGACGAGAGGGGCAGCTGTCTTGCCCAGGATTTCAGGTTACCACTGAGGAGGAGTAGGTGAGGGAACCAGCTGCTTGGCTAGGTTATGGCAGTGTTCGGTGACCACTCATTCCTTCCCTTGGCCGAATCACAGTGGGCCTCACTGTGGCTCATCCCTGCCCCACCCGCTGGTGTATGGACCTGTTGAAAGTCACCATCATGAGGCAGGCAGGCAGGCAGACTCACCCTGATCCTACAGAGTTAGACATGGGACATCGAGGGCTGGGCATTCCTAGTGATCTGAGTTAGGAGGGGAGACCAGGCAGGCTAAATCTCCATTGTGTGTGTGAGGGGGGGGGGATGTCTAGTCTTTATCCTGTATCTGGAGCCTCCTGGGCAGGACGTGACTGTACCAGGATATATGCAGAGAGGGTAGGGTGGGAAGTGGTGCTGTGACTCAAGTGGTAGAGTGCTAGCCTTGAGCTGAAGAGCTCAGGGACAGCACCCAGGTCCAGAGTTCAAGCCTTACTGCCAACAAGAGAGAGAGACAGAGACAGAGAGACAGAGAGTAGGGTGTTGAACAAACAGGTCCTCAGTGACCTGAAACTGTAAGACTGCCAGCTCTGGTCAGCAGCAAGCACCACATGACAGGAGAGGTCTACAGCTTGGCTGAAGGGCTGGGAGACCAGGGCTCTCCACTGCCAGCCACTGTTGAAGGTTGGCAGCTCCCAGGGAATCAGTTTTCTTTCTCTGGGTCACTCCTAACAACCAGCCATGTTTTTAATTCCCTTCCTTAAAATAGCAATCTGAATTACTTTGGCAATTACAAAACAGAACACGCCCATATCCTCAGTTCCTGTACCTTTAAATCTGTGTCCTGCCAGGCGTGCTACTGATGGCTCACACCTGTAATCCTAGCTTCTCAGGAGGATCACGGTTCAAAGCCAGCCTGGGCACTAAAGTCCGTGAGACTCTTCTCTCCAATCAAGCACCAGAAAACGGGTAGTGGCACTATGGCTCAACTGGTAGAGTGCTAGCCTTGAGCTGAAGAACTCAGGGACAGCACCCAAGCCCAGAGTTTAAGCCCCATGACCCACGAAATAATAATAAATAAATAAAGCCAACAAAAAGTTGGAAGCGCAAGTATGGCTCAAGTGTTAAGGAGTACTGCACCAGCCCTGAGCAAAAGCTCCAGGTGGGAGAGGACCTTGAGTTCAAGCCCCTGTACTGGCACACAAACACATGTACAAATACATACCTATGTGTACAGGCACACACACACACACACACACCTTTGCCCTTAAAGGGCATGCTTCCCCAGTGTCTGTGACTCCCAGGCCTGCAACCACACCTGGACCCCAGGGGCCTTGGGGGAAGCGTGAAGGTCTAGTAAGCATCCTGAGTTCTGCCCCAGCTGTCTTCCCATTGAACTGCTCAGAATGGGGCTTGTCTCACCTCCTCTTCCCCTGCTTGGCCCCCAACTCTCCAGCTCCTGCCGACATCCTCACTTGCACTGTTCAGGCTTGAAGGGTCTCTGGGCCCACCTCCTTCCTGTGTGCCTCCATGTACCCTCCACACCCACTGACTTACCTTTTCTGATCAGCCTTAAGCCTTGCAGGACCTTGGCAGTCTCCCTGGGGTGGGGCAGATGCCCCTGCTTTCCAGAGGACACTAGGCGTCACTGAGGTGCCAAGCCGCCATCCTCTGAGAGGCTTGCAGGAAGAAGGTGGCTGGGGTCAGGGAGGGGCAAGTACATAGGGATCATGAAAGACACTTAGCAGTGTCTTCACAGGAGCCCCGCCCCTGTGAAAGGCGGGCAGTGCAGCTGCTGCTGGGAGTCTTTCCCAGCATCCCTGGCCACCCCCCTGGTAGATGCCCCATGTCAAGGTTCAGTCTTTCTACCAGTAGTGATGTGCACCTCTTGGGGTGAATGTTAATCTCAGACTTTCTATGAACAGCTAATGGTGCTGGACTTCATTAGGAAGCCAAATATCGTGGATGGTAAGGCATGTGAGTCAGACTGAGGACAGAGGAGCTCTGCAAAGTGATGGGGCCTAGGCAGACAGGGTCACTGGGGCAGCATGAAGCATTGGTGGTGAGGTGAGGCAGGAGGCAGTGAGGAGGCTGAGCCAGATCTAGGAGAGAGGCTGAGGGCAACAGGGGACGATGAGAAGGAATGGGTCCAGTGAAGGACTCTATGACTTGTGCTGCCCTGAGGTGTGGCCAGTGGAAGAAGAGCAGGCTCTGTGTGTTTGAGTAGCCTTTGCCCCAGGCTGTCTAGTTACCCCAGCATAGCAGCCACTGTTCAGTAAAGCTGGTTCTTCCCTGTGAGTCCATGAAAGTGGGGAGTGGAGCACAGGAAAGCTGTATCCAGCAAAGGTTTATGGTCTTTCAACAGAGGGAAGACCTTCCTGGTCTCCTGCCCTGACTGCAATCTAGAGGTAAAGCAACTTCCCTTCTTGCCCCAGCTGCCTGGCCTGTGTCCCAGGCCACCTGGTATCTCTCTGAATGCAGGAACCAATGGTAGAACTGAAAGTGAGACTCATTTCAAAGGCAAGGGCTCAGAAGCCACAGAGCAGACTCTGCCACCCAGCCTGGCAGGGGCATGGCTGCAGGATGGCCCATCTGGAAGAGGTGTCCCACAGTCCCACAGAGACCTCTGATCTTCCTTGTCCTCTGACAGACCTGGATGGAAAACATTCCTGAGTCTGTTTGGGGCACATGGGGTGGGACTGTGTGCTCTTGTCTACCAGGTACCCAACTGCCTAGAATGGGCCTGGCATACAAATGACTGGGCCACAGTGAGAGTCCCTCACTGAAGGCTAGAGAGCCTTGCAGGACAGGAATCACTAGCCAGACAGACCTGTTAGCAGGTGCGCTGAGCCCAGCAGATGTGTGAGCACCACATCTGGAGCCAAAGTCTTACCTACTATACACCTTTGAGTGTTGTGAAAATGTGTTCAGATGCTGTGCCAGCCAGAAAAATGGGTGGGATGGAAGGTAGCCTGCGGAAGCAGAGTACAGACATACCTGTGGGCAGTGCGGCCGAACTGGTCTGTGTGAGGACAGATTTCCAGATGTGCAAAGACACTGGGTGTCTGTGTTTAGGACTGACTTATATGCTTGTGCAGAGAGAAGGACATTTATGGTTAGAAAGACTTACAGCCAGGCGTTGGTGGCTCATGCCTGTAATCCTAGGCTGAAATCTGAGGATCATGGTTCAAAGACAGCCTGGGCAAGAAAGTCTGTGAGACTCTTAAAAGACTAACCTATGTGCCTTACCTGTAAGTGAAGGTTGGTACTTCATTTGTAGAGAACACTTATAAAGGTTCTGGCATAGTCCATTCCTGCTCACATATCAACCATAACATTTTTCAGTGCCTCTCCTACTGGAGCTTGCAGAGGTGCCATGCTGGCTCCTGAATTTGGCTATGTAATCTGACACAGGAATTCTGTTTGTAGCTCAGACTGTCTCCAGATGCAATGTGTTATCCAGTCTAGCCTTGAACTCTCAATCTTCCCTGCCTTTGCCTCCTAAGTGCTGGAATAGCAGGTATACACCATCATGCCCTGCTGCCCCTGGCTTTGATGGGCCCTGAGACCCTTGTAGCAGACTGTCCACCTGGAACTCTCACCTAAGAATCATCCCAGCATGAGAGCTGGAGTACCAGACAGAGGTAGTGGTGGTGCAACAGCATTGCCACCACTGAATTGTAACTTCAAGACGATTCATTATTAGATGTAGTGTGACTTTCACATCAAGTAAAAGGGGGGTCACCAGCAGCCTTTCCATACCCATTCTGTACAAATGCCAATCTGTAGACAAAACCCATGGCTCAAACGGAGACAGGAGGCCAGGTGATCTGTTGGGAGTAGTCTTTGCTCCTTGGGTATGATGCTTCCCTGGGAGATTATAGAGAAAACTGGTTACAGCAGGTTCCTCTGGGAAGTGGCACAGTGTACTCCTCATTGTATTCCAGCTTGGAATGTTTTACATTTTGAACCATGTGAATGTTACCCACTTGAAATATAATATAAAATGGGTGGGACAGAGAGATTAAAGCTAAGATAGGATTGAGAGTTTAAGGCCAGCCTGAGCTATGTAGTGAAAATCCTGTCTCTGAAAATTATATATTTTTTTCAAAATATGATTTTATGTATTTTCTGATCTTATTTTAATATCGATGCCATGTCAAAAACAAGCCCTCAGCTGGCATGGTGGCTCACGCCTATAATCCTAGCTACTCAGGAGGCTGACATCTGAGGATCAAAGTTCAAAGCCAGCCTGAGCTCAAAAGGACCTGAGACTCTTCAATGAACCTCTAGAAAATGGGAAGTGGGGCTTGGCTCAAGGAAGGACAGTAACCTTGAGCTGACGAGCTCAGGGATATCGCCCAGACCCAGGGGCAGGGCAGTAGCCTTGAGCTGAAGAGTTCAGGGACAGCACCCAAGCCGAATTCAAGCTCCATAACCCATAAAAAACAAACAAACAAAAACAAGCCCTCTGAGGCCAAGCTGGCCTCAATTCCTGCCCTAGTCTTCCACCTGTGAAAGTCTGAGCCAAGGTTTCCTTATTTGCGGAATTATAGTGATCTGTTCGGCCCTGCTATGGCAAGTAGAAAGCCCAAGTGGCAAATTCAATTACATTGGTAAAACTAGCCTGTCTTGAGTTCCCAGAAAACATCCATTGTCTTCTGCCACCTCTTCCTTCCCTGCACCCTACCTCTCAGTGTGTCACACTTTTCATTGCTGTAACAAATGTTGGTGAGAAACCACTTAAAGGAAGAGAGATTTGTTTTGGCTCACATTTCAGAGGGTTCAGCCCGATGCCTGCTGGATCCATTACTTTGCACCTATGCTGAGGCAGAACATCTCAGGAGGAAGAACGTGGAGGAGAGGCCGCTCATCTCATGGCTGCCAGGAAGCAGATTCTCACTTCAGAAACACACCCTTCCCAGTCACCCCTTGCTTCAGCTAGGTGCCCCCTTCCAATTTCCACTACCTCCCAATTATCTATTCACATTTTTTCCCCAGTCCTGGGGCTTGAACTCAGACCTGGGCACTGTTTTTGGGCACTTTGGCTCAAGGCTAGCACTTGCCACTTGAACCACAGCATCCCTTCCAGCCTTTTCTTTGTATGTGGCACCAAAGAATTGAACCCAGGTCTTCGTGCATGCTAGGCAAGCACTCTACCACTAGGCCACGCTCCCGGCCCTTCTATTCACATTTACAATCCATCAAGGCAAACCATTGACTAGGTCAGCGCCCTTGTGACCACTAGATCCTCTCAGGGAATGCCTAAAGATGCGCTTTACTAATCCTCTGTGTGTCTCTCAGTCTAGTCAAGTCGACAATCAAGATTAATTACGTCACACCCTGTGCTCTCCTTTGTCCATCTGGAACTCCAGCACCCATGTAATTTATGATTTCTCCTCCTCAGAGAAAGCTACCGATGGCTCCCTTCAGAGTGAGGACTGGGCTCTCAACATGGAGATCTGCGACATCATCAACGAAACCGAGGAAGGGTAAGGACCTTGGCGGAGATGTTCAACACCAGTGTTGACTTATCCGCTTCCAGCCAGAACTCCTCCCAAGCCTGCTACTACTGTAGCCACTAGGCTGACCCCGCTGTGGCCTTCCATAGAAAAAGGGGCTGTACAAATGTTGAGCCCCACCCTAACTGTAAGATTTTAAACATTTTTGAAGCATGATCCAGCCTAATTCCTTTATCAAGAAGACGAGAGACTTAGATATATAAAGCTTTAGCCATGGAGTAGGAGCTGGCTAGCTGGCCCCTCCCTCAGCTGTGACCACACAGCTTCTCTGGGCAGCAGCCCAGGCCACCTGGATCTGGAACCCCAGCTTGGTGCGGCAGCTCCTCTGTGACAAAGCCATTGGGGATTCTCATGACCAGGAGGTGGCTTGACTGTGCATTAGGGATGGCTGGCTTCTCTATAAGCAACAGCACACTTTTACTCAGGTTTGATACCAGCAGGTCAGAAAGAGGGCACATGGAAAGCAGAAACAGGGAAGCAGAGCAGAGACTGATCAGAGCCAGCACCCACTGGGAGGTTGAGTATGTGAGCCATGGTATTCTGCCCAGTGCCCAGGAGCCCTGCCAGGGCAGTGGGTGTGGGGAGGCCTTGTGTCTTAGTTTGTGATCTCTGATGATTGCTGACCAACCATGTGAAGAGCCCTTGGACAAGATCATTGGTCTTTGTCCTCAGAGGCAAAGCTCAAGCGAAGCCTGGGTTCCTGAGGGTGGCCAAGGGGGAACGTGGGGGTCACCGTCACTCAGGAAATCCAGGAACGATCTATGAGAGAGAGTGGCTACAGACAGGAGGAAATGCAGCCAGAGACCTCCATTCCAGTAAAAGAATCGACAGTTCAAGCAGGCCCTCGTTTTCCTCTCTGTGTTCTCTCCCATCAGTGCAGAGCGCTCTGTACTGCTAGGTGATGCTGTGTGCGCTGACCTGAGATGCAGAGGGCAAAGAACCCCGCTGGAGCTGGAGGGGATCAGTCAGGGCCAGGCCCCAATCAAGAGTCCTCCTCAGCCTTGCTGAGGCTTCATACCCCACTTGCATCTGGGCTCACCAGCAGGGGAGCAGGGGAGTGGTGGACAGGTAGGCAGGTGGCAGGGCTACCTGGAGAGAAGATAAAACTGAGCTTCCTGAAAGGCCTGGGGCCTCTGCACTCATCATGTGGGAAGTAGTGCAGCCGCAGTGGTTAGTGTTCATCTGAACACCTTGTGTCTTCAAGACACTGCACCAGGCATCAGAGACCCAGCAGTGGGCAAAGGCAGGCATGATCCTTGCTTCTACCAAGCTCACTGTCTAAACCTTAGTGGATAGCAGAGTCTCTACATTGTCATACACTGGGCTTCCTTGTTACACACTCTGTGTTGTAATAGAAAAATCATATCATAGCAGGTGACAGCAGTGACACCCAGTCCACTTCCAGTGCTGTTTCCTGTTCTCTAGAACAAGTTCCAACCTGAGGTAAACAGCTCAAAAGGAAAAAAGGTTTATTTTGACTCACAGTTTCAAAGGTCACTTTGGACCTCTAGAGAGGCAAGCACATTGCAGCAAGAGTAGATGACAGAACAAACAGCTCACTTCATGTCCAGGAAGCACGAGTAAGGAGGTCTGGGGATGTGGCTCAGTGGTGGAGTACTTGCCTCGGAGGTACCAGACACTGGATTCCACCCCTAGTACTATAAACAAAGGGGAAGAGTGAGGAGGGGCATATCTCCTTGTCCTAAAGCCCTCCCTCTGTGCCTGACAGCAGTTCTCAGCCTTGTCTCCACTTTAACAGTTGACAGGGGAGCTCCTGGGAACATGGGAAGGGTGCAGACCCCAAACCCTTCCCTAGGAATCTTGCCCAGATGTTGTAGGAGAGGCTCGACCTCTATGTTTTAGTAGCACTCGCAGCTCCCTGGGGTGGGCCTGGTGCCGGGGCCCCTCCCAGGCTGGGTGGGACAACAGGACATTGCTGTGATCAGAACACAGATCCCAGGCCTGCACAGGGAGGGGGCTGGTCCAGTCATTTCCAGCTTTCCATACTGTGTCTCCAGTGCTGAAAAGGAAGTGTCCATGCCTGACTGTCCTGCCTTTGTCCTTCTGCCCAGCCCCAAAGATGCGTTCCGAGCAGTGAAGAAGAGAATCGTGGGCAATAAAAACTTCCATGAGGTGATGCTGGCTCTCACAGTAAGTACATGTCGATCCATCTGTCCATCCATCTATCCCTCTATTAGACAGTCCTGTGGCAGAACCAGTCTCCTGAAAGCCACTTCCCCTCTTCCTGTCAGACTCATGTCCACCCTTGGCTCCTCCCCTGGAGGCTACGAAGAAGGGCCCATGGGCAAAGCCTGCTCTGTCACACCGTTGGTAGATGGGGTGGTAAGAAAGGTTGTCCAAGGAAGTCCACCCTGCCCCCTGCATGAGCCAGAGGGCTGAGGCCACTTCCTTCCAGAACCACGGGTGTGAACTGCCCAGGATAAAGGGCCTGCTGGGTGACAGGGATGTGGATGGAGTGTGTGCAGGGAAACGGTACTGTCTAGCACTGTGGCATTTTAACAATACTTACTACAAACAGCACTGAAGCGTCCATGTGGGCAGGACAGGCGGGGGCATGCTGACCTCAGGACATTGGGATGAGAGTGAGGAGCAGAGGGCTCTGTCTGCAAGTGTCGGTCCTCTACCTCAGATGAGTAACTACTAGAAAGCCCAGACCTTGACTTTCTCGGGGAGCGGCAGCACCTCTACGCCAGCCTGTCAGGATCCAGTGGTCCTGGCATTCCTTGGGAAGAAAGTTCCAGCTGACTCACCCACCACCCCACCCATGGCAACAGTTGCTGAACCCAGGATTCCTCCTGCCCTCCACACTCCAGAGGCTGTCTTGGGACGTCCCCTGCCCTCTGCCGGGCCCCTCTGTGCGGCTGAGCACTTCCTGTTCTCTGCCGAGGCTGTTCTCATGCACCTCTTGTCCTCCAGGTCTTGGAAACATGTGTCAAGAACTGTGGACACCGCTTCCACGTGCTCGTGGCCAGCCAGGACTTCGTAGAGGGCGTGCTCGTGAGGACCATCCTGCCCAAGAACAATCCTCCCACCGTGGTGCACGACAAGGTGCTGAATCTCATCCAGGTTCGTGCTGGGGGGCGGGGAGGAGGCAAGACAGTGGTGCAGGTACTTCCTCCCCAGGGTGTCCCTCTGGGGTGACCCCTGATCAGAAGTTCACTACACATGTGCAGTAAGACTTATGCAAGTAAAACAAGGAACAAGATGTCGGGATGAACTGCTCCCAGAGAATGTGCCGGGATGGGGTGGGCTCCCAGGGAAGAAGGTGAGCGGTGGTTACCGGCCATGTCCCCTTGTCCCTCTCAGTCCTGGGCTGACGCGTTCCGCAGCTCGCCCGATTTGACAGGTGTCGTCGCTGTCTACGAGGACCTGCGGAGGAAGGGCCTGGAGTTCCCCATGACTGACCTGGACATGCTGTCACCCATCCACACACCTCAAAGGGTGAGGGGAAGACCACCAGAAACCAGGGCAGGGCGGGCCAACCTACAGCTCCTCCCACAAGGCCTCATTGGCTGTCTTTTGCCCTAGACCGTGTTCACATCGGAGACACCATCAGGACAGAACTCTCTAGGCTCTGACACCAGCCAGCAAGGGGATGGGCGCCAGCCTACTGCCCCTCTGCCTGCCCCAGCCCTGCTTTCTAACGATACACCCATCACGCCAACTCCTGAACAGGTACAGACAGGCCCGTGGCAAAAAAACTGGGCTGGGAAGGGGTCCCTGGCACTATGGACATGACTGTGGAATTGCCATTTTATCATCCCAGCAACCCCTGGAGTGGAGTGAAGCTCAGGGGGGTACAGTCACTCACCCAGAGGTTACACAGCTCATCTAAGTCCAATAAGATTCAAGCTCAGGTGTGTGTGACTCCTGGCCGCGGTATCCTGTACTTTAGCTGACTTCAGCTGGTGTGCATGGAGTCCTCTGAGGAGCGCCATGGAGTGGAAACTTATGCCTGTGAGGTGGTCCCTTCCACTTCCTTTACGTGATAGCATGCTTGTTTCATTTGAACGGAGGTTCTGACCAGAAAGAGTTGCAAAACGTCCATATAAATAACACCAGGTACATGGCCCCTGGGTGCTTCCCACAAAGCTCCGTAAAACCTAGAGGCCCAGCCTAAGAGTTCAGAGCAGTTTTTCTGTCCCATAGCTACCTGTGCCTCAGACAAGACAACGTGCTGAAGCTGTCCCTGAGCCTCAGTTTCCTCCTGCAAATGGAGGAGTGACTGGTGGCTGGTTATGTAGCATAGCAGGCTACTCTGCCTTCTGAGGCACATCCACGGCATGCCAGTGGCAGCTGAATACTATCACTTTCTACATGGAGCTAGCGTGGCTGGAGTGGAGCCCTGCACACACAGATACCCTTGTGTGAGCAGGTATGCACACACACACACACACACACACACACACACACACACACACACACACACACACACGCACGCACGTGCCTGAACAGGGGCTTGAACTCAGGGCGTGGTCACTGTCCATGAGCTTTTATGCTCAAGGCTAGTGCTCTACCCCTTGTGTAATAGCTCCACTTCTGACTTTTTTTTCAAGGAGCTAATTAGGAATAAGAGTCTCATGGACTTTCCTGTTCAGGCTGGCTTTGAACCATGATCCTCAGATCCCAACCTCTTGAGTAGCTAGGATTATAGCTTGTGAGCCAATAGCACCTGGCTGCTAGAGAGGTTCTAGAGTATCTTTGTTTCATTTCCCAGTCCCCTTTTGTTTCCTAGGACATGTTAGAATGGTCAGGTGAGTGGTACTGTAACTTCAGACTCCTCTGTAGTTGGGTCCCATCAGGTCTGGATGTAGCAGGTTGGGGATCAGGGACTTTTCCTCACACGAGTATTCCTTAAACAAACTACGGATACCAACAGGAAGTGGATGTCAATGACATGAGGCGGGCATAGTGTTGTGTGCATCCCACTTCATCCTCTGTAACAGCTAACGTGAGGGAGAAGGAATAACGAAAGCTACCTGTGGCAAAGGTTAAGTTGGCAGTACGTGTTTTGTGTTCAGTGTTTGCTAAGAGATCATTGAGTTGGGCAGTGGTGGCTCATACCTGTAATCCTAGCTACTCAGGAGGCTGATATCTGAAGATCAGGGTTTGAAGCCAGCCTGGACAGGAAAATCCATAAGACTCTTATTTCAGTTAACCAGTGAAAAGCCAGAAGTAGAGCTCAAATGGTAGAGAGCTAGCCTCTACCATTGAGCAAAAATGATCCTAGCACCCAGGCCCTAAGTTCAAGCCCTAGACTGTCACTAAAAAAAAAAAGTCAAAGCTGGCAGGCAGGCACGGTGGCTCATGCCTGTAATCCTAGCTACTCAGGAGGCTGAGATCTGAGGATCAGGTTCAAAGCCAGCCTGGGCACAAAAACCTGAGACTCTTATCTCTAATTAACCTCTAGAAAATGGGAAGTGGGGCTGTGGCTCTAGGGGTAGGGCAGTAGCCTTGAGCTGAAGAGCTAGGGTCAGCGCCCAGGCCAAGTACAAGCCCTGTGACCCACAAAAAAAAGGAAAAAAAGTCAATGGATCACAATGATGCCTTTGTATAGTGATAATCATAATCTAAAATCAATCATAACTTGGTCACACATTGTAGAATATATTGGCACTTCCCAAAATGTCATTTTCTAGCTCCTAGACCCATGAGCCAACTTGATTTTTAAAAAAAAAAAAAAAGGGGGGGGGGTTCAGGAAACAACTTGACCGAAGTATTGGGAACCTCCTACCAGAGTCGTGCCCACAGGGCTCACCCTGTAGACACCACACAGTGACCTTTCCAAGCTCACTGATTGAGGACACCACGCAGCTCCTCCGTGGCAGTCTTTCCCCAGGCCATGGACTTGGGTGGCTTTTGACTATTGGAGCAAGTGAATAGCTTTCCTACGCAGGGCAGGTTGGCAGGCTTAGGACCCTCCTTGGGTGAGCCTGAGACACTAAATCCAGAAGTAAAACTGAATCTCAGTCCTCCTAGGAGAGAGAGGGAGGAGAGACCAGGTACCTGCAGCCACCTTCCTCCCTCAGTGGACCCTTCACCCCCAGGGCCTCATTAGCTGCTACCCTGGCCCCAGGAGAAGCCACACTCCCCTCAGCTTGTCACAGTCTTTAGCTTCTCCCTGCATCCAGCTCCTGGTTTGGAGATGGCCTTGGTTGGTAGAATCTCTATGAGGGGCGGTAGGGCATGGCAAGCCCAGTGCTGGATGTGCCTGGGAGCCAGGAGGGAGGCCGCTTGGAGAGGGTGCTGATGGGGAGGCTCCTGAGGGCTCTACCTGACCATAGAACCAAGCTGTGTTCCTGGGAGCAGCAAGGGCTCCAGATCCTGGCTTCTCTCTCCTCACCATGGTGTGTTTCAGATCGGGAAGCTACGCAGTGAGCTGGAGATGGTGAGCGGGAATGTGAGGGTGATGTCAGAGATGCTGACAGAGCTGGTACCCACCCAGGCAGAGCCCTCAGACCTGGAGCTGCTACAGGTGAGTTAGAAGCGTCCCATCAGGCTCCACTGCTCCCTCCCTACCTGCCCACACATGAATTCTCCCCAGCCCACAGGCATCTTCGGAGCTCACTTGGAATTCCTGGGGGCAGTGGAAGGTGTTGGAAACGGGGACTGTGGACTATTTCAAATTGATTAGAATTCAGATCTCAGCTATACTACTTGCTGGCTTGAACCAAGTAGCCCCTTGTGCTCTAAGTTCCTCGTGTGTATGAATTCTGGACTTGATTCTTGAGTGAGGTTTTGCATGTAGGTAGACCACCTCATCCTGTGCCTGGTAAAGCTAGATGGTGAGATTTCTACCCCCTTAGAACCTGCAGGTAAGCAGCAGGCAGGGTGGAGTAGTATGGGGTGTTTCTTTCATTTTGTCCTGTTTTGTTGTGTTGTGTTATACTAGAACTAGAGCCTGAATTTAGGGCTTACACTTTTCTTTTTGCCAGTCTTGGGCTTCAAACTCAGGGCCTGAATACTGTACTTGGGCTTTCTCAAGGCTAGCGCTCTACCACTTGAGCCACAGCACCACTTCCAGCTTTTTCTATGTCTATGTATGCGGTACTGAGGAATCGAACCCAGGTCTTCAGGCATGCTAAGCAAGTACTCTACCACTAGGCCAAAGTCTCGGCCCCTTTTTTTTTTTCCATCAGTGGAGGACTTGAACTCTGGGCCTGGGCACTATCCCTGAGCTCTTTAACTCAAGGCTAGTATTCTACCACTTTGAGCCACAGCACCACTTCTGATTTTCTGGTGGTTAATTGGAGATAAGAGTCTCATGGACTTTCAGGCTGGCTTTGAACCACAATCCTCAAATCTCAGCCTCTGAATAACTAAGATTACAGGCATGAGCTCCCCATGCTCGGCTAGCACCTTACACTTTTTTTTTTCTTCTTTCGTTTTTTGCTTAAGGCCAGCACCTCCAGTTTTGGATTTTGCTGGCCAGTTGGAGAAAAGAATCTGAGAGATTTGTCTTTCTGGGCAGACTTTGAACTACAATCCTCAGATATGTTTTGTGAGTAGCTGGGATTATAGGTATGAGGCACCTGTGCCCAGCAGTGTGAGGTTTTAGGATTTTTTTGTTTGTTTTTTCTTGTTGTTGCTGTTTTGTTTTGTTTTTGTCAGTCATGGGACTTGAACTCTGGGCCCGGGTGCTATCCCTGAGTTCTTCAGCTTAAGGCTACTGCCCTACCCCTTGAGCCACAGTGTCACTTCTGGTTTTCTAGTGGTTAATTAGAGACAAGAGTCTCATGGACTTTAGTCCTGGGCTGGATATGAACCATGATCCTCAGATCTCAGCCTCCTGAAAAGTAGGATTATAGGTGTGAGTCACCTCGCCTGCTGGTATGAGTTTTGATAAGCAGGTATCTAGCTAAGTCAGGTGGAGCTGTTGGTTTTCATTCCTGTGTGTTACGTTATTCTCATGATCCAGTACCCAGCTGAGGGGCCAGTAGAGCAGAAAAGAATGTGTTTGTAGGGAAGTCATGGAGAAAACTAGAAACCACCTGCCCACCAAGGCCCAGAGCCACCAGAATCCCTGAGGGGGCAGAGTGCTTGATGCCCTCCCACTAGGCCTGAGACCTCAGGAGCAGGTCTCCGTGTCACTGTGACTTACATGCTATACTGGTCTAGCAGCTGACTTGCTCAGGGGTGCCCACACAGGGGATAGGAGGTAAAGCAGGAATGTCAGGTTGAAGGACTCATGCATTTGAGGACTAGAAAAGGTTGTAAATCTGGCTGGGCACAGTGGTTCACTCCTGTAATCGTAGCTACTGAGGAGGCTCAGATCTGAGGATCAAGGTTCAAAGCCAGCCCAGGCACAAAAGGACCTGAGACTCTAATCTCCAATGAACCTCTAGAAAACAGGAAGTGGGGCTTGGCTCAAGGGTAGGGTGGTAGCCTTAAGTGGAAGAGCTCAGAGACAGCGCTCAGGCCAAGTTCAAGCCCCATGACCCACAAAAAAAAAAAAAAAAAAAGAAAGAAAGAAAAGAAAAGGTTTTAAATCAGAATTACTACTGTGCAACTCATTTCCTTTCCCTAGCCAAGGCCATGCAATATGAGTGGTCTTGGGGACTCAGAGACTGAAGCCAACTGGCAAAGTTGGCATGGTGACAGCTCCAATGTAATGGATTCTTCCCAGGTGCCAGGCTCTTTCTACATACTTGATGTACATTCAGTTGACCCTTTTACTATGCCTAGTCTCCAAGTCAGGAAGCTAAGGCAAAGCGAAGCAAAATGACATGCCAAAGGCCGTGTCACTGGCAAACAGCCAGAGCTGGAGTTAATCCAGGGGGCCTAGCTTCAAATACTGCCCTTGTGTTCTTGCCAGTCGCCATCATGAAAGCGGAAAGAAAATGGTCATGGGAGGAAAAACGGGGAGGCCCCAGGATGTTGAAAGCCATCCTGCACTGTCCTGCTCTGGTACTATAGCAGATGACGACATCCTGAATGCCCTGAGAGGGGAAGATCAGCAGGGTTCACAGTTAGCCAAAGCAAATACTGGAGCCTAGCCTAGTCCCAGTGATCTCTACAGGAGAAAAGTACGCTACAGCCAAGCCAGCAGTCAGGACCCGGCACCTGTTCAGCAGCAGGTGCCTGAGGAAAGTCACCTTCTAAGGCTGTGGCTTCCAGTTTCTTCCTCTTTCTCCCAAACAACTTTAAATGGTCAAAGGCCAGTAACATGGTATCTAAAGGCAGAGCAGGATCCTGGAACAGAAGAAAGACAGTTTTGGGGAAACTGGTGGAACCCAAATAAAGTGTGCATAGTTTGGTTAATAGTATTGTGCCTGTGTTATTATTTAGTTTTTACAAGTGTCAGACTGGGTGAAGGGTACATGGAAACTCTGTATGTTATCACTGAACCCTTTCTGTCAGTCTAAAATTATTCCAAAATAACAAGCTTATTAAATGAAAGTAGTTGGGCACTGGTGGCTTACATCTGTGATCCTAGCTACTCAGGAGACTAAGCTATGAAGATTGTGCCTCAAAGCCAGCCCAAAAAGGAAAGTGGCAGTGTGACTCGAGCAGTAGAGTGCTAGCCTTGAGCAAAAGGACACATAGGGCAGAGCTCAGGCCAGAGAGAGAGAGAGAGAAGAAAGGAAGGAAGGAAATGACAAGGAAAAAATTCAAAACCAGCGTATATAAGTAGTAATTGGAGTCATCTAGCTTGTTTCTAATACACTAGAGAACATGTTACAGTTCGCTTAGCCAGCCCTACAGTATCAGGGTGTTCAAGTGCAAAATGTTGGCAGCAGAAACTTTATTCTGGAACTTTCAGAAAGCCAACTTAAGCCAGAAGAACAAACTAGCATTTTGGTTAAGATTTGAGCATAGAGCCAGGTGCAGTGCTGCTCAACTCAGCTCCTGGGGAGACTGAGGCAGGACATGTGGCTCGAAGCCAGCCTGGACAGCCTAATGAAACACCACCTCAAATTAATTGGTTCCCTTAATTTTGTGTATGCTATTGGGAAGTGAAATTCAGATCATATTTGTAGAACCCCCAGAGCCATTCCATGGACTCCCAAAGACCAGTTTAGAAACTGGCCATCCTCCAGAGCAGGCCTAGGCTAAAGCCCCCTTGGTAGGCTGTGTGAGCAGTGTCTCACCTTTTCCCCTGCAGGAGCTGAACCGCACATGCCGAGCCATGCAGCAGCGGGTCCTAGAGCTCATCCCACGCATCTCTAACGAGCAGCTGACAGAGGAGCTGCTCATGGTCAATGACAACCTCAACAACGTGTTTCTGCGCCACGAACGGTAGCCCTCCACTCCCGTGTTCTTGTCGCTCTGGCCTCCTCACCGCTGTAGCTTTTCCTCATCTCCCTCTCAAACACAAGGCGGGCCACAGAGGGCACATAGCATGGACCATCTCCTTCGAGCACTCCTGTGATCCCTTCCTGGAGTTAGCTCTGTACCCATACATGGTGTAGTCAAATTACTTAATTAGGGCATTCGTTTCTTTTTTTTTTTTTAATTAGTGTGGGACTGAGGCTTGACCTCAGTGTCTAAGCTGTCCCTTAGCTTTTTCACTCAAGGCTAGTACTCTACTACTTCAATGGAGCCCAGCTCTACTTCTGATTTTTTACTGGTTAATTGGAGATAAGAATCCCACAGACTCCTTCCCACATTGTATTTGATCCTCAGATCTCAGTCTTCTGTGTAGGTAGATTACAATTGTGAACCATCAGTGCCTGGACAAGAGTTTTATGACTGCAAGCTACATATACCCGTCCTGCCCAAGTTAGGCAGGGGAGAATTTATTAGGAGAACAGCCTTTATTAACAAACAGGTAGCTTTCAGAACCCGAAGAAAAGCAGGACAGTAAAGCCTCCTCACAAGCAAAGCAAGTCCTCAGAGCAAGCCAAGAACCTCCTGGACTGGACTGTGTCCCCAGGGTGCTGCCTTCGAGTGGATCCACCCCAAACACTTGACCGGCTTGTCTTCCTGTGCAAGAGTCAGGGCCCCAGCAGGGACTGGTGGCTTCGTTCCACTGTGCCCTCCATGACTGTCCCACCAGGATGGTGTAGCCAGGAGGCGCAGCTCCCCAGAGGCACACTCAGGTGTGTTGCCAGGGAGGGAGGAGGGCTGCTAGGCCCCACAAGCTGTGGTTGTCACACTCCCTGTGCTGTGACAGAGCTGGTCCAGTAGAAGTTGTGGAGAAAAGTCTGTAAAGTGCTCAGTGTACCTGGTAACAGTGCTAGTTCTGCTGGCCACTGTCAGCCCTTGGTGCCTTTCTCTTGTCTTCACTCATCAGCAGATTGGGATGGAACCCTGCCAAGTCACATCTCCCCAGCCTCTCCTGCTTGTTGGCCCAGTAGAAAAAGGTCCCCTCTTTGTGGTTTCAGACAGGCAGCCATGTGATCGTCCCCCAGTTTGCCAGTGCTTTCTGGGTCCTAGCCACTGCTACTCAGACCTAGACAGCTGTAGCTCAAGTGGAGTGGTCTAGCACCAGCCTTAAGCAAGTATGCCAAGTGAGTGTGCAAGGCCCTGAGTTCAAGGCCCAGTCGTGGCACAGAACAAACAACAGTGATGGATAGGGCTGGAGCATGGCCTAGTGGTAGAATGTTCACCTAGCATGCACAAAGTCCTGAGTCTGATTCCTTGGTACTGCATACATAGGAAAAACTGGAAGTGGTGCTGTGGCTCAAGTGACAAAGCACTGTCCTTGTGCAAAAAGTGCCCAAGGACAATGCCCAGGACCTGAGTTCAAGCCCTGGACCTGGCAAAAAAAAAAAAAAAAAAAAAAAAGTGATGGATGACACCAAGACCAGCCCTTGCTCTGCTCCTCCTACCTCCCCAGCACTTTGGTTCCATAAGGCAGGAGATGTGTCCTACTGTGCCTAGGAGAGCCACCACACCCCCCAGGTGTGGAAGTCTGTAGCAGAGGATACTTTTTGTTCTTTTTGTGTTATGCCTTCCTGTGGATATCATTTAGATTGAAATCCTTCTCCGCAATCCTTTGGGACAGTGGATGTGCACTGGATTTGTCCAGGCCAGACCAGGATGCCTTGTCACCCTCACGGTGACCCACTGTGTTGACTTTTGAGACAGGCAGTGTGAAAAGCTTAGCTGTGGGGCTCTACCTGGGGGCCTCTGTCCCTTTGACTGGGGTCTTCTTTTTTTTTTTTCTTTTATCCTTCCTACATCCCCCGCTTTTCTCTCTGACTGGAGTCTTTCGTCTTGTAGGTTTGAACGGTTCCGAACAGGCCAGACTGCCAAGGTAAGGGGCAGTCTGTAAGTCAGTGTTGATGAGGAGAAGCAATGGTATTGTTCTTACCCCTCTCCCTGATGCCCTGCACATGGTGGTGCTTCTTCCCACCCAGTCTCCTTCTGACTCCTTACGCCACTGCTCCTTTAAGAGAGACAGGCTCTGCCAGCAGCTAGAACCTCAGGGCCTTCCCAGCCTCCCGGGGGCTGTGGCTGAGCTGGGTCTAGAATGGCAAGGGAACAACTCCCTAACTCCCAGTCAGAACTGCTTGGGCCCCAGAGACAGATCCTGGGGCAGAGAACACGGGCCTTAGTGCTTCTGGAAGAAGGGAAGGAAGGAGGCTGCAGTAGGACATCTCCCTTCTCCTAGGCCACACGTGAGACCGAGCCAGCAGCTGACCTCATCGACATGGGCCCTGACCTGGCGACCACAAGCAACCTCTCATCCCAACTGGCAGGAATGAGTAAGTGTGGGCTCAGCTAATGGCGCCTTCCAGTGCTTGAGCAGCGCCCACCTGCAGGGGTTTTCCCATTCCTCACCAGTAGCGGAGCACTAGTCCAGACCCCACCGCAGTGGAATCTTTTCTAAGGGTTGATCATTAGAAGAAAGCACATTGTTCTACCCCTAAGGATCCGGGCCCTGAATCCACTGACCCCACAAATCCCACTGTCCCTCCCCACTGATTCTCCATGACTCAGATCATCTGGGCAAGTCTGGGCACGTCACTGAAACTCAGTAATGGAATGGGCCCTCCTGCATGCTCCTGGGTCAGGAACACTGAGCAAGCTAAGCCCAGCAACAGGCTGAGAGCAGGGCTGGGACAGAGGATGCTAGGGATTGAACCCATCCAAGGCCATGCCTAAGATAGGTCAGCACTCTATTCCTGAACTACTTCGCTAGCCTCTTTGGTGCCTGTGGGTTGGGGTAGAGAATGTGGTTTGAGATGAGGCCTCTCTATGTATCCCAGGCTGGCCTAAAATCCACAGTTCTGCCTTCATTTCCCAAGTGCTGCGATTACAAGCATGCACAACTACAGCCACCTATACTCTTGATACATGATAGTAGTTAGCATTGTCACGGGAATTGGTTTTAATATCAATGATTCCCTGTTTCATGCAAACCTAGGAAATCATTCAGATCCCACTTTAAGTCCCACTGAGACTACAAGTTAAGTCTCTGCTGCTTTCCCAGCAGATAAAACAGCCATGGGGAGAAGAATGGAAGGGGTTACCCTCTGCCCACAGGCACGTTCCCTCTGCCACATACTCACAGGCCTGTTGCTCTTCTAGCACCAAGCCCTGGGCTCAGCAGGAGCCACTGGGCAGTAGGAGAATCTTTCACATGTCTTTTCTGCCCCTGTAGACCTGGGCTCCAGCAGTGTGAGGGCTGGTCTGCAGTCTCTGGAGGCTTCTGGACGCTTGGAAGATGAGTTTGACATGTTTGCACTTACCCGGGGCAGCTCTCTGGCTGACCAACGGAAAGGGTGAGTGACTTGGTCCTGCAGGTACTGGCTTTCCATTGAGGAAAGAGCCCCTTTCGGGACCCCTGTTCCTGGCCTGCTGGTGAACACACCAGGGAGGAAGGCACACATCCCCTAATCCAGCCCAGTGTGGCCAGGAGAGCCTTGTGGCCAGAGAACAGACTGTATACTCCATAGGCAGGGATGGGACAGGAATGCCTGCAAGTCCATGGTAACAGCATGTCACAGTCTCTGTGCACGGACAGAGCAGGCAACTGAGGCACTGGGAGACCATGTCTGTACCCCTGGTACAGTTCAGAATTCAGGGCTGTGTGATTTCAAAACATAGTATGTCCACCTCCCCACTCTACCACCACTACCCAGCACCCTACTGCCCATATCCACCCCAAAGGGTAGCGAATCCTCAGGGACTTTCACCTCACTTCTGTCCTGGAGCCTCTCTTAGTTTCCAGAGGGGAAACCTTGTGCACAACAAGGCAGAACTGTAGCCTTCCTCGACGCTGTCTGTTCTTGGGGACAAACTCAGCAGCCTGAAACGCCCTGCACTGGCCCCAGCTCCCCAAGCGTGAGTCCACACATGCCTGCGGCTGGCATGGGTCAGTGGGGCTGCGCGTGGCCCTGCCCTCTTATCAGAACCAGTCTGGGCCATGAGCCAGAGATGTCGCATGCTGATCAGTCAGTACTTGCAAGCCCAGGTCCAACAGGCCACGGCTGTCCTGGAGTTAGGGACACTGCTGACACTCCTGTGCACATGGAGCCTAATGAGCTGGGGGGATCTGCAGCCAAGAAAGCAGCCATTGGCATGGGCCCCCAGGGCAGCACTACTGGCCATACTAGAGAGCAACTGACAGAGGAACACTCTTGCACTGTTGCTTCCCTGGGGAAGCTCCAGTTGATGAGCTGGCTCTCCAGAGGCTGTAATCACACACACGTGCTCAGTGCAAGCATCATGGACACAGAGCTGGGGCAAGCAGCTCCACAGACTACAGGGTGGGGTAGGCATGGAAGGGGTGGGTGGTCAGGAAGCATTTCAGCCACTGGAACAGCATGTACAGAGTTTCAGATTTGCACTGGCTTCTGCCCAGGTCACAAATAGACAGAAGGGAACGAACGCTGAGAGGATAGCTGGAGCCAGGCAGGCCACATCACAGCAGCTAGATTTTGTAGTAATCAGTAGGAAGCATATCGCATCTTTAAAATTCCCTTTAGCTGTGCACACCTGAAATAATATCCAGAACCTTCTCTGGCCTTTGGTTCTCTTGTAGGCCCTGCCTCAGAATTGGGCTGCGCCTTAACAGAAAACACCAGGGAAAAGACTGTGCCCTAGCCCCAGTGCCTCTTCCCTCTGACCTCCTACTTGCCTGGCTGGCCCACCCTTAAACTTCTTTTGGACCTTCTATCTCTGATTATCTGACTACATGTGAAAAACTAAAGTCAGCAGGGACATAAGAATAAAACAGTAAGCAACAGAGAAAAAAACCTGGAAAGACCCACAGAATATGGAGAGATAGCATTAAAAGGTTTCACTCTGGAGTGGCCAAAAAATAAAAAGCCTGGTCCCTGCTTTACTCTAGCTTACAACTGGCCCTGCCTTTACCTTGGAGATTTCTAGTTCTGCTCCTGCTGCAGCCACAGCTGACAGCATCATAGCCCATCATGCTGACAAAGCCCTTCCATTTGGGATACTGGTGGCCCGCTCATGCTGTTAGGGTACCTCAGGCAGGTCTTCCAGAGGCAGGACTTTCCTCCTCGCCTTTTTCCCACCATCCCCCTGGGGAGCCTCTTTCCCAAGAATCACTTAGACAAGTAGCCTTGCTCAGCAGCGTCGCTGAAACCATCTGAGGAAAGAAAGTGCTTCCCCCCTCCCCACTCTGTGTAGGGTCTGCAGTGCTAAGTCAGGTGGGCTTCTTCCAGAGTGAAGGACAGGTAGTTGTGTGTGTGTGTGTGTGTGTGTGTGTGTGATGTACTAGAACTTGAACTAGGGCCTTATACTCTCATTTAGCCTTTTCATTCAAGGCTGGCACTTTACCACTTAAGCCATAACTCCACTTTTGCCTTCCCCCCACCCTTGGACCTGAACTCAGGACCTGGACATTGTCCTTGAGCTTTTTTTGCTCATCCAGGTTTTGGATGTTTAACTAGAGATAAAAGTCTCAAGGAGGTCTGAGAGTTTGGCCTAGTGGTAGAGTACTAGCCTTAGCATGCACCAAGATCCAGGTTTGATTCCTCAGTACCACATACATAGGAAAGCCAGAAGTGATGCTGTGGCTCAAGTGGTAGAGCAATAGCCTTGAGGAAAGCCAAAGCCCTGAATTCAAGCCCCAAGACTGGCAAAAAAAAAAAAAAAAGTCTCAAGGAGGGCAGGGTGGCTCACATCTGTAATCCTAGCTACTCAAGAGGCTGAGATCTGAGGATCATGGTTCAGAGCCAGCCCAGGCACTAAAAAACCATGAGACTCATCTCCTATTAATCACTAGAAACCTAGAAGTGGAACTGAGGCTCAAGGAAGAGTGGGGGTGGTAGCCTTGAGCTGAAGAGCTCAGGGACAGCACCCAGGCCCAGAGTTCAAGCCCCATGACTCACACAAAAAAAGTCTCAAGTTGGGCCAGGAGGTTGGCCTAGTGGTAGAGTGCTTGCCTAGCATGCACAAAGACCCAGGTTCCATTCCCTGGTACCACATATATAGAAAAGGCCAAAAGTGGTGTTGTGGCTCAGGTGGTAGAGCTCTAACCTTGAGGAAGCCCAAAGACAATGCTTAGCCCCTGAGCTCAAGCCCAAGACTGGAAAAAAAAAAAAAAATTTCAAGGACTTTCTTGCCCAGGCTTGGCTTCAATTCTTTGATCTCAGCCTCCTAAGTAGCTAGGCTTACAGGTGTGAGCCATCAATTCCTGGCCTACTTGTGGCCTTTTGTTAGTTAATTGGAGTCTCATAGATTTGTCTACTCAGGCTGGCTTTAAACCGTGATCTGCAGATCTCAGTCTACTAAGTAGGTAAGATTAAATCCTCCAGTGTCTAGCTATTGCCGATGGCTTCTGAGTGTATGAACTGGTCATACTTTCCATGTCTTCCTACACATGCCAACCTATTAGAGACAGCAGTGTGGCCACTTGCATGCCATGACCTCACAGACCAGAGAACAGAATACCCTCAGTCTGTGGCATCACTTCCCTCCAGTTTCTCATTCCCAGACTTAGCCAGGAATACACTTCCCAGGCCACCCTGCTATGAAGGTGGATCAGTAAGAAGCAGCCATCTTCCTGCTGGCAAACTAGTGCCAGATGGTCCCTCCCCCAGAAGTTTGCACCCTCACTGTCAGCAGCAGGACTCCCCAATTCAGACACAGCTGAATGCAACCACAAGTGTTACACTGAGCTGGAAGGGTCCATAGATAATGCCCCATGTGCATTGGCCACTGGAGCTATTTCCAGCCCCTTAACTTGGCCAAACGTGGTTACAGTCATCAGGTCTTATTCCTGATCTTTGGCCACTCTCCCTAAATTCACTAGCTTTTGCTGATGCCTGTCACATAGATTGCATGCCTGAGCCTAACTCCTGAGGCAGAAAATGAGAACCTTCCTTCCATTCCCAGGAGAGCTGGGCCCAGCCTATGTCATTATATGACCTGAGCCATCCCTCTCTGCCTGCCCCCCCCCCCCAAGGTCTACATAGTCCCCTCAGTCCTCACACTCTCTGGCAGGTGGTCTGCTGAGCCTAAGCAGCATCTGATACCCTGGTTGTCTGTTTCAGGGTGAAATACGAAGCCCTCCAAGCCACAGATGGCCTGGCTGGAGCCCTCGACGCACGACAACAGAGCACCAGTGCGGTAAGCAGAAGTGTCCAGGCTCACCCAGATCTTCCAGAAAGAAATGGGGGAAGCCCAATGCTGGCTGGTCCCAACCCTGACCCACCACATACAGATGCAAAAGGCCAAGCCTTTGTAAGTTGGCCCTTGTGGCTAATGCGTCAGTTCCAAATTGACAGTCAAGGAGATGGCTGGAGAGGTTGTCATGTAGTCCATGCTTAGCCAGCCAGCCTCAGACCCAAGGCTACAAGGAGCTGGCATCCTGCAGCCCTGGTTACATCCCTTGCTGTCACATACCAGCTGTGGGTCCTCAGGCAGATTTTCCATCCTTCCAAACATGGTTCTTCCTCTCCACCTGGAGCCTCTAGCAGCTGCAGCCATTGTGCATTCAGTGGGCGGTGTGGGAGCATGCGCATCTGCACTCAGCCAGCGTCAGCGTCCAGTGCCTGTCACAGCCCCCTCAATGCTCTCCAGAGACCTGCCACCTGTAAGAGCACAAGTGGAGGGCAGTGAGAGGCCTAACACAGCCACGTGTTTGCTGCACTGCAAGAATGCAAGCACAACGCTTGCACCTTTGAGCATGCACCTGGTGGTGTGAGAGCTGATGCTTCAGTGAGCAGAGCAGCTCTGTGGGAGGTGGCTGGCAGGGGAGCTGGAAGATGCTGAGGAAGCAGGGTATGGTAGATGGATTCTAAGGCTAGGTGGGCTGGGGATGAGAGAGGAAGTGTGAGATGATAGGGAGCCAGAGACCTCGGGGAGGCTGAGAGGTCTATGGCTTCTGTCCCAATATGTCAGAACTGGGCAGACCCTCTTTGAAAGTTAAGGGCCCCCATGGATGCTTGCCCTTTCTCCAGCTGCTAAGAGCCTCACTCCTGCCTGATCTCCTGGCCCTGCACACACATGCCTCCCTTCATCAATAGGCTGACACAGTGAACAGAACAGTGGGTTCTGGACAGCCAAAGATGGGAATCCAAGGATCTTCAATCTAGCAGGACACATGGCCATCTAAGCAAAGAAAATGATGCTCAAGACAAGGGGTGGGCAGCTGTCCCAGCCTGCCCAGCTGGGGGCTTCTACCCTTGACTAACATGCCCCTTGCCTTCCAGACCCCTGCCACCCAGGCTCGAATCATGGAGGACATTGAGCAGTGGCTGTCCACGGATGTGGTACGTTCCAGCTCACCCTTTCCTCACATAGGGGTCTCATTTTTTTGTGTGTGGGTCATGGGACTTAAACTCTGGACCTGCATGCTCTGGACCTGCATGCTCTGGACCTGCGTGCTGTCCCTGTGCTCTTCAGCTCAAGGCTTCACGCCCTCCCTCCTCTCCACCCCTGCCCCATTTTCTAGTTATTAATTGGAGAAAAGAGTCTCATGGTCTTTAGTGCCCGAACTAGATTTGAACCTCGATCCTCAGATCTTGGCCTTCTGAGTAGCTAGGCTTTACAGGCATGAGCCACTGGGCCTGTCTGGGGATTTCATTTTATCATGGAGAATGAACGGCCACTAGGCCAGAATAGAGTGGTACAGTCCCCTGGGCCAGGTGAACAGCTGCTGAGAAGGGGCGTATGTCAGTGTCCTCATCCCTCCCAAGCTCAGTACTCCCCCAGCTACATCCCAGAGGAGGGCAGTACCCAAAGACCTCCAACCCCACTACTGCTGACCCCAGGGAGCAGAAGAGGTGGAGGCAGACTCGGCTTTGATGCTGAGGGCTCTTTCTCTGCCCCCACCTTCCCACCCAGGTACGGAGTAGCAAAGGAGACTGGGCCTGCTATGCCCAGAGGCTGCATTCCTCTACTGGCAAAGTCAGGCAGGGCCCAGAAGCTGGACCTTTCTGGGTCAGAAACCTTACTCTATCTCTGCTCCCTAGCTTTAGCTTCAATAGCTCCAGGCCTCTGTCGGTGTCATCTTTTCCTCCGCAGAGCCAGATGGTCTACCCCTCTGGACACTGAGTGGAAAGGAATTGGGCACTGGAGACCACTAGCACCTGTGCCCTGCACTTGTCAGTCTGTAGACCCATTTTAGCTTCCAACACCACCAAGTTAGCCTGAGACTTCCCATTTTACTTCACTTTTAAATTTTCTTGTTGCTATTGTCCCGATTGTGGGGTTTGAACTCAAGGCAGGTCTTGTACTCACTCTACTTTCTTTGTCACATCTGGTTCTGTATCTGAGCTATGCCTTCAGTCCAGCATTTTGCTAGTTAATTGGAGGAATGTCTCCAAGGATTCTCTGCACAGGCTGGCTTTGAACCATGAGCCTCCCAATTTTAAAGGATGAAGAGACACCCCAGGTCTTGTAGCTCAAAGAGGGGGTGAGTCAAGGCTTAGGACCTAGCTTCCTCTTGGACTGCAGGAGCAGTCCAGTAACTACTAATCTCTGCTCCTTTCTTTCTGAATCCTTAGGGGCATGATACAGAAGAGCCCACAGGTGTCACCAGTGAAGGTAGTAGAACCCCCACCCTGGCCCCCACCACTCCCCAGGCTCTGTGCACCAGACCTACCCTCCCCATCTTCCCACAGAATTTGACAAGTTCCTGGAAGAACGCGCCAAAGCCGCTGACCGGCTGCCCAATCTGGCCAGCCCCTCCACTGAGGGGCCCCCGGGGCCCCGTCCTGGTGCAGCCCCTCGGAGGAAGACCCAGGAGAAGGATGATGACATGCTGTTTGCCTTATGATTGTGGGGCCTGGTACCCTCAACCCATGGGCCCCATTGCTCCCATACCCCAGCTGGGGCCTCTTCCCCTCCCTTGGTATTAAGGCTGCTTTGGGGGTATTCTGTTACCCCATTCTCTCCTCCTTAGGATGGAGCAGATCCAGCTATGGCTGGGCCATGCTGCCTGGGGCCTTGGGGGCAAGAAGATTAACAGAGGACACAGGTCAGCCTCCATCAGAATCATGGCTGCTCCTACCTCCCTCGCCACCCTGCCAACCACTAAGACTTTGCTGAGAACTGGAGGCCCCAACAGCCTGGCCGCTTAGTTGGCCCACTGGGTCTCCGCTGGTAGACCCTGCCTCAGAGGAGCTTTTCAGAGTCCACATTGCTGGTAGGCCAGCTAGTGGCTGGTGACAGGGAGCTCATGCTACAGCCCCACCCTCTCCAGCCCCTGCTTCATGGGGCCCAAAGGCTTTGGCTGGCTGTTGAGGGTGGGGTGGCCCCTGCTGAGCTGCTCACTGTCCAGGTACGAAGCTGCAAAGCTGCGAGTGGTGAGGCCAGACCTCAGGAGCCCAGGCAGCAAGGTGTGGCCTAGAGGATGCTGAGAGCCCAGGCCCACCGCAGTCCTTCCTCAGGGCTCCACCCACTGGGGCCCAGCTGTTGATTGGTCCTCTTATACAAGAGAGCTGCCTTTGGTACCAGCAAATAAAGGTAGAAAACCATCCTGGCAGCAGTGTGTGGCGTCTGAGGTTTGACTTGGCCAGTTCCATGAACTGCCCAGCTCATAAAAGCATAACTACACAGTCCCTGCTTTGTAGACGACAACAGTGAAGCTCAGTTTGGCTTCCCTGGCACACAGCCTATGATTCTGGGCCCCTGCAGAGATCCTAGGGCTTGGGGTACCGCCTTTCTGGATCTGTACTCTGCATACCAGGCCCCCAGGAGGCTCTGCTCTGGGTACCTCCTTACCCAGACCTGAGTGTTGAAAGCAGAAGCCTGGGGCTGGAGCAGTTTGCCTGCCCTAAAGTTCAGGCCAAGAAGAGCAGTGTGCAACATCATGCCCCACTCTGGCCTGAGCTCCTGGGTGTGAAGGAGGGTCTGCGCGAGCAGCTCCCTCTCCATCTGTCGTTCGGGAGGGGGTGAGGGGGGGCGGTAATAGGCCAGGTGGAGCTTCATCCTCCAAATACAGTTGGGTATAGGAGGCAGCTTAGGGAGGCACCAAAGCAAGCACCTTAGGCTGATCCCATCAGGGGAGGAGCACTGCCCCAAGATGACACACCCCCGCCAGCCTCAGAGTCTACAGCCATGCCACTTCACCAGCCATCCAGGCCTAGCCTGCAGACACTATGCCATCAGCCATCCAGGCCTCATCCAAGCCTAGTTCAGAGTCTTCCAACAGCCTCTTGCCAGGCACGTAGAGGGGAGCTCCCAGGAGGAAAGGCCAGGGCCTGCAGGAAAGCTCTGACCAGAGTTCCTGGCAGTCTGTCGTCAGTACCCAGCAATGGGACCTTTCAGGGGTGGTGTAGCACCTTCTGGGCAGCCCCTTTGAGCTGTTAATTACTTCATCTCTCTGTGCCTCCATTTCCTTGGTAATCTTTTTATGAATGTTATGAAGACAATCGGCACAACACCTGCCACACAGAAAATACTTCTCTACTGGGCACCACCCAGGAGCTGAGGTCACTCTGGGTACTACCCAGAGCTGAGATCTGAGGATCGAGGCTTATCGCCAGCCCAGGAAGACAAGTCCTTGAGCCTCTGATCTCCAGTTAACCAGCAGAAATCAGGAATTGGAACTGTGGCTTAAATGGTCAAGTTCTGTCCCGAGTGAAAAGGCTAAGGGGGCAGGCAAGGCCTGAGTTCAAACCCCAGGAGGGGCACACACATACACACACACACCATGTTACTGCTGTCTAGTCCAGAGTGTCCTCTGCTGTAGACACGTGTCAGTGTACTGCCCCTCTAACTCCTGGGCTGTCTCTAGGGACCTCGGCCTCCTTACTGCCTTTCATGTCCCCCTCCAGGATACCATTTGCACAGCCTCCGCCCCCCCACCCCCCCCCCCCCGCACACTATCCAGGGGACAGAACTCATCTCCCAAGCTTGGCTGCTGCCTCTTAAGTGGTCATGGCTGCCTTGAGCCTAGCCAGGGGAGCAGTGCTGGATGAATCAGGCTCTACCGCCGGGAAGTGGGGGCTTTCAGAACCCTTACTCTTCTCCAGGTGGAGAGAGGTTGGTCCAGCCCTTCCTCTGGCCAGGGCTCAAGGCCAGTGACTGGGTGACCACGCGGTGGCAGCAGTGCTGCGTGATGCAGGACATCAGTGGATTACAGAGGCTGATGCAGAGTGATTGGCCTAGAGGCTGAGAACGGGAGCCTGGACTAACCCTGTTCCATAGCCCGACTCCACTGAGACTGGAGGAAGGACTTGCTCTCTGACAGTTCCAGGTCTTGTACCTCCATATTTCAGACTCTAGCTGTGATGAGGGTTCAGGCAGACATGCTGGAGCTGGGCCCTGGGGATAATCTCAGACCATAGTCTTCCTACCTCTGCTTCCCAAGTGCCTGGGATTACAGATGTGTACCAGCATGCCCCACCCAGTTTCTTTTTTGAGTCAGGGTATTAACTGATACCTGACCTAAGCTAGCCTACAACCCAAAAGCCTGCCTCCTGGGTGCTGGATGCAGAAATTACCAGCATTATAAGCATAATATTAGGATTTGAACTCTGTCATTTAAACCCTAACTCCACTGCTGTCCTTCCTTCATTCTCATTCAATCTCAATCATGACCAGTCTTTTGGTATCATTGTCCCTCCCCTCCCTACCATCCTCCACTGAACCAACTAGTTCTTTGCTGGGTATCACTGCTGACCCAGCTCAGGTCCTACACCCTCTGGGCCACAGGGCTTCATCCCCCCCTCATGAGGCCGTTTATCTCAATGCTTCAAGGTGGGACGGGAAGAAAGAAGAAAAGAAGGGGGAGGTTTTATTTTGACTAAATGTGTTAGAGTAAGTCTCCAAAGTGATGTGCAAGTTTCTAACAATCCACACATATGTGCAAACTAGGACTTGTACCTCCAAACAACCTGTTCACTTTTTATATGGCAGAATGTCACAGATACTGGGAGTGATGGTGCATGCGTGCAATCTCAGCGATTTAGGAGGTAAAAGTGGGAGGATTGTGAGTTCAAAGCCAGCCTAAAGTACGTAGAAACATGCTGACTTGAAGGGGGAAAAAATGCAAATAAAAGGACTAGAGGTGTCACTCATGATAGAAGGCTTGCCTGACATGCACAAGGCTGTAAATTCAATCCTCAGTGTGAGAGAAGGGGGCTGGAGACATGGCTCACTGGTATTGCACCAGCTTAGAAGGCAGAAGGTGCTGAGTTCAGACCCCCGTGCTGTGAGCTTGGGCAGCAGAAGCTTCTCTCACCTTCAGGAGGCTAGGGGTCACACTAAAGCTGTGACGGGGTTGCAGAGGATCATCATTGCCCTGCATCTCTGCATGGCCACCTTCTGCACGGCAGTGACCTGTTTCTCCTTGGAGGGACACTAACCTCTATTCAGGGTATCATTGCCACATTGTACCGTAGTCATAATGTTGGAGGCTCTGTCTCCAGTCACATTGTGAGATCCTAGTGGTCAAGGCTTAGGCATGAGTTTGGGGAAACACAGGCTGTGGGTGGGCAGATGTACTGAGCCTCTAGGCTTCAGCCTTTCTCCCAGGCTCATGTGTTCTGCTCTGTGGAAATCATAGCTCTGCCATGCTGAACCCAGCCTTCTGGGTGCATTTGCAGCCCATTTGCAAGTGGCTTGCTGGCCCAGTTCCCTAGCTATGGATGGGATATGAAGGATCCACGGTGGGATCAGAAGCAGAGGAGATGGTGGAGGAGAGCAGCCCAAGTAACAGGCTGGGCCCTGGCCCCCGCCCCAGTTCCCATAACTGCCACCTATGTTTTAAAGTAGCCCTGACCTGGTAGGCTTCACCTCTGCCCATCCAAGCGCAACGCCAGAGGGAGCAGCCTCGTGAGGTGGACCCCGTCCTCCCCTTCACCTCCAACTCAGGTCTCTGGAAGCCACTTCTGCTCCTGCTCCAGGCCAGCTGGTACTCAGGGCCTCACAGCCCATGCTAGCTCCATGCTGAAGCTGCATCTCCAGCATTGGCCAGCAGAGGGGAGGACCCACGTTCCCCCAGCCTGAGCTCCTGCGGATGGGTCACAGGCAAGCAGGGAATGCACACAGATGGACAGACACAGCCCGGGAAGCAAGGGGCTTTTGGCTAGTGTGCCATCTCCTGATCCAGCACAGGGTTTCTAGAGGCACCAGGTGACAGCTTGCCTCCCCCCACACCCCATCCCATGAGCACGAAAAAGGCAGGATCACCTGTGAGGTGATCAACAGACCCAGCTTTAAGTCCAGGCAGCCACCTGCATACTGTTTGATTTGGGGCCCTTTCTCTAGGCCTCAGCTTCCCCATTTGTTGACGCAAGGAAGTGAATTCAGTGATGAAGGTCCATACTTGCTCTGCTGTGATGCCTGCTCCATAACACCCCCTCCAGAAAAGAACACAATGCAAAGGCAAAGACAGAAACCCAAATAGCAGCAGGGCTGGGGAGCAGAGCCTGGGGTTGTCTCCACCTCAAGACCAGCCAGGATTGGGGCAAGGGGGTAGTGGGGGGACTCCTGCCGTGGCTCAGGGGGGTTTTGGAGTGAAGAGCCAGGGAGCCTCAGAAGGAAGTGAAACCCAGGCTGAGACACATCCTTGTCCCAAGACCTGAGGGCCCTCCCAGAAAGGGGAAGCTGGCAGAGGACTGTGGAGGAGGGGCTAGTTGGCTGACCCCTCACTGGGGCCTTTGGCAGTTCCATTTTTAAGAGACATGAAGTCAGAAGGGACAATTAAGCCAAGGCCACCAAGCTGGGAAGTGGAATCACTGAGTCCTCTTTTCTAGAGAAGGGGCCCTGGAGGGGAGGTGAACACAATGCATTTGATTTTGAGGCTAAGGGTGTGCATAGAGATATCCCAAGGCTAGAAAAGCCAGAAAGAGAAAGTGGGGAGGAGGCACATACCTGTAAGAGGACTTAATAAGTGTGCTGGGTTGGCTGGCTCCATTGAGTACACAGACACTGGGAATCCATTCAGGCACAGGAGGTGGGCAGATGGTAACACCAAGAGCAGGATTCCCTCAGTGCAGAGACTTGCTGAAGGCCACCCAACAAGCTGTGACAGACGGGGACTTCTGCTGAGGCTGCTGAGCTAGAGTGGGACATGATAGGACACAGTGCATCTCTCTGCACAATGTCCCCTACTGTACCATTCCTCTGCTCTGGATGCCCATGGATGGTTCACCAGCGGGTCACATGCCTGTCCCTGAGGGACTCCTATAGCATGGTTTTCTGGTGGCACTGGATTTAGAAGACTTCAGTTTGGTTATTGTCTACAAAACATTTTGCTATAGGCCAGATACCATGACTTACCCCGTGATCTTAACTACTCATAAGACAAAGAGCAGGACTGACATTCCAGGCTAGCCCAGGCAACAGCTCATGTCAGACAACAGCTGGGCGCAGCTGTGCATAGCATAACATAGCTGGCCTGTCATCCCAGCTCTGACAAGGAAGCATACACAGGAGAACAGCAGTCCAGGACAGCCCAGGGGAGAAAAAAAGGTGACACATTATCTCAAGAATAACAAGAGAGGGTCAGTAATCCTATCTACTCAGGAGGCTGAGATCAGAGTTCAAAGCTCAGAACCACTACACAGGGAAAAAAAGAAAAAAAGCATATCTGACCATGCTTTACAATATTCACACTCCAAATCCTAATATACCCGTCTACCTACTTTTACCTCCTGGCCAAGGCCCCTGATGCCATCTGAACACCTGGGATGTCTTTCATACCTCAGAAGTCTCAGGCCCTGAGCACAGGGCCTTTGTACATGCCTACTTCTAGTACATGCCTTCCCTGCCCTAGTTAACTCACTAATCTTCCTGTGCACAGCAGAAGTGTCACCTAAAATAGGTCACTCAGAGCCTCCCATCCGTCATTCATCCATCTCGGGTGATCACATCGGCAGCAATGGAATAATCATGGGATGGCTTTGAGTCTTTGCCTTCCACAGCCGTGACTCATTCCTGCCAAGCACACACCTCGTCTGGGTCTGTGCCTCGGTCTAGATATAAATTGGGGGCCTGATGTCAAGAAGAGGGAAGGGCACGGCTGTGAGCAGATCAGACAAACCTCCAGTGTGTGTACAACCTTCAGCTCACCTTCCCTTGCTGACGCAAGGGGCTCTTTGATATTTCTAGGAAGTAATAGTATACAAGCAGGAGCGAGAATGAACTCGTCCAGTGTGGGCGCCAGACCCAGACTGGCCTGATACACAGGGTATGATGGGCCGCATCAGTGGACAGCTCCTTTGCCAGGCAGGAAGCCGCAGGTCACGGCATGTCCATAGGGCATTCAGAACACAGCCCACAGCAACAGTGTGTGTTCTGGAGACGAGCAAGGCCTCAGACCGGGGGCCATTCTAATTAGACCTGGGTTACAGGTCTGTCCTTGTTCATGCTTTCAGTAATGGGCACCCAGTACCTCCCCTCACTCACCTACAAACTGAGTCAGAAATCTAATTGTTCCGTTGTTCAGTAGATGAGAGTTTCAAGTGAGAAGATGTTCTGGACATGGGATGGTAGCTGTACAACCATGTGAATGTACTCAACAGCACTGAACTACATGCTTATAATAATCAAAATGGCCAAAAAAGAAAAGAAAGAGAAAAGAAAAGAAAGCATGTTTAAATCAGGTTCTAGTAGTACAGGACGATCATCCAAGCCCAGATGGGGAGGATCTTTAGGCCGGCCCAAGGAGAAATGTCTTCTAGACTCCACTTCAACAGAAGTAGCTATATGTAGTGATGCCTTTTGACTGTCATCTCAGCTATGGTAGGAAATATAAAATAGGCTGAGTGAGGTCCAGGCATGCACCAAAGAAAAAGGCAAGATCCTCTTGCATAGCCAGGTCCAGTGGCTCACATCTGTAATCCGAGCTATTCAGGAGGCTGAGATCTGAGGATGGCAGTTCAAAGCCAGCCCAGGCAGTGAAGTCCATAAGACTCTTCCTGGTTTTGTTTTTGTTTTTTCCAGTCCTGTGGTTGAGCTCAGGGCCTGAGCACTGTCCTCGGACTTTCTCTCTCAAGGCTAGAGCTCTACCACTTGAGCCTCAGCACCACTTCTGACTTTTTTTCTATGTATGTGGTACCAAGGAATCGAACCCCAGTCTTCGTGCATGTTAAGCAAGCACTCTACCACTAGGCCAAACTCCCAGCCCTACATAAGACTCTTATCTCCAATTAACCAACAAAAAGCCAGAAGTGGAGGCATGGTTAAAGTATTAGAGAGTACCAGGACTGAGCAAAATAGCAAATGAAAAGCTCAAGGTCCTAGCTTCAAGCCCCAGTACTGGAACCAAAGAAAACAAAACCAAAAAAGGATCACAAAAATAATCCATGCAAAAAAATCTCTGGAAGTGTGGCTCAACAGTGAAGTATCTGCCTAGTAAGCACAAATCCTAGTACCCCCAAAACAAAACACACACACACACACACACACACACACACACCACACCTCTGAATATCAAGTTGTGCCGCTATGTAACCCTAGGCAGGCTACTTTTAAAAAGCTAATCATCAATTAAGACAAACCCTTGGACTACTTCCCCTACCCCTTCCACAGAGCCTCTCCAATCCAGCTCTTCTTCTGCCAGCCTCTCTCTCTAAGGGACGAAGCCCAGGCTCAAGCCCCACTATGGAGCAAAACAAAACAAAACAAAAAACAACCTCACAAACTTCCCTGCCCAGGCTGGCTTTGACTCATGATCCTCAGATCTCAGCCTTCTAAATAGCTAGAATTACAGGTATGAGATACCAGCACACCGCTCATCCAAAGGTTTAATGACGGGGCTGGGGCAGTGTTCACTGTACACTGAATGAGGGACTGTGGCTACTGAGTGGATCTCTGTACCCCAAAGTAATTTATTAGAATGCAAAACAGTGTTTACAAAGAGCCTTTAATAGGGCTAAGAGTGTGGCTTTGTGGTAGAATGCTTGCTTACCATGCAAGAGGCTCTGAGTTTGATCATTTCATACCACATAAGCCAAAAAAAAAAAACATTTTAAACAAAAGAGCCTTTAATAATTTGAGAAAACATTTCTGTTAATGGAAAAAAAGGATACTATGTAGACATTATGATTGCAACAATGCAGAGCTTAGCAACCTATCTCTTATCATTATTCCTTTCTTATAATACTGGGTTGTTTAGAATTGTTTTTGTGTACTTACTGGTGTTGGAGCTTGAACTCAGGGTCTCTACCTCTTGTTTAGTTGCTCTCCCACAAGCCTGTGCTTTCCCATTTGAGCCACATCTCCAGCTTCTTGCTGAAATTCTTTCAAATTTGTCTGCCTAGTCTGCCTTTGACCTGCGGTCCTCAGATCTTAATCTACAGAGTAGCTAGGATTACAACTGTGAGGCATAAGCACTGACCTGTACTGGCATTTGAACTCAGGGTCTCCATTTCGTACTGGCTTCTTGCTGGTTATTTTGGAGATAGTCTGGTTGCTTTTTCTGCCAGGGCTTGTTTTGGGTTGCAATCCTCAAGGTTTCAGCCCCCTGAGTAGCTGGAATTACAAGTGTGAGCCACCAGAACCTGGCTTGTTTTTGCCTGTCTTGGACCTTGTGCTCAGGGATGGGTGCTGTCCCTAAGCTTTTTCCCTCAGCACCACTTTTTTAGCACTGTATTACTACCTGAACCACAGCTCTACCTCCAGTTTTGTGTGAGTATGTGTGTGGGCTTTTATTTGGAGCTAAGAGTCTTATGGACTTTTCTGCCCAAAGTGGCTTTGAACCACAACCCTCAGATACCAGACTTCTGAGCAGGTATAACTGAGATTATAATTATGAGCCACAGGCACCTAGTCAAAATCTTATCATCTTTTCTTTTCTTTTGCCAGTCCTGGGCTTGAACTCAGGGCCTGAGCACTGTCCTTGGGCTTTCTCAATGCTAGAGCTCTACCACTTGAGCCATAGCACCACTTCCAGCTTTTCTATATATGTGGTAGTGAGGAATGGAACCTGGGTCTTGGTGCGTGCTAGGCAAGCACTCCACCACTAGTAGGCCAAACTCTGGGCCCCGTAAATCTTACCATCTTTTAATGCAAAGACTACATATAATGTTGTCTGCTGGAATCTCAGATTTTAATGTTGTATTAAGGACTTTCCTTACTGATGGATTTAAAATGTATTAGTTTGGGCCGGGAGTTTGGCCTAGTGGTAGAGTGCTTGCCTAGCATGCATGAAAACCTGGGTTCCATTTCTCAGTACCACATACATAAAAAAAAAAAGCTGGAAATAGTACTGAGACTCAAGTAGTAGAGCTCTAGCCTTGAGAAAGTCCAAGGACAGTGATCGAGCCCTGAGCTCAAGCCCAGGACTGGCAAAAAAATAAATAAATAAAATAAAATGCATCAGTTTGCTGGGTGCTGGCGGCTCATGCCTGTAATCCTAGCTACTCAAGAGGCTGAGACGTGAGAGCTGTGATTCAAAGCCAGTCTGATCAGAAAAATCTGTGACTCATCTCCACCCCAAAGTTCCAGAAGTAGAGCTGTGCCTCAAGTGATAAAGAGCACTTTTGCCTGAAGCACGAAAGCTCAGGGGCAGTGCCCAAGCCAGTTCCAGCCCTAGCAATGGCACAAAAGTAAATGTGAGTAACATGTGATATTTTAAATTCCATTTAAAAGTCAAGGATATATACACACAGGGAGACTAAGTAAGGAGACTCTTAGAGGAGGGACCCCAATGCCTCTGAACACTTAAATAATATTTAGCAAAATGAATTCCGGGAACTGGTGTGTGTGTGGGGGGGGGATTCAAGGATCACAGAAATCTGAGAGGTTACAAAGTAGATGGGCAATTTCTGAGGCCATTTTCCCCTGAAATACTGATTATAACAGCAACCTTGAGATGGCCTTGAAAACAGGGACAGCGTCTCAGAGTCCTCTGTTCTCCCCAGGAACTCACGCTGGGGGTGGTTTTAAGTTATTCTTCACACCGGCTGTCTTTTCAGATGCTGACCACAGGTTGCTGCGGCCCAGCAGCCCCCCTACCCCACCCCACCCCGAGCGGCATTCTGCTGAGTCACGGTCCCGGGTTCCGTTTTTGCTGAGTCACGGTCCCGGGTTGAGTTTCGCTCAGTCACTGTCCCCAGCTCTGATTTCGCTGAGTCACGTCCCCGGTGGAGCTCCCTGGGGCGAAGTGCAGGCGGTGAGGGGGGGCGGGTAGACATGCGGGTCTCCTCGTCCCCAGACCTGCTGCCTCAGCGAGGCCTCCAGGCCCAGCAGGTCCCTTCCCGGGGCCAAGGTCCAGCAGGGAGGATGTGGGGAGGAGGCTGCCCCGGCCCCCCCAGGCCTTCTCCCCTGCCCCAGCCTCAGGGAATCCACATCTGAAATCCCAGGGCCCAGGGGAGGGCGGTTAGCAAGCACCCCTGAAAAGTGGGGTGCCCCTGAAAGGAGGGTCACCTGCGAGTCAGCTGCTCAGGAGGCAGGTTGAGACAGAGTGAGAATACGTAGGTGATGAAACAGAGACATTATATATACATTTATATATATATTAGATATCAATTCAATATCAAAAGGACCAGACTCAGAAGTTAAACCCAGGAAGCAAACAAAAACAAAAAACATAGGCTCCTCTTCCCACCTTGCTCTCTTTTTAAGGGTAAGTTATAAGATTAGGAGAGTTAGGAGGTTATTTAAATCTGCCATAAAATATACAGGAAGGATGATTGTTACTGTGTCTGACTTGGTTTACCTGGTGTATTGTATATACGTTTCTTTGTTTGAAATAGGGAAGGGGAAAAACAAGATGATTGGGAGGGGGTGGGGAGAGGGAAAGAGGGACAAAACCATGAGAAGGGGCATCAATGTTCAGGAAATGATGTACCCACTACCTGATGAATTGATGAATGTAACTGTAACCCCTTCTATACGTTACCCGACAATAAAATACAATTTAAAAAAGACAGTAAAGAGCTAAAAAAAAAAAAAAGCGCCCCCATTCTGAAGCAGCAACCCGTCTTGTTGTTTGTGTAAATGGTGAGTGACCCAAAAGTGCACATAAATTAAAGAAACAGAATTGTGGTGCCATTAAGTCCCAGGAACAGACCTGTCTGTGTTAAAATTAACCAGAACTCAAAATTCAAGGGATGGCATTTGTTTTCTAAAGCAGAGCTCCTGTAAATTCAAGGGATGGCATTTGTTTTCTAAAGCAGAGCTCCTGTAAATTCAAGGGATGGCATTTGTTTTCTAAGGCCATAAAACTACCCTCAGACAGCTAATGAGGACTCTACTGCCCTGAAGTGTCCTTAACCCCTACCTTATCTCACTCCAACAGTTGATTGCTGTGTTGATGTAAATCTGTAGTCTTTGCCTTTAAAAGCGCTGTGGAAATTCTGTTCAGGGCTTCCTCCTAGACTCTGCTGTGTGTGGAAGCCCCGGAGCTAGCCCGCCTGAATAAAGCCTTGCTCTAGCATTTCTGAACAGCTGACTGTCCATGGTCGTCCTAACAGAAAGGATTCTATGTCTGCCCCCTTTGAAGTGATAGAGCTGGGAACTCTTCATAAAAGACTAGAAGGCCTGTTGGGCACAAGAAGTCCTTGAAGGTTACGAGGGCCTGAGGGTGATCCTCACCCATTTTACCCTCCCAGCGTTTAGACTGGCCACACTCACCCAGCTCACAAAGAATAAAAAAACACATTTTTTGAGACCTAAACTCCCATTTCCATATGAAGAGCAGCAAATGTTTCTTTTCCCCATCTCTCCCTAGTTAACTCTCTAAACCAAACTAAATCCTTCCTAAAACTCTCACCTTGTATGGCTCTCCTGTTTGTGAGATTCCCTGAAATGGTTTCCACGAGTGGATCTCAAGGACCGGTGTGGTTTTTCTTCCAAGACAAGACTACCAAGACAGGGCAGCTAAACGTAATGTTGAGTCTCAGACTGCAGCTAGGAATGGGGAATCAGCCACAAAGGCTGTTTGTTTGTGGGTAATTGAAAGTGTGTGTGCGTGTGTGTGTTTCCTACAGTGGTGGGCATTAAACTAGGGGTGTCTCACATGCTAGGTAAGCCCTCTGCCACTAAGCTAAATACATTTGAAACAATCATCCTAAATATACAACTTGTCATAGGTTGATTTTGAGCTAAAGGCATTTTTAAGAAACCGAGTACAGGGCCGGGAGTTTGGCCTAGTGGTTAAAGTGCTTGCCTAGCATGCACAAAGACCCGGGTTCTATTCCTCGGTACCACATACATAGAAAAAAGCTGGAAGTGGTGCTGAGGCTGAAGCGGTAGAGCTCTAGCCTTGAGAAAAATCCAAGGACAGTGCTCAGGCCCTGAGCTCAAGCCCAGGACTGGCAAAAAAAAAAAAAAAAAAAGAAAAAGATAAAAGAAACTGAGTACAAAAAGGTGGTTCTGGCCTTTCTCTTTCTCTTATTAAAAGCAGGAAATCAAGTTTCCACAGGGAGGACGTCATCTTCAACTTGGATAAAAATATGGTACCATTTTTCTCAGCCACAGGAAGTTGCAGCCTGGACACATCTGTACTACAACCTTGTGAAACCTCCCCTCTTCTCTCAGCTTCTCATCTATGTCACCATTTAGCCCATGTCCCAGGCCTGGTCCATTTTCCTGTGTACTACTCTTCTAAGTTTCTAACTATTTCTTTGAATGATGGATAGTTTTGTTAAATATGTGTCTAATGTTTGTGTTTTCAGGTAATCTTTTTCTTCTTTCTCTTTCCTTCCTTCCTTTCTTTTATTTCCTTCTTTCATTTGCCAGTGCTGGGGTTTGAATTCAGCAACACTTTTTAGTTCAAAGATAGCCCTGTACCAGTAGAGTCACAGGTCTACTTCTGGATTTTTGATGTTTAATTGGAGATGAAGAGTCTCATGGACTTTCCTGCCTGGGCTGGATCAGATCTTCCGATCTCATTGTCCTGGGCAGGATTATAGGCTTGAGCCTCAAATGCCTGGCTTTGAAACTTAAGTGAGTGGGGGTAGGAATATATAGAATGAAGATGACAAAACACATGACAAATGCTTAAAATGGATGGAAGTGTACAGGAGTTATCTGCCCTTCTCTGAGCATTTGAAATCATTTCAGAAAAGAAGCTTGGTTTTTAAGGCAGGGGTGTGAGGAGACAACTCTGGGTGTGGGTGACTCACCCCTGTAACTCTACCTACTCAGGAGGCTGAGATCTGAGGGCCATGGTGCAAAGCCAGCCTGGGCAGAAAAGACTATGAAACTCTCCAATTAACCACCAGAAAACTGGAAGTGTAGTGTGATTCAAAGTGGTATAGCACTAGCCTTGAGCACAAAGACACAGTGCCCAGGCCCTGAGTTCAAGCTCCAAGACTGGAAAAAAAAAATTGCAAATGTAAAAATAGAAGCTTCGAGGTCCACAGCTGTCAAGTCCTGAGCCTAGATTGAACTGCACAAAAACCAGGTGGCACCCCATTCTTATCGCTGAAGTCAGGCTCCACATTGACCATCTGGCCAGGAGTCTGTAATTCCCAAAGACTGGGCCACCATCTCCTCCTCATCCTAGAGTCTGTAGGCTTTTTATGCCTGGATCTTGGCTGAATGAGGCTGGATGATGTTTGAAGTCACCATTGCTCATTATGCTGTTCCAGGCCCAGGCCGAGGGCTGTTAACCTTGTTTAGAATATGAGTGTATCCAAGTCACCTCAAGTCCCAGGTGAGCAGTGACCTCAGGCAGGGAATTTACCTCTGCCTGTCAGGCCTCAGCCATTAAGTATGTGGAGAATGTGTGCCTGCTGTTTGCTCTGGCATAACAAGGAGAACGAACCAACAGGATCGACCTTGCCTGCCTTCAAGGTGTTCCCAGTCAGGGGACTGCAGGCTAGCAGAACACCAGGAGCTCAGAGGAGGACCCCAAAGGTGAACAGAAAACAGGAGCATGGTGATAGAACTGACATACGAGAGACTGCACACTTGAAGCCTACAATGTGCGCTGGGTCTGGGGCTTGAACTCAGAGCCTGTGCTATTGCTTAGCTTCTTTGCTCAAGGCTGGCACTCTTGAGCAATACCTCCACTTAGAGCTTTTTGCTGGTTATTCGGAGATAAGTATCTCTCAGGTTTTTCTGCCCTAGCTGGCTTTGCATCAGGGTTGTCTGATCTCAGCCTCCTGAGTAGCTAGGATTACAGGCATGAACCAATGGCTCTCAGCCTGCCTGGTGAGTTTTGAAATACCTCGCGGTCCATGATACCATCTCCACCGTCAGTCAAAGTCATGAGCTTAATCACAAATCCCAAAAGTGTTCTCAGGATCCTTGGTAAACCTTCTAGTAGATATCCACATGACTGCTTATGTTCTATATATGTCATGTTACACAAATGGAAATGGATAGTAAGTGTCCGTGGTTTTGTTTCATTCAGCATAACCATTTTGAGAGAGGTTTACTTCATAATATCTTTCTTTAATTGTCTAGTGTCCATTTTCGAGATTTATTCACCCTATACTGGACATACAGGAGTTTTGTTTTTGTTGTTAATGTGGAGGTACTGGGACTTGAACTCAGTGCCTGGGTGCTGTTCCTGAGCTTTTTTTTTTTTGCTCAAGGCTGGCACTCTACTGCTTGAGCCACAGGTCTACTTCTGGCTTTTTAGTGGCTCATTGGAGATAAGATTCTTAGGGACTTTTATGCCTGGCCTAGCTCTGAACTGCAGTTCTTGACTTCAGCCTCTTAAATAGCTAGGATTACAGGCGTGAGCCACCAATGCTAAGTTTTGGGTTAGCTTTTCCTCTTGGGCACAGGATTTGTTTTCTGGCCTGAGTTTTGAAAGGCAAACACCGTGAGGGCAGTCAAGCCTATGAGAACCCCAAGTAAAGCCTGCAGAGACAATGGCCTGGCCTGGTGGATATTCCCTGAGACCACAGCACCAAGCACAAGTGTGAGAGACCTAGCAAGCCAGCTGTGCCAGGATACAGAGCAGCAGGCAGCATGGAAAGGTGTTACCCAGAAGACTGGCCAGTCACCGCAGCTGCCCTCCCTGCAAAGTCAGCGGGCAGGAGGAAAAAAGGTGTGAACAGGTGCCTGCTTGCTTCTGGTATCTGTGTGAGAGGGTTTGCAGCTGTGCCCGGAGGACCCAGCTTTCTTTCCTGTGACTGTGGCTCATCTGTCCTGTCCTGTCTCCCTGCTCCATGTTCATCATCTGACCGTTGCTGATGTGGTTTGCTGCAGTTTGTTGTCCACCTTGTTTGTGGGGGTCTCTCGCCATCCAAGGGGAGCAGAAGCTGAGGGTGTGGGCCATGGGTGTGTTTGTGATGGCGGTGTGGAGTTACACTGGCCCCCTGCCCTGCAGAAATGTCCTCTCTGGAACGACCCCTGATCACCCCATTCTGCTGCCCTTCAACTGGGACCAAAGACCCCCTTCCCCGACCCCTTCTACTCTCCTGGGGCTTGTGACTTGGTTTTTCTGGACTTTGGCCCTTCTTCTCTTTCACAGACTCAGGAGCCGGGCTACACCCACCCCACCCGCCTCTCCCCGCAGCCCTGTGGCTCCCAGGCCAGGCTGTGCCTTTGGAATGCTGACTGGCTTTTCCTCTGGCTCCCCAGGCCTCGTTTCTGCTGTGTCATGGTTGGAGGAAGGCAGATTGTGCTGAGTCACCCCAGGCGTCCTCACCCCGCCCGGCTGCCATGGGGAAGGGGGGTGAGGAGGAAGGGCAGTTGTAACCTCAGGCAGCAGGAAGCGGGGCTTCTAGAACAAGTCAGAAGCCTCTGGTTGATTTCTAAATCTTTGTACCTTGCTTGCAAAGAAAGCTCTGTTTCCCACACTTCCAGACAAAGACCACTGGCTCCATCTTTCCTGTCACTTAGATCAAAATCTGGGGAGTTATCTTTGACTTTCCCCCCATCTTTCCTGTTTTGAAACTTTCCTAAACAGGGGGCTTAAACTCAGGGCCTGGGCGCTGTCCTCAAGCTCTTTTCACTCAAGGCTAGGATTCTGGTGGTTAATTGGAAATGAGAGTTTTAAGGCCTTTTCTGCCCGGGCTGGCTTCAAACTGTCACCCTTGGTCTCAGCCTCTTGTGTAGCTGGGTTAACGTGCCGGAGCCACTGGCATCCAGCTCTGTTCTGAAAGTCTTGATGCCTGTGCTTATAAACTAGCTGTGATTGTGTACGTCTTAACAGACGTGGGCATCCTTGCCACCTTGGATCAAACCCTACCTCCTGGCTATGGAGGACAAGTTAAGGAGCTGGTGTGGCGCAGTCAGGGCTGCCTGAGGACCTTGGTCCTGGAGAGACAAGGCGTCTCTCCAGTCCCTGTAACCCATTTGTCTTCTGTGCCCTGTGATGGAGAATTGGCCCTCAATTTGTTTCCTAACACCCTGCCGGCTTCTGGGTCCTTCCCCTGTGTCTCAGACAGACTTTCTCCATTAGGACCTCAGGCCAGCATGCTTGTGCCATCACGGGCTCCTATCCTGTCCATCTTTGTACCTATCTCCAACACCACTGTGCTGGAACAAAGAGGAAAGTTAGTTACCAATTCAGAGAAGCGTCCATGGGGGAGCACCAGGCAACTTGTTGGGACATAGTACTATATCCTCCCCCCTCCCCAGTGTCCCCAGGGGCCCTGGCTGTCCCCTTTCTTGCTTCCCAAAGTGGAGAATCTGTCAGGTATGTGGAAGGCTGACAGTAGCAAAGGACCAGAGCCATTGTGGTTTAAAATAGCATAGATTTATTCTCTAGGGGTTCTGAAGGTCAAAAGTCCCCCAAGGCCTCCAGTGTTATCTGGACTAACTTCTCCTGTCACTCCAGGAAAAGTTCCTTTCCTTCTGTCACCTTTTCTACCTTCTAGAGACTGCTTGCCTTCCCTAGGGTAGCCTCTATCTTCAAAGCCCAATATATTTTAATCTCTTCTGGCCTTCCCAAGAGAGCTTGCCACTCTGCCTCCTTTGTCTGTAACCATCCAGCCTCCCTCCCTCTCTTTATTTATTTATTTGGTTAGTCATGGAACGTGAACTCTGGGCCTGGGCACTGTCCCCAAGCTCTTTAGCTCAAGGCTAGTACTCTACCACTTGAGCCACAGCACCACTTCCGGTTTTCTGGTGGTTAATTGGAGATAAAGAGTCTCACAGACTTTCATGCTGGGCTGGCTTTGAACGTGATCCTCAGATTTCAGCTTCCTGAGTAGCTAGGATTACAGGCATGAGCCACCAGCGCCCAGCTCCCCCCTTCTTATGAGGAACTTTGTGATAACTCTGGGTCCATCAAGGATATTCCAAGATCATCACTTCAACTTGAGGTTCTCTTGCTATGTAAGAAAAGCTGTTCACTGGTCTGGGGGATCAGGAGTGGATCTGAGTGTCTAATATTCAGTCTACCACAGCTGGAGAAAGACGGACATCTGGATTATTCCAGTACTTGAGGAAAGGGAAGTGGAGATGCTGAGTCAGCTCTGGCGAGGGCCACAGCTCAGCATAGGGCAGGCAGAGGACGAAGCTGGAACATCCCGTCCTGGGCCCCTCTACGCCAGAGTTCTCCTCATGGCCTTGATTCTAGCAGACTCTGGGCCATCCCAGGGAACCCCAGGGTCACTGAAGGCTTTGTCTTCAATGGGGGCACAACCCAGGGCCAGTTCCCATATCTTGGGTTCCCTGTTCCCCATGTTCAATAAGAAAGGGTCATGGGGCTGGGAGTTTGGCCTAGTAGTAGAGTACCTGCCTAGCATGCACGAAGACCCAGGTTCGATTCCTTGGTACCACATACATAGAAAAAGCCAGAAGTGGTGCTGAGGCTCAACTGGTAAGAGCTATAGGCTTGAGAAAGCCCAAGGACAGTGCTCAGGCCCTGAACTCAAGCCCAGGACTGGCAAAAAAAAAAAAGAAAAAGAAAAAAGAAAGTGTCAGATCACCTGAACTTTACTTTTTATGGTCCCTGAACTGACACACTCGATTTGCACACTTGACCCTCTGTGCCTTAAACTCTAAGACCTTCTGTGAGAAGGATTGGGGTCTGGCTTCAAGCCTACATTCTTGAAATCCTGGCTTTATCATGAGTTATATGGCATAGAAAACTGGGATGGAAGTGTAGCCTAGCAGCAGAGTATCTACCTAGTAAGTGTGAGACTCTGGGTTCAAATCCAGATGCCACCAAAAATGAGAAAATAAACAATGGAAAAGCAAGAACGGAGATGAAAATGTCAATTGTTAACAGGGTTAGGAATACAGTACCTGTAAAACTTGACTAGGACTGGTGGTGGTGGTGGTGGTGGTGGTGGTGTGTGTGTGTGTGCTTACCCTGTGATGGGGTTTCAGCTCAGGGCCTAACACTGTCCCTGAGCTTTTTCACTCAAAACTAGTGCTCTGCCACTTTGAGCCACAGCACCACTCCTGGTTTTCTGATGGTTAATTGGAGATAAGAGTGTCAAGGACTTTACTGTCTAGCCTGGCTTTGAACTATGATCCTCAGCTCCTAGCCTTCTGAGTTGCTAGGATTACATGTGTGAGCCACCAGTGCCAGGCTAGGATTGTAGTTTGTGACTGTGGCTGGGTTCCAGCCCTGCTAGCCAGTGGTGATAATATGACTGACAATATTACAATTTTCCCAGAAAGGGAGAAGGCCTTGTGGCTTTCAGCCATGGTTCCTGCATTCAGTATTGATTGTCTGCCACCTGCCTGGCAGCTGATCCAGGCCCTGGGGACTCAACAAAGCAAAGGAGATAATGTCCCTGACCATCAGCTTTCTAGGTTACTCTAGGGAAGATGGTAACTTCCAGGATTGCCTAGGCAGTACCTGCTGAATGACAGTGGGAGTCGTGACAGTTGAGACAGACACTTTCCTGCTTCACTCTATGATGCCCAGAGAAAAAACAGATCCACTACTGTGATCCAGGAAATTTTGAACTCTTTCTGCCAGGCTGTCCCAGCTCATGCCCTGGTCTTAGCCTCTCTGCCTTGGTCCACATTTGTGAGTGAAGGTAATAATGGTTCCAAACCCACTCAGTGGTAATGAGGATGAAATGAAGTCTGCAAGTCCTCAGAGTGACATCTGGCAACAGGAATGAGTATCAGCTGACTGTCCCTATGGTTCTGTTGTTCATAAAAGAAGAGTTGACCAGGGGCTGTGGCTCTCGCCTGTAATCCTAGCTACTCTCTGGAGACTAAGATCTGAAGATCACAGTTTGAAACCAACCTGGGCAGGAACGTTTGCCAGATCCCAATAAACTACACAGAAAAAGCTGGATATGGCACTGTGGTTCAAGTGCTATAGAGCTAGCCTTGAGCACAGAGAGGCTCAGGGATAGAGTCCAGGCCTCAAGATCAAACACCAGGACTGGCAAAACAAAAACAAAAGCAACCCGAAAAAGAGTTGGCCAAATACTTTACCAAGCACTAGTGACTTCTGAACACACAGAGGGGACTTAGCCATCCCAGGTCCCTGGGAGAAAATCAAGCCCAGATACATGGCATACATCCCATCAAAGGTAGAGCACTTGCTCCACTTTCCTTGGCACCATCTAGTCACCTTAAAAGACAAGAAGCTGCTTATAGTAATGTCCCCCTGGAATCCCAGCACTCAAGAGGTGATGCAGAAGGATTATGAGCTGGACACTGGGTTGGAGTTGTGTTCCTATCTAATAAAGAATTACTGAGCATGTGGGTGGCAAAGGCCTGCCCTGCTCCAGGCCCAATGGGTACCATGGATGAGGAGAAGGAGCTCTGTGCCTTGGAAGAATGTCACAGGCATCCAAGCCAGTCCAGGAAGAGGAGGTGTGGCTCAAATGGTAGAATGTCAGCCTTGAGCAAAAAACCCCAAATGAGGCCCTGAGTTCAAGACCTACTAGAGGTACATGCATACACATGTACACAGCACACACACACACACACACAAACATATTCACAGAGTAAATGTCATGGGGGGGATCAAGCATTGTGGATGAGGCAAGAGGATAGACTCTTGTATGTATGTTGACTTTTTATTATTTATTTATTTATTATTTAGTTTATTTATTTATTATTTAGGTGCTGGTCCTGAAGCTTGAACTCAGGGCCTGGGTACTATCCCTAAGCTTTTTTTTCTCTCTCTCTCCCTCTCTCTCTCTCTCTCTGTCTCTGTGTGTGTGTGTGTGTGTGTCTGTCTGTCTGTCTGTCTGTCCGTCCGTCCGTTGTGGAGTCTAAACGCTGGGCCTGGGTGCTGTCTCTGAGCTCTTCAGCGCAAGGCTAGTGCTCTACTCCTTAAGCCTCAGTGCCACTTCTGGTTTTCTGGTGATTAATTGGAGATAAGAATCTCATGGCCTTTTCATACCTGGGCTAGCTTCAAACCGTGATCTTTAGATCTCTGCCTCCTGAATTACCTGGGAGGACCGCCATGAGCCACGAATGCGCGGCAGATGCCTGGTTCTCGTTCTACATTGTGACCCTGGACAGTCCAACCCCAAGCCTCAGCTGTCTCATCTGAAAAGTGGGAACCACAGGCCCTGCAGTCTGACCATGGGATGAAGCCCCCCCAGTCTGGTCTCCAGCCCTGAGACCCTGTAAGGCCCCAGAGAGGGCTGTCTGGTGTGTGTGTGGGGTGGTTATACCCACGGTGTTGCCCATCCGTCTCTGGCTCTGGGAAAGCACTGCCTCTAGCTTTCTGGAACCTTCTTGGAGTGTCTGAACCCAGGGACTGGGTCTGTGGTGGGGGGTTCTGGCAGGACATCTCACACACACGCAATCACACACAGCAGAGACTCAGATTTCCTTTTTTTTTTTTTAACATCCCGTGGCTGAGCTTTGTTTCCTAGGGTCATATGACTGGCCCCCAGCCCTCCCGCTGGCCTGGGGTGGTGGTGGGTGGTGTCGCAACGCCCGGCCGGCCCGCCGGGGCGGGGCGGGGCCTGGAGGGGCCACGTGACCCGCCCGCGCGTATAAAAGGGGCCAGGCCGGCCCGCCGCTCCTCACCGCGCCCTCTCCCTCCGAGCCTCTGGGCCAGCAGCTGCCGACCGGACCGGGACCGGGACCGGGACCGCGACCTCCTCGTCCCCGCACAGCCGCGCACCGCGTCCAGCCACCAGCGATGGAGCACCAGCACCAAGACAGGCAATTGTGGGCCCCGGGACCCGAACGCGGAGCGGGGCGGGGACTGACCCCTTCGGGCTGCCTGCCCCGTCCCGCCCGGGGCCCCTAAGGACGGGGGAGGAGAAGCGGTGATTTCTGAGCCCGGGGCCTTTGGGGGAGGGAGAAGGAGGGGGGATTCCCTGGTGTCAGCCCTCTCCGCAGCAGCCAGCTTTAGGGGGGTCTGGCCTGGAGTAGCTCTGCCTGGTGTGGCAGGGGACCCTTTTCCATCCCTCCCTCCTTTCCCTTCCTTCCTTTCTGGTGATTGAGCTCAGGGGTCTTTGCCAGGACTCCACCAGTGAGCTACATCCCCGGTTGTTAGGATTTTTGAGACATGCTCCATCTCCCATGCTAGACTTGAACTGGGGATCTTTCTGCGCCTGGCCGCCTCAGCAGCTGGGATGGTTGTCCTGCCCCATAGCACATCCCCACAGGACTTTCTCTTTGAGTACAGAGGGATGTCTTAGACTTTTTAATGCAGTTTGAAGGGGAGAATAGCATCCTAGTGGAGGGTGGGTGTTCCACAAAATTTGCTTCTGCAACTTTGAAAGAAATCGATCAACAACTAGATTTAAAAAGCAGTCAAAGCCCGCTCTAGTGGCTCACCCCTATCATCCTAGCTACTCAGGAGGCTGAGATCTGAGCATTGCGGTTCAAAGCCAGCCCCGGGCACTAAAAAAAAAAAATCTGTGAGATTCTTATCTCTAATTAACCACCAGAAAATGGGAAGTGGCGCTGTGGCTCAAGTGGTGGAGCCATAGCCTTCAACTGAAGAGCTCAGGAACAACACCCAGGCCAGAGTTCAAGCCTCACAACAGACAAAATATAAAATAAAATAAAAAGCAATCAAAGCAAGCCAGGCATGGGTGGCTCCTGCCTATAATTCTAGCTACTCAGGAGGCTGAGATGTGAGGATTAAGGTCCCAAGCCAGCCCAGGTAGAAGTCCCTGTGAGGTTTTGGGCTTTTTTTTTTTTTTTTTAATTAAAAAGAACTTTGTCTGTTGAACTTAGTGACAGCAGTGACAGGGCTGGCTCCTCATTCTGCAGATGCCATCTGAGAAGGGAGAGCTACAGCATGTTGGTGTGGCCTGCATGGACAGTACCCTTTACTGATCTCCCTCTTTCCCTCTGCAGCCTGCCCCAGGACCTGTCTGAAGCCTTGAAGGAAGCCACCAAGGAGGTGCACATACAGGCTGAGAATGCTGAGTTTATGAGGAACTTTCAGAAGGGCCAGGTCACCAGGGAAGGCTTTAAGGTAAGTGGCCTGGTGGATTCAACCCTAGAGGAGACATGACATGTGTGCCCAAGGCTCAAGCTAAAAAGTAGAGGCTAGAGTCAGGGATGGCCAGGGACCACGTAGCCTTGGCCAAGGAAGTCTTTTTGTTCCCCTCCAGTCATGGGGCTTGAACTCTGGGAAAGAAGCGGTGTCCCTAAGCTCTTCAGCTCAAGGCTACTAGCTCTCTACCACTTTGAGCCACGGCATCACTTCTCATTTTCCGGTGGTTTATTGTAGATAAGAGTCTCACAGGCCTTTCCTGTCCAGGCTTGCTTTGAATCTCAATTCTTTTTTTTTTTTTTTTTTTTGCCAGTCCTGGGGCTTGAACTCGGCCTGAGCACTGCCCTTGGGCATCTCAAGGCTAGTGCTCTATCACTTGTGGCACAGCACCATTTTCAGCCTTTTCTATGTATGTGGTACTGAAGAATGGAACTCAGGGCTTTGTGCATGCTAGGCAAGCACTCTACCACTAGATCATGCTCCTCAGACCTCAATCTCCTGAGTAGCAAAAGGGTCTGTAGGATGGGCTTGGGCCCTGGCAGGACCCAGTAGACCGGGACCTCTCAGCTAACATTCCAAGCTGCCTGTCCCAAACTGCTTTTCTCCGTCATTTAAGAAATGGGATTTCAACATCAGGACCTTTCTAAATATTCAATGTACACTAGGCTCTGATTTTTCTATTTCCTGGCATGGTTGTGCAATTCATGCCAGTAGAAGGAAAAACTTGACCAAAAAACAGGCAGGTATTTGTGTTTTACACCATCAAAAACATCTGTGGCCTTGCTTTAGTGGCTCATGCCTGTAATCTTAGCTACTCGGGAGGCTGAGATCTGAGGATTGTGGTTCAAAGCCAGCACGAATAGGAAAAATCCATGAGACTAATCTCCAGTAAACTTCCAAAAAGCTGCAATGGTGGTATGGCTTAAGTGGTAGAGGGCCAGTCTTGAGCAAAAAGCTAAGGGGAACAGCACACAGGCCCTGAATTAAAGCCTCAGGACTAGTACACAGGTACACACAGAAAATCTGTGTTAGGAAAGGTTTGACCCATGATGTGGGGGAAGAGAGCTGGGTTCCGTCATTCCTAACGCCTGTCTGAGCCTCACTTCGGTCACAAAGGATGCTTTGGTAAGGGGAGGTCTGGCTCTGTTCTGTGGCTGGAAGGTCTTTGTGTTCCTCCTCCCCCACCTCTAAAAGAATATATACTCCCAGTTATTGCCACATGGTCAGGCAGTCGGGGCAGAGAGGTGACTGCTGCAATGTGCTGTAGACTTGGGAGCTCGAACTGAGCATCATTCACCAAGGCAGCCCAGAATTCCCTGCTGTTAGGCTGCTAGGATGACAGGTACAATCAGTTGACAGGAGACTAAGTGCCACACCACTCCCTGGGTTAACTCTGAAGCTTAATTCTACCCTAGCACAGCCCATAGAGTTAAGTGTTTGGAGTATGTCTTAAAGCTGAGGTGGAACGGAACTACCTGACTTACAGTCACTAACCTGGAACCATCTGTTGCCCTACATTGGGTAGCTGAGGCCAGAGGGCAATTGACTCATCCAAGCTCATACAGCTGGGGCTTGGGTGAGCTGAGTTAGAGCTGGGTCTATCATACTGGAAAGTCTCTCCTCTCTTATACCAGGCTTTCTAGCTGTCTTCCCTCTCAAGGAATGGGATTTCCAAGAATGTTTGGGTTTATGGAATTGTAATCCCTTGCATACCTACTTAACATAATAACAAATGCCGAGTATTGGTGAGTTTTAACTACTTAGGAGGCTAAGATCTGAGAATCATTGTTCAAAGCCAACCTGGGCAGGAAAGTCCGTGAGACTCTTATCTCCAGTTAACCACTAAAAAACCAGAAGTAGAGCTGTGGGTCAAAGTGGTAAAGCACTAACTTTTAGCACAGAGCTCAGGGGCTACACGTAGGCGCCGAGTTCAAGCCTCACAGCCAGCAAAGTAGCAACAACAACTAATTAAAATAATTAACAAAAAAGAATGCTTACGCTTAGAAATAACTCAGCCTTAAAGAAAATTCCCTAACTTTGACCTCCTGCAAACTCAGTCTGGTATTTCCCCAGTGTGGGACCTGTTGGTCAGCTCAGCACCCAAAGACAGCAGAGCTGGGCCACAGGACGGAGAACTGTGCTCTATAGGCGTTGTCTCACCCAGAGCGCAGAGATGCCTGGCCAGCTGCCTCTGAGTGCTTTCATCATATTCTGCCCTGCTTTAGAGCCATGGTGTTTCTTTGCAGCATCAGACTCACAATTTCTTTTTCTTTTTTTCTCTTTTTTTTGTACTGGTAATGGGGCTTGAACTTGGGGCCAAGAGGTACTGTTCTTGAACTCTTTTGCTCAAGGCTGGCTTTGAACAGTGATCTTCAGATCTCAGTGTCCTGAGTAGCTAGTATTACAGGTGTAAACCACTGGTATCCAGGTCCCAATTTCATATTCATTGTGCAGCCTCAAGATCTCAAGCCCTCTGAACCATTGTTTTCTGTAAAATGAGACCAAAATTGCCCTTATTGGATTTGTGTAAGAATTAAACAAGGCTGCATTTGTTACTGAGTAAGGTTAAACTAAGTAAGATTGGCTAAGAAAGGCATGGTGGATCTCCCCTGGGGAGATCTCTGTGTTAGCCAGAGAAGACTGAAGGGTCCTAGGAGGCAGGTCCCGGGCAGGGAGGGTGACAGAGGCATGGGCCAGGTACAGGAATGGATAGCCAGACCTGTTCTTGTGCTTTCAGCTGGTGATGGCCTCCCTGTACCACATTTACACGGCTCTGGAGGAGGAGATCGAGCGTAACAAGGCGAGCCCTGTCTTCGCCCCCCTGTATTTCCCGGAGGAGCTGCACCGCAAGGCTGCGCTGGAGCAGGACATGGCCTTCTGGTACGGGCCCCAGTGGAAGCAGGCCATCCCTTACACGTCAGCCACATATCACTATGTGAAGCGGCTCCACGAAGTGGGGAGCACCGAGCCCGAGCTGCTGGTGGCCCACGCCTACACCCGCTACCTGGGCGACCTGTCTGGGGGCCAGGTCCTCAAGAAGATCGCTCAGAAGGCCCTAGACCTGCCCAGCTCTGGTGAAGGCCTGGCCTTCTTCACCTTCCCCAACATCGAGAGCGCCACCAAGTTCAAGCAGCTCTACCGTGCCCGCATGAACACGCTGGAGATGACCCCCAAGACCAAGCAGAACGTGATTGAAGAAGCCAAGGCCGCATTCCTGCTCAATATCCAGGTGAGAGACCCAGGCCCAGGCCAGGATATCTTTTCCCCCTCACCCTCGCACCTCCAGGCCCTGTATGTCTTTGTTATGGGTCAGCGCTAAGCAGGGGCTTAAGAACCAGGGTCCTAGTTCTGCCGCTTAATAGCTGGGTAATCCTGGGAAAAGTCCATAATATCTCCATGCCTCAGTTTCCCAGTCTGCATTATAGGGATGATACTAACATCCCATCTTAGCATTGTGAGGGAGAAGTCCTTTCAGGAGTATGGCCAGTTTAGTCCAGCAGTGTCAGCTGCTGTTCCTGCGGGGTGTGACCATCCCAGGAGGGACAAATGTGGGGAGCCTGTGAGGCGTCCTCACACTCATGAGGCCAGTGTAGGTAGGGTAGGCCCCCGTTTTGGCCAGTGAGGAGGGTGGCTTGCTTCTTTGTACAGCCGCTTCAGTCCTGGGGGAAGAAGGAAGTGAAGATGAAGTGAAGCCTTGAAGATGAATTCTTGGATGGAGCTTGAGGGGTGGGGTCCTCTTCACCCGAGATGGTGTAGTGTCCTATTGCTGAGGGCCTCCTGGGGCTGGAAGTCCCAGCTGGGGGTCCCAGAGGAGGCAGACACTTGTTAGAACAGTGCCTCTCTGTCATTCTCCCACATCCAGTCACTCCTAGAAAAAGCCAAGGGCTTCTAGGTGTCTCTGCGTCCTGACTTGGGTTAGATTCAGGCAAAGCCCTCCATCCCTGGGTCTGGAGTGCCATCCATAAGCTCAGGTCCCAAGCCCTGGGAAGCTCCTAGAGGTACAATGCAGATGCCAGGAGCGCTCAACTACTGTTTAGCACAGGCAGAGCCAGGACTTCACGTGCAGAGGGTAAAAGCTTCAGTGGCCATAGTGAATCTGCACTCAGGACAGCTGTTACTTTAGGGGCTGGGTTGGGTGTACTCCATGTTTAGGAAGAGCAGGATTGTGCTTGTTAACGTATTTGATAAGCCGAGTAAAATATAGATGAGCTTTTACATCTTCTAATATTATCATTGCCAAAATATTTCATAATCAAGCTTAAGACACTTTCCACAGCTGGGGTCTGGTGAAGTGTGTCACTGACAAGGGTCTGTGTGTCTTGTCTTCCAGCTGTTTGAGGAGTTGCAAGGACTGCTGCCAACCCTGGACCCAAAGGACCAGAGCCACTCTCAAGCTCCTGGGCTCCACCGGCGAGCCAGCAGCAGGGTGCAAGGTGAGGAGGGCATCTCGTGCTGGAAGGGAATGGCCTAGCTGTTCATCTTGATTACTTCTGGATGCAAGTTGCTGTAGAAGGCTTCATCTCAAGGCCTAGCATTGTCCCTGAGCTCTTTTCTCAGGGCTAGTGCTAGAAGTTTGACGGAGCTCACATCCTGTTTTTTTTGGTGGTTAGAGGTTTGAGTCTCATGAACTTTACTACCTGGGCTGGCTACCTATCATGATCCTCTGATCTCAGCCTCCTGACTAGGCAAGCACTTTACCACTAAGCCAAACTCCCGGCCCCTCCTTCTGCAATTTCTTTTCTCTTCTGTCTTCTGCATGCTTTAAGTGAAAAGTGCAGGCCAAAGGGCACAGGGTTAATCTTCAGCATGACTCGTGTTTCCCTACCTTATGAATCAAGAACTACGATGAGTTTGGTCTAGTGTGTTGACTCAGGTACACAGAAACTGCTGAGAAGGCAGTCTTCCTCCTCCAATTCTATCTGGGCTTATTTTTTGGAGGGCAATACTGGGTTTATTTTTTGTGCTGTCCTGGGACTTGAACTCAGGGCATGGGTGCTGGCCCTGAGTTTCTATGCATAAGGCTAGCAGTCTGACACTTGAGCTACAGCTTCACATCTTGCTTTTTGGTGATTAATTAGAGATATGAATCTCACAGGTTTCCCTGTCCAAGGCTAGTTTTGAACTGCTGTCCTCTCAGATCTCAGCTTCCTAAGTAGCTAGGATTATAGGTGTGAACCACTGGGACCCACTAGCACTGGGGTTTAAATTCAAGACCTGTACTTCCTAGTGGATGCTCTACCACTTTTTGAGCCACATCCCAGCCCTTTTGCTTTAGTTATTTTTCAAATAGTGCTTTGTGGGTTTTGTTTTGTTTTTTGTTTTTGTTTTGGCCTTGGTTGGCCTAAACCTACAATCCTTCTTCTGATGCCTTTGTAGCTGGGATTACAGACCCATCCACCACACCCAGCTATTTTTGTTGAGATGGATGGGAGACTCTTGAGAACTGATGAACAGGTCTCCAAGTAAGGCAGGAATTCCAGGGATTTGTTTCTAGTTATTACACCACCAGGAATGTTGGGAGGACATGGGACTGACTGGGTCTTGCCTGTCAGCCCCCGTCCTGCTGCTCCTCAGAAGCTACGGCTGTAGCAGAAACATCTGAAGATTTCCAATAAGGCCAAAGTACTCCACAAAATGTTCTCTCACCCAGCCAGGCACCAGTAAGAAGGGAGGGAGTGGTGCAGGACAACCAGTCTCACCTGTTCTATCTAGGCCGGGGCCACAGTGGACCCCATTGACAGGACTGGGCCTAGAGGGGGTTAGCTCGTGGATGATCAGATGGGACTAGGTGGCCACCTGGTGGTACATGGAGACTTTGCAGTGAGGTCATGGGTCCTCAACAGTGTGTATGGAAGGTGTGGGGGAGGAGTTGATCCATGAGGTCTTTGTTTTGTTTGGGGGAGGCCCCCCCCCCCTGGTTATGGAGCTGGAACTCAGGGCCTGGGCTTTGTCAAGGCAAGTGCTCTCTCAGTTTGAGCCACAGTGTTACTTTTGGTTTTCTGGTGGTTAATTGGAGATAAGAGTCTCATGGACTTTAGTGCCTAGGCTGGCTTTGAACCGTGATTCTCAGCCTCCTGAATAGCCAGGATTACAGGCATGAGCCACCATACCTGGCAGGTTTTTTGATGTTTGCTCTTTTGGAATGTCATTGTCTCATATTTCCAAAAGTCAGATCCTTGTGACTTCACTAACAGTTTCTCTATTTGTGGGGGCTGGGGCCAGAGCTTGTGGCCCTGGTTTTAAATTTAAATTCTTTCCCCAGAGGTGTCACTGTTTCCCATCCTGCCCATTACCTTACTTACCACTGTTCTTACATGTGTCAGCATCTGAGATGAAGATGCACAGCTCAGACCAGGAAAGCTTAAAGGGAGGGCCTTCCTGGACGCAGACAGGAGTCCACACCACATGCCCTGGGTGGGCACAGGAGGAACCGCCAGAGCTGAGCGTGGAAGGACAGGTGGTTTGGAGAGCTAGTGAACTCCCCATCTCTGAAGGGATTCATTCGGTAGCTAGAGGATACCCACTTGGGTTCTAGTAGAATCCCGGCCTTGGGCAAGGACTGTAGCACAGGTGCCAAGGCCCCTCTGTTCAGTAGAGCTGTGATATCAGAGCATCGGATACTCTGCCTGCCTGGGGTTGACCGTGCCTGCCTTTTTCTTTCAGACTCCACTTCTGCAGAGGCTTCTAGAGGGAATGCCCAGCTCAGCAGATTCTCCCAGACTCCACTCCTCCGATGGGTCCTCACCTTCAGCTTTCTGGTGGCAACAGTGGCTGTGGGTTTTTATGCAATCTGAATTTAAGTGTGCTGGTCCCCAGGGGCCATGAACTGTCCAGTGAAGGACCTTTTCCTCAGAGAGGTGCCAAATCTCTTGCCCGATTTTTCAATATGGACACTAGAAGCTTTTGGGGCTTCTATCCTTTTCCTCATATCCCTCTGAAATGGAGGGAGGTGCTTTGGCATGTCTTCCCTACCCCTTGTCCAACATGTACCCTCCCCTCCCCAAGAGCACAGCCATCCAGTAGCCTGGACATGCAAAGCCAACAGCCCTGGTTCTTGCAATAGAACCCAGAAGATGTGGCCTGGCTGAAAGCAGCAGCTATCCTGAGCCTTCTTAAACCTTGCTCCCAGTATCTACCTTGACACGACCTTGACCACTTTCTCAGGGTCATGGAAGGCATTTTTTTCTATCCATGTACAAGGTTGTTCTATCTTGTATCTGTCTTATTTTCGTTGGACCCACTCTTTGTTCTCGGTTCCACTTGAACAGTATGGTCATGTCTTATGTTTTGTTGTTTTTATAACAAGGTTGGGCTCTCTTTTTGGAGAGGGGTGGGATGAGGGAGAGAGATGTTTTTAACAAGAATGTGGCTTTGGACTCCATGTTGGTGTGAAATAATAAATGGGTATTGTCTAGTAATGGCAAGTGTTGTCATGAGCTCTGCGGTGTCTTGCATGTGCTTCTTATTAGACTGTGACGGTCACCTCACACCCCTGTGTTCATTCTCACAGCTAACTGGACCCCTGTCTGGGGGTCAGGGAGGAACTGGAACCAGGTCCTAAATCCAGGCCCTTCCTCCACTGCCCCTAGTCACAAAAGGGCCTGAGATACTGAACATACAGCCTCCCCGTCTGAGGAAGTAAAAACCTTTCAGTGGAGGATGATGGGAAGAGGAGGGACAACTAGCAGCAAGCGAGGATTGGGACTCGAGGGCATCTTTGTCCCTCCTGGCTCTGCCATTAAGTCTGGAACTGTAGGGCGAGTTGTTTCACATCTTTACTATTTCTATTAGCATACATTATATGGGGTGGATTTTACTGTGACATTTCCACTCCAGTGTACAATGTAATCAGTCGTACCCCTTTATCAGGCTCCCTTCCATCTTCCCCTAAAACACTTCCTACCGGTTTTATTGTTCCATTTTCATCCATGCCAATCGCCTACTTGCCCATATTCATCTTCATTCACTGTCCATGTTGGCACTTCTCATCCTACTTATTGGAAAAACTTATTGTTGCCTCCCACAGCTGTCCAAACAAACACTATGGTATATGGTGACACCAGAGACCCCCCCAGAGATACCACAGAGCCCAGGGCTCTATGTTCAGGGGCTCTGGTCTAGAGATGTGGCCCCGAGAGGCAAGAGGGGGAGGTTGGTGATGGAGAGGCTTTCAGTTGCCTTGGTGCAAGATACGCTTCCAATCCAGCAGCTACTGTGGGCACGCGTGTCATGGAACTCATATATACACGCAACACCTAGGCATCAGATCGCAGCTGAGGCTTTCCTACCTGGCGCCCAGTTTCCTCCTGTGGGAACAGACCACAGATACTCATTGTGTCATGAAAGAGGGAAGGAGGGGGGAAAGGAATTATCTTGAATTGTACAAAAGGAGAACAGCCAAATATTTTCTACAGCTTTTTTTTTCCAGTCCTGGGCTTGAACTCGGGGCGTGGGCACTGTCCTTGGACACTTTTTGCTCTGCAGCTTGAGACACAGCACCACTTCCAGCTTTTTCTTTTTTCTTTGTATGTGGTACTGAGGAATTGAACCCAGGGCTTCATGCATGCTAGGTAAGTATTCTACCACTAAGCCACACTTCTGGCCCCAACGTTGGTACTCTTATTACCTTGAGCCACAGTGTCAGGTCCAGTTTTCTGACGTTTAATTGAAGATAAGGGTTTCATGGCATTTTCCGCCCAAGCTGGCTTCAAACTGGGGCCCTCAGATCTCTCTTACCCTCCCATGTAGCTAGGATTATAGGTGTAAGCCACTGGCACCCAGCAAGGGCAAGTTTTAATCAGTAAAAGTTGTAATAGGGAAGAGTTCAAAAAGAATGGAAGTTGACTTTGATTTGGACTTTGGTGAATGGGATTTTTTTTAGATCATGGAGCTTGAACTTGGCCTGGGCACTGTCCCGGAGCTCTTCAGCTCAAGGCAACCCCCCTATCTTTGAGCCAAGCCCCACTTCCCGTTGTCTAGAGGTTAACTGGAAATAAGTCTCAGGTCCCTTTCTGCCCAGGCTGGCCTTGAATCTTGACCCTCAGATCTCAGCCTCCTGAGTAGCTAGGATTACAGGCGTGAGTCACCGTGCCTGGCTTGAATGGGATATTTTTGTTAAAACAGTGTTTTGCTCTTGTGGGGCTTAAGGAATATTTCTGCCTCCGCTTCTAAGACTAATGCCAACAGGGCATTTTTTGATTTTTATCTTTCTGGTTCTGGGGCTTGAACTCTGGGCCTGTCTTTGAGCTTCTTTGTGCTTAAGGCTAGTGCTCTTACCACTTGAGCCAGTGTCACTTCTGGCTTTATCCGGGTAGTTTATTGGAGATAAGAGTCAAGACTTTTCTACCTAGGCTGGCTTCAAACTACAGTCCTCAGATCTCAGCCTCCTGAGCAGCTAGGATTACAGATACAGATGTGAGCCACAACTGGACATTTATAAAAAAGAAAAAGGGGGTGGGGAGTGGGAAAGTGGCCTAATGGTAGAGTGCTGCCTAGCATACACGAACACCAGTGTTTGATTCCTTCGTACCACATACACAGAAAAAGATGAAAGTGGTGCTGTGGCTCAAGTGGTAGAGCTCCAGCCTTGAGAAACTCAAGGACAGTGCTCAGGCCTTGAGTTCAAGCCCCAGAACTGGCCAAAAAAAAAAAAAAAACCCAAACAAAAAAAGGGAGTGGAGTTGGGTGCCAGTGGCTCCAGCTTCTCACTTCTCAGGAGGCTGAGATCTGAAGATTGCTGGTTCAAGGCCAGCGCAGTCAGGAATGTCCATGAGACTCCAGTAAACTAGTCAGGCAAAGCCAGAAGTGACACTGTAGTTCACTAGAATGCTAGCCTTAAGCTAAGGAACTTAGAGACAGTGCCCAGGCCCAGAGTTCAAGGTCCATGACAAAAAAAAAAAAAAAAAGGGAGTGGAAATGGGAAAGTGTTCTGTGAAGGGAAGTGGGAAGTGACATGCCATTAACGGGAACCTCACTGTGAATACCTGGAGCCTGCTGTCTCAGGCAAACATGAAAGCTAGAACCAAGTTTGTGGCAGCTTTGATCATTTTCAGGCTGACTAGGGATGTGAACTGAACCATTAGAAATGTTAGTAGCTGTCTGTGTTATAGTTCTAGGCGGTTGAGCCCTTGTGCATGTGAAGAAAGCCCCATACCACGGGGCCACGTCTCACTTGTCTTGTTGTTGTTGGTCCTGGAGTCTGAACTGAGGGCTTCCTATTTGCTAGGAAGGAGACCTCCCAGCTCACGACTTAGGGTTGAACTCAGGGTCTCTCTCTCTTGCTAGGCTGGTGTTTTACCACCTGAACCACACCTCCAACCCTTGCTTCATTATATGGCCCATCCGTGGGTGCAGAACGGAGCAAGCAGGCCTCACTGGTTCTGAACGTCTAGTCCTTGACGTGGCTCTGGAATGGATCATTTTCCCGTAGGAGTTACAAAAGACTTACAGAAAAACCCACCAAGTCCCCAATCCGTGGGTGGGTGGAAGGCCCACACCACCCCGCCCCTCCCCACCCCTCCCCTCCCCACGCACCCCTCCCCGCCCACACCTCCCCCTCCCCACCCCGCCCCTCCCTACGCACCTCTCCCCGCCTCTCCCCACGCACCCCTCCCGCCCCTCTCCCCACCCCGCCCCTCCCCACGCACCCCTCCCCACCCACACCTCCCCCTCCCCACGCACCCTTCTCCCTCCCCACCCCGCCCCTCCCTATGCACCTCTCCCCGCCTCTCCCCACGCACCCCTCCCCGCCCCTCTCCTCACCCCGCCCCTCCCCACGCACCCCTCCCCACCCATGCCTCCCCCTCCCCACGCACCTCTCCCCGCCTCTCCCCACGCACCCCTTCCGCCCCTCTCCCCACCCCGCCCCTCCCCACGCACCCCTCCCCACCCACACCTCCCCCTCCCCACGCACCCTTCTCCCTCCCCACGCACCCCTCCCCACCCCGCCCCTCCCTACGCACCTCTCCCCGCCTCTCCCCACGCACCCCTCCCCGCCCCTCTCCCCACCCCGCCCCTCCCCACGCACCCCTCCCCACCCACGCCTCCCCCTCCCCACGCACCTCTCCCCGCCTCTCCCCACACACCCCTCCCCGCCCCTCCCCACACACCTCTCCCCACGCACCCCTCCCCACCCCGCCTCTCCCCCACACTCCTCCCCGCCCCGCCCCTCCCCACGCACCTCTCCCCACTCACCCTCCCCGCCCCTCCCGACGCACCCCTCCGCCATCTTTGCGCTGCGCCAACCGCGGCTTCCTTCCGCGATCGGGAGTTTCGCGCCAAACGATTCCTCACACAAAATGGAACCCGGAAAGAGGCGGGGTTTGACGTCAAGCGCGAAGCAGCCAATCGTCTCCGGGAATCCGTCTCGGAAGGCGGGATTTGCGGGCCCTGAGCGACCCAATCGCTGACCGCGGGGCCTAAGCGAGCCAATAGGAGCGCCTCTGCCGCGGCGGCGAGCCCCGACCACTTCTTTTCCCGCGAAACTCGGCGGCCGGCGCGTGGAGGTGCGTGTTTGGGTCGGGGTGCGAGTGCGGCCAGGCTGAGGTGAGGCCGGCGGGACCCGGAGTGGGGGGCGGCTCCCCTGGGCGGTGCGGAGGGGCACGGTGCCGCGTCTCGGGGCGCGGCGGGTGCGGACGGGGGTCCCGGCGTCCGCGGGGGAGGGCGCCGCGCGGCCCCGCGCCCGCTCATCTCCGCTCCCTCGCCAGGTGGGCCGTCATGTCGGGCTTCGACGATCCCGGAGTCTTCTACAGCGACAGCTTCGGCGGGGACGCCGGCGCCGACGAGGGCCAGGCCCGCAAGTCGCAGCTGCAGAGGCGCTTCAAGGAGTTCCTGCGGCAGTACCGAGTGGGCACCGACCGCACGGGCTTCACCTTCAAGTACAGGTGGGAGCCTGGGGGCGCCCCGCGGGGGACCCCGGGCCCGGGGGCGCGCCAGGAGCCGGGGAGCAGGGAGCCGGCCTCCCCGCGACGTGGGCGAGCCACCTGCTGAGGTACCCCCCCCCCCACCACCCGGCTGGAGCCACCCGGGCTGCCTGCTTCTGCCTTTTATGGCGGGGCAGGGGGGTGTTGAGCTCAGAGCCTGGGTGCTGTCGCTCAAGGCTGGAACTCTACCGCTTTAGTCACATCCCACTACTTTTATGGTGATGGATTGGAGATCAGAGTCTCAAGGACTGCCCAGTCTCAGCCTCAGGCGTAGTTAGAATTCCTGGTGCCCCTCTCTTGTTCTGTCTCTAGTCATACAGTCTGCTTCCACGATGTCTGTGATCTGGGGATTTATACTTCTGGGTGCTGTGAAGTGGAACTTCATTGCTATCTTGCACATCCAGGCCCTGAACCTGGGGTTGGGCCAGCAACTGGCACTGCCACCTCTGTGCCAACCTTGTTGTCAAGGGAAGGAGGGGTAGAAGCTAACAATGAATCTTTGTTTTGTGGGGAAATATGGAAACAGTTAAGCTCCCAGCGGAGTTGGCATTTTGACTTGTGGAAGGCTGAGTTGGGGGTTCAGGGTATTCTCTGATAGTAAGGGGTGTTCATTGCCAGACTGGGTGTTGTATTGGTTCTTGGATGTGAGATAGAAGGGAGTGAGACAGAGACCCAGGCTGTGCATAGGTTGTGGACCATAAATAAGTGACATAGTCTCAGAGTTTGAGGTTGTGCCAACTTGGCCTCCAGTAGTGAGACAAGGCTTCAAATCATCCTGCAGCAAAAGAGCTGCTTAGTCTTTTGTTGCTGTGTGCCCTGCACCAATGTCCTTCGGCCATGCTGAAAATCCAGGGATTTTCTTGGACGCTGTCTCTTTTGGCAGTAGGGAGCCTCCCCAGCGCTAGATGATGGAATGTAGGAAACTAGCCGGCTGAGGGAGGGCATGTAGTGGCTATCTAGGATGGAGTCCGGGGTGTGCGTGGATCTCAGTGGGCATTACTCTCCTGTTCTGCATCCTTGCTGCCCCCAGAGATGAACTCAAGAGGCATTACAACTTGGGGGAGTATTGGATCGAGTTGGAGATGGAGGACCTGGCCAGCTTTGATGAAGATCTGGCTGACTACTTGTACAAGCAGCCAGCCGAGCAACTGCAGCTGGTGAGTGGGATCCATCCTGGAGTCCACCCCTGGGCCTGGACCTGTCCTGTCACAAACAGCTTGTGTCCTTGTTCCTCTAGCTAGAGGAAGCTGCCAAGGAAGTGGCTGATGAGGTGACTCGACCCCGGCCCGCTGGCGAGGAGGCACTGCAGGACATCCAGGTCATGCTCAAGTCCGACGCCAGCCCGTCTAGCATTCGAAGCCTGAAGGTGAGTCCAGGGGGAGGGCTTTGGAGTAGGCAGCCGGCACTAGTTGTGTAACTCTGAGCAAGGTCTTTCTTTAAAATGAACTCACTGGACTGATGGTTATTGAGCTTATTCTTGAGAGAAGGCATTGAGTTCCAGCAGAGATAAAGGTAAAGTACCTGGTCTCCTGGAGGAGATTATGAAGCCTGTAAACATTTCCCACTGTAACTTATTTATTTTGCCCATGCCAGGGCTTGAACTCTCGGCCTGGGCACTGTCCTTGAGCTTTTTTTGCTCTAGGCTAGTATTCCACCACTTGAGCCACAATACTGCTTCTCTGTTATATGTAGTACTGAGGAATCAAACTCAGAGCTTCATGCATGCTAGGCAAGTGCTGTACTACTAAGCCACATTCCCAGCCGTCACCATAACTTTAGATGGTTGGAAATGCCACAAAAGCCATCAAGGTAGTGACAAGAAAGTGGGGGCTTCCAGGGAAATGGAGAAGCTTCTTGGGGGAGGTGACATTTGAGCAAACCAGTGGAAGAGAGAGTGTGTGAGTGCGTGTGTGTTACACCAAGTGGCTGTTTCCTGTCCCATAGTTTGCTACTCAGTGTGTTCTTAAAGTGGGAGAAATAGCCAAGGAATGGTTAGATAAGATGATTAGTGTGATAGGTGTGAAGAAAAGAAAATGGGGGGCCAGGTGACCATGGTTGAGAGAGATGGAAAGGTAACTCTTTGAGTAATATCTACCCTACCAGATGGCAGCCAGGGGAAGAGCATTCTGTGCTTAGGGAGCAGGTGGCCCTGTGGTGTGGCCTGTATGGGGGACCAGAAACCAGTGTGGCTGGTACACGTGAAGATGAAAGAAAGAAGGTGGAGAGGCCAGGTGGCCAGGGCCTTTCCCGTCAAAGAATTGTGGTTGGTTTGTTTTGTTTTTGAACACAAGAAGAACCTGGAGGTAGTAAGGAGGAATAGTCAGATTGTGCTTTTTTTTTTTTCCCCCTCCAGTCCTGGGGCTTAAACTCAGGGCCTGAGCATTGTCCCTCAATTTGTTTTGCTCAAGTCTAACTCGCTACCTCTTAAGCCACTTCCGGCTTTTTCTGTGTATGTTATTGAAGCATTGAGGAATGGATCCTAGGATTTCATGCATGCTAGGCAAGCACTCTACCACTAAGCCACCTTCCCAGCCCTCTGGGTAGTTTTTGAGCTGAACAGAAAGCTGTGGGCCCTTCTCACAGCTCTGCTACCTCCTCCAGTGCTGCCTAGGTGATCCCCTTGTCTCCTTAACCAACCAGCCTCCCGGTGGCTCTGTTACAGTCAGACATGATGTCACACCTGGTGAAGATTCCCGGTATCGTCATTGCGGCCTCCGCCGTTCGCGCGAAGGCCACCCGCATCTCCATCCAGTGCCGCAGCTGCCGCAACACCCTCACCAACATACCCATGCGCCCTGGTCTGGAGGGCTATGCCCTGCCCAGGAAGTGCAACACGTGAGTGTGTCACTAGGGAGGACGTGGAGGAGGTGACCTGAGTCACCTGGAAGGGAGAGAACAATGACAAGGGCTGCTTGTGGCTGTCAGAGAGTGCTGCGCTTGCTCGCTCTCGGAAGGGCTGGCCCAGGGGTGGGCTGTTTCCCCCACTAGGATGCTCAGACTGCTGGGTAGATCTCAGAGTTGGGTAGGAAGTGTGGGTCAGAACCTCTAAAGAAAACTTGTTCACTAGGCCAGGCCAGCATGCTGGCAGCCACACTCCATTATTTAATGTGTTGCCCTATGAATGCAGAGGCTGAGTGGGCATACCAAGCCACATTATTTACTGTTTGACTCTTAAGAGGAAGTGTGTGCTAGCACCCATTGAAAGAATTCCTTCTTCACTCTGGCTGCCTTTCCTTGGCCTCCTCCGCTGGCTGCTTTTCAGCTTATACATCATTCTAGCTGCTGTCAGCCTTACTTAAAGCTGCATAGTATTCTTCCCTGTCTCCAGCATTCTCCTCCTCTGGTGTTCTCCATCTTGGCCTCAGCTCTGCGCAGTCTGCCTTCAAACTATGGTCCTCAGATCTCAACCAAGTAGCTAGGGTTATGGTTGTGGGTCATTAGCACTCACTCTTCTTCTTGTATTTGGCATACATGCCTGGTCACTCTTTGATCTGCCTTGTTTCGAAACATAACATGCCTTGTTTTCTTTCATAACACAGACCCAGGTTACATTATGTAGTTAATTGCTTTTTGGACTCTGATTAGAACTGGGCTCTACAGAGTGTGGGCTTTTTGTTTGCTACTGTGTACCCTCATGTAGAGTAACATGCAGTGTGATGTTTTTCTCTGGTAGTATTACGTATGTTGCTATTAGAGTTGTTGAATCTATTCAACTTTATCATATAGGGCCCATAGAGACCTACATGCTCAGAATGCTATCTCAGATCTCAGTGAAGAAACCTGTGGACTATAATGAATGTGTTTTTTTTTTTTTTTGCCAGTCCTGGGCTTGAGCTCACGGCCTGAGCACTGACGTTGGACTTTCTCAACGCTAGAGCTCTCTACCACTTAAGCCTTAGCACCACTTCTGTTTTTTGTTTTTTTTTTTCTATGTATGTGTTACTGAGGAATCAAACCTGGCTCTTAGTGACATGCTAGGCAAGCACTCTACCACTAGGCCAAACTTCCGGCCAGACTTGTTTTTTTGCCAGTCCTGGGGCTTGAGCTCAGGGCCTGAGCATTGTCCTTGGGCTTTCCTTAAGACTAGAGCGATGAATGGGTTTTATGTATTTAGTAGAGGACTTGAGGATCTAGCTGTGAATGTGCTGTTTGTAGGGGTTGAACTCAAGACTTACACATTGTCCCTTAGCTTTTTTCACTCAAGGCTGACACTATCTACCACTCAAGCCACAGCTTCTCTTCCAGCTTTTTGGTGATTACTAGAGATAAGAGTCTCACAGACTTTCCTTACAGGGCTGGCTTTAAATTATAAGCCTCCGATCCTGAGTAGCTAGGATTACAGAGGCAAGCCAGCAGGACCCAGCTGGTCTAGCTGTTCTTAACCTGGCCTAGCTGTGTGTACGACTTGTCTGCCACCTCTGAGCATGCCAGGGGAGGAGCCAGACCTCTCACAGTTCTCCCAAGCTCCAGTGGCGCTCTAGCTATCATGGAGCCGGCCTCCTTTTGAGGTCTCTCCCTTTGTTGTGACTCCAGCCTTTGGATCTTTTTGGTAGCTCTGATGACCACTATTTCTCTCGCAGGGATCAGGCTGGGCGCCCCAAGTGCCCACTGGACCCATACTTCATCATGCCCGACAAGTGCAAGTGTGTGGACTTTCAGACCCTAAAGCTGCAGGAGCTGCCCGATGTGGTGCCCCACGGTGAGATGCCCAGACACATGCAGCTCTACTGCGACAGGTAGGTGGGAGGGACCAAAAGATGGGAGCATCCTGCTGCATCTCTAACCTGGATGCTGGTGTGGGCCTGGATGCTGGGTGTGGACTGGGTCTTCGAGTATGTTGAGTGGGGAGGAGAGGATGTGCCTGGTGCTTTCTTTTTGATCATCTTGAGGCCAGGCACTTCTGTGCTCCATGTTGTACGGGTGGAAGTGTGACTTGGGAGATAGTTAAATGACTTTTTTTTTTTTCTTTTTTTTGGTGCCAGTCTTCCAGTCTTGGGGTCTGAATTCAGGGCCTAGGTGCTGTCCCTGAGGGTGTGTGTGTGTGTGTGTTTTGGTAGTTAATTGGAAATAGCTTCACAGACTCTTTCCTGTTCAGGCTCAAAGAGTTGCCAGGGGCTCTTCAATGTCACACAGTTGCTCTGTGCCCCATCTTTGCCTCATTGGCTCTAGAGCAGCTTGGAGATTTCCCTGAGTGTTGTATTTTCAAGTGGAAATGAAAACCTAGATGCAGATTGACTTGGCTGAGCTGAGATGGGGTCAGACAGAGATAGGAAATGGGGCGTGGTCCTAGCAGGGAGGGTGGCAGGGCAGGAGGAGGAAGTCTTCCTCTGAGAGGGCTGATGGCCTGAGCTGAAGATGGGGTGTCTGACGCATTGTGGACAGGTCACCAAGCCTCTCCTTTGACCAGCAGATGAGAGTTAAGACTCTACCATTGTCATTGCATGCTCCAAACAGCTGCGCCATCTGGGCTTGGGGTGGTTGGGAAGGGGAGAAGGTGCTTTGTTCCTGTGGGAGTGGAGCCAGCCCAGAGGCCATTGTGGGACATGCTAAGCTAAGTTGGCAATGAGTTGGTGGGAGTGGGTGGGTCAGGATCTTGCTGCCTCAGGACCTTAGCTTCTCCTCTTTCCCTTCCTTTCCTCGTAGGTACCTGTGTGACAAGGTTGTTCCCGGGAACAGGGTCACCATCATGGGCATCTATTCCATCAAGAAGTTTGGCCTGAACGCCAATAAGGGTCGTGACAGGGTGGGTGTGGGCATCCGGAGCGCCTATATCCGTGTCCTGGGCATTCAGGTGGACACCGATGGCTCCGGTGAGTTGGCTTGGCCTTTACCATTTGGCAAGTTCATACAGCTCCCTTAACAGGCACCTCATTGCCATCAGCCTCTAGTTGTTTATTACATCAGTTGAATTTTTGTGGTGGTATTAAGGATTGAACTCAAGGCCTGGCATTATGGTTTAGCATTCTTCCTAGCATTCTACCACTTGACCCATGCCTCTAAGTCTGGCTTTTTGCTGATTAAGTGGGCTGGCTTTGAACCTCTGTGCAAAGGACCTAGGATTGCAGGCATGAACCACCAGTACCGGATAGAAAGTTCCTTTTTTTTTTTTTTTTTTTAAAACCAGATCCTGCCTCAGGTTTATTGGTAGAAATGACACTGGCCACTGTCCCCCTGAAGATGGCGGCCAGGGAGCCACAGCAGTCCTCTTGTCCTCACACTGGCAGACAAAGGTCTTCATTGTGGGGCCTTTACATGGCCCTGGGTACTCTTAGGGGCTGCAGCCTGGACCTGAGCTGGAGCGGCAGCTGGAGCCTGGGCCTTGGTTTGTGCCTTGGCCTGGGCCTTGGCCTGGGCCTTAGCCAAGGCCTGGGCCCTGGCCTTGGGCTGGGTGATCCTGCGGCCCTTGGCGATGTAGGCATGGATGTACTTGCTCAGCTTGGGGTGGGTGATGTAGGCGAGTCACTGAAGCTTGCTGTCTGTTGCTCACTACTTTGGGCTCTCCAGGGTCTCGATGGCCTCAGCCCGCGAGCTCATGCCCTTGGCATTGTTGGCCTGCATCTTCTTAAAGCCCCTCTTGTTGTGCTTCTTAGCAAAATGCTTGGAGCTTGAGGTCCACCCCCTCCAGAGACTCAATATCTTGAAACCAGAAAGAAAGAACGTTTCTTTTTATAATGAGCAAAAATTTGTTGCCCCAAAATACACACCTCTTGATCCTAGCTATGTCCCCATCTGGGGCCCCTGCACTGAGAGCGTTTGCCCGAATGTAAGCTCAAGAAACCCAGAGGCTCAAGGCTGAAGGGCTTGAATGTAGAGTCAAGAATGCAGGTTTCAGGTTAGACAGGCGCTTAGGATCCGGTTGGGGAGAAAGGGTACTGTGGAAGCAAGGAACCATGGAGAACAATAACAGGTGATTCTAGTCTCTGGCCACTAGATCTGACTAGTGTATGTACAACCCATCTGTGTGTCTCTAGGTTTATCTGTCTAGCTGTTGACATGGCATGTCTGTTTAGTCCTTGAAGAGCACACAGTGAGGACCTATCTTTCCCTACCCTTCTGTTGGCTCCCTTTCCACCTTCCCTTCCTCTCTTCCCAGTTTGCTCAGCAACTCTCGCACCTCCACTAGATTCTCTGTGGCTCTCTCTCATCTTCCCACCTCTTCTGTCAGATTTCCCCTTTCAGAATATCTAGGTTCTGGCTGTTTCTCACTACCCCTCCCTCACCTGGACCCCCATGCCTGCCTGATTGTAGGTCCTCCAGTTCCCCCTGACTTCCCCTGTCAGCGGTGATGTGACTATAGATGTCACTCACTCCTTGGTAGCAGTGCCTCTCCCCTTGACCACATGGGAGCCTTGTGGTCTTGATAGGCTGGCATGATTTTGCCTTTGATTGCTCAGGCTTTGCCCCACCTCACCCTTCCCTTCACTTCCTGGACCTAGAGGAGGCCAGGCTCTCTTGAGATTTTGGACATCGGGGATTGCTTTGAGCCTCCTGGCTGGCCTTGCCCTGAAGGGCCTCCCTGAGGGAGTTCCTGAACTGGCAACCAGGCTGGGAAAGTAGGCTGGATGGAGGTGGTCTCCCCACAATCACTCAGTCGCCTGCCCTCCCCACCCTAGGCCGCAGCTTTGCAGGGGCAGTGAGTCCGCAGGAGGAGGAGGAGTTCCGTCGCCTGGCCGCCCTCCCCAATGTCTACGAGGTCATCTCCAAGAGCATTGCCCCCTCTATCTTTGGGGGCATGGACATGAAGAAGGCCATTGCCTGCCTGCTCTTTGGAGGCTCCCGAAAGAGGTGAGTGACTGGGGCCGAGGAGAATAAGGACATGGCCCTGGGAGGACAGCTGCTGGGTGAACCGCGTTCTGTTCTCTCCACATTCTGCTGTACCCTCAGCCTGCTGCCCACGCCTGGCTTACTGGCAGCTGCTTACCCACATACCCATGCCAGAGGTCCCCTTGCCATCCTGGCTCTTGAGTAGGCTGTGAGAGAGGACTGGGCTTTGGGCTTTGAGTACTGGGACCAAAGATTTAATCACTACTCTGCTTACTGTGTGTGTGTTCTCAGATGGGGTCCCAGCCCCACCTTTCTTATTTTTTATTTTATGTTTTTGCCAGTCCTGGGGCTTGAACTCAGGTCTTGAGCACTGTCCTTGGGCTTTCTCAAGGTTAGCGCTCTACCACTTGAGCCACAGCACCACTTTTTCCCCCCAATATATGTGGTACCAAGGAATCAAACCTGGGCCTTCATGCATGCTAGGTGAGCACTCTACCACTAGGCCAAACTCCCGGGCCCAACCCGACCTTTCTTTTTTTTTTTTTGGCCAGGCGTGGGGCTTGAACTCGGGGCTTGAACTCGGGGCCTGAACACTGTCCTTGGATTTTCTCAAGGCTAGAGCTCTACCACTTGAGCCACAACACCACTTCCAGCTTTTTGCTATGTATGTGGTACTGAAGAATTGAACCCGGGTCTTCATGCATGCTAGGCAAGGACTCTACCACTAGGCCAAACTCCCGGCCCCAACCCGACCTTTCTTTTTTTTTTTTTTTGGCCAGTCCTGGGCTTGAGCTCAGGGCCTGAGCACTGTCCTTGGACTTTCTCAAGGCTAGAGCTCTACCACTTGAGCCTCAGCACCACTTGTATGTGGTACCGAGGAATCGAACCTGGGTCTTCATGCATGCTAGGCAAGCACTTTACCACTAGGCCAAACTCCCGGCCCCCAACCTTTCTTAACTGAAGTTTTCTTTCACATGAGAAAACATGGAAAACCTACACTTAAAAGATAGTAATCAGACAAATCAGTAGTTTGAGGATTACTTGGACTATAGAATGAAAGTTTATTTAGAAATAATTAAAAAAAAATTAAAGGCCGGGATGCACGAAGCCTTGTGTTTGATTTCTCAGTACCACATACACAGAAAAGGCCAGAGTACTTGTTTTGAGAAAGCCCAAGGACGGCATTCAGGCCATGAGTTCAAGTCCCAGGGCTGGCTCCCAAGATATATATCCTTTTGGAGCTCTAAGATAATAAGGAAATAAACAATAGTAGCAATAATACATTTAATTGTAGTCCTGACATTTTTCTAAATCCTGATAAAGACAATCCCAGCCTGAAGATGTTGGTTTTGTAGTTGAGGAAATGGAGAAGAGAAGGGGCTTCAGTGGTAGAGCCAGGAGGCTGTCCTGTGGTACTGTTCCTCTGCATGGGCCCACTCCACAGATAGCTCCTTTTCTCTTTTGGGAGCAGTGTTTATCAGATGCCAGCTGTGCTGAGTGTAACTCTGAATGCCAGTCTTCACCCTCCCTCCCTGGGGGGCAAGCTGCATCCTCCATTGCTAGGCAGAGCCTGCCACAGAATCACGGGAACGGTGTGAACATGGGATTGGGCGGGGACTCCTGCCTTCCCACTTGATCTGAAGCTCATTAGAGATGGGGTTGGCTGCTGGCCTGCCATTTGATGGACCAGCCAGTGTGTCAGCCTTCAAGTGGACTCAACATTGTTCACCCATCCCTTCTTCCCAGGCTCCCTGATGGACTAACTCGACGCGGGGACATCAACTTGCTGATGCTGGGGGACCCTGGGACGGCCAAGTCCCAGCTTTTGAAGTTTGTGGAGAAATGCTCTCCCATTGGAGTAAGTGCTACAGACAACCTCCCCACTTGCCTGTTCCAGCAGGCAAGCAGGTAGAGCCTCTGGGTCTCCAAGATACCCTGAGCCTGGTGTACCATCTCCTCATTCTTCTTGGCTGTGCTCGGGTTCTTTAGAGAGGAAGAACCAGTAGGCATGCATAGATTTGGGGACCTTGTCTGAGTCAGACTCAATTTGGGTTTCAGCCTGGTCATTAATGGGCTCTGGGCTTGGAGCAGTTATCTGGTGTTCCTGAGCCCTAACTTCTCTGTTTGTTACATGGGCAACACTTGGAATGATACTGGCTGCAATCAATGGCCAGATACTGTGTTGGATGGGAATTTAATCATCCATCCTCAGCACTGTGATGGATTTGCTCACCCCGTGTGCATAGAGAGACACAGGGACAGAAGTGCACAGTGTCTCACCTGAAGTCCTACTGTTGCTGAGCGGGGGTCCTTGGTGCATAAATGGGGATATGGGAAGGCATCTGACTACTATGGGTCGTGGGCTGCCGCTGTACAGCAGGAGGTGGTTTTTGGATACAGGTTTGCCAAGTTCACACTGGCACTGTATTATAGGAATACTGTGACCTAGCTGGATGCAGTGGCTCACACCCGTAATCTTAACTACTCAGGAGGCTGAGATCTGAGGATTGTGGTTCAAACTCAGCCCAGATACTATAGTCAGTGAGACTTTTTTTTTGCCAGTCCTGGGCATGAGCTCAGGGCCTGAGCACTGTCCCTGGTTTTTCTCAAGGATAGGGCTCTACCACTTGAGCCACAGCACCACTTCTGGCTTTTTGCTATATATGTGGTATCGAGGAATTGAACCTGGGTCTTCGTGCATGCTAGGCAAGCACTCTACCACTAGGCCAAATTCCCAGCCCCGAGACTTTTTTTTGTGGTTGTGGGGCTTGAACTTGGCCTGGGCACCGTCCCTGAGCTCTTCAGCTCCAGGTTACCGCCCTATCCTTGAGCCAAGCCCCACTTCCGTTTTCTAGAAGTTAAGGTTGAAGATAAGAGTCCCAGGTCCTTTTGTGTCCAGGCTGGCTTTGAACCTTGACCCTCAGATTTCAGCCTTCTGAGTAGCTAGGATTACAGATGTGAACCACTGTACCGGCAGTCTGTGAGACTCTCATCTCCAGTTAACCACCAGAAAACTGGAAGTGGCACTGTGGCTCAAGGGGTAGGGCAGTAGCCAGGGGCTGAAGAGCTCAGGGACAGTGCCCAGGCCCAGAGTTCAAGTCCCATGATTGACAAAAAAAAATACTGTGACCTGCACACGTGAGTCATGCTGTCTAGTTATGTGTTCTAGTGGTAGCCCCATGATCTGTGTGTCCTCTTTTGTGTGTGTGTGTGTGTGCGTGTATGGGTGCTATCCTGAGCTTTTTTTTTGCTTAAGGTCCATGCTCTACCATTTCCAACACTGCTCCACTTCACTTTTGGCTTTTTGGTGGTCCATTGGAGATAAGAGTCTCACAGGCTTTCTTTCCTGCAGTGGCTTGGAACCTTGATCCTCAGATCTTAGTCTTGTGAGTAGCTAGGATTATGGCTTTGAGCCACTGTGCCCAGCTTGTGTCTTGTTCAAGGGCATCTCAGCTCGGACTTTCCACATTTTGAGTTCTTAGTGGTAACATGGAATATTAAGTTTAAGTAGATAACAGTGAAGTCTCTATCCCGGCACCAAGGTCAGTTCCAAGTAACCATTCCTTTATGTCTCTGGGCCCACCTCACACGGCTGTGACGAGGCTCTGGTAAGCTGTGTTTCCTCCAGGGTCCAACATCTAAGGTGGCTTCCCCTTTCAGATTAAAGAGCCCTCCACTAAGTCTTGATTTCTGTTGTGTGCTCTGTAGTCAGAAGTGTGATTTGGGGCTTCTGCATTCCCCCTGACTTAATGGGCTCAGCTTGGTCTGGAGTGAGCTTTGGACGCAGTTTCCCTGTTTCCTCTCCCAGGTGTACACATCAGGGAAAGGTAGCAGTGCTGCTGGCTTGACTGCCTCGGTGATGAGAGACCCCTCCTCCCGGAACTTCATCATGGAGGGTGGCGCCATGGTCCTGGCTGACGGTGGGGTCGTCTGTATTGATGAGTTTGACAAGGTGAGTTGGGGTCTCACAGTCAGGACCAGGCTGTGACCGCAGGTGGGGCTGGCCGACACTGCCGCTGATTTGGAGGACTGCTGGTTGGTCCTTGTGTCTGTGGCTCTGTGGTAATTGAGAACTGCTTTGTTTCTCTGAGCCTCAGTATCTGTGTAGAGACTGGGGAGGAGAAAGCCACAACCTTGTTGGTCCCCGTGATTATGAGTGACTCAGTGTCTTTGTACTTGGGAGTCGTTGCCATTGCCTCCTGCTGGGGGCTGGGGGCTGGGGGTGTAGATCTAATGGACCTCTCTGTCCCCAATACAGATGCGAGAGGATGACCGTGTGGCTATCCATGAAGCCATGGAGCAACAGACCATCTCTATAGCTAAGGTGAGCGACCCTTTCTCGGAGCCTACTATGTTGTGTTCCAGCATGGCTGACTCTAAGCTGTTCTGAGCACCTTCGCTGAGTCCTGTTTGATTAACGCTGTGGTGACAGCAGTAGGCCTAGGAGAGAGGGGAGGGAAGGAGAGAGAGAAGAAAGAAAAGGGGAGGAAGGGGAAGGGGTCAGTCAGCGAGTGTTCCAGGGTTCTTGATCGTCTCCCACCCTCTGTCCCCCAGGCTGGGATCACCACCACCCTGAACTCACGCTGCTCTGTCTTGGCCGCTGCCAACTCAGTGTTTGGCCGCTGGGATGAGACGAAGGGGGAGGACAATATCGACTTCATGCCAACCATCTTGTCCCGCTTTGACATGATCTTCATTGTCAAGGATGAACACAATGAGGAGAGGGATGTGGTACGTTTACAGCAGGGCTGGTGACCACAGGGCCCGGCTATAGACCGACTCAGGTCCTCGAGGAAAGTGAACAGAACTCTTGGCCACTCCTGAGGGACATAGCCACCATCTGCAGCGTTGGAGAGGGGCTGGAGTCCTGTGGCCTGGTCTGTCTTTGCCACTGAACTTGCTGGGTAATCTGTGTTTGGATTTCTCTGGGCCTCAGTCTACGTACGAAGCAGGAAGTACAAATAGGAGAACCTCAGTGATGACTGGTAAAATTGGCATCACACATGTTGGGCAGGTATCTTTGAGCTGATAGTAAAACTCTGATAGAAAACAAATCTAATCGCCTAAAGAATCGACAAGTCCAGAGATTTAATGTACCTGTCTGGTTATTGGACAGCTCTGTTTCTGCCTCTCTTTTGCTCCCTTGGTGGAGCCTTGCTGCCTTGGTAAAGTCAAAGTGGTTTTATCTTGCTGGCTTTACTGCTTTACTGCTCCTGTGTTAGGTGGCGACCTCTTCTTACTTAGCCAGTAGTTCCAGCAGAAGACCTAGAATGAACTACCATTGGCTTGAGTAGACCTACTGTGCATCTGAAAAGCAGACTGTGTCCTCCCAAGTGCTGCTTAGGGAGAGTGGACCTGAGATCTGAATGCCCTCTGGCTCTGATTGGGGCCAGTCAGGTCTTCAGCCTGTCCCTCTTCTGTGAAGGTCATCTAGGCTCAGGAATGCCTATAGGCTGAACTAGTGTCCCCTCTGCCCCCCTAGATGCTGGCAAAACATGTGATCACCCTGCACGTGAGTGCTTTGACACAGACCCAGGCTGTGGAAGGCGAGATCGACCTAGCCAAGTTGAAGAAGTTCATTGCCTACTGCCGAGCGTGAGTGCTGACACAGGCCCTGTGGGGGTGAGATGGCCTGGGTTCCCTAAGATGGGAAAGAGCCCATTTCCCAGGCTTGGAGCTTCTTGGGTAGAATATCCCAACAGTGCCACTTGGTGTGAGTTACTTGTTTCTGTGGCATCTACTCACATCATCTGGCTCATATTGTCTGTTTTTTCTTTAGTTCTTTTTCTTTTTCCAGTCCGGGGGCTTGAACTCATGGACTAGGCACTGTCCCTGAGCTTTTGTCTAATGCTCAACCACTTGAACTATAGCTCCACTGTCAGCTTTTTGGTGGTTAATTGGAGAGAGTCAGATGTGTGATGGGGAGGAGTGGAGACTTCCAGGAAGCCCGCCACCTAGCAGGCTACCTGCTGCTGTCATAGTGACTGTGGGGACAGTGTCCACGATGCACTCAGTACAACGTATAATCGTCCTTGCTGTACTTGTGCCCTGAATCTCCCAAATAGCTTGCCAACCCATGTTAGGAAGCAGTGTTGCGGTGGGAAAGCCACTGGAAAGCCGGCAGGAAGAGCACCTGAGAAATTTCCTTTTGGCCTCATACTTGTTGCTCCCCACACATCCTGCAGGAGGTGTGGTCCTCGACTGTCGGCCGAAGCTGCAGAGAAGCTGAAGAACCGCTATATCATCATGCGGAGCGGGGCCCGTCAGCACGAGAGGGACAACGACCGCCGCTCCAACATCCCCATCACTGTGCGGTGAGCAGGAAGCTGGGCCTTGCTTCCCACAGCAGAGGCCCAGGGGTGTTTGACCAGGGAGGGGTCTGACTGTAGGAGCATGTGATAGGCGATGGGACAGTGGACATTCTCTACCATAGTCTTTACCTTCCTTGGGCACACTTCTCTCTGGTTCTAGGGGAGGGGAAGTTGGCTGAAGTCCTCTGAGCGCCTCATTTCTCCCATAGGCAACTGGAGGCCATTGTGCGTATCTCCGAGGCCCTGAGCAAAATGAAGCTACAACCCTTTGCCACTGAGGCAGACGTGGAGGAGGCCCTGAGGCTTTTCCAGGTGTCCACGCTAGATGCTGCTTTATCTGGCACCCTGTCAGGTGAGTGGGTGCTGGGCCACAGTCTTGGGAATCATGGGCAGGGTGCTGCTTCTTAGTGTGTGCTGTGCTTTCCCGGGCATCTTTGATAGTAATTTCTCTCATCTCTCTCCTAGCCATTTCCCCCGAAAAGTAGTAGGAATCAGCTTCTCTCCATCCTCTTATACCAGTTTGTTCACAGTAATTGTGATCTGTCATCACTGAGGAGTAGCAGTCCATCACAATCCTGTGTGCTGAGCTCAGAACCATGTCAATCAATGCTTCTCCAGACGTGGTCTTGATAGCCACTCTCTGGTTATCCTCCCATTCTCCCCCATCATAAGAGATCAGAAGATGGGTGTTCAGAGCTGGGAATGTGGCTCATGCCTGTAATTCTAGCTACTCAGGAGGCTGAGATCTGAGAATCGTGGTTCAAAGCCAGTCGGGCACTAAAGTACCTGAGGCTCTTATCTCCAGTTAATCATTAGAAAACTAGAAGACCGGAAGTGGGCCTGTGGCTCAAGTAGGGAGGTAGCCTTGAGCTGAAGAGCTCTGGGACAGTGCCCAGGCCCAGATCTGTTCAAACCCCATGACCCGCCAAAAAAAAAGTGTTTACATGGCCACTAGTCTTAGCAAGAATCCAGGCTCCTGGACCCGGGCTTTGAGCTCACATTGCCTATTTCTGCCTAGCCACTAAGCAGACTTTCCCAAGTATTACAGATTTGCTGGACTGTTTTTATTCAGCCAGTGTTTTGAGCTTCCTGCTTGCCAGGCACCATGTAAGTACTGGACATAAAAGAGCAAACCTGGGCTTCTCCTTGTTTTCCAAGGAGAGACAGACAATGAGGACAGATACCAGTCCTGGAGGTAAAAGGGGCAGTGGCAAGACTAGGTTTATTTGAGAGGGGGATGCTGCTTTCCATTGGACTGCGTAAAGGAGGGGTGGTGCCTCCCCAAGGGGTGTGCCTGCCCCAGGAGGGGCTTTGCTGTGTCATTTACCCAGGGGGCAGCAGGCTTGGGCAATAGGAACGCTCACATGCAGTCAAAGTTGGTAAGAAGCCCCTACTTCTAAGGGTTTTCTGGTGCACCACCCATCTGTGGCTCTTAGGGTGTCCTGCCTTCCCCCCTGGGTCCTGCCTTGCTTTCCATCTCAGATCAACCTCAGGATATTATCCCAGTCTCTCCAGCCAGCTGGGATCCATGTGTTAGAGCTTGAGTGACTTTTGACTTGTTAGCAGTTGTCAGCCAAAGGCAATTCATTGTTTCCTACAGAGCCCTCCAGTGGCTTTTTTTTTTCTGCCAGAGTCAAGGCCAGCCTGTCCCTTGGTCCCCAGGGGCTTATGGGACCTAGCTTCTAGTTACAACCCTGGCCACGTTCCTGCCACCCTACTAGCCCTGACTTGAATAAAAGAGATGCATTGCTGCCTGTGCCTTTGCACCTGCGCTGTCTGCCTAGACATTATTCTCCAGGCTCGCCTCATCATGGTTTTCACTGTCCCTGGGCATGCCACACTATTCTTTCTGCAGCTATCTCCCAGGTCTGGCTCAGGCATGTTCCCTTGGGTTAGCGGTTTCTGTGTCTAGCCCAGAATGGGGCCCCAGCACCCTGATTCCCCCTCATCTGACTTCTCACAGGAGTGGAGGGCTTCACCAGCCAGGAAGACCAGGAGATGCTGAGCCGCATTGAGAAACAGCTCAAGCGCCGCTTCGCCATCGGCTCCCAGGTGTCGGAACACAGCATCATCCAGGACTTCACCAAGCAGGTAGGCCTTGCCCGGCATTCATGTCCTTTTGCTCAGCACATAGGCCCTAGTGTGTGTGCGTGTGCGTGCGTGTGAAGTGGGTAATCATGGCTGTTCCTTATCCTGCCCTGTTCCAACCCGACCATCATTCCCTCTCGAGGTCAGGACAGGGGGTTTTTACATCCCTCCCAGAGACGGGTGACCAGGTTTGGGAGGGGTCACTTCTGGGTTGCCAGCCTCTCTCGTTATTTCTGTTGACTGCCTATGACGTGAGGAGGTGCAATCAGTAACCTGCACCCCACTGAACCCCTGGAGGACACGGAGTTTTCTAGACACTTGGGAGCTTGTCACGTTTATTTATGCATTTATTTTTTTAGTAATTTTCAGTCTGTGGATAGGAAGAATATCATGATTAGCTGAGTGCTAGGACCTCATACCTATATTCTCAGGAAGCTGAGACTTGAGGATCATGGTTGGAAGCCTGTCCTGGCAGAAGTCTGTGAGATTCTTATCTCCAACCCACAAAAAGCCACAAGTAAAGGTATGGCTCCTCAGATGGTAGACTGCCAGCTCTGAGCAAAAAAGCCAAGAGAGTTTGAGGCTGTTGAGGGCAAGCCCCAGTTCCAGCACACATCATCATAATTAGAAGACATTTATTCTAATATTTCCCCCACATTGTTTCTTAGCACCAATTAGTTGTATAAGGGATTTTATTATTAATTTTTATTTATTTATTTTGCCAGTCCTGGTACTTGAACTCGGGGCCTAAGCAAATTCCAAAGGCTAGCGCTCTACCACTTGAGCTACAGTACCACTTTCAGCTTTTCTTTTTCTTTTTTTGTGGGTCATGGGGCTTGAACTCTGGGCCTGAGCGCTGTCCCTGAGCTCTTCAGCTCAAGGCTACCACCCTACCCCTGGAGTCACAGTCCCACTTCCAATTTTTTAGTGACTAATTGGAGATAAGAGTCTCACATTCTTTAGTGCCCTTGTTGGCTTTGAACTGAGATCCTCAGATCTCATCCTCCTGAGCAGCTAGGATTCCAGGCGTGAGCTCACTTTCAGCTTTTCTTTGTATGTGGTACTGAGGAAATGAACCCAGGTCTTCAGCATGCTAGGCAAGCACTTTACCTCTAGGCCACACTCCGGGCCCAGGGATTTTATTTTGAGATACCCATATGTGCATGTGTTACTTGATCAGCTTCACTCCATTGCCTTCCCCATTCCCCTCTCACCTCAAACCCTTTTCAATAAGCTTCATTCCCTTTTCACCCTTCTTCACCCTCTCCATTGCCCATCTTCCCTCCCACTGGTCCTCCACCTATCCACATGTGTGCCTGTGACCTTCAAGAACATGGGGACAGAGCCCCACCTCCCCATGTTTCCTCTCCCTTGGGTCTTGGGAACACGAATGTAGCAGTTATAGAGGAGCAGGAAGGCCCTATAGAGGCCAAGAGTTGACAAAAGAGTGAGTTCTGCCGTCATAGGGACTTAAATCCCAGCACTTATTTGCTAGTAACTATAAGTGACTTAGCTCTTCTGCCTCTGTAAAATGGAATAGTTGGCTCATGTACGAGGAGACAGTAGGTGCTCCTCACACAGTAGGCCCTCAGGTGTCCTGGTGGCTGCAGGTAGAAGCCTTCCATAGGCTGTGAAGTCCCCGGGAGCTGGGGGGCCTGGTGACAGACACTCACCGGCAGTCTGTCTCCCCGCAGAAATACCCGGAGCATGCCATCCACAAGGTGCTGCAGCTCATGCTGCGCCGTGGGGAGCTCCAGCACCGCATGCAGCGCAAAGTGCTCTACCGCCTCAAGTGAGTTCTGCCCCCTCCCTGGAGTGTCACCGCACCCACTGCTTCCTGCATGCTGTCCTCCGTCGTCACCGTGCCTCTGCCCTGGAGGGCCAGCTACCAGGCCCTGCCTTGTCCCTGGACGCCGCCCCAGCTGCATTTTGAGGAGTGGGCTTTGGGCACTTGCTGTTGAATCATTGGGTGTGGAGTGTTCAGGCACCTGGGCACTCTGCCTTTGAAAGTCTGTCCCTCTGGGGGATACCCAGTCTCGGCAGGGTGGGCTAGGGGCATGACCAAGGCCCTGGAAGTGCACAGACAGACTTTTAGGATGGACTACCATCTAGGTGGGGTTTCTGTGCAAACTGTCCTATTGCTCAGCTTCTTCATGTTTCAGAGGAGAAATAAAGTTTTATGAAAGTCCCTGCTAGTAAGAGCAACTGAGCTAACCTGTGGAACTGTGCCCTGTGACTGTCCCCAGTGGTGTTGACAGGAAAGAGCCCTTCCATGCCTCAGCTTCCTGACTTGCACATGGGTGACACTAGTTCCGATTGGGTGGGATTGTACTTGGGATGCTGAGTGCCCAGGATCGGTCTGGGCACTTCAGTTTTTGTGGACCCTGGGTTCCTGCTGGGCCTTCAAGTAGGTAAGATGAGAGACTGGTGTTCCTGGACCATGCTTCCCTGGAGGCTGTCTTCATGCTTTGTGCCTCACTGAAGAAGCTTAGAGGGTCTGAGCCGTGAATGGGAGTATTCACTAGGGCCCGCAGACTTGGAGAAAAGCATGCCATGGCCCCAGTCCTTTTCCTATTGTTGAGATGCTGTTATCAGTTCATTTTACCTTTAAAGGTAGTATTCACAAGATAAAAAAAGCAGTGAAATAAATTATTTGGTGAAGTACATTTAGAGATGTGCAGTCTCAAGTGAAAAGTGAAGTTAGAAATGCATTAAAACATTTGCTGATAAATCCCTGTCAGGTAAAGTATGTAAAAGTGACTCCATGAAGAAACGAAAACACTTAGAGCTGGAGGAGGACCGACCGTTCTCAACACAAACAATGCTCTTCCCCCTACCCTGCCGCCCCCGGTGCATCAGTGGCCATTGTTTATGGGTTTTTTGAGCCTTCCTGTCTGTCTGTTCCGGGAATCAGTGAGATGAGGGGCTGAAACTGAACTCTTCTGACTCACTCCTGCAAAAGGACTCTTTCATCTTTGATCACTTTGAAGAGAATCAGAACTGTGTGTGCTGGCTTGTCTGGAAGGCTGGTGTGGGATCTTACGTCCATGGTGGGATTTCTGGTTCTGTTAGACTATCATCTTGATAAGGTGGTGCCTGGCTCCATCTCAGACAGCATCTTCTGTTCTACAGGTGAGTCGTGCTGTGGCCACACCTCCCATCGCTAGTAGCCTTACCCTGTTGTAGGTGGGGCCGCTGAGGTGATGCCCTGAGTGACTGAGAGGGCATGAAGCCTCGTCCTCCCTGGGCAGCCTTTGCCTAGCTTGGGGGTGGGAGGTGACAGTCAAGTGAGGGAGATGGCATGGTCACTGTTCCTTAAGCAGGCAAGCAGCTGGCAGGTACACATGCTGAGGGCCAAAATGGCTTCTTTGCTGGCATGGTGATTGGAACCTGGGGAGAAACAAGGCTTAGAACACAGCCTGTCAGATGCAACAGCTTGAAAACTGGGACCTAGAAGATGTTGGTATGTGCTGAGCTCCAAAAGCTGGGTGGGAGTGCCAGGAGAGGGGAGTCCTCAGGCCAAGGATTCTGAGGCTGGTCTCTGATCTAAGGACCACAATCCTAACCTGGCAAGCCTCAGACTGTTGTGATCTAGAGCCTAGCTGCTCCAGCCCCTCTGGTATGACCTTGGCTGTCCCAGGCCTATCCTCTCAGATCTTACCCTCTACTTCCATTTCTGTTCTTCAAGTTCTGCCATTCCTGGATAGCATAAGCAGGTCATTTCACCCAGTTTTCCTTGGGGATTGATGTGAGCTCTGCTTTGGCTTGCATCTTCTTACATTGTTTTAGCTGTCATCACACAGGTATAAAACGCTACTACCCATCTTTGGTCAAACACTACTATGCACTGAGTGATTGTATTACTTGATTCATTCCCAGCGTGGGCCCCTAGTTTATGGCTGGGACCAGCAGCTTCCGAGAGGGTGCAGAACTACAGAATATCTTCAGCAGTGTGTTACCAGACCTGCTACAAGATGTGCTTGTCAGGTTAGGAGATACAACGCACTACTTAGAGACAAAGGAACCGGTTTCTATGTAACATACTGAAAGCTAATATCAGGGAAAAGGTATGGCCGTGGAAGGGGTAAGAACTCTTCCCTAGCATCTAAGAAGCTCCTGATTAGACCCCCAGGACTGAAGAGAAATTTCACAGATTCTGTCCAATTTTGATTTGTATTAGACATATGAACCTATAAAACTAGAATGCTGATGAGGTACATATGAGAAGAGGCTCAAGGGGTCTTGAGCCTCTTACCCCACTCACCAAGAGCTAGGCCATCCAAATACCTTAGAACTGAATGACACCCCCAGACTGACTAGACCTGGCTTTCAATTCAACAGCTGCACAGTGCACATTCATCTTAGCAGTCCATGAATTTTTCTTCAAAATATTTTAGAATAAAAAGCAATTCTTAGCAAATACAAAAAAATACAACCCATTGAAATAACTCCCTGTATTCAATCAGACCATACATAATACAATGGAGCTGGAACTAAACAGCAAGATACTACAGAAAAGATGCAGACTCAGACAGAACAACACATTGTGGAATTATAAGTGACTCACTGAATTAATAAAAGGGAGAAATAAACAACTTCCTGGAATCTAATGAAAATGAACAACATACCGGAAGATTTGAGATAGCTAAAAGCAATATGAAGAGAAAAGTTTCTATGAGTTTGTACATAAAGAATGGCTCTCAGTCTATGATGTACCTCAAGCTTCTAAAAATAGCCAAAATTGGCAGTTTGGAAAGAATAAATATTAGGTTAGAGATGAATAAAATGGAGACTTAATAAAAGATCAGTGAGGTGGGATATCTGCTTTATTCCCAAATTCTAGCTACCCAGGAAACAACGGAGGGGTCAACTTGGCGAGAAAAGTTCTCAATGTTCCATCTTGATAACCAGTAAAATAGAAACTATACAATTACTTAAGGATTATTACTATTGTTGCTGGCACTGGGATTTGACATGTCACCCCTTTCTATGTCTATGCTGTGTTTGTCCTCTGCTGCATTTGCCAAGGATTAATTTTTAAGTTGTTTTCCAAAGGAGAAAAAACATCTATAACTAATTTGACCAAAAGAAGAAACAAAATTAGTGGTAGAATGCTTGCCTAGTATGCACAAAGACCCAGCTTCAATTCCTCGGTACCACATACATAGACAAAGCCGGAAGTAATGCTGTAGCTCAAGTGGTAGAACCCTAGCCTTGAGAAAGTCCAAGGACAGTGCTCAAGCCCTGAGTTCAAGCACCAGGACTGGCCAAAAATAAAAAAAAGAAAAATAGAATTGAAAGGGACTATTATAGAAAAATGCCAGTGAAATCTAAAGAATCATTGGGAAATACTTGAAATGTGCTGGAAGATCTATAGGCACTGGATAGATTGTTCAATAGGGTTGACTACCAAAATGGAGCACAAACTTAAAACATCTAGAACAAGCAATAAAATCAAAGCAGTAATAGTCTCCTGATACAGAAAAGCTAGGACCAGATGGATTCACTGCAGAATTCTGTTGGACCTTTAAAGAAGAACTAATATCAACACTTCTCAGACTTACATGAAATAGAAAGGAGAGGAACTCTACTGCATCAATTCTGTGAGGCTTGTTTTACATTTGTTCTGAAACCAGACAAGAGACACACAACAAATAGATATTAGATCAAACTTGGTGTCAAAAAGATCCCCCCCTTTTTTTGAGGGGCTTGAACTTGGCCCGGGCAGTTTCCTGGAGCCCTCTTTGTGCTCTAGGTTAACATTCTATGTTTTGAGCCACAGCATCACCTCTGGATTTTTCTGAATAGCAAATTGGAGATAAGTCTCATGGACTTTCCTGCTCTGGCTAGGTTCAAACTACAATCTTCACATCTCAGGCTTCTGGGTAACTAGGATTACAGGCATGAGCCATCAGTGCCTGGCTCAGTAAGAATTATTGGTAGGGGCAGGGAGCATGGCCTAGTGGTAGAATGCTTGCCTAGCATGCATAAATCCTTGAGTTTGATTCCTTGGTACTATATACACAGAAAAATCTGGAAGTGGTGCTGTGGCTCAAGTAGTAGAGCCTTGAGAAAGCTCAAGGACAGTGCCTGGGCACTGAGTTCAGGGCCTGTTAATGCTAAAAAAAAAAATTCTTGATACCCAGATTCAACAACACATTAAAAAGATCATAGACCTTGTATCTCAAGGATGCAAGTGTGGTTTAATATACATACATTGATAATAAATCAGGAACAAAGACATGTCAATGCAGAAAAAGCCTTTGATAAAATTCAACATCTTTTATGACAGAAGATCTGAAAGAAACTAGAAATAGAAGGACTGAACCTGAGCTGAAAAGCTATGACAAACCTATATCCTACATACTAAGTGGAGGGGGAATGAATCATTTCTCCTAAATTCAGGAACAAGGGGTGTCTACTCTTCCCATTCTTAGTGTGACACTAGGAATGCTGTAAGATCCTCCCTGGGGCTCTTGGTGGAGTCTTCTCAAGCTCCTGTCTCTTGTGGGAAAGGAGGTCTTTGCACAGGCCCAGTCCTGTAAGTCAGTGTAGTCCTTGGACATGGATAGCAGGAGACTTAATAGGCTCAGGAGGGACCTCAGGCTGTGTTTCCTTCCCCGAGAGCCATTTCTTGTTCAGTGTGGGATATAGCTCAGGACTGAGTTTGTGGCTTCAAGGAAGGAAGGGAGAGCGATTGCAGCCCTGCTCCTGGCCCAGAATGTGCAGGATAGGCTGATCCTGTGGCGGGCACTTTGAGCAAATGAACTTACGGGTCCTCACGTAGAGCAGGAACAGAAATCAGATGACCCTGTTTGTTAGCGGCACCCTAAAGTGTCCAGAGCTTCTGAGGTTACCGAGTGCTGAGTCCTGGGCTGGAGTATCTTAAGCAACCAGTGAGGCAGCTTATCTCTTCCTAGTCCAGGTCCTTTTTTTTTCTCCTTGTGGGTTAGGGCCTGGGTTCTATCCACGAGCTCTTTTTGTTCAAAGCTATCACTCTACCACTTTGAGCCACAGTGCTGCTTTCCAGTTTTCTGGAGGTTCATTGGAGATAAAGGTTTCATGGACCGTTCCTTTCCTTTCCTTTTTTTTTTTTTTTTTTTTTTTTCCACCTCTAGCAATATATTTATTCTCTTGCTCTCTCAAGTGTGTGAGGACAGCTTCCACAAGGGGGCACCAGAGCATTAGACACAGGCTCCAGCCTGGTGGACAGTTGGGTTTCACCACCAGCTGGCTCTGGATGGCTTCCCAGGGTCTTTCTTTTCTGGGAATCTGAAAAGTCCTGGCTGGTCTCTGCAGCCCAGAGAGCCACTGGGTTTTTTGTTGTGTGTGTATGTGGTGGCGGGGTCATGGGGCTTGAACTCTGGGCCTGGGCCCTGTCCCTGAGCTCTTCACCTCAGGGCTACCACCCTACCCCTGAAGCCACAGCCCCACTTCCCCTATTTTTTAGTGATTAGTTGCAGATAAGGGTCTCACAGTCTTTAGTGCCCTAGCTGGCTTTGAACCATGATCCTCAGATCTCAGCTTCCTGAGTGAGCCACCGAACACGGGTTCACCAGTGGCTTTGCATGGACAAAAGTCCTGTGGGTACCTCCCTGCCTCGAGTGTTCCCAGCACACTATGTCATGTCATCTCTACTTTGTTCCCAGGAAGTCAGAATCCTAATCCTGACGCTGTAAGAAACTGAACTATACAGCCTGGGTCCAAACCAGAGAGAGGCGTCTGACCTCCAAGTCTTTGTTGTGTTTTCTTACAATGTTCTCACAATCTTAGAAGACTAGACACATTGGAGTTTTTATTCGGATCAGATGTTTGCATATATACACACCTACACACATATGTATTTTGCTCAGGTAACAACACATGGGTGACAAAACAAAAAGTGAGAAATCATTTTCTTCCCCAGCCTGACTCATTGTAGGTTCACACAAATTGCATGTGTACTCGTAGAGTTTTAGAATCTGGCAAGAGCTCTAGATTGCTCTCCAGGTGCCAGCTACATCTAGAGTCCATCCATCTACCCACCCACCCACTAACCATTCCCTTAGCCAGCCAGCCAGCCCATCCATCTACTTATTTGTCCATTTATCCACCATCCATCCACCCATCCATCCATTAAGCATCTATCTATCTATCTATCTATCTATCTATCTATCTATCTAATAATAATACTGCCTGCACTGTGGGATTTTAATGAGGATTAAATGCTTTAATGCATTATGGTTCTTAGCAACATACCTGGCATGTTTCTTTGTGTGTCTGTGACTTATTGATATTTTTAGTTCATTCAACAAAATTTGCTAAGCAGTCACATTTCCTGGACACCAGGAATACAGAGAACAAAGCAGGCTCCTCTCTATCTTGAAGGAGAAAGATCCAGAATGTCAGTGCTAGCACAAAGGGCCTTGTGAGAGAGCACAGGTGCCGTGGTATGGTCCAAGAGGACAGGAGGCTGAAGGCCTGAGGTGTGAGCTCCGGGTGGCTGTATGCTGTGAGATGCAGCCTGGGAGTGGGGTGGGGGGAGCTGGTTGGGAATGGGGGATGGCTGCATACGTTACATAAGCCCCCAGCCTGGGAGGCAGGGTACTGTTTTGACAGTTCTATCACTGCCCCCACAAGAATGGGCTCTTTAGCAGCAGAGCTGGGAGGGGAAGGGAACTTCACAGAGCCTGGAAGCTTCTTTCTCCAGGCTCCAGTGCCACTCTGTCACTCTAGTGCAAAAGCCAGCCATTTGTTCTGTACTTCTTCATGCACAGCCTTCTCTGATTCTGAGAGGGATGAGGGGCTGGAGGAAAGCAGAGGGGGGTGGGTGTAGGGGTGGCTGGCTATGTGAGTAGACAGATGGAGGATAAGGAGGGGGAGAGGGAGAGATTCTAGGGGCAGGCCAAGCCCCTGGGTGGTCTCTATTGCATCAGCCTTTGTTGTCTTCCAAAGGATAAAGGCCTAGCTTGTGAGTACCAGGGACATTCATTCTCCTTGATGTGACACAGGAAACTTGACCCTGTAGCTGAGTGGCTCTGGGCAGGATCAAATCTGTGTTACAGATAGACTGAGTGTATGACTCATTCACAGACACACAGCCTGTTTGGGTTTCCACAGGGCCAGCAAACTTTGGATAAAACTGCTTCCTTGTGTGATACAGCGCTGCCTTTTGGGGCCATTTAGTGGGGGAAGTGTCGTCTCCGCACTTCTCACGTCCTTGTCCTTGTTGGTATGTTTATTCCATGTTCTTTATTCTCTGCCCTGCTCCCTCTTCTGTGTGTAGCCAGGCAGGTGACAAATGCTGGCCAAGTGCAGTTTCATGTCAGTAAAGTTTCTGTCAGCAGAGCCCAGGCTGAGCTTACTTGGTGTAAAGGAGCCAACACCCTGGAGTGACTTGAGTTGACTGTCACCTAGCTGAGATCAGTACACTTCTCCACGGTTTATAGGACAAGATCACTGGAAGTCCCGGAAAGCAACTTAAGCCCCTACCCCACCCCAATCAAGAAAGCAAAACCTTCTTTCAGTATCAGTCTCACAGTCCCAGGGGAGCTTTCCGATTGGCTCTTCTTGGGACAGTCATTATCTCTTAGACCAATCACAGTTGCCAGAGAGATGAGCTGCAGTGATCCGTTGGTCATGTCTGGATTACTTCCTATCTTTAGGACCAGGCAGGACAGGGCTTGTCCCCAAAAGTATTATGGGAAAGCTTGGGGTACACATAAAATATTAACTGCCACTGACTCTTGGCCACCATGCCCTGAGTAGGGAGGATCTACTGAAGGACACCATAAAGGACCTTGCTGGCATTGAGCTCTTGGGGCAGGGGATAGCTACAAGAGTCCCAGAGTGCTTGCTCATGGGTGGACATGCCTGCTCCCCACTTACACACTTGGGGCAGGACACAGCACTGCTGTGTGGTAGGGAGGAGGAAACTAAGGGAGGAGCCCCACCGGGGACTGTGGAGGAGGTAGAAACCTGCTCCAGGCTTCCCAAGTGCTGTGTTACTGGCAAGGCCTCTGTCTTAGAGCCTTAGTGCTCATCCTTGCAGGGCAAAGATGACAAGGGCTATCTTGAAGGACCCAAGGGAGGTGGCTCTGTGGAGCAGCACAAGCATGGCAGTGGATGCTGTGGTCTGGCCTTCTTGGGCTCCTCCGGGTGACTATGGATTGAGTCCACAGGGGAGGGAAGAAGGCTGTGGCTGACAGGCCTCTCAGCATCTACAGAACAACTTTTCCGTTGCCATGGTGATAAGACTGTGCGAGTCTGGCTTATTTTGGAACTTGGTCTGCACAGCAGCCGCTTTGTTTCCTGGCCCTCCTGCTGCAACTTTTGTCTGTGGGAATATCCTCTGGTGCCCGGGCACAGTAGTGAGAGTGCAATGTGGCTGAGAGAGAAGATTCCTGACTCCCCCCAGAATTTTCTGTGACCCTCTTGCCAGCCTATCTAATTTGGTTTCTCTGTCATGGGTCGTAACTGAGAACCTGTCTTCCTGAGAGTGGCCCCGTGGTGGAAGCCGGCCAGATCCCTATTCCTTTGTTTACTGTGTTGGTCTTGGGGCTTGGACTCAGGGCCTGGGTGCTGTCCCTGAGCTTTGGTGCTAGTTCTCCACCACTTGAGCCACAGCTCCACTTCTGACTTTTTGGTGCTTATTTGGAGATGAGTCTCAAGGGCATTCCTGCCCAGAATGGATTCGAATTTTGATCCTCAGATCTCAGCCTCCTGAGTTGCTAAGGCCTGAGCTATTAGCACTGGACCAGACTCTTCTTTCTTCTATGTCCTTCACTGAGCAGTGTGGAAATACTAAGATGAAATGGTAGGAAGCACCAGGTACTTGTGGCTGATGCCTAGAATCCTAGTTACTCAGGAGACTGAGATCTGAGGAGCAAAATTTGAAGCCAGACTGGGCAGGAACGTCTGTGAGACTGTTATTCCTGTTAACTTGCAAAAAGAAATGGAGCTGTGGCTCAAGTGGCAGAATTTCAACCTTGAGCAAAAATGCTAAGGAGAGATAGCATTGGGGTCCTGAGTTCAAGTCCTACTCTCTCTCTCTCTCTCTCTCTCTCTCTCTCTCTCTCTCTCTCTCTCTCTCACACACACACACACACACACACACACACACACACACACACGAAGAGAGAAGGAAGAATGATCTGGAATCCCATTCTTCGTCTTCTACAGCCAGTTTTCACATTTCTTTGCAGTCATAACTCACATGCAGGCAGACAGCATTTTACACAGTTGAATCATGGTGCAGAATGGGTTCCTAGCACTTCCTGAACGTCATGTCATGACATGACTTCTGAACTGTTAATAACGGACGTCAGAGACAGCAGGAGGAGAAGCATGCTGTGGCTGCCAGAGGGGCCTGGCCTAGCACATGGCCTCCTGGACTAGGGTGGCAGATGAAGGGGCCCTGGGTGGCCAAGCAGGGAGTGGCTATGCATTGTCCAGGGGGCACCCTGGACTTCAGCTTCCCCATTGTGAACCGGGAGATTCTGTTAATTCCTCCCTGGCACCCCTGGAGGAGTCTGTGACTAGTCCTGCTGCTGCTGTGGGATTAGAGGAGGAGGTGTGGCTTCTGCTCTCAGGGACCTCACAGTCCACTGGGGCCTCAACACCCAGTGTAAGCACAGGACATTACACTCAGAGTGCAGAATCCCTCAGAGCATCCCAGCAAGGCACTCAGCCACGCTTGAACTTGACTTGGCTACAGCAGAGCTCGTGCCTCCAGAGGGTCCGAGGAAGGCAGGAGCTCATCTAGAGAGGAAGGTTGGCTTCCTTTGCCTTGGTATCTCTAGAGTCTAGCACGAGGTGGTCCAGCACTGGGGAGGATATGGTGACAGAGACCCTACTCAGGGACACAGTGGAGACACAGTCTGTGCCCAAGGATAGGGAACACCTGGGGAGACGCAGGAGGAAGGATGCGGCTACTTGGTTCAAAGGCAGGAATGCTCAGGGGAAACAACAGTGACATTGAAATGTTCCTAGCATGGAAGCTAGATTCACTGTGTGTGATGTAGCCCAGGGACAGGTGAGAGAGCAAGGGGATTGGAGAGGGAATACAGCTCAGCTAGCTGGGTGGCACGAGCCCACCAGCACAATGTAGCAGCAATTAGCTCCTTCCTTCTGTCCCTCCCCAATCCCATCCCCTGAGAAGCATGTGGGCTGTGATGCATGGGTTTACTGCCCGCATACTTGACTTCTTAGGCTGGATTTCTTGGGGGAGCAGGTGGCAAGAAGAAGGGATCAGAGACACAGCAGTCTTGGCCAGAGAGCAGCTGCACGGTCTGGTGAAGACTTCTTGGCCCACCCCCCTCTCCCTAGCCCCCACGTCATCACAGATCTGTCCTTCCCAGCCAACCCAGGGAGAGGGCCTCTGGGGCTGGAGTTTGAACTGAGCCATTAATGCAGGGAAGTGCCCAGTGGGTCAGGGGGAAGTTGCTGCTTCCTTCCACGTTTACTGGGAATTTTCTCAGCCTCCTCAATGCTGTCAACCCCACCGATACTTATCCTGACACATGAGACTGGAAGGTAAGGGTGGGGTGGGGGTGGGGGGCTTCCCCTGGGTTCCCCAGGACTACATGCCCGGGATTGCAATCCATCTTTCTCTGGTTACATGACTTGGGAAAGTTACAGACTCTCTGTGCCTCGATTTCCTCTTGTAGAAAGTGGGGATTATTAACGTCTGCATCATCCACGATTGAGGGTGACATGCTGGGAGCCTTGCCCATGGCAAAGGCTGGATTTTCCTTAGCTCTGTCTGTGTCCTACCTAGAGCTGTCTGTTTCTCTGCTCAAGCCCTTGTTGGACCACCTGCGTCTCCCTCTGGACCACAGAAGAAGCCACCTTCTTGGTTCCTTTTGCCCATTTTCTAACAGCAACCAGCCCCCTCTTCCTAAATACCACATCTGAGTCTGTTACTCCTCTGTTCAAGGCCCTTTGAAGTGTTCTGTTCATTCGTTCTCTCACTTCACACAAAAATTCTGCATGCAGGTGGCTATTAATTCCAAAGCCCTTGCTGAAGTTCACATGGGAGAAGACCCAGCAGGGGGCCAGCAGAACCAGGGGTCTCCCTGGGGACCAGGGCTGGCAAGAAGAGTGTCTAAAATCATCAGGTAGAGAATATGTCTTTCTCTGAATCCCACAGCTGCGAGTGTAATGGGACTGAGCCTCAGACCGGGGCTCCCACCAAGGCATGTCTGGTCTTGAGAACACGCTTTCACCCTCCCCAGAGCTGTCTGAGATGTCCATGGCCTTAGCCTGCATTTATTAAGTACCAGGGAGGTACCAGAAACGGCCTTGGGGACACACACATAAGCCAAAGCCCCAGCTTTTGCAGGGCTACCGACAGACAGATCAACACATGACATCATGTCAGGTGCAGGTAAATATTAGGAAGGAAAATAAAACAGGGTAATGAGTGAGAAAGTAATGAAAGAAATCTTAGCTTTTATAAGCACTTTGCAGACTTATTAGGAGAAAGATAGAAAGAGGGAGCAAGGAACCCTCAGCCAAGCCTCATCCCATTTCCAGGTCTAGAAGTCATGGCCTTCAGGGAAATCTGAGCAGAGAAGGTCTCTTTGGTCAGGTCACTGGAGGCCATCTTGGAGAAGAATATCTGGGTATCAGGAGGCATGGCCACAGCTCCTGGCAGTTAGAGCTTGGTGGATTTAGGGGCAGAGCGTGGCTGGAGACTACCAGCCATCCTTTTGAGCTGAATTGGAGAGAAGAGAGGATGGAGACACCCAGGGAGCTTGGAGAATCCCTGGGTGCTGAGTCTATAGCCCAGGGCCCGGCCGCACACATTGCTCACTACGAGCTCTGGGAGCTCCACTTTCAGGATTATGGTTTCCTCTGGGAGGAGGACATGACTCTCCACCCCTAGACCACTCCTTCCTTCTTTTCTTCTTCTCCTCCCAAGGAGCTTCCCGTTCTGGGTTTCTTGGATGTCTGGTATTGCTAATGCTGGTGAAGGATCGGAAAAGAGAGTTGCCCGGGTCCAGAGCCTACCTGATTTCCCAGCGTCATTCTCCCACCCCTACCCTGCCACCTTGTACCCTTGCCCAGCCTCTGCCCTTCATGGGCATCTTGATCAGTGGTGTCCAGGCCAGTGGAGGTTGGGCTAGCAAGAGCTAATGAGTAGCACTGGCCCCCTCCTTCCTCCCAGAGATGACATTTATTCATTTATTTATTGCCCATCCTGAACTTGAGCTCAGGGCCTAAACACTGTCCTTGGGCTTTCTCAAGGCTAGAGCTCTATCGCCTGAGCCACAGTACCACTTCCAGCTTTTTCTTTTTTTGTCAGTCAAGGGGCTTAGATTCTGGGCCTGGGCGTTGTCCTTGAACTCTTCAGCTCAAGGGGACCACCCTACTCCTTGAGCCACTTCTGGTTTTCTAGTGGTTGATTGGAGATAAGAGTCTCATGTCCTGGGTTGGCTTTGAACCGAAATGCTCAGATCTCAGCCTCCTGAATAGCTAGGATTACAGGTGTGAGCCACCACACCCGGCTTTTTCTGTGTATGTGGTACTGAGGAATGGGTCTTTGTGTATGCTAGGCAAGCACTCTACCATAGTCCACACTCCTGTCCCCCAGGGGTGACTTTTGACTGAAAAAGGCAGACTGGTCCTGAGGGTGGATGGGTTTGTGGTTCTGCACCAGAAACCCCTGAGATCCCAAGCAAAGCTATCTGAGCTGCCTGGATTTCTGTCGATGGGAGAGGGATAATGCAAGCCACCTCCGAAGATTGTTTTGAGAATTAAATGAGGAAATCTGGAAAGAACACAGCCTACGGGTGAATTCTGGGTGCACTGTTAGGGTAACCTTATCCCACCTGTTGGTCCCCTGGTTTTCCTGATCTGCAGAACAAGGGAAGGGGGAAAAAATGTCCTGTTAGGCTGTTTGGGTTACCTTAGACCTAGCTAAAGAGGCCTCGAGAGCCACAGGAGAGGCCTGGGCTATCCCAGTGTGCTTCCCTCTCTTACTCATCCCCCTAGTTGGGGCAGACCTGTGTGTGTGTGGGGGGGTGTCTCTTGTTCACCAGCTTCCTCCCTCTCTCTTTCTGTTCATACCTTTTTTAGCTCAGTGTCCATCTTGGAGCCCTTTTACCACCTGTTGCCTGCCCTGGGTATTAGTTCTTTTCCAGAGCTCAGGGTGGAGGTCCACTGTCTGTGTGGTGCACTGGGGACCAATCCTGGCTAGACACATTCCTCCAATACTCCCAGAACCTGTCAGACTCCACAGCCAGCACTCTCTGTTCTGCCCCTTCATGCTCAGGGCTGTGTGCCCTGGGGTTTTCCATCCCTCTATCCACCTGGCTCTTGGGAAGGCAGAACAGATGGCTGTGAAGACAACCAAGTGAATGAATGAATAAGAAGCAAGGGAAGGAGGGAATGAGTGAATGAGTGCATTTGGAAAGTCCTAATGGCCTCTTCCTAGTAGCATTACTCTATCTGACCCCACCAAAGCCAGAAATACCTCTGCTCCTTACCAGGTAGCCATCTTGAACCACACAATAGACAGATCCATCCACCCCCATCACCTGCGGCCCACCTGCATCTTTAGGATGCTTTAAGGGGTTGCCGTGGCAACTGCAAGTTTCCAATTGAAGCGAAAAGTTCCACCACGGTTTGTGATGGAGAATGACAGGGGGAAAGCCAGCAGAAAGGGTTGCCAGGCAACAGGAATTTTTAACTCAAACTTTGTGGGTCTCAGGGTAGGGAGATTATCCTTCCCAAAGGCACCAACCCCCAGCCCCTTTGCCAGGCGGCTCTGCTGAAGTCACACTGTGTGCTCATGGGGAGAGAGGCAGTCTCCACCCAACTCCACCAGCTCATGGTTTATCACCATCTGCCCCCACTCCCCCCACTTGTGTGATTCCTGACGAGCCCTGGGCTGCCTAGCCAAAATGGCTGGCCGCTCCAGGTGAATTGAGCTCCTGCTGAGGCTTCTGGGACCTCATCTTCCTTCACTGAGTCGCTGCTTGGTGCTTTTTTTCCTCCCCACCCCTTAACTCTCTGTCCCCCACAGAAGCCGATGAGGGCTCTTGCAGATGATGTGAACAGCTCTGGGCAGCCCAGCTTCTAGCAGCAACAGTGGGGGTGCAGAGTGGGTAGGAGGAAGGAAGCCCTCTCTTCAAGGAGATGGCAGGAGGGGGAAACTGAGGCTGGCAGGTAAAAGGGGAATGGTGATCTGATCCAAGACCAGACAAGACCATTTACAGGTTGGGACTGGCGGAGCCTATGAGCAGTGCCCTTCTGTGTGTGCCCAGGGTGGTAGGGAGAGGGTGATCAGAGGGTGCTGGGACCATCGCAGCACTCCCTTCCACCCTTTTGTCATTCCTTCCTTGCTTGTCTGACCTTTGTGAGATAACCAGGCACTGAGATGTGGATGCTGACGAGCTGGGCTTGGACTCAGAATGGGGTGGACTTGGCATCCTCCCTTCATGAACTAGTGACGTTGGTTAGTGTGATTTCACTGGGGCTCCCTGGCTAGAACTCCAGGACTGCAGCTAAGCCCTGGAAGCTGCGTCCTGCATGGTCCACCCAGTTAATGATGGGGGGGGGGGAAGCAGACTCCTCTCAGATGCTTTGGTGAGCTCAGGGTGTGCTTGTTTGTTAAAGGTCAAACCTCCCCCGCCAGCCTTCATCCAGGAAGCCAGGGTTCCTTGTTCTTGTGCAACTAGAACATTGTTGAAAGGGCTCTACAACTTGTGGGGTCTGTTCTTTCCCAGCAGCCCCAAAGGGAGTCTAACCCTCAGAGGGAAGGGTGGGTGCTTATGTCCCGGCTGCTGCTGGTGACTTCCCTCCTGTCACCTACCTAAGCGCCTTCCCCAGCCCTCCCTCTCCTCACTTTGCAGACAGGAAATGGAGGCAGGGAGATGGGAAATGTATATGGCGGCCGTGTCCTCTCTGGAGAGGGTTCTCCCCGCACTGCTTCTACTTCCTGCCTCAGCTCCTTCCTGGGCTGTCCAATAGCCCCAACACTTGGCCCTGGCCTGAGTGTCCGGCCAGCCATCCTTACTGCAGACTCACTGCTCCTGACCCCACACCCAGAGCCTGGGTCTCCACTGCCAGCCACCTGAGCTCTCTCATCAGAGCTTTTCTACTTTTTTTTTTTGCCAGTCATGAGACTTGAACTCAGGGCCTGAGCACTGTCCTTGGACTTTTCTCCAGGCTAGAACTCTACCACTTGACCCTCAGCACCACTTCCAGTTTTTTTCTATGTATGTGGTACTGAGGAATTGAACCCGGGTCTTTGTGCATGCTAGGCAAGCACTCGACCACTGGGCCACACTCCTGGCCCAGAGCTTTTCTAAATGGGATTGTAGACAGAGATATGGAGATGGGCAATGAGAGTATCAGAGGAGACCAAAGCCAAGAGAAAGAAACCAGTGCTGGTGGCTCATGCCTGTAACCCTAGGTACTCAAGAGGCTAAGATCTACAGATTGAGGTTCAAAGGCAGCCTGAGCAGAAAAGTTAAGGGACTCTCACATCCAATTAACCAGCAAAAAGCCAGAAGAGGAGGTGTGGAGGTATCAGAGAGTGCACGTACACACACACACACACACACACACACACACACACACACACACACACACACACACACACACACACACACACACACACACACACACACATACACACACACCAAAAGAGCCAGGGGAGAATGATAGTGGGAATCAGAGAGGGAGACAGGGTAGAGATGAGAACAGACAGACAGACAGACGGATGCAGAGACAGAGGACATAGACATGAAAGTGGTAGTCTTGGTAGGGAGGAGGAGTCAGAGGTGGATGGAACAACAGAGATACTCAGAGGGGAGTCAGACCCCTGAGGAAGGAGGCCTCCCTTCCTCAGTCTGCTGCAGTCATGCTCATCCCTTCCCTGTGGCCACAGAAGACACAGTGCACAAAAGATGGAAAAGATGGGGCCCCGGTTCCCAGTGTCAGGGTTTACACCTCATGGATCCAGTGTCTTGCACAAAGCTCACAGCTGCTTTGAGCTGGTCCTAGCCAGTGGCAAGCACACGAGCAGTCCAGCTCTCAGGCCTGTGCTGCGGAACCAGGTGCCGTGCAGCCCTCTGTGGTGATCATCTCCTGCATAGCCTTGGCCTCTCTCCACTAGATGCCAGTAGCATCCCTCGGTTGTGGCGACCAAGACTCCAGACATTGACAGGTGTTCCTCAGAGTCATAACTGGCTCTGGTCACAAGCTACCACACTAACCATGGTTATTACTACCATCACCAGCTATTATTGATTGAATGATTGATGGATGGATGGATTGTGCATCATGGGGTGGGAACTCAATGCCTGGGTACTGTCCCTGAGCTCTTGCTCAAAGCTAGCGTTCTACCGTGTTGTGGCATACCCCTAGAAAAAAAACCACTTCTGGTTTTCTACTGGTCAGTTGAGAGGAGAGTCCTGGATTTTCCTGCCTGGACTGGCTTTGAGCCACGATCCTCAGATCTTGGTCTCCTGCTATGATTACAGACATGACCCACTGGCACCTAGGTAATGCTTAGCTTTTTCTATGTATGTGGTACTGAGGAATTGAACCCGGTCTTGGTGCATGCTAAGCAAGCACTCTACCACTAGGCCAAACTCTCGGCCCTTAGCTTTTTATTGGTAAGATGGAATCTCACAAACTTTTTGCACCAGTTGACCTTGAACTCCATTCTCCTGATCTCTGTTTTCCAAGTAGCTGGGATTATGGGTATGAGCCACTGCATTGGACATCTTCCACTCTTAAGGGACCTTAAGAGGACATGGAACTTGCTGCATAATCTAGATTACTGCTCTGTTCTATCTACTGTCTGTCTATCCCATCCACCTATCCTATCCATCTATGCATCTATCCATCCATCTATCTATCCATCTATCTATCCATCTATCTATCTATCTATCTATCTATCTATCTATCTATCTATCTATCTATCTATCTATCTATCTATCTATCTATCTATCTATCGACCTATCTATCTAGCTATCTATCTAGCTATCTAGCTATCTAGCTATCTATCTATCGACTTATCTATCTATCTACCTATCTACCCATCTGTCTGTCTATCATCTTGTTGAATGGTGGGGAAGAAATCCAGGGCCTCCTGCTAACTAGGCTAATGCTCTACCACAGAGCTCTACTCCCTGCTCCACTCTCTGACAAACAAGTGCAATTCATTTGTAACCTTCCATCCTTTTTGCGGTATAACGCCATATTCACAGGTTCCACGATCTGAACACAGACTCCTCTAAGGAGCCATTATTCTGCCTACTGCCCAGGGAGGGCAGAAGTCATAGTGGACATGGCTGAGAGCTGTGAGCTTCTCAAAAGAAAGGCTGACAGACCGTATTTAGAGATAAAGGTTGGGGAGGGGGTGGGAAATGGAGACATGGACAGCATGGGCACGATGGAACCAGGTGCTTTCCAGTCCTCTGCCTGGAAACCCCGATTTGATTCCTAGAATTAATAGGGAGCCACAGCAGGCTCGTAACAAGGATGGAGCCAAGGAGGCAGGAGGCCTGCCAAGCTGGGATTAGGGGATGGGCAGGGGGACAAAGGGAGGACACCAAGGCCTCATGCTGTCATGGGACCCAGGTTGGAAGTGGGCCTCTACCATTTCCTAGCTGTGTGCCTGGGGAAAGCTCAGCCTCTCTTCCTGGAACTGTGTATAAACAGAGAAGCCTTCCTGGGCAGCTGGTACCATAATCCCCCTGGTCTCAAGCAGCCTCTCTGCTGTCTCCCCAGCCCGGGGCTCACATGGCACTCGGTGTGTCAGACACGTTGACATCTCCACTCTGCCCCCTCCACCCAGCGAGTGACTGAGTGTGGGCGGGGTGCCGGATGCCAGCGAGGGCTGCTCCCTGGAGACACGGTGACAGCACCATGCCCCAGGACCTGACCAACTGCTGCTGCCCTAGCTGTCACTCTACATGGCTGTCAGGAGGACACTGAGTCCCTGTGAGGGACTTACCTGGCTTTAAGCTGCCCCAGCTTCCAGGAGTTGTCATAGCTTCAGGAAGGAGCAGGCACCGGTGTTTGCAGGCAGTGCTCACCTTCTCAAGCTTCCTCAAGTTCACTGTCTCTGCACTGAGCTCCCTTCTGCTCTCAGCCCCCTGGGGTGTAGCAAATAGGATTAAATTAACTACAGCTTCAGGGAAGCTAGGGATTGCCTGGGTAGAGTCCCAAGGAGCCCCCTCCCCCTGCACATGCATCCTCCCCCCCTCCACTCTGCAGAAGACCCAGGAGAGGGATGGGGGTGGGGGGCAGAAATGTGGGCAGTTTGCTCAAGGTCACAGCTAGGACATCTATGCACTCCCCAACTTCTCATGTCCCATATTGTACCACAGAGGACCTCAGCTCGGGTGGGTGATAGAGTCCCTGGGGGTCAAATGTGCAAAGAGAGGAAAGGAACCAGAGACCCCAGAGGACATCTGAAGAACTGGCCACAGCAGGCCACAGGGAGCAGGACTTGCTCTGTTTCTTGGGGTTTCTCTGGGAAGATCGCTGCTGGCTGGCTGCTAGCCTGCTTAGGTCCACCAGAAAATATGGGCCCCTGCTCCTTCTCAGTGCTGATTTCTGTCCAGTCTCCATTCTCCTCCCTCAGCCTCGCTGGTTTAGGTTCTGCAGGGCACTTGCTTCAGGCATGTTAGAACAGACATGGCGGGGAGGGGCACGAGAGCTGCTTTTTCTGAACTTCTGTGATGAGCTGAGAGAAGAGCAAGTCCCAGCTAAAGACCAGACTCAGAAGCTGGCACTGGAGGCTCACACCTGCAATCCTAGCTGCTCAGGATGCTGAGATAGGAGAATTCCAGTTTGAAAGCCAGCCCAGGCCAGAAAGTCTGTGAGACTTTCTCCAATGAACTAGCAAAGAGTCAGAAGAAGAGCTGTGCTTCAAGTGGTAGAGCACCAACCTTGAGTGAAAAAGTTCAGGGGTGGTGCCCAGGCCCTGAGTTTAAACTCCATTGGCACCAGAAAGAAAGAAAATAAGGAAGGAGGGAAGGAAGGAAGGAAGGAAGGAAGGAAGGAAGGAAGGGTGGGTGAGCATGAACCATGCAGAACAGACTTGGTTCAGCAAGGAGCTGGGCTCATCTGACCCCTAGCCTGGAACAGATCTGCTTGAGGTGGAGAAAAGGAGCCTGGTTCATTCTGTAGCATTTTTGTGTGGTAGCTGTCTAACACACTTGCCAGGCGTGGAGGGTCCCTATAGCTGTGGAAGTCACCCTCCTGTCACACTCCTACAGGGTCCTTCCTGGCACCTGACCTTGACCAGGCACCTGGTCAAGTGAGAGCTGCTTTATGGGGGTCTAGACTGCGAACCAGCTGGAGTGTACAAGACATGAGAAGTGGAGGTCCTTCCTTTATCTGGTAAACGGTGCCTCTTTCTTGTGGGAACACAGCCCCATGTTTCATGGATGGGGCCCAAATATTCCCATCCTCCAGCCTGCACAGCCCTGGGGGAGAAGGCTGACAACACCATGTCCCCTGCCCTTAGCCAAGGAACAGCACTAGTGACTATCCAGCCCCACTTGCACCCTCTCTGGGGATGTCTCATTGGCACTCTTGTAGGCTCTGGGTATGGTGTGGGCACAATCCCCTCCCAAGTTGGGGTGAAGCAGCTGGGCCTGAAGCCCACACCTGTTGTTACTGAGACCTTTCCCTCACCTGTGAGTTCTGTGAGTCAGCTGATTATCTTAAACTAGTGTGGGATGATGAAGTGTAGGTTACACCTGCAGGAGTGCTGAGGGAGAGTGGCGGGAGGAGAAAAGGGAGAAGACTGAGAACCCACTTCACCAGGAGATGGAAGGAAGGAAGGCAGAAAGCTTGGGATGTGAAATGTTCCCTATGGCTACCTGTTGCAGTAGCTGTGTTCAGTGGTAGGGCTTTTGGAGGTGACTGGATCATGACGACTCTGACCTCATCAACAGATGAATCCACTCACCAGTTCTTGGCTGGAAGGAGGTGGTGGAAGCTGGAGGAGGTGTGGCCTAGCTGGAGGAAGCAGATCCCTGGGGGTGTGTTCTAGAAGGGTCTATTTATCCCCAACCCCTTTACTCTCTCTGCTTCCTGACCACCATGAAGTGGGAAGCTCCGTCCCATCACATCTCCTCCCATGATGCACTGCCTTGCCATAGGCAAGTGGAGCAAGAGACCATGAACTGAAACCTTTGAAGCCACAAGGCCAAGGAAACCTTTCTTTCTGTGTGGTTTTTTTTTCCTAGAGTGTTTGAAGGGGGGTGTACACAGATGTACTAGCCAGGCCTTCGTGTGTTGAAGGATGGAAGTGCGAGGGGCAGTGTTGTCTGAGGTCTGGGTCCTGGGGTGGCCTTTATGTCACTGAAATGATTGGCTCAAGAAGTCTGGAAGTTGGAGTCATGGTGTGGTGGGTTGATTTCCTCCTTCCATGGTTTCCAGATGGCCGTGTCCTCACCTGGTACTGCTCAGTGTGTGTCTGCGTTCTAATCTCATGGAAGGACACCATTCATACTGGGTTTGGCATGCCTTGAGAGCTACATGGTGACTTAATTTCCTCTTTGAAATCCCTGCCTGCGGCTGAGTTGGGAGCAGCTGAAAGATGTGAAGGGCCATGTGAAGAGGGAGGACTCGGTGTGGACTCACCACACTCTCTAGCCACTCTGCTTTCTCGGAGCGGCGTTGAACCCTACATTTCAGTGGTTCCCAGGAGGGTGTTGTGAAGGCCAGTCTGCCATGAAAGAGATGGTGGATGAGCCAGGCGCCGTTAGCTCACACCTGCAATCCTAGCTACTTAGGAGGCTGAGATCTGAGAGAAATCAAATGAACTCTCAGCTCCAATTAACCAGCAACAAAAGAGGTGGAAGTGGAGGTGTGGCTCCAGCAGGAGAGTAACCAGCAGTGAAAAAAAACCCAACTCTGTGAGGACTTGAGGCTCCCAGAGGGAGCCCCAAAGCTGCCATACCCTCAAAAAGACTTTATCTACAGGCCCAAACCTGTTCATGGAGTGTGCTTTGCCTTAGACAGATGATCGACCCATGTGGGACTCTGCCATTAAGGAGATGGGCTTCACATCTGGCTGGGACAAAGGCATGGGAACTTCTCCCAGCAAACCCACATGCAGCTGTCCAGACAATGTGATGTGAAGGAAAGGCCCATGTTCTCATTGCCACATTCAAAAGTCTATAGATAGTCAGTGTGGGTGAGAATTAACTGCTGGGTGTCAGATAAAGTTACAAAACTACAGTCTCATCTTTCAGGGTAGATGTGGTAGTTCATGCCTGTAATTACAGCACTTGGGGGATAGGCAGAAGGATCATGAATTTGAGGCCAACCAGGCTACTTAGTGAGATACTGTCTCAAAATACAAAACAAGTAACTGCAAAAGACTCATCTCTCGTTGGGTCACTCCTATAATCCTAGCTACTCAGGAGGGTTTTATCTCTAATGAACTACCCACAAACTAAAAGTGGAGCCGCAGCTCAAATGGTAGAGCAACAACTTTCAGTGAAAAAGCAAAGGGATAGTGCCCAGGCCCTGAGTTCAAGCACCCATAGTGGTACAAAACCAAACAAATGGTAAACAACAACAAGATCATCTCTACAGTCATATTCTGAGGCCCTGGGATTAAGATTTCAAAATACAAATTTACATAATTCAGCCCATGTTAGTTGTGGAGCAGCTGGTGCCAGCAACACCTCCATTTTCTGGGGTGCAGGTCACCTGGGGTTCTGGTGCTGTCCTAGAAGAAAGACGTAAAAAAGACTTCACCCAAGGACTTCCTGCCCATCATGGGAGCAGACTGTGTCTCATGAACTCCCACTTGTCTGCCATGAGAAGCATTTTGCCTTTCTCTTGACTAGGTGATGGTATGTGCCTACAAGCAAAACCCACAGGGCCCAGGGTTTCCAGAGAAAAGCCTTCCTTCTTCTCCCACAGCCCTTTTATACACTGGCTGCCTGGTTGCTCTCCCCAGAGATGGGTGTCGTGACAGGGGTTGGGTCTGCTCATGCCCTCTGTCCTCCTCCAGTGTGTGCATCGAGATCAGAGATGCCCAGCTTGGGCTGCAGCGTGCCCCTGGGAATTCAGAAAGGCGCAGAGCCTCCATCAGGAACAGTGCCTGGCTCTCCACAAAGAAACCATCCCACCACAGCTCCATCTGTACCCAGGCCTCTGGGAAGTCCATCCTCAGTGCAGGAAGAGGTGGAGCAAAGGGCGGTGAGGGGGCCACCACGTCCTGGCACCAGTCCTCCACTCGTGTTCCTTTCCCATGATTCCCTCCCCATGGGTGAGGATGGCTCACCCAGCCTGCAGGGAGCAAGTGCCAAGCCTTGGGGTGATGGTGGGGGAGGGCAGGACCAAAACCGGCCCGGGGATGTTAGGAGTCTGAGAGGCGCTAAAGGAGAAGGTGGAGCTCTCTCCCTCAAGCAGGCTTGTTGAGACACCGAGAGGGTATAGGAGCAGGTGGCGGCCCTGTGTGCCTCTGCGTTAAGTCCCCTTTTGAGCATCTGCTTTGCCCCTTCTTGCCCTCTTGCCATTTTTCCTACCCAGTAAATGCAGTCAAAGACTTCGCTTTGAACTGCCCTGTCCAGACTCCTCCCCGTTTTGCCTCTGTCCTCTGCCAGTGCCTCTTTAGTCCTCTTGAACCTGCCTGGAGACCGGCAGCTGACCTCTAATCATAGGGATCACAGCCCCCAACAGGGCCCAAGTTCTATAGCAAGCAAGTGGTCCTCCCTAGCTTGGTCAGCTTGGTCAAGATACTGTTTTTCTACCCATGCTTCATTTACCCATCCGCCTATCCATCTATCTACTTATCCATCCCTCTACCTACCTGTTCACTTAGCACTCACCTTTCCCTTCATTTACCTGTCCTCTTCCTTCTCATCTCTACCCACTGATCAAACCATTCCATCCACCCACCACCTATCTATCCTTCATCCATCTACCCATCTATTCATCCACTCACTTCACTCATCTACCCATAATCTGTGTCTCCATCCATCTACCCATCTAGTGTTCCATTTAACCATTTATCCACCTTTCCTTCATCTACCCACTCATCCATCATCCCATCCATTTATCCATCTATGCATCCATCCATCCATCCATCCATCCATCTATTTAGGTTTCCATTCAACTGTCTAATCATGCCTATATATCATCCACCTACCCACAACCATCAGATTACCCGTCCATCATCCATCCATCCTCACTTGCACTGTGTACCAGGTCCCAAAGGCACAGCCATGAGCAACACAACACATCCACCTGGATGGCAATCATGAAAGAATTGCATTGAACCCAAATGCCCTAAGCCAGCACCTTGCTCTGGTGAAGTAGCCTTTGGAAACCATGCTCCAGGTCAAGGATATGATGGTCTCAGCATGGCAAGTGGTAGAAGAGTGAGCCTGACCATCTTTGAGGAGCTCTTCTGGAGCCAGACTTCAGGGCTGCCTCTGATCCTCTGTTCTCCCTCTTCTTCCAGCTGTGGAGGAAATGGAGTCTTGGGGCTTGAACTCAGGGCCTGAGCATTGCCCTTGGGCTTTCTCAAGGCTAGAGCTCTACTACTTGAACCACAACAATTCTGGCCTTTTGTAGGTATGTAGTACTAAGGAATTGAACCCAGGTCTTTATGCATGCTAGGCAAGCACTCTACCACTAATCCAAACTCCCAGCCCATGTCATTTGCCATGTTGTCTTCATGAAGAATAAATTGGTATCCAGGCACCTTTGGTTTGCCCCTATAATCGTAGCTACTCAGGAGGCCATTCTAAGCTTTATAAACAGTCTGTCATGGGACTCTGAGCAGTGCCGTCTCCTTTTTGGGTGGGAATTCCTCCTGTCCTCAGTGAGCAATGAGTCCTGGGTCTTGTCATTCCTACCATTCTATCTGGCTCTGGTTCTGGTGCTGGGTTAGGTTGTAGAACCTGGGTCTGGGCTTGGCAGAGCCACCCATCCTTTGGGAGCAATCTTTTGAGCACAGGATAATTAATGTGCTTGCAATGTCATAGTTCTCCTGGGCAAGAACTATCTCTGTAGGTGCTGATAGCCTCTTCTATTCCCAGACATGCATTGCGGGTCCTGCATGGTGGCCTGTGGCTAAGAGAGAGGGAACAGTGGCATTGAGCATGTGTGGAGGCCTGGGGAAGTATAGGGCTGCAAGGCCTGGAGGAGTGAGGTGAACCCCTTCTTGCAGCAGTGGGGGGTGGGGAGGAACAGAGCAGGAGGAGAGAGAAGGTGGTAAGGACAGGAGGGTGGGAGAGAGTAAGGATGGGGAGGATGGGAGACACAGGATGACAGTTTTCTCTTTTTCTTTTCTTTTTCTTCCCTTTTTTTGTCAGTCATGGGGCTTGAACTCTGAGCCTGGGCATTGTTCCTGAGCTCTTCAGCTCAAGGCTACCACCCTATCCCTTGAGCCACAGTACCACTTCCGGTTTTCTAGTGGTTAGTTGAAGAGTCTCACAGACTTTAGTGCGCAGGCTGATTTTAAACCACAATCTTCAGATCTCAGCCTTGCTGACTAGCTAGGAATACAGGCGTGTGCCATCGCACCGACATTTTTCTTTTCTTTTTTTTAGCTTGGTTGTGAGACTTGAACTCAGGGCCTGGGCACTATCCCTGAGCTCTTTTGCTCAAGGCTAGTTCTCTGTCACTTTGAACCATGGCTCCACTTTCCATTTTCTGATGGTTAATTGAGAGATCAGAGTCTCACAGACTTTCCTGCTTCGGCTGGCTTTGAACCATGATCCTCAGATCTTAGCTGCTTGAATAGTTAGGATTACAGATGTGAGCCACCAGCACCAAGCTGAAGTTTTTCTTTATTGCTATTGTGAAAATATTTGTTTCTTTCTAATGACTCTCTGCTCCCTTCAAAAATAAGTTATGAATTCTCTGGGCACAGTTAATTAAAAATAGGCCAAGAGTCACTCTCATTATACCAAGATAAAGAGTAGTAATCAGGCAGTATTCATTGGAAGTGAGCCTTGGAGAAACCATGACAAACTCTTATAAATAAATGCTCATTTCTTTCTTTTTATTGTTGTTTTTCTGGAGTTGTTCAAAGGGGCCACCATTTCCTAAGTCAGATGGTGATGGGTGGCAGGGATGCAAGCAGATCCTGCTATGTGTCTCACAGGGGTGTGTACATTGGGGGGGAATGTTTTAAAATTTTGCTATTATTTGGTTTGATTGTTATGGAAATGGTAGAGACTTTCCAGGAAGAGAGAATGGACAGTAAGTTCCATGTAGGTTCTCAATCCCAGGATTGCTGCCTCTCCCCAGTTGCCCAACCCTTTCCCTGTCTGGGTTTCTAGACACCCAAAGACATGGAGACATGGGATGCTGTCCCTCTGTGTCTCCGGAGGCTTTGCGTTCAGGCTGCCACGCATGCTCTGCTGGCTTCCTATGAATACACAGAGTCATCTTGGAGATTGGCTGTGGCTGTCACCGCCCTGGACAACAGACATCCAGGAGACAGCAGGGCTAGGGGACATGGAGGGCTTGGGGCCCCTGCTCTTCCTGGGAGTCTGGAGTTGGAAACAGGAAGGCTACAGCTACTACACTGGGGTCATTTTGCTGTTGGCTTTTCTATTCTCTCTCTCTCTCTCTCTCTCTCTCTCTCTCTCTCTCTCTCTCTCTCTCTCTCTGTCTCTGTCTCTTTCTCTCTCCCCCTCCTTCTTCCTTCTCCTTATCTCTCCCTTCCTTCCCCCTTCTCTCTCTCTCTCTCTCTCTCTCTCTCTCTCTCTCTCTCTCTCTCTCTCTCTCTCTCTCTCTCTCTGTCTCTTTCTCTTTCTCTCTCCCCCTCCTTCTTCCTTCTCCTTATCTCTCCTTCCTTCCCCCTTCTCCCCCCCCCCGCCCTCTCTCTCTCTCTCTCTCTCTCTCTTTCTTTCTTTTTTTCCCCCCAGTCCTGGAACTCAGGGCCTGGGCATTGTCCCTGAGCTTCTTTTGCTCAAGGCTAGCACTCTACCACTTGAGCTACAGAGCCACTTCCAGCTTTTTCTGTCTATGTGGTCCTGAGGAATTGAACCAGGGCTTCATTCAGACTGGGTAAGCACTCTCCCACTAATTTCCAGCTCCCACTGTTGGCTTTTGAAACATGATACCCTAGGCTGTCAGAGCAGGGAGAGAGGCAGGCCTCAGACACTTCTTGCTTGGTCAGACCCCAGTCCCAGGAGGAGAGGAGGGCTCAGGGAGGGGGGAACTTCCACTCAAGACCATTGTGTCAAATCATTCAGAGGACTGGGGAGCCCAGGGACGGAGCTGTGTCCAACCTGGGGTCCAGCCAGTGTTTCTAGTGTTCCTGCTGCATTCTCAGTGCCCTGGATTCCCCTCTCCTGCCCCCACCTTCTGGCCCCGGAGAATGACAAGGGTCCCTGGCACATTGTTTGTAGTTGCCTGTTTCTGGCTACTGGGCACTCTTTTCTACCCTAGGACCTGCCCAATCCCAGGTCTCCAAGTTCCCCAGCCCAGCCACCCTTCACCCAGGCCCTTCACCCTAGGTCTCCTGACTCTAAGCTTCTGGCCTGAGCAGAAGTGTGTCTGCATGTAATGACCCCCTGCTCCCCCACTTCTCCTGTGTTCTTTCTCCTCTTCTTATAAATCCTTCCCTTGTAGATCCTGGCCAAGGAGCTGAATAAACAGGAAAGGAGAGGGGCTAAATCACACAGGCTCTGGGAAGCTTTCCGACTCTGGAGACTGTCACCAAGGAGCCTGGCTAGCCTGCCCAGCAGTCACTGCTGCTCCCCTGGGGGAAGGGGTCTGTCTGTGGGACAGGGGAGCATTCTGGGTCAGGCTGGTGGTCAGGCAAACTGGCATCAACCCTGCCCCCCTCGGAGTGAGGCTATGGAAAGATCTGGGCTGGAAGCTTCACATGAGTTCTGCCGTGTCTCACCCCTACAAACCTCAGTCTCTCTGAGCCTCGGTTTCCTCTCCTGAAAGAGAGAAGGGAACTAGACTCTGAGGAAGGAGCCTCTAGAGGACACACATAGGAAGGACTCTGAAGTCCCACCAGGCCCTGGGGATGAGATGAGCAGCTGGCCACAGTTCCAGACCCTCAGCTCAAGATGCCCTGGCTCCAGTCCACCTCAGGCTGTCCACATGAGTTAGAGTCCGGGGCCAGAGCTGGGAAAGGCAGTCTGGCCTCCAGTGGGAGCAGTAGTTGCTGCTCACATCACCCCTCTAAGTGAAGTGACAGAGGAACAGGGACATGGGGAAATCAGCCATAATTAAGTATGTGGTAAACTGGTTTATGACTGTAATCCTAGCTACTCAGGAGGTTGAGATCTAGGGACTGCAGTTTAAAGCCAGCTTAAGGAAGGAAAGTCTATAAGACTCTTATCTCCAGTTAGCTAGCAAGAAGCCAGAAGTGGAACTGTGGCTCAGAGCACTAGAGTTGAGCACAAAAGCTAAGTGACAGTACCCAGACCCAGACCCTGAGTTCAAGTCCCAGGACTGACCTCTCTTCTGTCTCTCTCACATACACACTCACAGAAAAAAGAAAGAAGGGAAGGAAAAGGAGGAAAGGAAAGAAGGAAGAGAAGGAGGGAGGGAAGGAAGAAGGGAGGACAGAAGAGAAGAGTAAGCATATGGTGGAAGGATAGGAAGAAACAGGAAAGGGTAGGACCAATAAACAAGGTAGGTGGCCCGCGAGGCCTGGCCCCAGGCCGAGCCTGGGAGTGCACTTAGATGCACTGTGATTGTACTTGGTGGTCCCCAGGGATGAGTGTGAGCCCCCAGGTGGGGCTCTGGAGTGAATGTCCCTTAGATGGTGAGCAAAGGTCTTGTCTACCAGCCACAGCCAGAGTGAGTACCAGGTAGGGCCTGGTCTGCAAGCTCAGAGACCTATGAGAGCTGTGCCAGGCTGCTGTGGGCATGTCACTATCCTTCTCTGGCCCAAGAATCCTCAACAGCAAAAGCAGCTGGCTTTTCCTAGGCTACTAGGAGAGGTGGCCTAGGGTCGTGCTTTGTGCTGACCCAGTGGAAACTCAAAAGTGGAAACTGAGGCCTGCCTCCCACATAGCATACCTTTTGGTCAGCTCAGGGAGACTGGCCTGAAGCCAGAGCCGTGGACCACAGGCTGGGGTGAGAGAGCTTTGACTGCATGGAATACCAGGAGGGCCAGAGGGGCGCTGTGGTGCTCGTACCTTCTGTAGGGAGAGGCGAGGGGGGCCCAGGGTGGGAGAGGGGGCTGTGCCAATCACTTAGGGCTCTTGCTGTTCTCAGATCTGAAGACTGGGTGTTTGAAACACACTGCCCTGAACTGACAATGTCACAGGAGGAATGACATGACCAGGACACAGAGGACAGGGACCCAGACATCTCTCCCTCTCTTGAGCCCTGAGAACTGAATCCCAGAACCATGGCCATGCTGTCTGTCCTCTGGTGACAGTGGCCAGTGGCTACTGGGGATGTCGTGCAGCTGGGAAAGTGAGGTGACAGGTGCAAGTTTTGCGGCTACTCCATGAGATGTGGAACAAAAGTCTCCTTTCTCTCCCCTCCTCCTCTGTCCTCACATAACCTGACTCTGTCAACAGAGGAGGAGGGGAGGCTGGAGTGATGGGAACAGGAAGAAGGCTGGCTTAGTGACATTAATGGACAGAGTTATAAAACTCTGAGCAAACCCAGTCCTGGGCTGGCCCTGGACAATGACAGTGGAAGGCCAGGAGAGGTGGCCCATGTGCTTCCAGAGTGGAGGAGAGCCTCAGGGAGAGGGGGCCTGGAGGCCCTTCCACAGAAAGTGGTGCTCTTTGTGTGTGTGTGTGTGTGTGTGTGTGTGTGTGTGTGTGTGTGTGTGTGTGTGTGTGTGTATGTATGCCGGTATTGGGGCCTTGAACTCAGGGCCTCATGCTCTTACATGGCTTTTCCTCTACGATCTGAGCCTTACCTCTATTTCTCACTTTTTAGTGGTGGACCCAAACTCCTCATCCTGCCTTGAAGTAGGCCCCATTTTCTCTCTAGCTCCTTGGCCACCGCCTTTCCCCCTCATTCCCCTGTCTAGCTATACCAGCTTCTCTCAGTCCCTCAGACACTGTAAGCAGTGTCCAGTTCATGGTCTTTGCCCAACCCATTCCTATTTCTGGAAGTCTCCCTGCCTGTACTTTGTCCTCTGTCACCAACTCAGGGAGGCCTTTGGGACTGCCCCAACCAAAGGGTGTTCTCCTCGCAAGCTCGCTGCTTAGTGTACAAAGCTCATCACGCCAGGTGCCCATGTTTCATACCTGTGATCTGCTTACTCCAGAGGCTGAGGTATGAGAGTCATGGTTAGACGCCAACTTGGGCAGACAAATCTGAGACACTTTATCTCTAATTAACCAGCAAAAATCCAGCTTGAGCTGTGGCTCAAGTGGTAGAGCATCAGACTTGAGCAAAAAAGCCAAGTAAGGGGCTGAGAGTTTGGCCTAGTGGTTAAAGTGCTTGCCTAGCATGCATGAAGACCCGGGTTCGATTCCTCGGAGCCACGTACATAGAAAAAAAAAAAGCCGGAAGTGGTGCTGAGGCTCAAGTGGTAGAGCTCTATCCTTTAGAAAAAAATCCAAGGACAGTGCTCAGGCCCTGAGCTCAAGCCCAGGACTGGCAAAAAAAAAAAAAAGAGTACATTTCATTGGCCGGGAGTTTGGCCTAGTGGTTAAAGTGCTTGCCTGGCATGCACGAAGACCCGGGTTCGATTCCTCGGTACCACATACATAGCAAAAAGCCGGAAGTGGTGCTGAGGCTCAAGTGGTAGAGCTCTAGCCTTGAGAAAATCCAAGGACAGGACTCAGGCCCTGAGCTCAAGCCCAGGACTGGCAAAAAAAAAACAACAACAAAAAAAACCAAAAAAGCCAAGTAAGAATGTGAGATTATGGGCCGGGAGTTTGGCCTAGTGGTAGAGTGCCTGCCTAGCATGCACAAAGACCTGGGTTCGATTCCTCGGTACCACATATATAGCAAAAAGCCAGAAGTGGTGTTGAGGCTCAAGTGGTAGAGCTCTAGCCTTGAGAAAGTCCAAGGACAGTGCTCAGGCCCTGAGCTCAAGCCCAGGACTGGCAAAAAAAAAAAAAAAAAAAAAGGAATGTGAGGTTATGATTCAAGCCCATGTACACACACACACACACACACACACACACACACACACACACACACAACTTCATTGCAATGAATCACTGAATGGCTCATTTATCTACGGAATGATTTTTGTTTCTCTGTTACTAGATTGTTATCTGCAACAATAGTTTTTGAGCCATAGGGTGTTCAAAAACTATTTGTGGGGATTGAGGCATGGCTTTGTCAGTAAGGCACCAGCCAATGAGCAAAAGGTATCAAGTTTGAGTCCCAGTTTGGAACAAAAAGAAAAAGGAAAGAAAAGAAAAGAAAAAACTACTTGTGGCTAGTTAAGTTCATGCTTGCTGAGTGAGTATCTGAAGGGGACAGTGGCTGCCCTGGCTTTGAAGGTTGAACAGAACCAAGAAGGCAAAGAAAATGTGTGTTTAGCACTAATAACAGAAAGCCTGGGGATTGGTAGCTTTGTTTAATGTTTACTTAGCAAGATGTGGGAGGCGGTTGTGTGATGTTACTCTGCAGTTTAGAGTCCTGAGTCACCTTCATTATCTACCCGTTCCATACTGGTTCCCTCAGCAGGCGGGTTCTTGTCCTTAAGCTTGACACTTCATGGTCTCAAAATGGCTGCCACATTTCCAAGCACCCTATCCTCCCAAAACAGTGTTCACCATAGGAAGGGAGCAAAAGAGCTTTCTGTTCATAAGTCTTCTAAGCTCATCAGAAAGGGAAGTCTTTGCTTTTCAGCACAGTGTTTGCTCCATACCCTCAGAGGTTCCTTTTTATGTTATTGGGTTGCGACTGGATTGCATGAGCATTCACCAACAAATAGAAAGGGCAGAGACTAGGATGACCATTGCCTTAGGCCAGCTGGCACCATGCAAACCTAGAGGGCTTAGGAGTAGAGAAGGGGGCAGACCGTTAGCGGCCAGGCGGGGCCTGCCTGGGGCCTCTGCCTTGCATCTTGGTTCTCTCCTGGTCATTTGAGAATGCAGGGCACAGAGAGGCCATGAAAGGTATTCCATATCACAGAAAGCTGGAGGGGAAGAGAACCTGACTCCCATCCTGCCCCTAGAGCCTCGTGTACACCTGAGTACCTCTACTCCCTCCACCCCACAAGGTGGGGACAGGAAATGTGGACTGCCCACCACTGCTTCCCAGTGCTTGGAGCAGCACCTGGCACTATTAATGAACGAATGAGGGTAGCACAAAAGAGTACATGAATGAGTGAGTGAAGGAGTGAACAAATGAGTAATAAATGAATAAATGAATGAGTAGAGTGAGCAAATGAGCAAGTGAGTGAATGAATGAGTCATTGAATGAATTGAGCGGATAAATGAGTGAGTGAACGGGTGAATGAATTGTTGAGGACATAAATAAGTGGAGAAATGAGTGCATGAAGGAATGAGTGAGTAAAGGAATGAGTGAACGAATGAATGAGTTGAATGAATGAATGAATGAGAGATGAATGAATGGCATCTTTGCCACAGTCTAGCAGCCTGGCAGTGGTGTACGGGGGCCCTGGAGCCTTGAGCGATGGGGAGGAGTGCACCATGGAACTCTGCCTGTGCTGGTATAGGCAGAAAAGGGGCACAGTTTTACCCCCTGGGGGATAAAGCTTGGGAAGGAGCCCCAGCTCTCAGCCAGAGCTGCTGGGAAGTGAGAGTCTATGCAGGGGTGGAGGCTGCATTCAAGGCAGGGGTGTCTTCGGGTGTGATCTGGGAGGGCGGGTGATGAGGACTTGGACTCAGAGACCCTTGGTGGATTGACTGGCTGAAAAGCAGGCACAGGACTCCCAGAATTGATTTTATACGAGGAGAAACAGACACAGAGAAGGTAAGTCACTCCCCAAGGTCACACAGCTAGGTAACAATAGAGTCAGGACTTGAATCCAGACCTGGATTCTGCCCCTTGCAATCCTTTGGGGGTGAAGGCTCTGTGATCTGAGAACCTGGGTGTGAGCACAAACACAGTGTGCCCGAGCTGGCTGTGGGAGCCACTGTGGCAGCCTGAGCTTCTGAAAACCTACCATGTCACCTTTATTTGTGTGGAGCAAGTGCGATCCTTGCAGCCGGCCTCATGGAGACTTTCTGGCTTGTTTGGTTTCTTTGTTATCCTGGCCTGTCCATCTGCTGTAGGCCGGGCCACCCATCCTGGTACCAGCTGCCAGGCTTCACCATGCGGTCGTGAGGAAGAGCTGCCACACTGCCCGCATGCATCACAAGGGCTCGGGTTCCCACCAGCATTGCCCACCAGGGGGCTGGAAGCCTCTTAGTGGCCCCAGGCCAAGCCTGGCCAGCATGGGGAGGGGAGGGGCGCTCTGCTGCTGATGGTGGTGGCGTGGGTAGGAAGAGAAAAAGTTCCAGAATAAGCCAGGAGGCATGGATATGGTGGGCGTTGCTGACACATGGCGGGCTCATCCCCTGCATTCTGTCCCCAGACCCAACAGGAGGGCCTCCCTGGATTCGCCTCCTCAGAGAAGCAGATGGTAGCCGCAGAGAACAGACACAGGCGGAGGGAGCCTTTGTGGGCCAGTGCCTGCCTGGCTCTTCTCCAAGCAGGGCTCCACCTTCCTGTTCCAGGGTAGCTGTGTCCCCTGCTGTCCCCACATGGCGCTGGGCTTTCTACATGGGGTGGATTCTGTCATCTGCCTTCCAAAGGCACAGCCCTGGCTCCACCTTGTCATGGCATTGTCCCCTGGAACGCACAGAGGAGCCCCCATCTAGAGAGACGGAGGTAGCCAGGTGGCTCACACTTGTCATCCTAGCTACTCAGGAGGCTGAGATCTGAGGATCAGGGTTCCAAGCCAGCCTAGGCAGGGAAGTCTGTGAGCCTCTTATCTCCAATAGACTACCAAAAAAGCTGCAAGTGGAGCAATGGCTCAAGTGGTAGAGTGCTAGCCTTGAGTAAGAAAGCTAAGGGACAGCACCCAGCACCTGAGTTCAAGGCCCAGTATATACACAGCTACTCCTCTCTGTGTCTCCTCTCTCTCCCTTCTCCTCTGAAGCTTCCAGCATGCACCCTGCTGACCACACTGCTCCCATCATGCACCCTGATGACCATACTGCTCGCACTCTCTTTCTCTCTCTCTCTCTCTCTCTCTCTCTCTCTCTCTCTCTCTCTCTCTCTCTCTCTCTCTCTCTCTCTCTCTCTCACACACACACACACACACAATTAAAATAGACACCTTAGGGCCTGATTCCTCTGAAGATGCCCAATGGTTCTTCCTCTCTCTCCCCCATGTGTGCCCCAGTGGCAGGCTGGCAACTCAATCTCCCTCCTGTGACCTTGTCCCCATTCCCGTCCCTCTCCCTTGGTGGGTCGTTTGTTCCTCTTGCCTTTGACTTCCACAAGTAAGCTGATGTGCCCCTTGTTCATAGCGCTGCTGAGCACAGGGGCAGTGTGCTGCCACCTCCCGAGTTTCAGATCTCTGAGTCCCAGACCCCTCAAACCCAATAGGAACACATCTGGCTGCTTGCTGTCCTGGCCTCAAGCCTCTCTCTCACTCCTGGAAGCTCTTTCCTATATGTCTGTCCACACTAAGGACTCGGTGTGGGTTTCCAGTTAGCAAGCACTGGCAGACACTAGTGTCAGGTAGATAAAGTCCTTGAAAGCGATCTGATGGCCTAAAGCCCAGAGCCACTGGAAACACTTTACTACACTGCTCTGTTCATTCTTTGTGCATGTGTGTGTGGGTACCAGGGCTTGAATGCAGGGCCTTGCACTCCTAGAAGTTGCAGGCAACTGGTGGCAGGATGGGATGGGGGTCTTTAGTGAGTCTCCACTGTGATGGATGTTTTGAAGTAATTCATGATCTCAGAAGGTCAGGCAGTCTAACCTACATTGGGAAATGTCAAAGTTTCACAATTCTTGGAGATTTCAGTTCTCTGAGGAGGGAACAAACATGGAAAGGAGAGATGGCTTTCTCCTCTGTCCCTGATCCCAAGCAGTGAAAAGTCTGGGTCCACCAGCCATGTCCTTTTGCCCCTGCTAACATCTGTAAACCCAGCCAGGACCTGCCAAAGCCAGCTGTTCTCATGCCACATCCCAGCCCTTGGCTATCCTCTGCCCCAGGCACAGTCCAGCACCAGGGGTCATCTCTACTCAGGATTTGCTCTCATCCCCAGGATGCTCCCTCGCCTCAGACATCATCTCTAACCATCCGTTTCTGGCCCCTCTGCATGAATGATTCCTCAGCCTGCTCTGCTCCACCATTTGTCATTCATGGTAGATACAGCTAGCAGCCGTATCTCCCCAGGAGGTCCTGTGGTTGACTCAGCTGTGACTCACAGAGGCTATGCAGTGCAGGTCTCTGATCTTCTCTGCATTTTAAGGACTTGGGGCAGTGTGCCAGGAGACACAGATGAGCACATATTTATTTCCCTATTCCTCTAGAGCCCCATAACATTCATCTCTTGAGCCTCGAGTTTGTCTTCATCTCAAAGCTGAGCTGGGGAAGAAGTCTCTCCTCCAGTCCAGGCTGCATGGACAATGTGGAGTGGTGGGGCTGGTCTCTGGGGGAGGATGAGGCCTCTGGGCCTCCATCCACACCCCTCACTGTCCTCTCTCTGGTGCTGCGGGGACTCCACATGGTTCCCAAGACTTCCATAACTGTAACCCTGTCCTCTCAGCTTCCTGTCTCAGCCTCTGATAAGGAGAAGCTGGTGGCTGTCTTCTCACCTGGCCTGGCCCAGTCAGCCACCACTTGATGCCATCCACATCTCATCTAATCTTCCCCAAGGTTCTATCACATAGCCGTGGCTTCTTCCTGCCAAGATCTAGATCCGGTTTCCACACCTTCTCTCTTACCTGGTGCTGCTACCATCTTTCAGGTCCTTTCTAGCTCAGGACAGTGCCCTTGGAAAATCAGGTCACCCCTCTGCCTTTGCCAGACAAATGGTCTCTCTCCGTATCTCCTTCTTCCCCCTTCCTTCCCTTCTACCCTTTCTCACTCCATTCCAACAATCCTCCTCTTAGAATAGAGCTGAACAGCCAGCACTAGCAGACCAGGCAGGCAGCTCTTCTCACAGGGCCAGCAATGTGTAGGTGTGTGTGTGTGGCGAGGTGGGATGGGGATCGTGGGTAGACCCCACAAGATGCTAGGACAGGTTTGAACCCCAGCTTTGTCCTCATAGTGCATCACTCTGGCCAGTTCCTCTGCCTCCCCCCACGCACTACATTGAGTTGGTACCAGAATAACCATTGCACAATTGTAGATAGACACTCCCATACCTGCAAAGCCTCCACATTTGGCTACTTCTGCAGCTCTATTGTCCTTTGTGGAGGCCAATCCTCTGGCCCCATCTTGTCTAGATGCCCAGGCCTTGCTTAGCCTAACAGCCTTCTTGGCCCGGCCTCCAAGCTCTCCAGGGACAGGCTTTAATGCCATCATGCCTTAACACGACACCTCTCCAACCACTCTCTCCATCCAAACCCTCTACTCCCTCCTGCTGTCTCTTCACCTTCTGTTTTGATAACAGTAGCTCATGAGCATGTAGTGCGTTGCAAATGCTCGTATTGTAAGGACGATCACCTCTGTCCTGCACATGGATGAGAAACGGAGGCACAAAGTAGTAAGTGGTTGCCTAAGGTCACATAGTTGGTAGGAGGGAAAGCTGCAATTTAAATACAAGAATTCTGGTTATTCCTTACTTCATAGCACCCAGCTTCCTTCCTCAGTTGCCTACTTCTGCCCATTCATCCCACCTTGCTCTACCTCCTGATTCCTTAAACACAAGCCGCTTTCCCTCTCATCATGCACCTCTGCTGACCACATTGCCCCCATCATGCTCTCCTGCTGACCACACTGCTCCCGTCATGCTCTCCTGCTGACCATCCTGCTCCCGTCATGCTCTCCTGCTGACCACACTGCTCCCATCATGCTCTTCTGCTGACCACACTGCTCCCGTCATGCTCTCCTGCTGACCACACTGCTCCCATCATGCTCTCCTGCTGACCACACTGTTCCCATCATGCTCTCCTGCTGACCACACTGCTCCCGTCATGCTCTCCTGCTGACCACACTGCTCCCATCATGCTCTCCTGCTGACCACACTGCTCCCATCATGCACCCTGCTGACCACACTGCTCCCATCATGCTCCTTGCTGACAACACTGCCCCCGTCATGCTCTCCTGCTGACCACACTGCTCCTGTCCTGCTCTCTTGCTGACCACACTGCTCCCATCATGCTCTCCTGCTGACCACACTGCTCCCATCATGCACCCTGCTGACCACACTGCTCCCGTCATGCTCTCCTGCCGAGCACACTGCTCCCATCATGCTCTCCTGCCGACCACTCTGCTTCCCTCATGCTCTCCTGCTGACCACACTGCTCCCATCATGCTCTCCTGCTGACCACACTGCTCCCATCATGCTCTCCGGCTGACCACTCTGCTCCCATCATGCTCTCCTGCTGACCACACTGCTCCCGTCATGCACCCTGCTGACCACTCTGCTCCCATCATGCTCTCCTGCTGACCACACTGCTCCCGTCATGCTCTCCTGCTGACCACACTGCTCCCGTCATGCTCTCCTGCTGACCACACTGCTCCCGTCATGCTCTGCTGCTGACCGCACTGCTCCCGTCATGCTCTCCTGCTGACCACACTGCCCCCATCATGCTCTCCTGTGACTACACTGTTCCCATCATGCTCTCCTGCTGACCACACTGCTCCCATCATGCTCTCCTGCTGACAACACTGCTCCCATCATGCTCTCCTGCTGACCACACTGCTCCCGTCATGCTCTCCTGCTGACCACACTGCGCCCGTCATGCTGTCCTGCTGACCACACTGCTCCCGTCATGCTCTCCTGCTGACCACACTGCTCCCGTCATGCTCTCCTGCTGACCACACTGCTCCCGTCATGCTCTGCTGCTGACCACACTGCTCCCGTCATGCTCTCCTGCTGACCACACTGCCCCCGTCATGCTCTCCTGCTGACCACACTGCTCCCGTCATGCTCTGCTGCTGACCACACTGCTCCCGTCATGCTCTCCTGCTGACCACACTGCTCCCGTCATGCTCTCCTGCTGACCACACTGCTCCCGTCATGCTCTGCTGCTGACCACACTGCTCCTGTCATGCTCTCCTGCTGACCACACTGCTCCCGTCGTGCTCCTGCTGACCACTCTGCTTCCCTCATGCTCTCCTGCTGACCACTCTGCTCCCATCATGCACCCTGCTGACCACACTGCTCCCTCATGGAACCTGCTGACCACGCTGCTCCCATCATGCTCTGCTGCTGACCACACTGCTCCCATCATGCTCTCCTACTGACTACCTACACTGTTCCCATCATGCTCTGCTGCTGACCACACTGCTCCCATCATGCTCTCCTGCTGACTACACTGTTCCCATCATGCTCTCCTGTAACTACACTGTTCCCATCATGCTCTCCTGCTGACCACACTGTTCCCTTCTTTCTCTTCTGCTGACCACACTGCTCCTGTCATGCACCCTGCTGACCACACTGCTCCCATCATCCTCTCCTGCTAACCACACTGCTCCCGTCATGCACCCTGCTGACCACACTGCTCCCATCATGCTCTTCTGCTGACAACACTGCTCCCATCATGCTCTCCTGCTGACCACACTGCTCCCATCATGCTCTCCTGCTGACCACACTGCTCCCGTCGTGCTCTCCTGCTGACCACACTGCTCCCGTCATGCTCTCCTGCTGACCATACTGCTCCCGTCATGCTCTCCTGCTGACCACAGTGCTCCCTTCATGGTCTCCTGCTGACCACACTTCTCCCCTCATCTACTTCTGCTGACCACACTGCTCCCATCATGCTCTCCTGCTGACCACACTGCTCCCATCATGCACCCTGCTGACCACACTGCTCCCATCATGCACCCTGCTGACTACACTGCTCCCATCATGCTCTTCAGGTAGACTCCAGGTCAGGCCTCCCAATGGGTTCCCTAAAGTGGGGCCTGACCTCTCTGGGTTTGCTCTGGGCACTGTCCTTGGATCTCAGATCTCTGCCTGCCTGTCCCCTGTTCTGCCTACAGTCCTCGGCTCTGAATGCTGTACAGGGAAGTTGGTATTCTTGGTCGGTAGACAGCTGGGAGCTGCCGCCAGCTCACCTGGGAAGGTGCTGTGGTCAGGTGCAGGTGTTAGAAACACTGACCACAGCCTAGGGAAGCCTGGGTGGGAGATGGTGGGGGTGAACTGTGGGCTCTGATTCTGAAAGAAACCAAGCCTGGGGAAGGGAAATGGGGACCAAAACATGAGAAAGAGTATCAATGTTTGTGAAGTAATGCACCTTCTATCTGGTGACTATAATGTAACCCTTCTATTAATCACAATAAAAATTACATGAAACAAAAAGAAACCAAGCCTCCCTAACATCATTCATCCTTCTCCACTTGCTGATCTCCTGAACGAACCACATCTGTAGGAATCAAGTCTCGAAGCGTATGTCCGTGCTCCATGAGATTCATGGTGAGTGGAAGCTTCACATCTAGCTTTGGTTTGTTTGTTTCTTGCCCTGGCCCTGGCCTAGGTGCTGTCCCTGAGCTGTTTTGCTCAAGGTGGACACTCTACCACTTGAACCACTTCCAGTCTTTACTTGGTTCATTGGAGATAAGAGGCTCAAGGATTTTCCTATCGAGGCTGGCTTTGATCCTCAGTCCTTAGATCTCAGCCTCCTGAGTAGCTAGGATTACCTGTGTGAGACACCAGCACCAGGTGGAATGTCTGTTCCAATCCTTTAACAGATGTCCAGCTTTCTCAGAGTGTCATGATGACATGATACTTGGAGATACCACTTTATCCTTGGCGTCTTGTTCAGACTCTGGCACATAGTAGGTGCTCCATAAATGTTGACTAAATAAACAAATTCTGAATAAAGGACCAAATGATCCTGGATGGATTTTCAGAAGAGAAGGAAGGGGCAGTGTAGTATGCAGAATGTAGAAGCCACGTGTAGTGGTTTAGATGAAAGTCCCAACGCCCCAACATCCACTTTAAAGAATATCCACAGAAAAGCAATTTTTAGCAATTCTAAAATAGTTAACAGGCTGCAAAAGACCCTCAGGCATTCCAGAGGAAAGCTTGGCAGGGACCAGAGGCTGCCCACTTTTTGGTGAGTACCCAGAGTTGGCAGTCCTCTGTTGGCACAGTGGACTGAGACCTGGATTGAAACCATGTGCTAAATCAAAACTGGAACAGAATGTACATCTCCAATCCTGGGCCCATCTAAATGTTGATAATAATATATGTCTGATTAAAAAAAACCCCACACATACACCAGGCATATTGTTGCAGTCCTGTAAAGAAGACAGGTAGGGAGATCATGAGTTCAAGGCCAGCCGAGGTTACCTAGGGAAATCCTATCTTAAAAACAAAGGAACCAAGCATATTTTTGCTATGCTACAAACTGACCTAGTTTCTCTCTTAAACACTTGGAAACCTGTGAAAGTAGAAGCTAAATTAACAGACAGGGCATGGCATGGCTCTCTGTAATGGCCTCATGATGTTCTTCCAGCCTCAGTTTCCCCACCTGTACAGTGAGGTGAGTAACCACCTACTTACCTCTTACCTCTATCATCTCTTGGTGGCTGGGTGCTGGAGGTGAACGTGCACTGAAGGTTGCATAGTCTTGCAGAAATCAGAATGACAGTCAAACCAGGTGGTTTTCTAAGCACTGATCTCTGTGGCTGTGGGTGACTCAGGGATCGTGTTAGTTTTTGTCGTTTTTGTTGATTGTAGGACTTGAACTCACGATTTAGAAACTATCCCTGAGCTTTTCTGCTCAAGGCTAGTGCTCTACCACTTGGAGCCCACAGCTTCACTTACGGTTTTCTGGTGGTTAATTGGAGTTAAGAGTCTCCTGAACTTTCCTTCCTGGGCTGGCTATGAACTGCAATCCTCAGATCTCAGTCTGGTGCGGAGCTAAGATTACAGGTGTGAGCCTGTACATTGAATTTGATAGGCTCAGCCTATCTTTTTATTTCAGGTTATGTAATGTCGATCTGACCCATGACTGGGCTGCTTACATGTTGGGCACCTGTGTCTTGTCCAACCAACTGTGGACTTCAGAGAGACAAAGTTTCTAAAATATTTTGGAATAGAACCCTGGGATGATACCCATTTTAATTATTATTATAATTTTTTTCATGCTGGTCCTGGGGCTTGAACTCAGGGCCTGGGTGCTATCCTTCAACTTTTTTTTTTTTCTCAAAGCTGGTACTCTACCACTTGAGCTCACATCTCTACTTTGGGCTTTTTGCTAGTTATTGTAGATAAGGATCTCATGATGTTTCTGCTCAAGCTGGCTTTGAATTGTGATCCTCATCTCAGCCTCCCAAAGAACTAGGATTTATAAACATGAGCCGCTGGCACCCATTGTGATACCCATTTAAGAGATGAGGAAACAGAGGCAAAGAGAGGTAACTGATGCCTTAGACCTAGTAATATATAAACTGGGCTTCAAATCTCCGAGTTCCAGGATCTTGTCCATAAGAAGCCTTCTCAATCTGATTACCAAGTGAGAGCACCACGTTTATTTGCTGGGCTTGTTTTGAAAATTAGATAAATGAATCTGAGTGTAAGCATCTGGCATAGACTCTTGAGTAAGCAGAACTTAATTCATTCACAGATCCATCTTTTCTCCCTCCCTCCCTTCCTTCTGGCTTGTGGACAGCTACCATCCCCTCTTCAGCTCCCTTGGAGATCCACCTTCTCCTTCCTCTTCCTCCCTCTGCTGGTGATAATGCGTTTGCAAAGCTGCCTTGTAGAACAAGATCACTGCTCTGCTTCTCCCCCTTCTCCCAGCTGGTTTTTCCCTTCTACCTTTCCCAGAACATGTACACACACCTAGCAGAGATGGGCAGCTTCTTCCATTCAATTCTCGCATGACACGCATTCATACCCCCAAAAGATATCCATTGCCTAGTGCTGCTTCTCTTACCGTTCTTGTGTTTTCAGTTCTTTATTTTTGTCCCTCCAGTTTTATCCTTTCCCAGAAAGGCAGGAATATGGAGTTGGACAGTGATCAAGCCTTTTGTGTCAGACATCTTTCATTACAGTTATCTTTGTCACTGAATAAACGGATTTTTTTTTGGGGGGGGGGTTCTTGTTTGTGACTGAATAGCATTCTGTTGTTTAAAGCTACTACAATTTATCTATCTATCTATTTACCAGTTGGTGGTTGCTTTGGTTGTTTCTGGGTTTGGGTGGTTATGAACAGGGCTGTTGTGAATTTTCCTATAAGAGTCTTAGCGTGTCCATTCATTTTTCTTGCCTGAGTACAATTTTGGCATCAGATGATACATTCACGTTCAATTTTGTAAGAAACTACTGTTGGGGTGACTTTTTGGTTAATGATCCATATTACTGGGACCATATTTGGGAGATTGTACCTCATGTCTGCCAGCTTTCTACAGGTGCTTTGTACTTTGGTTGGGTGATTTGTACAAGTCAGCTTTCTACTACTTTAACACATCCCTAAGACAATCAGCTTACAAGGAGAAAAGGCTTATTTCAGACCAGACATCACTGCATTTTCTTTTTCTTTTTCTTTCTTTTTTTTTTTGCCAGTCCTAGGGCTTTAACTCAGGCCTGAACACTCTCCTTGGGTTTTCCCAAGGTTAGTGCTCTGCCACTTGAGCAACAGCACCACTTCTGGATTTTTCTATGTATGTGGTACAGAGGAATTGAACCTGGGTCTTCATGTATACTAGGCAAGCACTCTACCACTAGGACAAACTCCCGGCCACTCAGACATCACTGTATTCTTAGCATCTCACCCAGTCTCTGGCATATAATAGGTGCTCAGGACAGACTGACCCCATGGTTTTGAGTCCGTAGCATAATGAAGAACCCTGAGGTAGAGGAACATTATAGGAGGCAGGATATAGAAAGAAAGAGGAAGAGACTAGCAGTCCTCCATAAGATCTAACTTCCACCCACTAGGCCCTAGAATATTCTAAAGGTTCCAGTCTCCCAATAGTGTCAGGGGCTGAGGGAACACACTTGTAACATGTGGGCCCTGGAAGAACATTTCAGGCTGGAACTCCAGCACGAATGTTAGCTTCCTGTATCATCTCTCCCAATGATATTTGTATTTGAACTGGAAGTCAGCAACCCATTTAACAAACACTCTCTAAACCTCAGGTCAAGGGCTTGGCTTTGTTCTTCACTAGAAAATAAATGGCTCCCAGCAGTGCCAGCAGGAGGGAGATGCTTGCTAGGCAGGGTGAGAGGGGGGTGTGGGAGAGGGTAGTCATGTGGGGGTCCCGATGCCTTGTGTTTGCTGCAGATCTCCTAAATACCCTGGTACCCAGTGTTCAATGAGGAAAATTATCCTAGAGGGGAGAGAGGCCCAGGCTCATCCAAGCTAACACCTAACATATCTTCAGGGTTTTTCAGACAGTCCTGGTTTCTGCCATTGTGTACAAAGTATCCTCTTTCAATCAACAGCGTGTGCAGAGCAGCTGTGGAGACAATGCCAAACCTAGTGAGGCTGGAGAGACAACTCAGGTTTCCATGAGAATGTCTTCCTCCCTCCCTCCTGTATGATCTCCAAGAACCATTGGACTCGACAATTTTGTGGAGACACAAAAATAAAGGATTGTCTCAGCAAGGCAACATTTACTTCTGTAGAAGCGTGTTCTGTCAGCCCAATTTCTGGCAAGCATGCATGGGGAGCTGGCAGGCTGTCTCCCTACTTATCCCTAATGTAGCAGGCCCCACCCATTTACTCTGATTGGTTGAACCCAGGTTCACAGCCTGCTCCTGATTGGCTAGTTTAAATAGGGTAAGATGTATTTATATAAGGTAACTTTGAAATAAGATTGAAAGGTACGCAAGTAATCTCAAAACATACCCACACCACCCTCTGCTATTTCCTGAACAATCTGAGGGGTGTCTTGAAAATACACTGGTTTAAGACAAAAATCTTACCTTTCAAAAATGCTTCCTTATCCTAAGGCAGGTCTTCTTTTCCTCTACTACTAGACCGGAGCCACCAGGCCAAAGCAGGAACTTTTAAGCAACACCCTTTGAAAGAAAACCCAGCTTTTCTCACACCTCTCACCTCACCGGATCCAGGCTCCCCTCTTCTCCCAGGGAGGCCGGTGACTCAGTGCTCTGATACCATTATCCCTTCTGTCACCTCCTGTCACCTGCTTTCCACTTTCAGCTCAGGGCTCCCCTGTAGTTTTTTATTTATTTAAATTGAAAGGTACAAGGGGGCAACCTGTGGGAAGTCTTCACTTTTCATGCCAACCTTCTTGGAACTGGCAGTTGTGTTATTTCTCCAGAGGCCTTTCAGATGATTCTGTGGGCACAGGAATCTGCAGACAGATGCAGCTCTTTCTCTTTCTGTTGTGTTAAACTTCTCTTACATACATGACTGGACTAGAACCTCCAAATCCACAAGGCCAAACAAACCTTTTCTATTTATAAGTTCACCACCTCTTGTATCTTAACACAGCAATGGAAAGCTGATGCACATGGCACTTCACCCACTTTAGGGTTTGTCCACACTGGAAGGTCCTTTTGTGTCTCCTAGTGAGCCCCTTCCCTCTTCCAGCTCTCAGTTGAACACAACTGCTTTCTCTTGAAGCCTTCCAGAATCTTCACTTCTGGCCCAGGCTGGTGCAGTGGGCTCTAGGGCTCTACTGCCAATCTCACAGTGCTGTTATCTACTTTGATACCAGTGTCTGTTTCCATTTGGCACTGGATGCCATCATGGTCCCCTGTCACTCGTCTTCAGCCTGGTGTCTGACTCTGAGGAGTCTGGAGACAGCCACTACCATTGGCCTGGTCTGACACATGTGGGGCACTGTGGTCAGCTCTTTGTATGCTCTGGCCTGGGATATTCTCCGAGTACAGGGTTGGAAGCAGAGGCTCCGAGCACAGCATGCCTTCCCCTGCCTGCATGCCTTCCTGTCAGCCCTGGGTGTTTACTGAGTGATTGCCTAATGAAGGGAACGAGAAGGAAAAAGAAAGTGACTCAAACTCCCATTTTATGGACAGGAATACTGAGGAAAGTCCATCTGCACCAGTGACAGAGCTGCAACGGGTTCCATGCAGAGTCTGACCGGGGGTCTGGATGCTCCCACTGTCCTGCTCTACTTGGCCCCCCCAGCAATGCTCCTGAGCCAGGAAGGCCAGAGCAACCCAGCTCCCCACAGGTCTTCTCACAGGGTCTCTCCTGACAGTCCCACAGCGTTCTTCGTTCCTGGGAGGTCAGCTTTGCATCTCCAGCATTCCTGAGTCAAGTCGTAGCTACTTCTTTCTTTCTTTTCTGTTCCTCAAGTTCACCTCTTCTTCCTCCCTCCTCCTCCTTCCTCCTTTTCCTCCTCCTCCTCCTTCCTTTTCCTCCTCTTTCCTCTTCTTCCTCCTCCTCTTTTCCTTCTCCTCCTCCTTCTTCTTCCTTCCTCTCTCCTTTTCCTCCTCCTCCTCCTTCCTTTTCCTCCTCCTTCCTCTTCTTTCTCCTCCTCCTCTATTCCTTCTCCTCCTCCTCCTTCTTCTTTCCTCTCTCCTTTTCCTCCTCCTTTTTTTTTTTTTTTAAATCACGGGGCTTGAACTCTTGGCCTGGGCTTTGTCCCTCAGCTCCTTTTTTCAAAGCTTGTACTCTACCACTTTGATCCACAGTGTCACTTCCAGTTTTCTAGGGTTATCAGAGATAAGAGTCTCAGGGACTTTCTGGCCCCAGCTGGCTTAGAACCTTGCTCTTCAGATTTTAGTTTCCTGAGTTGCTACGATTACAGGCGTGAGCCACTAGCTCTCTGCTCGTCTTCTTTCTCTTTCTCCTGATTCTAAGATTTGACCTCAGGCCTCCTGCTTACAAGACTCCTTAAACATCACTCCCTACCCCCATCCTTTTTGCTGCTTTAGTTTTTGGTTTTTTGGATAGCTTGCGTCTCTTCCTTGGACCGCAGGCCTGGACTACTACGCTCAGATGGAGAAAGGGCATGGGTAGAGAGTGTCTCAATAACTTTTTGCTTAGGCCAGTCTCCAACTTTTTGCCTCCTATTTTCAGCTCCCAAGTAGCTGGGATTCAAGGCAAGGGCTACCACACCCAGCCCTTGTCCTTTCTTTTTCTTTTTGTTTTCACTTGTGGGGTTTGAACTCTGGGCCTGGGCTCTGTCTCTGAGCCCTTCAGCTCAAGGTTAGCACTCTATCACTTGAGCCACAGTGCCACTTCTGGTTTTCTGGTGACTAATTGGAGATAAGAGTCTCATGGAGGCAGGGGGTGGGGGGGGAGCAGACAGGAGTTTGGCCAAGTGGTAGAGTGCTTGCCTAGCATGCACGAAGACCCAGGTTAAATTCTTTAGTACCACATACATAGAAAAAGCTGGAAGTGGTGCTGTGGCTCAAGTGGTAGAGCTTTAGCTTTGAGAAAGCCCAAGGACAGTGTTCAGACTCTGAGTTCAAGCCCCAGGACTGGCAAGAAAGAAAACAAAAGGAGTCTCATGGACTTTTGTGCCAGGGCTGGCTTTGAACCACAATCCTCAGACCTCAGCCTCCTGAGTAGTTAGGATTCAGGCTTGAGCCACTGGCACCAGACTTGTCCTTTCTTTGGTACAAGATCTCTCTGTGCTTGGATACTTCTCTCCTCTGTGGAAGAGAGCAAGAACCAGTGTCTCTTGTCAATATGAACCAGTGCGTCTTCTCTTGATCAAAGAGGTCTATTTTTGTAGCTTTTCCCATCTTGGAATTGCACGGGGAACATTCCAGCTTCACTGCGGGACGGTGTGTTTCTTCCCACATTCTTCACTCTGGGTGGGTGGGAGCTGTCCTCATTTTAGAGATGAAGACCCACTCACAGAAGCAACTCTGGCTGGGACGGTGTTCAGCCTCCCAGAATGAGTTCTGACCTGTCCATCGGAGTGGGGAACTTTTCTTTAATTCAAGGGCCTGATACTGATGTTTATGTTGCTAAGAAAAAGAAAGAAAAAAACGAAGCTCATAGATTTATTGAATTTCCACTCCTGCCTGCAGTTGTCTTGCAAGGCTAAACCAAATGATTTGAGTGGCCTCTTGCCCTTCCTTGCAACAGCCCCCTCTCACTCCCCTCTGTCGGTGGTTGGTGCAGGAGTGGCCCTGTGACCTGGTTCTGGCCAATGAAATACAAAGAAAAACATTTTCTTCCTGATGGAAGAGAAGGGCTATTCAGAGACAAGGCAGCCTTTTGGGGGAAGGGACAGAGACTCACTCCTGCTAACTTTGGATACTATTTATGAGGATTTGATACCCAGAGCTGTGGCAACCATTTTGTGAGGTGAGGCGAGGCAAGACAGTGAGAACAGTAGCATGGAGAAAGCCTGCATCCTTGTCCTTTGAGAGGAAGTGAACGCTCAGTGACCTTCCAGCCAGGCAGCCATTGAAGTGGTTTCCTAAAGTAGGTGCCCTGCAGATAATCAGTACTGGCTCCATGAAGATGCTGGGTAGAAAAGGCAATGGGAATTGCAGGCTGAGAGGCCCAGGAGAGTCATCCTGACGTGGACTCCAGACCACATCTTCTTCCTCCAGGGTGACATAGGGATCATATGACCTTGGACGCTGGGGGTGGGGGGGCTTCTCCTAACAGTGGCTAGCCAGCCCCTCCCCCGAGGCTGGGGGGAGGTGTTGCCAGTGATGGGGTGACTCAGCCAGAGATCAGACAGCTCAGAGTCTTTGTTCGCTCCTCTTCCCTGTTGTCAGCCATCCTTCATCGTGTCCCACTTTCAGGGTGTATTTTTAGTGGAAATAAACTCGCACAGCTCAGCCTTACACAATTCCTTCGGGAGCCATGGAGTCACCTGCTGACGAGGGGGCTGCTGTGCAGGCACGTGGCAGCCATGACTCCCCTGGCCAGGTCATGGCCTCTGGGAACCCCGAGCCTGGGGGCCCAGCTGGTGGGCTGGCCGGGGGTGGGGGGGGAGCAGGGCTCTTTGCAGCATCTGCATGGCTGCAGCCCAGGTTTGGGTTCAGAGAGCATGACTGGCCTGCCGCCCAGGGCCTTGGAGGTGGTCGCTGCTCACAGGAAGAGGGCCCCAGAGCTGAGGGTGCTGGCGGCCCACCTGGCAGGTGTTTGTTGATCGCCTGGATGGTTGTGTACGCCTGGAGCAGGGGGGCGGGATGCCCTGTTCTTCCCTGAAGTAAGCAAGAAGTGAAGAACATTTTCAGAGGCCGTGGGAAAGGCCCGGGGTCCTGGGCAGCCTCTGTGCCCTGCCTAGACTCCTAATGTGGGCAGTAAATCCAGACCCATGGTTCTCCCCACAGAGAACAACTCACCCGCAGGGCCTTGGCTTTTTTTGAGACCACCCTCACCCAGTGACAGAGAGAAGATGGAGGAAGAGGTTCGAGATCTCTCTAGTTGTGGCTGTGTGCATGCCAGTGCTCCTGGACCCCCAGGGCTCTGCTTACCCTGGAATGGTGCCCCGTCCCCCCTCCGTGCCTACACATCCCTCCCGAGTACTGTTCCGCAGGCCATCTGCCCATCTCCAAAGCCACTTCCAGAAGTGGACCAGAGCCTGTGGTGGGGGAAGGAGGCAGAGATGGCAGCTGGGCTGCATGAGGCCCTTCCAAACACAGCAAAATGGATGAGTGCAAGGTCTTTGAAGGACCTGAGGCCAGGTCCCTGTGGCTCAGGCCTGTAATACTAGCTACTTGGGAGGCAGAGATCTGAGGATTCTGGTTCAAAGTCAGTCCAGGCAGCAAAGTCCATGAGACTCCTATTTCCACTTAATTGCTGGAAAACCAGAAGTGGTGCTATGACTCAAAAGTGGTCAAGTGCTAGCCTGGTGCAAAAAGAGCTCAGGGACAATGCCCAGGTCATAGGTTCAAGCCTCGCAACTGACAAAAACAAAAGCAAAAAAAAACCCCAAACCCATTCCCCTCAAAAAAAAAAAAAAGAAAAAAAGAAAAAACTCCTTGTGATTCTAACATGATGACTGTCAGGGCTGTGGGGGAGGAGGGACAAAGAAAGGAGGCTTCTCTCCCTCCAGAATCCGAACTACAGCTCCACATCTATCTGCTCAGCTGCCAACACCACAGCACTGCAAACTCCCCTCTATGCTGCAGACAATGGGGCCACAAACACAGTCCCCACCCAGAAACCCCCCCATGCTGGTATCCAGTTTCTGTGTTGGATCCTTTTCTGTCTCCTTTTGTAAAGATTACCATCTCGGAGGTTGTGAGTCTGTAACTGGAAGCACCCTGCCATCTGATCAGCCTCTGGAGAAGTCTCTTGGCTGTCACAGGGAAAAAGCTGCATTTGGAGGGGACCAAACTTGTGGGAGGCCTTGCTTTATAACAGCCCACAATTAGGGTCTCCTAAGAACGACATTAACTTTCCCAAGGGCTGTGCCCTCCCATCCCTGCAATGGCCTAAAGACCTCTCCTGAGGCTCCTCCTCTTAAAGGTCCACGACCTCCCAGTACCAGCCTGCCTCTGACCTCCAGGGAGACACAGCCAACCGTGTCCCCAGCACATCAGTCTCAGTGTTTTCTACATCTTGGGGATTAGTAGCAGTAGGATAGACTACAGTAGATCCTTATAGTATCACAGTAGCACAAGTATGAATTGCCAGACTTAGTATTTGATGCATTGTCAATATAAACTCAGTCCTCATGGCAACTCCCCTCACAAAAAACTCCTTCAAGGAACACACCAAAGCCATAGTAAGTCACTCAAGGTCATATCATTCTTATTGTTCTTGACTGTCACTCAGCCCCCGGTCAGGGCCCAGCTTCGAGAACCTTCTGGAAAGCCCCATTCCTGGCCCCTCACATTAAACCTAGGGAGATCCTACTGAAGAAACCTCCTTTCTTGCTTAGGTGACAGCCTGGGCAAAGGTTGGATCTATGGCTGCCAGATGCTCTTGACATTTGATGTGGTGGCTCCCCTAACAGCCTCCTTCTCATGGGACTAGCATGAACCTGCTGTAGCTGCCTCTCGGGGCTGGACTGGGGGCATCAGATGGTCACTTCATCTTTGTCCAGGTGTAGGGGCTGACGGTCTGGTAGACCAGGCTCCTCTGCATCTCCCCTGCGCCGCCCTCTGCCTCCGTCCTTGCTCCTGTTGCTGAGTCTGTCTTTCCACCTGCTTGTCACCCACACGAACGCTACAAACAGGAACTTTTTTTCCTTTTCCCACAGGCTTATTTGTACTTATTGTTTGTATAGTTTGGGTAATATTTTGACTTAAGAATCCTTATTTCAACTGTTGAGAATGTTGAAGAAAACCTCAGCGTCTACGCACGAAGTTGCTTGTGCATTCTGTGTTGGTCTGGGCTCTGTGAGTTATTCATTATATTTCTAGGCTGGTCCAGGGGGATGGGCATCTGTGGAGAACCCCCCCGCCCCCAGCCAAGGAAGGCATGGCCCAGAGGAAGCTCCTGAGCTCCTGTGTGTGACACAGGTTTGGCTATGGACCAGTCATGACCAGCTCTCAAGTGCCAGTCTGCAGTGTCTGGGGCCTTATTGGAAGTGGTTGCTGGACCCTTGAACTTGGATTTCCAGCAAGCTTCAGAGTGAATTGATATGGCTGGCCTGAGGACCACATTGTCCTCATAGGATTGTTTTACTTAACTTAAAAATCTCCTTTCTGTCAATAGTTTAAAAGCCATATGTTTAGGCTAGACACTGGTGTCTCACACCTGTAATCCTAACTACTCAGGAGGCTGAGATCTAAGCATGGCAGTTTGAAGTCAGTGTGGGCAGGAAAGTCCATAAGATTCTTACCTCCAATTGATCACCAAAAAAAGCTAGACATGGAGCTGTGGCTCAAGTGGTAGAGTGCTAGCCTTGAGCAAAAATGCTCAGGGACCACTCCCAGGTCATGATTTTAATTCCCCAGGATTGGTACAAAAATAAAAAAAATAAAAATAGCATGTTCTGTGGGTATCTTCACGGCAATGCATGCTTCATTCATTCTCTCATTTGACAAATGTGTCAGGGTCTAGTAGTGAGATTCCCCAGAGAAGACCGTATCACCTTGTCATTCAAGCAGTTGACATCTAGGTACAAGAGGGGACAGTGACAGATACGAACTCAAAACTCAGTGGAAGGCAGACAGAGAGCAAGAGAATGAAGGAAAGAAGGCAGGAAGGGTCAGAGAGGGGGGGAAGGCTACCTTAGAGAGGATGGACAGTGAAGGACCTCACCTCAGAGGGACAGTCACAAAACCTGAAGATGCCGCGGCAAGATGGGTAGGGCAGACTGTGGGGAACAGCAGTCCAGGTTGAGGGGACACAGTGAGGACAAAAGTCTGGAGAAGGGATACGTATGCTGTGTGCAGAAGATCGGGAGTGCCAGTCGTTGGTGAGCAGAAGAGGAATGGGGGAGAGTGAGACAGGTGAAGAGTCCCAACTGCCCTCACACTCTCCATCCTGCAACTTCTGCAACTGAGAACTGGGATTACTGGAATGTACCACCATGCCTGGCTGCTTCTGACTTTAGCACAAGTGCCCTGAATCCTGTGTGCAGCATAAGGGAGGTGGTAACAAGTAAACAGGCTTGTAGCATTTGCTGACCACTGTGGTGTGCGAGGACAAGATCAGAATGGAGGGAGTGCTGGGCTTTCAGTCTGGGAGGGCATGTAAGTGCTGGCTAGTTAACAATAAACCCTCAGGGAGTGGGGAGTCCCCATTATGCTGCCTTCTGCCAGCAGATCTAAGCAGATACCTTTGGGGGTGCTACTCGAATAACAGGCATCATAGAAGAAGCGGCTTGGCTCAGGTAACCCCACTGTCTGGAGCCAGACGTCTGATTTACAAATTGCTAGAATGGGACGGAGCTAAAGAGACAGGTGGAGGAGACTGAGCTGCGTTGTGGATGAACTTTCTAGGTGCTTGCTAATATAACACAGGGGAGCCAATGGGACAGATTGCAGGCCTCCAGGCACAGGGTGGCTGCAGATGTGGCATACTCTAAAGTGTTTGCCTGGCGTTACACAAGCAGTGTTTGAGTACTCGACGCTCACTGGCTGTCGGGGTTGGGGGATCTTAAATATTCTTGACATTTTTCCCCTGCTAGCAGTCAGTAAATCCTGTTTTAAATATGAGCTGGAGGCTTCCAACCTCCCAAGAGCTTCAAAGCTATTAGCATGGAGCCAAGCATGGAAGTGCTTACCTGTAATCCAGCTACAGGGAAGGATACCATCGTCTGATGCTGACCTGGGCAACAATGCAAGTGGGAAAGGACTGGCTCAACTTTCCAATGTGTGCCTGTTTTCCTCAAAGGCCCCTCTGCCACCTGCCATGTGCTTTCACTGACATGGCCCTTGATACCATTTTTGATGGCTACATTGATCTCCAGAGCTATTTGCCTTTCAGGAATAAAACAGCCCAGAAACTAAAGGCTCAGCCCCTGTGTCGGTCTCTACTGCAGGAGAGCTGCTTGACTTGTCCCTTAACTTTGTCATCTCCAAGGTGGAGCTAACATTAACATAGAGTTGTGGGAGGATGAGGTGGATGTATCACCCTGAGAAGTACTCAGGGAAGCACCTAGCATGCAGTAAGTACTTCTGAACACTCAACAGGTAGGGCCTAGTTTTCTGGGCTCTGGGGCTCCTATGTCACCTAACAGACTTGTTTGTCCAAGTTTTGTCCAAACACAGGCTGCTTTCTCCTCAGGAAGAGTTTACATTGGGCTATTAGTGGACACATCCATAGAGGGCTTTGGGTTCAAATCCTGACTGCCATTTCCCATGGGATGCTCACTTGGGGGGGTTCTTCTATGTCAGCAAGTCTGTTTGGTCATCCAGTACCTCCTGCCTGGGTGGTTAGGATAAAGCATCTGTGCCAGTGAGGGCTGGTGGAAGGTCGCCATCTTCCCTATTCATTCTCAGCTCAGTGAATGGTACCCAGGAGTGGCCAGCCAAGACTTGTGGAGCACTGACCCATATTAGGGCAAGTTCTTCATGCTGGTAAGATGTGTGAGGAGGGTGTTCCACACCTGGGGAGGACGTGAGCAGGGGGCCTTGTAGAAGGCATGCACCTGGGAGGAGGTGGGAGAAAGCCCAGGGCAGCTGCTTGCAGGGACCTCCACACCCCAGACTAAGTGCAGGGGTGGGACAGAGGTCCCAGCCAAGTGTAGCAGGGGAGTTGGGGGAGAGTAGAGCAGAGGGCTAGGACCTTGGGACTTCCTTTCTCCACACCCAGCCTCATCCATCCCAGAGGCAAAGCCTCTCATTGCTCCCATTTTCCAGATGAGGGAACTGAGAGTTTTCAAGCCACACACCCAATCTGTGCCATGGCCAAGACTGGCACTCAGGTCCACCTGACCCTTGAGCCAACCAGTCTCCCCTGATGGGGGCTGAGCCAGTAGAGGTGGGGGGGTGGGAGGGAGGGGAGAACCTGTGCAATGAGAGGGCCTTGTACCTCTCCAACCCTGGTTTGGTATTTTATGTGCTGGGAATGAGAAAAGCCAGTGTTGCCATGGAGACTGCCATCCCCTGCCCCCTCTCTGTGGGAAGTTTCTGTGTGCATGGGGGGAGGGCTTTCATCTGCATGAGGAGGTGTGTGTCCATGTAGGCATGCAGAGGGGCAGCTCAGGCAGGGAGCTTTGGGGGGTTTCTATTCAGGGCTTTGTCTGAAGGCTGCAGGTGAGGCGTGACTCTGAAGGGGCTGGAGGCATTGTCTCTGGACCCAGTCTAGTGATCTAGTGATGCATGGTCACATACACCAGGAAGGCACAGACTAATTCCTAAATGCAGTAGGACAGGCAGAGTGGGCATTCGCCCACTATGCAGTCTCACCACTGCTGTTGTCTCCAGGCTCACTATCTCCATTGCCTAGGACCCTGACTCTGGTCTCTGACTCTGCCTGGTGTTTCTAGAGCATTTACATGGGCCAAATAAGCCTACTTGGCAGGTGAGAGTCAGGGGGAGGAAGGGTCGTGGGTCTGCCTGGACTGCCAGGAGGTGCTGAGCTCTGCACCTGCCCACTAGTGCCTGTGGCTCTGGCTGCTGTCTGCAGCTGGTCTTTATTGTCAGGCAATGTGACCTGCAGGACATGGCTGACCAGCAGGACTCTGCCTCAGAGTCTCATGCTGAGCACCTCCACTCCATACTCATTAGTGGGCCTAGGCTTGTGGCCCAAACTACTCTCCTTTGGCTTTCAGTATTAAAATAGAATGAAGTGCATTACTTTCTCTGTGGGTAAAGATGAGGCTAGGAGAAAAACAGCCCCCCCCACCCCCGCCAGTCCCAACCAGCACCCTCCCAGCTCCCTCCCAGAACCCAGAGGGAGCGCTTCCTTCCAGTTGCCTTGTGAGCACTTTCTGGAGCAGGGGAAGGTGGAGGGCTAATTTTAACTTCTCAAGGATGTTTTTTTTAGCTTTTGTGTTTTTCTGACCTAGGGTGGGGAGGTGTGTGTTGGGAGGAGAATGTCTGTTCTGTCCACCAAGTCAGGCAAAGAAAGAAGCTGCAGTGGTCTCCACCCCTCCCTCTCCCAACCCCCAGCAGGCCTTGCAAATCCCAGGAAAAAGGGGAAAGACCAGCTGTACCCCTCCTCCCTGATAGGAACACTGCTTTCCTCTGTCTCAAATCCAAAGAAGGGGTCACCTGGAGGTCCAAGATGGAGGTCCAGGATGTAGAAGCCAGATGTGGGAATCAACAAAACATGTGGACGGGAGGCCTGGGTTGCAGACCAGCTTCTCAAATCATGTCCTCGCTCTGGGCCTCATGGCCTGGAGAATAGCCCACTCCCCAGGGGTAGCAGATAGAACCAGAAGCACTCTGGGTAGATCCCTTGACCCCAGCATTTAGAAGGTATATAGAAGTTGGGGAGGGGCCCAGAGTATGGATAAGAAGGGAGCAGGGACCCTCCTGATAGGAAGAGACAAGAAATTGGGCTCTTGATTCGTTCTGTGCCCAGCTCAGTGCCTGGCAAGTATGGGTCCATTAATGCTCCATGAATGTCTCATCATGAATGGCTCATCAAGACAGCTCCCGCTGGGACCATTAATCTGGAGAAGAGGCCCTGGGGACATCAGCTGATGGCTCTCCAGTAGCAGGATGGCTGTGGGAGGCAGGGGGATCTAGGGGGGAGGATTAGAGACAGTTCCTGGGGACAAGTTAGTCACCAGCCACTGTGACAAAATAGATTTCAGTTCTCCCGGAGGGAGGGATGGGGGCAGGGCGATGAGCCTGGATCGAGCGTCTGCGGTATCTTGAGAACCGTAGCCACGCTCGGCTCCGTTGATGGGGTCTTCCTGTTGTTGTGTGGGAATTTAGTCATGAGAAACAGGGAAGCCACATTTTGAGAGGTCAGATTGAGAGTCTTTATTGGAGGGCTGGCAGGTGGATGCCCATCTCAAAGACCAGCAGCTCCCTCCCCCCCACCCCAGAATACACAAGACTGTTAGAAAACTAAGCCATGAAAGCAGGTGAGGAAAGAAAGACCAGAAAAAACAATACCAACAAACCAGATCAACTCCAATGGAGAGCTGAAATGTGGTCCGGAGGAGAGACATGAGGCATGGTGTCACGGCATCTGAGCTGATCCAGGCCTAAATAGGGTTCTGGTCAGGGGACAGGGTCATAGGGAGTGTAAGAGTTCCTGACCCAAGATTGGCAGGCCCTGTAACCTGTTGTCTAAGTCCCCATCCCTGCCTGCCTCTGGGAATTCCAGCATGCCCATCACCTTCCTCCATCAAGAAGACAAGATGGCATCAGTTAAACCCAATTCCCCATCATCCACCATGTGGCCAAGATGGCATTGGTTAGACCAGTATCCTTATTCCACTGTAAGACAGGAAGGCTGAGGGTGAGGAGTCAATGGTCTGGATCAGAATTTCTGCTCTGCCTCTAACCAGAGGTGTGGTCTCATTGCTTCCTAGAAACTTGCTTTTTCCATCCCCATTGTCCAGTTGGGGAAACTGAGGCTCACCGAGGTTCCATGATGTGCCCAAAGTCACCTGTCTGGCAGCACCAGAACACCAGCCCCGTTCTCATGGTAGAGCCAGCAACCTAATCACTGTGTCATAATGTCATTGCCCCAGGAAGACCTGCTTGCCCCCATTTCCCTGCTGTGTAGCCAAGGCCCAGAGACGACAGGGCAGTCTCAGTGACATGGAGCTGTGGAAGGACCCAACTTGCTTTCCACAGCTCATACCTGACCTCACATCTGTGCCTTCCCAGACCAGATCTGCTATCTAGAATGCAGAATGCCTTGGGCCAGAGGGAGGTGCCAACATTCACAAGGAGTCTGGGCTCTTGGCTGCAGCTGAGGTGATAAATGGCACAGCCTCAGAAAGTAAAGACTCCATGCACCGAACAGGGGCTGGCGGCTCACGCCTGTAATCCTAGCTGCTCAGGAGGCTGAGATCTGAGGCTCATGGTCCAAAGACAGCTTGGGCAGAAAAGTCCCTGACCTTCTCATCTTTAATTAACCACCATAAAGTGGGAAATGGAGCTGTGGCTCAAGTGGTAGAGAAATAGTTCTCAGTACAAAAGCTAAGGGATAGCCCTTTGGGCTCTGAGTTCAAGCCCCAGTATCAATACAAAAATGCAAAACAAAAATAAAAAAACAGCCTCCCTGGGCCTGTGAGGCAGGTGAGCATGCACATCTGGTTGTTTTTGATGATCACTAGCCAAGCCAGAAGCACAGTGCCAGCTGGTGCAAAGCAGTTGAAGTTCATAGAAGCCCCCGGTGTCCCAGGCACCATTTTTTCTGCTGTCTGGGGCGTGTCTCTCAAATGAGTTGGGCCCCACGCCCAGAAGCACTCAACCAAGATGAGTAATGAATCCTGCAGTTCTGTCCTTATCTGGTCCTTACAGATTCCATTACTTCTGGCTAGAGAATATTCAAAGATGTGATGTCCAGAATGAGTTACAACGTTGAACTGGGTCCCTGAGCACAGAACGATGTTGCAATCTGGTCTGTCAGTGTGTGTGTGTGTGTGTGTGTGTGTGTGTGTGTGTGTGTGTGTGTGTGTACATATGCATGCTAATAGTAAGGCTTAAACTAAGGGCCTTGCACACTCATTTATCTTTTTTACTCAAGGCTGGTACCACTTGAGCCACACCTCTACTTCCAGCTTTTTGCTGGTTAATTAGAAGAGTCTCTCCAATTTGTCTGTCAGGGCTGGATTTGAACCTTGATTTTCAGATCTCAGTCTTCTGAGTCGCTAGGATTACAGATGTAAGCCACCAGCACCAGGACTGAGGCGGTTTTATCCAAGGAACCATCCTCAGCACATGGCCACATGGACTGGCTTCTCTGTCGGCATAAGGAAGTGGGGGGAAGAGTGGTTTACCCATCCATACTGCGCCCTCAGCGACTTGTGTGCCTTGGGAGTGAGGAAACATGTACACAAGGCAGTCTAGCTGTGAATCCTGGCTCTGTGGGTGGAGGGAAAGGTGGTCCTAGGAAGATGGGCTGGCTTGTGGGTTTCCTAGGATGAGGTACCAGGAAAGGGAAAGGTCTAGAAATTTCTAGCTTTCATCTTGGCAAGAATATATCCTCCATTCCTTCCTTCTTCCTTTCACTCAGCACTGATGGTTCATGCTCTTCCAGGCCTGTGGGAGGAAGGGGCAGAGATGGAGACTGGAGCAGGGACATGCCCCTGACCCTGAGCCTAGGTTTTGGCACCGCTGCCAGGGGCAGTGGTTTGGGTGGAGGTACGTGGTACGTGGTGGGGCCATGCCAGCTGGGGATTTGTGGAGAGCCAGTGGAGGAGGCTCCAGCTTGAGAAACGTAAGCCTGATCAGGTGAAGGACTGACTCGTGCTTGCCATCTGTTGAGGCCCAGCTTCCTGAGGGCAGATAGCATCTGGGAGACCCAGTGATCTGGTCTGGGGGACAGGGGTGTGTGATGGGGAGACGCTTGGCTGGGTTTTAGCATGATTTATTCAGTGGCCTCAGGCACCTGCATCCAGAGGCGGGCACTGGGGGTGGCTATGGCCTGGAATGTACAGGGTGGGGATCGGCCATAGGGAGCAGCACCCCCACACACACCTTACCTGCTTGGACAAGGGTGGGGAAACAGCCCTGGCTTGAACCCCTGGTGCATGTACGTTCCTCTCGCTCCAGGAGTGCCAGACAGGTCGTCCTGGCCCCAAGGTAGCCAGAGCTACCTTATCACATGGTCCCCACCTTCCATGTGACCCCAGCAGGACTTGGTCCCCAGCAGGCAGCGCATGGGTTATCTGCACCGGATCAGGCTAAGGATGACTGCGTAGACAGAGCGTGTTCTTCCTGAGAAGAAGCATGGTTGGCGTTTGCATCTTGAGCCAAGCTTCTCCTCTGTGTCTCCCATCCATATTCTGTGTTGCCACCACCATCCTGAGAGGAGCAAAGCGCAGGCTTGGGGACCTGGAGAATGGTCAACCAGGATTAAGAAGAAGCCTGAGCAAGAAGTCATGCTTCTCACAGGGACTGAACACCAGAGCCTCTTGGTCTGCTGGGATGCAGCTTGGCCTGGCAATTTTGAACCTTGCTAATGCAGTGAGAGTCTTGTTTATTAATTGCTTTTGTCTGGTTAAAGTCAGGGACTCAGCAGCTGGTGGAGGTGGAGAACATATATACTGAGGTGATACCATCTCATCACTCCATCTATTCTCACCATCTGACTTTCCCTAATGACAATAAACTTTATTCATTTCTTGTACCAATACTAGAACTTGAATTGTAGGCCACGGGCCCTGTCCCTTGGCTGGCTCCCTGCCACTTGAGTCATAACTCTAGTTTTGGCTTTTTGGTGGTTAATGAGATAAGGGTCTCATGAACTTTCCTGCCCCGGCTGGCTTTGAACTCTGATCCTGAGATTTCAGCCTACCTCAGTAGCTAGGATTATAGAAGTGAGCCATTGGCACTCAGCTAATATTTTATTTGGGGCAGGCCCTAGGCTACGCAGTTTGCAAACAGGCTCTCAATAAATTGAGGCAAGAAACCTACAAAGGGAGAGGTTCGGTGTGGCTCCCATTTTACAGATGAGGAAGCTGATGTTAATGAGTTCACCTCTCCCTCCAATGTACTTCCGGCTACACTGACAGGAAATCCCCAGACCATCTGTCTTCAGCCTGATGCTCTACCACCTCCCTCTTCTCCAGCTTTCTCTACCCACAGGCTCCTCTTCCACTGTGAGAACCCCAGTAAGCAGGGCCCTGGACTTGGGAAGTGGATGGGATCAGGGCAGCATCAGGGCAGGGAGGCCAGTCACCTGCCTTAGACTTTCCACAACAATGCTGCTTCCAGCTTCGAATTAAGATCCTTAATTATGAAGTAACAGCAGTTGCTGAGTGGAGGGGACAGGGAAACTGGCACCACAGCACCCAGATGGTGCCCTGACGTGTGTGGGCTTTGTCTGGTCTTTATGTAAGAGTCGCCCTGCTTCCCAGACTGCAGGGGAGCCAGACACATACACACTTACTTTGTTTAGGATCCAGAGGGAGACATTGAGGCCTCCAGGGAAGGTGGGGCCAGGACGTCTCCTGGGCTGAGGAGGACTGGGGGGAGATGAAGATGAGGATGGGCAGGTACCACCTCTAGGCTTAGCCATGGAGCAGGGAAGAGAGTGAGTTCTCTTCTGTGACCTAACAGGCCCAGTTGCTTCAGGGGACAGGGGCAGGGGCTGCTGTGCCCAGCTACGGCTCATTTCCTGCCCTCTTGAGTTCCCTGGCAGTTCTTTTTTCACAGATGGGGAAAGCAAGGTCCAGAGAGGCCCAAGGTGAGCTGATCTGATACACACAGACTTGGCCTGGGCGAGCTGGAAGTGCAATCTATCTCAATGCCATCCTCAGTCAACCCTGTGCCAACCCTGAGTGAAAAAGCCAGGGGGGAGCATGAGGCCCTGAGTTAAGTCCCAGTTTGCACACACACACACACACACTCTTCCCACAAATCCACCAGATTGCATGGGCAAGCTGCTTTGGGGCGAGAAGTGAGGGGGGGCGCTCTCCAGGCTCCCAGGGACCCCCACCAACCCCCTAGTTCTTCCCATAGCAGGCAGGGCACCCTCCCTGCTCCCTGCCAAAAAGAAGAACAGAATGCCATTTAAACACAATGGTATGCTTGTTTGTCACAGGCCGTTTCTTGTAGCCTCAGAAAATGTTGTCAAGCCTCAAGTCTCCACGCAGGACACCCTCTGAGAATACTGTGAAAGAAGTAGCCCCTCCTGGCCTTCCACTTTCTCTTGCACATCAAGCCATGGGCTGGGGATGCTATGCAGTGGCACAGGGCTGGTGTAATGTGACCAAGGAAGGCACTGGGTTCCTTCCCCAGTGCTGCCAAAGCAAATGGAGCCAGCCTTGGGTGAGGGTGTGGGGTTAGAAGGGGCCAGGGGGCCCGTTGTGGCGAGGACACGTAGTGAGAGTGGGCTGAGAGGCTGTGGGGACATTCCCATGTTGGCCCAAAGTGTTCTTAATTTTGACATGGGAACCACTTGGTGAAATTAAAATAAAAAATGACCCATGTGTGTGGCTGGTGCATTTCCTTCCTGGCATTGGAGGAACCCGACGTATTGCATATAATAAAGTCCAAATGGAAGGTTACAGGGCAGAATTAAGGCAGTGGGTGCAGGTCTGTGTCTTTTGCGGCGTGACAGGTTGCTTTGGTCAGTTTTGTGTTACAAGGATAAATGCCTGCTGTAGTTAACTTACGGAGGAAAAGGGTTTCATGTACTCATGGTTTGAGAGGTTTCGGTTCGAGGCTGGGCAGCCCCATGCCTTTGAGCCAAGGCAAGAGCAGGACGTCATTGCAAAAGTGTCTAGCCGTCACAAGTTAAATGTGAAAGTTCAGGCTGGGGCCCACAACCCCTTTTGAGAACTTGCAATGACCTAAAGACCTCATCACCTCCCTCTTTGCGGCCAAGTCTTGAACAGAAGGGTCTTCTGGGGACATTTAAGAGCCAAAGCATAGCACTCACCATTCCTAAAATTTGACTGGTCTAAGCAATGTGTGTTTTATGACTTTCCATGTTTCTGTCAGGGACCAGGAAGGACTCTTGCTGAATACACATGCAACTGCCACTGCAAAGAAGATTCCTACCCTCCTGGATTAGACTGGCTTATTTCTAGGAAGCTGGATTCTGATAATTCTAGTCCCTTGAGGCTACACATGCATTTGCTGCATTCCATTGGTCAACCAAGTCACATGACTCTTAAGAGTCCGAGGCAGATGATATAAACTCCATTAGTGTTATTATTTTGGCGGTACTGGGTTTGAACTCAGGGCCTTTGTACTTGCTAGGCAGGTGCTTTACCATTTGAGCCAGCTTTGCCTGGCTAGCTTGCAATCCTCCTATTATGCTTCCCTCATAGCTGTGGTCACAGTTATTTGTTGAGATGGGTCTCACTAAGTACTCTCTTTGCCCCTTGCTGGGCCTTGAACCTCAATCCCTCCCAAGACTGTGGGACTTTAGGCCTGGGTCACCACATCTTGCTCTATTTTCTATTGGGAAGAATCACAGGTGGCCAAATTTATAGATACACTTCTACAGGGAGTTGACAGAATTGTGGCACCTAGAAGAAAAATAAGGTGTGATTTACACAATTTCAACCGGGACACAGTTTCACAGAAGCATGCCAGTATAGAAAGCCAGGCTCCCCATGCAGCTGAATGGGGCTTGTGCCAGCTCAGCTGGCTCTGCCTCGCTTTCCATTACATTGCCTTCCTCTTTGTCAAACCGCTCCAGTAGCTAGGGACCACAAAGAGGAAAGAAAATATACCAAGGCCATAGTCATTAGCATCCTAGAACATTGGGTTCTATTTCTGGAGCCTGTGAGGCTGCTGGCAGGCCTCGACCTGCTCCCCAACCCAGCGCTTGCCTCTGGTCCAGGTGACCAACTCTCTGTGTGATTTCATTCACAGAAATGCTGGGGTGGCGAGAGAGGAGATGGGCTCCCCACAGGCCACCCCAATCAGCTGCACCTGGGTTTGAACTCACTCTGGATGAGGGAAGACTACTTATTTATTGAGAGCCTACTGTGTGCCAAGAGCTGAGTGCTGGGCACATCTGGCTGCTGCTTTCACCCCTCCCCCTGGTCTCATCCCACACAAAATCCTGCCTCTCTGCTGTCCATCGAATATGTGGGCATTTTGCTTTTTTGCAATGGTCCTATCTTTCTTTTCCAAGCCTGTCATCCCCACTGTTCCTCACACTGGATAGTGCTTTGCCTTGACCTGGCTTGGTTCTGCCTGAAGTGGCAAAGCAGCCTGATTAATGCATGGAAAGCAAGCAACAGGGGTTCCATGGGCTATGGAGATGATGATGATGATGATGATGATGATGATGATGATGATGATGATACATGATGATGGAGGTGAGGGAGGAGGTGAGGGAGAAGATGGTTTAGTTACAATGATGGTAGAGGGGAAGGAGCTGCTGCTGCTAATGACAGTGTGGTGGAAAAGGTGATGGGAATGATGGTGATAATGGTAAAGTTGATGAAGATGAATGTGGAGGAGATGAAGGAGACTATGAGAGGCTGATGGAGAAAATGATGGAGATGATGATGGTGGTGGTGGTAACTGAGAAGACAGTGATGATATGGAGATGATGCTGGAGGACATGGAGGAGATGGTGATGATCATGATAGCAATGGCAGCCAAAGGGAAGATGCTGGAAGTGCTGGAGATGCTGATGGTGATGGGTGAATGGTGGATGGATGGGTGGATGGGTGGATGGACAGATAATGGATGGATGGTGGATAGATAGATGGATATATGTTTAGCTTCATGGAGGAATATGTGGATGGATGATTGGTAGATGGGTTTCTGTATGGGTAGACAGATAGGTGATGGTAAATATATATTGGACCTATGGATGACTGATGGATAGATAGATGGATAGATGGATAATGGATAGATGGGTGTGTGTACAGATGGATGGATGATGGACAGATGGGTGTGTGGATGGATGGATAGATGAGTGGATGATAGATGGGTGTACGTATGTATGATAGATGGGTATGTGGATGGATGGATGGATGGATGGATGATGGATAGATGGGTATGTGGATGGATGAATGACAGATAGGAGGGAGGATGACGAAACCTCAAATGACATGTTCAGGATAATCCTGAAAGGTGAACACAAGTATCACAAGCAATCAGAGGACTAGTTATTTGAAGTTGAGAATGTTTCAGCTCAGGCTGTCTTTTACTGGTCCTCACTCTTACTGGTGAAGCTGCTCTGAGCTTCATCTGTCACCTATAAAAATAAGAACCAATACCACCTGCCTGCTTGGTGGGACATCGTGGAGGCCCTGTGTGGTCCTCATTACACTGCTGTGCCCCCAGATCTTAGCCTGCAGCCTGCTCCAGTGCAAGCTCTGTGGCTTCTCTGCCTGTGTGCTGACTGTGGTTGAGTATCTCTCAGCCTCGTTTACCTCAATGATTTAGGCCAGCAATGCCCCTTTCACAGAGTTGTGATCTGCCTAAAATGGGCTCATGGAGCTATGGGAATCAACCCAGAACCTGTGGCGAGTGGGGCCTCCGAGTCCTCTGATTGCCTGATAATCTTGGCACAACCTAATGCAACTGAATACATCCACTGGTTGACCTTGTTTCTTACACACCTGTCCTGTGTGCACTTCCAGGACTAGACAAGATGGTGAAAGGCTGCCCTGTATGGTTGTTCAGGTTGTTTACTGCTCAAGGACACTAAGTAAAAAAAAATTCTACTTTTGTGCTTTTCCTCCCAAAGCTGTGAGCCCTAAAGATGGCTGTCTCTGCCTGGGAAAATAACTTTTCCCTAATGTGCATAATAGCTACACTGGTGGCAAAGCATCAGAGTCAGCTGCAGTAGGATTCACCCAGCTGAGAAATGGTTACTGACAGGGAGGGGGCTTAGAGAGGATCTGACCCAATAGGCCTGTTGGGCAGGGGAGGAGACTGGCCACAGTGAGCCAGTCCCATTGATCTGGATCTTATGTTTCAGGTGTGCACAGCGCAAGTTCAGACTGGGAGGGTGATTCCAAAGCAGAGGGACCCCACAGGGTGGTCCCATGGAACCCAGATTGGAAAGGAACACTGCGGTAGGGAGAGAATTGATCTGAGGGAGAGGAAACATAGGGTGTGACTGGCTTGACTTTACTTCTGCTGGCCCCTGATGCTGGGCACACTTCTGACCTTGTTCCTTTGTCCCAGAGATGTTTGGAGAAGCCTGTCATGCCAGGTGTGGCTACCCAGAGGTTCCCCTGCACTGCTTGCATGAGACCTTGGCTCCTAAATCCTCAAGCAAAGAGGGCTGGTCCAGCTGGTAATCCACCTGCTGCCCAGATGCCTCCGCTGCCAAGTCCAGCAGCCCAATTAGAGAATGTTCAGGAAGCACTTTCTGTATGAGCTGAAAGAGGCTGGGACTGTGGTAGAGTTCTTGCCTAGCATGCACCAAGTCCTGGGTTCAATTCTTCAGTACCACATATACAGAAAAAAGCTAGAAGTGGTGCTGTGGCTCAAGTGGTAGAGCCCTGAGAAAGTTCAAGGACAGTGCTCAAGCCCTGAGTTCAATCCCCAGGACTGGCAAAAAAAAAAAGAGGGAAAGAGAGAGAGAGAGAGAGAGAGAGAGAGAGAGAGAGAGAGAGAGAGAGAGAGAGAGGGAGAAAGTCTGTATATGAACAGCAAAGAGCACTGTGCTAAGAGTCAGTCTTGGGTTCTGGCTCTAGCCTTTCTTTCACATAGGTTGAAATTGCTCAAGCCACAAAGCAGTTTCTTTGTCTGTAAAACAGAAGGGTTGAGACTCAGAGGGTGGGTGGGCTGCCAGTCCGCCTCTGTAATGAGCCCAGAGCTGCTGCTCAGTGAGGGACGACATGTTGAGAGCCTCTGTTCCTACATCACTTGGGGGAGTTTTAAACATGTGGCTCCCAGGCCCAACCCCAGAGCAATTAAATCAGCATTGCTGAGCAGGGAGCCTGGACTGCGTTTCATTTTAAAGCTCCCTGAGGTGCTCATAATACTCTGCCAGGGTTTGGAGCCAGTGTTCCAGAAAAGCAGTCAGGAGGTGACAGTGCACGGGGCAAATGCTTTATTTCCCTTAGGAGACATTTTTCTTGCCTCCCAGGCTCAGCCTCTCACTAGCAGAGTGGTTTTACCAGTCTCTTCCAGCCTCGATTTCCCATTCTGTAAGTGGGATGTTGGTGGGACCAAATGAAACTCAGCCTTACCACTTGCTTTCCCCCCTCCCTTTTCTATTCAAGGAGAGTCGGTGGTTTCTTGTGTTCTGCTGTTCAGCTGAATGCAATTCAAGAACTATTTATTAAAAACTTACAATGTGCAAGAGGCCTCTCATGGAAGGATGGAGATGAATCAGGCTCTGTCTCCACTTCAAAGAACTCACATGCCAAGGGGGTGATGAGACATGTGTCCAGAACGTGAGTCCAGATGGGAGACAGGATGCAGAGGAAATGAGACGGTGATGGTGATGCGGCTGTCTTTCTGTGAGACACTTTACAGTTTTCGTGAATGCTTCCAACAACCCCATGAGGGTTGTATTGTTTTCCTTTGGTGCTGGTACTGGGACTTGAACCCAGGGCCTGTGTTCTCGCTTGGGTTCTTCCACTTGAGACTGGTGCTCTACTACTTGAGCCACAGCTCCATTTCTGGCTATTCTAGTGGTAAATTGGATTTATCTGCCAGGGCTGGCTTTGAACTGTGATCCTCAGATCTCAACCTCCTGAATAGCTAGGATTACAGGTGTGAGCCAGCTCACTACCCATTTATTTGTGGCTGATTTCCCTATGTCCCCATGTTCTTCTGTCACTTGATTGAGAGGGGTGACATTAGCATCAACTACGGCTTCCACTGGAGGCCAAAATGCCTCTCCTGGCTCCCGACTTGGTCTCTAATTCATATGGACAGTCTGAAGTAGACTGGAGCTAGGACCTCTTGAGCTGAGGACTCGGTGGGGACTTTAGAGTCCTCCCTGTGTGTGGCTTCCAGAGGCTCCTTCCTCAGAGTCTTGCAACATCGAGTCCAGTCTCTTTTCTCAGGAGAGGAGACTGAGGTTCAGAGAGGGTGAGGTTTGTATGGAATAGCACAGTAGAACTCAATTTAGATCCCTGGACTCAAATTATACTGTTTTTGTTGTTGTTGTTGTTATTTGTTTGTTTGTTTTGGGTTGGTTATGGGGCTTGAACTCAGGGCCTGAGCACTGTCCCTGAGCTCTTTTGCTCAAGGCTAGCGCTCTACCATCTTGAACCACAGCACCACTTCCAGTTTTCTGGTGAGTAATTGTAGGTAAGAGTTTCATGGACTTCCTGCTCCGGCTGGCTTTGAACAGTGATCCGCAGATCTCAACCTCCTAAGTAGCTGGGATTGCAGATATGTGAGCCTCCAGTACCCAGCTGAGTTATATTGTTTTTAAAATATATTTTTATTGTAATTAATAGAAGGGTTACATTATATTCGTCAGATAGAAGGTACACCACTTCACAAACATTGCTACCCTTTCTCATATTTTGGTCCCCATTTCCCTCCCTCCATCCCCTCCCCTCATCTTGTTTTCCCCCCTTCCCTATCCTATTTCAAATAACCAAATATATACAATATATACATACACATATATACAATATATCAGATAACAAGGTAAGATGCTGTAACAATATGAGATAACCAAAAGAGATGAGAAATAACATAGTACATTAAGAACAACAATCACACATTATATGGCTTTAAGAGCAGACTTTTTATTAAAGAATTTATTAACATTGATTTTTACATCATATTTCAAATGATGTATTTAACAAACAAGTATTCAAGAAGGGAATCTCTATATACAATCACTGGCACTTAGATTTTAGAACATATTTAAAATTAGGCTGAGGGTTTGTATGTCATAGATACATATTAATCTATGTAATAAAACATTATGGCTATAGAGTCATAGATTTTTATGTCTAGGTAGTTGTGTTTATATTTCCAATACCATGTCCATAGCACTGGGTACGCAAACATTGAGTCCTCGCTCTTGTACTGTTTGGATCTAATAGCCACATATTCAGGATACCATGAGCCTTTTGTTCCTTTGGTCTTGCCTCGTCTCACTCATGAATTATACTGTTTTATTACCCACTTTACAGGCAAAGAAATGGGCCTTGAAGAGCCACACTTTGGAGTGTGGACAATGTGAGGCTGACACCATCAGAGAAGCTAGGAGGAAGCATTGTGGGTCCACCTAGGAGCACTATACTTTGAAGCATATAGGAGTTTAATGGGTAGAAATAGAGGAAAAGGGTATCTCAGGAGAAAGAGAGCTGTATACATGCCACCTGGAGGAAGGGAAGTCCAACTTCCTAAGGGAGGGAGGGGCGAAGCGGGGCTGCAAGTAGTAGTTCGATTTGGCCAAAATTCAGGCTGGTGACAGGGCATGGTGACAACTCTGGTGGGAGGCTTTCTGTGCCAGCTAAGGAATCTAGACTCTTTAGACTCTGACCCGCCTCCCCTGGACTTGGGCTTGAACTTAGGGCCAGGAGTTTAGCTCATCCACTTAACGCTAGTGCTCTCCCACTTGAACAACAGTTCCACTTCCATCTTAAAAGAAAAGAAAAGAAAACTGGCTAATGAGAGGTAAGAGTCTCATGAACTTTTCTGCCTGGGCTGGCTTCAAACCATGATCCTCAGATCTCAACCTCCTGAGAAATTACGATTACAGGTATGAACTACTGGTGCTTAGCATGAGATTTTATATCTTAAGCCTCTCGGCCCCTGAAAATTCTTACACCGGGATGGCTGTAGAGGTTGAAGTGGTCGTGACTGATGAGCTGGAGGGTCCTTACAGGGCCCAGGGAGGAAGGAGATAGCTACCATGAGTGATGCAAGTAGGACGGGTCTAAAAGGGGAGGGAGGGAAAATAGATGTGACATGGGACTTATTGCCATGTGAAGTGGCTTTGGGCCTGGACCAGCTATGGCACCTGCCCCTTAATGGCACCATTTTCCTCAGCAGGCAGCAGAGGTAGGGCTGGGCAAGTCTCCCAGAGCCCTTCAATGCCACATGCAGTGGGGGCGTGGTTAACAGGGCTTGACCTATCCAGGGTGGAGGACACAACTGAATCAGGAAGAAGCAGCTCAGAGCTGGCCATCTGCCACATTCCTATGGCTACAATTGGGGGCCCAGTAGCCTGAGTCCTCCTGGCCCCAGCCTTTCAGGTAAAGCAAATCACCTCCATGTTTCCTCTTGCCAAATCCACAGTCAGTTCAAGGCTCTCAGCCTCTATGCATCAAGCCAAGCTGGAACCCTCTGGGCTGAGGCCAGTTCCTAGAAGTCAGTCTGGCTTCTGGAAGCACATAGGCTGGGATCCTTGCCACTAGCCAGCCAGTGACCTTGGGCATGTATCTTGTCCCCTCTGAGGCCTGGTCTGCGGTATTAGACAGTAGCTGAAGCCCTGGGTACTCTGTTACCCTAGTCCTCCACTTGTGCTTGTGACATCTTCCTAGGAGGAACTCAAGGTGACCCAAGGAGAGACAGAGCAAGCCACTTTCTAGGCACAAGGTGACTTTAGTGATTTTGTCATTTTGTGGCCCCAGTAGTCCCAACCCTCACTGTCCCTGCGTGTGTGTGTGTGTGTGTGTGTGTGTGTGTGTGTGTGTGCAACCACTAAGGGCTTGAACTCAGTGTCTCAGTGTCTCATGTTGCTTTTTTGTTGCAACAATAGGCCTAGCACCTTACTACTTTTGCCACAGTGAACCAAGATCCTCAGTGTCAGTTTCTTGAGTAGCTAGGATTACAGGCGTGAGCCACCAGATCTCAGCTCCAAACCCATGTGAGAGAAATGCCTTTTCTATCAAAATGCTTTGCTTCCTTTCTGTTAGTCTTGAGAGGATTTTTTTTTTTCTGAAGCATTCCTGTTTTGGCCAGGTGACTTGGCCCTTGTTAATTACATTTTAGTTATACTCAACCTTTTCCTGAGCACTTTAAAACATCCTGTTAGCTCCTTGAATTTTAGTTGCATATTGTTAATCAAGCCACATCCTTTTGCAGATTGTGAACCTGAGCTTAGCCTCTGTGAGCAGAAGGGCAGGGACTGCTGGATTAGGGCTAGAAAGGGAGCAGCTTGTCTGCTGTATATGCTTGCTTGCCAGACAGGCTGAAATGCCCCCCTCCTGCAGACTTTGCCTTGCTGACTTTCTTTCAAGCTAACGCCCTTATTTCTGTGCATCAGCCCAACATCCTGAGCTCTAATAGACCGATTTTACAGATGCCCACCAACACCCCTAGGTGTCCTATGACTGACCAGGGCTAAATATGTGATGGGTTACAGAGGTGGGAACCCCAATTTCTGATCCAGTGGACCTAGCCCCTCAACTTGGTTCTCCCAGGCCCTGAGTTCTTCTCATGAGGTGGGGTGCGGTAGGGATGAGGGCAGTTCTAGAACAGAGGTAAACAGCACTGTACCCCTCACTGTTCTACACAGTGAGACCTCCTGATCACAGGGAGGAGTCTCAGTTGGGTGTTAATGGGCCTTTAACATCTCTCCAGACCAGGCCTGGAGGGCCTCTCTCTATGGGCAAGACTTGAAGGCCAGTTTCTAGTGCAAGTGTGAAAACCTTGCTTTGTTTTCCTTGTACTTATTCACAGGCATATCTGATGCTCTGAGGCAAAAATCAAAGAGACTCTGGAAAATGTGTTAGGGAGAGTAGGTCTTGGATTGCATGTGTGCGCATGTGCCAGTATGGGTGACAGCACCTGAATGCTGTCCCGTAGTTTTTTCTCTCCTTACTGACTCGTCACCACTTGAGCCACAGCCCTACTTCCAGCTTTTTGCTGGTTGTTTGGAGATAAACCACCATCCTTGGAGCTCAACCTTCTGAGTAGCTAGGGTCACCAGCCTGGGCCACCCATGCCTAGCTGCGGGTCTTGGAATGAAAGAAAATGCCAAGTCATAAGTGGCATGTGGAGAGGGCACAGTAAGCACCCATGTCTGACTTGGCTTCCACGCTTTCCTTAGAAGAAAGGGCTGGAGCCTGGGTGTCGGCTGCCCGCCTGGGCCATGGTTGGGCTGCATCCTCTGCTGGAGAGAGAGGCAGGACCAAGGGACACACCTGGAGGCCAGGGCAGAGCTACTGCTGCGAGGCCAAGGTGACTCCCAGGCCCCTCCTCCTGAGCGTGTGCGGCCCGTGTGCCAGTCCACGGGGTCCTCGTGGGCACAGAGTCCTCGGAAGGAAACTCGGGATCGAGGGCTGGTTGCACATCTGGGAGCCAGGGGGGCTCCCTCGCCGGCCCTCTCCAGCCTCGGTGCGCGTGCGGGGGAGTGCTAGCGTAGACGCAGCCTCCACCGCCAGGCCGCCTTCCGGTCACGGTGCGCGCGCCCGAAGCCTCGGGCTGTTCCCGGGCCGAGCCACACTCGCCGGAGCACGAGGAGCTGTGGCCAGCGGCCCGGCCGGGGCGGGGGGCGTGGCCGTGGGGGCGTGGCCTGCCCAGGGGTCTCCTCGATGATTGGCTGCGCGCTGCGGGGGCGGGGCGTGGGCAGGGCGGCGGGGGGCGAGGGGCGGGCCTCCGAGGGCGGGCGCGGCACCCGGGCGGGACCCGCTGCTGGCGCGCAGCCGGGGCAGGTGGGCGCGGGACGGGTCGGCCTGGCGTTGCCATCATCGCCCTCGGGTGCCAGGCTGCGGTCACTGTAGGGAGGATCCCGTCACCTCCACTCCCAGTGCGGGGGAAAAGAGGGGCATCGTCTGTGTGGGAGAGGGAGAGGGAGGAGCGGGGCCGGCAGAAAGTTCTCCTCCCTGGGGGGAGGTGAAGTGGGGGGGCGGCGCCGGCTCGGAGCGAACTTGGAGCTGCGGAGCCCCGGGGCGGCGTTCGAGGCCCCCTCCCACACGCCTGCTCCTCTTTTGGAGGCTGGCGTCGCCTGGCGAGGAGAAAGGAGCCGTCCCTCCTGCGCAGAGCCAGCTCCGGAGCTGAGGAGGCCGGGCTCCGGGCCGAGCAGGCGGCGCCCCTGTCCCCCTCCCGGGCGACCCCCTCGGGACCGGAGGAGAAGGTAGCGTAGGCAGCCCGGCGGGTGCCCCCCCCCCCCCAGCCATTCCCAAAGGGCTGCGGAGACTCCACGGACCGCTCCTTAACCCCCGGGGTCGCCCCAGGTGGGGATCTCAGTATCCAACGTCCCCAAGTCTCCGGGCACCTGGCTCAACCGGAGGCCCCCGGGTCCGGGCAGGGCAGGGCCGGCGACAGCGAGCCGGAGCCCGCCCAGCGCCCGAGCCCTGCTGAGCCCTCCAAGCCCACCCATGGGACCCCAAATTCGCGCTCCCCCTCTCCCAGCCGGGCCCAGCCCGGCGCTCCGAGCTGCGCAGGGGAGGAGGATCCGGATCCGTGCGCAGTGACCGGGGAGCCCGCGGCGCAGACGCGGGGAGGCTCGGCAGCTGGGGCTACAGGCGGTTCCCCGCACCTGCAGGCGCTTCCAGGCAGCCCTCCGAGCCGTGCCAGAGGCCCGGCCCGCCGGTCCCAGGTAGGAGAGACGCCCCAGCAGAACCGGGGTGCTGGGTGACGTTGGGCAGCCTGGCATGAGGAGGAAGGGCTCGGCAATACCCTTCATGACTAAGAACACTTGAATGGTGAGCCTACTGTGTGCAGGATTTCAGGCCTCTTTGCCCATGTAGAAAGCGTTAGTCTGCTGGGCAGGGAGCTGCGCCCTTTATTATGTCGGGAAAGAGATTCGTTGCGCCTGGACTCTGCTGGAGGGAGGGTGGGGGGTTAGTTCTAGGCGCTTTCTTTTATGAGAGGAAGTCTGTTTTAAAAAGAGGAAACTGAGGCTCAGGGAGGAAGAGGCACAGAACCTTCTCCAGATACACCTGTGTAAGATATACCATGTACCTGAGTGGAGGGGGGCTGTGGGGATGGGATTGGTGGTCTCCTTCCCTGCTTGAGGATCTCCCCTGAGGAAAGAAATTGGGACCTTTACCCACAGTCCCTTGACAGTTCCTCTCTAGGCTTCTGCAAGGGAAAGTGAGTTCGCTGGATAATTCTGCTCCCAGCAAGGGCTTCTGTACCCAGCTGGACACTCTCATCCTATCCCCTGTAGCCCTAGTGGGGGGTGTTTCTGCACCCCTTCTCTCTTCTCTTTTCCTCCAGTCCTGGAAGGGAGACAAGGCTGGGGTGGCTAACTCCTAAGAGTCTCTGATTGAGGCTTTTCCTGGTATCAGAGTAACACCGTGGGGTTCTCAAAAGGCCTCTGCCAGCCCTCCTGTCCTTCCCTTCCTGGAACAACTAGGCGGCCCACAGCTTCCCAGAGATTACCTCAAAGAAAGGAAGCCCGAACTTGAGAAGGCCTAGGGGAGCCTCTTGGCCTCCCATCTGGACTTCCCATTGCAGCTCAGGTCTTTAGGGATAAACTGAGCTTGTTCTCAGCTGGCCAGTGGCAGAGTTGGTCAGTTACGGCCAACATTGGCTGCCCAGGGTGGTGAGGAAAGCTTTGAAAGTCCTTAGGACTCTCAGAGGAGATTAACGACCGCACTATGTATGCACAGCGGCTGGGTGGGCACCACAGAGGGACTGAGGGGCCGGGCAGTGAACCAGGCTGTGGTTTACATCCCAAGGGAAATGTCCTTGTCCATTGGATCCTTCTAGCAGGCTGTGGGGACACATGCAGAAGAGGAAGGTGAGGGAACCACAGATACACTGGCTGGGAGCTGCCTGGCAGGGTCTCAAGGAGTCCTGGGCAAGCTGCCTGCCCCCAGCTGCCTGTAGGGAGAATGGTGATGAGGATGGAGTATGCCTGGGGGAGGGGGGAGTGTCAGTCCCCATTGGGTTGCCAGCTTTGATTTCACTGAGTCAGATATTGTTTGGAAAAACTCTAGTTTTGGTGAGGGGTGGCTTCTCATAGAGGTAAGAGCCCAGGCATGAGCCAAGCTTCCTGGTTCTAGTCCCAGCCCAGCCATGCCTGTGCTGTGTGAACTGGGGCAAGTGACTCAACCTCCCTGAGCACCAGTGTCCCCAGCAGTCAGATGGGCACGGGATGGGCCCTCCTGGCAGTTTGCTGTGAAGTCACAGGAATAAGGCATGTATACACATGTGGTAGCCTAGCTGGCTGGAAGACCTCAGCAAATCTCCACACTTTCTGCCTCCCAGCTGCCCTGGGAGTGGTCCTGGGGTGGGAGTGGCAGCGGCTGGGTTTCCACATACAGTCCCTCCTGTAACAGTCCCTCGGGCTGGGCCTCCGAGATTGGACTTGGAGCTCCCCCCTCCCACGTCCCCCTTTCCTACCCCAGATTAGTCTTGCTTGCCTCTCACTGTGGGATCAGAGGTCTGTGAGCAGGCAAATGAGGGAAGACATTACCCCGACAGGCATCCCTCCTCTCAGCACTCCTGTGGGGAGAAGGGAAGGGGATCAGAGGGCGGAGCCATGAGGGCTGGCTGTCACCTGGCATCCAGGTGTGTGGTATTACATTCAGCCCCACGTGGCTGGGGCCATGTGAAAACCCAGTCCTCTCAGATAAGAACGCCTTGAAATGTTCTCCTCCCTTCTCACTCCCCATCTGCCTTCCGTGGTGATTCTCTAAGTGTATTCAGTCGTTGGTTCCACAGCAGTCATTCTCAGTCTGGGGGTGAGGGGGTGCCAGGTGAGTAGAGGTGTCAGGAGATAGTGGAAGATGGCTTTAGGGAAGCCCAAAGCAGACCCAACTTGCCATATCATTCATCAAGGATCATCTCTTGGGCACCTGCTGACTACAGTCCCACAGGGTTGATTCGAGTTGGCTTTTGGCATGAATTCAGAGGCAGTGTGGAAGTGTTAGAGAGGAAAATACCTCATGCTTCACAGGGAGGTGGGATTCCACAGAGTGACTTCCTGAGCTCTCTCGGGGCTGCTTTGCTGGCTAAGGACTTGGAGCAAACAACTCAACCTCTCTGTGCCTCCGTGTTCTGCCACCTGCCCTCTGGGCTTCCTGGAAGGCTGAGGGGGGTGCCCGGGACACTCTGACAGAGATTCACTGAGAAACATTCCCCCTTTCCCTGCCCCCAGCCAGTGTTGCTGCTTTGTGTTTGGCACACGTCTGGGGTTGGCCTGAGGAGGCATCTTTATGGCTCCAGGCCTGGAGTCTGCATTGTGTGTGTCTCTTTGCAGTTCATTCACTGAGGTCAAGTTTTAGCCAAGAGCTGGCCAGAATGGAAGTATTTATTTACACCTTGGAGACTGACAAAGGCTGTGGAGAGGGCGTTTATAACAGTATTTCTGAGAGTAGTTCACTAGAACAGGCTCTCGGGCTGGCATGAGCAGATGTGGACACATGACAGGGTAGACAGAAAAATGGGATGTTGGATGATGCTGAAAGAGTCTCTGGAGGCTCACCTGGGGCCTCCCAGGGTGGGGAGGGCCTTCTCTGAGAGGGGGGACCACACAGAAAAGCCCCTTCCTCTGGGATGCACTCAGGCTCCTTGTGTGGGGACCAACCTGTGTGAGTTTCCCAAGGGGTCACTGTGCCAGATTGACTATACCCCACGCAGTTCTGGGGGTGGCATGCTTCCCATGCCTGCGTGGCTGCCTGGGGGCCCAGAGGACTTGGTCTTGAGCAAGCGAGCAGAGGGTGGAGGGAGGAGGGGCTGGCTGGGGGTGAATGGCCTTCCATGGACCTGAGTCTGGGCTTGATGGAGCCTGAGTGATTTGCTTAGCCCCACTTGATGTCTAGAGCTTGGATTTGTTTTGTTCCTCTTCCACGAAGCCAAAAGAGGCTCCCACAGAAAGTTCTAGATTCCTCCAGAAGCAGTTCTTGGCGCGGTGAGGATGTTTGTCCTGAGCCATGCTCTGTGTAGTTGGGGGACAGACAGAAGCCTGAGATCTAGACCAGGCCCACGGCACCAGGCAGAAGGGGCAGGGCCCAGCCGGGCCCCTGACGCCGCCCCTTTGCTTCCGTTGCAGCCCCGAGCCATGATGAAGACCTTGTCCAGTGGAAGCTGCACGCTCAGCGTGCCTGCCAAGAACTCGTACCGCATGGTGGTGCTGGGCGCCTCCAGGGTGGGCAAGAGCTCCATCGTCTCCCGCTTCCTGAACGGCCGCTTCGAGGACCAGTACACGCCCACTATCGAGGACTTCCACCGCAAGGTCTACAACATCCGGGGCGACATGTACCAGCTGGACATCCTGGACACCTCGGGCAACCACCCCTTCCCTGCCATGCGCAGGCTGTCCATCCTCACGGGTGAGCCTCGTAGCGGGGCGGCAGGCGGGGCCAGGCGTGGGCCTGTGGGCTGGGCAGTGAGGGAAGCTGAGGGGCAGCTGCCCGGAGGCTCCAGGACTTTCTGCTGGCCTTTGTGATGCTGGGCGGGTTACTGGCTGCTGCTGGGCAGCTACCAGCCCCCCCCCCAACACACACACGTGGGTCACCCAGGCTTTTTACCAGGGGACAGAAGCTTGCTGTCCTCCCAGAAGGATCAGGGAAGGTGTGGGGCAGGCACAGAGCACGGGCTTTGGGTGTTGGCAGGGTGTCTGGTGCTCCCCAGGGCACGAATGGCTTTGTGGACCTCTCACAGCTCACTTCAGAGGTGAGTTCACATCCTGCTTGTACTGCTTGGAAGATTCCCTGGGCCGTCTACCTTTATTCCACAAGAAGGGAGGCTGGGGCAGCGAGGTTCTGGAAGTTGCTCCAGGTAGAAGCATGGCTAGGCTCTGGGGCCTACCACTGAGCTAGCCCTGCCGGGGGCCGCCACAGGGAAAGACCGACCGGGACCATGCTGGCTCCTGGCAACATGGCTTTGGCCGTCCCTTTTATCCCTTCAGGCAGTTGAGTGCCATAGGTGAGAGAGTGGGTTCCCAGACCCAGCTGCCTGGGGCCTGGTCTTGTTCCTGTGACCCTGGGGCCGGGGACCCTGTCTCCCCAGCCTGTGTTTTCATTGCATTAGACAGAAGCTCAGTGGCTCTGGGAAAAGTAACTGAGGAATCGTTCAGGTGCTTGGTGAGCAGAGAGGCTAAGTGTTCTGTAAACAGTGGTCTTAAATGGAACAGGCATTTGTAGTGTGCCTGGTGTAAGCAGAGATGAAGGAGGTGGAGGCACCTCTAGCCATTATCCAGATAACTGCCAACTTAGAAAGTTCCACAGGAGGCCGGGAGTTTTGCCTAGTGGTAGAGTGCTTGCCTAGCATGCACGAAGACCGGGTTCGATTCCTCGGTACTGAGGCCCAAGTGGTAGAGTGCTAGCTTTGAGAAAGTCCAAGGACAGTGCTCAGGCCCTGAGCCCAAGCCCAGGACTGGCAAAAAAAAAAAAAGAAAGAAAGTTCCACAGGAAACGCTTGCCAGCCAAATGTAGTCATTCACACCTGTATTCTCAGCTACTCTGGAGGCTGAAATCTAGAGGATGATAGTTTGAGGCCAGCTTGGAAAAAAAAGTTTAAAGTTTCCCCCTATTTTAACCAACAAGCTGAGTATGGTGGATCATTTCCTTTCATCCTACTGGGGAGGCTACAGATAGGAGGATTCTGAGGGCAAACTTGGGCTATGAATTAAAAATGAGAGTTGCTTACCTGAAAGATAACTAAAGCAAAAGTGGACTGGGAGTGTGGGTTAAGCACCTGCCTAGCGAGTGTGAAGCCCTGTGTTCAAATCAGACGCATGCCCTGCCCATCTCTCTCTCCATGCTCTAGTCAGGAGAGAGGCTGACGGCCTCCCTCCTCCAAGCCCTCCTTGTAGACTCTCTGTGTGCCTCTGGTTGTCCTCCAATTTTAAAGCAAGACTGTATAAGTAGAGGAACCCTGGCTGGAGCTGGGTTCAACTCTTGGGTCTAGCACGTGGAGACTTAGCTGTGTGTCCCATCAGTCTCAGCAGGCCTGACTTCACTCCCCTGTGGGGCTGGGAGTTTGGGAGGAGGGCGGCACCCAGCTCACAGTGTAGGTTGCATGGAGTCAGCGCTCCCAGACGTGGGAAGGGATCTGATGTGAATGGCTTCTGATATAAATAGACATTAGTCTATATTTGATAAGTTATTTTTCATTAGATAATATACATCCTCTCCTCACCCCTTCCCATCAAAGAGAGGTTAGGTCAGAGACCTTCCCCCAGCTCCTTTTCCCCTAGGAGTGGGGACCTATCCCTGTTGTGTAGCCTTCCACCATCACATCGCCATTCCCTTGTGCCTCCTGGCTGCAGCCGGGCCCTCAGCAGCATTCTGAGCACATAGGACGACTTCTGTCTGTGTTGTTCACTCCCAAGCCTGGGCCTCATTTCCCAACCTGGAGCCAGCCTCGGGGAATTCTGAGAGCCATTCATGCCACAGCAAACGCTCCCTCTGGCTGCCGGCTGGCTCTCAGGTCAGGGCAGGCCCTGCTGCCTGGCACCTCCAATCTTGCGTTTGAATATTGAGTCCTCAGAGGGCCCTGAGACCAGCCTGGCTTTGTCAAGGTTGGCAGGCTAATGCTACCTTACTGGTGCCTTTCAGGACAGTCTCCACACAGACAGGTTTCGGGAGACGGGAGGCAGGGCGCCATGCTGGAGCCCTTCCGTCTAGAGCTTGCCCTTGTCAGGAACACTGCTCCAATGTGGTGTGTGCCTTTAATCGGGGTGAGTAGCAGCTGTGGGGCCCAGAAACTAGCTGTGGATTCTCCCCCTGAGGGTGCAGGCTGAGGACCTACCCTCGATTTCCTTACCTGCCTCTCAGCAGCCTTGGATACACACACACAAGTTTGTTGACTTGTTAAGTAATGGGGCCAGTTGTGGTGTCTTGAGCCTGTAATCCCAGCCACTCAGGAGGTGGTTAGAAGGAGCAAGGAAAAAGAAAAATGAAGACCTTATCCAAAAAATAAAGCTAATAAAAGGCTTAAGTGTGTGGGTCTAGTGGTAGAGAGCCTGCCTAGCAAGTGTGAGGTATTGAGTTCAAACCCCAGTATCCCTTTTTCCTACCCCTCAAAAAAAGAATTTCAGCAAAATGGGCCCTCGACCCCCCCAGCGCCTCACCAGTCCTGGCTCTGCATTCAGTCCTGGCCTGAGAAGGGCAGTGAATATTCATGGGTGTAGAATAACACTGGGGGCCACATTCTCTTGTTCATCCCATGATTTGCTCTGTGCACCAGTGTGAAGCCAGCACAAGGCAGAATTGCAGTCCTGGCCCAGCCATGTTGAAGTCGTGTGACTGTGGGCAGGTTGCGTGTCCTTTCTGAGCCTGGGTTTGCACCAGGACAGCAGTAAAATCTCCTCATGGAGGTTTGATGAGGCATCAGCAGAACATCAGGGTGGGACATGTGTACAGTGCCCAGGAGATGCCAGTTGCCATTACCAATGCTTGGGATGGCACAGCACAAGTCACCCTGCCTTCACTATCTGTGGCAGCCCTCAAAGAGCCCTGCTAGGCCAAGGGGCACTCATTTGGTACAGATGGGGAAACTGAGGTCTAGGGAGTTTGCGGGGTCCTGCTCAAGGTTGGTAAACAGAGGGATTCCAGGTGGGATTCTAGCCCCCTGCCCCCAGCACCAACACATGCTGTCACACTGGGAAACTGGTTTTTCGCTGAATTTGTGCCGTGTGTCAGGTACCCAGCAGGCCCTTGAGATGTGCGCTAGACTCTTAAGATACCCAACTCTCACAGCAGGTCGATAATTGCTATTCTCATAAGAGGGGGTGGCACGCCACTTCTGGGGCTTGAGCTCAGGGCCTGGGTGCTGTCTTCTGGCTCTTTGGCTTATGGCTAGTGCTATATAACTTGAACCCCTTCTTCTGGCTTTTTGGTGGTTAATTGGGGATAAGAGTTTCACAGACTTTCCTGCCCATGCTGATTTCAAATCAGGATCCTCAGATTTTAGCCCCCTGAATAGCCAGTACAGGCGTGAGCCCGGGGCCTGATTAACAGTCTAGCATCATCTGTGAAAGTCCACAGGAAGCGCCAGGTGAATGGATCCTATCTGGAGGCTTTGAATCACTCTGTGCCTCAACTTCCTGCTCTGGCAGCTGGGAACAATCCCAGCCCTTTATTGGCCCAGGAGCTGTCTGGGGGCGGGATCTCCTTGTCACTCACCCCCTGGGCTCTCCCTGCAGGTGATGTTTTCATCCTCGTGTTCAGCCTGGATAACCGGGAGTCGTTTGATGAGGTCAAACGCCTTCAAAAGCAGATCCTGGAGGTCAAGTCCTGCCTGAAGAACAAGACGAAGGAGGCGGCCGAGCTTCCCATGGTTATCTGCGGCAACAAGAACGACCACAGCGAGCTGTGCCGCCAGGTGCCCAGCACGGAGGCCGAGCTGCTGGTGTCTGGAGATGAGAATTGTGCCTACTTCGAGGTGTCAGCCAAGAAGAACACGAACGTGGACGAGATGTTCTACGTGCTGTTCAGCATGGCCAAGCTGCCGCACGAGATGAGCCCCGCGCTGCACCGCAAGATCTCCGTGCAGTACGGCGACGCCTTCCACCCCCGGCCCTTCTGCATCCGCCGCGTGAAGGACATGGATGCCTACGGCATGGTCTCACCCTTTGCCCGCCGGCCCAGCGTCAACAGTGACCTCAAGTACATCAAGGCCAAGGTCCTGCGAGAGGGCCAGGCCAGAGAGAGGGACAAGTGTGCCATCCAGTGAGTGGCAGGGACGCTGGAGAGGGCCTCGGGCAGTGCCTTTAGGGAGGTGGCCCTGGGTGTCCGCTGCCCACGTCCCCAGACCATTGCCACCATGTGGGACCAGCCTAGAGGCCCCAGATGCTCTGTCCACCCTCCTGCCTTCTTGTTAACTTCCCTGAGGCCTCTTGTCCTTGGCTCCCTGTGGCCCTGCCTCTATGGGAGGCCTGATCTTCGAGGACAGGAGGCCAATGGAGGAGAAGTCAGCCCTGACACAGAGGCTCAAGTTGGAAGAAAACACAGATGCCAGAGAGGCCAGGAGCCAAGTGTCACAGGCAGCTTCCTAAAGCAAATTGGGACAGAACACCAGACAGCCAGACCAAGCAGCTCCCTGTGCCCTGGTGGGACCCGCTGTGGCAGACTGGGGTGGAGGGGGCCGGGGGGGGCCTCCCGGCCTGCAGCTTCCACCTTGTAGATGAGTCACATCCACTCACCCTTCCTGCTTGGCTCCTGGCTGCCCCAGCATTGGGTCCAGTGGCCTGTGTGCTGCATCTCCAAGACTGTGACTGATCCTGCGCCAGTCTTCTGCCGAAGTCCACCCATGTGACGTGTGCTTGTCGTTTGCAAGCTGCTCCTGGTTGTGGTAGCCATCGACACAGGTTGTTGTACCCCCAGAGCCCAGTGACCCGCCTTCCCCACCTTCCCATAGCCCTGCTCCAGTTCACAGCCACAGAGAGTGGTGCTGCAAGAGGCCCCGGGTGGCTCTCCCACTCACACTTCTCAGACAGTGTAACTGAGCAGCAGTGGGGAAGGGGACATGCCCAGCTAGTTCAGAAGGGGGGAGGAAAGCTCCTTCTAGGCCTTCACGTGGGCACCATACACCCAGCTGAGTGTGCTGGGCTTTGAACCTGCTAACCAAAGTCCCCATCCCCTCCCTGTTACCAGTTCTGAATAAATACATCTAATCTCCTTAAATATACTGAAGTTTTCTGACCCTGGTGTCTCACGCCTGTCATCCTAGCTGCTCAGGAGGCTGAGATTTGAGGATCACAGCACAGCGTAGGCAGGGGAGTCCCTGAGACTCTTACCTCCAGTTGACAAGCAAAAAGCAAGAAATGGAGCTGTGGCTCAAGTTGTAGAGTGTTAGCCTTGACAAAACAAAGCTAAGCAGGTCCTGAGTCTCCGCCCCACTACCAGCATCAAAAAGAAAAAGCTGTTAGGTCACAGGAAACCATAGTAGTGTAGAGAGTTTTGTCAAGACCCAGAGAGGGTCAGTCACTCTCCCTGGGTCACACTGCAAGTCGGGAAGCAGCAGAAGCAGGGCCTGCCCTGGATCTTCAGAGTGCAGCTCAGCCCCTGGGATCCAAGGTGCCCACTTCACCCTCTCCCGTGAGTGTGCTAGTGCAGAGTCTCTGTGTACGTACATCTTCACGTCTGCTCACGCAAGCACATATATGCACCCTGGCCCCAGCTCTGCACCCTAACCTGCCCCACCTGTGTGTGCGCCTCCAGCAGCTCCAGCCACCCCGCTGCTTGCCCTGTCCACCTGCCTCCCCACCCAACCCCGCAGGCAGACCAGGGACTGCCCACTGCCGGCTTGCAGCCTGGCCCCTGTCACATCCCCACTGCCCAGAACTCTGTACACTTGCGATTAAAGTGGGTTTGTTATGAAGCTGTGTGCCGTGTTGTTTTCTAGGCCAGCGCCCTGCCTCCACACCCCTGTAGGCTCCCTCACCTGTGTGGAGCACACAGTCTTCAAGTGTCAATCAGTGAGAGGGGATGAGACTCCTTGAAGGAGTCCCCAGTCCCTGGCCCCCAGTCCTGGCCCTGAGCTATTTGTGTCTTTCTGGAAGTGTGATGAGGTCATGGAGACACGACAGTTGGCTCCACCGGGCTCCCTGCGTCTGCGTTCTTGGCTCCTGTAGGGCTGGGATTTTGTCTCCAGGAGACATTTGGACTTGGGAGGCAGGTGCTGGTGCTCATGTCTGTAATCCTAGCCACTCAGGAGGCTGAGAGCTGAGGATCCTGGTTCGAAGTCTAATCTGAGAGGTTTGTCTCTGATTAACCAGCACACATGGAGGTATGCCTTCAGTGGTAGATGCCAGCCTTGAAAGAAAAAAATCCAAGCACTTGTTCGAGGCCCTGAGTTCAAACCCCAATACTGGCACACATGTGTGCCACACACACACACACATGTGCGCACGCGCACACACGCACGCATTACTGGTTGGGGCCTGGGTGTGGTGGCACATATCTATCAAGTTAAAGACCAGGTCTGGGTTGTGTAACAAGACCCTGCCTCATAAACAAGCAAAAACAACCCCAAGAAACAACTGTTAAGGAAACTGAGCACTGTGGCATAACCGAGAGTACCCAACTACTCCAGAGGCTGAAGCCCAAGGGTTCAAGACCAGCCTGGGAAATACAATGAGACTGTCTCTAAGTAACCCAATAAGAAAGGAGCAGTTAGGGATTGCTGCTGTGACTGGGTGGGTGGCAGTGGGGCAGGGTTCTGCCATCCTCCACCATGAGCCATCTGCAGGGATACACTAGATGAGGCTATCTTGTGCCATACTGCCATTCCAGCCGCTATTGGAAGGATCAAGAGGTAGATGGTAGTCACACCTGTCCCCTTGTCCTGTCAACCCCACCCACCCCACTCACCTCTTCCCCCATGGGGTGGACACGGGTCAGCAGGACAGACACCCACAGGACAGGCCCTCACAGCCCTGGCCTCTGGAAGAAGGAATTCATTCTCCGGTTGTGGAATTCTGCCCCAGCTCCCCTCCCCTGCCCTACAATCCTACCCCAGAACGGGGCTACAGGGGGACGGGGTAAAGGATCGACACCCCCAGTGAGTGCCCCCCACCCTGAGGACGAGGGGACCAAGGAGAGGCAGGAGAATCGGCCTCGGTGAATGTTAGACCACACAGCCCGACTCCTCACCCTGGGAACTGGACTCCAGTCCAGCCCTGAGAGCTCTCTGAGCTCTCTGTTCTGCCTTCCCGAACCTGTCAGTTACTCAAGAGAAAAACTTCAGCCTGCATCATGCTTGGTGGGGGCTGGGAGAGGCCTACCTCCAGCTCACAGTGAAGGCTGCCAGAAGCGGAGAAGGGAAAGGGAGCAGACCTTTGCTAAGAAGAGTGGCTCAGACAGGTAGAGGCCTTTGCCTGAGGTTGCACAGCAAATCAGCACGACAGGTCTACTGTGGGCCTCTGAAGTATGCTTGGGCTCCAGGGCTTTCAGAACTGACTGAGCCAGCTGAGGGGCTGCTGTCTGGTGGGAGGGGTCGGCAGAGGGGTAGAGATGTCACGGCTGTGCATTTGATCAGGCAGAACCAGGCTCCTCTGTCTCTAGGAGCTTGTCTTGGCTGGAGAGGTAGTGGGATAGAGTAGAAGAGATGCACCCCTGTTTTTCAGAGGTACCATCTCTGGCCTCCTCCAGAGCACCCAGGCGGGGGGGGGGTTCCCATGTGTGTGACATGGGGTCCCATGTGTACTCTTGACACCCTGGCCAAGGAAGTGGAGGAGAGGCAAGATTTCCTCTTCTCCTCCAGAACAGCCTTGACAGAGTAAAGCTAAGCCAGATCACAAGGCCCTGAGTTCAAGCCCCAATGTCAGTGTGCAATGTGCACAACACCCCCACCCCCTCACACACACACCGAATACTGCCGTTCACTGGAGGCTATGAGGATTACGTGAATTGATGCTTTCAAAATGGGAACCTGTACCTCCTTAGCCACTCAGGAAGCTGAGATCTGAGGATCAAGGTTCAAAGCCAGCTTGTGCAGGAGAGTCTGTGAGGTGTGTGTGTGTGTGTGTGTGTGTGTGTGTGTGTTTGTGTGTGTGTGTGTGTATGTTAGGTCTAAGACCAGGACTCAGACTCAGCACTTGATATTTTCTGCTCATTGTCCAGCACTCTACCCACTGAGCCATACCTCCAACCTTGAGTCTTGTGAGACTCTTATCTCCTCCAATTGACCACCAAAACTAGAAGTGTAGCTGTGGTAGAGTTCCAGCCTTGAGAATAAAAGCTTAAGGTCAGTGCCCCAAGCCCTGGGATGGGGTGTGTGCACACACTGACACAGACACACACAACACACACAGCTAAGAATGCTGCCTAGTGTGGAAGGAGAGCCTGGAGGGGAGACTGCACAGGCCTCCTGGGTTGGGCAGGGCTCCGGGGGTACTGGCTGGCCCCTTCCTGGGCTCTGGCAACACCTATCTTTCCAGGCAGCCTGTTACCGTGTCTCCACTGCTTCCTCCCTGAAGGGTTTGGCTTCCATGGAGGGACACAGTGACTCCCATCCAGACCCAGAGGAAGTTGAGCCAGGCAAGCAGGAGCTTTGGGGAGGTCTCTGCCCTTTCCCCAGGGCCACTGGCTTCCCAGTGTGGTGCCTGCTGGGGACAGGAGGCCGGTCCCCAAGGGAGAACAGATTGAGCTTTCTAATGTTTTCGTAAGAAATGAAATCTGAAGTTAAAGGAAAAAAAAAAAGCCTGAATCTGATTTGTCCAAAACAAGGCGGGAAGTGTTGTGGAAGTGACAAGGACCATGGATGGAAGAGGGCAGACCATATTTAATATACATTCCACAGACAGCACGCGCGCTCTCTCTCCCTCCCCACCCCCTCTTCTTTCTCGCTCCGTGTCCAGGGCAGGCAGGGTGCTGGGCTAGGCAGGATGAATAAAGCTCCCACGGAATCTGGAGCAGGAGGTGAGGACACACAGATCCAGAAATTCAGGGAGGAAAGGGGAGGTGATTCTCCCCACTGCCTCTTAAGAAAACTTGCAGAATTTTAGCCGGAAATTCTGCCTAGTGGTAGAGAATCATTATTCTGCTTAATATAAGTGTAATTATACTTCAAATAAAAGATCTTAGTTACTCATGGGGCATATTGTCATTTTCAAAATAGACGAGCCATTAAAATGCTAGTATTCATAGCTTTCATATGTTTATAGGCTTAGTTCTTTCCAACTGTCCCATTTTTTTTTCCTTCTGATACTTAAAATTACCAAAGGCACTTGGTATTCACCAGAAGTAAGGATGAAATCCTTAAGAATCTCACACTGGGAAATGTTCTCTCCAGCATAAACCTGCTGTGAAAAGGAGCAAAGTGGCCGGGTGTTGGGAGCCAGAGTGGAATCAAACTGTACCTCGACTTGCATCAGACGATGGCTATATTGTCTTATTGCTTTCTGGCCCTATTCTATGTAAATGACCTGAGAATTACCATATGAATGTAACACCTGGAGGTTGCCTGGGAGAAGAGGAGGGAAGAAGGGGGGGGGGGGAAATAAACGCGGCAGTCTAGTCAGTCTTTGCCTGGACGGCGGACATCCCGGACCTAGTGTGTCTGTCTCTCTTCTTTTTCTTCCTAGTCCTTGTCCCCTATTTCAGGAACCCCAATCTGCGAACCCTGGTTTGCTGCCGGTTGGCCCCGGCATCTGGCGCCTGAACAGGGACCAAATGAGCCTTATCTAGAATTTTTGTCTCGATTAATGGAGACTGCAGACCGCCTAGTACAAGATGAGAATGCAAGGGAGATTATAGTTAGACACATAGCCTATGAAAATGCCAACGCCGCCTGTCAGGCAGCTATCAGACCCCATAGGAATAAGGGAGGAATCACGGACTTTATTTCACTGTGTGCTGATATTGGACCCTCCCATGTACAAGGCCTTACTTTAGCCGCCGCTCCTCAAGGAAAGACTGTTACTGAGTCTCTAAAATATAGAGGTCAGCGGCATTCTCGGGCTGCTAGACCCCCAGGGCGTTGCTTCTCTTGTGGACAAATAGGACATTGGATGACGCAATGCCCACGCCAGGCCAGGCAAAAGAGAGAAAAATCACCTGGCACATGTCCACGCTGTGGTAAAGGGAAGCACTGGGCTAAAGATTGCAGGTCAAGAACAGATCGCAATGGCCGCCCGCTTTCGGGAAACTGGAGGAGGGGCCAGCCCCTGGCCCCGCAAAACCATGGGGCAGTCCCTCCCTCTTCTCGGCCACAAGTGCATCTTCTAACAACCCCCCAAGATCAGTCTCCGGCCTCCTCCGTGCCACCCCAGGAAGTGCAGGATTGGACCTCTGTTCCTCCACCTGCTCAGTATTGACCCCAGAGATGGGGACACAAGCTCTCCCCACGGGGGTCTTCGGCCCCCTTCCCCCGGGAGTGGCTGGATTGCTGTTAGGGCGAAGTAGCTCAGCCCTTAAAGGGATACAGATTACACCTGGCAAAATTGACCAGGATTTTACTGGAGAAATCAAAGTTATGGCCTCTGCCCCGAAACACGTGGTATCGATCCCAGCCGGTCAAAAATTAGCACAATTAATACTTGTGCCTTTACCTCCCGGGGAGACTGCTAATTCCCCATGTGGACAGAGAGGATTTAGATCTTCTGATATCTATTGGGTACAAAGCATAAAACAAGAGAGGCCTGAGATGACTATATTTATACAAGAAAAGCCCTTTAAAGGAATATTAGACACTGGAGCAGATGTGTCTGTGATATCTAAAAAACATTGGCCAGCCCAATGGCCCCTGACAACCTCTATGACTTCCCTACAGGGGGTTGGGCAAGCAACTGACCCACAGCAGAGCAGTGCGATCCTTGTTTGGAGAGATGAGGAAGGGCACTCTGGTCATTTTCAGCCATTTGTCTTGGATCATCTGCCAATTAATTTATGGGGTCGTGATATCATGGAAAAAATGGGAGTGTATATGTTTAGTCCTAGTGCTGCGGTCACTAAGCAGTTACTTGATCAAGGCCTCCTCCCCTTTAGGGGACTAGGCCGAGCAGCACAGGGGGAGCTAGAGCCACTCCAACCCCAGTCTCACCCTACGAGACAAGGATTGGGGTATCCCTTGACGGGAGCTGTCGTTTGCCCTCCCCCACATGCTGATCCCATAAATTGGCTCTCTGAACGACCGGTATGGGTTGAACAGTGGCCTCTTTCACTAGAAAAGATCATTGCAGTACAGCAGCTAGTACAGGAGCAGCTGGACTTGGGGCATGTGGCCCCTTCTAACTCTCCATGGAATTCTCCAATTTTTGTTATAAAGAAAAAGTCAGGTAAATGGAGGCTGTTACAGGATTTGAGAAAAATAAATGCCACAATGGAACTGATGGGGGCCCTACAGCCTGGCTTGCCTTCACCCATGGCAATCCCAAAGGATACTTATAAGATTATTATAGATTTGAAGGATTGTTTCTATACTATACCCCTGGCGCCTCAAGACTGTAAGCGCTTTGCCTTCAGTGTCCCCTCTGTTAATTTTAAAGAACCCATGAAGCGATATCACTGGCTTGTGCTCCCACAGGGCATGGCAAATAGCCCAACTTTATGTCAAAGTTTTGTGGCTAGAGCCATTTCTTCCACTCGTGAAAAATTTTCTTCTGTTTATATTGTTCATTATATGGATGACATCTTGTTGGCTTGTTCTGACCCTATCGTCGTACGACAAGCCTTTGGACAACTAAAGCAGGATCTGAGCCTCTTTGGCCTTGTAATAGCAGCTGAAAAGGTTCAGGAACACCCGCCTTTTACATATCTAGGCCATATATTAGGCCCACACTATTTTAAAAGCCAAAAAATACAATTAAAAACTTCACACTTAAGAACTCTTCATGATTTTCAGCAATTCTTAGGAGATATAAATTGGCTTCGGCCTTATCTAAAGCTCTCCACAGGAGAGTTAAAACCCCTCTTTGATCTCTTAAAAGGAGATACCAACCCTACATCCTTGCGCGAATTAAATCCTGACGCCAGGAGGGCCATCCAAATTGTAGAAAAGGCAATTTCCCAGCAACAAATGACCTATTGTGACTATTCTAAACCCTGGGGAGTTTACATTTTAGCTACTTCTCACTCCCCAACTGCTGTATTGTGGCAGGATGGCCCACTTTTATGGCTTTATCTACCATCAACACCCGGCAAAGTGCTGACCCCCTACTACGAATTGGTAGCTAATCTGATACACATGTGCCGAGTGGATTCCCGTAAATATTTAGGTCAGGAACCTCATTTTATCTGTGTCCCATATAATTTACAACAACAAGATTGGCTATTCGCCCATTGCGATCCTTGGGCCATTGCTTGGGCCAATTATACGGGAAAAATTTTGCATCACTACCCGTCTAACAAACTTCTCCAATTTGCTGCGTGTCATACGTTTCTATTTCCTTCCATAGTACAGGCCTCGCCTTTATCCTCTGCCGCTTTGGTATTTACAGATGGATCCTCAAATGGAACGGCTGCTCTGACCATTAATGGGAAAACTCAATCTTGGGTTACAGGTTTTTCCTCCGCCCAAGAGGTGGAGTTAGAGGCTGTTTTACAGGCACTCGTCCTGTTACAAGACGAGCCCTTTAACTTATACTCAGACAGTCAATATGTAATCCGTGCTCTTCAAGTCATAGAAACTGTTCCCTTTATTGGAACTACTAACTCCAATATTCAGACCCAATTTCGCCAAATACAAACTTTGCTTTGTTCTCGCAACCACCCCTGTTTTTTTGGCTTTGTTCGAGCTCACACTAATCTTCCTGGCCCTTTAAGTGAAGGCAATGCGGTCACTGACTCCGCCACCAGAGTTTACTTAACTCAGGTTGAACTTGCTAAGCAGTCACATGCCATCCACCATCAAAACAGTCGAGCCTTGCGCCGACAGTTCAAATTATCTAGGGAAGCAGCGAGGCAAATAGTCAAGACTTGCCCCAACTGTGTCCCTTTTTCACCAGCCCCCCATTTAGGTATAAACCCACGAGGACTGCTTTCTAATCACATTTGGCAGATGGATGTCACGCATGTTCCATCATTTGGCCGATTAAAATATGTTCATGTTACTGTAGATACTTATTCTAATTTTATCTTGGCCACCCCCCTTGCTGGGGAAGCCACTAAACATTGTATCTCTCACTGCATTCGATGCTTTGCTGTGATGGGGATTCCCTCGCAAATAAAAACAGATAATGGCCCTGGCTATGCAAGCCGAGCATTTCAATCCTTCTGCCGTTCCTATAATATCACTCATATTACAGGCATTCCTTACAATCCTCAAGGCCAAGGCATCGTGGAGAGAGCTAATGGATTATTAAAACATCAAATTGCTAAAATACAGAAAGGGGAGTCGTATCCCGCTACCCCTGTGAATATACTTAATCATGCTTTATTTGTTTTAAATTTTTTGAATTTGGATTCAAATAATTTATCTGCTGCTCAGCGATTCTGGGAAAAAAGAGAGCAGCGTGCTTTTGCCTTAGTAAAGTGGAAGGATCCCCTAACTGGTGCTTGGCATGGACCCGATCCTGTTCTAACCTGGGGTCGAGGGCATGTATGTGTTTTTTCACAAGGAGAAAATGACGCCCGCTGGCTGCCTGAACGCTGCGTTCGGATCGTGGAGAGTGACAGTGGCCATCCAAGCAGCGACTCACTGGGCCTACACCCCCAACCCTCCAGTGGTGCATCCTGCGACGTGGAAAGGACCTGAGTTATTTGTGCATGTCTATTGGGACTGCTACTGATCCACTTGTTCCACACATTCGTATGAGCTGTGTTTCTCCTCCTTTTACTATTATGTAGGGACCTTTTAACATATTCATTGACTCTACACAATTTAATATGTGACATTATTTTGTCTTTACCATCCCTCTTCTTAATAACCTTTTTTATAAAAGATGCCCAGGTGAAAAGCAAAGGCCTCCAGAGGTAAGTAGAAGTCGGCCGACCCCCTGTATGTCTGTGTTTTGTTTTATTTTTTTTATTCTATTTTATTAAAAAAAAAAAAAAAAAAAAAAAAAAAAAAGGGGTGCACTGTGGGCCTAAAATAGAGGCCTGGGTGGTCAAGGGACGCCTTGACCCCCCTTCCCCTTCTGAGTTTCTTGTCAATATCAAGGCATACCTGAGAGTCCCACCAGCAAGACATGTCTAAATCTAAAAATAACTGTTTGGTGAAAACATTCATTTGAGCTCATGTTTTTTGTGTTAAGTGTATCTGATTGAGTCCAATTTTCTTGTTATATGTCAATGTCTGATTATTTAAAAGTCTCCGTTTGTCTTGTTCGTGTTACATATTTTTCCTTGTCCAGTTTTGTCTTTAAAATTGGTACCATTTCTAAGTATGGATCCTTATGGTTTTTCTGTGCGTACTCAAGCACACATCCTTGTTATTTATTTGAACATTTCTGGGCCTGGTATGGCCCCTCCCAATCCGCTGCAGCTGAGGTGAGCAGAGGCCAGACAAAGCAGCTGCAGGCTTCGTTCAGTTTCCTTTTTCCTACAACCTGCTGAAGTGACAGTCTAGAGACACTTGGTGACAGGACACAGACTTGTCTTAGTTCTCCTAGGTTTAAGACTCCCACCCAACTTTCATCTGCAAAAAGTAATATGTCTGATATCAGAAACAAACTCTGGAAGAATAAATTTCAGCTAAGTTGCCTTGTTAGAAAGCTTTGTTTAAAAACAAAAACAACAACAACAACAACAAAAAACCTGGTTGTCACCTCCAAGAATAAGCTTTGCAAAAACAACAACAACAAAAACAACAAAAAACAACAACAACAAAAAAACCCTCATGGTACTAAAATTTCCGGAAAATGAACGGCCGATATTAATTTTGCGCGCTTTAAGATCTTTGAGTATGAATGTGTGTACGAATGGGTGTGAGTGAACATGTTCAAGGTTAAATTGTCAGCATGCTGTATAAAACAATGGTTGAGCTCATTTGAATCACAAAAGCAATTGGGTAAATCTAAGTCTAAACTTCAAGAAAATTAGTAGGTTTGAATGTCTCCTATGTCTCAAAGGATTATTGCATTGTCTTAAAGAAAAACTGGTAAATATTTTTCTAGATCCTGAAATCTGCATTTTATTGCAAGGCATACAACTGTTTACATTGTAAACATTGTATCCTGTTTAGCACAGAGATGTTAGGGAATTTGGAATTTATTACTTTAAGTTAAAGTTTGGAAACATGTATTAGAGATTTAAATGTGAAATTGTTCATTAACGTCAGAAATTTTGCCTGTCTGTCTTTTCTTGCAAATCTGATGGTAAAATGTGGATAATGTGATTAGTATTTTAAAGGAATGTTTAAAGGTTTATCTCTATGCTATTGGGTGAAAAAAAAAAAAAAAAAAAAAAAAAAAAAAAAAAAAAGAGGAAACTAAGTCCAGACCTAGACTTTTGGTGCACTGATGTCTATAGTTCTTGCATTAGGGAAAAACTGTTATTTGAGTTTAAATTGTTGTTGGAGTTTAAGACAGTAATCTAAACTGCAAAAAAAAAAAAAAAAAAAAAAAAGCCCTTTTCTAAAAGGCAAGAGGAGTGACTTGAGCCCTAGGGGGCCTGAAGGCAGAAGGAGTTCTTTGTGCCCTTAAAGGTTTTTCAATTGCAAATAAAGGCTAAGGTGTTGATTGTTTAAGCCAGTATCAGCAAAAGTTTTAAGAACATTGGAAATGGGTTTCTAAACAATATTTGAAAGTGAAATTGTCTTAAATGTTTAAAGAAAGAGAAAAAAGGAAAATCAGGACTACCAAAGTAATTGCTTAATTGCTATTTCAGCTTACTCTTGTAAGTTACTTTATAGCAATCTCCAGAAGGCCCATGGAGAAGGACAGCAGATCCTCATTCAGATGTAAGTTTGGCCCTCACCAAGTTCCAGGTAAGATCATGCTTAGAGACTATTTCTGTATTGACCACCTTGTTGCTTCTAATTGGAGTAAAGTGGCCTTTTGTAGACTCATTGATCTGAAAGCCACAGTTTTGAGCCTGCCCGGGCAAAGCAAAGTCCCTGTGAGACTGTGGTGTCTAATCTGCCAGCAGGATGCTGGGACAGAGTTGCTTTGGAGCTCGAAGTGGCAGAGTGATAGCTCTGAGCTGAAAAGCTGGGGGGAAGCACTCAAGCACCAAGCTCGGGACTCACAGTGGCAGGGCGCTAGCCTTGAGCTGGAGAGCTGAGAGACAGCGCCCAGACCCTGAGTTCAAATCCAGCAACCAACAAAGTGAATTGCCAATGGGATGTTTATCCCTGTGTGGAGAGACACTACCGGGACAGGAAAGCCTCTGCTTGGATGGCAGAGTTGGTGTCAGATCTTAGAGTCACTTGTGCTTGGCCATTCAAATTAATCAGAGCCGGGAGGTCATAGAATAGTTTGTAAGCATGCCTTACTAATGCCCGTGCCTTTCATAACTGGGCAGGAACTTGTCAATCTTCTGTGATAGTGGGTAGTTTAAAGTCCTAATTGAGCGAATTTTTTTATTTTTGACACCAGCCACAAATTCAGGAAAAGTTTGTGGATCTGAAGCTTGTGTCTCTATTAATCTGTTTAGATCTGACAACTGAAGCATTGTTAAGGTTGCAGAAATTTAGTTCCCCAGACAATCAAGAAAAAGCCTTTGCAAACGGGTGCTAGGTAGGCTGCGCTGTTGTGGCCAAGGATGGTTTGTGCAGTTGTTGAATGTCAAGTATGATTTCTAGTTTGGAGTAGATTGTTGTTCCTGGTGTCTAATCCTTGCAACCCCTTGATAAAACAGGCTAGGCTTCTTAAGGTCCCTGGTCAAGCGTGGAGACGGCGCCCCTGAGTCAGCTTGAAGAAGTCACGGAAGTTGAATCTCCGCCCATCAAATCCCCGTTGGACCAAGGGACCAAAGTCATTTTTGGAAAATGTGACAGGATAAATTAGGGGTATAGAAAAGAGTAAAAATTGCACTTGTGTTTCTTTTAAAATAAAAAACGGGGGACATGTTGGGAGCCAGAGTGGAATCAAACTGTACCTCGACTTGCATCAGACGATGGCTATATTGTCTTATTGCTTTCTGGCCCTATTCTATGTAAATGACCTGAGAATTACCATATGAATGTAACACCTGGAGGTTGCCTGGGAGAAGAGGAGGGAAGAAGGGGGGGGGGGAAAATAAACGCGGCAGTCTAGTCAGTCTTTGCCTGGACGGCGGACATCCCGGACCTAGTGTGTCTGTCTCTCTTCTTTTTCTTCCTAGTCCTTGTCCCCTATTTCAGGAACCCCAATCTGCGAACCCTGGTTTGCTGCCGGTTGGCCCCGGCAGCCGGGTGTGGCGCTACATGTCTATAATTTTCGCTAATCTGCAAGTGGAGGCCAGACAGGGCAAAGTTAGTGAGATCCTATCTCAAAACCAGAAATACAGATGGGCACTGCTGGTCCATGACTGTAATCCTACTCAAGAGGCTGAGATCTACGGATCTGAGGATCCTAGTTCAAAGCTAGCTGAGGCAGGAAACTCCACGAGAGTCTTATTTCTGATTAACCATCAAAAAGCTGACATTGGGGCTGTGGCTCGAGTGGTGGAATGTGAAGCCTTAAGCAAATAGTTACACCCAGGCAGGCACTAAGTTCAAGTTCTAGTACAAAAAAAAAAAAAAAAAAGAAAAGAAGTGAAATGGAAAACAATGTAAAAAGGCAGGAAAAACAAAGGACTAGGAGCATACATCAAATGGGAAAGCTTGCTTAACATCTATGAGGCTTTAGATTTAGCGCTCAATACTGGAGGAAAAAAAAAAAGAAAACACCCTTTGAAAAGCAGCAAAGAGTAACTGAAGTATTGAGCTTCCGCCCTTCACCTGGTGACCAGAACACTTGCATAGCCTCACCCACGTGTCCTATTGCTGGTTGGCCCTCCCTGGCTCCCGCCCTCCCTGAAGCTGCCTGGGTGGTGTGTATGTGTGTGTGCATGCGTGTGCATGTGTGTGGGTGTGTGGGCACCCTGTGGGGTCCTTCAGAGCTTCAAACCTGAACCTGAGCCAAATTCCACTCTCCAATCCACTCCCGGATTCTCTTTTCCTGACTCAGAGCCAATCAATTTTCCCATGTCATCGTATTTTTTTTTCCCATTGTTTGCAAGAGCAGCTGGAATTCTTTTTCCAGAGGGAAACTATTCCGAGTGTCTGTCGGCCTCGTTCCCTGGCTCACTTCTGGCTGAGAGCTTTGGCCCCATGGTCAGAAACCACAGCCCCGTATCTCAGAGACACTCAGCTCAAAGCTCCCTGCTAAATCCTTCTGTGCAACTCTATCCTGGGCCATCCAACCCACCTCTGTGCCTAAAGGTGGCTTGTAAGTCACCTACGTGTGTGCATACCCCCATAGCACCCACAAAGAGGTACACAAGTATGCACACTTCACACAGAGATACATGTGTGTACCCATGTGCACATAGAGGCCAATATGTTGATTGCACTACAACACAATGGCACCTGTGTGCACAGATGCACACATCAATATGTGTATGCACATGTGTATATACAAAACTACATACACAGCACTGAGGCCAGGGACACATGCTCATATAGGCAGTTACATTTATCTTCACCTCTCTACGGGAGCACACACACACAGGCGTGTGCACAAGCATTTGTATGTACAATTACACACATGCTCATGTAAGAACAATACATTCATGCATGGTATACAACACGGATCTGTACACATCTCCCACCACACTTGCATAGAAATGTACATCACACACACAAATACACACACACACACCCATTTGGACACATACATGTATGGATACATTGCCAGAAGACCCAGCAGTGCACACACTACCCAGGAGGAGGAATAGAAGGAGGAGGAGGAGGGGAAGGAGGAGAAGGGGAAGGAAGAAGGAAAAGAGAAAGAGGGGAGGCAGAGGAGAAGGGGGAGGAGGAAGGAAGACACACCCTTCTCTCCCTCTCTTCTTTCAAACAACTTCTTGCCATTGGCATAAACTTGGCATCGTTTTTTATTCTTTTAGATCTTGAACAGGCAGGACTAGAACAAATGCTCAAGTTTTACAGATGGATTTTGTGGTTTCTAGCAGCAAATCTCCCAGAACAGAATGGTGTGTGAAAAAAATGTGCAGTCCTCGGGTAGGCCTTGTTTTCAGCAACCCTCCCCCTTTTCTCCCCCCTTCCTGCCCCTGCAGGGAGGTAGCCCTCCCCTGCCTTCTTCCTCTCACCTTCGCCCCCTTCTCTCTCCCCCCGAACACACTGGCTAGAAGCCATACTCCTTTTGTCTTTTCTTTTTGCTAGTCCTGGGCCTTGAGCTCAGGGCCTGAGCACTGTCCTTGGGCTATCTCAAGGCTAGAGCTCTACCACTTGAGCCACAGCACCACTTTTGGCTTTTTTCTATGTATGTGGTACTGAGGAATCGAACCCTGGTCTTTGTGCATGCTAGGCAAGCACTCTACCACTAGGCCAAACTCCCGGCCCTGGAAGCCATGCTCTTTTCTGATGGTGGTGGCTATGCCCTTGCCTACTGGGTGAACATGGTTGATGTGACCCCAGCCTCAAATCCCTCCCATGTAGACATTTTCAGGTAGAGAAACTGAGGCCCGGAGTTCAGAGGGCTTTCCTGGCTGGCAGCCCTGACAGCTACGACACAAAACTTCCTGCAGGACCCCACACATCGGCCTCTCAAAGTAGGAAGTGTGGGGGACCGTGGGATGGTGGGGAAATGCAGATTGGCTCAGGAAGGGATGGGGTGAACCCAAGAGTCTTTCTAATAAGCTCCTCGTGAATTGCACTATTACTAGAAAGTTCTAACTCTGAAGGCGAATGTAGCTATGGTTGGCTTTCCTGCAGGGGATGGATGGTGTCGTGGTCTTTCTGAGTGGCTTCCCTTCCTCTTCACCTCCAGCTATCCCAGGGCTACCTCCCCTCTTCTCAGCCGTTTGAAGCTGGGGTTGTCTGTGGGCTAGAGGTGACCTGATTCTCACAGCTCTTACTACCTGAGGGCTGGGGGCAGACCTCTTCTCTTGGAGCCTCAGTTTCCCCATCTGTAGAAAGAGGAGACTGGTGAGTCCTCAGCCCCAGCTGACTCCTAGGCCAGGGGCAGGACTCATGCCTGGCACTTGACCTGATGTCACTGCCAGCACTTCTACTCAAGTGGACTGGATGAGGCCCAGAGGTGGAGGCTTTCAAACAACTGCCCAGGTGATTGTATGGGGAGAGGGACTTGGAGAAGCAGGAGGGCTGGTGACTAGATCTGCACACAGGTGCAGAGAAACCTTAGAATGGTTGTTACACACCACACGCACACACACACACACACACACACACACACACACACACACAGTGGAAAGGGCACTGAGAACAAAGCTCAGGATAAAGACCTTGGCTTCAGGTTGAACTTTCTTTTCTTCTGATTGGCATTTGAAGTATGCCTTAATTAAAGACGCAACCCCACACACCCATCATCCCAGGGCGCCCCCGCCGTCACGCCTCCACCAGAGGCAGGAGGGCATCGCTGAGCTGCTGCGGGGAGAGTGGTGGAGGGCTGGCCCGGGAGGCTGGGAAACTTGGGCGTTCACCTGACATTATGACCAAATTGGAGCCCCCCTCATAAGTCCCTTCAGTGGCCTCACAGCAGAGCCCACATGGGAACCATAGAAAGATTTCCTTAAAGTCCTGGGGTTTCCATAGCAACATGCCCTGTCCAAGGCTGACAATGGCCCCATCACCAGGGAAGCTGGAATGGGGCAAGCTGAACTTGTGTAGTCCCTGCTCAGGGGAGCCTGCGGGTGGCTTGGGGTCTTTCAGCAAGGGACAGACAGGCCCCAGATGCACAGGAAACCCCACCTGCTGGCTCCCCACCGATAGGAAGCAAGAGGATGGTAGTGGTGCCTTCCTGTGGCTCCTGGAAATGTGGGGCGTGGGCTTATGCCCTTGGGACAAATCTCAGCTCTGCCAGCTTCTGGCTGGGTGGCAAGTTATTTGACAGTTCCGTGCCTCAATGTCCCCATCTGTGAATGAGGATAATAGCACTTTCTGGTGAGAGATTCTTCTGAGGATTAGATGAATAGAGAAAGGCAAGAAAGACCTCTTACCTCATGCCAGGCCCTGGCAGGTTGCATGGTTCTTCCTGGCACCCACACCCCTAGAGTGCCAGGTCCTTCTGCTGTCTCCAGTCCCTAAGAGGGCTCTCCCAGGCCTGAGTGTTCCCATTGGCCTGAGAAGTGGCTCTGAAACTTGACCTGGGGAAGTTTTTGTCACCTCGATATTCAGCGTACCCCTAATTTGTGCCAGGATTCTCTTTGAGGTAGGCATCAGATGTTTTTAAAAACAAAACAACCCTACAGATGGCTCCAGTGTCCCGCCAGAAGTTTGGACACCTCTGTCATTCCCTGTAAGGTGACTGGGCCTGAGTCCTGAATTGGAATGGGGGAGTGGGAGGGGTTCAGTACCAGCTCACTCAAGCCCTCCTTCTGCACCTTCCTGAGCTGTGCCAGGTGAGATGCCGGGTGAGAGGTCTACCCATGGCATCTACTGACTTTTGGGGAGACAAATATCTGTTGGTCTCTCTCTCTCTCTGTCTCTCTCTCTCTCTGTCTCTCTCTCTCTCTGTCTCTCTCTCTTTCTCTCTCTCTGTCTCTCTCTCTGTCTCTCTCTCTCTCTTTCTCTCTCTCTCTGTGTCTCTCTCTCTCTCTTTCTCTCTCTCTCTCTCTCTCGCGCGCACACACACACACACACACACACACACACACACACACACACACCTTGCTGTTAGAAGCCATGAACAGGGCTGTGCAGGGCTCTGAGCAATTGCAAGGGGCTGTGAATTCAAGCTTTGCATAAAGGCCTGCAGAAAAATTAGCAAAGTACCAGCTAGCACATGTGCAGGAAACATCCTGCACATGCCACAAATTCCTATGGCCTGATGGCACTCAGCGCCTTTGAGAAGACAAAGGGTGGGCTGAGGTGGTAACCCTAGGTTAGGGGACACGAGTGGGGCAGGCTGGTCCCTTCCCATGCCTCCATGGTGCAGGCCAGCCTGGGCCTTGTGCCTCTATTCAAAAAGAAAGAGCTATGTATAATGTTCTTTTGATGGCCATGGAGATCCAAACCCTTTCTGTGTCATTAACGTAAAGGTCACTGGACAGCGGGGTGCTGGTGGCCCATGCCTATAATCCTAGCTACTCAGGAGACTGAGTTCTGAGACTCGTGGTTTGAAGCCAGCCTGGGCAGGAAAGTCTATGACTCTGATCTCCAATAAACTACTCAGAAAAAGCCAGAAGTGACACCGTGGCTCACGTGGTAGAGCGCAAGCCTTGAGCACAAAGAGGCTGAGGAACAGCACCCAGTCCCTGAGCTCAAGCCCCAGAACCAGCCAAAATCCAAAAAGTCCACTGAAGGTAAGATGCCTTATATTTTATATGCTCATGTTCTTTAAACCACCTATAATCCATGGCATACAAGAGGTGGAGGTAGGAAGAATGCAGTCTGAACTCAGCCCAGATAAAAAGCAATAACTCTCTCTTACAAAAAAAGAAAGAAAGAAAGAAAGAAAAAGAAAAAAAGAATATGGAGGGCTTGAGGTTTGGCCTAGTGGTAGAGTGCTTTCCTAGCGTGTTTGAAGACCTGGGTTCGATTCCTTGGTACTAGAAAAAGCCAGAGGTGGTGCTGTGGCTCAAGTGGTAGAGCTCTAGCCTTGGAAAAGCCCAAGAACAGTGCTCAGGCCCTGAGTTCAAGCCCAGGACTGGCAAAAAAAAAGTGGAGGGGGGTGGGTTGGAGGTGTGAGTCCTATGGTAGAGTCCTTTCCTTGCAAACACAAGGCTCTGAATTCAAACCCGAATACCACCAAAAGTGAAAAGGAACTCAAATTTTCTATATCTTTTGCTAAATTTCTGGCTGTTTCCTTATCATCGGATACTAAAACAAATGCTTACTCCAACGCAGAGATCCCAGCTGCCTTTTGGGGCCTTTTGGACTAATTCACTAAACAAGCGTGCTTTCTGTCCAGGAACCTGTGTCTCCTCCTTGGTCCTTCTGGAAGATTCTCGTCTGGAAGTGTACATGTTCTCCCACTCTGCCAGGCTTCCTGGGGAAGGCAGCCCAGCTCCTGCCTCTGAGTAAACCAGGCAACAGCACACACCAAACCCCTACCTTCAAAGCCACTGTCGAGGAGGCTGGGTCATTTCTGAAATGGGCAAGTGCTTACTGCACACACAAAGAGCCTTTCCTCTGGCTTACAGAGAGCTAAAAACATCCCCAATGTGTCCTTCTTAGAGGTCACTACGAAGACTCATTTTCACAAACATCATTTTGGAAAAGAGCCATAGTACAGGAGAGTGAGAGGCACAACTCCGGATTCCTGCTGGGGGAGGGGGATGTCCATTCAGCCTTAGTTTCTCCATCTGCAAGGAGGCTGGGCCAGATGCCCTCCTGTCATTTGTTTTAAAATATTTTTTATTGTGATTAATAGAAGGGTTGCATTATATTCACCAGAGAGAAGGTACATTACTTCACAATTTTTTTTATTTTTTGTTTTATTTTAGTTTAGTTTTGCTCTCATGTCATTTTAAGGCCCAACTTAAATGTTCTTATTCATCTATAATTGCTGGTGCGTGTGTGTGTGTGTATGTGTGTGTGCATGTGTGTGTGAGAGAGAGAGAGAAAGAGAAAGAGGGAGAGACAGAGAGAGAGAGGGGGGGGAAGGGAGGAAAGAAGGAAGGAAGGAAGGAAGAAAGGAAGGAAGGAAGGAAGGAAGGAAGGAAGGAAAGAAGGAAGGAAGGAAGGAAGGAAGGAAGGGTGGAAGGAAGGAAGGGTGGGTTTGTCTGTGTTTCCCAAACTGTGTTCCTTCTTTGGAACCTAGTGGGGCGAGGTTGGGCCTGGGGGGTCTCCTCCCTAGCCCTGTTCTGGTCCAAGATACCTAACCAGCTCTGTCCCTTCCCCTGCCCCAAGGATACCCCTCTGGCCATAGGTCCTGGCTGGCTTCATTCCAAGCCAGCCCCTTCCTGCTGAGCCGCACTCCTGCAACGCCCGTCCAGTCAGGCTTTGTACCCACCCTGCCTCCACCCCAATGTCCTTGTTCAGGGGAGCACACAGCTCCCATGTGGCTTCTTCTGGGGTCCCTGCTGAAACCTCTTCCCATGAACGAAGCCTCTGAGACCCCTACTCCAGAACCCAGATCTTTCTGGGCGCATCCTTCTGCATCACAATCATCACCACCACGTCTGAGCTGCCTGCTGAGTGCCGGGCTTACAGACCTGCAGCACCATGACCGGTGCCCTCTCAGGTCAGATCAGGTCACGTGTGAAATGATTTCACCTGTGGTGTCACATCCACACCTAAGGTTTCCAAGTGGGGCGCGTTCTGGGTCTCTGATGTTTGGATTGAGGACACTGCCTCCACCAAACCCTCAGTACCAGCTAACCAGCATGCCCTGGCTCGGCAGGCTGTGCCATGTTCCCAGCTGGCAAGCCGAGAGAGCAGAGAGCGACGAGAGTGGACCCAGCCTGGGGCAGGCGAGGCCACACAGCAGGGTGACCTGAGCAGCTGTCCCGGTGGATGCTGGGAGCTGACAGGGGTCTCCTCACCCTCACCACAGTCCATGGCAGCCCCCCCCACCCCGCCACCACCACTGCCAAGCCTGTGGAAAAGAGCAGAGGGAGGACACTTTACATGCATGCCCCCCATGCCACCCTCACCCCAACACTCAGTGGAGCCCCCATCACACAAATAAGAAGAGCGAGTCGAGGAGAGGAAAGAGGATGCTGGGCGCTGGTGCTGAGCTAGGATGCAGCGTAGCAAAGCTGTAAAAAGCCATGGGGGAGCTGGGGCTGTGCCAGGGGCTCCCAGCCCCAGAGGGAGCACTGTCAGTCACCCCGATCGTGGCTCCTCCTCCCTCCCACACCACCCACCAGTGTCACATGCCTCCTAAGGGAACTGAGCCTGTGGGGGGGGGGCTTGCAGGGAACCCTGGGAGCTGTACCTGTGGGTGGCTGGGTGCAGGGTGGGGTGAGAGCTGTGCACACGTTAGGGCACACGTGGACTCGCTCTCCTGTGGCTTCTCTTGCCCCCAGCAGTCTCCATGACTAGGCCTCTCACAGAGGAGCCTCCAGAGTCAGAAATGGCAGGGGGGGACTTGGCCCCTCCTATGCTGTCTGGCTCAGACAATAAAACATGGAGACCCCCCTACCCCAGCTCAGGGGATGGTGGTGGAGGGCCCTCAGAAAACACATCCTGAACCCATCTTTTGAATCCTCACCCCCAGGATGGTGAAAGTGGCTTAGTGATGACAGGCGTGTACTTAGTCCTCCAAGCCTCCCCAGGAAGCAGACTTAGATCGGAAGAAACCATGACCAGCGTGCTTAGGTGGCCTGTCCTAGGTCACTCTGCTTTGAAATAATGGAGGCAGGATTTGACTCCAGAATCCCTGAGCTCAAGCACTGTTCGGTGTCCTGTCCCCCGAGGAGGAAATAATATGAATTAAGTGCTTAGCACTGTTCAGCTTCACCGTCGGCACTCAGTACATTATTTGTACTATTTAGCAATAGATCACAACCCCCTAAAGGCACTAGTGAAACTTCTGGTCCATGGAATCTGATGGAAGATTCCTAAGCACTCCTGGTTCTTCATGGGGCAGGGGGAGGCAGGGGGAGGCAGGGAGAGCGACAGAAGGGGCAGGAGATCCTGGTGAACCAAATGCCACTTCTCTGACTCCTGGGTCAGAAAGCCTGCCTTAACTGTAATCATCCATGAGGAGGAGGGGGAAAGCAGGTTTTCTGGTAACCAAGCTTGAACTGACTAGAGAAAGCAGTGCTCAAGCATTCAGACAGGACCCAGGCCCAAGTCCTATGTCACTCATTATTGCTGAGAACACATAGTGTCAGCTATGGTGACATCTGTGAAAGGATGATGCCGTCTACCTTGGAAAGTTGCTTGTATAGCTCAGCAATGTGACACTTGTCTCTCTGCAGTTGTCAAAGGGGGAATGGGCTGGTGGAAAGACGAAAGGGGAAAGCAGGTAAGGCACCCGGCAAAAGCCCTCTCAAGTTGTTAATAATTCTTATTGATATTGCTTTGATAGTACCAAGCATTGCATCTCTGTGATTGTTGCCCATATTGGATAGACGGACAGATAGACAAACCAATCTGTCTGTTGTCCAAGAGACCAGTGATAGATAGATAGATAGATAGATAGATAGATAGATAGATAGATAGGTGGAGGGGTGGGTAGATGGGTGGATGGATGGGTAGATGAGTTGGTAGGTGTGTAGGTAGATGGATGGATGGGTTTCTGGATAAATGGATGGGTGGATGAATGGATGGATGGATAAGTGTGTGGATGGGTAGATAGGTGGGTGGGTAGGTAGGTGGATGAATGGATAGATGGATGGATAGATGAATAGATGGATGAGTGGGTGGGTGGGTGATAGGTAAGTGGTGGATGGATGGATGGATGGATGGATGGATAGGACAATAGCAACCAGACTGAAAGGCTGTGGTTGTTCAGGTCAGTGTGTGGGCTTATGAGTGGAGTCACTGGGTTGCTGGAAGGAATGATGGATGCATGGCCAATGGACAGGTGCATGGAGAGATGACTCCTCGCAGGCAGGTATTGGATGGATGGAGCCTCCTGAAGGTGGAAGCTCACACTTCAGCCACAGGACCGCCACAAATTCTCACAAGGTGGGGTGGGCGGGAGCTTCCTACTCCAGCAGGAAGAGTCTCATCATGTCACTGTGTCCTCGCTTGGAATGAAGGCTCTGTGGAACAAGATGATGGCAACAGATAGGAACTCGCAATCTGTCTCTTTCTGTCTGTCTCTGCCTCTGTCTTTGTCTGTTTGCCTGTCTCCTCTGTCCACCTTGGCCAGCATGGAGCATTCTGAGGAGAAAGGTGGCATGGCATCTGCCAGCATGGGGTCAGAGGCCTGTCCACAAGAGGACATTAGCAGAGAGAGCTGTACAGGGTGCCCCTGGGGACTTCCTGGATGTGGCCCAGAAGAACAAAATGTCCCGTTCCTGAGGCTCTGAGGCAGGAGGGTCCTGCCCTAGGAGGGAGGTGTCTTGGCTTTGACACTGGCACAAGGTGCAATGCATGGAGTCTGCTGTTCCCTCTTCTCCGTGAGCCTCAGTGTCTCCATCTATGAAACGGGACAGTAGCAGTCTTGCCTACCGTGAGCACTGAGGATGTCATGGGAGGGGATGTGGCCTGGGCCCTGGTTGTCACTGTCCCACTCGTGTCTACAGGCCCAGGGCCAGCTGAGCCAGTGGACATCTTGATCCCTCGGACTAACCCAGCCCCTCACAGCCTGGGGACTTAGGCTAATCCAGGATAATGCTGCTAACTGGCCAGGGTCAGGGGTCGGGCCTGTGCTGTCTGGGCCTTTCTCTGCCCAGCTTCTCTGGACACAGCCTCCTGGGAGCTTCTGTCAGTCCTCCGTGGGACAGAGCCTGGGAGGAGCCAGGGCAGGGACAGGAAGGCCTCAGAGTTTTCCCAGGCTGGAGGTCATTAAGGAACTGCTCTCCCTTCCCCCAACACAGCTGGGCTTTGCTCCTGATGTGGCTTTCCCAGACCTCGCTGGCCCCTGCCTGCTGGGGACAAACAGAGGAGACACGCTCGATAGGGGTGGGGGAGGGCCTTTCTAAGAAGAGGCCTCAGGGGTTCTTGTGGTCTACACTGTCTCCACCAGCTGGGGCCACAAAGACAAGGCTAGGCCTCAGTTTCCACATCTGGAAAATGGCTCTTTTGGTGCTGGGTCTGGGATAGAACTCAGGGCCTGGCATCCTCTCTTGGCTTTTTCACTCAAGGCTGAAGCTCTACCCTTTGAACCATTCTTCCATTTCTGGATATATATATGCTGGGTAACTAGAAATAAGAGTCTCACTGATTTTTCTGCCTTGGCAGGCTTTGAACTATGATCTTAAGATCTCAACCTGTTGTGTAGCTAGGGTTACAAGTGTGAACCTGAGATTGAATAGAGTCTAGTAAGAACCAGACTGCCCAGGGCTGGGGCTGGAAGAGACCAAGAGCCTAGAACTTGTCCAGGAGATACTTCCCCCTCTCCCCCTGGACCCTTTCAAGATGTCAGCAAAGGTCTCTCTTGAACTTTAGACTCTTGCTGTACACAGGGCTCTGGAACCAGGAAGTTCCTGAAGTCCCATCTACTACCTGCCCAGCAGGGAGCAAGGCCAGGCTGTGGGGGCATTATCACCTGGGTCAATGTATGTTCCCAGCTAGTACTATTTAAAAAAAAACAAAACAAAACCCAACCCTACAAAACTGGGCGTCTGTCATGCCTGAAATCCTAGCTACTCAGGAAGCTGAGATCTGAGAATCACCGTTCAAACTAGCTGGGTAGGAAAGTCCATGAGACTCTTAAACCTCCAACGAACCACCAAAAAGCTGCAAGTGGAACAGTGGCTCAGAGTGGTAGAGTTCTAGCCCTGAGAAAAAGCTAAGAGACAGTGCCCAGGCCCTGAGTTTGAGCCCCAAGACTGATACCAAAAAAGGAAAGAAAGACAGAAAGGAAGGAAGAAAGGAAGGAAAGGAAAAGAAAAGAAAGGAAAAAAACTCACATAAACTTGTGAGCGGCCTCAAGGCTAATGCCACTGGCTGGCCAGGCTGCCTTTCTTTAACCTTTCTAGAGTGGGTATTACTCCATTCCTGCACCCCGAACAGAGCCTCTCCTCCTGCTTCGTTTGCCTGCCTTCCTCCCTCTCCAACCTCACCGTCTATCTTAGCCACATCCTGGAGATTACAACATGCCTCCCAGGGACAAGATCACGTCCTGTCCCAAAATTCTTCAAATAGTCACATCCACGAGATCCCTTTGCCATATAAAGCAACCCTCTCAGGCATTCGGGGATTGGGCTGCGGACATCTTTGGAGGCCCCTGTCCAATCAGCTTTCTCTTCTGTCAACACATGCGTCTTATCTCCCATAAAGCTCAGTTTGTTCCCCAGCATCTGCTGCTTTGTGGCTGTGTGACCTTGCGGGAGGACTCCACCTCTCTGGTCCTCTCTTTCCTCCCTGTGCTGTGGATGGTGGCTAAGGCCGAGTAGGGATGGAGCAAGAGGCATCTTAGAGCACGGTGTCTGCTGTCACGGCTGAGAGAAGGGAGTCGCTGAGGACTTACTTTGTGCCAGCACTGAGCTGAGTGTTGAGTTTATGTGATCAGCCACACAGACAGACATTCCCTCGGGGAAGTTCCGATAGAGCCTGGAAGACAGACTTAGGACAAATAACCACACAAACCAGTAGGTAATTACCAGAGAGCCCTGTCACACTACTGGGAGAGACGTGGGCAGGATTCACACCCAAGTCTGCTGAATTCCCAAGACCCTGGTTTTTTCCATGACATGTCCAGTCTCTTGAGGCTCGTGGAGGCCAAGCAGAGGACCAGAGACGGGAAGTGACTAGTCAAAGGTCACACAGCAAGAAAACAGCCAGATAGGGATTCAAATCCCTAGGCATCCTGCCCAGAATTTATCCTAGAGGAGACCCCGAAGTGAAGTACTAAGTTACCAAGTACTACTGATGTGAGACAGTGCTGGGTAAAATTTAAGTTGTGCAGAAGACAGCCTGAACATACACCTACCAGGTTCCTTCAGTTCCCATGATTTGAGGGAGGACAGGATTGATGGCCTGTGTCACAGATAAAAGAGCCTGAGATCTCAGAAAGGGCCTGGGTCAGGCCGGGCTTGGCAATGCAGAGAACCTGAGCAATGACTGAAAGGGCCTGACTTGGAACCTGTGTCCCCTGTACATCCAGCCTCCACCTGGACAGTCTGCATGGCTGCCTCAGTGGCTCAGTGGTAGGTTGTAGGGGCTGTAGTCCTGGGAAGTTAGAGAGGAGGGGGGGGGCACTTCCTTCTAAGGGTGGTATTCAGGATGATGGGTGGCCTGAGGGCGCCATCTAGTGGGCACAAGGAGATGCACCACACCCCAGGGGCCCTGGGAGACCGGAAGCTCTTATCTTACACGTAGCTGCAGTCAGCTGACCATAGTGAATGAAAGTGACCAAACAACCCTCCTCATAGTGATGAGTGAACCACCAAGGCCCAGAGAGCCCGGGGCCGATTCAAGTGGCCCAGGGAGATGGGGCTTGCCCTGAGCCAAGCAGGGAGCCCGTGTGGCTTGGGAAGCCAGAGCTACTAAACACTTGGATGGTGTCTGTGGAGTCAAGCCCTTTAAGATAGAAGGATACCATGGTTGGTGGGATCTCAATCACAGGCTGGTTATAAGGAGGGGATAAAAGAGGCCTCAGAAACAAGCATGGCTGGAGTATTTCCATGAGTTATAGGGACAGACATGTCTAGAGAAGCCACAGCCACATAGCCCAGTAGGGCATATAATAAAATAAGATACCTTAAAAACTGACAAGTTAGGCAGGGAGTTTGGCCTAGTGGTAGAGTGCTTGCCTAGCATGCACGAAGACCCAGGTTCCGTTCCTCAGTACCACATACATAGAAAAAGTCAGAAATGGTGCTGTGGCTCAAGTAGCAGAGTGCTAGCCTTGAGGAAAAAGCCTAAGGACAGTGCTCAGGCCCTGAGTTCAAGCCCCAGGGCTGGCCAAAAAAAATCCTGACAAGTTACAGCAATACATCTGTATTTGTGGAGGCCTGACAATGTGGAGATACCAAGCTACACACACACACACACACACACACACACACACACACCAATGAGAAAGTTTATCTGATGAATTAGGTACAGTAAGAAATGAATAGGGAGAGTAATAACTAATCAACCATGACAGGGTACAGTAATAAGGTAACTAGCACCACTGCTCTTGTGTTCTGGAGCCATTATTTAGCAGACAGAAGGATCGCATGGACAAAATCACTATGGTTCTGTGATAACCAAGATGGGCACTGAGTGATTCGAACAGGAAGATAGAGTATACAGCGTGGATATGCAGGACAAGTCACATCCTGAGGAGGCCAGAGTAAGACAGGGAGAAATTTTTCTCATGCTACTGTGGTAACGTGTACAAGTTAAAGCTTAGGAATTGTTTGTTACAGAAATTTCCTTTCCAGTATTTTCAGAGTGAGCCAGTGGTGGGTAAGTGTACTCTGGAAAGAAAGACAGAGTTTGGACTCCTGGCTCCTCAGAGAGTAACAGGCCCCATGGACAGACACACCCAGAGAGATCCTAGTCAAAGCAATTGAGTATCTGGCATTATTAAGTAAACACCGGAGTAAGCACTCTCCATGTGTTAGATAATTCGGCAAAATTATGATTGTGTCTTACTGGGTGACTTGGTGACTTTGGCCAAATATCTAGCCTTTCTAATCTGCAAGATTCTCCTTGAGGGAAAAATGAGTTCCTAGTTCATTGTGAGGTTTAAAATGGCATGCACGTGTGTGTGTGTGTGTGTGTGTGTGTGTGTGTGTGTGTGTGTGTGTGGTGTTTGGAATACAGCAGGCCCTACATAAATTACCACTGAAGCCAATAAATGCCCTAACAGAGATGCTGTTGTGGTCTTAGAGTTGCCGTTGTGGGGTCCTGGGGTGTCTGAGAGGAATAAATGAAACAGCCTTCCCGCCCCCAGCATCCCCAAGGATGGACGGTAAGGCTGGGACCTGGAAAGGGCAGCAGGCCCTCCCCTCTTCCTCTCAGCAAACCCTGCCCTGACTCCATGCTGCTGTCTAGGCCTCCCCGTCCACCTCTTGTCTGGCTTCTGTTTCCTCTTCCTCCACACGCCCCATCCACTCACTCAGAAGAAGCACTTGCCACACCCACCTGTCTCCCACAGTTCTCCCTGTTGGTCCCAGTCCAGCAACACCCACCTTCCCTCCTCATCTCCACTGATCTCCCTCAGCTCCTTCCTGCAGCCACAGGGACACACAGCTATGACTCCTGGAGTGATAGGAACTCTCTGCTGGCCCTGGATCCTGGGGGTCAGGCCCTGCCCTCTATGCCTTACCCCTGCCTTTTCATCCCAGATCTTCCCTTCCATCCCTTTACCCCTGCCCCACAGGTCCAGGTACCCCCCCTCCTGTGCCCCCACCTGCCCCTCAAAGCTTGATTTAGGAATCCTCTCTTTCCCTGGAAATCCACCCCCCACTCCTTCCAGGGCCACCTGGGCCCTCAAGCAGCTGTCCTCCCTCCCCTCAAGGTCCCTTATCATTCATTTGCATGTGGTTGGTAAAGATATCCTGATTACCTGCCCTGCCTCTCAGCGCACTTTGTATCTGGGAGACCCTCCCTCCTGTGTCCCCTGAGGTGGCAGCAGCAGGTCCTAAAGTCTCTGCTTAGTCTGACTGAGACTGTAGCATGAAGAAAAGAAGCAGTAGCAGCAATAGTAGTGGGGTATTGACAGCAGCAGTGGGTGGAGAGGGCAATAGCAAGGGCCTGCCTGCCTGCCTTCCTTCCTTCCTTCCTTCCTTCCTTCCTTCCTTCCTTCCTTCCTTCCTTCTAGAACAAGTTCTAGCTAGGCAGCCAAGTTGTCCTTGAACTCATGACCCTTTTGCCTTGCCCTTCCAAATGATGGGATTGTAATAAACTACCACACTGGGTCTGATGAATTTTTTTTAAGACTAGGTATGTGGACGCTGTCAGCATGAAGAATCTGCGTTTTTGCTGGACTGTGTGTCCTCAGACACGGCGAGTGACAGCTGTTCACTCTACTCACCGGACTCTCAGCGGCCGCCATGTAAGGTGTGAGATTCATAACCCAAAGCATTGGATGTCACCCCAGGCTTGTGACCCCCTCCATTAGCCAGCACCTAGGCGCTGAGTGTAGAATTTAGTCTCAAGGTTCCTGCTGACAGATTTGTGAGCCCTGATCTGAGAACAGCACGAAGAGCAGAGTGTCTGTCCTGGTATATATCGTGGGACTCCATGGCTCCCTGTACCTGCTGGCAGAGCACTTCCACCAATGTCTCCCTAAGGCTGAAAGCAAAGGCTCTGGGCTCAGATCTCAACGGTGCTGCTTCTCAGATGGGCAGCACTGCTGGTGTTGGCTTCCTTGTGTATAAAGCAGGGATGATGCTGACGGTGGTCAAGGTCCTCAGAGAAACCACCAAATGGACATGTGACCAGGTGTTTATATGAAGGAATTGGCTCCTGTAGATGATGGGTTGCCAAAGGTGACATGAGCAGGACAGACAAACAGGCTGGGAAGCGTTGCCATGGCAGTCGTGAGTGCCAGGGAAGCCCCAAGGAAGAATTTCTCCCTCGGGGAACCCACCTTTTCTCTTCCGTCCTTCAGCTGACTGGAGGAGGCCCACCCTTATTCCTGGATTCTGGAGGTGATCTGCTTTCCTCACAATCTCTTCATTTAAATGCTACCCACATCCAAACCAAACCAAACCAATATCCTTTGTAGAAACCTCTAAACCTGTTGACTTCATAATTGGGCATCACAGGCTGGCCAACGTGACACATGAAATGAATGATGATGATGACGATGACAATTATGACAGTGACATGACCCTTGCAGGTCTATAGAAAGACTCAGCAGGTTGGAATGTGGGTGTTATTTTTCCAGTGTGCCATCCCCCCTCCCCATCCCACCAGCAAACCCCACGGTTTCAGCAAACATTCCAGGTAGGTTAACCCAGCTGGCTTAGTTCTAATGGACTACCACACAGCACCTGAGCACACCAGTCCATTAATAGCACCCCCGCTCTGACCCAGATCCCCTCCCTCCCATGTCTGTCACCACACTCTGGAGTCTCCAGTGCTTTAAACCTTAAGCTCCAAATCACTCCGGGTCACAACTCAGTGGGTCCCTAGCCAGCACCGCTGCTCTCCCTCGCAGACTGTGGCCCTTGGCCCTCTGTGAGTTTGGATGCTGAGTTGTGGGAAAACTAATTTAGTTCTGTCTGTGCAAAATGCCAAGACAGAAAGAGCACTCGTATTTGTCGTTGATCCGTGGCAGACAAAAGCAGTGCAGTGGTGAGACTCAATAAAGGTGAGAAATTGGGGCTTCTTTTCTTTGACTAAGAGTCTTTCACTTGTTTGCAGCGCACAGGGAAGGGCATGTGCAGGAGACAGAGAGGGCATAATGTGAGATAGGATTAGGTGAATGGTGTGGTGACTGCATGCGTGTGTGCTGGCGGCTGCATAGCAGGGTTGTCCTGCCAGTTTTCAAGGTCACTGATGCCCAGTTCTGCTCGGCAAAGCTTCATCAAGCCAGGCTCTCCTGTGAGCCACCATGGGCTCGGTGGATCTCCATAATCAGAGCTCAGGCTGCTTAGATGGTGTGCAGGCCCTGGCTTCTTAGTCCTCACCAACCCTCACTCTGGCTCTGCCCAGACACCACAGCCAGGCCAGGTCACTCAGGCTGCCTCAGAGGCTCACACGCCCTTCAGAGTGATGGAAACGTGGGTAGGAAACCGAGATCACGCCTGCGAGTAGCTAGGTCCCCCTGACATTCACACTCCAGCGCTGTCACTGGGACGGCTCGTAGGAGGCTGTGCAAACACACTCTCACACATGCACACATGTAAACATGCATGTACATGCACACACATCACAATAACACACCTGCACGTGTGGATGAATATAAAACACCCATGCAGATGGGCGCTGATGCCTCTCGCCTATAACCCTAGCTACTCAAGAAGCACTGTGTGCATGCAGATGTGTACACACATGGTGACTCACGTTTGCACATGTCCAAGTGCATGCTGGGACACACATGCACACATCATGTACACAGAGCCCCATTGAGCACAAGCAATCAGGAGCCTAGACAAATCACTGAATTTCTAAACTGTCCTGGAGTTCACAGCCCCCTGGATGCCCCAAACACCCAGGATGGGCTAGCATCAGCTCCCAGCCCACACTCCTGGAGCTGGGCCTTCCGGCAGGTCCTATAGAGGAGGAAAATGCAGAGGAGGAGCCTGCTTATCCTGTCCAACCAGGAAGACCAAAGTGAAAACAGAAAATCGGCACAGAATCCGAGAAGCTCATGTTACGGACTGTGGTCACAAAGCCCAGCAGGGTGTCATGAAACGCACACCACTCCCAGAGCCGTAATAATTCTAGATCACATCCCTTAAAAAATGGAAAGATGTATAACTGAGCAACCTGGAAAAGAAGGAAAACCCTTGCCTAGGACATGCAGCGTGGAGGGTGAGGAGAGGTGACCACACAGAGATGATGGGAGAGGCTGAGGGAATGCAGCAGGGGCCATGTGTGATGGGCGCATGCGTGTGGAGGATGTGCTATACTGTGAATGTGTACTTGAAGTCTGCACACACGCATGTGCTCTTGAACTTTGTTACCCCTTCCCATGTTTTTCTCCCACTTTCCCTCCCCCACTCCTTCCCACTCATCTTGTTTTTCTCTTAAGCTTAGGTCAGCTCTGAACAGCCACCCTCCGATCTCAGCCTCCTGAGTAGCTAGGATTAGAGGTATGTGCCACCAGTACCTAGCTTTCGACCTGTCTTCTTTACCGACAGAATCTCTCTTATGTGTTTGTGAGGGTAACAGAAGGCCAATGAACAAAACCTCTAACACACTCCCTGACTCTGTGACAAATAAACCATTGCGATTGGTCCCCAAATCCCCAAACACCTGAGCACTCAGTTTCACCCGTCTCCAGCCTCCTCATCCCTGAAGTGGGCCTAGTCTCTGATCTTCAAGGCCCCCCAAGGCCCAACACAGTGCACCCCTTTATACAGTCTTGTTCTGTGTGAAGTATGGGTTCATGGTGGATTTCAAAACACCTCCCCTGTACTGGAAACTCCCTTCTGCAGGGCTCTTTGTTCACTCCATTCTCTGGAAGCTTCTGCAGGGCAGAGACCATGTCTGCTTTTTGAAGCTGTGACCCAAGCCCCAGTGTAGCACCTGGCACTTAATATTTACTCAGCAAATATTTGCTGAATTAATGAAGACTCAATGCAAGATGATTTTAATGTTAGCCTGTGTCTGCAACTCCCCCCCACTTCTTTCATTGCTTTTTGCCTCACCTTTTCAGATAAGCAGGTGTTTCTGTGTGCAAGCCTCAAGGAAGGACCTGACAGTTGAAAATGGAACAAAATCACCCAGGGTTGCAAAGCTTGGTCCTGAGAAAATGGAGGGAGAGAAAGTGATCAGAAAGGTGGAGGGACAGAGCATTGCTTCCCAGCTTCTCAGGCTAGAGAAGCCTTTTCTGAAACCCACAGGAGGAAGAGGTGAGAGGAAAGAGTAACACTTTAGCAGAGAAAAGCCTTCTAACCATGAGCTCTCAGAACGCCCGCAAGGACACCCGCTGGCTCCCAGAATGAGGGATGAGGATAAAGGCAAAGGCTGCACAGGTTGCCTGGATCATGTATCCACCCATCCTCCTTCGCTCACTGGCCAGGCACTGCTGGAGAGTGCCTGGGACCTGTCCTGGGAAGCCCTGCTTAAGCCAGGCCAAGTCCTGGAGGAGGGCCCCAACGCTCAGGTGGGTTCAGGGGCATAGCAACAAGGCGGAATCAGTGCCTCACATCTCAGGAACCCTCGAGAGCTTCTGGGGTGAGGCACCTCCCCTACCCCCCCCCAGGACACCAAACACTCAGATGGCTGCACCCCCGAGCCCCCCAGGGCACTGCTAGAATTTACCAGAGTCCGTGGAGACTGAGGAAAACCTCAGATAAACAGATCAAATGAAATACGGCTGCCCAGGCACAAAATGCATGCATGCAGACAGAGGCTCCGTGAGGGGCAGAGAGAGAAAGATGCCAGGGACAAGCTGGGCTCCGCCACGCAGGTTTGTTCAGCCAATGTGCAGGCAATGACAACTCATCCTTCTCTGCAACCTTCCCCCCCCCCTCTCTCTCACACACACACACACACACACACACACACACACACACACACACACACACACACACACATTTCCCTGACAAAAATACCAATTGCCCAGAGCTGAACCTACTTCTCCAGAGCATCCTCCAAGTCTAGAAGCTTCTCTGTCTGACGGCCAGTTGGGTTACTAAGTTCACAGTTGACATTTCTCTCCAGGACCCAGTGTCTCAGGGCTTCCCTGCCTTTTCCCTTCTCCCTCCCCCTTCTCTTCCTCTCTTCTCCCTTCCCCCTCTCCAACCCTTTCCTTTCTTCCCTCTTCCCCTCCCACTCTCTTGCAGACCCCTCACGGAGCAGGAGGGTTCCCTAGCTGGAGTGGAGGGGTGCAGATGTCCCCTCCAAGGCCTGGCCCATAGTGTGTTCTGGGCCTTCTCCCAGCAGCTCGGCTCTGTCCCACCCACTTGCTGGCCCTGACCTTCTGTTGTGACCACCAAGGCCATCTCCACCCTTGGCCAGCTGCTCTCCTCTGGGTTCCTACAGCCTGGGCACCAGGCACTGGTCTCCATGCTGCCAAGCTCATTTGTCTCCACCCAACACAGTGACCCTGGGGCCCTGGCTCCCCCCTCCCTGTCCCCGTGCCCTGTATGTGCCTGATGCTCAGTGGTGGCTTCTGGAAGGTGGCCCTGGCCTCTCCCTCCCCTTCTCCCCCTGTCCCCAGCCTGTACTCCCCTTCCCCCTCTTCTTCTTCCTCTTGAGTGGATGTTCCCCTGCTCTAGGGGACAGAAGGGCAGGCAGAGACTGAGAAGTTGCAGAGACATTTATTAAAACCATTTGAGTCACCCCAACACCTGAGAATGTTCTTGCTGCTTCCCAATGGCTATCCCCTCCCCTCCTGCTGGCTGTGCCCGCCTCATCTGTCAAAGGGATACCCCGCTGTCTCTGGTGGGACGAGGGGTCAGCTATGCTGGTGAGTGGCTTGGATTGGGCTAAAAGGTGAAGGCGGAAGAGGTGCTAATTTGGAGATCAGAAGGACCCAGAATGGGGTTTAGGGGACTGGAGAATTGAGTAGAACCCACACCGGGTCACAATGCACTCCAGGCAATGATGTGGTGGGGGGCGCTGGAGCCCCTGCTCTCCTCCTCTGCCCACCTCTGCTAAGCTAGGTCACTCTGCACACTCTACATGGCTACGAGACGTTCAGTCCCCACTGGCCATGGGCCTGGGGACACCGGTGGGCCGGGGGTGGCAGGGCCTAGCCCTGGAACCCCAGCTCCTTGTACTTGGACGCCATGTCATTCCGGAACAGCTCCAGAGCCTTTCTCATGGCTCCCTGGGCATCGGCCCCGAAGTCCCCAGCATGCTTGCTCTGCAGGACCTGGATGATGGCTTCCGAGATGAACTGCAGGAAGGAGACCAGACAGGGAGTCAGGAGGAAGGACAAGCTCAGGCCAGCAGGGTGGTCTGCACAGTTCAGCTCCTTCAAACCTCACACTGGGACTCAGATACCACCATCCTTGCTTTACAGATGGAGAAACTGAGGCATGGGGAAACAAGGTCATAAGGGCTGGAGGGGGCATTTGAACTTAGGGGTGGCTTTGACATCTGTATCCTGAACCCTGTCCCCCTGCCTTGCTGTCCAGGGTTGGAGCCCAACTGCCACTGAGAGAGACAGAGACGGAGAGAGAAACAGAGACAAAGAGAGAAACAGAGACGAAGAGAGAAACAGAGACAAAGAGAGACAGAGAGAGACAAAGAGACACAGACAGACAGACAGACAGACAGACAGAGACAGATGGAGAGACAGAGAGAGCTCTGCACCTCCAACATCAGCTGTGGAAAAGAAGGGGTGCTCTAGACCCTATTCTACCCAGGGTTGTGCGGTCAGGAATTCTAGAAGGAAACTTCCTTTAGAGTGTGTTTTCTTCCTGTGCTTTTGACTCTGTGGACCAGGGACCCTCTTTCTGTTGGGGACAGCAACGCGTGATGCATAGCAGTGTGATGCAAATGTTGGTGAGAGGCATGTGTGTAGAGGAGGAGGGAGAGGGAGGAGGGAGAGGAGGGGAGGGGAGGGAGGGGAGGGGAGAGGATGTGTCCACAACTCTGCAACCCAGAACTACAGTGGAAGACCAGGATGTAAAATGTCACTAGGCGTCTCCACCTTGAATCAGGATTTGGCCCTAATTGCAGCCCTGGCTGACATTTCACAGAGGAGATGGACAAATGGCTGCCCGAGGTCCCAGAGCAGGTGGATGGCAGGGTGGAATCGTGCCCAGGGGACTGGGTGAGCAGTGCCAGGGCTGAGGCGGGGATGGAGAGAGTGCTGAAAGTGGTCACACAAGTATCCCCCAGGACATAGCGGGTAGCCTGGGGAGCCATCCGCTGAAATCCACCTGAAATGTCACAAATCGAGTGTCGAGTGTCGCTGGAGTGGGGGAGGCTGCTCAGTGAGTGCTGCCCTCCGAGGACCTGTCCTGCCCTGAATGACTTCACTGTAAACTGGGGACTGAGATGAGCTCATGGCACCCCAGCCTGGTGTCGACAGCAGAGCTGCCGATGTCCAGACAACCAAAGCAGAAGTGGCTCGCAGTGCCTGCTGCCCTCTGTCCTGGCCTCACTCTTGTTTTGGTGTGCAGTGACATGCACTGGCCTTCCATAAATTATGAAGAAGATGGGCCAAGAGCGTGGCCTAGTGGTAGAGTGCTTACCCAGCACGCACAAAGCCCCAGGTTCGATCCCTCTGTACCACATACACAGAAAAGGCCAGAAGTGATGCTGTGGCTCAAGTGGCAGAGCACTAGCCTTGAGAAAACCCATGGACAGTGCCCAGGCCCCGAGTTTCAGCCATGGGACTGGCCAAAAAAAAAAAAAGAATGAAGAAGATGGGACAAGAACCCTGTAGTCTAGGTCACTCATGCAGCCAGGCATATGAGTACCAAACAAGCCTCACTCAGTGCACAGGCCCTGCAGGAGTTAAAACAGAGCACAAGGGGCCCTCAATGCCTCATTCAGGGATTCTTCTTGAGTCCTTCTCCTTAGAGTAATAACCCAAGTGCATGCTAGGCGTATCCTCACCTCAAGGCTGCATGTTCCTAATTATTATTGTTGGTACTGGGGCTTGAACTCAGGGCCTCAAGTTCTTACTCAACTCTTTTGCTCAAGACTTGAACCATGCCTCTGCTTAAGGCCTTTCACTGGTTAATTGGAGATAAGAGTCTCTTAGATTTGTCTGTCTAGGCTGGCCTCAAATGGTGATCCTCCAGATCCCAGCCTCCAGAACAGCTAGGACTACAGGAGTGAGCCAGCAGTATCTCATCAGAGATGGCTGTGGAAGAAGAACCTGCAGACCAGTCTCTCCACCCCCCTCACTGGCCCCTGCAGGAAAGTGACATCAACAGCTGGTGTCTGGTGTCCCAGAGCTCTGTCTCTCTGCAGAGGTGTTGGAGTCCATCGAAGAGCCTCCAGACACCCCCAGATTGAGCCCCAAGATTCCTGCTTAGGAATCCTGCATGTCATAGTTTCCAACCACACAGAGTTTCTGGAAAAGCAAAGACGTGAGTGAGGGTTCTCTGCCACCCTGTTTTGCTCTGGTGCTCATGCACAAAACACTCCCCCCTTGCCCTGCCTCAGTTTCCTAATCTGTGCAGTGGGTGGGTAGAAAAATACTGCCACTTGTGGAAAGGATGGAAGATGTATGCTGGATCTCCCACCCCTTGTCTCCATGAGAACAGAAGACATGAAATCTGCCATGCTGTTTGTGTTGTGGGGTTCTAGGAGGAGACTAAACAAGGGTTCCACCCACTGAGCAGTGAGAAGCCAAGCTGGGACTTGAATGCCAAGGCCCTTGAAGCCTTCCCGCCCTCTCCTGCCTGAGGCTTCCTACCTCCAGGTACGCCACAGGAATCTTGTGCTTGGTGGCGTGGGACTGGGCCAATGGCTTGAGCTCCGCCTCATGCTGCCCTTTCTTCTTCAGGATGCCACCCAGGGCAGTGAGCACGGTGGTGCCATGCTTCTTTAGATCCTCAGATGCCTTCATCTCGTCCTCTGACTTGAGGTTCTTGAACTTGTCAAACTTCTCTAGGGTCTCAGGGTGGCCTTTAAAGAGCCTGGGAGACAAAAGAGGGCTGGAGTGAGATGCAGGATTGTGCACCTCTCTGGGCCTTGGCTTCCTCATCTGGGAAATGAAGATAAATTGTCCCTCCCGAAAAGATTAAATGAGATAGTGTATGCTCCGTGCTATCTGGAGGTGAAGGCCTGTGCCTCTGAGGGGCAGAAGGCAAAGGCATCTCTGCTCGTGGCCTCGGCTTGCCCTGTCTCCTCCATCCTATCAGGGGAGGGCATTATGGTGTCTGGGACACGGGGCCTTCAGAGCCCTGCATTGCACCAGCGCCCGTGTGCACTGGCGCTGTGCTTGGCTGCCTTCTGAATCTCTCTTTAGCACCATTCACTCATCCCCATTTTACAGGAAGCAGGGCTCAGAGGTGTGACATCACCAACAGGAGTTGGGGCTGTGCGCAGAGGAGCTGGGCTGAAACCAGGAGTGAGCAATCCTGGCTCAGGCCAGGGGCAGGTCTGCAGCCCCCTGCCTGACGTGCTCCACTGTTGCCTGTGACAGCCTCCCCACCGCCCGCTGGCCTCGAGGCCGCCTCCCAAACCCCCAGAGCTGAGAATGGGGGACCCACCAGATTCACAGACCCGGTGATGCGCCCGCCTGGCACCATGAGCCTCTGCCATGACACTTACACTTGTCTGTGCCCTAAGCTACTGGGCCCAGGAATCCGATTCTGGTGGCCTCTGACCTAGAGGCCTGCAGGGAGGTGCCCCTGTGGTCAGGACACTGGGTTTCTCTTTAATCTGAAAGCAAGTTCCAGTTACTGGGGGTCATCAGTGGACCCCAGCCTCCTGTCTGTCCATTACTCTGTCTTCCTGTCCTCTTGCCAGTCCAGCAGACTCTGTGGCTCCTCCCTCCCTCCCATCCCCCATCCTCATTGCCTGCTCCCAGCCTGGCAGAAATCAACACCTGCAAAGCATGCACCAGGAGCTGCTGGCAGCAAGGAGGGATGGGCAGCCCAATGCCAGTGCTCAGAGCCTGGTAAATAGAGGTTGAGCAGCTGGACCTCAGCCCTGACACGCAGGCGACCACAGTAGAGGGTGCAGGAGGAAGGCACTACAGATCCTTGATCATGCATGCAGCCCTCTGTCCTCAGCCACCAGACAGGATTCACAGTGTTCTGGGAGCCCGGGGCCCGGGGCCCTGCTCAGTTCATGTTTGGACAAGCTGATGTTGCACACGTGGGTGACAATGTCATCCTGGAGATCCCCAGGCAAGAGGCAACTTCCAGAGAGGAGGTGAATGGAACCCTTCTTCCCTGAGACAAACCTTGCCTCACTCTACTCTTGCTGGTTAGTCCACAAGCAACTCTCCAGTCTGCTGATCAAACTTCCCAGGTAAACACATGGGCACATACAGATGCACACTCCAGCTTCCAGTAATCCTGAACCACCTGCATTGATATGGCACTTACTGTGTATGTGCAAGCTGGGTGGTGGTGGCTCACACATAAAATTCTAGCTACCTATGAGGCTGAGATTAGGAAGATCTCAACTCAAGGCCAACCCTAGGCAGAAGAGTCCAGAAGACTCCACAGCAACAGAAAGAAGCTGGATGTGCTGGGGCATGCCTGTCGTCTCAACTATGGCAGGAAGCAAAAGAAGCGATCACAGTTCAGGCATGTGATTATCTAAAAATAACAAGGGCAGCTGGGTACTGGTGGCTCATGCCTACAGTCCTAGCTAATCAGGAAACAGAGATCTAAGGATGATGGTTCAAAGCTAACCAGGGCAGGAGAATCTGTGAGACTTTCCAATTAACCATCAGAAAATCAGAAGTGGAGCTGTGGCTTAAGTGGTGCAGTGCTAGTCTTGAGCAATAAAAATGCAGGGAAAGGGAATCAATGTATGTGAAGTAATGCACCTTCAATCTGGCGAATGTAAAGTAACCTTTCTATTAAAATGGAAAAAAATGCAGGGATGGTATCCAGGCCCTGCATTCAAGCCCCAAAACTCTCACAAAAAAAATATAGGGCAAGGAAAGAGCTAGAGATAGGATATGGTACAAGGATAGAGAGCTTGAGTTGAAAAAAAACAAAACACTATTACGGAAAGAAAGAAAAGGAAGGAAGGATAGAAAGAAGGAAAGAAGAAAGAAAAAAAGGAAGAGACAGAAAGAATGGGTGATGCAGCAGAGTTTATGTGACAGCTCAGGAAACTGAGGCACAGAGTGCTTCTGTGACACTGGTATTTAGCAAGGTAGTCTGGCTTCCTGCCTACACTGTGGGTGACAGCTTGGGCTTTGTCATTGTCACACCAAGACATTTACGTGCAAACTGAAACATGCAGCCCCTAGTGTATGCATGCATGCCGCACCATTGCGTGAGCATGCCCAGCCACATAGGCAGAGTCACGTAGGCAGAAGGCACCAGGTGATGGTTGCAGTGCCTCCCTCGGGGGATGACCTTTGTATTCCTCCAGGGTGCCAGGGCTGTCCACAGCCATGATCAATGTCCCTGAGTCACACCAGGGCCTCATCCAAAGCCACATACGTCACTGACAGCTCGTCTCTGTCACCTTCATCCAAGGGTCCCTGAGCTCCTGACTATTATTATCTGGCGACAATGATCCTTGGATTCATGCTGACAGATGGGAGACCTGGCAGCCCAAGCAAGGCCCAAGGTCAGAAAGCTGGAAGGTGACAGAGACACAGGAGGGCCAGGGATCAGAGGCCAAGGCAGAAGGGGATCTTGGTTTCCTGGGATCTAGGGTTAAGAATGGGGACCCCTAAGTTCTGGGACCAGCTCTGGCTTCTGTGTGCTGTGTGTTGCCGAAGAAGTCACACACCCTCTCTGGGCCTTGACTCTACATAAGTAAACCAAAAGGGCTGGAGTGGAGGATGAGCCCAGGCTTGCTGGCCAGCACAGAGTCCCCAACCCTATTTCCTGGGCCACAGCCCCCGGCCCTGCAGAAGTGGCACCACAGTAGGGTGGGGGCTCCTCCACGTTTCCACAGCAGTTCTGGTCATACATTCAGTCCTATTGTCAGCCTTCCTGGCTCAGCAAATGTGTGGTCAGACACTCAGAAATGGGGAAGGTGGGGGAGGGGGAGGCACGGGGGGAGGGTCATGTTCCTGCCATCTTCTGAATGGAGGCCAGTGGGAAAACCAGATGGGACCTGACTACTGACACAGACCCATGGAAATCCTTTGGGTTCTCCTGGGGAAAGCCCATTCCAGGGAAGTTCCGTCAGGCCCTGTAACAGAACCAAGAGCAGAGCCTCTCTGTTCAGTGTGGCCATGATGATGATGATGATGATGATGATGATGATGATGATGATGATGCTTTACAAGGCTTAGATGAGTGCATGAAGGTGAAATCTAGTGGGGCCTGGCAGTCAGCAGACAGGCTGACTCCATCTTCCCCTTATCTCCACCTGACTAAGAGGTCAGCTCCTAGCCAGGCACTGGTAGCTCAAGCCTAGCTACTCAGGAGGCTCAGATCTGAGGATCAGGGTTCAAAGCCAACCTAAGCAGGAAAGTCTATGAGACTCTTATCTCCAATAAACTACTCAGAAAAGGCCAGAAGTGGTCCTGTGGCTCAAATGGTAAGTGCTAGCCTTGAGTAAAAGAAACCCCAAGACCAGAAAGAAAAAGGAGGTCAACTCCTGCCTAGACAGAGTGGGGACCCTAAAGGGGAAATCTCCCCCTATGGTTTGAGATACAACACGGCATGACACCTCTTGGAATATTCCAGAGTCCTCAGTCCGGAAGGTATCACAGCCCTCCAGGTCCCTGGCTGCTGCAGGTCCCTGGCAGGCCTCTCTTCTCTGCCCCCAGAAGGGAGGGAACATTGCCCAATGGTGCCAAGTCTCCTTAAGGTTGCACAAGTCTCTGCCTTGAGGCTGGCAGGGGCTGCCACCTCAGCAAGAGGCCTGCTGCTCCACTTACTTCAATCCCTTCCCTTCCCATGGCAGCACGGACTGCTATTTCACTGCATCCTGGGTCCTAGGCACGGGGGCCAGCTGGGATCTCAAATGCCTCAGATAATTTACTGCTTGGCAGGTCCTGCAGAAGGCTGCTTGGTGGCATGGGGGACCTGTCTTGACCCCTCAGATGTCAGCCTGGTGGTATGGCATGGGATGGGCATGGTTGGGGGGCGGGAGGGCTGTCATAGCCTTGGGCCTCTCTGACAGGGACAGCAGGGAAGAAAGTGTAGGGGAGCCATATAGGGTGCCATCTAGAGAACAGGAAGCTGGCTCTCCTTCCTGTATTCTGCATGGAGCCCAGAGATCTGTGACGAAGACTTGCCCTGCTCACAAATGGGGAACAATTCCTTTGCAAATGTGATTTCAAGGACAAATTGGGGGTAAGCCAGGACCTGCTTCCCCAGAAGCAGACCCACTGAGCACAGCCCAGGAGGACTTTGATCTGAGCTGCCCAGATGTGGGAGAAGGGGTGGGGGAAGAGAGAACCCAGCATCAGCATTCCTTTCTCACAGAATTTTGGATTTAGGGTGTGGGGGAGACATTCAGAACTTCTCTGGCTAAGTTTGGAAACCACTTCATTCAAGCTTTCAAAGTGAAGATATACTCAATACCACAGGTTGCAAATAGGCCTCTCAGCCCTTTGCTAATTACAGGGCTCAGCATTTGTAATAGTTAACAAACATTTCTAGAACTCATTATATGTCAGGAACCAGGCCTGTTCTTTCCAAACAGGAAAGAACATTCACTTCTACCCTATGATGTAGGAATGAGGGCTTATTTTTCCCCCATCCAAGATAAGAAACATCCTCAGAGAAATTGAGAATCTTCCCAAAGGCCACACAGCTGCCCAGAGATAGAGCCAAATCTAGATGCAGCAGGTCTTCACTTTGAAGGCCATGTCCTTTTAGCCTGGAAATTTATAAGCATTTGTGAGTTTGTGGTTTTGGGGTATCTTCTTCCTCTCTGAACCCTCAGTTAATAGGTAAGGTGGCTGGACAAGACTTTAGCCCTATTCACTCTGACTACCTACAATTCCAAGATTCATTCTGATGGATTCCAGGCTCTCAGGGTTTGAACCTTATGTTTCTTCCAGCTGTTGATATTAGTCTGGGTGGAATCCTTTATCTTTCCTAAATCCAATCCTTTATTCTCTCAAGCAAAAGAACACAGTATAGGAAGTTTAAGAAACTCCTCTGCCTGGGACAACTGGTCTACCTGGGGCTGATTTCTACCTTAAAATTGAGTATCTGAGATCTTTAGGGGTATGGGTAAGGGGGGCCTAAGGATCCCTTCCTTTTACCTGATGAGGACTTCCTGTCCATGGCCTGCCAGATCAGCCTCCACTTTTCCCCAGACGTTCAGCACCAGCTGCCATTCCCCGTCGCTGAGCCCCATGGTGAAGTCTGAGGAAGACAAGAAGAGTGATGTGGGTTAACTGCTCGGTGTCTAGGCCAGGCAACCAGGGTTTGAAGCTGCCTGGTCCAAAGGGGTTTTTATACCTTCTTGGATGCTGGTTGTAGATCACCTGATGCTGCATGCTTCCCTCCCCTTCTCCTTATGTCCCCTACCCTCCCCTTCCCCCAGGCTCTAATCTCTGCCTTTCTCCAGTCCTCATGTGGGCAGCTATTTCGGGGCAGGTGCCATTGTGGGAGGTAGGACAACTCGGGCAACAGGGGGTGGGGTGTGGATCAAGGGACCAAGCCACTGTCTGGATTCTCACAAGCCAAGGGAAAGGGCACTGTGGAGCCCAAGGCCAAGCAGCCTGAAACTCAACCCTCCTCCTGTCAGCCATCCCAAAGACCCGTCATGTTCTAAGCTTGGGCACAGGCATCCTGCTGGCCCACAACTGTCCTGACCACTGGCAGTCTTCTGTTTTATTTCCTTTCTCTGACCCCAAATGAAAGTGATAAGAAAGAATCTTCGTAGCCACTGGACCTCTGAAATTTATGCACCTATAGAGCGACCCTTGTGTCTCTGTGCAGGGCGTCTGCTGGGGTGAGAGCAGGCAGCACTTCCCACCTCTGCCTGCCACAGGCCCTGTTTCAGCACTTTATATCTGCCAGCTCCTCCAATTCAGGAGCTATGTGTGGTAGACACAGACAGCACCCTTGCTTTACTGAGGAGAAGGTAGGGAGCCATGCCACAGTCACACAGCATCCTAGGTTTGAACTTAGAATGTCAGGACCCTAAGGCCACATTCTTGAAACCTTTCATTTTTTGTTTTATTCATCTGTGTCTCTTAGGTCCTTACACAGAGCTCTGTATAAACTTGAGTTATATAGAGTAAAAGAGAGATGGTAGCCAAGTGCCAGTGGCTCATGTCTATTATCCCACCACAGAAGGTTGAGATCTGAGGATTGTGGTTTGAAGCCAGCCTGGCAGGAAAGCCTATGAGACTCTTATCTTCAATGAACCATCAGAAAGCTGGAAGTGGTGCTGTGGCTTAAAGTAGTAGAGCAGTAGTCTTGAGCATAAAAGCTCAGGAACAGCACTCAGGACCTGGGTTCAAGTCCCATAATTGACATTCCCTCCCCCCAAATAAAGGTTGATGGCCTTGCAAAGAAGGCAAGTGTGATTGGATTTCATTTATATCTTTATGTACCTCCATCTATTCATCCATTCATTCATCCATCATTCATCCACCATCCATCCATTCATCATCTACCCATCATTCATCTACCATTCATCTATCCATCATGTATCACTCATCATTCCATGCCTCCCTCCTTCCAGGGACCCATCCATCATTATCATCTGTCTATCCATCTCACAAACATCACAGCATATCTACTGTATGGCAGTCACCATACTACATGCTGAGGACAGCCAAGTAAAGAAAAAATTTGTGTTTAAGAAATTCCCCACATCCTTGGGGAGATAAGTTGGGGAAATGAAAATACAGTGGGATTTAGTTAGTGCTTTGCTTGAGCTCTGCAGGTGCTTGTCACTGCACAAGGATTTCTGCATTTATTAAGTATTTATTCAGTGCCTCCTGTGGGGAAGATCATTATTTCTGAGCTGAGTATCTGCCTGGTTACTCCGTGTCTATTCTGGCTGTATCAACAGGGACTGACACAAGTAACTCTGTTTTTCTTTCCTGCAAGTCCTCGGTCTTGAACTCAGGGCTTGAACACTATCCTTGAACTTTCTCAAAGCTAAAGCTCTGCCAGTTGAGCCACAGCACCACTTCTGGTTTTTTCGATGTATGTGGTATCAAGGAATCACATCTGGGTCTTCATGCATGCTATGCAAGCACTCTACTACTAGGCCAAACTCCTGGCCCTCCAAGTGACTCTTTTTAGAGACACAACCCTCCTCTGGCCCTGCTGAGACAAGGCCAGCCACATTTAGGGACCACATGATTATACCCCAAACCTGAGGTCAGTTGCAGCTGGTTGGACCAAGACTGACACCTGACTAGGGGCAGCCAATGCCTGAACAGCCAATCAGATCACCTCTTCACACTGGGACTAGGGGCACAGGGGTAAGGATTGGCCAGGTAGTGGAAACATGGCATGAAAACAGGTGAAATTCACGTCTTTGATAGCAAGGAGCATAGAACCCTTAACTTAGAACTGTCCTACACAGCCCTAACTTTGGCCCCTAAGCTCTTTGATCCCCGTACAGCTGGCCAATGACTGTGCAAGGATTGCCACAGGCTGGCCCTTCCCAAATGACCCTGGTATGTCCTTGCAGAGCATCAGATGCTGGCCAGTGAGTGACAGGGCCCAAGGCATCTCAGTCTGCCCTTCCTGACACACTGCTTAGGTGGGCCAGAGCTGAGCCCGCAGGCCTCGAGCATTGCCCAGCTATAGCAGCACAAGGCACACTGGCTGAAGGTCAGGTGGATTTCTGAGGGTTCTCAGGCATGCACTTATTCACTTGTTCCTTTGTTCATTCATTTATTCCACAGCCCTGGACTGAGGGCCTGATCCATGCCAGCATTTATGGAAAAGGCAAAGTCATAGCTGTGCATGGCTTGGCCTCTGGCTGTGGCCCCAGCTACTGGTCAGTGTCTAGAGCATGAGTCCAGGGTAGGGGAGAGGGGACAGAAAGAAGGAGGTGCAGCCAGCTGTCTGGTCACCTCCTCGGCCCCCTGCCAGGAATGGCAGTACTTGGTACTTGATTTATAGCCTCCGTGCTGGCTCTTGGGACACAGTGTGCTGTTTCAGCGCCCTCCTGTGAGCCCCATGGCGAACAAGGGGTGAGTTGGGCAAGGCTGCTCACGTCGGAAATCAGAAACCCCCATCTCTTCTCTGTCTCTAGCCTCCCCAGTTGTCTGAGTATTTAAAATCTCATCAAACCATTAGCGATACTCAAGTGCTTAATGTGCCACTGTCACTGCGCTGGCAGGTGCCCCATTAATGGGGGGGGGGTGCCCCCGGAGAACTGTGGCTTCGAAGTTGATGTACCTTTGAAGTTCTACCATTTATGCTAACGGGGAGTCACCAACATCTGTGTGTACTTTACACATTGCCACAACAGGGTGCCTGCCTCGCAGTTGCTATGGAGACCTGGAGTCTCCAGCTCTGTTTGGGAGGCTGTTACTCTTGCTGTCAGCTGTGGCTGGGCAGGAAGACTGCAGATGTACCAGAAAAGCCAGGCTGCCTTGGTGTATAAAACTCTGCAGCCTTACATCCACGTGTCTGCCCATACGTGCCCACGAGCCCACATAAACACACACACACATACGCACATACACATATGGGTTACTTTGACACCGTGGAGGGGAATTGAGATCCCCTCATGATTCTCCCCCCTCATTTCCCAGAATGCTTTTCATCCTCAAATATGAGACTTACGGAATCCAGCCCCAAGTCTTCAAAATTCTAGAGTCTGAGATCCCAGGATAAAAATTCTGGAGTGTTAATCCTGTCAGCTTTGCACTACTCCAGAAACTTGGGTTCTAGATTCCAGGGTCACGGAGGGTTTGAAATGGAAGCATCTAGAACTCTAGGTCTGTTGTGCCATGGTATCATATTCAGCTCCCACTCAGTATCCTTCTTCTCCTTACAGATCATGGTCTGGCATCGGCTTGCATGCTGGGAACCTTGAGCTCACCATCGACAGCCGAATAAACTGTGTAATACTGGGCTAACGTGTACCTCCACCGCACGCCCTTGCCTGGGCTCTGGGGGCTGTCAGGGACCAGACAGGACTGTCATACAGGGACGCCACAGGCCCTCTGAACACATAAACCCCCAGAGCCCTGGGAGTAAGGCTAGCCCAGGTCTTGTCCCCTCTCCCAAGCCCCAGAGGATTCCCATGGGGCTTTCTAGCACGTGCTGCAGAGTATGCACTGGACCTGTGTCCCCACCGCCATCTTCCTCATGGCCAAGAGTCCATCTGGATGACTTGTGAACTACCCAGCATGTAGGTAGCCAACCATACCTCACAGCAAGTCTGGGAGAATTTTCCATAGGACTTCACTGAGGGAGACCGAGGAAGTGGGAAAAAAAGAGAATGTTGGCTCCTAAAGCCAAGATCGAAGGCCTCCCATCTTGACTGCCTGTCCCCCATCTTCCTAAGAAAGGAGCCCCACCCTCTTCTGTGTAAGGGAGATTCCTTCCAGAGGGGCCCTCCCCATGCTTGTTCAGCCTCTGCCTTGGGCTAAGTCCTCCCTTCTGGGCCAGCGCCAGGCCAGGATTTAGGTTGAGCTAGGTTTGGGGGTGGCAGGACCTTCACTCAACAAGCAGAGGGCCCCTTAAGCTTGATCTGGCCCCCTACTCAAGCCCGCCACCCATAGCTGCTCATGTCTAGCCCCTCTCCAGCATCGTACTGACCACGTCTCCCTGCTCCCCAGCTGTCTTCCCGGAGTGCAGCCAGGCAGCCAGGACTGGGGGTGGGGAGGGGTGTCTTATAGGACAGGGGAGAGGCACAGAGAACTAAAAATACAGTTTCTACACAGGCCCCTCCTTTCCCTGAAGGCCCAGGGGGCCTTATTAGAAAAGGGCTGGCAAGGACACTGGAGCCACATGCCCTGGCAACAGGTGTGGCCTGGAAAAGCCAACCTCCCTCCTCCTCCTCCTTCTCCCACTCCTCCCCAGCCCCACCCTGCACCTGTTATCTGGGGAGCCAGGCCCCCTCTATCTTGAGGCCTATCCCACCCCTGTCCCACACTGTTCCTCTTTCGGGCCCATGTTCCCTCTTCACCCTCCAGGCTCAAACACAGGGTACAGCCAGGGGGAATGGCTTCTCCCCATTTGTACTCCGTGAGCACCTCAATCCTTTCTTCAGAATGAACAACTTATGAACACCTTACTCAGGAAGAAATGGAGGCCCAGGGAAGGCCAGGAAGCCACCCAAAGTTGTAACTGGAGTCCCAGGCCAGAGGCCCAGCTCCTTGGCTTTCACATGTCAGGCCTGTCTGGCTACTTGCCCCAACATGCCAAATAAAGAGACCAGCATGATGAAGGGCAGAGAAAGGAGAGTTATTATAGGCATGGGCAGCTGCAGAAGACAAAGTGAACACTCAGCCCTCCTCCCCACACAGACATGAGCTTTAGGTTGAAATAGACAAAGAATCTCTGGGCAGGAGTAAAAGGTGGTTATTGGATGGTGTGATTGGATGTGGTGGGTTGTTCCTTATCCCCAGGTCCTTACTATGTGGTGGGTGGTTTGTCCCTTTCTTTGGGAGTCATTTAGATCCCTTGTAAATGTGTTATCTATCAGACTGGTCCTTCCTGGAACCCAGGGTGACTACAGGCCAGAAAAAGACTGAGAGAGAGGAGACAGAGGCAAGAGGGGGCTGATGTGCCAAGCTTTTCTCTTCCTTTAATTTACCTATTAGGCATTGACAGGCCCAGGTGGGGAGTTGGTGATTTTCACCAAAGTAGTTTCTAAGCACCTGTTTTAAGCTCTCACAACTAGAAAAGGCCAGCTCCAACATCAGAACCCGAGCACCCTGGCTCTGGATCTATGCGTCATGGCTCAGGAGTGATCGAATTCTGGGATCCTTCCCCTTCAGCCTCTCATCTCCTGACAGCACTAGCAAAGGCCAGACCAATCAGCTCTTCCAATGTTTATCTTATTGTCTGGATTCTGTCCAGGGCCCTCCAGGCTTCTTGGCTGTAAAGGCAGTTTCCCAATGGCTGACGATGGGTTGGCTGCTGCCATCTAGTGGTGCTAAGGAGAAGCACCACTGATTCTTGCAAGTCACCTTCCAAGATTCTTTGTTCTTCCTCATCTCTGACAGCCAGAGTAGGGTCTTTCTGGTCTGTCTACTCATGGCCCTCTGCTTAGAAGATTGAAGATGGCTTTCAAAATTATTACAAGATGAGGCAGCTATACTCCTGTTTTCAAGTGTCTCAATGTCAAATGGAGGTGACAAACCATCTGGAGCAGAGGTTTGAGCAAAGGTCCCAGAGATGGCTAGCAGGCAGGGCTTTGCATGGAGAGGCTGTGACAGGTGCTTGAAAATATAAGGGACTGCAGAGTTTCAGAGCCAAGGTCACAAGCAGCCTGTGCAAAAGCACAGGGACAGACATGTAGGAAGGGGAATGGGAAGGGAGACCATGAGGAAAGACAGGATGAGCAGTGACAAGCTCGTGGAGGCTCAGGTCTGATCTTCAGTTCCACAAGCATTTCTGTAGCCTGGTGCATGCCAGGCACTGTGGAGAATCTGTCTCTGGGGGTCCTGAATTAGGAAGTGAATCAAGTGTGGCGTGCTAGCCCACTTTAACTACACCCGTAATCCTAGCTCTCACAGAAAAGCCTCTAAGACGCTTATCTCCAAATAACTACCAAAAGGCCAGAAGTAGAGCTGTGGTTCAAGTGGTAGAGTGCCAAACTTTAGCAAAAAAAGCCAAGTGAGAACCCTGGTCTGACCATCTAAAGCCAACATCTCCCCTCCTGACAAATGAGAAGTTGGTGACACACAGCTTAGCCTCCAGAAGCTAACCCTGTTTTCTAGGACTAACCGCACCCTCAGCATGGTACTTCCGTCTGGAGCCCACGCATCCTCCCATCTGAAGGGGACATTTTTGCTCTGCCTTTGCTTTGCTTGTAAGAAACCTGTTCCTTCTTATCTCCATTGTGTCAGTCCTTGAATTCTTTCTCCAGTGAGACATAGCTTCCAGCTATCCGCTCATCAATCCATTCATCTATCCATCCATATGTCCATCTGTCCATTCATCTATCCATCATCCATCCATTCATCTGTCCATCCATCTGTCCTTATCTGTGGCATTTCAAAGTCCAATCCTGCACCACATGGGGACATTCCAGCAGGGAACTGGTGTCTCACACATGTAATCCTAGCTACTCAGAAGGTTATGATCTGAGAATCATAGTTCAAAGTTAGCCAGGGCAGGAAAGTCTGTGGGACTTCAATCTCCAATTAACCACCAGAAAACAGGAAGTAGCACTATGGCTTAAAGTGGTAGAACATTAGCCTTGAACAAAAGAGCACAAGGACAGTGTCCAGGCCCTAAGTCCAAGCCTAACAATCTACCCAAAAAAAGCCATTTCAAGTGTCAATGGACCACACACACAAGAAGCCCAGAGTTTTCCGTGATTTTGTTTTTGAACTGTTGCTTCTCTATGATCAAATATAAAAGCTGCATTCTGTTCTAATTGCTGCCAGGCCTGGTACACAGGTTTGGAGGGGCAGCAGCCTCGACCCGGGGTGAGCACTCCTGCCCACTACGGTGTCCCTACAGGAACTCACTCATCTACACCGAGGTTCTCAGCGTAGGTCCCAGAGTGCTGCGTGGTGGAGAAATCCATCTGCTGCCCTTAGATATTTCCCAGGCTGCCGGCAGCCACCCAGTATTGGCTGACATTTGTCTACGGATGTGAAATCACACCCCATGTGCACGCTTGCTAGGGGTTGATAAACACGAGCACATCTGTGTAACTCCACCTGTATTGTGATACAGAACATTTGCAGGCTGTGGTGATGAACACTTGTAATCTCAGCACTGGGGAGACTGAGGCAGGATTCTTGAGAGTCTGAGGCCAGCCTGGGTATATAACCAGATCTTATCCACACCTACCCCTCCCCCAAAGCAAAAAACATTGTCATAATACTCCAAATTCCCGCATGATCCTTAACCTTGGCCCTGTCCACCTTTCAGAGGTGATCAGGACTGGATAGTTTTTTTTTTTTTTTGAGGGGGGGGAATTAGGGTGCTGGAACTCAGAGCTTTCTTTGTACTGGCTACCACAGAGCCACACCCAGCCCAAAAATTTGTGGGATTTTTTTTTTGGGGGGGGGGACTCATAGCTTGGTCTGGGGAAGACAGACATCACAGAAATCACAGCCAAGATGGGGGTGAGGAAGAGGCAGAGGAAGCCATGGATATGAGGTGGTGCCTGTGACTGGGGCAGGCTGGGGGGCAGAGGCCTGGTGCCAGGGTCAGCCCATCAGTGGCTGGGAGGCAAGGAGGCCCCACCCTGTCTTTCACCCCGACCCCAGAGGACTGGGAGGGGAACAACCCTACCCACTCCCCCCCCTTCTCTCTTTCTCTTCCCTAACCCCTTTCCTGTCCCTGCAGGACAGCAGGCCCCTCCTCTCAGAGAGTCCTGGACCAAGGATGCACCCGCCCCACCTTCTACCTGGAGACGCAGATCTGTCTGAAAGTCCTTCTAGGACTCCTAAGGGGTGTGTGTGTGCATGTGTGTCTGTGTCTGTGTCTGTGTCTGTGTCTGTGTGTCTGTGTCTGTGTCTGTGTCTGTGTGTCTCTGTGGTATGTGATGTGTGTGGTGTCTATGTGGGGTGTGTGTGTGTGTGTGTGTGTGTTTCTGTTTTCCTACCTTTATGACTTGACTTGGGGAGCTCATACCCTTAATCTAAGAGAAAAAATGTGTCCCCCTGGCTAGGCAGACTCACATTATACAACAGTGTGTGTCTAGCTAGCCAATTGGGGGAGACTCAGTTTACTCTATCCAGCACAAGCTTCGAAGCCTATGCTGTACTGGCAACCACAGGGCTGTGAGTAGAGGGGGTGGTGGGCATTAGGGTGAAGGAAAGGACTCATGGCCACCACAGGGAAGAGCTGGGGGGGGCGGGGAAGGGCAACTCCCTGGACGGGTCTAGACTGGAGGGGATGGAGAACCGGAGCATCTGGACACTGGAAGGGCTTCGATGAGGGTAGAAATGAACTTTACCACACTGGTTACTAGACTCCACCCCTCAAACCCCACCCTCCCAAAAATCTTGAGGGCATAGTAGTTCTTAGAGTGATAGAGGCTGGGTGGTGGTGAGTCAGACCTATTATCCCAGCTTCTTAAGAGGCAGAGATCTGAGGGTCCAGGTTTGAAGCCAGCCTGGGCAGAACATTTTATGAGACTCTTATCTCCAATGAATCACTCACCAAAAAGCCAGAAGTAGAGCTGTGGCTCAAGTGGTAGAGCGCTAGCCTTGAGGGGAAAAAAAAAGCACCCAGGCCCTGAGTTCAAGTTATAGTACCAGCACACCTGCAAAACAAGGATGGTGGAGTGGGCTAGCTCTCGGTTGATCCTGTGCCGGAGGAAGCTCAGCTCTACAAGGTCCCCAGGCTCCCTGCCCAGGAGGAGGGAGCCGAGAAGAACATGGATGAATGAGATGGCTGTGGCTGTGGGGTCCTCGTTGAGCTCTGTCCTGATGATTCCCCCCATCCCGGTCCTCTAGCTGGGTGCAGACAGGAGCAGGAATCAGGACTTTAGTGCTGAGTGACATGCGACAGGTGTCTGAGATGACAAAACCATTGTATGGCCCTGGTCGCATCCTGGAAGATGGGGCGAGGGGCAGGTGGAAGGAACCGTGGAGGGACTGGGGTCAAGAGGGGGTGCAGGGCACACCAGAGAACCGAGAAAGCTCTCCAGACCAAGCTGAGGGAAGCAGCGGTGTAAATGAAACATTCTGGAAGCCCCTCCAAGGACCTACTTGGCTGGCTCGGATGGCTGGTGACGTGGAAGAGGACGGGGTTGGAAGGCGGGCTGACTTCAGACAGGAAGGGAATTGGGCTGGGGAATGGCTGGTGGGGGGGGCGGCGGGCTGGTTCTGCCATGACTAACTGAGATCCGCTAAAATTAGTCATGACAGCTCAAAAGACAGAAGGCAAAAGCACCGTGCAAGCTGCAGGCCTCCCAGGGAAATGGTTGGGGTTCCTGCCTTGGGGCGGGGCTCTGGGGTTCTGTGAGGTCCCAGGAGCTCTGAACAGGGCTGTTGGGTGCTGCCCAGGCCTCTGACCCCAGCAGCAGGCTGGTATGAGCTAGGTCTGCATCACCATAGCCTGGAGATGTCCCCACACCATACCCAGCCAACACTTCCAAGGAACCCAGCTGTAGCCCCGCGCCCCAGCGGGGGTGGAGGGGGGTGGGGGGAGGGTCCTTTCCTTTGCCTCTGCCACAAGATCCACAGTCCCTATCGGAAAGCTGGGTGCTGATTCAGAGGTTTGAAATTGTATATTTTAAATCCCTCCCCATGGGTCCTCTCCTTTTCCTAATCCACCACGCACCCTGGCACCACCCCAAGGCTCTGAGGCCTGGAAAGGGGGGGTGGCACAGAACATTCCCTTTAGATACTCGGGGTGGTGGCAAAGAGCCCTAGGGTCCTGAGATGAGGGGAAGAGAGGGGGGAGATCGAGGGAAAGAGAAAGGGGAGGGAGAGAGGAGGGGGGAGAGAGGGAGGAAGGAGAAGGGGAGGAGGGGAGGGAGTGGTTTGTGCAGGCTCCTCATCACTCAGTGACTGGATGAGCTGGTGGGTGGGTTCTCGGGACACTGGGGCCACTCCCCTTTGTGCCAGCACATGGAGAGCAGCCCTCCACTGGAGCTTGTAGCTGGTTCCAGGCCCGCAAATCTCCATGCCAGCCCTGGAGGCCATTGCTCTGGTCCCACCTCCTGGGCCAAATTGCTCCTCTCCCCAGCGTAAGGTGGCCTTCTGCCAGGAGGTTTTTCTGAAACCTCAAGCCCCTTAGGGTCACCAAACCCCTTTATCTGTCTCCTTGACTATGGCTGTGATCAATGACATCTCTTTTCTCTGTTCTTCATTATTACTAAGGATTTTCTGGGTTGGGATATAGACAGGTGGCTGAGCTTGGTCCACTAGGGGTCTCCTGGGCCAAGGTGTGGGTGGAGGGAGGGGGAGGCTTGAACTCAGGGCCTGGGTGACCGTTCCTTAGCTTTTTTCCACTTAAGGCTGGTACTCTACCACTTGAGCCACAGCTCCATTTCTGGCTTTTTGCTGGTTAAATTGGAGGTAAGAGTCTCACAGACTTTTCTGCCCAGGCTGGCTTTGAGCCACAATCTTCAGATCTCACAGCCCCCGAGTAGCTGCAATTTCAGAGCCATGGAGCTGAAGGAAGCTTTGACTCTAAAACTTCACCTTCACAAACCGGATCTGTCTCTTTCTACTAAAAGATTCCTCATTTCCCCAGGGCCCCCCACACAGGAAGCTTACCCCCCCATTGTGTTTGCCTCACATATTAACCCCATCCTCATGGCTACCTTGATTGTTCTTCCATCTGCACACACCATAGCCAAGGGCACACTGAGTGAGGGTGAGTGTTCACCCTCCCGTTTGTGGGTGGAAGGTCACAGGGGATAGGAGCTTTCTTCAGGCCATGCTCCCAGGAAAAGCTGAGCTGTGATTCAAATCCAGGCTTGTCCAGTCCCCAAGACCCTGTTGGGGCTCGCATCTGGGGACAGGGGCTGAGGACACAGCCCAGACTAGACAGAGGGCAAAAATCTTGGAACCCATCCAAAAATCCAGAACCGAGGGGAGAGCTCCAGCCGGTTCCTCTCCCCATCCTTCCCCCTCTCCAGCTCATCTGGCCTTCTCTGAAACTCCTGTAAGGTGAGGGGACCTGTGCCCCTCCTCAGGTGAAAGCAGAGGCTCTGGTGGCCTGCCTCGACCTCCCCTGTCATCACACACGTCTGCTGCGGATATGTTTTCCTCACCCCAGAGCCAGGCCCGTGTGCCGTGCCCAGGACACCCTCAGCTGGCACCCTGCACCCAGGAGCCCTTTTGTGGCACTCTGCAGGCCCTGGACAAGATGTGAAGATCCAATGGGTCTTCAGTCCATGTCCTGCCTCAGGGGGTGATGGGATTTCTCTGGAACTGGCCCAGTCAGTGCCCCGTGGTTCCTTCTCTGAGACTTGAGTTTCCCCCTGAGGCCTTCCCCCATCTCCCTACCCCTTCCCCATCCCATATCGCCTTGGCCACACCTCTGCCTGCAGATCTGCTGCAGTTCTTAGTCTGGGAAATCACTCAGTGAAAAACCATCTGCAGTCTGTCTGGGCTGAGCTGGGCTGAGCCAGGCTGAACCCAGCCTCCTGCTCTGCTGGGGGCAGCCGTGGACAGAGACTCCCTCTCAGCCCCCTCCCTCTCAGCTCCCTCCACTCAGCTGGGACTTTGGCTGGCAACTGGCTCTGCTCACCCTCTGACCACAGTGTCCATCCCTGAGTAGGCCAGAGGCTGCCATGAACACCCCAGGGCTGGGGAGGGAACCCAGGGCCCTGTCCTCTGGGTGTGTTCTTCCCCAGGGAGGTGGGGCCTGCTTTCCGAGAAACAGAAATCTCCCATCTCCAGCCCTTTGGAGGTTCGAATTAGGTTCATCACCCACTCAGACCCAAGACACAGCCCCTCCCCCCCTCTCCCTCCCTTTCTCCCTCCCCCTTCTCCCCTCACCCCCACCCCCTTTGGGCATGTTTATTGCCTCTCCAAAGCCTAGAAATAGTATTGACTGACTAGGGACCACAGTAGGCTTGGCATGCCTGTGGGAGGCTGGGGTTGGGGTGACAGGTCCCCCAGTTCCTCTCAGCTCTCCTAAGTACATTGAGTCCTGTGCCCTCAGCACACAGAGAGCCTTTGCCCTAACACCTGTGATGCATGCTGCGATACCTGAGTGATACCTGCGTGATGTGTACAGGGCTCAGGGAAGCTGCCCTGCCCACCAGACCTAGGACCCCCACGATCCTGGTCCTCCTGCAAGTTCAGGGCTCCAGTCTCTCCTAGTGACTGCTGCTGCTCCACCTTGTTCGGCCTCTCCAGGGCCTGCTCCCAGGCAAGGCCCAGGCAGGGGCGGGGGTGGGGGGAAGGGAGGAACTTTTGTTACGTTTGGCACCCTGCATGGGCTGGCAGCACCAGCTCAGACTGCCTGATCTGCCGCTAAGGAGAAGAGAAGTTCCTGGAATCTGAGCACGGCAGGGTGGGAGTGCAGTCACGGCCAGGCCAGCTTTCAGCCTGTGAATCTCCTGGGCCTTTCAGCAAAGCCTGTTAAGCCCGTCTCACCCAAGAGAGACCGGGGGCCGGCCCTGCAGTAAGTCCTGGCGTTGGCCACTGTGAGTCTGGCATGAGCCTGTCCCTTGCAACTGACTAACCAAAATGAAATGGACCTTTGCCTCCCTCCTAACCTAAGACTCTCTGGGGAATCTGGGTGTGTTGACATTCACGCCTGTGTTTGTTTATAATTCTGAAATTACAAAGTAAGGAGATTCGTTCATAATTGTAATACTTAAGAAGATGCTATTTACAGAAGTGCTATAAGGGACTTTGTGCCAGTCTCCTGCCTGTACTAGGAGAAGAGGGGTCAGGACGCCCTCACTATCCCAGAACCCCAAGCCCAAGTCCCTTATGGAAATAGCGTGGCATTTGCATACAGCCAGGGCTGACATGCCCCCATACTTTAGATCATTTCTAGGTGACTTATAACTACTAATGTATACAGAATAATGACGAGAAAAAATCTGTGCACTTGTTCAGTTACAAAGTTTATGTTTTCAAACAGTCTGGCGTTTGTAGTCCCAAAGTGACATTGAACTCTCAATCCTGGTGCCTGTTTTCCCTAGTGCTGGCATTAGAAGCTTCTACTCCAGCCAAATATTTTTGATGCCTGGCTGGTTGAATCCCTGGGCCTGCGGCATCATAAAATGGCTATATGAGGAATAAGACACTGAAGTGCTTGTCCCCTTTCCCCTGTCCCTGTGCTGAGCCTGGATGGGGGGGCCTCATGGCAGAAGGAAGCAGCCAGTTCAAAGGAAAGGTAAGGGGGGGGGAAACAAAGGAAAGGTAAAGATGGCAGAAACATGAATCTACTGAGAGCTGAGCCCCGGGAGCCTCTCAGAGCTGTTAGCCGGGGCGTCCAAGACTAAGGGAAGCCAGTGTAAGGGAGGCCCAGGGGTTCTGCCTATGCCATTCCCAGCCAAGGCCAGGGTTGGTACCAAGGTTTGCCAAGCACTCTATTACTTGAGCCACACCCCTGTGTGTATGTGTGCTTGGTCCTGGGGCTTGAACTCAGGGCCTAGCCTCTGTCACTGATTTTCCTTTTGCTCAAGGCTCTCTCTCTACTCCCTGAGCTACAGCTGCACGTCAGGCTTTCTGTTGGTGGGGGGCTGGCAGGGAATTGGAGCTGAGTCTAATGGACTTCACCTGTCTTTATTGTCCAGATTAACTTCAAATCTTGATCCTCAGATCTCAGCTACCTGAATAGCTAGGATTATAGGCGCAAACCACTTGTGCCCGGCTTCATAATTTTTTTCTTCCAAATTTGCTTTTGTTTTTGAAACAGAGTCTCATTTCCTTTGCCTCGTCTGGTGTCTAACTTGGGATCCCCTCCAACCTTCAACTCCAATGTGCTGAAATTACAGGTATGAGCTACCACATCTGGTCCAAAAAAAAAAAAAAGGGTTTTTAGGTGAAAGAAAAAGTTGTGTTGTGTGTGTGTGTGAGTGTTAGTACTGGGACTTTAATTCAAGGCTTGAGCATTGTCTTTTAACTTTTTCACTCAAGGCTGGCGCTCTAGCACTTGAGCCTTAGCTCCACTTCTGGCTTTTTGATGGTTAATTGGAGCTGAGTCTCATGGACTTTCTTGCCTGGGTTGGCCTGCACCCTCGATCCTGCATAGCTAGGATTATGGGGATGAACTATCAATTCCTAGCTAGGAAGAAGTCTGAATAGACTGAATAGATCTGGACTTGAGTTTGCTAAACCGTCTTTCTGAAGCTTTGACTGGACCCAAGAGTGGGTTTCAAATTCTGAGAGCCCAGAGACCTTGCAGCCAGTTTGCCGCTGTCCTGTAGGACTGGAGTCCACAGAGGGCGGGCAGGTGAGTGAGCGCTCGATAGTGGAGCCACTCATACTTCTTGTCTTCTGAGTAACCAAGTATGTGTTTTATCTTCCTTTCTTTTTTTCTTTTCCTTTTGTTTGTTTGGTTTTTTTTTTTTTTTTTGCTCTGTTGGTTGTAGGACTAGAACTCAGGGCCTGGGCACTGTCCTTGAGCTTTTGCACTCAACACTCGCTCTCTACCACTTTTAGCCACAGCTCCACTCCTAGTTTTCTGGTCGTTCATTGGAGATGAGAATCTCACAGACTTTCCTGCCCTGGCTGTCTTCAGATCGAGCTCTTTAGAGCTCAGCTTCCTAAGTAGTTAGGATCCCAGGCGTGAGTCACCAGGGCCCAGACAGAACATGTGCTTTTTGTCTCTCCATGCTCAGCTATAGCATGTGTCTCGCCCCAGCATCTCTGAGGCCTTTGTTTCACAAGGGCCATTGTGGTCAATGCATCCTAGCCTGGTGGCCGCCTGGTCCAGAGGCTCCAGCCTTAGCCTCTAGGCTGTTGTCAGAGTAGCTGGGAAGGTTATGAACCACAAGCACCTGGCTAGGATTTTTTATTTTAAAGTATTGTCACAGCTACCATGTTGGCTGTTGCAGGCTGAGTGTGGCTTGACTTGCTCACAGGCTTCTGGAGGCAGCTCTGTTTCCATTTCACAGAGAGGGGAGCAGCCTGCTGTCCACGCAGCACTTCTAAATGGCCTCCTGGCCTCCAGCACCCTTCCAGAGCAATGAAGACCCATTTTGTGGCCTGTCACACAGCTGGGAAGGAAAATGGCAGACTCCTGCCTCTGGCTTTGTGTTTGTTTAATCATTGCAAGGAACAGAACTGAGAACTCTGCGCTTGCTAGGCGAGCCCTAAACTACCAAGCCATGTCCCCAGCCAGACCACTGGCTTTGACCCCACTCTGCCACTTCGGGGTGCACATGGGAGAGAAAGATGCAAAAGCAAAACCACTGGTTTCCTGACAAGCCTGGGGCAGATAGGAAATTGACCCTGGCCACGCCTGGTTGCTTTCAAGCAAAGCAGTCAACCTGAACCCAGTTTCACAATGCCATCTGTTCACAAGCTATGGGCTTGTATGCTGGACAGTGGCCTGACTGGTAACTGCTGAGCTGCTGCGGCCTCTGGCTCCGTGTGGCCCAGACATTGCTTCCAGCTCCCAGCTAGACCAGAGGCTTCTGAAGAGGTGAGCACAGAACCCAAGGTCACCTTCTCTGTGGAGGCCTGGAGGTGGGTGGCAGGCAGAGGAGAGGACGGGCTGTCTCCTGGACCTCTCAAGTACAAGGTAGTCAGGGTGGAATCTGGGTGCCTGGCTCAGGAAAAAAAGAGCTATGTACAGGATAAGCAGGGTTCAAATCCCAGGAAGTTAGGAGCTTTGTGGGCTGGGGGGAGTTGGGGGTCTCTGGCTCTGTTCATATGCAAAACCAAGCAGGAACCATGCTAGTTCAGACCTGATTCTTGAGAGCAGCACTCAGTTGGGGTTTGTTTCTGATCTGATTACAGAAAACTTTCTTTTGGGTAGATCATTTTAAAAAATCCTATAATTTTATAATTATGAGCTTAATTTTATAATTATGAAAAAATTCGCAAGGTACTTTTTTTGTTTTTGCCAGTTCTGTGGCTTAAACTCAGGGCCTGGGCACTGTCCTTGGGCTTTCTCAAGGCTAGAGCTCTACCACTTGAGCCACAGCACCATTTCCAGCTTTTTTCTATGTATGTGGTATGGAGGAATCAAACCTGGGACTTCATGCATGCTGGACAAGCACTCTACCACTAGACCACACTCCCAGCCCCAAGGTAGATACTTTAATAGTAGCTAAGCTAGACATTTTAGATAGTGAAAGAGACAGTTCTGAGCTGGTAAGGGCCAGAGATGCACTTTGAATACACAGAGCTATGTGTTGAAGCTAATGTCTGTCTGTCTTCTGTAGGGAGAAACAGCATCCATTTCCAGCTGGATCCCTGGTCGGCCGTTTGAACATGGAGAAAAGCAGAGCTGCTGTTCTGGACATTGCCACAGCAGATACATATCCAGTTTGTGAAGGTATGTGCCTGCCCACCCCACCGCTGGTGCCAGCTAACTACTAAATCAGCTATGCCCTTGTGGGATAAGGGTGGGAGAAAATGGCCTTGATACTGAAAAAAAAAAAAAAATCCCAGGGGTGGCTGGGAGCAGAATAGGAAGAATGAGGCCCTGGTTTCCATTTTCAAGAACACACACACACACACACACACACACACACACACACACACACACACACACACCTGTCAATTACATCTGAATATCCCTTAGATTCTAAAATATCACTCTGTTCTTCTACCCTTTAAACCCCTCCTCTATTGCTTGCTGTTTCCTCCTCTTCTAATTGACTTCTTTTAAAAAAATTGTTTTAGAGGCCTGGCATTTGGCCTAGTGGTGGAGTGCTTGCCTAGCATGCATGAAGACCCGGTTTGCTTCCTTGGTAGCCACATATATAGAAAAAAGCCAGAAGTGGTGCTGAGGCTCAAGTGGTAGAGTTCTAGGCAGGGTAGAGTTTCAAGGACAATGCTCAGGCCCTGAGCCAGGACTGGCAGAAAAATTCTTTTATTTATTTATGTGATAATGAGAAATTGAATCCAGGGCCTCATGCATGCTAGGCACGCACTCCATCACTAAACTACATTCTCAACCCTCTACCTGATTTCTGACTGTTCAGCTACTCCAGGGCTCTGTTTTCCTTGGACTGTTTCGCCTCTATCATTATTCTTCCTCTAGGATTCTCAGCTAACAATTGGCATCTGTCTATCATCTATCTACTTAGGTATCTTGGCTGCCACTGAGGTTTGAACTCAGGGCCTCCTACTTGCTGGGCTGGTGCTCTAGTGCAGCGCCACTTCTGGATTTTTCTGTGTATGTGGTACTGAGGAATTGTGCATGCTAGGCGAGTACTCTGTCACTAGGCCAAACTCCTGGCCCTGTTTTCCTTTCAAACACATGTGGGCCAAGCCCCCACTCTTCCAGGATGACTTTCTTTCTTTAAAATATCCTTGCTAAGTTCCCAGAGCACAAAAATGATTTGGTTAGGTAGGCTAAGTCAGGGGGAGAACTGCTCCTTGTCTTTAAAAAAACAAAAACTAAAAATTAAATGTTGCAGCTTATGATGGGTTATGAGGCTTAAAACAAAGACAGTAGTGCATATGTGTTTCTAATAAAGCTAGGCATGGATACAGTCTTGATCTGGGAATTTCTGGCTGCTGTTTCCCATGCCTCGTTTTCCTGATCTGTCATTTGTAGTATGAGCCACTCCACTTATTTGGAGTATAGTCGGTCTGTTGGAGCCCAGTGCAGGAACTTAGTCTTAAACAACAACACCTTGAAATTTTTATTTAACATTATAAATCACAAAATCAAACATAATGGGGCCGGGAGTGTGACCTAGTGGTAGAGTGCTTGCTTAGCATGCATGAAGCCCTGGGTTTGATTCCTTGGTACCACATATACAGAAAAAGGTGAAAGTGGTACTGTGGCTCAAGTGGTAGAGTGCTAACCTTGAAAAAGCCCAAGGGCATTGCCCAAGCCCTGAGTTCAAGCCAGGACTAGCAAAAAAATAATATGAATATGAATATGTCTTTGGAAATATAATTTTCACAGCTGCTTTATCCTGCCAAAATGAGTTTTCAATCATTATAGACAATTTGCTCACCACAGGCAATGACAAGAAGGAATCCAAAGAACATCAATCAACAGCAGCAAGATAAATTATAATATATTTACATAATTATTAATGTAGTTATCTAACTCCTATGTAACAATTATGTTGAATTATTAATTTAATAACAGTTATTATTTGATTATAGTAATACCAATTACTATATAATTATATGAAACTGCTGTGTGCCATTTAATTATGTAAATATATTATAATTACATTGATACATAATATATGGCATTATACATATAATATACATTAAAATATACACATAACAAGGCTCTACCACTTTGGCCATAGCTTCACTGCTCAGCTTTTGATAGTTAATTGGAGATAAGACTCTTCTGCCCTGACTGACTTCAAAGTTTGAGTTTTAGATCTCAGGCTTCTGAGTAGCTAGGATGTAGCTAAGATGTAAGGTATTGCCACCCAGCCAACTGCAGTAACTTTTAGAATGGAGAACCCCCACTACATAGGTGAACTTCACAGACCTTACATAGAGTGAAAGGAGTGGATCAAATGTCTCCATTTGTGTGAAGTTGAAGAACAAGCCATCTAATCAATGGTGTGTGATTGTCATGACTCTAGCAGTAATTACCAGAGTGTGGTGACCTTTGGAGTGGAGTATTACGAGGGGGAGGATAGATCTTGATCTAGGTGGCAACTGTCTACTGTGCAGACAAATTAGTCTTCCTTATTTTGTTTCCCAAGGTTTCAGCTGCCCATGCTCAGGAATATTAAGTGGGAAGTTCCAGAAACAGCTGATACTCTTTAAACTGCCTACTGTTTTGTGCCTGATGAAATCTTGTGCTTTCTGGCCTGCTCGGGACCTGTACCACCCCTTTGCCCAGTGTTTCCACATAATCTGTGCTTCCCACCTCCGACTCCCTTAGTATAACACAGTGTATCCACGGCTGGTCTCCGCCTCCCTGGGAATGTTAGGGGTAGAGGGTGGGGACCTATTGTATCTGCTTCTTTACAATCACCTGTAGCCAAATATCATCTTTTTCCATCATCCAATGTAGACATTAACATCTGTCAAGCTGACTACTTCACTGTATGTACTTACTGTAAGTTATACCTCAAACTAACATTTAGAAACGATAGCCGAGCTGGATTCTGGTGGCTGTTCTAAGCCAACCTGGGCAGGAAAGTCTGTGACACTCTTATCTCCAATGAACCACCAGAAAAGTGGGAGTGGCACTGTAGCTCAAAGTGGTCCAGCGCTAGCTTTGAGCGAAAAAGTTCAGGGACAGTGCCTAGGCCCTGAGCTCAAGCTCCATGGCCAACAACAACAATTAAACAGCTGGCGAATAGTCTGCCATATGTTTTATTATGATTTCACTTTTGCATAATCATCTCTGTAATGACTGAATTTCATAAGGTATCTAACATATGCCATAATTTTGTCTTCCACATTTCTAACCAGAAGACCCTTTAACTTGTGGAGACATGGATTTGGTGCTGGGGCAACTGCCTGCCACCCAGGCAGAGAGAGAATTGGAGCCTGGCATTGGTTTGCAAAGGTAAGCCATGGTGTGGCCCCTGGGGAGAGGGCTGGGTCTCTGAAGGCTACCCATGTCTTTGGAGCTAGGACTGACTGCTTCAGTGGAACCAGCTGCCTGGTACTACTTGCCTTTCACTGTCTCTGCTATAGTCTCCTAGGGAGAAAAAAAAATTCTACCAGCTCAACTAAATATTTTAGAAAGCATGTTAAGACTTAGGCGCGAGCATTGGCCATGGAACTTCATGAACAGGAATTACCTCCCTTCTGGGGCCCCATCTTCTGGGTCCCAAGAAAGGGACCCACCAAGGAGGCCCTTTAGAATTAACGGATATAACGGAGTAAAAGCTAATTATGGGCCGAATGCGAATGTGGTGGCGCATGCCTATAATCCTAGCTACTCAGGAGGCTGAGATCTGAGGATCAAGGTTCAAAGCCAGCCCGGGCATTGAAGTCTGTGAGACTCTTATCTCCAATTAACCACCAGAAAACTGGAAGTAGAGCTGTGGCCCAAAGTGATATGGCATTAGTCTTGAGCAAAAAAAGCTCAGGGAGAGTGCCTAGGCCCCAAGTTCAGGCCCATGGCTGTCACAAAAGGCAGAAAGGAGGAGCAGAAAGAGGAAGAAAAGAAACACGTGAAGTCAAGCTTCCACTGGCTTGGCTCTGTTGTATGTAGATTATATGCAAATATGGTACCACTTTCTGTAAGTCCCCTGGGCACTTGAGGATACTGGTATCCATGGAGGATGTAGAACCCCTCACCCCCATCAGTACAGAGGCACACCTTCAGGAAGGGATCTGGGTATCAGCTGACATCTGAGCTCCTTCTACACCCTCCCCATCCCTTGGGAGAATCCTCTTCCCTTTGTGGGCTTCACAAGTCCTTTGGCGTCTCCATTCTGGGTACCTTGGGCCTGCGCACCCTTGTCAGCAGCCTCCTCCACTGAAGCAAAAGTGAGAGTGGCACTTGACAGAAGGTGCCTGGAAGAGTCACTTTGCCCTTCCTATTACGGATCTTGGGGCTTTCAATAACCCTCTCCACTCTGTCCTACCCATCTGCTTAGGGGCCAAGTAGAGTGAGGCATCATCTCCTCATCACCACTCAGAGGAGTGACAGCACACCCACAGAAGTCAAGGTCAAGTTTGTCCACATGGGGGATCCTCTAACTCATCTCAACATACAGGTCTCCTACTCCTGCCAAGCATCTGAGCTCCAGCCCTTCTCTTCCCAGATGTCTCCTTCTACGTTGCTTCTTTTGAGCAGGATCCCAGAATTTCCCTGTACACAGGCCTAGAGTTCTAGTTCCTCTAAGCACAGACAGGAATGTCCTTGGGAGAAAGTGTGTCTGCCCACCTATTTGGCCAGGGCTGCTGTCATTCCCACCAGGCAGTCCAGAGCCCCCTGTACCTCTCTCTTCCCTTCGTGTGACCTGTGGCTTCCTGCCAGGGTTGAGCTTTTCAGTGACATGCTGGAACTTTTCAGGGGCTCCAGGGAGATGCAGCATGCATGCATGGGTTTATCGCCAGATGATGGAGTAAGGGGTTGCCTCAGCTTCCCAGATTCTATGAAAATTCACAGATCCTTGAGCTCCGTGCATGAAAACAATGTCAGGAGCCAGGCTCTTTGGTGGCTCATACACATAATCCTAGCTACCTAAGAGGCTGAGATCTGAGGATCAAGGTTGGAAGCCAGTCCTGGGAGGAAAGTCTATGAAACTCTTAGCTACACACACACACACACACACACACACACACACACACACACACACACACACACACACACACACACACACGTGCGCCTGCACAGAATTTCCCTGTCAATCTTGCCTCAGTTTCAAAGTTAGGAAAGGTAGATCATCCTTAAAGTCACAGGGCTAGTTGCAGAGTTGGCTTTTCCTTCGGGAGATTGAAGCCAAGTCTTTATTTTCCTCATCCCCAGAGACAAAGAAGATGAGGGCCCCCTGTGTGAAAATGAGGAACTACAAAATGAAGGTCTGTCAGCTGGAGAACAAACATTTTTGGAAGAGTTCCCTAGATGGAAACAGGATCAAAAAAGAGTCATTAGAGAGCTCCGCAGACTAGCAGACCATGTTGACACGAACCACCAGACAGTCACCAAAACCAAAGTGGTGTCCAACTCCGCTGCCATTGTCTCCGGGCTCATGAGCATCCTGGGTTTTGCCCTTGCCCCAGCAACAGCGGGAGGAAGTCTGATGCTAGCTGCTGCTGGCCAAGGCTTGGGGGCCATAGCAGGGGTCACCAATATTGTGACCAATGTGTTGGACATTTCTCGAAATAAAAGAGCCCGAGTTCAAGCCAGCAGCCTCGTGGCCTTCGATGACCAGGAGTTCCAGAAGACGAGTGGAGAGAAGACATCCTATGTTACAGCTTTGGGTAAGATTCTCTATGACTGTGGCAACGCCGTGGAGCACATCAGGAAGAATGCTCGAGCCTATCGCCTCGCCAGAGCCCACCCACACTTGGCCACTTCTGCCAAGCAATTCCTGAAAACTGGCCAAGTCTCACTGGTGCAAAAGGCCTTTGAGGGAACAGCCTTGGCCATGACGAGAAGTGCACAGGTGCTGGGAGGGACAGTGGCTGCCATCTTCCTTGGCCAGGACTTAGTGGCTCTTTCAAATGATTGGAAGCAACTGAAGGAGGGCACAAGGGCAGAGCTTGCAGAAGAGCTCCGGGACAAGGCTCGGGAGCTGGAGGAGCTGGTGGCAGAATGCACCTGCTACTATGACAGGTTGCAGCAGAAGGTAAGGACTGGATTCAAGAAGGTGAGAGGGGCTTTTAATGGGGACCCGTGGGAGTCAAGGTGGACCAGACAGGAGTGTGTGTGTGTGTGTGTGCGTGTGTGCGTGTGTGTGTGTGTGTGTGTGTGTGCGTGTGCGTGTGTGTGTGCGTGTGTGTGTGTGTGTGTGTGTGTGTTTGACACTGTAGGGATGGCCCTCAGGATATGACCTATGGTGGCTGAGGAGAACCGAATAGTATCAAGTGCTCCTTAGAGGAGGTCTGGCTACACCTTCTATAAGTATTTTTTTTCAAAATCTCCAAGCCTTTTAAAAACTCTCCGACCAGGAAAGGGGTCTTCCCGATTTGAGTGACCTGGATTTGATCCATTGCCTCCCATCTGAGTCCCACGTGGAAACGCTAAGCCCCAGTGTGACTGTGTTTGGAGAGGGGGCCTTCAGCAGGAGAACCTAGGGTGGGGATTCTATCCTGATTGATGGGACTGCTGCCCTTAAAAGATGAGAAGGCTGGAGCAGTGTGAAGAAGAGGTGAGAGTGACTCCTTGACTGAACAAAGGGAATGTGGCTGCATCCTCACCCAGTACCTCCATCCCACCACCGCCATGCCCAAGAGAAAGGCTGATGGTGATGCTAAAGGAGTTAAAGCAAAGGTGAAGGACCAGCCACAGAAAAGATCTGCCATGCTGTCTGCTAAACCTCCAAAGCCAGGGCCCAAGCCTAAAAAAGCCCTTGCAAAGAAGGGAGAGAAGTATTCCAAGGGAAGAAGGGAAAAACCAATGTGAGATACCAAGGATGGAGATGCAGAAAATGGAGACACCGAAACAGACCAGATACAGAAAACTGAAGGTGCTGGAGAGACCAAGTGAAGTGTGTGCATTTTTGATCATGGTGTACTTCTGGTGACTGTACAGTTTGCAATACTAGTTTTTATCCAGTTTTATAAAACTGCAGAATTTTGTTTTTACTATTTTTAAAGCTATGTTGTTAGCACATAGAACACTTGTTTGGGGGAAAGAATCATTTACTAGAATGAATGTTCTAGTAGAGCATCTGTTACCAATACAATGTCTCCACAGCTGGATAAATATGGGGGGGACACCTTTCTCTGCTTCTTTTGAGAGGCTTCTTGTTGGCTCACAGGAGAAGGATTTCCCTTGTGTTGACACACAACCACCTTGGCACAAGCACCTTGTGATGTGGGAAAACCCAAACCCAAAGTAACTTTTGTCCTCTTTTTCCATCATCAGCATAGACTTACCTCCCTTAAAACCAGAGGCCAGCTGGAACCTTGGCCCCCCCCTGTCCCCCAATTGGTTTTTCCAATGTGCCAGGCAATCGGAACTTCACAGTGGCATCATTCAGATGGTGTTCCTTAAAAGAGCAGTGTTTCCTTTCCTAAACTGTGGATTTCCAGATCGATAATTCTGCCATTTTTGTCTCCTGAAAGTCCGGGTCAGCTTGTGTAAAGTTGTTAAACAACATGTTTAAAGTAACATGTCAACCCTCATTCGAAGCTTCCCTCGTTCAAGGCTTCAAATGAAAATGTCATTGAGCTTTATAATGACTTTCTGATTTTGATAGTCCATCCAAGAAGGGAGTTTGAGAGTTGTATATTGTTTTCTTTTCTTTTTAAAGAGATTGTCTGCCCATGTCCTGCCTGAAATACCATGACTGTTTATGGAAAGTATCTTTTTCTTTTTGCTCTACCACTTGAGCCATAGCGCCACTTCCAGCTTTTTCTTTTCTTTTTTTCATATATTTTTATTGTAATTAATAGGAGGGTTACATTATATTTGCCAGATAGAAGGTGCATTAATTCACATACACACTTCCAGCTTTTTCTATGTATGTGGTACCAAGGAATAGAACCTGGGTCTTCGTATATGCAAGGCAAGCATTCTATCACTAGGCCAAACTCCTGGACCTGAAAAATATCTTTAATAAAGCTGGCTACAATTTGAAAAAAAAAAAAAGGATGAAAAGGCTGGGCGCTGGTAATTTACACTTACAATCCTAGCCACTCAGAGAGTTCCTATCTGAGGATAAGTGTTTGAAGCCAGCCCTGGAAGGAAAGTCGGAGCGACTCAGCTTCAATAAACGACCCCCAAAAAGCCAGAAGTAGAGGTATAGCTCAAATGGCAGAGCACCAGCCTTGAGTGAGAAAGCTAAGGGACAGTGTCCAGACCCTAAGTTCAACCCCCAACACTGACAAACATTGGAAAAAAAGGACACATCATAATTGTATTGTGTATTTGTTTTTTCTTTTTTTCCTCCAGAAACTCTTGCAAGAAAAAAAGCCCCTGAGGTCCTGTTTGGAGGGAACTATGGCGTGTCCTCAGTCTCCATCCAGACGTGGACAGGCGGAATCCCTGGGTCACGAAGGCAGAAGGCATGCTAAGGCCCAGAGCCTCCAGGCCCAGTAAAAGGTAACTAGACCAGCATGGGAGCCAAATACTGGCAGAGGAGGTGCCCAGAGACCTGTTAGTTGGGAGGTCCAAGAGAGTTCTTTGGTCTTGGGAAGAACTAGTCCACCAAGAAGGCACTGCCAAGCCTGGTAATGAAGCTCCTTCATCTCTCTGCTACTGCTGACAAATGTACCCATGTTCTCAGTCCCTCACCTGCACTGCAGCTGGACAACTTTAGTCAGGTCTTGTTTCTTGCCAGCCTCTAAAGTGAGGGACAGAGGAGGCTCTGGGGATAGATCAGCTCTATGCCAGGTCACCTCTCTGTCCCTAGCCTGCAGCTTCTGGCTCAGAGCCAGAAGCACACACACACAAAGGATGTCACCGGAACCTGCTCAACCAGATTCCATCCAGGAGACAGGCCCAGGACCCCTTTTCCCACCCTAAGTTCTTAACCTTATTATGTCTTGGGGGATTTCTCAGGGCTCTCTGGTTTACCTCTCTTAATTATTGTTATTATCGCATGCCTGAACTAGAGCTTGAACTCACTGCCTAGTGCTTTTTTAAAATTTTCTTCTCAAGGCTGGCACTCTAAAACTTGATCTACAATTTCACTTCTAGATTCTGTGTGTGTGTGTGTGTGTGTGTGTGTGTGTGTGTGTGTGTTCATGCCGGTACTGGTGCTTGAACTCAGGGCCTAGGCAATGTCCCTGAGCTTTTTTTTTTTTTTTTTTTTTAAAGCTTTTAGAAGTTAATTGGAGATAAGAGCCTCACAGACTTTCCTGCCCAGGTTAGCTTTGAACTACAATCTTTACATCTTACATCAGCTTCTTGAGTAACTAGGATTATAGGCATGAGCCACTGGTGCTAAGCCATATTTTCTTTTTGAATGATGTCCTAATAAAAGTTGGTCTTTTCTCTTCTCTTTTTTCCTAAGTTATTTTACCAACGAACTGTTCTGAAATTCACGAGTGTTCATGCACATCAAAGCATCATGAATTTGGGGAGGATTTGGGTGTGGGAGTGGAGCTGGGGATTCCTGCAGAGTAGGCTCCATTTAGGACTCAGCAAGTAGAGCAAGGAAGGCCTCTTTGCACTTCGAAGTGCAGCCTGTCTGTCCTGCAAATTTTGTGGCTCTGAGGTTTTAAATAATCCTGTACATGGATCTTTTATTTCCTGCTTTTGTTGTTCTCATTTTCTTGCTCAAGTAAATCTTTCACAATAACTGTGAATGGTTTCATCTGCATTTTGTATTGTTTTCTTAGTGTTTGAGAATCCTAGATCAATGAAACAACCTAGAAGACCTGGAAATAAAACCATATACTAATAATTACAGTGGAAAACGGATAGCCTTTTCAATAGTTGGGAAAGCTAGATATGCATATACAGAAAACTAAAAGTGGATCACTATTTGTCACCAGGCATTCAAAGTGGACCAAAGACCTCAACCTCAGACCTGAAACTTGGAAGTTACTGCAAAGAATATAGTTCCTAAACTAAAAAGACAGCCAACAAACAGATGGAGAAAAGATCTTTACCAACAAAACATCTGACAAAAGCCTAATTTTCAAGAAGTTCAAGAAACAAACCCCTCCCAAAGCTAATAAACCAAGCACTAAATGGGCAAAGGAGCTAAGGAGAGACTTCTCAGAAGAAGAGGCGAGAATAACAGGAAAGAAAGAAAGGAAGAAAGAGAGAGAGAGACAGAGAGAGAGAGAGACAGAGAGAGAGAGACAGAGAGAGAGAGAGAAAGAGACAGAGGGAGATACAGAGAGAGACAGAGAGAGAGAGAGAGAGACAGAGAGAGAGAGACAGAGAGAGAGAGAGAGAGAGAGAGAGAGAGAGAGAGAGAGAGAGAGAGAGAGAGAGAGAGACAGAGACAGAGACAGAGACAGAGACAGAGAAGCAACCAAGCAAGCAAGCTCATTATGCCTGGCCATAAAGGAAATGCAAATCAAAACAACTCCAAGAGACCATCTCACCCTAGTTAGATTGGCTAACATTGTGAATTCGAACAATAAATGTTGGAAGGCATGTGGGTAAAAAAATGAAGCATATTGCAATGTTGGTGAATGCAAGCTAGTACAATCACTCTGGAGGTTCCTCAAAAAACTAAATATACTGAATATAAGGTAAGGAAAACAGAATAATCAGCAATAGAAAAGACAAATGGAGAAGAGTCCTTCCTTTCCATATCTTTGGCATTAATTTCAGTATGTATATTATTTTATATGTGTATGAAGGGGCACTTGGGTATTGTACCTTTGTGATCTTCTCTTATTCTCTTTTGGTCTCACTGTAAGAATAAAGTATATCATCTTTACAGTTTAAAAAATGGACAAAAGATTTACCTCCGAAAGAAAAGAAAATCCTTTGTTGTGTGAATACTTGTCACATCCTGAATAATTATCATCATCAATAATAATAATACTTGGCACAAAGTAGTCACCCAGCTCTGGGCTTTGGTTGGTGGAATGGCTGAGAGAATGGGAGGGAGGTGTGGAGTTCTAAGTCACCTGTGACACATTGGCCAAATCCCATGACTGAACTTGATTTCCTTGGCTGTGAAGGAAGGGTAGCCAGGACTCCATGTGGCAGGATTGACAGGGCCCATTTGTAAGAAATGTAGTCTGGGGAAATCCAAACCCTTGCAGGGGCCCCTGAGGTGGGAGAGGAAGCTTCCTCCTACAGTCCCTCCCTCAAGCTCAACTCTGCTTCTGGGCCTGGTATTTCTCGCAGCTCTGTAGCCTTGTGACTCTTCCCAACAGTCTCCCAGCTCTCCCAGCTTCTCTGGGGTGTGCCCTTCTACTCTCTCCCCACCAATTAAATATCCACACACCTTGCTGAGAAACCCCAAAAACTAACCCAAGCTATAAAGCTTTCTCTCAGTCCTACCCAGACAGCTGGGCACAGTATACCCCTCCATCTAGCTATGCATCTACCATTTTTTCTTTAACGACGTCTTAATAAACCTATTCAGGGCCACCCACCCATCCTGCTCCCTCCCAACTCTGGGTCCCCAAGATAATCATGGTGCCTCTGAAGGAATGTAGATCATGCCACCATCATGGTCTCATCATCAGTCTGAGATGTAGTTTTATTTTGGATAAGTGAAGAAAGGCACCCACTCATTTCCCAGGGGGGAAAGCTCTATTACTTGAGCCACACCTCTACTTCTGGCTTTTCACTTCTGGCTAACTGGAGATAAGAATCTCATGGATTTGTATCCCCCCTCCCTGGGTTAGATTTGAACCATGATCTTCATTCAGATCTCATTCTTCTGAGTTGGTAGAATAACAGGTGTGCTCTACCAGTGCCCAGCTTCTTTTTTTTTTTTAAGTCAGTTTAAATAACTTTGATGCACATCTTTACCTGTATTTCTCTGTGTACCTGGCGCTGAATTTGTGTAGGAGTGAATTTCTAGAGGTGTGTTGCTGAGCTCCAAACATGTGTGGTTAATCTGAGGAGTCCTAGCTCACAAAGGTCTATCACGTGACACTTTCAAAGCGGGCAGAGCCTGCTTTTTCTCACCAACACTTCATTATTTTTACTTTTCTCCAAACTGGTAAAGCAGCTGTGGTCTAAATTTGCCTTGCCAACAGTGAACTACTAGTTAATCCCATCATATCAAACACTTCAAGAATTCCAGCCAATGTCCTAAGACATAGAAGCAAATTAAGAAAAATACTTGGAAATGAGGAGGAAACATCATTAGTTATTCATGAACTATTCATTCAATAACCATTTTATCAGTAAAAGAAATCCAGGTCAAAATAATATTAAAATGAATAATGTGTCTATAAAAGAACAAAGAAAGTGGGTTGGGAATGTGGCTTAGTGACAGAGTGCTTGCTTAGCATGCATGAAGCTCTAAGTTGGATTCCTCAGTGCCACATAAACAGGAAAAGCTAGAAGTGGTACTGTGGCTCAAGTGGTGGAGAGCTAATCTTGAGCACAGAGGCTCAGAGATAGAGCCCAGGCCCTGACTGGTTAAAAAATAAAAAGGCAAGTTATAACACATTACATTAAAAGATAGTTCTCAAACTAGGAGCAATGGCTCACACCTCTAATTCTAGTTACACAGGAGGCTGAGATCTGAGGACCACAGTTCAAAGCCAGCCCAGACACTAACAAATGTGAGGCTCATCTTCAATTAACGCTAGAAAACCAGAAGTCGGGCTGCAGTTCAAGGGGTAGGGCAGTAGTCTTGAGCTGAAGAGCTCAGGGACAATACTCAGGCCCAGTGGTTGGGCAGTAACCTTGAGCTGAAGAGCTCAAGGACAGCGCCCAGACCCTGAGTTCAAGTCCCATGACAGACCAAAAATAATAATAATAAAAGATAGTTTTTAAGGGCTGAGAGTTTGGCCTAGTGGCAATGCTTACTTAGCATACTCGAAGAGCTGGGTTCGATTCCTCGGTACCATATACATACAAAAAGCCAGAAGTGGTGCTGTGGCTCAAGTGGTAAAGCTCTAGCCTTAAGAAAGTCTAAGGACAATGCTTAGGCCCTCAGTTCAAGGCCCAGGACTTACAAAAAAGAAGATAGTTTTCATAATACCATCAAAACAATGTAAAGTTCCAAACAAGTAAGTGTTAGCCAGAAATGTAAAGGAACTTGAAATCTTATATGATAGGAAATAGAAAATAGAGATCTTTGGGAATTATTAGACACTCAGCTCTCCCACTGAGATGAGGAGCTGTGTGAATTCAGAGCAAATCAGACCCTGAGTTCAAGTACTGGTTCCAACACCAAAATAAAACAATAAAAATAAACCATTACTAGAAAATAAGGGAAAATTTAAAAATACATCATTCTTAATTTTACACAAAGACGAGGATGTCATAAGCTAGGAAGGTCACAGCCCAGGACCAGAGAAGAAGACTCATGAGCCTTTGTCAAAGATATGTCAACTTATCATTTCACCCATTCAACACATTTTAATAAATTGTAGAACTGGCACTAGATAGATAGATAGATAGACAGATAAATAAGGAGTAGGGAGGGGAGGCCCACTCCCAGGAGTGGGAAGGACCTGGACTATTTTCACAGTGAGTATTCTTTCTACTCCACACCTGGAGTATCTCTTCCAGCTTCTCCATAACCAAGGGCAGATGAGGAGACACTGGGGTTCATATTCCAGTGTTTGACCTGCCTTGTCTGTCACGGATCCCCACCTCAGGCCAGCCCACGTTGTGACACTGAGGGTGACCTATGGCCACAATCTCTGCCCTAGTACTGTTGAGGGCCCAAGAAGCCTTTCATGAAGACAGGAGGGTCAGGTATATTAAGAACCCCTTATTCTTCCTGGGAGGAGGAGTGGGTCTGGGAGTATAGAGAGGGACATGCAGTGAGGAGATAAGCTGGTCCCTGATGATTGTACCACTTGCCATAGGTCCCTGGGCTTGTGCTTTGTCACTGAGAGCTCTGCATTTCCAGCCAGATGGGCTATTCACTCTGTCATTCATTCTGTCACTTGGTGCACAGATGTTTGCTGAGCACACCTCTGTGCTGGGCACCCTGCCAGGCTTCAGCAGTGAATAAGACAGATGTGGCAGATGTGGAATGTGAACATCAACCTCCTCCAGCCCTATACCATCTGCAGATTCTCTGGGCCCAATACTGACAAGTGCCGAGTCTAATCCAAAAAGACATGATCAGGAATGCCATAATCCTGAATGTGGAAATCCTGAAAGATCAACATCCCTGTAAGACTAAAATCCCCGAGAATTAAAATGTGGAAAATCTGATCCCAAACACTGAAATCCTGATAATGGCAGCTTCTGTTTGTAAAGAATGCTATTTGAGTGATAGGACACCTAATTCTGAGACAAGGAGCATTAGTTCATTTCTGGTTGTAGGCTGGATCGTTGTTGAGTTGCTTAGTTATATGCTTTTCACTTGTGGCACCAGACTTTCCTTCAAAAAATGTTTGGCAGACCAGGGTCTGGTGACCCTTGGACCATAATCCTCCATCAAGAGGTTGAGATCTGAAAATTGTGGTTTAAAGCCAACTTGTGAGACAAATCTGTGTCTCTTAATTCTAATTAACCACTAAAAAAAGAAAGAGGCAGGAGAGTGCCAGCACTGAGCCATAAAGCTAAGCAAGAGGAGACCCTGTGTTCAAGCCCAGTGCACATAGACACACATGCATCAGGAAACTAATTTGACAAGCTAAATGACCTTTTAAACCAAGTAAACAGGGTGACACAGATGTTCTGCAAGAGTCACAAAACATGAACTGGTCTCTTGAGTACTCAAGATGATTGCTTGCATTTACTACTAGATCTAAGGTAGAAAAATCAGTGTGTCCTTCACTTTTTCTAATGGATAGCTCTTTAAAGATGTTCTCAACTCTTAAAAAAGTCAAATATACAAAGTGGAGTGGCTCATGTCTATAATTTTACTTAGACTGAGTTCTTAAAGGCTATGGTTTGAAGCAGGCCAACGTGGCTCATGCCTGAAATCTTAGCTACTCAGGAGGCTGAGATCTGAGGATTTCAACTCAAAGTCAGACCAGGCACTAAAGTCTGTGAGACTCTTATCTCCATAAGGGCTGTGGCTCAAGGGGTAGGGCAGTAGCTTTGAGCTAAAGAGCTTGAGAACAGTCTCCAGGCTGAGTTCAAGCCCCACAACCAACAACAATAAAAGAAGATTGTGATTTAAGCCAGTCTGAGTAGGAAAGTCTGTGAGATTCTTACCTCCAACTAATCAGCAAAAAGATGGAAATGGACAAGTGGCTCAAGAAGTAGAGTGCCAGTCTTGGGCAAAAAAAGCTAAGGGCAGCACTCTGGTCCCGATTTCCCCAACAATAGCGCATCAACAGTACATCAAATATACAATTCCTGCTGGTTCCAGATTTTTAAAGATTTTCTACTCATTATATATAAATGACTGGAAGAAGTGAAGAACCTCAGAAATTCATATATGAAGATTTCATGGACTTTGCAGAATAAAAAGGATTTAAATTCTCAAATGGTAAAAGACTTGGAATTAGGTGCAATCAGAGCTTCTAGAAGTTAATTTCAAGGTAATACCAGTAAAATTCATTTTGTTTTTCACATTTGGTTGAAAATGTAGATGAGTGGATTTGCTAAAACAGGGAAGACCCAGTAACTTGTTAAAACAACAACAAAAACAAAAAACAAAAAAACATGTTCCTTATTTACATTGACATTCCTTCTATCTTCAAAATTCCAAGGGCTTCTAAAGAATTAAAGTCCCATTTTCCCAAAGCAGCCAGTGAAGTTACTGGCTTATGTCTAGGTTATTATTATGTGAACGAGGTTATTATTAGGTACACTGGCTCAAAAATTAACTACATAGGCTAAGAAGGTGCTTATAAGTGGAACTGTTGTTAGGTTGTTTGTGGTCTGTACATGAGTTCACGTGGAATGCATTTCTTTTGTTGTTGTTGTTGTTGGTTGTAGGCTTGAACTCTGGGCCTGGATGCTGTTCCTGAGCTCTTCAGCTCAAGGCTACCACCCTACCTCTGGAGCTACAGCCCCCACTTCCCATTTTCTAGTGGTTAATTGGAGTCTCACATTCTTTAGTGCCCAGGCTGGCTTGAACTGAGATCCTCCGATCTCAGCCTCCTGAGTAGCTAGGATTACACGCGTGAGCCACCACACTCGGCTGGAATGCATTTCTGTGTAGCCAAAGTAACACATAACCATAGCCCAGAAGATGGGAAAATGTAACTGGGAATATTCATGTCAGCCCACATGGAAATCTAAAAATTTTATAAAAGCAGAAAGTCATAGAAAATGAATGTGAATGCTTTGAGAGCAGCCATATCATAAATGCAAAAACCAAAATGCCAAAACCAAACTGGATGCCAGTGGCTCATTGACTATAATCCTAGCTACTCGGGAGACTGAGATCTGAGAAGTACAGTCGGAAGCCAGCACTAGGCAGGAAAGTATAGAAAAGACTCAATCTCAATCAACAAAATGTTGGACTAGTCACATGGCTCAAGTGGCACAGCACCAGCTACACAGCAGTGAGTCCATGAGTTCAAATTCCAGCATTAGTATGAACAAACCAGCTGTTCATTGGGAGATTTCATATTGTTCCCATGCAATTGTCCACAAGTTTATCCCATTATGTACTTTCCCATAGGAAGTTAAAAACATTCTTAATTCTTTTCCTATTTTAAATTGTTGGCATTACTTTTAAAATTAACTATGCTATTTAGGTATTTCAGATTTGCATAATTTCTAACACTGGAGATATATGTTGCATAGACTTCTGGATTTTATGCATTTTTTTTTGCTATAGATTTGACTGCAATAAGTTTTTGTAACACTGTGCACATATGGGAAAGTATTGAAGCTTACTCATCCAAGCTGTCTCTTTGCATGTCATTGTGAGGGACCATTCGTTGAGATCACAGCGTTGGGGGACTAAGGCGTGGAAGACAGCGCCATGTTTGATGTAGCTTGTCAGGAGCCAGGGATCATCTCTCCTATTTCAGGTGGCCAGGGAGTAATCAACCATAGTGCCATGTGTTTCTTTTGACATTCTGGTTTTGGACATCATTCTTCAGGAGTATACAGCCATCTGTGTACAGCCACCACATCCTTGTGACTGTCATCAGCATACTTGGAGGAGGGGTGTATGTGCCTGTAAAAATATGTCATTATTGCTTATGCTATTGTTTAAAATGTGCTCTCTACAGACATTTTCCATCCAATGCAGAGGCTGAACCTACTCATCTAGGTAAGCATTCAGATGACCAGTGGTGGCCCTGGGGAATGCTGATGCTACTGAGAAGAGGATGAAGGCCAAGGGTGACAACTGAGCTGGGCCTTGCACAGTGGAGGGCAGTTTCATGGGCTATGACAAAAGGCCAGGAGCAAGGAGGCATAGCTTGTCAAGAACAGAGGACATGGTAGCAAAGTGAGGGCAAAGTGCTGGAGCTGTGGAGTACCATGCCGAGTAGAAACTGGAAATGTTCTGAGGACAATGAACATGGGCATGTTGCTTTTAAGGGAGTCCAGGTGAGGGTGAGGCCAAGGAAAGACCCAAGAAGCAAAGGCCAGAGCATTCACTCTCAAGAATAAGCCAGGCCTACGATCCATTCTCACCAGCAGAATCTAACGGGCAAGTGGGAGAGAAGCTGATAAGCAGTCAGAGTGGACAGGTTAGCTGCTGAACCACAGTGACAGGTGCTGAGAAAGAGGTCCACAAGGTGCAGCAGTGTCAGGGAGGAGCCAGGGCGTCCTGGCAGAAGGCAGTGCTCAGACAAAGGATCTAGGATGGGAATGAACTCGGCTCTAGAGCAGTCAGGGATCAAGTGCAGTGAGAGGTGGGAGAGTGGAGGAGTTCCAGCGGGACTCTACTGTGTTCAGGTTGGGAGAAAAGGAAGTCAGGAAGCTTTAGGCTCCAGGAAGTGACTGGCATAGTGCCCTGCCCTATCCCACCACATTAGGACCAGACAGGGTCCTATGGTCAGGAAATGGGCTGGCCAGGCAGAATCTGTGGGTGCTGTGATTTGAGGGAGAGGTAGGCCAAGAGATCTATAAGAAAGAGGGGGAATCTCACAAGTGTCTGTGAGCGCAGCATCAGAAACACTAAGGCTGAAGTCAAAGTTATACAATGGGGAGCCAGATAAGCTGGGCCTCAGTCTTGTTTTTCCCCCTCTATGCTGGCCTAAAATTCAGGGCCTGGGCACTGTCCCTGAGACTTTTTCTTTCTCTCTCAAGGCTAGTGCTCTACCAATTGAACAGCACAGGGAATTATTGGCAGTGAAACCAGTACAGTAAGGGATAGCTAACAGGCCCAGCTAAGAAAAAATCTTCATTCCCATTAAGGAAAATGCAAAGGAGTTGACTGAGTGGTATTGAAACACAGGGGGTCAGGGAGGGTGAATGGCACAGGGGGTCAGGGGGGTTAGTAAATGGTGGGGTGCAACCGCAAAGAGATCTCAGAATTTTGGACAGATGGGAGCTCACTGGCTGGAGACCCCAGACAGCAGTGGTGGTCCCATCTACTTCCCAGTTTACCACCTCTGCAGGCAGAACTGTGGTTTTCCTTCTTCCTCTCACCATCCTGCAAAGTCAAATCCAGGGTGCATCTCTTAAGCTTCAGTGGAGGCAAAAAGAGGATAGAGGATCGATACACACAGGACAAAGGTGGTGTTTCTCTCTTTTATTTAAAAACAGTGCTTCATTACCATTGGCAAAGGCTGAGGCAGTCCTCCTCCTTTGCTTAGAGTTTATAAAAGCCAGCAACATGATCAATAATTTATACACATGGAGAGTAATACAAAAAATAAGGAAGAAAAGCTAAAGATCTAACTACTCCGACCTTCACAATTCCAGCTACTTGATAATAATAGGAGTAACCCAATGAATACTGTATGGTCTGAAAGCTACTATACAATATGATTCTTAAGGAGAAGGGAGGGGGATTAGAGACTGTCACAAAGCCCCGGGGTGCTTCTCTGGAGCTGGCAGGGAAACAGGGCCCTGGGCAAGTGGCTCGGGTGTCCTAGGAAGTGAGTCTCGGGGAGGTTGGAGGGGAGGAGGCAAGGCCAGGTGCTCAATTGTACAAACATCCTGTGGATGCCCCCAAGTCCCTAAAGGTACCTGTTCTGCCATGGCAACAGGAGGGGTTGAAGAGTCCGTGGTGCCTGGGGGGCCCGGCCAGTCCCTGCCACGGGGGTGGGGAGGAGAGGAGAGGGTCTGCGGCAGCGGTGCTTTGAGCCTTGAAAAGATCTGGACTGAAAAGCTCAGAGCCTCGGATAGGTCTGCCTGTCAAGGACAAGTACACTCCTCTGGCTCTCTCCTCACTTTGTAGCCCTAGTGTCAGCCCAGCCTGGTTCCAAATATTCACAAGCAGAATAACATAAGAAAAGAAATTCATGTCCTTTAGGGGGAAAAAAATAGGATCAATTCATCACTCGATATATAATACAGCCCAAATGACTGCCAAATAAGCACGCACACACAAAAATACTGTGAACAGAAAATACAGGGAAACAAGGAAGCTGGGAGTCTTCATGGGGTGCAGACATCACTTAAAGCACTTATCAGTCCCCAGGAAAAACAAAACAAAACTAAACTAAAAACTTTTTTTTTTTGAATAGTTCAAAAATCTCACATGCCCCCTGGGGATCTGGTGTTGGTATGGGCAGGGGGAGAGGGGAGATAAGAGAGAATCTGGGTTCCCGTTTTGCTTGCCAGGGTGAGCTGAGCCCTCCTGTCACTGGCAGGTATAGACCACCAGGCAGAGGATCATGGCCCATGCTGGTGGTCTCCGTAAAGGCAAGGTTTGAGTTTTGGCTGTTGAGCGGGTTCTCAGTTACCAAATCCCTGCCAACCAGCACTACCATGGCTGAATTGATCTACCGTTTTCCTGAGTAAACTGTAACTGGTTACAGTTTCGGTAACATGCATAAGAACTCGGCTGCTACAGCCACCTGCAATACTTCAGGGGTCCCTCCATCCCTTGGCTCCTCATCCTAGCGCCTTTCACTGAGAAATGCCGTAACTGGTAGTCTGGTCTGTGAGCTATATTTTTCAGAGCAAAGTGCCAGGGACTCTACTGTACTCAGTGATCGAGAGGGCACAGGCTGGCTTAGGACACCCAGAGCTGACTTGGACAGAGCCCTGTTTCTCGCTCTAGCTTCTGGATGGCTATTGCCTGGCTGATCAGTAAAGCAAGGATGAAGGAGGTACACAGGAAAAGGACAGGGAGGGAAGAGGCTTTTGGACAGTAACATTTCCAAAAAAATATAGTGTTTTATGCAACAGAGAATCAAATGTCACTGTTGTATACTACAGAGTCAGACATTCTCAAGAGCATGACAAAATAAAACACACACGTTTACATCGGATGTTCACCTTGCCCACTATTTTTTTTTCCTATCTTAAAACAGTGCAAACAGGTTAACTTATGCTTTTTAAAACATCACGACCCCTTCCCCACCCCCCCTCCCAAAGTCCCTTTCCTCCTAATATCTGGGGGAAAAATCTGCAATTCGGCAAATGTTACTGTGCTAGAGTTGCAAGCAGCAGAGATTCGGCTAGCCTGGGATGAAGAGGGAAAGTTCACCAGTTCCTCTCTCCCCCTTGAAATGTCCAGGCGCTTTCCAAACTGTCCCTTGGCTGGTCTTGTTCTTCTGCCCAAGGGAAGCACATCCCTGGGGCAGCTTCCACCCCATCGGACAGTCCCTCACATCTGGAAGCTACACGAGTAGTTACTGGATGGTGGCAATAACCGGTCTGCTATGTCTCTAGTAAAGCATACCTAAACTTAAAAGCAGTTCAGCCCCTGAGGAGTCCACATTCAAGAAAAAGCTGCTATCATTGATTTCTATTGACTAGACAGCCACTAGCTCCCTTTGAACTAAGAGCTGAGCCCCAGTTGACTTCTTTAAGGAAAGAAAATATATTGACTCCATTCAGACTGAGGCTGCTGGAGGATGATGGTGATAGGTTTTGATAAACCTGAGAGCCTTAAAAAATGATGAATCACAATGATGGATCTGAGTTAATACAGCTGAACTATGGAACACAGGAATTCTAGAAAAGACCTAAGGGCAGCTCACTGGGATGAAAGAGGGATATCCAATCAAGTTTTTCACTAGCGGTCTCCCTAAAGGAAGCCTACTTCTAAGAATAAGATGCCTAGCATAGAATCCAGGTCATAGATGAGAGCGAAGTTGAGAAGACCATCTTTGAACTGTGATTCAGCATCAGTATGCTTTTTGAAATGATTAACCTACATCCTCTAGCGAAGTCATTCATAAAATGCCAACCCCTCTGGCTGTGTCAGGATCTCAGAAGTGCAGACACCTTGAGGAACCTGCCTCTGGTGATGCTGATGAGAGGGGACCTCCAAGCTCCGCAGCAGATCAGGAGGCTGATAGTGTGAGATCAGGACGGGTGAGAGTGCCTTGATTCTCAGCGCTGACCCTGAAAGCCAGAGAGCTCTCTCATAAGAAGCAGAATTCCAAGTGTTCTGTCTCAGAAGAGGGAGCTGGAGAAAGCGTCCCAGAGGAGCAGCCCTGGCCATGCAGCAGGAGTGCCCTGGAAAACAGAGCTCACCTTGGAGGCCTCAGCCAGAACCAGCTGAACTGAAGTGCACAAAGGCTCCTCAAGTCTGGACTCAGCCTCTTTCAGAAGGCTAAGGGAGGGAGCTGACTTCTCTACCTTGCTGGCTAACTCATATTCTTATCCAAGAAAAGAGAAGACAAACATTCTCACTGCCACAAGTATCACCAGTGAGATCTTGATGGGGTCTCCCCCTGGCTAAGTGGCTTGCCACTTTGGGAGAGAATGACCCAAAGGTCTGTTTCTTCGGGCAGCAGACATTCTCCCTCAAAACAAAAGTAAAAGTTGGAAGATCTTCCCTACCTCTATTCCCTAGAATTCCGAGAGCCCCCAGCCCTTGTCCTCTCCTAAAATATTTATATACATACAATTAATATTGTCTTAACAGCAATAAACCTAACTTTGGCTTGGGGGAAGGGGGGGCCCTATGAATGGCCATTTGATTGAACAGTCTTATACTTTTCTCTATGTGCTCCCCCCCACTCCCCGTATCCACAAGTGCACCAAGGCCTGGAGTTTCCTTGCCATCTCCCCAGATTATTAGGGAAGAGGGGATCAGAAGAGGGAGATGTCTTCATGTGGCAGGCCAGTGCCCTCCCAGACATCACTGTTTACAAAGAATGCATGATACTGTCACATGTCAGTCATTTTAATTCAGGGACATGAAATCAGTTTATCAGAAAAGAACATGTGGAGGCAGGAGTTAAAAAAAAAATCAAACAAAATCCATAATAAAGCAGAAGCTCCATGTCTCTGAACTACTCCCTTTAGCAGCTATCCCTTGGGGTGAAAGTTCACCCTAGTACCAGTGTGAGCAGAGCAAGGAGCCAGCAGACCATGCCTGCCCACTTCCTAATGCTTTTTGTTTAGGAAACACTGTCAGACTTTTGTCTTTATTAGTTATAGGTTGGAGCTTTCTTCCCTACCTTGCTAATATAAAACTGAAGCCAGACAGCAACTGCAATGACTCACTGCTGCAGACTCTGCAGGGGACCCTTGCCGATTCATAGCTTCTTTCCTTGGTGGGCTCTAGATATTGTTTCCTGTAGTGTTAATGTGCACCAAGTGGTTCAGGTGCTTAGCTGGTTTCTTTGGAGGATAATTTGAAGCTGAGTGGAATGGCCAAGAGAGTTGGAGACTGCGGATAGAAAGGTTACTCACAGAGGCTCTGGAAGATGAAAATTCCTATGGCTTTGGGGTGAATACAAAGTGCCTCTGACTGTCCTCACATGTCCTCATCACCAAAATCCCTAGGGGAGGCTGACCTAGGGTTTTGATTTTTCCCCAACAGATGCTTTATTATGTTTTGATAATAAATTGTACTTTTTGTTGCAAGCAAGATAAGGAATATCGGACTTAACATTCCCTTTTCTCTTCTAAACCCACCTTTTAATGGCTCTCAATTTCTATTTTCAATCTTCAAGCTGCATCAAGATACCTGGAGAAAATCTGGCCACTGGCTATTTATTCTCTGTCCCTGGATATTAAACTCCTGAATGTTGAGGACATGGGAGCAGCATGTTACTAAACAACAGATGAGCTACATGGTGGTTCAGTTACAGGAGAAGCAGCCCAGCAGATGTGCTAGGATTGTAGGAAAGAAGAGAAACGAGTGTTTTCATACTCCAGAGTTCATCATACTCCAGAGTTCATTCTGAGATTGGTTTCCTAATGAGGTGTTTATTATCCACAGTCTGAGAGCATGTTTGGAAATATCAACACTGTAATTCCAAAAGCTTCGCCAACTGTCTCAGGCTGGGTGTGTAAGATGATTGTAAAAAGAATGGAGAAGACAGGAGGGAAGGAGGAGGGGAAAAGTGTCTTTAATTCTCTTGCTTTTTCAAGCACAGATTCCTCTTTAGGGGCATGTGGATTCCAGCCACAGCCAATCAGAATCTCCTGCCAAAGACCAGAATTCAGAAGACTAGAAGAATATGCCACTGCAGAAAGATCCCTTCCACATCTGCTGCCCCCAACCATGCAGCACCAGATACACTTTGGTAATTCTGTCTGCTGATTTCTGATCAGATGCATTTCTCTGCTCCTAGTGTCTCTCCTTCCTTATCAACTGCCTTTTCCGTGACTGACAGAATAAGCTAGGCACGGACATATAGACATGGAAATGCATTATCTTTTTTTTTTTTTGTTTTGTTTTTTGTTTACCACAGTTTAAAAAAAAGAAAAGAAAAAATGCACAATCTTTGGAACAAAAGAATTAAAGGCAGAAATTTAAAGGAAAAAATACATATTCAAAGAACATAGTGAGGTATAAAAAAGTATTCTCTCTTTTTTTGTGTTTTTTTTTTGTTTGTTTGTTTGTATTTCCTCTTCATCTTGCTATAGAGTTCCTCTACTAGTAAATATTGCAATAGCCAGGCCTCATGAACTGGGGGGCTGTCCCATTTGCAGGGGGTCTCACGTCACTTCAGTAGGGGGCAAATCGGCTGTAGCCACCTCGGTATAAACTCGCCTGCAGTAATTAAAGACAAAAATAATTAGACAGCTGATGAGAGAAGCGTTATAAATGAAGAAGCATGTCTTTGGGAGGGGTTTGGGGAAGTAGCTTCTGCGGAAGCCTCAGTAAAAGGAAGGGGGTTCACATACTGGCTGGTGAAGTCATGAAACCAATGCTTTCCTCAAGGCTGTGCCACGCAGAGCCCAATAGACCTGTTTCAGCTTTACATGGGTCAGTCCAGAAGGGAGACTTAATGCTGTTCAAGCTGAGTTCAGCAAACAGAAACCATTCTGACTAGAATGGGTTTTCTTTATCTTGATACATCATCATACTCCTTACCAGAGACCCATCAGGCACATGTGCATTTACTTTTGGCATGTATTCATGTCACATCCTGTGTTTGAGATGATACGACGTTTCAACTTAGGTCCTTCTTTCAACTAATAAAATCTCTTCCTTTGGGGCCGGGAGTTTGGCCTAGTGGTAGAGTGCTTGCCTAGCATGCACGAAGACCTGGGTTCGATTCCTCGGTCCCACATACATAGAAAAAAGCTGGAAGTGGTGCTGAGGCTCAAGTGGCAGAGCTCTAACTTTGAGAAAGTCCAAGGACAGTGCTCAGGCCCTGAGCTCAAGCCCAGGACTGGCAAAAAAAAAAAAATCTCTTCCTTTGCAATCTATGGGATTGATTCTACAATTGCTCATGGCTACCTAAAATTGGTGGATACCCTCGTCTCTTATGTAAAAAGTGGTTTAGTATTTATATATCCTTTCTATACTTAAAATCTCTACAGCACTTATAATTCTTTCCCCCAGTATTTCAGTTGGTTCTATGGATGAAGAATCTGTTCATGTGAAGGGCTGAGTGTATACCAATTAGCTTGTTTCTTTCACCTTTATCAGATGGTTTCTCTCTCTTAAGAAGTTCCCCAGAAATCTATCTTTCCTTGGCTCATTTTGGATAGAATTTTTAATATATGATTTTTTTACCATTTGGCACTAAATAAAGTATCAGGAGCATCCACTGTTGCCCTCATTTCATTCTTGATACCTCAATTCTAAACACACTTTCCTTGTGGACTTTATCTTTTCTGTCCCTAGACCTTCTTTGGCAGGCTTTCAGTGGGGAAAGTGTCATGTTCTTATTTTTCACACCTTAAAATTTTTTTTCATGCTGCTTCCCTCTGGCCATGTATGGAGGTGGATGTCTAGTTGCATTCTGGGTTGGAGAGAATGCCTCATGTTAGGAGGCTCCACTGAAGCAAAGCCTGTCTTTGTTGTAGCCAGTGAGTCTCATTCACTAGAACCAAAGTTTTTCTAGCCAGACCAAAGAACACTGCAGTAAAGACTTTGGCTAGGGAAGATTATTCTAGACAAGCCCTATGGACATCTTTTATGTTTCCCATGAAATATCACTTTTTGCCAATGATAAAACATTATTGGTAGAATATCTACCAGAAGACTTAAGAATTAGCAGAGACACCGGGAGTTTGGCCTAGTGGTTAAAGTGCTTGCCTAGCATGCATGAAGACCTGGGTTCGATTCCTTGGTACCACATACATAGAAAAAAGCTGGAAGTGGTGCTGAGGCTCAAGTGGTAGAGCTCTAGCCTTGAGAAAGTCCAAGGACAGTGCTCAGGCCATGAGCTCAAGCCCAGGACTGGCAAAAAAAAAAAAAAAAAAAAAGAATTAGCAGAGACATTCTCTGGCATCTGCAATTGAAATATATATATATATATATATATATATATATATATATATATATATAATCTTTGGGAAGCTTATTCTCATTTTTATTCTCCAGTCTTTACCATTATCTATCAATAAAACTGTGTTACTGGCATGTATCTAACATTGGAACTTGTTCCCTTACTCCTATTCTAAATGATGTCATTCTTCAGGGAAGACTGGCACTACCCATTCCTTTCTTCTGTCTTTCTAAGCCACATAGCTGAATCATCAATAAAGACAGTGAGTGACATGGAAGTTCCCAGTGACCTATAAAGCTCTCATATTGTGGCAACAGATGAAGGACTGAATTGATCGTTTCTTCTTTTTTTGCCAGTCCTGGGCCTTGAACTCAGGGCCTGAGCATTGTTATTGGGCTTTCTCAAGGTTAGAACTCCACCACTCAAGCCACAGCACATTCTATGTATGTGTTACCAAGGAATCAAACTTGGGTCTTAGTGCTAAGCAAGCACTTCACCACTAGCCAAAATCCTGGCCCCTGAATTGATCATTTCTGTTAGACTTTTTATAGTGTGTAGGGAAAAGTTAGAGGGAGAAAAACAGTTTAAGGAAAAAATGTATATTCACTTACCACAGCGCCAACTCCATAGCTAGCGGCAGGGGCAAGGGCATGGTAGGGGTCAGCTGTGTACACCCTGCCATAACTGGAAAAAAGAAGCACAATCAGAAAAAGAGAAGGGTTTAATGTGCTAAAGATGCGAGTTACTTGGTCTTGAATTGTTATTAGGAAAATTCTACCTGAATGCAGTCCTGAAATATTCTGAAGTACTAGAAAGTGGCCAAGAAGGCAGTTGAAAGAGGAAGAAGGAGACTGCAGTAGCAGATCCAAGACACAAAGACAGTGAGTTGGGGGAGGGCCCATGGCTCCTATGCTGCCACAGTGGAGGCCATGCAGAGTAGACCTGCAGAGAAACTTGGCTGCAGGAAGCTCAGAGGACTAGGTACTGCTCTAACAATGGTGAGGAGGAAAAGGACGATGCTGTGGATGGTCTGGTACCTACTCTTGTAATCTACATACCCGTCGCTGTAAGCGGCTGCGGCGGCTGCAGCAGCTGTGGCTGCGGTTGCAGTAGCAGGCTGTGCATATCTGTAGGCTGCATATCCACCCTACAGGAGAGAAGAGAACTGACTTTACAGATACCTCTCCCCGGGGACAGACACGCATACCCCCCACGCAACAGACACACAAGTGTAGACACAGGGACAGACAGCAACACAGACACACATGGGAAGAAATGTTTCAAACTGCATTGGTCTTCATGTTATTACTCTAAAAGGAAATTAAGCCCCATCCCATGTAGGAATTTGCTTCCCAATTTGTGACAGTCACAAAAAATAAGCTACTTCAGTAATACCTATTAATATTAAGAGATAAACATAATTTTGGATCTGTCTTCCAGATCCCTTTTGAACTTTCAAAAGGGAAAAGTTATAGAATGTTAGGAAACTCTAACATGAAATGCAGATTATGGAGTTAAAATATGTTCCATAATTGGATTGGTTCATTCATACTAAGAGATAACAGCACACCACGGGAAGGTCTAACCACATCTCTGCTGCATCTGGTCCTGCCACATTCATCAAGAAACTAAAATCATCAGACAGAATTTAGAAGTAGAGGAGAAAGTAGGTCAGGACCAGTGAATTTCAATGTGTGAGACAATGAAGCTTGCCACCTGCTTAAAAAAAAAAAAAAAAAAGTAACTGCGTGCTGGGTGCACAATTAACCATCCACCAGAAAACTGGAAGTGGTGCTATGGCTCAGAGTGGAAGAGTGCTAGCCTTGAGCAAAAAGCCCAGGGACAGTCCTCACCCCATGATTTAAAAAAAAAAAAATGTACTTGTGATAGACTATATAGCTTAAAAGTAAAAAAAAAAAAAAAAAAAAAAATTACCACTGAGCTTACCTACCTCAGAAAAGTTTACCAGCTCCAATGTACATTTCAGATCCAGACACACAAACACACTCTACGCACTTAATGACAACTGCTTACAGCTTTGTTCTACAGTAAGCTCTGACAGTTTTCCTTCTCAATGGTTCAAATGTTCTCTGAGGTTGTAATTTCACCTCCATTTATATGAATCAAATATTCAACAGGTATTATGAATGTCTCAGTAAATCATATCCTATTTTAAGAAAAGAATTCAAAGAGGATCACCACAGCCAGAGGATAGGTGAATAAAAAGAGGCAAGTCATAATTTCCCTTATCCTTCTAAATTTCCTATTTTACCTAGACCAAATTCAAACAAAACATTTATTATTCCTCTTTCTCTACCAAAAAGTAATTGATTTGCTGGTGCTGGAAGCTCATACTTCCTATAATACTGGCTACTCAGAAGATCTGGGGAATCAAGGTTTGAAGCCATTCTGGGCCAGAAAGTCTGTGAGACTCTTTATCTACAATAAACTATCAAGAAAGTTCGCAGGAAGTGGCTCTATGGCTCAAGTGTAGAGCACTAGCCTTGAGCTGAAGAGCTCAGGGACAGCACCCAGGCCCTGAGATCAAGCCCCATGACTACCACCACCACCACCACCACCACCGACAAAATAAATAAAAAGAAAGCTGGCAGTAGAGCTATGGGTCAAGTGTGGAGTACTAGCCTTGAGAAAAGAAGCTCAGGGACAGTGCCTAAGAACCACTACTGGCACAAGTACATAAAAAAAGTAACTTGATAGGTCATTTGGACACCATGTAAATCATGAACAACAGGATGTTTATTTTGTTTCTATAATCTGTGTCTACTTTTCATGGGTATCTGAAGCTTTCTACTAGTTATTCCTTGAAATGTTCAATTCTTGCCAAATCTATAAAAGAAATTTCACTTTTACTTCTGTGTCCACCACTTAGGATTAAAAACAGGTAGTTTTTTTTTTTTTTTTTTTTTTTTTTGTGGTACTGGGGTTTGAGTTCAGGGTTTCATACTTGCTAGGGAGGCGTTTTACTAATGGGCCCATACCTCCAGCCCCCCCTCCTTTTTTTTTTTGCCAGTACTGGGCTTAAGCTCAAGGCCTGAAGACTGTCCTTGGATTTTTCTCAAGGTTAGAACTCTACCACTTGAGCCTCAGTACCACTTCTGGCTTTTTCTAAGTATGTAGTACCAAGGAATCAAACCCCGGTCTTCTTGCATGCTAGGCAAGCACTCTACCACTAGGCCAAACTCCCAGCCCTCCAGCCCTTTTTTGTTCTGGTTATTACTGAGACAGGGTCATGCTTCCAGCATGGGCATGCACATGGGACAATGATCTATTTATTTAGCCTTCTAGTCATAGCTGGGATGACAGGTACATTTGACAATGCTCTACTTTGTTTTTTTTTGTCAGTCCTAGGCCTTGAACTCAGGGCCTGAGCACTGTCCTTGGGCTTTCTCAAGGCTAGAGCTGTAACACTTGAGCCACAGCACAATTTCTGGCTTTTTCTATGTATATGTAGTGCTGTGAAATCGAACCAAGGTCTTTGTGCATCTAGGCAAGCACTCTAACCACTAGGCCAAACCCCTGGTCTCATGCTCTACTATTTTTAAGAAGGGGTCTTTCCTCTTGAGTTTGAGGGGAAAATAGGAGTTGTGTAAACTTTTTTGTCTGGGTTGGCCTTAAGCAGTGATTCTCCTGATCTCATTCCCCAACCAGCTAGGATTACAGGTATTAACCAGCTGAAAAAAGTATTTTCTTTTCTTTTCCTCTCTCCCTCCCCCTTCCCAGTTCCCTCCCTCCCTCTCTCCATCTCTCTCTCCTCTTTCTTTGTCAGTTGTGGAGCTCAAACTCAGCCTGGGTGCTGTCCCCGAGTTATTCAGCTCAAGGCTATCATTCTACCATTGGAGCCACAGTCCCATTTCTGGATTTTTCTGAGTAGTTAACTGGAGATAAGAGTCTCATAGACTATCCTGCCCAGGCTGGCTTCCAACTGCGGTCTTCAGATTTTAGCCTCCTGAGGAGGTGTGATCAACTGGTACCCAGCTTACCTTGGTTCTTTTTCTAGGATTCTAAAGATGACATGAAGCAATGAATGCATTTATTATATAAAGCATAAGTTGATTAGTATGACTGAATTTTTAACTGAATCCCAAAGGCTCAATTTTTTATAATATTGAGTCTTGGTTTCATTAGCTTAGAATTAAAGCCAGGATGGAGCATGCAGCAATGTTATTTTAGTAAACTTCTTTGTAAACAAGAGCAGTCTAGGCATTATGAGATTTTTTCCTTAAAAATAAAATCTAAGCTAATAATAGCAGTTAATGTTTAATTCTTGCTTATGTAAGTAAATACGTAATGCAGAATACAGCTTCCTTAAAGAGTCCTCACTGAGGATGGCTTCAGGCTCAACTTCTGGAAGCCTGAGTGGAAATAATGGGCCTACTTTAGTATAATTTTTCTTCAATCACAGCTTTGGTCTGGATCCTCTAATTCTGAGAAAAAAGGAGGCTCTAAGTGAGGTTACAGACGGGAGTAACTATAAGAAGCGGCCTTCAAGAGGCCAAAGGGACCTCTTTGTTGAGAAGCTATGTTGCTATTAACCCACAGCATCCCAAGTAATGACAACTGTAGTAAAGTCTCTTCCTTCTCACTCAGGAGGAAATGGACATTCTCATTGGCTGTGGTTCCCTTCTTCTGTAAGTGAAATGGACTTTGAAATCTGAACTTGATGAGGCTATCTGTGCTTCAAGTATAGGAAAATAGGACAGGAATGAACTATTGACAATGATAGGCTCAGGAAGAGTGTCAACACCAAGGGGAAAAAAAAAACGAACATTAACAGTTTTTAAAAATCAGATAACCTTTCAACCTGACTACTTTCATACAGACTTAATGATGATACTACAGAGAAGTTCTTCAAATGACAGGACTATGTATAGGATGGTGGGTATTATCACCAAAACAATTCACCAATTATTCCAAAATATAAAAAATTCAATTGTATATCATAGATTTTTCTTTTAGATATTTATGCCAAATACTTCTGGATATTAACTAGATAGTAAAAAATTAGTTAAAAAAGTACATAAAAAAACCCACCCAGATATATTTATTTCTAGTCTGGATTTCAGAGTATATAAGGATTCTAGCACTCACTTCACCAACAATCTGAAGGTTTTAGTTGAACATGAGAACAAAGTGCAGTTTGAAACACCAGGTTTTCATTACTGTTTCTTAAATTTTTCAAAAAGAATAAGGTGGGAAAGGAGTAGGAGAGAGGGTTCAGGCGTGGGGAGGGGATATGGCGCCACATTTATTAATCACATTAAAAACTAAGCATGCCAACATCTGGAGCTAAAACAACCAGCAAAATCACCACGTTCAGACTCAGTATTGGCTAACTCTATCTATCCCAGCATTCTCTTGGGACAGCGGTTTGCCCTAGGCTCTACCACAAGCTCGGTGAAGTACACAGCCTCAATTACTAGAGCGTGCAGCCACAACGACCTGGTATTACGGAAACAGTCAGTCACCACTTGAGTTAACATTCCATACCCTAACGACTGGCCCCTCCCCAGCCCAAAGGAAGAGTAAATCTTGCCCACCCAGCCCTAACCCACACCACAATGTTAATAATTATAACAAGCAGTAACCCATCTGTTATATCAGAGAAGGGAACAGAGACTCCACTGAGAGATTTAGAGTGAGATGTTAACATTTCTTCAGCTGACTGCACAAACAAACAAACAAAAAAAAAAGAGGAGAAATAATTCATTTGGAGATATGAAGTCATGAATAGCTGATGTGTATTGCTTTTAACCATGCACTGATGCAAAACTGAAGCAACCATTAATAATAAAAATTAAAAAGGACATATGTATTTACACACAATCAGACCTGTTTGATCTGAAGCAGTTTGCAGATTCTATCTGTGTGTGATTTGAAATAAAACAAAAATGGGGATTAGCATGGCCACAGCACACCCTAATGTAGGAGGGCACACACGGACAGCTTTCTGGAACTCTGAGAGCTGCCTAAATTTGTCTGGCTAAGCCTGATTTAAATAGATTCATGCCCCTTGAAAGAAAATTACTCTCTAACTCTTTTGTAATTCATTCTCAATAACACCTAGTGTTCCCAACTGGAGTAGTCCAGTGCTGTATCACTTCTTATTCAACCTGCCTGACCCATAGTACTCATCTGTCTGTTCACCTTCTGGCAACAACTGTATATTCTGACTTATAGTGCTCTTAAATCTTCCCTGCAATTGAAAAACTTATCTTTCAATTACTCTTAACATGTCTGTCTTTCCAGTTTTTAAGGAAAATGCTGTTGCTTTGAGATCCTGACTTCTGAAGCTGTTAAAGGAAAGCCTCAGTTCCCCCTGGCCTAGTGTCATGTCTTGGGGATTCTTACTCTGCACTGAATCAATTTCACAATCCAGTTAACCTTATACTATTGCCATACTGACTACAGTATTCTTCTATACAGTTCTATGGCTGTGTTTTAAACTAGAAAGAAGTAGAAGAGTTCTAAATATCATCCCTCCCATATCTGAGCTTTATCTGCCTATTTATGTTTTATCTCATACTGGTTTTATTAACCTTACACTGAAAGAACTTATCTTCTCTTAATTTTACCCTTGCCTTTAATTTCATTACATTTTTGCTTTAGGATTACATTAAAACAGGACTTTGGTGAGCATGTGATGTCAAGACACCTTCTTTCTACCTGAAAGACAATGACATGTGACACTGAGGAGGAAAGTGTGTATTTCAAGACCAGCAGACAAAAATGAAAGCTTGTTGTCTCTATGTAGTGCATAGATCAGCAGAGTACGGCAAATGTGTGTGTGTGTGTGTGTGTTTAGGTAAGGGAGATGGGTAGATGTGATGACTAAACTCATTAGAGCAGAGATCTATTCTCATTAGTAAGGGTTTAATGCTAAGCCTCTTGGAATCACCTCATTTGCTGCTAGGTGATCCTAACTCCCTCTTTTCTCTAATTGCCTCTCCACTCCAGCTGAAAAAAGCCACCCTGGAAGTCATCTCTGATTTCTTATGTGGTAATGTGGCTATCTTTGAGTAAATGTAAATAACAGATTGGAACACAAAAACCTGTCATGACTACTTTTTTGAGTGAGAGATCTAGCTATTTACTTGGTATAGTAGCATTTGAATTTTATCTGAATGTGATATCCTTGACTTATCACTTCTATGATGGATGAGATATGATCCTTAATGAATCAAGCTTTTCATATACTTAACTAGTCGACATCCCTTCAAATTAGTTTATTTCCAAAATTTCAATGGGTAGCCATGTGAAATAACTAGACTAAGAAGTTGCTGGCTTTTCCATCTTGTACCCATCCATCAGCATACCTCATAACAGTGAGTAGTCATTATACAAACACAGTCACTGATCTACTCATGTGAGAGGAAGTCACAGAATTACTCCTCTTAATTTGAGTCCCAGAATGTTTAGATTTTTTTTAACTTGAAAGTTTTTAAACTTCAAATTTACCTAGCATAACACAGCCTGACTAGGATTTTATTCCAGGGCCTCCTGGGGGACTCAATTTATTTTTCATTTTTATCTGTGTGTGGGGGGAGGGGTGTGGGTGTGCCAGCACACGTGTGTGTGCAACTCCTGGGTGCTGTCTCTGAGCTTTTCTGCTTAAGGCTAGTGCTCTATTACTTGAGCCACAGCTTTACTTCCAATGTTTGGTGGCTAACTGGAGATAAGAGTCTCACAGACGTTCCGTCCAGGTTGGCTTTGAACTGTAACTCTCAGATCCGAGTCTCTAGGGGTGAGTCACTGGTACCTAGTGGGACTCCAATTTTAAGTCCTATCTGGGTGGAGATCTACTGCCTTCCTTTTCACATTTCTTTCACAGTAGTTACAAATGTCCCTTTCTGCTAAAATCTTGAATATGAAAGACCAGTTTAAATGCCATAGGCAGATGTGATTGACAAATTACAAGAGGAAGCAGTGATGGGACAGTGCACATAACACGTCTGGTGCAGATATGTGGCAGTGGGACAGGAGCACTTATTTTGGAGAAAGTGCCCTTAATGTGTGGAATGTGACAGTGTGCACTGCTGAGGTAGCAGGGCTTAGATCACACGCTCACAAGTCTTGATTGTCCAAAAAAGCCTCTGTTCCCATCTCTAACGTGGAGCTGGAATGGTTAGTATAATTCAATTTTTTCACTGCAATCCACAATCTGATTGATTGGCAGGTCACACTGGCACTCCTACCTGAGGTATTTTAGCGCTAATGATTGGTTCCTGTAAGACTATTCTATAACAGAACACAGGAAGAGCAGTTCAAAAAACACAGCTGTGGAAGGAAAACAATCATACAAAAAGCCCACTATGGGGCCCACCAGCCTTTTCTTTCCTTTGGATGCAAGCATGCTTTTCACAGGATGAAAATTTGGAGCAATTTGTTGCCTCACTTAGAAGGTAAATTAGGGTGAACTATGCCTTTTCTACTGGGCAAAATAGAAAGGAACAAGTAGTAGACACATGATCTGTGAGCCACACTCCTCAGCCCTATTCTGGGAGGTCTTTATTCAAACTATGGACACAAGTGCTATATCAAATCTCCACAGAAGACAGTGCCACTGAAACAGAAAAAAAGAAAGTGGCTAACAGAAGTCAATGTCTAAGAGTAGAACAGGAAAAGGGATCATAATCCTAAACAATTAACATAATGTAAACAAAACCAGCACTTAACTTTGTCTTGTGTCTTTTCAAGCTCTACTCTCAGTGCACTTTTTATATGAGATAAACCTTTCACTCATTCTGTCCTAATATGTACTTCTGAGAAGTACTAAGCATATATTTTTTTTTTTTTTTTTTTTTTTTGCCAGTCCTGGGCTTGAGCTCAGGGCCTGAGCACTGTCCTTGGACTTTCTCAAGGCTAGAACTCTACCACTTGAGCCTCAGCACCACTTCTGGCTTTCTTCTATGTATGTGGTACCGAGGAATCGAACCCAGGTCTTCATGCATGCTAGGCAAGCACTTTAACCACTAGGCCAAACTCCCGCCCCCCTAAGCATATATTGATAGATTTTTTTTTAACAGATAGAGAAAGGTATAGAGATAAGTAGACAAATTCAAGGAAAAACTACTGTGGGTTTTTAACTCTATCCCATATGGACTACACAGTTTAAAAGCGATAGTCAGAGGTTTAATTCAACAGCTGCCTCAATGGATGTGTGATTTTCATTAAATACTTTAATCAATAAAAGGCCAAAATGTTTTTTGACCAGATTATTGAATTACTGTGAATTACTTGTTTGGTTCTATAAGGTTAGTAAATTAAGACAAAAATCAAGAATATTTTATTGACAGGCAAAAAAAAAATCACTCAATAAAATTTGTTGTAAAATAACGAAATAGAAGAGCCATAACAAATATTCAGTTGGTTGATTTACTAAGGTGAAAGTAGGTGATATTCAACAAGACAAACTAGGAATAATGCCCAAATAAGACACTAGAGAAAAAAATAATTTTACAGATAATGCAAATGGAAAAGTCTACTCTACTATGCTATGTTTCAAGAAAACAAATAACATAAAGATGAATTTTTTGAGAATATGGACAGTAATACATACAGGTGAATGTACATGCTAGTATCATATATAAAATTGTATATTTAGAAATGTGCAATCTGGTGTCAGAGTAAAACAAATTTCCCCAATCTTCAAATTTAACTGTGAACATGAGGGGAAAAGAGGTATTATTACTTGCTAAAAACATTCTGAGGAAATAAGTGGGTTTTAATTAATATATAAAAAGAGGGGGCCGGGAGTTTGGCCTAGTGGTAGAGTGCTTCCCTAGCATGCACGAAGACCCGGGTTCAATTCCTTGGTACCCCACATACATAGCAAAAAGCCAGAAGTGGTGCTGAGGCTCAAGTGGTAGAGTGCTAGCCTTGAGAAAGTCCAAGGACAATGCTCAAACCCTGAGCTCAAGCCCAGGACTGGCAAAAAAAAAAAAAAAAAAAAGATAAATGAAATAAGTGTTAGAGTAATTTATATAATACTGGCAAGTTACAATCTAGAAAACATGTCTATCAAGGTAGAGCACTGGACCAAATTGTAAGTAGTTGTTAAGACATAGTTTGAAGGCTTAAACTAAATAGCACAGGTGCACAAAAATTACATGGACTTTGTAGGACAACATTATCAGAGAGCCTAGTACATTCTGGCTCATCAAAAGGTCTTCTCAGCCAGGCGCCATGGCTCACACCTGTAATCCTAGCTAATCAGGAGGCTGAGTTCTGAGGACCACGGTTCAAAGCCAGCCCGGGCACTCAAGAACATTGGACTCTTATCTCCAATTAATTAATCACTAGAAGAGGGGAAGTGGGGCTGTGGCTTTAGGGGTAGGGTGGTAGCCTTGAGCTGACTAGCTCAGGAACAGCACCCAGGTCCAGAGTTCAAGCCCCATGACCCACCAAAAAAAAAAAAAAAAAAAAAAAAAAAAGTCCTCTCATAGATACTGGGAGGCTAATGGTAGAGAAGCATTTCTAGGCGATGATAATCTATTCCCACAGAATAATTTGTGCTGACAAATTTTTCTTATAGAATTGTTTCTTAATGATTTTGGTGACTAGATTATATTTACATTCAGAAAATGGTCATTTGGAGAGGTCCTAACAAAAGATTTCAAAACTCAAAATTTTTTCTTCTTTTTCAGGTCAATTACTTTTAAATGGTATGTGACGAATCAATCATGGATTTTAGCTATAGGTAGATGAATGAATAATGAATACTGTGGCTGGTAGAATCAATAAATCTTGCAGGGTAACTAAATGACTGCAACTCTGTTGCTAATTAGACTGCTTGTTTCTTCCTGCCAGCTTTTGAGGAAAGAGACTCATGGGCTGTGGACCTTTGAGTACAGAAAAGTTTTAAATCTAGACTGTCTCTCCACTGGCATTAATTTCTGTGTTTCTTTCACAGCCTATGTCCTCTCTTAATATGTAAAAATCAGAAAGCACACAATCCAGAAAGTTTATTGCTATCTACATAAATAAAGCTCTAATGATCTAAATAGGAATATGAAATGAGAACAGACGCAGAAATGATAGAATTGGTACACAAGGTTAAGCTAGTCCTGTTATTTATGTATACAAATGATACAACAGTAATAGAAGACTTTAAGCCTGTTGATCATCTCAAAAATAAATTAAGAGATATTCAGTATATCATGGGCACAGGAAAGGGAAAAGAATATGTCCAGTAGACTGACCCTTGCAATGATCAGGAAACCCAAAGGCTTAGTTTTTGCACCCAGGGGCAAGCGCAGTGGCAGAGAAGCATGCTTGCATTCTTAAATATATAAATATATATATATATATATCCACAAGGAAAAAGGAAATAAAATAAATTATATTTAAAAAACAAACAAACAAACAAACCAAAGAAACAGAAAAAAAAGGCTGGCTTGTCAGGGGATGGGGTCGAGAAGGCCCCGGCATGTGTACTTACATAGAGGTCAGCACCGTAAAATCCGTCCTGGTAAACCACACTGCAGAAAATCCACACAAAAACAAAAACAAAAAACAAAAGAACAGAAACACATTCCGGTTATTGAGGACGGCAGCATGCACATGCGCGCTACACAGGCAGGTGATGTATGAATACGGAACCTGGGCGTGGGGCCGTGGCAAGTCAGTGAGCAAATGTGCGAGAGCACATGTGTGTTACACAGCTCCAGGACATGCTGGAAGAACAAAGGGTGTGCAAAACAGGACCAAGCACCTGGCTGTCTAGAAACTTTTGGAATAATCAACAGTACTCCTAGGAGAGCCTACAGTCATCCAAAACCTGCTGGTTTGTAGAGATCAACATTTTTATCTGGAGTATTTTGAACGTTAAGTTTGCCCTAGGAGGAAGTTTTTCTTTATAGAGCTTACAAAGGGTACAGGTAGAAAGGGGTTTAACATGAAAAAAGTGAACCCCCTCCCTGCCCAAAAGAAATTCTTTTAGGGCAGTATCTATATATAGTGTTTTCAAATTATATTATTTTTTTTCCATCTCATGGTGAAGTGTAATTTTTTTTTCTGATATCCATACATCACCTGCTTTTTACCCTGCACATTAGACATGCGATAAGATTTGGCTGATCACACAAGCATGCAAAGTATTATTATTCAGCATTTTTAAGAACCAATGCAACACCTGGGGAAAACAAGTCAATCAATTCTGACCAAAGTAAACAGAGAAATGTAATTAAAAAAAAACAAAACAAAAAACCAAAACAACCAAAAATACCCACAATGCATTGCTTTCACAAGCAGAGATAATGAGCTAAAGGTTAAGGTGATTGGTCCAAGGTCCAAGAATTGAAAGGTGCAGTGGGGATCCCAGATAGTAACAATATAATCCAGAGTGGGAAGGAGCATTGGAAGATTCTAAGGGTTCTTTTTTGAAATGAGAGTATTTGTGGAATTCTCAAAACTACAACTAATAGTTGAAGTTCTGGGCATGGTCAATGATCATCCCATATTATTCAAAAGAATAAAACTTAGAAGGCAGCTGTTTTGGAATAGAAGTATTTACTTCCAGCTTAGACAATGAACATGTGTCAAACAGTTATTACGTAGTCTTTTCTTCTCCTTGAATCTAGAGCAATACTATACATTGTTAGTTTTAAAATATAGATTTTATGCTTTATATATATATGTATATATAGATATATTTCCCCAAAACATCATTTATTTAGTCAGTTGTGGGGCTTGAACTTTGGGCCTGGGCCCTGTCCCTGAGCTCTTCAGCTCAAGACTAGCTTTCAACCACTTGAGCCAGAGCACCACTTCCCAAAACATTATTTTTGAGATCAAAAAGACATAAAACAGTAGTATAGGTAAAGGATAAAAACTTTCTTCTTTATGTATATTAGGCAAAGATTTGGCTGTATTATATTAGCTGATGTCTTTATTCTTTATTCAACGAAACAAGATTTTTTTTTTTGTTGGTTACGGGGCTTGAACTCTGGGCCTGGGTGCTGTTCCTGAGCTCTTCAGCTCAATGCTACTGCCCTATTCCTTGTGCCTAGTGGTCAATTGGAGATAAGAGTCTCAGGGACTTTAGTGCCCGGGCTGGCTTTGAACCCTGATCCTCAAATCTCAGCCTCCTGAATAGCTAGGATTACAGGCGTGAGCCACCGCGCCCGGCTATTTTTTCTTTTACATATAAGAAAGCTATTAAGTAAGGTCACTAAATCATATACTTCACTTGCACACAAAGTAACTTGTTTTAGATAGCTGAAGTTTTCCATTTCTATTTTCAATGTTTTCTGCTATATTTATAGGTTAGTACAGTCACATCTTGCAGTGTCTTAAACATGCTATGCTTTTGTACTACACAACAGAGAAATCAAACTTGTCTTTGATGTTTGTTTAGCTAAATAAGTCTAATACATTTTTAGTCTCCATTTGCAGTTACAGTCTGATATTAGAAAGTAATCTGCCTTCCACTGTGTGTTAATAAAAAAGAAATGTATAATGAGGAGGATGGTAAAATAGAAGGCATTGAGACCACTTGGTAACAAATTAGCCCTTGGCAGCTTTAGTAAGAGGATATAAACAAATATTAAAAAAAAATTCTGCCAGAGAAGTGCTAACATCAAGAATGAATTCATTTTTTGCCTTGAGTCAAATCACTTAATGGGAATATTCATGTAAAAGCTAGAAGAATTCCAATATTCCCTGTATTAAATGCTATAAGGAGATTAGAATATAATAGTTACTGATGGAATTAGTTTACCAGGCTGAAAGGAATTTTAGGCCATTCCCCATAAAGTACTGGACTTATTCCTTGCCATCTTCCATGTAAATAGTGGTATAGTTGAAAAAAAAAAAGAAGTATGAGAAATTAGTGTTCAATGTAAAACAAAGGAACTGATGTAATTAAACAAAATACCATTGAGCACATATATACCTAACATTGGTAGAGAATGGAATCAAATTTCTCCAATATACTAAAACGAACTACACCAAACAAGAATTAAATCAACTATTTTGTAAAGTAACTGATGAAGGTTCAAAACAAGGAAGTCTCATGTGTCTCTGAGGATTCTCTCTGCAAATGTGACAGTAAACTCTTAGATTGAAACAGAAGATGCTTTCTGAGCAGTTTTCCTAACATGGAGGAATTTCAGAATGTTCATTTTTGCATTGTACTTGTATTTCGTGATAAAACAACACTGTGCCTTTGTTCATTTCTTTAAAGAGATGTCAGAGGTTGAAGGTCAAAAGTCAAGTGGAGAGAAAAAGGATAAAATTAAAAAGTAAGTTATGGTAGAAGATGGAGATGATGGAATGCATGGAATTTAAATATCTATATATTGCAAATGAAAGTTATTTTCTGAAGCAGTTCCCTTCCAGGGTCTATTTGAGTCTGCCCACTTCAGCATGCATACTTGCCTTGTCTAATAAAAATGCTTTAATTCTGTGGCATGGAGGACTCCTAATCGTATGTCCGTTTGGTCTATGAATGAATGAATGGTAAATTAGTACACCTCTGGGTGAAGCCAATTTTGTCGTCACAAAAGGACTTATGAAAGAGGTTGTTTCCTTTTATAATTTGACTAAGTAGCAGCTAATAAGCTTATCTGCCACTGTTTATATTGCTCCAAAAGAATATAGGAAAACAAAACAAAATCTGTCATAGGCAGAGAAAAGATGAAGAAGAGAAATGTCACATCTTTGAAGAGGAAAAGACCTTGGTATAACTAACAAGAGTCTACTTTTTATAAAAACACACGTTTTTAGGCTGACCTGGAGAAACAACTAAAAACAAATCTGCCATCTTCCCTCCTTCTCCCCATTTGATAACAAAGGATTTATTTGTTGCTATGGAATCATTCCACTGCATGAGACACCCTCCACACAAAATCAAAAGGTGAAGGATGCTCAGCTGTATCAGCTGTTTACCAGACTCAGTCATCAACTGCAGCTTAATTCCTCCTATTTCTCCTTTACTCCCTTGATTCAATTGGACTTGGTTCATCTTTGAATTAACCTCTTTTAACCTGCTTCCTACAAAGAAAGCAAATCCATTGTGGGTAAGTGGCTCTGCTGCTCACCACCCAGGCAGTGAATATATGTGGAAGGCACATGTGCCAGCCTCTGCCCCAGCACAGGGTGGTGGGAGGGGGGACACAGCAGATGCAGTCTGGTGCTACAATCTCTAGATCCTTTCTTGGTTCTCTGCAGTAGTGTTAATCCACATCCGTGCACTGCTGAGTGAACCATGCCAACACACTGCTAGTAAACACAGGACGGTCTGGCTACGGTCTTAAGCGCTCACCATGAACGTTTAAGGTAGCCAAACAAAGATTTAGGTAATGAATTGACATTTGGTTACATTCTGATGATAAGTGCATTTTAGTTCTTTCTTGCCATCTAATCCATGAATTTGCAAATATTCATTATTCATCTTTATGGCACAGCAATGTCCCAGAAGTTAAGACCATGACATTCTGTTTTAGTCCAGTTGCTTACTGTATAAACACAGTGATTTTGGCATTTAACACTTACCCTGGATAGGCGGGGATGGCTGTTGGAGGTACTGCTCGGACTGCACCATACACTGTCCGCCCTCTGCCCCTCAGATGGGCTCCTCTGAAAGCGGCTGCCGTGGTGGCTGCAGTTGGGTAAGGGAAGCCAGGAACTAAAGGGAGACCCAAAATATGACAGAAATTTCAATCTACATTCAACAACGGGTATACACTCACAACCTGTGAAATGACTATGGAAAAGATGGAAAGGTATGTACCAAATCTTCCCTAGAGGGCACATATATTATTCAACTCACTTCCTAATCTGGGCCTCAGAGTCACAAAGACATGGAAAGAGACACAACACGGGAAAGTGACCAATTCCATGTCTCATTCATCACAAATCTCCAATGAGTTTACCTGTTTCCTTTCCAACTTTGACATTACAATGCAAGCTGACAAGAAATGGGTTAAGAAGCTCTGAAACTACTGTCATGGTTAAGACATAAGACTTTTAATTTCTGTGACAGTCCAAATCAAACAGATATAAGCTCTCTGACCAGCCAATTATGAATCTTGCTTCCAAACACTACTAACATGCATATAATAATTATTCCTCAAAATAATGTTCTTATTGTATTTTACAAGGTGTGTTAATTGCTTTCGAATCATTCCACTGCACGAGACACCTTCCACACAAAATCAGATGTTTACCAGATGCAGTCATCAACTGCAGCTTAATTCTTCCTATTTCTCCTTTACTCCCTTGATTTGGATTTGGTTCATCTCTGAATTAACCTTTCAACCTGCTTCCTACAAAGGCAGCAAATCCATTGTGGGTAAATGGCTCACTACCCAGGCAGTGAATATATGGGGAAAGCACATTTGCCAGCCTCTGCCCCAGCATAGGGTGGTGGGAGATAATTTACAAGATGTGTCTCATGCAGTGGAACGATTCCATGCAGCAGAATGCTTCCAAGGTACATAACAGGGTTTAGACATTACATTCAGTTGTTAATGCCATCTCTTTTCTAAAATATTTTAATCTGAAATCTAAGGTGAGAGGTAAAGCATTCCTCCCTAATCATTTGCATCCTTGAAGAGGTGGACATTTTCTTTCTTTCTTTCTGGTTTTCAGGTGATTAATTGGAGAGAGTCTCACGAACTTTTATGCCCAGGCTGGCTTTGAACTGTGATCCTCAAATCTCAGCCTTCTGAATGACTAGGATCCTTGGCGTGAAACACTGGCACCTGGCTGAGGTAGACATTTTCTTTTTTCTCCTTGCTAGTTCCAGGGCTTGAACTCCGGGTCTGAGCAGTGTTCTTGGGTTTTCTCAAGGCTAGAGCTCTACCACTTGAGCCATTACATCACTTCTGGCTTTTTCTATGTATGTGGTACCAAGGAATAGAATCCGGGTCTTCATGCATGATAGGCAAGCACTCTTACAACTAGGCCAAACTCCCAGCCAGAGGTAGACATTTTCTAAAAGCCTATTTCAACGTTGCCTTGTTTTGGAAAGCCAAGGAGAGACATTAATTCCCTATCCACTGACTCTTGTTTGGTTATGCCTTCTTCTATAGTAAAAAGGCTCAGGTCAAAGTGACCTTAAGAGACAATAAGAGAGCTACAAATAATCAAGACCAGTGGTACTCTGATGGGATACTCTACTGGGATAGAGTGAGTAATGCACTCTTCTTAGGTTCATGTCTTTTAATTTCCTTATTAGCAAATACAGACTAGAATATTCTTCATACTCATTTTTTATTCTTCATACTCATTTTTTTTTTAATGCTGGTTCTAGGGTTTGAACTCATCACTTCTCTGGTTGTCAGCCACTGGAGGCAGGCCATGCTTTTTATTTTTCTACTAGTTTTTATTTTTTTTGCAGCAATTCTTAACATTTGGTTTGGAAGAACCAAGTAGGAGTTAAACAGAGGAGCACTGATCATTCCTCTTAAGAGCTTAACTTTAGCCTAGGTGCCTTTGGCTCACACCTGTAATCCTAGCTACTCAGGAGGTTGAGATTTGTGGATCAAAGTTCAAAACTATTCCAGGGAAGAAAGTCTGTGAGACTCTTATCTCCAAATAACCATCAAAAAGCTGGAAGTAGAACTATGGCTCAAATGGTATAACATTAGCCTTGAGCACAGAAAGTAGAGGGACAGCATCCAGGCTCCAAGTTCAAGCCCCAGAAAAGCATGCATATGTGTGCACGCGTGCACACACACACACAGTGTATCTTGGTCAGGGATAGAAAAAAAAACCCCAACCAACCCATGCCATATCAACATAGTCTACTTACTGATTAAAGGAATGTAGGTGTTGATACCCCCTCTTCCTGATAGGGGCACAGCCGCTTCATTGCCAAGGGACACATCTGCTTGAAAACTCGATGCTGGTGGCATTAAAAAAATAAAAATTTCAGAAAGATTATAAAGGAATAGCCAACTAATGACCCACAGATGCTCTTATAGTCAAATAACACAAATGGGATATGTTAAATCCTACCTGCATATAACTCAGGGCCATATACAGCTCCAACTACTGGACTTAATTTCCAACCTAGAACAGAAAAGAAGAGAGTAAACTTGAAAGACTACAGAGGAAAAGTGGCCAATGCACAGGAAAGGCTTCACACACCTGGGATGTCAATTCCTCTTTAGCCTGACAGTCTGAGATAGACAGGAGAGGCTAATCACTTATGCATAGTTGGAGAGATAGTAAGGTAGGCAATGGTACATGTGAAAAAGAGGAAGAAATTGGGAAGGGATGAGAAAGATGGAGAATGAATGAGAGGAAGAAGCAACAGAAATAAACCTTTGAGTTTGGTGGAGGTACTCCTATAGTCCTACCCGAATGACCTGCTCTGAGTTCTGAACAGAAAAAGCAGAAGGTACCACATGACACTGCAAGTTCTTACACATCATCTTATCGTTGCTTACTACTGCTGTTGTTTTATAAAAGTGTCCTCTGTATGAATTAAAATTTGATCTGGACCTTAGACTCCATGTTCAGTTATACCATGGCACATTTTCTGAGAAAACTGGAAGTCCCTTCCCATGGGATTTCATTGGGGTTCACTATGTAAAAAAGTAAAGACATAGCTGGGCACTGGTGGCTCATGTCTATAATCCTAGCTACTCAGGAAGCTGAGATCTGAAGATCATGGTTCAAAGCCAGCCCAGGCACAAAAGTCTGTAAGACTCATCTCCAGTTAACCACTAGAAAATGGGAAGTGGTGCTATGGCTCAAGGGGTAGGGTGATGATAGCCTTGAGCTGAAGAGCTCAGGGACAGTACCCAGACCGAGTTCAAGCCCCATAACTGACCAACTGACTGACACATAAACACAAAGAAAGAAAGAAAGAAAGAAAGAAAGAATAAAGACAGAACAGTAAAATTCAAGGTATACCCCAAACTTCAGTGTATAGTTCTTAATTGTGTGTGTGTGTGTGTGTGTGTGTGTGTGTGTGTGTGTGCTCATGAGAGCATGTGTGCATGGGTATGCACCAATACTGACGCTTGAATTTACAGTCTTAGCTTTTACGCTTAAAATTGGTAGTCCTATCAGTTGAGCCATATCACTACTCTTTTTTGCTGGCTAACTGGAGAGGAGTTTTAGGTTTGGTTACCCAAACTGGCTTTAAACCTGGATACTTAGATCTCAGCCTCCTGAGTAGTTAGGATTACAGATACTGTTACCTGTTGGGTTTTTATAAATGAATAATTTATTTAAATTAAACACATTTAAATTAGATAAAGGACTGATGTCAAAGATTAGCTTCTAGACTTTGCTATTCTAAAAATATGAGTGGAAAGAAGAAAAAGCTAAATCTATCAAAATTCCCAGATTTAATTATTATTATTTTTTTTCGGCCAGGCTCTACTACTGCCTAAGCTGACCAAGAACTTTGAATCTTCCTGACTTAGCCTCCCAAGTGCTAGTATTATAGGCACGTCACTCCAATTCCTCTTCTTTCAGACGAATTTGCTTGTTAAGTACTTATTTTATATGAAATTTTGACAAAATCTGGGTTCAAATCATTTCTAAATTGCAAAAGCATGGCTGTTTTGCAAGTCAAATACCTAAGTTACACAGATAATGAGTGATTCCAACAATATGAGAACACTGGTTAAGAATTCACCAGAAGGCTCACAGCATGCTCTTTTCTTCAGCCTTTAATGGAGCAGAAGCAGCAGTTGTTATTTACTTGACTTATCAGGCTTCAATATTACTGTAGAGAAAACTTATACTGATTTTGTTCTCCCTCACCAATGGTAATTACATCCTGAGCATTCCCTTAAAATTTTTTTTCTTTCTTCTTTCCTCCTCCTCCTCTTCCATCAATGTGGGGCTTGGGTGCTATCCCTGAGTCTCTTTGTGCTTAATGCTAGTGCTCTATGCTCTACCACTTGACCACAGCACCACTTCCAGTTTTTGTGTAGTTAATTAGTGATAAAGGTCTCACAGGAACTTTTCTGCCCAGGCTAACTTTGAACCGTGATCCTCAGATCTCAGCCTCCTGAGCAGCTAGGATTATAGGCGTGAGCCACTAGCATCCAATTCTTTAACTTCTTACAATGAAATATTAATAAAATTTTACATATGTTTAGTTTTGTACAATGGATAATGGATAATCCCAGATGGCATCTGACCTTCACAATACACCAAATAGGGTAAGAAGTACTATATTTGCAATTCTCTGGATCTTATTTGCTAAGTATTAGAATGAGAGGGTTGGGCTTTGAAGGTTACTAAAAAGTATTCTGGTGCTAAAATTCTGCAGTTGCTAATTCATAGTGAAGCAAACAGAATCAGACAAATGAAGAAATTGGTAGTGTCACAGAACCTGATGTAAATTAAATCCAGTGGAAATCTCTGCCTTCGGAAAAGTAATCAAGGGCTTTTTCTGGATCCAAAGGAAATTTGTCTCGTGTGTGTGTGTGTGTGTGTGTGTGTGTGTGTGTGTGTCGGGGGGTAAATTAAGAGATGTGGTAAGGCATGGATATGCTGGGCACTCTACCACGAGCCATGCCCCTTTGGCTTTTTTTTTGGGGGGGGGGGAGTTTTGTTAGTCGAGGGGCTTGAACTCTGGGCCTGGACACTGTCTTTGAACTCTTCAGCTTACGGCTAGTACTCTACCACTTGAGTCACCGTGCCACTTCTGGTTTTCCGGTGGTTATTTGGAGGTAAGAGTCTCATGGTCTTTTGTGCAGGCTGGCTTTGAACTGTGATCCTCAGATCTCAGCCTCCTGAGTAGCGAGGACTATGTTACAGATGTGAGCCACTGGCACCAGGGTTGGCTTATTTTTTGAACAGGGTCTCTCCTCTCCTCTCCTCTCCCTCTCCCTCTCCCTCTCCTCTCCTCTCCCTCTCCTCTCCCTCTCCTCTCTCTCCCTCTCTCTCCCTCCCTCCCTCCCTCCCTCCCTCCCTCCCTCCCTCCCTCCTCTCTCTCTCTCTCTCTCTCTCTCTCTCTCTCTCTCTCTCTCTCTCTTCTGCATAGGCTAGCTTGGACCACAATTCTACTTATGCTGCCTCCTGAAGCTGGGATAATAGGCACATGACACTGTGTCCAATCACATTTATTTCCTTATTTATATCTTGGGGCTTGAACTCAGGGCCTGGGAATTGACTGTGAGCCTTTTTGCGATCAAGGCTAGCTCTTTATCACTTGAGCCACAGGGCCACTTCCAGTATTTTCTGAGTAGTTTATTGGCAATAGAGTCTTAGCCCAGGCTGGCTTTGAACTGCAATCCTCAGATCTCAACCTCCTGAGTAGCTAGAATTATGGGCATAAGCCACCCGTGTGGGTTAATCTTTTAATGACTGAGATAGTCTCCCAAACTTTTTGCACAAGCTAGCCTGAACCATCATTCTCCCAAGCTTAGCCTCTCAAGTAGCTAGAACTATAGGAGTATGGCATTGTGCCTGGCTTCTATTCTGCTTCATCAAAACTACAATATATATAAAAACTTACTGTTAAAAAACCCAACCCAGCAAGAAACTTTTATTAAGAACAATAAAAATGAGAAATAAGAGGAAAGTAGTGATATAACAGGATTATACCATAGATAATATGCTGATAAATTTTTATCATCTGCCTAAAATGCTAGTAGTTGGGCAATAGTAGTTCAAACTTCTAACTATCAGGAAGCTGAGATCTGAGCCTTGGGTTTCAAAGCCAGACTAGGCTGAAAAGTCCACCAGTCTCTTATCTTCAATTAGCCAGCAAAAAGCTGGCAGTAGAGGTGTGGCTCAAGTGGTCTAGAGGCTACACTACGTGAAAAACACTGGTCAGGCCCTGAGTTTAAGTTGCAGTATTAGTGTATGCATGTACACACACACACACACACACCTAGCAAAGACTTTAAAGACTCTACAGGATACACTGAATACTATACCTCTTTACTTGATTTAAGATTTTACTAGTACACAAGACCACACTGTAGCCCAGTGGGTTCAGACCTTTAAAAAGCATAAGATACTTGCAGACAGAGTGACTGCTTAGCATGAGACAGAGTTACTACGTAGCATGCACGGGGCTCCAGTCTCAATTCTCAGTATGACAAAGGGAAAATAGATGGATGGAGGAATGAAGGTAAAGAAGGGAATGGTTTCTTATTTATTCTTCCCCAATTTGGAAATCACTGTGTACTACAGGTTAAAATGACATTCTATCTCATTTAAAGAACATGAATTCAGATCACATTTGACAGCTCATACAAGAATTCTGTTTATGTTAGAGCAAATTATTCATAGAAATTTCCCTTCTTAATGAAAAACATTTATACAACTTATCATATAACTTATACCCATAGAATGGAAAATTGTATACTATCCATGGAAAAGCAAGAGATCTGGATTTAGAATTAAAAAATGCTCCTTTTAACATCTTCCACTTGTGCTCATTTCAGGAGGGATTGGTAGCAAAAGCAGACTTAGTGGCCTCCTGGGGGAATTAGGGACAATCCTAACTTATTACAAAGAATTACACCAGCTGAAAAAGAAGGTCCCTAATTTGATTTAATAAGTAAGCAACTCTGAATGGGCTACTGGTACTCTGTACAAAGTAGAAGTTACTGAGAAGAAAATATTTCAGTAACTAAAATGCTTGGCTTAAAATTCTAAAGAAAAATTTCATAGGTAAAGAGAGCACTTTAATGTAAACTAAATTAATTTTCTTTTTTTTTTTTTTTTTGCCAGTCCTGGGCTTCAGCTCAGGGCCTGAACACTGTCCTTGGACTTTCTCAAGCTAGAGCTCTACCACTTGAGCCTCAGCACCACTTCCAGCTTTTTTGTATGTATGTGGTACCAAGGAATCAAACCCGGGTCTTCGCGCATGCTAGGCAAGCACTTTAACCAGTAGGCCAAACTCCCAGCCCCTAAATTAATTTTCTTTTCTTTTTTTTTGCCAGTCCTGGGCTTGAGCTCAGGACCTGAGCACTGTCCTTGGACTTTCTCAAGGCTAGAGCTGTACCACTGGAGCCTCAGCACCACTTCCAGCTTTTTTTTCTATGTATGTGGTGCCAAGGAATCGAACCCGGGTCTTCATGCATGCTAGGCAAGCACTTTAACCACTAGGCCAAACTCCCGGCCCCCCTAAATTAATTTTCTTTCTTTCTTTCTTTTTTTTTTTTTTGCCAGTCCCGGGCTTGAGCTCAGGGCCTGAGCACTGTCCTTGGGTTTTCCTCAAGGCTAGAGCTCTACCACTTGAGCCTCAGCACCACTTCCGGCTTTTTTCTATGTATGTGGTACCGAGGAATCGAACCCGGGTCTTCATGCATGCTAGGCAAGCACTTTAACCACTAGGCCAAACTCCCGGCCCAACCCTAAATTAATTTTCTTAAGGTTGAAATACACAGATTATTTGAAGTTCATTTTTTTCTCTTGGTCGGTCATGTGGCTTGAACTCCGGGCCTGGGTGCTGTCCCTGAGCTCTTCAGCTCAAGGCTAGTGTGCCACCCCTTGAGCCACAGCACCACTTCTGGTTTTCTGGTGGTTAATTAGAGAAAGTCTCAAAAGACTTTTGTGCCCCCACTGGCTCTGAACCACTCTCCTCAGATCTCAGCCTCCTGAGTAGCTAGGATTACAGGTGTGAGCTACCAGCATCTGGCAGTATCATATGAAAACACAAATATATAAATGACATCCTTTGGGAGATGATTTGTCATTTCTTACCATTTGCATATGGTGTGACCATCTTCTTATTGGTCATTACACGTGCTGTAGCATTATTAACCTAAAAATAACATGTAGAAAAAGGGAGAGGGAGGAAATAATCACATTAGCAAATATGAATCTGTTCATCTAGTAACAAAACTTAAAACATCAGTTTCTGGTAGCACTGATTCAGATAATTTAGCAATATACAATATGTAAAATTTAAGTGCTTATTAAATGAGGTTAACAAGAGTAAAATGAAGTTTCTTGGTTTCCAACTGGAAAACTTGGGCTATTTTATCATTCAATATTCCAAAGTAAAAATACAAGGGTATTTTAACTCTTTTAACAGGAGTCTCTGTGTTAAGGAAAATAAAGCAGCAAAGTAAAGAGGGAATAACTGTATTTGCAAATGAAATTTGAAGTACACTGGTAAAACAGGTTTTTTACCTGGGTTGTGAAGTAGGTTTATAGAAAAATGATAAATTTCACCTGTCCTATGTTCTACATTAGGGACATTTCTTTAAAATTATATGGAGATTAGAAAATATAGGAACTGAATTCCTGTCCTGAATTGTCTAGACTATGTAGCCTATTCACTTAAGAGTTAAAGTCTTCAGAAGGAGTTTTGAGTAAGCCCTTAAAAATATATGCAGCAAGGGGCAGTGGCTCATGCCTGTAATCCTAGCTACTCAGGAAGCTGAGATCTGAGGATCAAGGTTCAAAGCCAGCCCAGGCACTAAAGACCATGAGAGTCTTATCTCCAATTAATCACTAGAAAAGCAGAAATGGTAAGATGACTCAAGGGGTAGGGAGGTAGCCCCTAGCTAAAGAGGTTTGGGCCAGACCCTAGGCCCAGAGTCCAAGCCCCATGATTGACCCACCCGCCAACACCAAAAAAAAAATGTATCTATGTGAACATAAGGTAACTATTTCTTTTGTTTTATGGTTCACTCCACCTTCATCACAAAGCGCATACTTGCTTTCTCCAAGGCAGGATGAACAGGTCTTAAAAACATAGCAGATATTAATAAAAATCATTGTATCAAACCAATTTTAGACAAATGGAATTTTGAAAAAAATCTTCATGTGTCAAATAAGATTTATACAGTGATCACCCAAAAATCATTGTGTCAGACCAATTTTAGATAGAAACGGAATTTTGAAAAATCTTCATGTGTCAAATAAGATTTGTACAGTGATCACCCTTTCTGTGAGGACAGTTTGAAACTCCATTTGCTCTAGTTTGACCTCCAAATAATATAAACATTTCACATTTACAAAGAATGAATGGGAGACAACAATGATGAGACTGAGATGGCATGCTGTTAAACACACACACACACACACGCACGCACGCACGCGCGCGCGCGCGCGCGCGCACACACACACACACACACACACACACACACACAACAAAAGAGAGGAAAAACAACCAATTTTGGAAAGAAGGGAGAAAGCAGGATTAGAATAGAGCAAGAGCTTGAACAAATTGCTAGAGCAGAATGCAACCAAGCAATTAAAAGGAAAAATGGCCACATCAGAAACCAGTCAGCAAGAGACCAACAGTGGAGTAAAACAGAAGGGAAAGGAAGGAAGAATAGGGAAAAGGCCAAGAGCAAGAGTTTAAGCAAAGAGAATAATGGCTAGGGAGAAATAAGAGAATGTGAGGAAGGGTGTTCCAGGCATATAAGGGCAAAGAAAAGCTACAAACAGTGATTTGGGAAAAAGGGAAAGTGGGAGGGAAATAGGGGCAGGAAGTGCATTAATAAAACCAGCCAAACTGGAGTTCAGTAACTCTGAGTAAGATGTGCAAGGGGATAAAAATCAAACAGCTCAGGCTGCTACAAAACAATATGTACATCCAAAGTCCAGGCGGCATTACTCAATAGCACTGAAAATAAAAAGGAGGGAGAGGGAAACGGAAGAACACAAGTCAAATCACGTTTTGTAGTGTTAATGTGAGATGGCAGATGGACTTTTTCTTTCTTAATTGTTTTGTAATTACATTTAAAAAAACTTCTTCTCTAGTGCTTTGTTTTCACTTACCGCCAATGGGCAGCATCGCCAGCTTTGTGTATAGTTACCATGGAAAGAGTGAGTCAAGTGAAGGGCCCTAAATGCTAAACCATTGGAAAGGGGGAAAAAAGCAAAATATGCAAACATCTTACTCAAATGGTGGCTTTTATATTTAATACTTTTAAAAACTGGGAACGGGGCAAGGAGCCAGTTAACCTTCAGTGCATTGATAAGAAGGGATGGTGACCCCAGGGGGTTCACACGAGCAACCACAGCACACTGGCTTAGCTATAAAGCTGAAGAACTGCTAAAATTCTGTGTTAAATGTAAGATCTTCCTAAGTTTTGGGTTCTCTTCCCTCCCCACAACATCTACAATCATCTGTTCTGTACTTGTCACATGGAGGCGAACTGGCCTCCCAAGAGAAAGAGGGCATTGGCTGGCCACTTGATTCAATCAGAATATAATGTTAGAAGCAAGACATTTTAAGTTAGTTTTCTTTCTTTTTCTTTTAGGTCTGATTATAAGAAATTGCAAACTGAAGCAAAGGAAACAAATCAAGGAAGCAGAAGGATGAACATTCTGGAAGGGGAAAAAACGTAAATGGAAAACACACACACAAGCATATGTACATACAAGCACACGTACACACACGCACACACACACACACCACATACACATAGTATTAAAAATCCCAAACAACCAAAAGCAGGGGAGGTAGACAGAAGCAGTTACTTTTACATAGTTGAGTGCAAGGTGAATTACAGAGAGATGCAAATACACACATGTGCACACACACAAACAAGACAGGGTCCAAATGTGAAATAAGTGAGGTAATACAAAGAGAAATAAAAATAGAAACCAGAAATTGAATTATTGAAGACATGCACCTCGATTTTACGGCCCTCTACCACGGTGCCGTGTAATTTCTCCCTGGCCCTGTCTGCATCAGCACTATTCTCGAAAGTTACGAACCCGAATCCCTGCATGCAGCGGGAGAAGGGGGGAAAACATGCACATCGTTATATTGAAATATTGATCTCTGGTAAATAGAGAAACATCACAGTATGAAACTGACATCAGCAACAACTCAGCAATACTCTCAAAGTCAGAGTTTTGGTCCATGCATATTTTGTAAAGGGAAATTAAACTCAGTAACAGAATAAAGAACTATAGTGATAACAGTAATTTAACAATAATAACAATAAAATAAAATATAAAGCATATGAGGCCAGACCAAAACTAAGGCATTGAGTTACTCGGATCAAACTATCCAGCCAAAAATCTACATTTTTTAATATCATACCTTTCCCAGTTCATTATGTTAGCACCCATACTGCAATTCTAAATGTATTAAATTCACCAATATTGCAAGCCTGTTATTGATCACTAACTCCCATAAAAAAATCTAACATTTAACATTAAGCATTGATACAGTGAGATTTTTAAAGGATGTTTCATTATTATTTTAGACCTACTTTTTATGTTATAATTTAAGATAGAGGTGTGTGTGTAGGGGTACTAGGGCTTGAATTTAGGGCCTGAGAGTAGCCCCCATCCCCTTCAGAAATTTTGTTCAGGCTGGAGTTCTACCACTTAAGCCATACCTCCATTTTCAGCTTTTCTTTTTCTTTCTTTCCTTTTCTTTCTTGGTGGTTAATTAAAGAGTCTCATGAATATTTTTGCTGGGGCACATTAATTCTGCCTCCTAAGTAGCTAGACATTCCTGATGTATAATTATGTAGTTATCAGGTATGGAAACATTGAAGATATATTACTTCAATTCAATAGCAATGGTCAATTATGTATTTTTTCTTTTTTTGGTGCCAATTCTAGGGCTTGAATTAAGGTTTCTGTGTTGTTGTTTTTTGCTCCACAACTGTCTTTTCAGTGGTTAACTAGGGATAAGAGCTGCATGGACTTTCTTGCCTGAACTGGCTTCAAAATGGCAAATCTCAGATCTCAGCCTCCTGAAGAGTCAGGATTTTAAGTGTAAGCCTATGGCACCTGTCATAATTTCTCCTCAATGACAATTTTAAATGGCCAAATTGGCACATTAGAGCAAAAATATGTAATATTGAATTTCAGCAAACTGCTAAAACAAATTTACAAACATTCCAATGTGGATGTCCACATCTTCTATTACTATTATTATTAGTTATTTTTCACATATGGAGAAAAAGGAAGTCAATAGACAATAACAGTAAAAATTCAATAAAAAACAATACCAGGGTCTGGGAGTTTGGCCTAGTGGCAGAGTGCTTGCCTAGCATGCATGAAGACCCGGGTCCGATTCCTTGGTACCACATACATAGAAAAAAAGCCGGAAGTGGTGCTGAAGCTCAAGTGGTAGAGCTCCAGCCTTGAGACAAGTCCAAGGACAGTGCTCAGGCTCTGAGCTCCAGCCCCGGACTTGCAAAAAAACAAAACCAATACTATAAAACAATATAGTTGCTATAATGTGTTGGGGTTTATTTCATTTTTCCATTTCATTCGTTTAGTAGCTACTACCCAAACAGGATCTGTAACTCTTTATGTAGACAAATGAGGAATCCAGGGAGTTAACCTGCTTCCCTGTTTACATCATCACCTTACTTCCTTCAACATGAATGGGATTTACTACACACTTGCCTATTTCACAAAACTTCATTCTTCATCCTCAATCTTCTACTCTACAACTACAGTTTTATAAGAAATTTCCCAAGCTATTTACATCTACAGCATAGCAAATATAAGGGACCTTCTAGAAAGTCATCTCCTAACAGCTTTATTGTCCCTTCTTCTCTAGCAAGTTGTTTTTTTTTTTTTTTGGCCAGTCTTGGGCTTAAGCTCAGGGCCTGAGGCTAGAACTCTACCACTTGAGCCTAGAACTCTCAAGGCTAGAACTCTACCACTTGAGCCTCAGCACCACTTCTGGCTTTTTCTAAGTATGTGGTACCAAGGAATCGGACCTGGGTCTTCGTGCATGCTAGGCAAGCAGTCTACCAGTAGGCCAAACTCCCGGCCCACAAGTCCCCCCCCCCAACCTCCTATTCTATTGTAGGATAGCTTTAAAAACGCTTTATTTATATTTATTTATTTACTTATTGTCCTGGGGCTTGAACTCAGGACCCGGGTGCTGGCTCTGAGCTCTTTGTGCTCAAGGTTAGCACTCTACCACTTGAGCCACAGTGCTATTTCCAGCTTTTTCTGAGTAGTTTTTTTGGATGTAAGAGTCTCAGGGACATTTTCTGCTCTGATTTGAACCATGATCCTCAGATCTCAGCTTCCTGAGTAGCTAGGATTACAAGTGTGAGCCAACAGCACCAGGCTAAAACCCTTTATATTAATCGAGGTTTTGGTCTTTTGCATGAATGGCCACTGAAATGGTAATTAGTGTGTGTCACTCAACATTTGATAGGAGCACTCCACCGTTAGTAGTAACTGAATACCCAGCCCTCTAAATGATCATATGGATGGGTGGTATTTGGAAGATTTTGGTAGATTATCTCTATTCACAAAATGTGTATCATTATAAATACCCTAGAATACAAAGGCTGAGGTGACAGAAAATTTACATGCATGATGCTTACTGTGGAATAGTATGGGTAATTTTAGTTAATATTTTTCCTAAAGGACATATACATTTGAAAATATCAACAGGACATGTTTTTGGAAACATTTTGATATAAATATGTTATACCCATTTTGATACCTTAGAGTATACAAGGGCAAGTAAATAATTAAGGACACTACTAGTTATTTACAATAGCATCTGCTGAAAACAGAAGCCAGCTTTCTAGTCCTAAAGAAGACTCCAGTGGGGTAGATAGATCTTTTAAAATACACTATATAAACTATATTCCAATTGATTCACATAGTAATAAATGTTTTGATAAATCAGACGTGTTACAATTAACTGACATGGAGACTCTTACGCTTTTCATTTTAGCATTGTTTCTGACAACAGATGTCTACATATATACTTATAAACCACATATACTTCTAAACACAACCATGTTTCTAAATACAACCATGGGGTTGCAAGGGCAGATCTGTGGGGTTTACTTTGAGGTAAATAAAGGGAGTCGAATGCAGCAAAGTAACCAAGAATATAAATAATGGTGATAAAAAAAATTAAGCTTTACAAACCTGACTGCTGATTTTATTTACTAAACTGCTTTAGTCTCCCCAAATCTGACTGTGAAATGTCTTGAGTAGCCTTTCCTTTTGGAAAGTGTTTATGGAATATGAGTAACATATTATATGCACTAGAAGAATGCAGGTATATCACAGCACTGACAGAATTTAGGCAGAAAGTGACAAAGTTTAATGCTTGTTGGAGATTTTCTCAGTCGTGACTTTACTCTGAAACAAAATTGTATTTCATATGTTCCTGAAAACGTTTTATAAAGAAAGATGATTATGTGCCAAAGGAAGTTCTAATGAAGATACTAAAGACATAAAAACAATCTTTGTAAGCATCATTTCTTGGTGTAACAGGAGGCCTGTCTAGTGCTGTGGGGATTTTCTAACATAAAACACAGAGGTAAGCTGATTTATTTCTTTCCTTTGAAGATAAATGGTCCTGTGGTAGGCAGAATAATGGCCCCTGAAGTTGTTCCTGTCCTAATCCCTGGAACCAAAGAATATGTCACCTTACCCAGCAAAAGGCATTTTTCAGATGTGATTAAATGATCTCAAGATAGGGAGATTACCCTGGATCATCCAGGTGGGTCCAATGTAATCCTCAGTGTACTTAGAAGTGAAAAAAAGAAGCAGGAGAATCAGAATCTGATTGTAGCAGCTTGAGAAAGACTTGATTGGCCATGGCTGACCTTGGAAACAGAGGAGACTAGAGTCCAGTGAATGTGGGGAGCCTCTAGATGCTCAAAATGGTAAGGAAACATTATTTTTGGAGCAATGTAACATCTTGATTTCAGCCTCTTATGACCTATTTCAGATTTCTAACTTCCAGAACCATAAAATAATTAATGTGTGATTTTAAGCTGGCAGGCTTGTAACAACCTATTCGGGACCATAAGACATTAGTACAGGTTTTATTTCAGCTCAAAATGACTACACAGTATTAAATGTTGAAACATAGTAACTAATCTGCAGTTATAATATATAACAAACATATTATATAGTCTCTAATATATAGACTTAACCTCAAATGTTTAAGGAGAAGAAATATCTCAGACACATACAGAGATGGAATTTTAGTTAAACTGATTTATAAAACCAGATTTAAAAAAAACAGATAAAACTGAGTTTAAATTTTTTAATTAAGAAGGATGTCACAAACTGTTGGTATCAGCACTGACAGAAATATAATTTTAAATTTTCTAATAGGTATATTAAAATAGAAGGAAATAGGAAAAACTAATTTTAGGTCTATTCATTCAACCAAATATAACAATGTATTATTTCAATATGATATCAATACAAAAACATGACTAGTGAGGGGTATATCATTTTTTTATGGATAGCCTTTGAAGTCTTGTGAGCATCTCTCATGAAAACAATATCTCAATTTAGATCCCCCATTTCTAATGCTCATGTGGTCACTGCACTGGACAATGTAAGCCTGTACATTCCTACTAAGGTTTGCAGTCCTCAAAGTCTATATTAATAATAATTCTATGTTCATAGTTGAAACACATCAGTGTACATCCATGATTACCAGTTCTACCTGCTAACTTTAAGAAAGTGAAGAAAGGTTCGTTAGGTTGTGCCTAAAGCTTCTATCATGGACAGCAGCAATTTCACTACCTGTCTGGATCCCCATATGCCATCAAGGACACGGAGGAGCCGAGTAACTGTTACCTTTTTAGTCTGGCCTCAGGCTGCAATAAGTAACAAGCAATAGGATGAGCATTTTTAAACATGTTTTTAAAATCTGTATAATCTTTAAATTTTTCCATCTCAGAAGAATGAGAAAGAAAATTTACCATGTAACTTTTAAGGGAGAAATCAAAAGCAGACGGATCTCCTGGGTATGGCCAGAACACAGGAATTAAAAAATAAAGAAAAGAAAACTAAAAACCCATAAATGGTAATTCTAAAAAGTAAATTAAGCCCTTTGGAGGTACATGCATTACTAATTCAGTTTTAATTATAATGAGAAACATTTCAAGATTTCCTATGAATTTTACTAAAATTACAAAGACCTACTTAGTGCAGCTTCAAGGAAAGTATTTTGAGTACATTTTGAAAGAATAAATAACTTCCCCCCCCCCTTTTTTTTTTTGCCAGTCCTGGGCTTGAGCTCAGGGTCTGAGCACTGTCCTTGGACTTTCTCAAGGCTAGAGCTCTACCACTTGAGCCTCAGCATCACTTCTGGCTTTTTGCTATGTGGTACCGAGGAATTGAACCCGGGTCTTCGTGCATGCTAGGCAAGTACTCTACCACTAGGCCAAACTCCCGGCCCTAACTTCCTCTTTTGTAAAATAAAATGGTAATGGGCAAAAAAAGCAGAGCACAGTACTTGCATCTGAAATAATTTAAATATGTATAGTGTGTATGTATGTATCTTCATTTCATAATTTAGATAAGGCAAAACCAAATGAAGACCAAATAAAAGAGATCAGTAGGTGCTGGGAGTTTGGCCTAGTGGTAGAGTGCTTGCCTAGCATGCATGAAGATTCCTTGGTACCACATATACAGAGAAAAAAAAAAAGCCAGAAATGGTGCTGTGGCTCAAGTGGTAGAGCCCTAGTCTTGAGAAAGCCCAAGGACAGTGCTCAGGCCCCGAATTCAAGCCCCGGGACTGACAAAATAAAATAGGTCAATAATGAAAAGGAAGGAAATTAAGTCCTTTATGGAATCCAGTGATTTTACTCTGTAGGCAAGAGCTGGATGAGGTGGAAAAAGCATGTGGCAAAGCATGTGTGGATGTGGCAGTACAACACAACTTATTTCAGTCTCATAAAAAATAAGATGGGAGCTTCGTGCCTATAATCTCAGCAATTCAGAAGGCTGAGATACGAGGATCACATTTCACTGCTAGCCTGGGCAAGAAAGTTTGTGATTCTTATCTCCAATTAATCATCAAAAAGCTAGAGGTGGAGCTGCAGCTCAAACAGGAGACCAGTGGTGGCCTTGAGCAAAAAAACAAAAACAAAACTCTGGTATAGTGCCCAGGTCCCGAGTTTAAGCCCCAGGACACACACACACACACACACACACACACACACTCTCTCTCTCTCTCTGTGGGGCTAGGAGTAGCTCAGTGACACATTGCTTGCTTAACATGCAAAACAAAATCTTGTGTTTGATCTTCAGATCCACGCACATACAAATTTATGGTAGAAATGCTGTTTTGGAACAATCTGATTAAGTACTAATTACTTCAGATTTATTTTCTGACTACTTTTCCATGCTGCTTAAAGAAAAAATCAATAAAGGTAATTTTGAAACAGAAAAATAGTATTTAAAAGTCAGAACAACTCCTAACTAAAACAATTGGACCACATAATGCCTTCTTTTCTCTAGTTTGACATGCTAACATTTTATAGTCAACCCAAAACATTTAAGATAAATGTGATATTAAACTTAATTCACAAAAATAAAAGCATTCATTAGTTTCTCTTAGGAGGAACTCAGAGAAGGTATCTTTGGGTCTGGCTGGATTCAAAGTAAAACTTACTTGGAGGCCTCAAAACACTTTCAGAGAATTCACTCTGGGATAGGTTTAGTTTTTAGGTAACAGTGAGGAAGGCAAAGGAAAAATCAAGGTCTCCAGCCTTCAAAAGCCAATCTGGGCGGCTGTGAATCCTGTGCTTTGTTTTTCAGATACTGCCAATTAGTATATCATCTACACTACTGCAGCCCAAAGAAACCAGTGGCAGTAAGAACATCACATATACCTTCAGATTCCCCAGAATGAAAAGGAAGGTGTGTTTTTATTTTAAAATGAAAATTATGTGGGAGAAGTAATTGGATAAGGTAGATTTGGAGGCAGACAAATCCTCAAAGTCAATGAAAAAAGCCTTAAGATCAATTTCCTTTGCTTCACAATAGTTCAATTAAATTATTTTCTTGATAAGGAGCAAGTCTTCAATGCCTAATCAAACTGTGCTGGGCTGCTGATAATTAGAATTTAGTTAGGACTACTGAAGTATGAGTACTCAAAACCAAAACTATTTAAAATGACGACTGCATGTGAATCATGGCCAACAATCTTCATCAATTTGTTTCACATTGATGTGTTCCTATTCACTAAACCATATCATCTTCTCACCTTTGTAGTTGATCACTTCATAAAAAATAAATCTGAATTAAACAAAGGACTAGAAATCCATTGTGAGAAAATTAACAAGCAGAAATGGAGAATCAAGGACTGTACTTTTCACTGGTTGCAGCAAACAGATTTCACTTTAAAATACTTACCAAGTAAAGTGTTGGAGAAAGTTCTGTATAGACATTACTTTTTTTTTAACTGAAAGCTGAAAATTACCTCTTTAATAATTAACAAATAATTTTTCTAGCCAGAATTAAACATTTATAGTGTTGACTCATTCTATAAGGGAATAATAATCAGAAACATTAGAACAATGCATTTATTTGTGTTAGTACAAAAGGGACAGGAGCTCTATACCATCATGTATGTTATCCATTCCCAGAATGTGGTGATTTGGAGTAGGAAATTGAAGGGAGGTAAAAAAAAAAAATCATTTATTGTGAGTTTACTTAGCTTTCTTCCTCAAACTATATCCTTAGGAGATTTAATCTTAGCAAAGTGCTGTTTTCCAAGTTCAGCAGATATGACCAACTGAAAATTAATTTAAAAATCACTAATTAATAGGAAAGAAAATTTTTAACTAAGAAGATTAATTCTTATGTAGAAAACATACTTAAGAAAATACACACATCAGCTTGCACACTGTGACTACTTTTGTTTTAATGTAAAATCTAGGTATGTGTGACTGAATGCCTTCATATCCCAAAGCTTACCCACTAGGGGGTAACTGACAGCAGACATGGTACTAGTGAACACTAACCTTACTCACGCTGAGCCTTGCCAAAATTTAGTCCAAAGTGAACACAAATGAATTGAATAACTGAAAGAAATATCCATTAAATTTGCTCTTAGTATGCCATTTCAAAGTTGCATTTTATAAAATGGCATTGTTCTGACAGAATTCACAACAAAAAGCTTCACTTTTCTAGGCTCCTTTCTTCCTTTAAAATAAGATGGGCTGGCCTAGGCTGAAGCTAAGGCCAATTAAGGACCATGGTGTTCCTGCATCCAGTCCTCTACACTTCCTCCATACTTCTCTGTTTCTCATTTCCCTCTCAATTCGAACATCTGGATACAGTCTGGCCATATGGCAGTCTCTTTTCAGAGATAAATGTAGCTCAAGGTGGATGCATAGAATACTTGAATACAAGCTTGAAAGACTGCCTATGCCTTTTGAATACCTACTGTTTAAAACAAATCTCAGAAATAAAGCGTACTTGATATTGAAATAGAGCTTACCTTAGAACCACGCTCATTAAAGATTATTTCTACATCTAGGATTTTGCCAAATTGCTGCAAAGAGAAAAATAAAAGCATTTATTTATGATGAGTTTTTGTTTTGTTGGTCCTGGGTATGGTGAACTTTTTACTCATGTAAAACTTCTTTTTCATTCTTCTTTGAACTAGTATGTATTTAGTGCCCATGTTTCTACATGTCCCAATGTAAGTTTCTGGCTTATCCCTAACACTGAGCTGGGAGCTTGTCACCTTTTCCTTGGATTCAGTGTCCTCATCATGCACATCTCATGTGTGAGAGCCACAGCTGGAAGACAGTAAATCAGTGTTTTTGTGCTGCTTCATGTCTACAGAACTAGTGATTTTTCTAATTGCTCTTCTGTTTTTTTTTTTTTTTTTTTTGGTAAGTCCTGAGGCCTGAACTCAGCCACAGCACCACTTACAGCTTTTTCTGTGAATGTAGAATTTAGGAATCGAATCCAGGACTTCATGCATGCTAGGCAAGCACTCTACCTGTTCTAATTTTTTAAATGTCTTGATTTTAAAATTATATCCTAGTAAAGTAGAATACTGTTGAAGGCTGTCATCCCCCCATTAAAAATTATATAAGTAAATAACATTCATTGTAAAAAAATTACAAAATATGAACAGGGAAAAGAAAAATAGAAAATAAAAATTATCTGCAATACCAGCATTTCAAATTGGTTCATGGCCTTCCAGGTTTTCCTACAGGCCCAGCTAATTTAAATATGTGTGTGTATGTACATACATACACACACACACACACACACACACACACACATATATGTATACATGCAGATTTGATATATGTCTCATCACACCATAATTAGGTAAGGCAAATCTTAATGAAGATCAAAGGGACATACTCTCACATTTCCTAGAGATTGGCTTGAAATCCAAATGAGCTAGGTGCTGCTGAATCGTGGATCACACCTGTAATCCTCACTACTCAGGAAGCTGAGATCTGAGGATCATGGTTCAAAGTCAGCCAGAGCACAAAAGTTCATGAAACTCTTCAATTACTTGCCAGAAAACTGGAAGTGGTGCGGCTCAAATTGTTAAGAACACTAGCCTTGAGCCAGAGTTCAAGCCCCATGACCCACTCCCCGCCACCACCAATTAAAAAAAAAAAAAATCCAAATGAAATACCTAATAGGTACAAGGTTCAGTACTCCATGGGCAATGTGAGCTAGAAAGATACCTGGATATCTACTGTGCATACTTGCCCCTCCAAGTCATAATTAGAGAAGTCTTGTCTCAGAGGCACTGGTGGCTCATGCCTGCAATCCTAGCTACTTTGAAGGCTGAGATCTGAGGAACACAGTTCAAAGACAGCCCAGACAACACAGTTTACATATGTAAAATAACTGGGGTATTTCTTTATTACAATTATCCTCATAGTATGTGTGCCAGGTGGAAGTAGTTCACACCTGTAATCCTAACTACTAGACTATCCAAGAAACTACTCCCGGTGCTGGGCTCAAGTGGCAGAGTGCTAGCCTCACACTACAAAGAGGCTCAGAGACGACGTGCAAACCCTGAATTCAAGCCCCAGAACTGACAAAAAAGTTCTATCTCCATACATAGAATACGTATCTCTCTCCTGAAAGTATTTTAAGACTTTGTTTTACCTTTCAGGTATAAAAATATTCTTACTGTAGAATTCTTTTTTTTAGGGGGGGGGAGGAATTGGTCGTGGGGCTTGAACTTTGGGCCTTGGTGCTCTCCTTGAGCTCTTCAGCCCAAGGCTAGTGCTCTACCACTTAGCGTCACACTACCACTTTACATTTTCTGGTGGTTAACTGGAGATAAGAGTCTCACAGATTTTTGTGCCCAGGCTGGCTTTGAGCTGTGACCCTCAGATCAGTCTCCTGAGTAGCTAGGATTGCAGGCACAAGCTACCAGCGCCTAGCTTGTAGAAACATCAAAGGAACAAATAAATGGAATCATCCTTTATGTCACAAAATATGTTTGATGAAATATCATATAGCCTATAGAAATAGTAACATAGATATGTACTTACTAAGTTGGATTACTGTTTATAGCTCTTGCTAAACTGCAAAAAGTAGAAGCCAAATGCAGAGTATATCTGACAGTCTTATCTCTCAAAGAATGGCCACCTGAGTTTATGACAACCTACAAGGCTAATACCCAGAGCAAAATGGGTGTAGAAAAAAGTTCTTAAGACTGATAACAATATTGATTTCCCTAGGCACCTTACTCACTTCCTTAGAATAATATTTTATTTTAAAATATTAATGATTAATGATATGGTGGATAAAATTCTATTTTAAAATCCATCAAAAGAACCTCAGAGACTTACCCCAAACATTTGCCGGAGGTCAGGATCCCGGAAGCGAAAAGGAATATTAGAGACATGCAGTCGCTTGGGGGTAGATTTACTCTCTGAATTTTCAGTACTTTGTGTCTGTGACTGCTGGCCATCTGTCTGTGCTCCACCGTCTGTCTGCTGAAGAAAATAAGCAATGTTAAAAAAAATAAAAATAATTACTCCTAAGAATTATGTAAAATAACTGGGGTATTTCTTTATTACAATTATCCTCAAAGTATGTGTGCCAGGTGGCAATGGTTCACACCTATAATCCTAATTACTTAGGAAGCTGAGATATGAGGATAGTGGTTCAAAGTCAGTATGTGCAGAAAACTCCTTAAGAATCTTACTCTATTTTAGGTATGAGAACAGGGCTCAAACTTGATACTTGACACGTTTACTAATTGACTAGCATGCTACCAACTGAGCCATGCTTCCAACACACACTCTCACTCTCTCACACACTCTCTCACACTCTCTCTCTCTCTCTCTCTCTCTCTCTCTCTCTCTCTCTCTCTCTCTCTCTCTCTCTCTCTCTCTCTCTCTATTTCTATCTCTATCTCTCTCTCTGTCATGGAACTTGAACTCAGGGTAGCATTGTCCCTGACCTCTTTTGCTCAAGGCTAATGTTCTTCCACTTTAAGCTACAATGTCACTTACAGTTTTTGAGTGGTTTTTGGAGATAGTCTTATGGACTAGGATTACAGGTGTGAATCACCAGTGACAGTACTCCAAACCCTCTTATCTCTAATGAACTATCAAAAAAATGTCCCAAGTCAAACTGTGGCTCAAGTGGTAGAGCGCTACCCTTGAGCAAAATACCATGCCCACGCCCTAAATTTAAGCCCCAGGATCAGCATATACATACACGTACTCACATACACACACACTCATACACATGTATGTACATATATACACATGTATGTGTAGCCCAGCACCATTGGCTCACACCTGTAATCGTAGCTGCTCAGGAGGCTGAGATCTGAGGATCGCGATTCAAAGCCAGCCTGGGCATGAAAGTCTATGAAACTCATCTCCAATTAAGCACCAGAAAAACCAGAAGTGACACTATGGCTTAACTGGTAGAACTCTAGTGTTGAGCTGAAGAGCTCAGGGACAACAACCAGGCCCAGAGTTCAAGACCCACGACTGACCCCCCCCCCAAAAAAAAGTGCATGTTAAAGAAAAAATTATAGTTGTCCATTCAAAGAGGAAAAACCCTAAAATTATTAGATTCTTAGTAAACCTTTCTATATTTGAAACCTTTCTACTTTGAAAACAATGTCTCTTATGCTTGGTTCTGAAGGTCAACAGATCTTTTGATCCATCTTATGCTCTTAAGGAAATAAAAAATAGCATTTTAACCTTCCATTGCCTTTATTCTAGTTTATTACTGCTCAGTTGGCAAAGTGTATGAAGGTATTTATAAACAGGAGAAACACAGTGGTGACAATTTCCCTAAAAACAGAATCAGATTCTTGTTATCTTATTAAATCTACACTATATCTTCTTGTTTTTGTCCCAGCTGACTGTGATATATATGACCCTTCCTCCTGTGGTGAGCAAAGATATAGTTAAGAATCTAATTGCTAGTAAAGGTTAATAATACCATCAACAAAAAACCACTAGATTTGTGCATATTCAAAGTGAAAGTTTGAGTGAGGATACATTTTGAATCACTAATCTCTTTGCAAAATCCCAGATATGTTTATCTAATTTTCCCCCACAAAAATCTTCAAAATAATCACTATGTTCATAAATATTTTTTACAAACACCTAACAGGTGTGATACATTCTAGGTATTGAAAAATACATTTGTTTTGAAGTATTCCTCTGGAAATTTGAGAACCTTATGTTTTTACCATTCTTTGTGAAGTTCATGCCAAGCTGAAAGGCTTGTTGAGCTGACTAAACCATACTCTTCTTCTTCTTTTTTTTTTTTTTTCTTTGCCAGTCTTGGGGCTTGAACTCAGGGCCTGGGCACTGTCCTTGAACACATTTTTGCTCAAGGCTAGTGCTCTGCCACAGTGTCACTTCTGGCCTTTTCTGTGTATGTGGTACCAAGGAATAGAACCCAGGGTTTCATGCATGCTAGGCGGGCACTCTACTACTAGGCTATGCTCCTAGCTCTCAAACCAACATACTTTTAATACTGGAGTAGAACTTGCTGTTCCTATTATCATAGTTAAGGTGGAATAAAATCCCTAGAAAATTCTGTGGATGACATAGGACAAATCTCTTTCTGAATGAGTGATATCAAAACATAAAAAAAGGGAGGGGAAGCTATGAAGCAATGTTCTGAAAAAGTATAAGGGTTTCTAATAGTCAACTGGAACATAATGAAGACAAAACAAAATAAATATGAAACCCACTAAGTTTCAAAAGTAGCATCAAGAACAGTAGATATGCAGTCAAGCAATACGCTTTACTTATAACTAATGCTCAAACCTGGCTCTTACATGTCACAGCTCAATCACATAAAACTCTCCTTCAAACTTTAACAGTACCAGATGTGTTCTGAGCTTTGTCATTCAGGGCTTATTTGTGCTCACTACTAGAGCTCTATTACTTGAGCCACAGTACCACTCCCAGCATTTTTCCTCCTCCTCCTCCTCCTCCTCCTCCTCCTCCTCCTCTTCTCCTCTTAATTATTACAGTTTATTTTTTATTATTATCAGGATAATATATAGAGGGGTTACAATTACGTTCATCAGGTCGTAGGTGCATTACTTCTCACACATTGATAGCCCTTCTCATATTTTTGTCTCTGTTTCCCTCCCCCCGCATCTAGCTTTTTCTGAGAAGTTTATTGGATATAAGAGTCTCACAGACTTTTCTGCCCAGGTTGGCTTTGAACCACAATTCTCAGATTTCAGCTACCTTGAGTAGGATTACAGGCATGTGCCATCGGTGCTAGCTTCAAGAACACTTTTGAGTGGATCTGCTTTTATCTTTTTGCTCTGTCTATGGGCTTATGATGGTGAAGGATGAGCAGAACAACCACCAGCAGCACAGTGCAGTATTATTGCCTTGATTCATGCTCAGGCACCAGTTAGGCTTTAGGACTGATGGTAAAAGTCAATACATGTAGTCAAAATAGCAAATACTGTGCTAGTATTATGGAAATAGTGTGACTAAGTGGGTCTCATGAAACTGCTTTGGGAACTGTCAATGATCTGTAGTCACACTGGAAAAGCACTGCTACATGTAGCCCACTTCCCCAGCCTGCTGGGTATTCATCAAGGAATAGAAGAAGCAGTACCTAAGTCCTAAAAGCATCTCTAAACCAACCACTACAAGGCCCTAATGCAGAGTGCAGTACAGAACATTAAGTGGAGGATTTCTCGGGCTTTGTTCTTCTATTCATTTGATCTACATTGCAACCGATCATCTTCTAGAAGGACAATCAACACACCTCGTTTCCTTGCTCCAAATGAACCATCATAAAGTTCCTGTTTCTCAGCCTGGTACTCACATACTCTTGCCAACTTGTATTCAAGTAACCTTTCTCTCACCTTCCTCCTAAGTCTCAACCATTCAAGAAATTTTTTTTTTTTTTTTTTTTTTTTGCCAATCCTGGGCTTGAGCTCAGGGCCTGAGCACTGTCCTTGGACTTTCTCTAGGCCAGAGCTCTACCACTTGAGCCTCAGCACCACTTCCGGCTTTTTTCTATGTATGTGGTACCGAGGAATCGAACCCGGGTCTTCATGCATGCTAGGCAAGCACTTTAACCACTAGGCCAAACTCCCAGCCCCCTGTTCAAAATTTTGACCAAATGAAAATCCATACTTTTATCCTAAGGCATTCTGATTCTTCCCTTCTCTCCAACTTCTACATTGAGAACTGACTTTCCTTAGCATCACAATCTAGCAAGTCTAAATTCCCATCCTGATAATACAAGGTTAGATCAATACTACTCTTGTACTGTTCCGTCTCTCTCGAAACCACATTTCCAAACACACATATGCACATACATATACAAACATTTTCTCTCCCCCAAATACATAGAAGAGCAGAGAATTCATAATCAGATCCCAATGTACACTTAAAAAATAAGAGCATTTTACATCAGAGATAAATAATTTCTTTTATTCTTCACAGCTTCTTAAAGTTAAGAGGACATGTACTATTTTTCTTTGTAAGTACAGTTCAAAGGATGTTTTATTTTGTTCTCAGCTATTTTTATTTTACCACCAGTGAACTCACAATCTATGAATTCCCATTTTTATCTCAACATTTCTTTGAAAGCTCAAACTGCTTGATGTATAAAATTATACAGTGAACAGTTTTTGATATGGAAGAGGAACATAGTTTGAACTGTGTATGTTTATATTAAGTAGAGCTTGACCTTAACCATACCATTGTTACTAGATATATACCACCTAAATCTGAATCAATGGAAAACAGAGTTATTGAGGATAAAGGTACAGTGAAACATGATAAAATGAATGATTAAAAGAAACAACTTCTGACTTTGATGATCAGTGAATGAATGTTCATATCTTTTTCTTAAATCAAAATGACAACTGAACAAAGTAATCAAAAACATCCATTTCTTGTTTCTGAAAATCAAACACAGATAATAAATAGTAGGAAGAAGGCAGAAGAAACAGAAAATTTACAGCTTTGTCAGCCCTAAGTGGAAAACTTGGTAAGTACCTAATAGAAGAACAGTTTTTCTAGCTTGAAATTGTGGTCTTATGTAGTAGACCAGCCAAAATTATGAAAGGTAGATTCTAGGGGGAAAAGAACCACAGAAGACCTAGACAGGCTTTCCTCATAACCTCAGATGGCCAGCTCTAAACCCACATGGGTAAGGAGAGACCTGAGAGGTCCCAACAGAGTGAAAACCCCAAGGCATACTTGAAAACTGGATGAACTTTCAATGTACTTCTCAATACCCAAGTAGTTGTAGCCAAACCTCTGCCCTACATTAGACTGTGTAGCAAGGACTGATCTATAGGCCAAAAGTGAAACAAAGGAAAAAAAAAATCACTAAACAGAAAAATCAATATCATCGCACTGGGTAAGAGTCAGACTTAAGTATGGTTATACTACCTAAAGTACGTAAGTAAACACTAAGTAAACAATTTTCATTAAAAAATTTATAAGCTATACAAAGAAATAGGAAAGCATAATACAGATTTAAGAAAGCAAGTAGTGACCGGAAATAGACATAGGCCTAGGTGTTGAATAGAGCCTAGGACCTCAAAATAATAAATTCAACTATTCAAACACCTAAAGGAAAATATCATGACATGTAAAAAAAAATTGGGAGGGGAGGGGTCAGTTGTGGGGCTTGAATTCTGGACCTGGACTCTGTCCCTGAGCTTTTTAGCTCAGGGCTAGTGCTCTATCACTTGGCCAAAGAGCCACTTCCAGTTTTCTATGAGATAACAGTCTCCAGGATTTATGTGCCTGGCCTGGCTTTCAACTGCTATCCTCAGATTTCAGCTACCTGAAGCAGCTAGGATTACAGGTGTGAGCCACCCACACTGGCTAGGAAAAAAAAAATTGTTATAGAAACTGTACATGGAAATTCTGCAGTTAAAAAGTATAAATGAAATTCAGATGAACCCATCTGTAGATTTGAGATGGTAAAACAAATAATTAGTGAACTAAAAAACAATGATCAATAGACATTATTCAGTTAGACGCCAAGAGTTTGGCCTAGTGGTAGAGTGCTTGCCTAGCAAGCACGAAGACCCAGGTTCAATTCCTGGGTACCACATACATAGAATAAGCTAGGAGTGGTGCTATGGCTCAAGTAAAAACCCAAAGACAGCACTTAGGCCCTGAGTTCATGCCCCAGGACTGGCCAAAAAAAAAAAAAAAGATTACTTACAGCAATAAGTACATTATTTTTACTATGTCTTAAGTATTTTACATATACATATACACACACTATATTGTCTCTAAGTGTGTATATACACACATATGTGACAATATAGCACATAGTGTGGAGCATGAACTATACTGTAGTGAAGCAGCATATTTTGCCAGAATAATACACACCTCCATAGGTTATATAATCTCTGACCAAGCATGAAGAAAATGCAAAAACACGAGGGTTGGAGATGTGGTTCAGTGGTTGAGTGTTAGCCAAAGAGAAAAAGCTTCAGATCAAGTGTTCAAATCCCAGCCTTGAACAAAGAGGGGGGAAAAAAATAAAATACAAAAACAATACAAATTAAAAACTGTGCATGGTGACACTTGACTAGCATGAGTTATAATTACAGAGAGAGAACACATAAAACAGTTTGAGAGAAGGAACCAGCAAAATATCCAGCACTGTGAAGAAAAACTGGGAAGGCAGAAAAGCAAAAGAACAAGTATATTCAGGCCAGGAGAGAAAAGAATGCTTCTTGAGAGACAGCAGGTGAGACAGAGAAGTTGTGGGATTTTGCATCATGGAGGTTCTTGGAGAGGTAGAAAAGAGCAGATACCCCTAACTTTACTTTTACTACCGTATATAACATACTTAACTTGTATATCATCTATCACTTTCTGACTGAAGGCTCCTAGGCAATGCCTAGGAGATCTAATTCAAGCTCCCTATATTCTGATCACAATGCCTGGAGTAGAAGAGGAGTTACATGTAGGCTATGAAATGGAATGTGATCACTAGATTATTTCAAAGGGGTTTATTTAATTTCAGTGAAGACTTTAATGTGGCATCCTTTTACATCCACCTCCTATGTCACATACCGTGAGAGATCCATTTTGTGTGCTGGGTGAATTGCTGCTCTGTTCTCCGTGGGCTTGTGTGCTCCCATAAAGTGTTAAGTTATGCTCACTGGTCTGGCCGGCATAGTCCTGAGTGTGTGGCACTCCATATTCTGTGGGAATTCCATTCTGCGGAGGTGGTGGAAAAGGGATGGTAGTAAAAGGCTGAACCATTGCGTCAGGAGTTGTTGTTGGCTCCTGGTTACCCTGGAAAAATAAGAGAGAAAAGGAGAGTAAATTTATTTAAATTCTAATTACACATTACTCTGAAGGTGAATACACAAAAGTCTCTGAACCATTATTGTCCCAGGATTGGGGAAAAATTAAGCATACCGTTAGAGATGTACTTATGGAGGCACACATGCACACTCCAACTTGTGCCTATTTGTGGTTATCAGATACTTCCATGACTACATAAAGTTGACCAGATGCCATAGGTAAAAAAAATTTCCTTTCCTGGGCACTAGTAGCATATGCTTATAATCTTAACTATTTGGAAGGCTGAGATCTGATGGATGGCAGCTTCTATTTCCAAAATAATCAAAAAGTAGGGCTGGAGGTATGGCTCAAATGGTAGAACATCAGCCAAGTAAGCAAGCTGAGCAAGTAAAAGGCCCTGAGTTCAAACCTGCATTAAAAAAAAAAAGATCCTTTAAGCCAAGTTAAAAAGAAAAAAAAAAAAATAGCCCAGCGAGGTGGCTCATGCCTGTAATTCTACCTACTCAGGAGGCTGAGATCTAAAGATTGCAGTTCAAAGCCAGTCTGGACACAAAAGTCCATGAGACTCTTTTTTTTTTTTTTTTGCCAGTCCTGGGCTTGAGCTCAAGGCCTGAGCACTGTCCTTGGACTTTCTCAAGGCTAGAGCTCTACCACTTGAGCTTCAGAACGACTTTCAGCTTTTTTTTTTCTATGTATGTAGTACTGAGGAATCGAACCCGGGTCTTCATGCATGCTAGGCAAGCACTTTAACCACTAGGTCAAACTCCCAGCCCCATGAGACTCTTATCTCCAATTAACCACTAGAAAATTGGAAGCAGCACTGTGGCTCAAGGGGTAGGGTGGCAGCCTTGAGCTGAAGAGCTCAGTAACAATGCTCAGGTCCAGAGTTCAAAGCCCTATGAGCAAAAAAAACCAAAAACAAAAACAAAGTTGGAACTAAGCTTGCCTCAAGTGAGAGCGCACTTGCCTAGCATGGTAAAAGAAACCTTGGTTCAATCCCAATACTAGGTGTCTTGGAAATTTCTCTTATTAAAGAAGTTACAAGTGGGGTCTAATTCCTTAGTGACTCTTTTTGTTTTTTTTTTTTTTTGGCCAGTCCTGGGCTTGAGCTCAGGGCCAGAGCACTGTCCTTGGACTTTCTCAAGGTTAGAGCTCTACCACTTGAGCCTCAGCACCACTTTCGGCTTTTTTTTTCCTATGTATGTGGTACCGAGGAATTGAACCCAGGTCTTTGTGCATGCTAGGCAAGCACTCTACCACTAGGCCAAACTCCTGGCCCCCCTTAAAGGCATCACTTCTTCCAAATAAGAAAACAATCATCTCTTCTTTCCTCTCATACCAGTTATCCTTTCTTCTCAGTTTGAGAGGGGATCTCTACCTTTTAAGAGGCAGGAAATTGTTCTTTCTACAGTGTCTTCTAAACATGATCTCCATAATCTTTTGAGTCACCAAGTACAAGCTCAGAATCCTTGAAAAAGATCATATGTTTTTGCTTTTGTTTTTTGGATGCCAGTCCTGGGGCTTGCTTTCTATCTTAATGCTAGCATTCTACCACTTGAGCCACTGCTCTAGTTAGTGCTTTTTGGTAGTTAATTGGAGACAACAAGTCATGATTTCCTGCCTGGGATGGCTTCAAACCATGATACTCAGATGTCAGCTTCCTGAGTAGCTAGGATATATAAAGCATGAGTTACTTGGCTTCCAACTCGTACTATTATTTTTTTTAAAGGAAGGTTTAACCATTATTACAATATCCACTGTGTAAAATGAAACAACAAATTTATAAAGGATGTTTTAAATGAGAAAGATACATGAGTGTAGATCAGAACATTCAATATTCGGTTTTTTTTTTTAAAGATTTATTTATTTATTTATTGCCAGTCCTGGGGCTTGAGCTCAGGGCCTGAGCACTGTCCTTGGACTTTTCTCAAGGCTAGAGTCCTGTAAGTTGAGCCACAGCACCACTTGTAGCTTTTTTCTATGTACATTGTACTGAGGAATTGAACCTGAGTCTTCATGCATGCTAGGTAAGCATTCTACCACTAGGCCAAACTCAGGCCCCAATACTCAATATTCTTAAGATGGCCACCAATCCCACATACCCGTTACAACTTCACAGGCATTTTTACTTGAACTGACAAATGGTTATTAAAATGTATATGAAATTATAATAGAATAGCTAAAATGATTTTCAAAGAGAAGAACAAAAACTGTATACTTTATTGTATATAGAAGGACAACTGGGATGGATGGGATTCTGAAGACCAGAAAACTAAAAAAAAAAAAAAGGAACAAAACAACAGGTTTAGATATTCTTGTTAAGATGGAAAGAAGAGGCTATATGAGTTGGTGTATACCTATAATCCCTACTAAAAAAGATTAGAGAGACACGATCATGTCTTGACCAACAAGTTGGGCATGTTGGTGTGCTTTGTGATCCTAGCTTTGAGAAAGGCAGTAAGTAGAAGGATCTTGACCCAGGCCAACTGCAGGCAAAAATATGAGACTTTAGCCAAAACTGGTTCAAGTGTACCTGTTTAGCAAGGGCAAAGACCTGAGTTCAAAACCTTCCTACTACCAAATAAATGAAACAAAAAATCAACTGGGTTAAAAAAGGTAAGAAAGAAAATGAGTTATTACCACTAATTCCTAATTCAAGTGAGTTATACCTATTAACAAGACAGGCACACACAAAAATACATTGGAAGAAGAAGAGTTGAAAGATGTAACTGAACAACTCACACAAGATGAATTACAAATGGCTCAAACTCAGCAGCAGTCATGGAAACACTATCAGGATCAGTCCATTTTTCTTGTTATCAAAATAAGCAAGGAATTTTAATATAGTTGTATTGAGGTATAATGGTCAGGCATTAAAGTACACACTTATTTACATTGTCCAATTAAATTAGATGTTTTGACACATACACAAGTATTGTCATGACATCACCATGATCAAGACAGGAAATATATCTGCCCAATCTCCGCAGGTTTTCTGATGCACCTAAAAGCCCATTCTACTTTTCAACAAAATCTACAAATGATAATGTTTTTAATAGCAAAGGTAATGACAAAGCCATATAAGCAACAAGTAATTCATGCTAATGCAGTGAATTACTGTGCTGCTTGCTCATCACCACCACCACCACCATCACTACCACAACCCCAAGCTCAAGTAGCTTATCTAGAGAAAAACAGTTCTGGTTCTCTGCTTAAAAGTTATATTATCAAAACCCAAAACCCTCAAAACACTGTCTCCAGGGTTGAAGTATCAGCTCTACTTGCAACTAAGGATTGCTATACATAAAAATCTTCCCTTTAGCTATTAAGGGAATAATAAAGCAATTATTATTATTTTTTTGCCAGTCCTGGGGCTTGAACTCAGGGTCTAATTACTGTCCTAAGGCATTCTCAAGGCTAGAGTTCTATCACTTGAGCCACACTACGATTTCCGGCTTTTTCTATGTATGTGGTACCAAGGAATTGAACCCAGGTCTTTGTGCATTCTAGGCAAGAACTCTACCACTACGCCAAATTCCTGGCCCAAAACATTAAATTTTTTTACCCAAACATTTCTCAGGAAAAAGCCTCTTTTTGTCACCAACACTATGTAACTTATTTTCATTATCTCTAGGCCAGGTTATAATTTCAGATGTATATGATTTTTTTTCCATAGATATTTTGGGATTCCTGGGAGAAGAAAAGTAATTCTTTCCCGTTTCCTGCCAATTATTTGGTTGGTGCTTGACCTATCCCTGTTTGCTGTAGGAAACACACACAGGAATCTCAGGTCTGAACACAGATGTCAAAAAGGAAAGAACCAAATTCAGGTAGATTAGAGAAGCAACAGAGAAGGAATAGCTAAGGGTCTGTAGATGTATGTCCTTTACACCTATATATCACCTCTCGGAAGTTCTTTGGTGGGGCCTACTAAACAGCTGGTAGCAATACTTTCAAGTTAGCATTCACAAAACCAAGGAGACTTGTCTTGGGCTCTTACTCCTGGCTTTGACTTCTGCCTCCATTCTGTACCCTAACCTGCTGGGAATACGACTATGGCACATAGCACAGTTAGAATTCTCCCACCGGGGCAATCTTGACCCAACTGGCTCAGTCAAGTGAATAAACACATCAATTAGCAATAGGAGATGGGGAAACAGGTAAAAACATTTTCTATGATCCATATGAAGCCCAGGCCTTGCATACTTTGCTCAAAAGCAAGCCAGGCTAGGTGAGACTGTCTTCCTAGAAAGGAAATGTATAACTCTATTAGGTCAAGAACACTTTATGTGTAGAAATGTTTTGTTATTTACAGCAATGCTGTAAACTTTTTACGTTAAAATATAACAACAATTATCTGTATACACTAAAAATGAACTCTGATAAAGAGTGGCTTCATTTTGACTCACTATGCAGTATCTGAGTATTTCCCCAAATATGCTATTACTGAAAAAAATCTCAAATGGTTTGAGTTCTATTAAAATTGTAGCTGCATTCCAAAGTTCGAAGTTTAGAAGCAAAGTACAATAGATGAATCCACCTATGTGTTTACATCAAAATGTTTTATTATTAATAGTAAAAAGCTAATAAGTAGCTTATTTCACATGAGAAAACCAATCATGAACTTTCTCTTGGAGCCCACAAGGATAGGCACAATAGATCTTTCCCTGAACTTGCAAATTTGTAAACATATTCCTAGGTTAGGGCTTTCAGAGTCTTCTGTTCTTGCAATGTCAATGCAACACTAATGTGTACAAGGAATATAAATTCAAAGCCTAATACTTAACACATCCAAACATGTTTCTTCTCCTCTATTAGATTAAAAGACTCATCATGATGGGTGAGGCCGATCTTGTACAATGTAGAACCTCACGTGATACCTAAAAACAAATATTAAGTAAACATTCTGAGTAAAGGAATATTGAAATAGAAAGTTACTTCAGCAGCCTGCTCTGTTTGGCTGGAATAGAGAACACAGTGCAGAATGAAATAATGTTGCTTTCTTAGGTTTTATATATGAAGATGCGCATGTGCTGAGTGCAGATGATTTCCTTTCATCTTACAAGTAGAATTTAAGAACACTGGCTTGCTGGGAATGAGAAACAGGTGTAATGAGTAGGGCTAAATCTGAACCCTTACCCACAGCAATCACCTATCTTGGTGTGACTTCCAGATACTGTTTAGGCCCAAATGTGTCCACTCTCTTCCCCAAACTTTCATGGGAGAACAAAACAAAAGAAAGCATGATGTCCAGACTTGAGCTTACATCTTGAGTACATCTTAGATGGACCACTGATTTCAGAGGGTTGCTGTGAAGATTATATGAGATAACAAGTAGAACGGACTGCTTTGTTTTTGCTCCATAAGTAGTCTTGGGTCCCATTGAGTTGCTCTGAATGTTTCTTAAATCAATTATATGTAGCGCTTAAGTTCCTAGAACATGCTAGTCTTTAAATGGAGAGCCATAGGACAAATTTAACACTATGCCTTTGTAGGACAAATTTGTTAGATGAAAAAGGTGTATCAAAACTAACTGATGGTATCTGGGCAAAAAATAAAGCTCTACATATAGCACATCATTTAAGCATGGAGAAAATGTCCCAAAATATAGTTATCTTCATTTTCCTAAGACTAAGAATCTTCTCATTTGTTGTTTTTGTTCTAAACTTTATTCTAATTTTCTCCACTAGTATACATATCTATTATTGTGCTGTTTCTCACCAGCAAGGCTGTAAATCTGAAAATTTCCCATATTCATGCCAGCATTGGTCTGGCAGAGCTTATTCTCACCAGCTTCTCACCATTGACAAGATCACTAGTCATCTTCAGGAGGCAATATAAATTATTTCTATAGAATAAAAATATTTGTGCTTTTAAATGTTTTATAAATTATATCATTTATACGTTTTGTATATTTTGTATTTACTCGCTTAGGCTTAGATTTCAAACTCTACCTGCCTTTGTAGGTAGAGTAGAAAGGAAGAAGAATATATGTAAGGCGCTTCGCATAATTCCTATGCAAAGGCCTATAATTCAGATCTGCTACAAGAGCAGCTTAGATGTCTATGGCTAGAGGGAAAATGCAGCAGCTGTCTGTTAATTTGAAAAAATATGAAGAGATACACCAGCTTTAAAATCTAGAATCATTATAAATACTGGAAGCTCAAGCCTGTAATCCTACCTACTCAAAAGGATGAGATCTGAGGATCATAGTTCAAAGTAGCTGAGCAAACAAACCTGAAAGACTCTTCAATTAATCACCAAAAAGCAAGAAGTGAAGATATGGCTAGAGTGGTATGTGATTCCAAGGAATTAAACCCGGGTCTTCGTGCATGCTAGACAAGCACTCTACCACTAGGCTAAACTCCTGCTACCAAAGAGAGAAAAAGAGAAAAGAAGCTGACATAAGGGCAGGAATAAGAATATTATATTAAAAGCCTTAGAAGCCAGTGCTGGCGGCTCAGGCCTGTAATCCTAACTACTCAGGAGGCTAAGGTCTGTGGATCATGGTTCAAAAGCCAGGCTGGGCAGGAAAATCCCTAAGATTCTGATCTCTAATTAACCATAATTAGAATTGAAACAAAAGCCATATAACGAATGATTGTTGTCCTTTAATGTACTACATTATCTCTCATCTCCTTTGCTGTCCCTTGGTTATCTCATATTGTTATAGTATCTCACTTTGTTATCTGATATATTGAATTTATTTGTATTTGGTTATTTGAAATTTGATAGGGAAGGGGGGAAAACCAAGGGGGGTGTGGGGGGGAGGGTAATGGGTACCAAGACATGTGAAAGGGTATCAATGTATGTGAATTAATGCACCTTCTATCTGGCAAATATCATGTAACCCTTTTACTAATTACAATAAAAAATAAATAAAAACAACAACAACAACAACAAAAAACCCCAGAAGTAGTGCTATGGCTCAAAGCACTACTTTTTTTTGCCTTAAGCAAAAAAAAGACCTCAAGGACAGTACCCAGTTCAAGCCCCATGGAGGACAAAAATCTCTCTCTCTCTCTCTCTCTCCATACACACACACACACACACACACACACACACACACACACACACACACACACACACACACATATACGCTCTGGGAAAAAAGAGATTTAAAAAAAAAAGAATATTGCAAAAGTCTGTCTTCAAAAAACTTTTCTTTGCTCCCCTATGACCCAGCAATTCCACTACTTGGCATTTACCTAATCGTCTAGAAACAAGGACATACTAAATCCATTAGCACGATGTTCACTGCAGCACTATTTAAGATAGCAAAGATATGGAACCAACCTAGATGCGCCCTTCAGTTGATGAGTGGATCAACAAGATGTGGTATTTATACACAATGGAATTCTATGCTGCTGTCAGAAAGAATGACAGCATCCCATTTGTAAGGAAATGGAAAAGACTTAGAAAATATATTAAGTGAAGTAAGCCAGACTCAAAGGAACATAGGCTCAATGGTTTCCCTCATTTGTCATAATCAATAGAAACCTTGGGCTCTCCTAGCAAAAATTTACAATAGAACAAAGCCTAGATATATAAAGCCATATAGTATGATGCTCAATGGAAGGACCTCCAGGATATAGAAACAAAGCCATATAATGAGTGATTGTTGTCCTTAATGTACTACATTATTTCTCATCTCTTTTGCTGTCTCTTGGTTATCTCATATTGTTACAGTATCTCACCTTGTTATCTGATATATTGTATATATGCTTATTTGGTTATTTGAATTAGGATAGGTAAGGGGGGGAAACAAGATGAGAGGCGGCAGTGGGGGGAGGGAAATGGGGACCAAGACATGAGAAAGGATATCAATGTTTGTGAAGTAATGCACCTTCTATCTGGTGAATATAATGTAACCCTTCTATTAAGAAATATATGGGGAAAAAAGCTTTTCTTCAAGTACACATACCCTTTGGCAGCAAACCACGTCTATATCTAGAGTAGAAAACCCTGTAGGCCAAAACATGCTCCACTCATTCTAGGAACTAGAAACAGAGAGGTGGGAGACGAAGTGAGGAGGGTGGCTAGCGGTGGAGACAGAGTGGTATCTTGGAGAAAGCCAGTGAAACTTACAGCCAAAGGCAGGTATTTGGCTCATTAGAAAGCAGTAGAGCTTTGAGTGACAAATGGCAGGCTCAGACTTTAGGTTTTAAATGGCTCATTCAGCCAAAGGTAAAGGCTAGCAGGACCATAAGGAAATTAGTATAATACTTCACTTGAGTGACAAACGGCGTGGCACAGGTGGAACTGGTACACTCTTGCTACATCACTTCCTCAGTAAATACTTATTAAAGGAATTTTTTAAAAGTATGTTACAAGCTGGGCGTGTCGGCTCATGCCTGTAATCCTAGCTACTGGAAAGCTGAGATCTGAGGATCAAGGTTCCAAGCCAGCCTGGGCACAAAAGAACCTAAGACTCTTATCTCCAATTAACCTCTAGAGAATGGGAAGTGGGGCTTGGCTCAAGGGTAGAGCAGTAGTTAGCCTTGAGCTGAAGAGCTCAGGCATAATGCCCAGGCCTAGGGACAGGGCGGTAGCCTTGAGCTGAAGAGCTTAGGGACAGTGCCCAGGCCAAGTTCAAGAACCATGACCCACAAAAAAAAAAAAAAAAAAAAAGTATGTTACAATCCCATGACATACAAATCAAACTTTTGTTATTTTTTTAAAGTTACAATATGCAAATATAGGAAGAGAAAGCCCAGCATGAGGAAACATAAGTTACCTGAGGAATAAAGAACAAGGGAACCAGTTAAAGGATACTATAAACTTTGAAAATGTTCACAATAAAGATATGAGTGGTAACCAAGAGAGAGAACTAGAGACCTTATGCTGAAGACCATCCAAAGAGAGAATCAGTAGGACCTGCTTATAGCAAGCAGCAAGGATGGCTAACCAGGCACAAGAAAGAACTGACATCTGAATTCAAGGGACTGTGTGTTAACTGAGAATCAAGACTGAAAGGGTTAGGAAGGAAGAAAGGTACAATTCTAGTGGTCCAATGCTAAATGCATTTTAAAAGATCCGTTGATTTTCCCCCCCTAAGTTGTGTTTGGTGATTCATATTTCCTTTTCAAATATCATTTATTTATTTATTTATTTTATTGTTAGTCCTGGGGCTTGAATTCAGGGCCTAAGCACTGTTCTTGGGCTTTCTCAAGGCCAGTGGTCTGTCACTTGAGCCACAGCACCACTTCTGGCTTTTCCTATGTATGTGGTACCAAGAAATCTTCATGCATACTGGACAAGCACTTTACTACTAGACCAAACTCCCGGCCCCTCAAATTTTATTTTTTATTAAATTTATATGTGCACATAATAGCAAATCAAACAGTACAGAAGAGTTTATGCTAAAAAGCTATAGTGCCTTATTCTGCCAGTCCTCTTGGGAGTATGTCTCTTTTTTTAACATCTCTGAAAGGCAGAGGTTCCAAGATTGCTCACAGCATTTTAGTTAGATTTGTCAGACAAGCACAGATTTAGGTACACAAAACACAGCCCAGTGCAGACCCATGCATGCAACTGCAAATGACAGCAAAGAATGGGAAGGGCCAAGATGAGTTTGCTATGTATGAACTGACCAATAGAAAGAGAAGCAGGAGATAGGAGGAAACTGGTCCACAAAACATCTTTCCACATCTGTTTGGGGGCAGCCAAAGAGAGGCCCTTGTTTTCTCTGAAGATTTCCTCCTTCCCCCATGCCTCCCCTTTCTCTGTCTCTCCCCCCTCCCTCCCTTCCCCACCCCCCACCTCGTCTAGTCCCAGGGCTTGAACTCAGGGCCTGGGCAATGTCCTTGAGTTTTCTCAAAGTTAGTCTTTGAGCCATATCCACCATTTCTGGCTTTTTTCTGTGTATGTGGTACTGGGAAATCAAACCCAGGGCTTCATGCATGCCAGGCTAGCACTCTACCACTAGGCCATGATCCTGGCCCCATTCTCTGAAGATTTGTACCAAAGACATTTAATAAGCCAGGGCTGCTACAAAGTTTGTACTGCTTTCAGTCTTGATTCACACCTTTTCTTCTTGCTTCCCTGAGATCTTTCTCATCAATAAAGTATTAGCAGGCAAGATTTTGCTTTAGACTTCTAGGAACTCACTTGTGTCTAATCTCTTCTATTTTTCAAAATCTTGGTGTCAAAATCTCAGCACTTTGGGAAGTTTCTTCAAGATTATACTACATGATTTTTTTTCCTGAAATGTTCTCATTTTCTAACATTTTACAGACAAATATGCTCCAATTACAGTAATAAGTAACAACATAGAACAATACATGATGGGCATGGTACTGCATGTCTGTAATCCTAGCACCTTGGGAAGCACAGTTAGGTCAGGTATTGTCTACTCTGAGGCCACTGTGACAAAAGCAAGAGACTATATCTGAAAAACTAAAGCAGAAAGAGCTAGCAAGGGATGTGGCCAAAGTGACAGAATGCTTGTCTCCCAAAAATAAATCTTTGATGCATCAAAAGGAAAAAAAAAAAAGCAATCTCCTCCCCAACCCCCTGACCCTATAAAACCCAATACACACAGGCCACGAAGCACAAAGGATTACCTCTGAAGTAGGAAAAGTCTAGGCTAAATCTTTAAAGATGGGGGGAAAATCATGGGAGAAAAAGGCTCAAAGTAATGATTTATGAACACGAACATGTGAACAGTTATAAGGTATTACCATGGCATATGTGAATTGAAAACAGTTCAGATTTGGTGCTAGGTAGGAGAAAAGTAGACAAAGGGGAATATACATATTTTCTGGGGGTAGGGCATGAAAATCAGGGTTTCATTCTAACAGGGATTCAAGATGAACTGTGAAGACTGCTCAAAACTAGACAGGTACTGATGGCTCACATCTGTAATCCTAGATACTCAGGAGGCTGAGATTTGAGGATTGTGGTTTGAAGCTAACCTGAACAAGAAACTTCAAACTTTGAGATTCTCATCACTAGTTAAATACCAAAAATGCCAGAAGTGGAATTATGGCTCAAGTGGCAGAGTGCCAGCCTTGAGCATAAAAGTTCAGGAACAGTACTCAGGGCCTGAATTCAAAGCCTCAGGATTGGTACAACAAAACAAAACACCTGCTTAAAACTGTGTGGCTGTCATCAGCTATATTGTGTAAAGCAGTATTTAATCTAAAAACAACAAAAAAAATTAGCCAGGACTTGAATCTCTCAGGAGTCACCAAACTATGGCTTTCTCCAAAAAGCTGGTCCACAGGTCTGTTTTTCTATAACTTGAAAGCCATATCTGGCCTTTACATCGTTGAGTAGCTGAAAAAAAAAAAGCTCAAAGTAATAATACTTAATAACACATACAAATTACACGAAGCACAAATTTTAATGTCAATAAATAAAATTTTGGGCATAGCCACACTCTTTCCTTGAGGTATTACTATTGTTTCTTTAATGCTACGGCCTAGCAGAATTTGAAGATACAGAATAGCCTACAAAGCCTATTTGGTACTATTTGGTCCTTCCAGAAAAAGTATGTGGATTCTGTTCTATAAGTCCTTAAAAATCTCATCTCTTCCATTTGAATCTTGGTTTGTCTCTCTGCACACCATCTTGCAAAGACTCTCATCAGAGAACTAACACTAGGTAAAAGAACAAGTTATAGCTGTGTATGACTCCTCAAGCCTGTAATCCTAGCTACTTAGGAGACAGGGATTAGGGGATCATGGCTTAAGGTCAGCCCAGGCACAGTTTGCTAGACTCCAGCCAATGACTGGGTGAGGTGGGGTGTGCCTGACATCCCCAATGATGCACAAACAGAAGGGGAGCAGCCTAGGCTGTCCTGAGCATAAAAAAAGTATCTTGCCTTAAAAACAGCCAACGTTAAAAGGGGGGCTAGAGAAGCTATGATAAAAAAATAAAAATAATGACAAGTAAAGGAAAATGAGAATGGGGTAGGAAGTTTAGGAAGAATAATCAAGGTAAGATTCTCCTTGGAGAAAAAAATGTATGAGTAGAGCAAGCCACCTGAATTCTGTGGGAAGAGCATGACAGGCAGAAGGAAAGAAGGGAAAAAAATGAAAAGGAGGAGAGAGGAAGAGGAAAGGCTTGTAGCAAGATGGTACAAAGAATTTCAGGGGACCAGCAAGTAGGTCACTGTCACTGCAATGAAACCTGAGTGACAAGAGATTAGGATGGACATACACGTTATACTTGTATGTTCTACTACTCAGATAGTCACAGAAGTTTATTTTCCATGGAAAGGAAGCAACCATTAAGATTTATGCACAAGACTGACAAAATTAATCTTCAGTGAGTCACCCTAGAATGTTTTAAGTGAGTCACTCTGGAAATGACCTCCAAGGAATCACTTGATACCACATTTACCTGAATTTAATCATACTAATAGTAAGAGAGGAAAATGTAAACAGCATATTGTAATGGCAGGCTAGGCACTGATCGGACCCCCAAACAAAGGACTGCAGGAGAGAAGTCCACCTGTGATTGGCAGAGTTCACATACATAACATAGAATGAAGAAGTGTGTAGGGAGATTTGACATGAGTTCTGGAATGTTGTGGGGGGTAGGATGACAAATCACAACTCTAGCAGGAAACAGTAGGGATGATAACAAATATCAGATCTCAGGGACAAGAAGCAGGCAGAAAGACTAGGTAGGCATCAGTGTGATAGAGTGGAGGGGCAATCTGACTGTCACAAACAGATGTCTGTGAAACAAGAAAAATCATTATTGATGAGAAGTTAACATTCAGACCTTCTATAAACCAATAGTCAAAAGAGATGAAATTGTTCCTGAGTAGACACTTACATAGAGGTGAGTTTGGTTATTTTTCAGAGAAGAACAGAGAGGTGAAAGAACAAAACCAGGAATTTTTGCCACTGGAAGAGATGAAGACTATTGTTACTTTGCAGCAAGGAGATATCTTCTGTAGAAATATAAGCTTCATAGCATTTTGTCAAATATAAGGCTTAACCAGTTTCAAATGCAACCCAAAGAGAACTACAGATGAAAGAAAAATAATACAGAGAAGGGTAAAGAAATAAAGTATCTGTGTGAAACTGGAATAAAACACCACAAAATCAATCAAAACTGTTCACTTTTAATAAAATATCTATTTATGGAATTCTGGGTATCGTTTCATGAAAGCTAAGCAATTTTAAAGATAGCATTTTTTTCAAGAGTCAATATGGTAAAGAAGTGGTTAACTAAAGATATGAAGTAATGTAGAAGAATTCAGAAGAAACTAAATCACTGGAAAAAGTGAGGGGTTTTTGTTCATTATAAAAGGGACATAAATTTAGTCTCCAACCCACAATCCACTCCTATCCCCTAACTTCCCCAGAATCCTGCACGGCCCATAGAAGGTAGAAAGTGTGCCAAAACAAACTGTGAGCTCTGCTCTGTGGATGGAGGGTGGGACAAGGTCTGGGTAGAAAGGAGTATGACTGGCAGGCAAACGAACGGAACCACTTTAGAGTAAGGCCACAAAATGGAGACTAAATAATCTGCAGTCTTCCAGACTTCATGGAAAATGGATATGCTTAGCAAAATCAAACAAGAGATTCTCAACTCACTTCAGAAAACGAAAACAGAAAGGATGGAGAAAATGAAACAAAGCAAACATACCTGCTCTTTTATCTGTCTTTAATTTAATCATAAAATACCCTCCTCCCTTTTCTCTTCTCCCAACCACCCTGGAACAGAAAGCAAACTGGCAGCAGCTCAGGTAAAAGACTTCAGCCTTCCAGCTACAAAGGGGGAGATAGCAGACAATGGAACTGGTGATTCATTACAAAAGAATACACTCCACTGCGGCCTGCTGCCACATGGACGCACAGCACTATTTAAAGGAACAGCACTCCCTTTCCAAACTCCCTTTTCCTAACACCTTCCCTTCTCTGGGTTCTGATGGAAAACAGATTTTGAAGAAAATGCCAGCAAAGCACTGAGCTGTCCAAGAAAGGGAGGGCTCTGTCTATGCTCTGTACAAACTAGCAATCTTATACCATCATAGATCACAAAAAATCTGCATTCACATTCTTATTTGTAACATCTTTCCTCTTTACCTAATGCAGTTTACTACAAACAATAAACAATATAACCAAGTTTGTGTCATTTTTAATTTTATTTTTCTAATTCAACTCTTATGAGTATAATTTTTCTTTTTCCTTTTTTAAAGTCCTACTTTGTTATTTTCATACATGGGAAACACAGTATTTCTGATCCTGCAAATCAAATTAAAAAGGAGACATTAATTTAAAAAAATCCCTGCAATATACAAATGGAGAAGAGATCAAAAGTTATTCTTTAGAATATCACATAAACATTTCTGGTTACAATATTAAATTTTGTCAAATGGTTTTTGTAAACGACAGGGAAATTCCCTACAACAAAAAAGCTTATATAAAACTATAGCATATGTAATAGTTAAGCATACTCTAATCAAATACCAATATGGAGCTAATAATGGACCGTAAGAGTGTCATTGCCAGAAAAGCCTTCCTCTACAAACTGACTGATGGAAATAGTAGCTGTGGAAAAGGCCTAGTGTGAAGATGCAAAGAACCTGTATAGTATCATAATGAAACATCTCTTTCATAATATGCTAGTCAGGACACTAAATTTTGTAATGAAACCAGCGCTAGCCAGCACAGTTTATACCAAAAAAGCTTATGAACAGGTTTTATTATCAAATGTTTGCATTGGGTATCTAACCTAAAAACGAAAGGCAAAAACTAAATAAACACCATACAACACAACTGAACAGAAACCTAAACAATACAAAAGGGCAGGTAACAATTGGCCCAGCCAGTTATTTCCTCTATGTTTTTTAGATCACTAATAACTATGTATTACATTACCATAGAGAATGTATACATGAAAAACAAATATGCTGGAATCTGAAAATTCTTTTTTTTTTACTCCCAGCTGTATATTTTTTCAGCATGGGCAAAAATGAATTACGTCTTTCCTTTGGTATTCAGTATCTTCTGAGAAAATTCAATAATTTAAATTTAACTATTAGAATTCTTAACCACCACAATATACCCACCATTTCTTCTATTTCATTTCTAACATTATAATTTCGTATAACACTGACAACTAAGGCCATGTTAAATATACACGAGCATTAGATTTAGCACACACATACTTCAGCTATTCTATAAACTAAAGGGAAATGTTCCATGAGCCAGCAGAAAACTGAGTATAAAAATTCCTGGTTTAGATAACTCTCACTGGTTTTAAAGTACAAATAGGTAAAACTCAAATAGTTGAAGAGCCTTCAGTAAGAGCTCAGAAGGGAGCTGTTACCCTCTAATACTGCCAGTTAATGAAAATTGAATGAGAGCTCCAAGGTTCAGCAAGTATAATCTCCAAACGAAGGAAGAGAACCAGAAATAAATAGGTTTTCTCTTTTATGGAAATATAAAAAAAGAAAAAATGATATTTCAAGAGACTCTACAAAAGGATAAGAAGTATAAGGAGAAATATTTCAATAGTTTCAAGGGTTTCTTGATACATCATCTCCAAACTCTAAATTGGTGAAAAATACTTTGGAAGGATTTATTTGAAACTTCTTCCTCTGGATCAGGATGGGTGTGTTTCACTATAGGTTCTTCTCCATCCACATACTACTGCAGGTTATTATATAACATTTTAACGGAACAGGATTCCAGTTTTGAAGATGAAGCATCTTTCCTGATAGCTCACTGCCTCTCTCACCCTCTGGTGGTGACTTGGAGGGGGGAAAAAGAGAGAGAGAGAGAGAGAGAGAGAGAGAGAGAGAGAGAGAGAGAGAGAGAGAGACAGACAGACAGAGAGAGAGAGAGACAGACAGAGAGAGAGAGAGACAGAGATTCAAAAAAGGGCACCCTCCTTAAAAGGAAAGCACTGTCCAGAGATAAAATTTCCCTACTCGGCATAAAAACCTTGAGTGAAACCCATCCAAAGTCGGAGAGCAAAGGGTTTGAATGTTCCAGCATGTAAATCATTCCTGCAGGATTAATTCCAGAGTCTTCACTCCTTTCCAACCTGTACATAAAGAAACAAGTGCAAAAGAGCACACAGAAGGGTGAAAGAGATCTACCAAGGAATCTGTGTAGGAGCATTTACCTTTCCATTAGTCGGGAATGACTTGCTAAAATACAGAGTAGACATTGCCTGACATACTACAGAAGGATAAGGGGAGGGGCGAGAGAGGTGGGGGAAGACAGATCTTCCATTTCCTATTCCCTCTCCTTCAAATGTCTTTTAAAGCTGGGTAATTGCCATTTATATTTATCCAGGTTTGTTTCCCTGTTGGGAGAGCTACCTGCCTCTGCTTCACCTGGATGCTCCTATGGGTGCCTACCAAAAACATTCTTTGCCCAGTAACAAAGCCATGAAAATGCAGTATTTTCCCCCCTAACCTTCAATAAGCCCTTTGCAGAGAAGGCAGCAAAAACTGCAATTCCATAGCCAATCCTGAGAAGCCATAGTGAATCGGGAATCAGATTTCCCTATAACACACATTCTTCTGCAATTCTTAAAAGGAAGTCACTCTCTCTCCCTCTTTTTGGCAGTCTCTCTTCCTACCTCTGCAGTCTTTCTCTCCCCCATCTTCTCAGAACCAAGACAAAGAGGTAGACAAATCCCCACAGGGTCTTCCTGAGCTACAGCTGCATAGTACAGGAAACAGGAATCTGCTATGGAGCTGGGGGGTGGGGAAGAGATGGATACACAGCACACACACACTCACAGACAGAAACCAACACTTCAACTGATAACAATACATCTGGCCTTTTAAGAAAGCAACCCTAGTTTAAACTCTCCTGGCTATACTCTACCCCTGAACCTCCACTCAGATCCCAGAGACAGAAAAGAAACATGCCGAGGAGGCACAAATCTTACCTGAGTTACCATGTTCTTTTTCTCCATAAACCAAACGGAACAGATGAGCAACCGTTCAAAGCCGCCCAGATGGGGCACACCTCCACGGCTCTTTTTCACCCCACCCCCCCAGTTAGCTAAAGGTGAGAAATTGACGGTCCTTTGCACCGTTTTCTTTCCCTTTCCTTTCTAGTGTTTCTTCCTTTCTTTTCTCTTCCTCTCTGGCAGTCTCTCCCCCTCCTCCTTTCTCCAGCTCCCTCCCATATCTCAGGCAGATGGCTGAAGGAAGCCCCACCCCTGAATGCCTAAGGTAATTAATCAGAGCAGAGCCCCACCTCTTCCTCCTCCTCCCCCCACACCCCTCCTCCCAGCAGGCTGACAGTTCCCAACTCCAGAAGCCAGACTGCTGGAGAGTGGCAGATTGGTGTGTGCTTCGCCCACGCTCGCGCGCACGCGTGTATGGAGGGGGCTGGTGTGTGTGTATGTGTATAGAGGGGAAAGGGGAGTGTGGGGGGGGGGAGAAGGGGAGATTGGGGAAGGGGCAGGCGCCATGTGCTGGCATATTTTAAGGATGTGGTGGTGGCATTAATTATATTGCACTTGGAAGCATTCCTTGCAATTTACAGCTAATACAGATTTAAACGATTATGGTAATAATATTAAAAGGGAGCTGATGCAAAATTATATTTAAAAACATGTGATTCAAAAAGTTGTTCAGTGACCACTAACAGAAAGGTTTTCAAGGACGGGAACATGCAAGGATCCACTCCTATTGGAAGACAGGACCAGCTTAATGAGGGCACAGGACTGAAAGAGAGAAGGGACGGAACTTATTAAGTACCTATTTTTTTCGGCTGTGAAAACCCTGGGGATTCTGAAAAAGGTGTCATCACAAAGATGACCGCTGAAAAAACTTCAGGTATATACAAATTTAGCTGTTTAAAACTTCAGTTCCTAGCTTCTGTGTTTCAGCCTCCGGTGACAGAAACAAGTGCTTTCTCTTATATATACATTGGCACCCGTGCCATTACTGTAAACAGTAACTGTTACTATAGAGTGCTATAAATATAGAGAGTTTAGCAGAATATTAAACACAAGAGCTTTTTTTTCATTCTCTTATTAAAGATGTGCTTCAGTCCAAAAGTCTTGGTATGATTTTATACTTTACAAGTGATTCTAGGAATGTCTTTGATTTCTGAATATAAATTTCATATTCTCCCTTCATATTAAAGATTCAAAATTTGATGAATTTATAATTTTTCTGAATTAAAATTTCTGAACTTTTTTTGTATTCTGGTGGTCTTTCAGTCTCAAAACCACTTATTTTAGTTTTGCTACATTTCATATGCTAACACCTCTGATAAACTATCTATGCAAAGATCAAAAGGATTAATTGCAAAATTAAGCTTTCTGTTTTAAAAATAACAGAAAAAAATCAAAATTGAAAATCAGTAACCACCATTAGCCAATTCTTTGCTGTCTCCATAAGAGCTGGGTTAGCATGTAGAATCAGGCTTTTTATTATGAACAGATAACAATGTTGGTTCATAATTTACTAACACACCATCATTATGCTCTTCTGTAAATTTATCATTGGAGGGGGAATGGGCAGTAGTCCAATTTGAACTCAGGTCCTAGCACTCCCCTGGCTTGCTTGCTCAGCTGGTACTCTATTACTTGAGCCATGCCTCTAGTACTGTTTCTTGCTGGTTATTTTGGAGATGGAATGTAGTGAATTTTTATGCCCAGGTTGGCTTCCAACCACAATTCTCTGGATCTAGGCCACCTGAGCCTGAGCAGTTACAATTACAGGCATGAGCCACTAGTGCCTGACTAATAATTTTTTTTTTTTTGCCAGTCCTGGGCTTGGGCTCGGGGCCTGAGCACAGTCCTTGGACTTTCTCAAGGCTAGCACTCTACCACTTGAGCCTCAGCACCACTTTTTTCTATGTATGTGGTACTGAAGAATCGAACCCAGGTCTTCATGCATGGTAAACAAGCACTCTACCACTAGGTCAAACTCCCGGCCCCATAATCATTTTTAATAATTCCAAAAAGAACACAGAAACTACTACAAAACCATCTGAAGAACCTGGTTCAATCACAGCTATTTATAGAGTATTTATAATATGGCAGGAGTTATTCTGGCAGTTTATTGATATCTGTATACTTTTAGTACAATGCAAATGAAGAAACAGATGTAAGAAAGAAATTTTCAACTAGTAGAAAAAATCATGAGAAAAGGAATAGATCAATACTAGCTTGTTCTAACACTTTTAGAAATCCTTGGAATTTCCAACTAAATGCAATCCTTTTTAAAAGACAAAGTAAATAAGCAGAAAAAAGGTGGGTGAGAACTAAGCCACAAGCCTCTCAAAGGCAGAAAGATAAAGAGCAACCTTGACTAGCTACAGAGTTCCAAGTCAGCCTGGCAGACATACTGAGACCCTGTCTCAAAAAACAAAACAAGAACCTGGTTTTGCACATGCCTGTAATCCCAGTCAGTACTTAAGAGTACAGAATTCCAGGCCATAGAGACATAGTGAGTTTCAGACCAGAGCTACATAGCAAGATCTTGCCTTAAAGAAACAAAACAAACAATCAAAAAAGAAAAGAAAGGTAGATGAGTTTAAGAGCCATTAGTATACCAAAATCAGTGTATTTTCAGGGGGAAAAAAACCCCATAAATCTTATTTGTGGGATAAATTTGCTTTCATTTCCAATACAATAGACCTGCACATCAATGTATACCATTCTTCAAATCCACTCGGCCACTGTATTTTTATTAGTCAAGTACCAAGTTATGTGGATACTTGGGAATGATTAAGCCCTCCAGACATCATGGCAAAAGAAAGTCTCAAGAAGATTTGTTTTTTTAATATAAGGCAAAAAAAGGATTCCCATCCTTCTGCATAACTAATGTAAGCTAATAAAAAAAAAAAAAGACTAGGACTGGGTAAGATAAATATATTTTTGGGTCCTGGATTATTGCTGCATTTTATACACAGGACCAATATTTTACATTGTAAATAATAAGCATATTTATACCTATTATATATTCAACATATTTATTTGCATTTTATTATGAATAATACACATTTATTTCCATAAGGAAAAAGATGGCTTATACAAAAAAATTTAAACTATAGCAAGGGTCAAAATTAACACCAGACAATATTTTGAAGTGTGTCCCTGACTTTGAAGGCTGGCATTATAGAGGACAATTCACTCCCAGGTGCCCCAAGAGAGAAGAGCAATTGAACAGCCTGGGTCTGGTCCTGCAAAACAGCTGTAACCTGGTGGTTGAATGTCCCCAGTAATGTACCAAGAGAAATTTCTTTCAGGGTCTTTCCTTCCCTCCCTTCCCTTCTTTTCCTCCTTCAGTCTCTCCTTCCTTTCCTCCCCTGTTCTCCAATTTTCCCTGGTTTCTCAGATTTGGGCCACAAAGAACTTGTCTTTTCAGTAGGAGGGGAGGAGATTCTAGATTGATCCAAAGTTGTATCCAATGGGCAAAAGCCTATTCCTCAGACTAGAACCTGGGGGCTGTGACCAGACCTGAGGGTGATTTCCAGGCAGACCAAACACCCATATTTGTCTTCACAATTGTCAAAAAGTTCCTTTTACCAGAATGTGTCAGGTTTATGTAGTTGAGTCTAAAAGGCTCTACAGAAGTTTCTGGATTTTTTGGTAAGTGCGATAGCTGTTTTATCTATCTAAATATTTTAATTTTCAGGACACTAATGAAGGAATGGGGCACTTTCTGCTAGTTGGGTCCCTCTGTGTTTCATGCAATCTCTTACAATCCCATAAACCTTTCCCAAACGGGTATCCTCTCAGGAAATTCTCAACCATACCTGTTAAGCTTCATATGACAACCATCTTCCCCTACTCTGCCCTCTTCTGAATGTTGGTCTTGTATGATGTACTATGGTTACAACTCTTTGTTATAAGTTTGCCACCTAACATACATAGTAGCATATGCAATTTTTTTTTTTGCCAGTCCTGGGGCTTGAACTCAGGGCTTGGGCACTGTCCTTGGGTTTTCTCAAGGGTAGAGCTCAATCACTTAAGCCACAGCACCACTTCTGGCTTTTTCTATGTATGTGGAACCGAGGAATCCAACCCAGGTCTTTGTGCATGCTAGGCTAGGCAAGCACTCTACCACTAGGCCAAACTCCAGGATCCCAATTTTTTTTTTTTTAAACAGAAGATTCATAGTATTCAACAGATTCCAAACTCACAGAAAATGGTAAACATCTTGTCTAGCCGGCAGCCAGGCTGGCAAGCGGCAGCACCCATAGTCAAACTCACAAGTAATGTGTTCCTTCTCCTTTTTCAACACTTATCAAGCCAGAAACAGGTCCTTTGATTTCTCTGGGTCTGCTCTATCTTTTCATATTTATTACCACAGATTTAGTCTGAGCTCTTTACCCTACATAGTTCCTTGATTCTTGTCTCCAGTCTCTTTTCTCAGGCAAGTTTCTTTATTAGAGTGATTTTTCTGAGCACAAAATTCATCATTACAATTCCTGGTTAATATTTTTGACTGCTTCCCACACCTTAGAAGGTGTAAAAAGCCTTAAATCTTAAGCAGGAAGGCAAAACCATCTGTTTCAGAGTATCTGTCACATTGATGGACTGTAATTACTCTTCAACAGAACCGTGTTTCTGTCCCTAGTGCCTGCAGTACTATATTCTAAAAGCCGTCTTCTAAAGCCTTAGGTCCTCTAAGGGTCCTTCAGGAACTCTCAACTCAAAAAACGTTTCCTGACCCTGCTGGCTCTCACATCTGAGTTAGGCATCCCTTATCTGTGTGCATAACTCAACTTAGCAGGCAATCCATGGTATAGAACCTTTGGAATTATTGTTTCTGTATAACTGACTGAAGTCTCTGAGCATTCTGAGGGTAGAAATCATGTCTGATGTCATACCTAATTCTTAACCTAGTGTTCGGATGTACCATAAATGAAAAACATTTGTCTGTGATTAATAACAATGCCTTGTCTTCTATTCTAAGGTATTAGGCATACACGAATATAAGAATGCAAAGTGCCTTAGCAGCTTTTATTGAGATACTAAAAAGCACTCTTCCTTCTATGCATATGCTTGGGAATATCTTCAAAATTATACATTTACTTCAGTATCTCCTAGAAAGCTGAGGTGAATATAAAAAGATAAAATTGGAGAAAGACTTAATTTTCAACTTTATTAGAATAGTTCAGATTCTAGACAGACTAATACTAATTAAAAAATCACTTCAATGCTTTTACTCTTCACAATTTTATAGGTGTGACTCAACTTCCTTACCTTCCACCCACATGTCAGCAATGCTATAAAAGCAGATCCAAGAGTCCTTGGGTAGAGGCAGGGCTCACTCATACTTTCCCAGGTTGCCTCTAACACCCAAGTGAAAAGGGACAGCATTTCCTGTGCTAATAAAAACTTAGTAGCATAAAGCTATTCATAACACGCCTCCATATAATAATGCTAATCAAGTCTAAATAACAATCTACATCTTCCAGAGGAGATTAAATACAACCCCATCCCCAAGATGCATCTTTAAATCTGTACATGGTAGGTGCTTAAAAAGTATTTGGAACATAATAAAGTATTTCAAAATGAGAAGTTAAAGTCATAGACACATAGAAAATAAAGCCATATGTATGTATGTAACTATGTATATGTGTGTGTGTGTGTGTGTACCTTGAGGCCATCTCTCCATGAAGAACTTAAAGGCATTTTTTACAGCATTTTGCTAAGCATACTTCAATACCTTTTAGAGAAGAAACTTGACTCAATCTCAGAAGCCTAATCTCTAGAAGCAGTCCTTGGCTGTCCTAAACCCTCAAATTAGTACACTTAGCTACATATCCAAATTTCAGACCCGATTCATTTTCCTCTAATTACCACAATAGCCTGTGGGGAACAAGTTAAAGAGTTTTAACTAGTGTGATAATAAACAATACCTCTAATTTGCAAGAATAGTTACATTTTATTCAGCTAGTCAGAAAACTAAGATGGACATTTTCTCCAATATATTTTCTTAGACAGGGAGAGTATACTTGATGTCTTTAAATCTGCCTGTATTTTAAACAGATTTGGCCTACATTGAGTTTTACAAAGAAAATAACGAATAAATCCCAATATCATACTCTTTTTTTTTTTTTTGCCAGTCCTGGGCTAGGGCTCAGAGTCTGAGCTTTGTCCTTGGGTTTTCTTTTTTTGCCAGTCCTGGGCTTGAGCTCAGGGCCTGAACACTGTCCTTGGACTTTCTCAAGGCTAGAGCTCTACCACTTGAGCCTCAGCACCATTTCCGGCTTTTTTCTATGTATATGGTACCAAGGAATCGAACCTGGGTCTTAGTGCATGCTAGGCAAGCACTCTACCACTAGGCCAAACTCCTGGCCCCTGTCCTTGGGTTTTCTCAAGGCTAGAGCTCTACCACTTGAGCCACAGCACCACTTCTGGCATTTTTTCTATGTATGTGGTACCAAGGAATCGAACCCGGATCTTCGTGCGTGCTAAGCAAGCATTCTACCACTAGGCCAAACTCCCAGCCCCCAGTGCCATATTCTTAAGGCAGACATATTTTATTAACAGTAATGAAAATGAAAAGTCAAGTATGTGGAATACTTTATTGGCTTGCTCAAACAACCCACTTTGTTTCATTATCTCAACACTAGTAATTCTAGAAATAATTAAACATAGGCCCAAATCCTCTAATTAAAAAAATACTATCCTGTCATGTCTTCAAGCATTTCCAATTGCATAATTCACTGGTGTACAACCTCAAGTATTGTACATATATGTATATTCTTATGTATATATAATGTACATTCTTATATATGTGTATTCTTATATTAGTGCATATATAAGACTATATGATATATGTACATATACTCTTGTATATACTTATTAGGGTAATAAGTGTATTCTTATACGTAGTTACAAGGATAAAGCTAAAAACATCAGTTTATAACCATAGCTGAAATAGTTATAGTAGTAAATAACCATCTACTATTTATTTATAAGTGCACAGATAGAAAACTGTGAGACTAATAGGATAAGTAAGGTTATAAAATAGTTTTGGATTCTTCAGTTTGAAGTTGTTTTTGTTTTTTAGGGCTAGGGCAATAACTCAAAAGAGTACAGCACTTTCTCAGAAAATGCTAGGTCCTGAGTTCAAGCACTGTACCACCACCATCAACAAACAAACAAAAACGAATGCAGTAGACTAGGAAATATACCCTTCAACTTTCAATATCCCATTTCTTTTCCTTTATTTCTAAATTGCCTTAATTTCAAATAGAATAAATCTGAAATAAAATGGCCCTACGCCAGCAAAGTATACTATCAAATACTGAGTATTAAGTTTTATCAGTAGTAAATCTTAATGGCTAATGGATTTGGGATGGACAATTCATCTTACTAGAAATGAGTGAAATCTCACTGCAAAAGACTTTTACCAAACCATCTAATGATTTCTGAATAGGAATTCTGTTGTTGCTAGACCACCCAGGGCCTGTGCATGCTAGCTAAGAGTTCAACCACTGAGGTATATTCCCGGTCTTTAAACCATCTTTGATCTTGTCTGCCTTTTTATTAGGATGATAAGATTTTTATCTGACACAATTCATTTATAATACTATAGTTACTTTTTTCACATGCCCTCCAGTATCTCAATTTTCTTAGGAAACTTACTTTTTCAAGTTGGAAAAAAAATTTTTTTTTGTGGATCATGGGGCTTGAATTAGGCCTGGGCACTGTCCTTGTGCTCTTCAGCTGAAGGCTACCATCCTACCACCTGGGCCTAGGCATTGTTCCCTGAGCTCTATAGCTCAAGGCTACCACCTTACCCTAGAGCCAAGCCCCACTTCCTATTTTCTAGCAGTTAACTGGAGAGTTAACCTGAATCTCAGGTCCTTTTGTGCCTGGGCTGGCTTGGAACCTTGATCCTCAGATCTCAGCCTCCTGAGTAGCTAGGATTACAGGCGTGAGCCACCGCGTGCCCAGCTCAAGTTAGAAAATTTTATGTGTGTTACATAGCTGTTACCCAGCTAGCTGGGTCTCAAAAACTCACTTTTCTCAGATCTTTCTTGTCAAAAGTCTACCAGCACTTGTAAAAAGATTTGTTTCTAATCTAGTCTCATTATAATGTTAAAAAAAAAAAAAAGACCAATTACACCTGTAATTCTAGCTACTCAGGAGGCTGAGATCTGAGGATCACAGTTCAAAGCCAGCCCAGGCACTAAAAAGTCCATGAGACTCTTAACTCCAATTAATCACCAGAAAGCCAGAAGTAGTGCTGTGGCTCAAGGGGTAGGGTGGTAGCCTTACGCTGAAGAGTTCAGGGAAAGCACCCAGGCTCAGAGTTCAAGACAAAAAAGAAAAGAAAAAAAAAAAGGAAAGAAAAAAAAAAAAAAAAAGAGACACCAATTTACTATTTTATATCAGTAGAGAAATAGTCCCTAAATGAAATCCACAAATATATAAAATTCTTATTATGGATGGGGGAGAATGACGGAAGGAGTAATACTGATCAGGATGCATTTGTACTCATAAATTGACATGTGAATTAAAATCCTTTTGTACAACCATTTAAGGATAATGAAAAAAAACCTTATTATGGTTAATGTAATAAATACAACTTGAATAATAAAAAAACAACATAACTGGATATAGTTTATATACAACCCAAGTGTTAGAATGTAAGGAAAAACAAAACCACAAACCCTCCCACAGGATTTCAGTCCTAATACCTTTAATGAGAATTTTGGATTTATGTTGGAGACTTGACCTAACAGGTCTAACTCAAAAATACATGGGTTTGGTGTTTAGGCCCCATAAAACTAATATGATGTACTCATTTGTCATTTCTTTTCATCTTAAACCTTCTTGTTCAACCTGCAACTTAGAAGCAAATTACTAGAGAAATAGCCACTTGAAAGAAAAAAAAACCAATTAAGGATCATGAAACACACACACACACACAAAAACCTGAGTGATCACTTAGTATTTATAATCCAGAATTGTATGAAATTTTATTTTCCTATTGTAGGTTTCAGTAGATTCAATTAATATTTCAAAGAATTGACCACTTCATATTATAGGAAAATGAAGTTATGTGAGCAGAAATATGGAGGTGATTACCATATAGCTGGCACTAGAATCCAGTACTCTTCTGCCTACTTACTATATTGCTACTAATTCAAAGGCAAATGGATACTCTGGAATATACTTAATAATATAATGGCCTAACAGGTGGTTCAGGACTTCAACAAGCTGATAATTAAAATATCACTAATTCCATCACAAAATAATGTGCTAGACTAAAAACAGTTTAAAACAGTCTAAGACATGGAGAAAATGATCTTTATCATGTATTACCTTTCTGAAAAACATAGCAACATTTGTAAACTACTATTCTTGCCTGTCATCTGCTCCCAAAGAGACTGGAAGTTTACTGTAATATGGTGGCTTTATTATGTTACATTTATATTGCCCAGCCCATCCTGCTTATCACACACACACACACACACACACACACACACACACACACACACACACACAGAGGCACACACCTTTTAAATTCCAAAACTTCTAGATTGAAAGCTAACTATTTCTGGTAGGCTATTAACACTATAAAATCCAAACCTCCTACTACAACAAATTAGTTTCCTAAGTCTTAAAGACATATATACTTTGAATGACACCAAGTCAAATGATAGCCTATAAACATTTCATTTCACCATAAAACCTTCACAGCAATCAAACAATAGTTAGAAAACAAACTGTAAACATTAGCTTACCTGGACAACAGGATACTGATAATCCATACAATATACACCATACATAGCAAAGGAAAAAAGCAGTTTGGGATATGGACAGCACAAAAAGTGGCTAAGTTTTTGCCTTGTTTGATCTGGCTATCCTGTCCAAAGAAACTAGGAGCACTAAAAAAAAACCTTTGGCTGACTCCCAGTCTACAAAGATAGGTACACTGGCAAAGCTGGTAAAATTGGAGCTTGGTTTAGAGCAAGCCTCTACCCCAAGAGCATTCGGAAACTGAGAAGAGATGTTCAGGGAAAAGCAAAAAGCTCCAACTGAGTTAAGAGTTTCAGACTGAAAACTACACTAAAATCTGTTCTTTTCTTGGCTTTAAACTGCCAACTCCACCAGAAATTCAAGAGGCAGAAAATGACTGCCAGGGAAGAGATCATGGGATCCTTAAAGTGACACACAGAAATGATAGGAAGTACGAATTCTCTAGGACCCAAAGTAATATGTATGTCCCAGGCTTTAAATGCATTAGAGGGAACACTACAACCCAGGACATGAAAAGGCAGATGGGACTGGTATTATTTCTCTGTTCCTTCTTGGGTAGGAATACGCATGCGTACACATGCAAGCACACACACATGTGCGCGCACGCACACACACACACACACACACACACACACACTCACACACTTCTGTCTCCGGCAGAGACAGGTGTTAGGATTAACAGCATAAAACCCTTCTGCCATGGAAAGGAATGGAAGAAAAAAGTCACACTAATACATGCAGTAAAAGGATCTCTTTCATGACACTGTATGTTTTTGTATCAGCTAACACCCCCTCACTGTGCTTTAACAGAAGCGAGGACAGCTGGCAGGATCAGCACTAGAAAAGAGGAAGGTGGCCCCACTCCGAGGCAACATGAGTACACTGGAGGCCTGTAGATATGCAGGCTACAAGCTCTCAGCTGTTCCAGTCAAACTTGGAGGGATTAACTCTGGCTGCCTGCTAGAAGGTGGGGGTGGGAAGGTCTTTTCACAAAAGCCAGTTGCTTTCCCCCTTTTAGGAATCTGCTAAACCCACTATGCCATTGTCTACAAATACACGTGTACACATATTTCTATAACTTGTGTTAAGAGCAGTAACAAATGTAGACAGGTGTGGGGTTAGCCTGACAATGCATGGGAGGTTAAGGAATCAGCTTTAAGAGCCTAAATGGCATATCTAAAATCAGAGAATACTCCTTCGAAAATAAAGACAGAGTGAGCACAGTAAAGTAAGTAGTTATGAAGAGGTACATCAGTTTTAACAATTGCTTCTAAGAAATCCTATCTAGGACAAAATGCAAAATGATCACTCTAAGTTTGTTTCAGAGACTATGACTGCCTAATCTTGGAGAACCAGCTATATTACCACATGCCTTCACAGGATTAAACACAGCAACTGTGAAGACATCTGTAGAGTGTAAGTGTTACCAAGCCACTAGTTCCTGGCAGTCTAGAGTATGACTTTTCTCCTTTTATGGTCACTCAAACTTATTTAAGATTCTTCAAAAGAAAAAAAAAATTAATGGTCAAAATAGCTTTAGTACATTTAAGGACAGTGCCCTGGGTTAAACATTTACTGCAAAATCAGTTCTAAGCAATTAAGAGGACCTTACAGAATGCGAGATTATTTTCAGATCATTGGTCCCGATTCTTTATGTCTTAAACAAAAGGAACAGAAACAAATTAGCCAGTCGGTAGTAGCTCATGCCTGTAATCTGAGCTACTCAAGAGGGTGAGATCTGAGATCTGGGGTTTGAAAGCAAACCTGAACAGGAAAGTTCAAGGAGACTTTTATCTCCAATTAACCACCAAAAAAATCTGGAAATGGAACTGTGGTTCAGCAGTAGAGTACTAGCCATGAGCAGAAAACATCAGGAACATCGCATAGGCCATGACTTCAAGCCCTAGTTTAGCATTACTGATCATACATATACTTAAAAACCAGTATCTTAAATCACTATCAAGTCTTCTAAGATTCTTCTGAGATGCTTTATAACTACAGAAGGACCATAATAATGAACTATGGCTGACAAATCTTCATTTAATAACTTAAAACTCAGTTTATTATCTGGTGAATTGCAGAAGATGAAATACAAAGGTGGTATAGTATTTAAGATGACAAATCACAATTCAAACTGTAAAATAAACTACATAATTTAGGCCTTAAGCAGTCTTTAAGTATAGGGGACGAGTCTATTTCCAAAGATTTAAAATGATACACAGACGCACAGAGTAAATAACATAGCTGATATGAAAAAGACATGCATACACACAGTGAACTAATATGACTGATGTATTAAGTGAAAAAGTCATGTTGTGAAATAATGTGTGAATAAAATTTTATTTTATAAACAAAATTATATGGGAGTATCCATGTATAAGTATATGACAATCTATAAGTTGTGCACTAAATTGGTAAGCTTATAAATCATATATGTTTGTATAAATATACAACTTGTTAGATGGCAAACACCAACAACATGCTATATATACTATGTAACTTAATGTATCTCTCTCTCTCTCTCCCTCTTCCTCTCCCTCTCCCTCTCTTCCCTCCTCAAAAGTATAATCAGTAGAGCCAGGCGCCAGTGGCTCACGCCTGCAATCCTAGCTACTCAGAAGGTTGATAGGGAAGATTTTGATCTGAAGTCAACCCTGGCAGGAAGTCCATGAGACTCTTTTTTATTTTATTTTTTTTTTTGCCAGTCCTGGGGCTTGAACTCAGGGGCTGGGTTCTGTCTCTGAGACTCTCTCTGCTTAAGGCTGGCACTCTGCCACTTGAGCCATATCACCATTTCCGGCCTTTTCTGTGTATGTGGTACTGAGGAATTGAACCCAGGGCTTCATGCATGCTAGGTAAGCACTCTACCATTAAGCGACATTCCCAGCCTTCATAAGATTCTTTATCTCCAATTAATTTCCAAAAAGTTAGGAGTGGAGCTGTGGCTCAAGTGGTAGAGTACTAGCCTTGAGCAAAAAAGCTTAGGGACAGCATCTGGGCCTCAAGTTCAAGCCCTATGACCCCACCAAAAAAGAAAAAAAAAAAAGGATCAGTATCGACAAGATGGGGAGATGATCGGGTTTTCTGGCTTTTACTTAAAGCTTTAGGTATATTATAATTCCCCCCCCCCTCTTTCTCTCATGATTGTTTTGGCCACACACACACACACACACACAGACACACACACAGACACACACACATGGCAATTGTTACACTTACAATTTATCTTATTAAAGCCTTAAGGGAAGCAAAATGGATTTTACTTTCAGTAAACACACTTTCAGAATTAGTAACACTAGGCTATGAGTTCAAGAGGTAGAGCACTGCCTTAGCAAGTGTGATGTCCTGATCAAAACCTCAGTACCACCAAAAAATTAATACTTTTGACATCTAACTTAAAGTAGCACATTCACTTTACCAATTAAACTCTTGTCTAAGACTGAAGAATGCAGATATTAAGCAACATTAATCAAGTAAGTATCTTACATAGGTTCTGCTCTAACCATGTCCAGGAATTGCATAAATAATCAGCCCTATAGAAAACGGACAAAGTACTTTAATATTTAATGTCCCATATAGTTCATGATTGCCCTTTACCCATCTTTCTCTGTAAAAAATGTTTAAATTGGGAAAATTTAAAAGACCAATAATTTAGTCAAACCAAAATGAAAAAACCCAGGCATGATGGCTCATGCTTGTAATCCTAGCTACTCAGGAGGCTTAGACCTGAGGATAACAGTTCAAAGCCAGCCTGGGCAAAAAAGTCCATGAGACTCTTATCTCTAATTAACCGCTAGAAAACTGGAAGTGGCACTGTGGCTCAAGGGGTAGGCCTTGAGCTGAAGAGCTTAGGGACTATGCTCAGGCCAGAGTTCAAGTCCCACAACTGACCAAAAAAAAAAAAAAAAAAAGACAGAAAAAAGGTATAACTTTTCACCTGAAAGAAAAAAATATCCAACATAAATAAAATTACAAATGTTAAGAGTTATGATGCCTCTCTTTCTTTTCCTGCTACAATTCTTGCACAGACTAGTGTTGCCTTAGTCATGGATCAGAAACTTAACGTAATTGTTTCAGTATCTTGTGGATGCAATTTCAGAAATAGAAACAGCAAATGAAAATATTTTATTTCAGAAATTACAACTAAGTGATTCTTCCCCTTAGATTAGATTGGGCATTTCCTTTGTTTAAATACTACCATATTCACTCAAAAATTCCAGAAATAAAAAGACACTTTCCACAGTAAGCTCCAGAATTATTTTTGATTATATCAATTAACTCCATCTGGAAAAGTAGATATTCTGCAATATTATGGATGCTTTTATGGTATTAAGGTTCTTGAGTACCGATGAGATAGAAAAATGAATGTGCAAGATAGGTTTTCATGTACATTTCTATATATCTCATTATCAGAGGTATGTATGCCCACTCATTTTTCAATGTAAGTTTCAATACTTGGCACACCTGGAACATTGCTAGAATGTTAAAATATCAAAGAAAAATGTACTTATACCTAAAAATCAACTTGATAGTCAAGAATATACACCATGACTTATGACATAAAAGTTTTGCAAGGGATAAAGTAGACAGCCTATCAGGCTTCAGCATACAATGGTAACATTGCATGCTGTCTATATCTGTATCTATAATGCTTAAGATTTTAAGATCTTAAGGTTCATATTGGGCACTACAAATCAGTCAAATTAACCAGAAAAGATTTGAGATCCATGTTTCTTCCATCTTCTTTTTTTTGGTCACTTCTTTTCCTTCCCTTCTGCCATATCCGGTCAAGTGCTCAAAGATTCTAGTTAGGCCTTGTAGTACAATGTGCTAGCAAAGACTGAAAAGACTTTTGCAGTAGAAAAGTTTTTATAGTAGCAACATTCTTACAAGGTTCCAATGGTTGCAGTATACTAGGGTAATAACAAGCTAAATAGATGAAATGGGAGAGTAAGATGTATATGCAGGCAAGAAAATGAATTAGAACTGTAACTCTTCTGTACATCACCTTTATAATAACAATAAAAAACCAGGAAAAATGAATTCAAAATGCCTAAGACAGTGGCTTAGGGGGTTAGTAAGATGACTAGTTAAGGAGACTAGTTAAACTTGATTGTAGGTGAATAGTGCTGACAGTCAAGGAAGATTAGTAGAAGTCATTGGAGGAGAGGGGATGCTCTAGGATATCAAGCTATGCATTTCAGACTTTATCTCTAAAGTCTATTCAAGAAGGAAAAATGTGCTAAAAAATTAATGTTCTATGGTATGGTTCTAGTGGTTGCAGGTAAGAAAGAGGAAAAGGAGGAACAATCTGAAGGCATGAGATCAATTAGAAGCTACTATTATATTAGTTTATAGATTATTAATGCAAAACCACAGATAAACAGTAGAAATGAAAGTATAGGTATAGAAGACATAGTAAAGGGAGCATACACAGTAACTGGATTCTGTCCACAGGCAGAATACAGAGAGTAAATCTAAATTTAAGGTTCTAAGTTGGTTGACAGGCCAATGAAAATAACACTGTGAAGAAAAGTTATTTCCTGCTCATAGCAGGAAATAACTAACTTGGTGTTTATAAATTGTAGAGAACACCCTGAAGGCTTAGAGATGAACATCCAAGGCAATCACAGAATTGAGATGTGTTTCCCATAATGATTTAGTCTACTACAGTTACTGACTGTCAGCCATGTAATCTGGATGGATGGATGGATGGATGGATGGGAGTTCATACACACACACACACACACACGGCACACGCGTGGAGGGTTGGGGGGAAACAGGACATAAAGAGAAAGACATAGACCAAAAAAGCATCAAAGGGCTGAAAATAGAACCTTAGGGAATACTCACCTGTAGAAGGCAGAAATAGCAACAGAGCACAACAAGATCAAGCAGGATCCTATACTAGTCACAGAAGCCAGGACACAGAGGACATCTTTTCTTTTTTCTTTTTTCTCCAATCCTGAATTCTTTACACCATCATAAAATGATGTCAGAGATACAGAAAGGTAAAATACAGAAATACAGAAAGGTAGGAGCCAGGAGTTTGGCCTAGTGGTAGAGTGCTTGCCTAGCATGCACAAAGACTCGGGTTTGATTCCTCGGTACCTCACATACATTGCAAAAAGCTGGAAGTGGTGCTGAGGCTCAAGTGGTAGAGTGCTAGCCTTGAGAAAGTCCAAGGACAGTGCTCAGGCCCTAAGCTCAAGCCCAGGACTGGCAAAAAAAAAAAAAAAAAGAAAAAAGAAAAAAGAAATACAGAAAGGTAAAAGAAAATGAAAATTTAGGAAAAAAATGATTAAATTTAGCAAATAGCTCAAAAATTTTGAGAGAACTGTAAAAGGACAGTAGCCAAATTCACAAACTCTGGATCAGAATGAAAAATAGATGCAATGTTTTCTTGCTTTCTGTCTTGGGATACTTCATTCTCCAAGTGGCAATAAAGTGTGGAAACAACTGTGAGTGACAATGGAAGGGATAAACTGGGAGAAAGTGAAGGAAGGGAAAACACTGTCAAAAAAGAAATGTACTTATTACCTGATTCATGTAACTATAACCCCTCTGTTCATGACCTTTATAATAATTAAAAAAAATAAGAAACTGTCTTAACAAACTTCTATTTCTGTTGTAAACTTGAGAAATTTGATTATAAAATTTCATAGCTCCTCAATCAAGAAGCAAATGTCTTCTGTCAGCCCTTGAATTTGGTCTTGGCCTTTTAACTTGTAATTCACATTAGCCATGAGGACATCAGCAAATGTGGTACAAGCTGAAGCCTGAGGGGTACCTTTTCACTGGGGCTGGCCCTCTCTTGCTCCTTTTAGGAACTGATACCACTATGTAAAGAAATTTGAATAAGAAGAGAAACCAGCTGAGTCCCCCCTCAGACCAACAGTCACTGTCGAATATGAAAAGTGAGGCCATCCTAGACTATCCATTCCCAGCCAATCCAGCCTAAACTAGAAGCGCCCAAACTCACAACTCAGATGGAATAGTGAGTAAATAAAATGCTATTGTAAATAATTAAATGTTATGGTTTAAATATGTTCCCTTCCAGAGGCTCACTGGTTGAAAACTTGGTTTTGAGCTTAAGAAGCTCTGACTATCTTAAAAGGTGAGGCCCTTTTGAGGCAGTAGGTCACTGTGGGCTGTACCTTGTCTTAATTCTTCCACCTCCACCTCCATCTCTACATCCTATTGCCCAGAAACAGGCCCAAGGATTAGGGACTATTTTTGACACCTTTGAAACCCTGAGCCAAAATTAATCCTTCCTCTCTTCAGTTGTTTCTTTTGCTAGTTTTGTAACAGTGATACAAAAGTAACTAATACACACAACAAAATTTAACTGACAATCTCAGGACCTATACAATGTCTCATTGACAACAGCTTGAAATGGTCTGTCAGTTCCTCCAACTTTGTTGGAATGGGTGGTGTCATCTCTCCCCCTGCCAGAGGCCATGGTGCCCCAGCCCCCACCCCTCTGATGTGACTATAGCTGGAAGCTCGGGGCCCATGGGACTGCTGCAGGATTGCAACCAAGAGCTGCTGAGTAATAGCTCTTCAAGTCTCCAGTTTAAAATGACCTCTAACAAAACTGTATTGCAAAAGGAAGAAAACAGAATGGAAAGAGTAAAAAAGTTGAAGCAGCAGCATCTGAAGAATTTGTTGTTGAAAAAGTACTAAACTGAGGACTGGGAGTATGGCCTACTGGTAGAGTGCTTGTCTATTATGCATGAAGCCCTGGGTTTGATTTCTCAGTACCACATACAAAGAAAAAAAAAAAAAAAGCAGGAAGGCCAGGAGTTTGGCCTAGTGTAGAGTGCTTACCTACCATGCACAAAGACCTGGATTCGATTCTTCAGTACCGCATATAAAGAAAAGGCCAGAAATGGTGCTGTGGCTCAAGGGTAGAGCTCTAGCCTTGAGAAAGCTCTAGGACAGTGCTCAGGCCCTGAGTTTAAGCTCCAGAACTAGCAAAAAAAAGGAAGAGAAGAGGAGGGGAGGGGAGCTGGAAGAGGTGCTGCAGCTCAAATGGTAGAGCTCTGGCCTTGAAGGCCTAAGGACAGTGTTCAGGCCCTGAGTTCAAGCCCCAGACTGACCAAAAAAACCCACTATATATATATATATATATATATATATAATATATATACACTGGATCGACATGTAGTATGAATGCGAAGGCAGAAGAATATTTCCTGAAGTGGAAGGGATTTACAGATGCTGATAATAGTTGGGAACCTGAAGAAAATATATATTTTCTAGAATTAATTGAAACATTTCCTTTTTTTTTTTTGGCCAGTCCTGGGCTTGAGCTCAGGGCCTGAGCACTGTCCTAGAGCTTTCTCAAGGCTAGAGCTCTACCACCTGAGCCACAGTACCATTGCTGGGTTTTTTCTATGTATGTGGTACCAAGGAATCAAACCTGGGTCTTCGTGCATGCTTTGCAAGTACTCTACACTAGGCTAAACTCCCGACCCTGAAGCATTTCTTAATACTCAAAAAGCTGGTAAAGAAAACGATGGTACAAAAAGAAAATCTTTATGGAGAGTGAATCTGATGATAGCAAATCAAAGAAGAAAAGAGATATTGCTAATAAATCAAGGGGTTTTGCCAGGGGACTAGATATCCTGAATGAATAATTGATGCCATAAGAGAGCAGTGAAGAAATGATGTTTCTCATGAAATAGAAAAAGGTTCAGATAAAGCTGTCTTGGTGCTGGCAAAAGAGGTGAATATGAAGTATCCTCAGATTGTAATTGCTTTTTATGAAAAGAGACAAACTTGGCATTCTTGCCCAAAAGATAAAACAGTAATTGTTTGCATTACTACACACACACACACACACACACACACACACACACACACACACACTATCTGAGTCTTGGTTTCTGAATCAATGGTATGTAATAATAACTACATTCTAATGAAAATCAACTTGATATGTTGGTTTTGAAAGTAGTACTGGAAGAGCTATTGAGTATATTGTTTATGTTCCTCAATAGCACTAGTTATTTTGAACAGATATAATAAAGGTTTTCTGCAGTTGTTTCCTTTATCAGAAAAGAATAATTTAATACCATGGTATGTTTCTTCTACATTCAGGAACAGGTTGTCTTTTTTTTAAATATTAGGAATTTTTTTTTGGTCATTACTTAGTCAGAACAACTTGTCTTTAACTGCTATGTTGAAGGATCATCCTGAATTTTTTTGTGTGTATTTGTGTGTTTGTAAACAAAATACTTACATAGGTAGTTTTTCCAGAGATCTTGCTTGTTTAAGAGGGTACTGGGCATCAGACCCAGAACCTTGCATTATGTAGGCAAATGATGCATCACTGAGTTACATCCCTGACCCTTATTTTAGTTTCTGGAGACAGGATCACTAGGCAGCTCAGGTTGGCCTTGAACTTACTAGGTAGCCAGGCTAGCCTCAAACTGTAGGTCTTCCTGCCTTTGCCATAGATATGCAAATGCAATAGGTTTGCAAAACTTCTTGAAGGGAAAAATTTATCCGCTCCAAACAACTTCCCTCATCCAGATGAGAAAACTAAGACAAATTTTGATTTGCTTTCATTAAAAATTTCTGTAATGAGAATTCCTGTATAGAATATTGGAATCTGTATACTAAAAGCTCATGGATCACGGAGGATCTAAGACTCAGCTCATGGAAATGTAAAATCAGCTAGTTAGAGATTTCAATTACTTAGGACCTATTGACCTAAATGAACAACATTTTATAATTATTGACCTGCATGCTTTTTCTTTACACCAACTCATTCCTTCCATGTAGGCTCAATTTTTTTTTTTTTTTCAGTATTGGGTTACTGGTTCCACAAAAGCCAGAGAAACAATTTTGTTGTAATCAGAATGTGACCCAATGTTTACTTCACTGTAAATAATGGTGAATGGTGGTCAACAGTTTTATATTCCCTTAAAGGAAGTTGTTTGGCATTTTTATATAAAGTTTAGAATTTTCATTTTTTTACAAAAATCTTGCCAGGATTCTGACTGAGGATATAGTATCACTTCTGATCAGGCGGTACGGGTAGAACTGGTATCCACGTATATTATTGAGTCTTCCAGACCATAAGCCCTACATATCTTCTGACCTCACTGTACTAAAACCTAGTGCTCTGAGGTTTGTGATATTTATCACTTTTCTTAAGTCCATTAGATCCCATAATATATTCTCATAAGAAGTCCAGGTACCAAGAGAGAAAAACAGATCAATAGAACATAATGGCAAGTCCAGAAATAGCTTCAGAGATGCAAAGCGAATCAGTGGAGAAAGAACAGTTTTGGTGTTTTTAAATTTTTTTTTCAACAAAAAGCCTCAGAATAAGTGGATATCCACACATAATAAAACTGAACCTAAAACCATACCCAGGACATTTATTAATTTTAACTAAAAATAGTATATACCAACTTTAAAAAGATAAAAACCATAAAGGATGAAACTTATAAAACATCCAGGACTCTGGATTAACTAATGATTTCTAAATTATGACACAGGACAAGGAATATTATTCTGTGGAGGTGCATATATTTATCATCTTCAAGGCCCAAGGTCTGATCCCTAGTGCCAAAAAATACTAAAAATAAAAATCATAACAGGACAAATTAAGAAATTAGACTTGATTAAAAACTGTTGCTTATCAAAAGACACTATAAAGATAAACACTTGTTTCTAGACCAGAGTACAGAGATCTTGCAAAACTCAGCCATAAGAAAAAAGAAAAACTGGGGGGTGTTCATACATATCTGTAATCAGCACTGAAGAGGCTAAGAAAGGGGTTTGAGCCAGGCTGAGCTATACAGTGAGTATACAGTGAGACCCTGTATTACTCCAACTACTACCCAAAAGAAAAAGAGGATGAGAAATATCTAAACACTTGGTAAATAAAGGGCAATAAGTAAGCATATAAAAAGATGCTCAATATCACATGCATGAGGAAATGAAAACCAAAGTGTTATTACTATGCACCAACTGGAAAGACTAAAATTAAAGAGCAACAATGTGAACTAAAGGCTAGTCTATAGAGGACCTGAAAGTCTTATATATACCTGATTATAGCCAATGCGGAAACAGTTTATAAATTTCTTAGGACATATATACAATCTTCCATATGATCTATCTAAGTACTTAAAAATAGAAATGAGAACACACAGCCATATAAAACTTGTGCATGAATGTTTATAGATTCATTCTGGCCTACTAAATAGAAACAATCCAACCATCTATCAGTAAATAATGAAGAGCAAGTTGTGATGAACACACAAATGGATACTACTTAGCAATTATATTGGATAAATGATCAGTTTATGAAGCAACATACATGAATCTCAAAGTAATTAGGTTGGGTGAAGGAAGCCAGGGGAAAGGGTATTTATTGCCTAATTTCATTTTTTATAAAATGCTAAAAAAAAATATTGGGCCTAGGGGTGTAGGACAGTGGTAAGAGTGTTTATCTAGCATATACAAGGCTGTGGGTTTGTTCCTCAGCATTGTAAGAAAACAGTAAGCAAGCAAGCAAACTAATCTACTGTGCCAGAAAGCAGATCAGTGGAAATATGTTAGGGAAAGAGAGGAGAGATTGGAAAGACTACCCTGGGCACAAGGAAGTTTTGTGAGATGATTAATCTGTTCATGATCTTGATTGTGGTGAGGACATCATGGGTGGATAAATATGCCAACTTAATTATAAGCTTTAATTTGTGCAGTTTATTGTATATTAACCTCAAGAGAACTGTTAACAAAATAATGAATTCCTCAGTGAAGGTTAGTTATTTTTGTTTAGGGGAAGAAGGAATGGTAAAGAGAAATGAGAAAATATATCGCTTTATCTTAAAATACAACAGAGGAAGTCATAATAAAAGAAGATTAGAGGTATGAGGCAAATTAGTTTTTTGTTTCTTTTCTGAAAATGACTTCATTTTGCAACTGTTTGAAAAAGTTATTTAGCATTTCTCCGCCTCATGTTCATCACTGGAGAAAGAAAATAGTAACAGTACCTATTTAGTAGAGTTGTGATGGCTGTAACAAGTAATCCAACATACAGTATTTCTTATAGCTAAGTTCTTATTCCAGTCATTATTGTTGTAGTCGCCATCATCATCTCCAATAATTCAGAAAGAATATTTAAAGGAAATAAAAAATTGTCTGAATTACAGGGCCAGACCATAACTGAGGAGTAAGTGACTTCAGCAGGAAGCAGAAGTATGTAAAGAGGTACTGAACTTTGTTAGAAAGGAAGAAAGGCAGCTGGGAATTCTGTGAGGCTGGGACTGTGGTGGAGTGCCTGTATATATACTTAGTCTAGGGTAATAAGTATGTCAAATACAATCAAGTGTAAAGAACAGGTTTGACAAAAAGGGAATACTAATGCACAAAGGTACAGAGATTTAAAAAAAAAAGATGCATGCCCAAACAAATCTCTTTATCTAACAGCACTTAAAAACAGTGAGAAGCCATAAGTAGATGTAAGTAGCTTAAAAATATTAATAAGATGTATTTATTTGTAGGCAAATAAATATATTAAAAACATCTATACTAAAACATTATAGAGCATATTAAATTTTCTAACCTTGAAAACAAAACAAAACAAAAAAACAGTGAGAAGTATCATCTGTCCTCAAAGTAAAAAGCTAACTGAAAGAGAGACCACAGTGTCTTCAAGGTGACTGCCTCTCTTCTTGAATCTTGTTCATCATGCTCCAGGCTCATTTAAGTGCATCTGACTCCTAATCCTTCTGGGGACAGTGGTACTCTGATAGCAGGTATGCAGCAGTGTGGGAATCCTTGGGTTGGCACCAACCCTTTGCCCCATTCAAATCTGTAATCTCTTCTGACTTTGATTTAATACAGCAATTACGGGAGATAAATGCCCAGTATAGCTGGCTGTCACTTATTTTGCTCATGGTGCAAGAACATTTTAAAATGAAAATTCCTTTTATGATAAAGGAGCTGCTTCACTGAGTGTTTCTGTGCAGTCCTGATATGAAGCTTCCCCCAAAGCGGATTAGAAATCAAAGTTGCCCCTCCTCAGTTTTGGCAAAGCATCTATACCTAGAGTTCTTTTAAGTTTATCCTATTTATGTAATTACATTCTACCAACTTCTTTCTTACAAGATCACAGTGTCAGTACTAGACAATTTGGTTAATGAAAATTCAACTTTCCTTGTGGTAAAGAAATTCCTTTTAAAATAAATATGCAAAGTAAACACTCAAAAACATACAGGCATAAAAAGTGTCAGCTGATGGGGGCTCACACCTGTAATTCTAGAACTTAGGGGGCTAAGGCAAGAAGACTGCAAGTTGGAAACTAGCCTGCTACAGAGGGAGACCCTATTACCCCCCCCAAACTGTATTCAATTTACTGGGAAAAAATAGGTAAATAAGTATGAAATATCAAAAAAAATAAGGCCAGTTTCATTTTAACTCCTAATCAGTAGTTTACTATACTTTTATATGTAGGAATCTCAATAACTGAATCGAAGTGAAAGAAACACGGTAAGAGTTAATAAATGTCTACCAAGGTTCCCCTCCCCTCTCCCTGGATATATCATGTTATATCAACATAAAGGAGTCTGTGTTAGGCACTCCAAGCCAGAATAACACCATGCTGCCAAGTTAAACAATAATAGTAACAACTACAGGGAAAACAATCACAGAGACCCCCAAAAGAGACTGCCTAGTACAAGTTTACTGGTCAGGAATCAATTTTGATCTGAACATAAAACTTCCTACCCCTAGACCCGGGTTCTAGTCTTCAGTACCAATGTCACAGAAAAAAGCTAGAAAGGGTACTATGACTCAGGTGGTGGAGCAACTAGCCTTGTGAACGCCCACGGACAGTACTCAGGCCCTAAGTTCAAGCCCCAGGACTGGCAAAAACAACAACAACAACAACAAAAGAAGCAACAACAATAAAAAACAAACAAACAAAAACAAAAAGGAAAAAACTTCTTACTCCTAAAAGTAGAAATAAGAAGAAAATAACATGTATCCTAGGATTTATCATTGCCTGAATGGTCAGTGACAATTATTTTTAGATAAAAGAAAGACGACAAGATCCCAGTCAGTTATATTCTTAAAAGTAGAAGCAAAAGTCCCCAAACTATCTATAGACATGTTTTATTTCATAAATTAATATATTTCTATGACATACAAACCCTTAGCCTAATTTTGATTAAGTTCTAAAAACTAAGTCCCAGTGATTGTACTCCCTTCTTAACAAGTTTAACAAACAAGTGTTCATTTGAAATATGATGTAAAAATCAATGTTAATAAATTCTTTAATTAAAAAAAAAAGCCATTCATCCTGGGGAAAAAAAAGTCCCCAAACTAAATGTGCAATTTCTTTCCCAATGCAATCTCAATATGATGGCCAAAAGATAAGAACTCATTTTCTGGTCCACTAGAGGAAACTGAGTAATTCAACTATCATTTTTTTTTAAACAAATAATCTATAAACTCAGCCGAGTACAGTGGCTCACGCCAAGTGGTTCAAAGCCAGCCCGGGCACTAAAGAACCCAAGACTCATATCTCCAATTAATCTCTAGAAAACAGGAAATGGGGCTATGGCTCCAGGGTAGGATGGTAGCCTTGAGCTGAACAGCTCAGGGACAATGCCCAGGTCCAGAGTTCAAGCTCCATGGTCGGAAAAAAAAAAAAAAATCTATAAACTCAAATAACATCCTACTTTCAGAAAAGTGCATGTGTCTTCTCCACAATATTAAGACTACATTCCTTCACAGAAGGCCTTGCCAAGACTTACTTTAATCTTATATAACATTACAGAACTACTGTATGTACTGGTTGAAGCCTAGACCAAAGAAGTAAAGGGGGAAAAAAAGGTTGAGGAGACTACAGTCCAGGCAGGCCCAGTCATAAAGTGAGAGTCTGTGTCAAAATAATCAACACAAGGGAAGGGAGTTTGGCCTAATAGTAGAGTGCTTGCCTAGCATGCATGAAGACCTGGGTTCAATTCCTCGGTACTACATACATAGAAAAAGCTGGAAATGGTGCTGTGGCTCAAGTGGTAGAGCTCTAGCCTCGAGAAAACCCAAGGACAGCACTCAGGCCCAGTATTCAAACCCCAGGACTGGCCCCACCCCCCCAAAAAAAAATGAACACAAACAGAGGCTGAATGAATGCCTAACAAGAATGCAGCTCTAAGTTGGAAAAAAAGTATATATATAATATACACATGGTATATATGTATGCATGCGTGCACACACAACAATAACAACTGAAGTTCTCTTGGAAAAAGAAAAAGAGGATGGACATTGATCTTTAGAAACACACACACACACACACACACACACACCTCTCCTCACTTTTGGGGAAATAGCTGGCATAATTAATTAGATTAAAGAGGATTTCCAATAAATAAAATGAAAGTCTGATCCTTACAGGATTAAATGTAAAATCCTTGTATGAATCCAACAATTTCTAAGACCAACACCATATAATAGGATTAAAATCAAGTTGCTTTTGTATTCATATTGAAAACAATCATGGTTGGCAAATTCAGACCTATAGCATCTTCTTATTGGTAAGCTGAGTAGAGTTTAGGGCTAAAAATAAGGGCTTTTGTTCTGATTAGGCTTTCTGACTACTCCACCTACCGAGATCTAAAACCCCTTATCTAATCCCACAGTGCAATAAGCAAAGAAAACTAAATTTCTTTCTTTTCCACCCTCCTGCTTTTATGTGGTGGCAGAAGAGAGATTCATTTAACAATAAATGTGACCTAAACTGATACAGATTTAAGGCTACTATAATGTTACTATCCAAAAATACTGAGCTGCAAATACATAAGTGAGTATCCTAGATAGAATTATACGCATTACATATATTCTTTCTAAAATCCAGAAGATTCAAAATATCAAGGGTTTCAGTAAAAGGTTTATCGACTTATATTCATTCTATTAACTTTCCAAATACAATCTTCCTTCTTCCCTTACCATTTTTTTTTTTTTTGCCAGTCCTGGGCTTGAGCTCAGGGCCTGAGCCCTGTCCTTGGACTTTCTCAAGGCTAGCACTCTACCACTTGAGCCTTAGCACCATTTCCAGCTTTTGTCTATGTATGTGGTACCAAGGAATTGAACCCGGGTCTTTGAGCATGCTAGGCAAGCACTTCAACCACTAAGCCAAATCCCGGCCCCATTTTTTTTTTTTATTTTAAAAAGGTGAATCCATGGTTCGGCAGAAAGTTTTAATAAACATCAATTAGATCAAAGTGATAGAAAACACTGCTCAAGACTTTCATATACTAACTGATTTTCTGTCTACTTGTTCTATCAGTTTTGGAAAGAAGTATAATGAAATTAAAAAGAAAAAAGAAAAAGGGAGAGAGAAATGTGTTGTCAAAGCTGTCTTCGAATTCCTGGACTCAAACAACCTTCAAAGTCTTAAGCTCTCCATCAGCTGGGACTACAGATGTGCCATGACACAAAGATGTTGTTCTTTAGCTTTAAAATGATAGCCATAGCATGGCATACTCAAACTGCTAAAATTGCTGACCCCATAAGCAAGCATATGTCAAATAATGTCTACCCAACTGCAGCAGCATGTGTCAAGTGGACATTACTAAGGATAATTAGAAGAACCAAAGACCCAGCTACTGGGAACCATATATGCTATAGATGGATCCTGGAGTTTTCCATATGACCAGGAAACTAGCATAATGTAAAAAACAAAACCTGAAATAAACAAAAAACTTCTCACAGCTTTGGTTGGATAAGTTTATAAAACTTTCCCCAAATAAACAACAACAAAAACTTTATGAGGTATAGAACTGCATAATTAGATTACTATATTTTCTAAATAGCTTTGTAGTTCTGTGATTTTTAGAACAGTAACTCTCAAAACAAAATTAATATAGAAAGGCAATTTGGAAGACATATGTTCCATTTACTTCTCTTGGAACAATCATATTAATAGATCAGGTTTCATGCTCACATGTATATAAATTACTTTCAACCTTATTTACTATCTTTGAAATGCTTAAATGTTATTATTTATGCATCTTTCTGTTTGTCACTGTATTCAATTAACATAAAACATGTTAATAGAAAATAGAGGACATACATTTTATCTACTGTCCTGCTAAGTACAATGTAAAACATATGTTTTTTTTCTTTTGAGAAAGTTGGGCAGGGTGGTTAACAGTTGTTTAAACTAATCTGGCTTCAAAGCTCCATGAGAAAATATAAAGTTAAGAATATATTGCCCTATGGTAATGTCTACATTGTTCTCAAGTTATCCCACATCATTCACTCTGAATAAGTTCTAATGACATACTTTCATTGCAGATTTCCCTAAGTAGAAAGCCTTTCAGTCACTTAGAGAAAATTAAAGACTCTAAACCAGTGTTTCTTAACCATATTTAAACCCCTTGTTTTATAATGCTTACTTTTATCTTCTGAATCTCCCATTAACCCACAATGACATGTATCATCTACTTTTTTGAAATGGTTATTATGACTTAGAGGCATAGGTATTCTTTTTTAACTATACAGTTTCTCATTGTTATACTTTTTCCTCATTCATGATTGAGAACATTACTTATGCACAGAAAATACACATACAGATTTTTTTGTGGCAAGTCTTCTTTAAAGGGTTCAAAACAACAGTCTATATGCAAAATATGGACAACAGAAAGCAACTACTGCTATCTTGTCAAATAAAACTGGAAGGAAAAAGAAAAAGAAAAAGGAAACCCTAGGAGTTTCTGGTTAGCCGAGAACTGAAATATGTGGAAATCAACAAAATAAACAAAACTATACTAAAAGATATCTGCATCCTGTTATGAACACTGATTATATTGCAAGAGAATATGCTGAGAGTTCAGGGGATGGTTTGATTTTTAAAGAGCATATGTTTCTTTGACTAAAGGTTGATACAAGGGGGATTTCAATTTCCTCTAAATGCAATAAGGTAGATCTCAGGTTTTGGCAGACTATGTTTGTTTCACTTTTTATTCCAATATATGCAAAATGGAGTTTGTCTACTTAGCAATACACTGAGAGACATGACTACACAGAACATGAAATTTAAAGAAAACAACTTATGGGGAAATAATGTATTATGGACTGCCTTTGACATTTTTAATGATATTACTAATATTCTTTTGTATGTTAGAGAAAGCACTTCCCCCTGGCCTTTGTCTTTCTTGCTTCCATTTAGTTCCATACTTTCAAACTTGTTTATTTTAAACATTTACTGTTCTTGCTCTTCTTCATGACAGTTGGCTTCCCTTCAACAGTCTCCTGGGAGAGCTGGTATGTTGGCTACTTCCCTTGAAAGATATTTTAAAGGTCACTATTTTCATTTGTGCTAATTACCTGGAGAGAGAGAGAAGGGAAACTGAATTTTGCTAGTGCATAAACATATTCCCAAGACCCAGAATCTGAATTATAACTGGGTTTCCCCAAGTAATGTGTATTGCATGGCTGCAGGAGGGGAAACTAAAGAAATGTGAGGTTCAGAGAAGGGAACAAAGGAAAAAGAAAAGCAGGGAGTTATAAAAATCTAGTAAAGAAAGGAAGACACTGAATAACAGGAGGAATTTCTGACTGAGCAATGGAAATACAGGGAAGAAAGTCCTGAGAACAGAAATGATGATGCTTTAATAAAGGTTATAGTTAAGATAGAAACTGAGGTTGATCTACAAAAAGAAGCCAAGCTAGATGCTGGTGGCTCATGCCTGTAATCCTAGCTACTAAGGAGGTGGAGACCTTAGGATCACTGTTCAAAGCTAGCAGGTCTCCAAATCCTTATTTCCAATTAACCACCAAAAAACTGGAAGTGGAACTATGGCTCAAAGTGTTAGAGAACTGACCTTGAGCAAAAAGAGCTCAAGGACTGCATCCAGGCCCTGAGTTCAAGCCCCACCACTGACTAAAACAAAAACAACAGCCAATTGGGAAACTCTTAAAGATATGCCACATTAGCCTAATCTTGGAGGAGGGTAAAGGGAGGTGTTATTGCTTTTTACCCTAAGCACAAAGGCAGGAATAGCATCAGACTCAAAATAAGAAAAAAGGACATCAAGATACAATAAGCTCAAAAAAGGCAAAAGTAAAAAATATCTGAGTGAGTTCTTTGTTAACAGAATTGGCTTCAGTGTTAGTCCTAAGAAAAACTAGAATGCTACCATGCACCAGGGCAAAAAACAGGATGGCTTGAGCAAAGATATGAGAACTATCAGAAAAACAACTAAAGCAAAAATAGCTAGGGGAGTGGCTGAAGTAGTAAAGCATCCAGAATGCAAACATCTAAACATGTAACAGTAACAACAAACAAAAAAGTATAAAAAGAGAAAGATCACTTGACACAAATAATTCTACCTACTTTAAGGGAAGGAAAAAAAAATAAGGAAAGTGAATAGAACTAACAGTTATTAAACTATAATGAATCATAAGAATTGTGGCCTATGGGGCCGGGAGTTTGGCCTAGTGGTTAAAGTGCTTGCCTAGCATGCATGAAGACCCGGGTTCGATTCCTCGGTACCACATACATAGAAAAAAGCTGAAAGTGGTCCTGACGCTCAAGTGGTAGAGCTCTAGCCTTGAGAAAATCCAAGGACAGTGCTCAGGCCCTGAGCTCAAGCCCAGGACTGGCAAAAAAAAAAAAAAAAGAATTGTGGCCTGGTAAGGCTAATTTCCTTGAGCTTACAGAGCTAAATAGTGGTAGGTCTACTAAGGTGGTTACTGTACAGTAAGTAAATTTTTTCCTCCCCTCCCCTTGTATCCCCTTCTCCTTCCTTTCCCTTTCTTCTCCTCCCTTCCATGCAGGCCTGGAACTTGGTATGTGGCCTTGAACTCATGATCCTTTTGTCTCAGTCTCTCGACTTCTAGGATCATAGGTATATACCACCATACTCAGTTATATATTCATTGTTTGCACATGAATTAAAAACTGAATTCAGTTATGAACTGAATTGAGTCCCCCTCTAAATTCATATGTTGAAACCCTAACCTGCTGATATGTAATAATAGAGGATGAGGCCTCTAAGGAAGTTAAAGTTAAATGAGCACATGGAAGATGGGGGAGGGACAATTCCTAATCAGTATCCTCATTAAAAGAGACAGCAAAGCTCCAGTACTTCCTCCCCACTTTGCCCTTATATACAAAGGAAAAACAGGAGACGGCCGTAGCCTGCCAAGTCAGGAGAAAGACTGCAGTATAAAATCTACCCTACTGACATAATCTTGGATTTTCAAGATCAAATTTCTGTGAAGTCATCCATCTGTGGTGATTTGTTACATGGCTCTGACACTGAACATTGAAGTCTTTTGGCAAAGCATCTAATACAAAAAATTTTTATTTAATTTATCATCTAGGGAGAACAATGGAAAGGGTGAAATTGACTAAAATGTAATGAACTAATAAACTAATTAATAATAATTAATATTTTAAAATATTAATATAGGGGCATAAAAAGAGTAATATAGAAGGTGAGTATGATCAAAGTTCATTACATGTATGAAAATATCACAAGGCCAGGTGCCTGTGGTTCATGCCTATAATCCTAGCTACTCAGGAGACTGAGATCTAAGGATCACAGTTTGAAGCCAGGAATGTTTGTGACTCTTATCCCTAATTAACCATGAGAAAATCTGAAGTGATACTCTAGCTCAAAGTGGTAGAGCACTATAGCCTTGAGCAAAAAAGGGATGGTGCCCAAGTCCCAAGTTCAAGCCCCATGATCAACAACAACAAAACACACACACACACACACACACACACGCACACACACACACCCCAAAAGGAAGGAAAATATCACAATGAAATTCCTTTGTATTGTTAATATACATTAACAAACAATAATTTAAAAGTGCAAATATGGGGGCCTGGAGTTTGGCCTAGTGGTTAAAGTGCTTGCCTAGCATGCACGAAGACCCAGGTTCGATTCCTCGGTACCACATACATACAAAAAAGCCGGAAGTGGTGCTGAGGCTCAAGTGGTAGAGCTCTAGCCTTGAGAAAGTCCAAGGACAGTACTCAGGCCCTGAGCTCAAGCCCAGGACTGGCAAAAAAAAAAAAAAAAGTGCAAATATGGGTGGGGGGGAGGAGGGTGATGGGTACCAAGACATGTGAAAGGGTATCAATGTATGTGAATTAATGTACCTTCTATCTGGCAAATATCATGTAACTCTTTTATTAATTACAATAAAAAAATTATAAATAAAAAAGTAAAAAAAATAAAAAGGAAAAAAAATAAAAGTGCAAATATATACACTACTTTTATTCTTGTCATTTATTGGAATGAGAACAGAGCAACTGGCTAATATTAATTTAGGCAAAACTCCTCCTTGAGACAAGGTCTTGGTATGTTGGCTTCAAATTCATGATACTCCTGCCTCTGCCTCCTGAGTACTGGTATTGTGTGCCATCACACTTGACTTCAGGTAACCTTTTTTATTGCTTGGTTAGTACTAGGATTTGAACTAAAGGTTCATGCTTGCTAGGCAGTTACTATATCAGAGTCACATCTCCAGGATTGTTTAGCCTGGGTATTAGGAACCTGCCTTAACCATGATGCCCATAATCTGCTTATTTTAAGCTTCTCATTGTAGCTGAAATGACAAGTGCGTATCATCACACTTAGCTTCTTCTGTTCAGACAGTCTCAAGACCCCCACCTTGCCCCCAACCATGTGTTGAGAATGGGGAACCTCACAAATTTTTTCTGGCCGAGCTGGCCTTGAACCATGAGTGATCCTCCTGTTCTCAGCCACTCATGATGCTAGGATTAAGGGGTGCCCAACTCAAGTAATATTTTTTTGTGCCAGTCTGGGGCTTTGAACTCAGGACCTAAGTATTGTCCCTAAGCTTTTTTTGTTCAACATTAGCACTCTACCACTTGAGTCACAGCTCCACTTCCAGCTTTTTTGGTGGTTAAGTGCATATAAGAATCTCATGCGGGCTGGGAGTTTGGCCTAATGGTAGAGTGCCTGCCTAGCATGCACAAAAACCTGGGTTTACTTTCTTGGTACCACATTCATAGAAAAAAAGCTGGAAGTGGTGCTGGCTCAAGTGGTAGAGCTCTAGCCTTGAGAAAGCCCAAGAACAGTGCTCAGACCCTGAGCTCAAGCTCAGGACTGGCACAAAAAAAAAAAAAAAAAAAATTCATGAACTTTTTTACACCTGTGGCTAGCTTCAAATCACGATCCTCAGATCTCAGCCTTTTGAGTACTCAGGATGATAGGCATGAGCCACCAGCACCCAGCTCAAGTAACAGTCTTAAAGGCAAAGCTTCTTTACAAGGTATCTTACACACAGAAAGAATGAACTGCCATAAAATTAATGAGTACCAAAATCAATTCCATATGTAAAAACATATCCTTTACCAATTCACAAACTACTAAGTACCAACAATTTGAAATATGAAAAAGAAGGACCATGATTTTACAAATCTGGACAAGTCTCCAACACCCTTGTCCAACTACCCTTCCTCATTTCCTTTATTTTATATTCATATTATATTGGCAAAAAATATTTTTCTACCAAATGAGGTCTTTTTTCCCCTGGGCCAGCTTTGGAATGCTCTTGTCTTAACCTATTGTCTTTTGCATAAATGGTATTTTAAGTGTGTGCTAACAGCCCGAGCTACTACACAAAATGGCCATCTAACTTCTTACCTAGGCTGGCCTCAAATCTCTATCCTCCTGATCTGTCTCCAGGTAGCTAGAATTACTGGCATGAGTCACTCCAACTGACACTGTACTATCAATTTTTTGGTCCACTTATGTAAAAGAGGTGAACATTAAATGACTCAAAGGAAAATGAAAGTTATGGAAAAACACAAATTATTACTAAAATGTGCCCAGAAAAAAATTGTAACAAGACAGGGGGGATAAACCGTACTGTTCTTGTAACATTTACTACATAATAGCACAGATGACCTTACAGATGAGAGCCCCTTAAAGCTATAAAATAAAACCCCTTCAAATGCATACTGAAATGAGTTCACTTCCTCTGCTCTAAAGGATACCACACAGCCATTACATCATCTGCCTAAACTTTGCAAAATGAGTCATATTCCAAAAATGCATTTTCAGTTGTTTAGAACTTTGATTACATTTCTTTAGTGGGTGTGGGGAGGGTTTATATAGGGTAGCTGGGTTTCCAGAACAAATCACAAGATCATACCAATGCATTGTGGGTATGGATGAGCATCTGAATCCACTAAATTAGTGATATGCCTGAACTACTACAGAAAAGAACAGGATTGGGTTATAGCTCAGTGGCAAAATACTTGCCTAGCAAGTACAATGTCCTGGGTTCAAATCCCAGTACTAAAAGACCCACCTCCTCGCAAAAAGTTAAAATTCAGGTCAACCAACCATAATGAAGACAATTTTTAAATTTTACACATGGAATAAAAATTTGGAAGCAAGGAAAAGTAAACATCAAGATCAGAATGGAGAAAGGACAAACCATGATTAACAAATACTTACTAAAGGAACAGGAGGGGAAAAAGGAAAAGAACATGAATATATAAAAAGCAGCAAAATGTATAAAAGCAGAAGTTTAACACTTTTAATAAGGAGAAGAAAGTAAAGGGTAGATAGAGAGGGGAGCCTGAAATACCCCCTCTTTTATCAGTCCTGAGACTTGAACTCAGGACCTGGGCACTGTCTTTGAATACTTTTTGCTCAATGATTAGCCCTCTGCAACTTGAGCCACAGCACCACTTCCTGCTTTTTCTGTGTGTGGTACCAAGGAATTGAAGCCAGGGCTTCATGCATGCTAGACAAGCACTCTATCACTAGGCTACACTCCCTACCCCCATTAGTTTTTAAAATGCAAGAAAACGGTCGGTAAGATGGGAGACCTAGAACAGAAAGATGAGCTAGCCTGACCAGACCCTCAAAGGGACTACCTTTTTCTCAAAGTGACACACATCAGCAGATTTTGAGCATAATCGGAATTACCTCAAAAGCTGTGATCAGAATGAATTATACAGTGTGGAGGCAGGAAAACCACCAAGTAGGAAACACAATAATCTAGGCAAGAAAGGATGATAGAATCAACCAGGATAGAAACAGTAGAGTTAGTTTGAGGTAACTATCACATATGAAAATCTCAGGTATGGGGGGAGGGTAATGGGTACCAAGACATGTGAAAGGGTATCAATATATGTGAATTAATGCACTTTCTATCTGGCAAATATCATGTAACCCTTTTACTAATTACAAGAAAAAAAAAAGAAAAAAAAAAGAAAATCTCAGGTAGACATTTAGATACAAGCTTCCAGGGCAAGGTCTGGCCTTATGGGTGTACATTTGAGAGTCAATAGTGTCCAGATATTTAACCCTCTTATTGCCATCACAGTCTACTGTTTACCTGACTTGTCTAACTGTAACCCCTTTGTATATCACCTTCATAATAACAAAAATATTTACATGTTGGGCCTTGCAACTTCCCCCTCCCACATGTTTTTGAGTGAAGCCCTATTTGTGAGGATGCACATTTAAAATTTTATTCTTTCTTAGAACTAGCCCCCCAGATACTAACAAAGTTACTTTATTTTCTTTGACAAGTATATTACATTTTATTTTATTAGTTTGTTACTTCTCTGTATTTTCCTATCAGTATTAATGAACTTGACAATCTTTTCATTTCAAGGATGCATATTGATGACACTGTATACTTTTTTCTTTTTTTTAATTTTAAAGGTAGTATACAGAGGGGTTATAGTTACATAAGTAAGGTACTGAGTAATTTCTTTTTAAACATTGCTACCCTCGCCCTCATTTTCTTTTGCTTACCCCTCCCTACTACCCTCTTCCCACCAAGTTGAATAGTTCATTTCTAACAGTGTCAAGTGAGTATCATTGTTGCATTAGGTCATATCTTTTGTCCTGCTGTTTCTTTGATTTCCTTTCTATTAAACAGATTGAATAAACTTAAATACAAGAAGCTGTGTGAGGTGGTTCATTCCTGTAATCCTAGCTACTCAGGAGGCTGAGATCTGAGGATCGCGGTTCAAAGCCAGCCTGAAGTCCATGAGACTCTTATCTCCAATTTACCACTAGAAAACTGGAAGTGGCATTGTGGCTCAAGGGGTAGGGTGGTAGACGTGAGCTGAAGAACTCAGGGATAGTGCCCAGGCTCAGAGCTCAAGACCCATGACCAACAACGACAACAAATCAAAAAAAAAAAAAAAACCCTTATACACAAAAGATATAGAAAACTAAAACAGAGAAGAAGAAAAAAAAGGAAATACAAAGTTACTAAATCAATCAATCAATCAATCAATAACTGCAGGTGACTCACTGAGGGGGCTGAAATATGAGAATCAAGATTCAAAGCCAGCCTGCCTAGGTAGAGAAATTCTTTTTTTTTTTGACCAGTTGTGGGGCTTGAACTCTGGGCCTGGGCGCTGTCCCGAGCTCTTCAGCTCAAGGCTACCACCCTACCGTTTGAGCCAAAGCACCACTTCTGGTTTTCTAGTGGTTAGAGATAAGAATCTTATGGATATCTGTGTCCAGGATGGCTTTGAACCTCAGTCCTTAGATCTTAGCCTCCTGATTAGCTAGGATTACAGGCATTAGCCACTGCGCCTGGCTCTGGGCCAGAGAAATTCTTAACTCCAATTAACCACCAAAAAGATGGTAGTAAAGCTGTGGCTCAAGTGGTCAACTATTAGCTTAGAGCAAAAAACTTAAGAGACAGCGCCAAGACCCTGAGTTAAGCCTTAGAATAAGCACATACCCACATACCACCCCCCCACACACACGAAAGTCAAGCACATCTTTTATTCTTCTTCCTTTTTCTTTTTAAAATTTCCAAGAGATAGGGTGATTTTGTCCTAAGACAAAATGTTGATTCAAAGTATTCTGAGATTAACAGCTCCAAAAACTTGTGTTAAAAAAAAAAATTTAGTGGGGGAGTTTGGCCTAGGGGTAGAGTGCTTGCCTCGTATGCATGAAGACCTGTGTTCAATTCCTTGGTACCACATACATAGAAAAAGGCCAGAGTGGTGCTGAGGCTCAAGTGGTAGAGCGCTAGCCTAGCCTTGAGAAAGTCCAAGGATAGGGAGCAGGCCCTGAGCTCAAGCCCAGGACTGGCAAAAATAAAAAAATAAAAAATATTTAGGGGCCGGGAGTTTGGCCTAGTGGTAAGAGTGCCCGCCTAGCAAGCATGAAGACCTGGTTTGATTCCTCAGTACCACATACATATAAAAAGCCAGAAATGGTGCTGTAGCTCAAGTGGTAGAGCACTAGCCTTGAGAAAGCCCAAGGACAGTGCTCAGGCCCTGAGGTCAAGCCCCAAGAATGGCAATCAATCAATCAATAAATATTTGGGTCTAGGTAATAAGCTTAGTGACAGAGAGCTTACTAGCATGTAGCCTAAGACTGGGGTTCAATATCCAGAACTGCCAAATATTTTTGTAATGTTTTGGGGGGTCAGTTGTAGGGCTTGAACTCTGGACTTGGGCACTGTCCCTGAGCTCTTAAGCTCAAGGCTAGCACTTTACCACTTGAGCCATAGTGTCATTTCCAGTGGTTAACTGAAGATAAGAGTCTCACGGACTTTTGTGCCCAGGTTGGCTTTGAACCATGATTTTCAGATCTCAGCATTCTGCTTAGCTAGAATTACAGATGTGAGTCTCAGTGCCTAGCCTGTAAATATTTTTATTGTTATTATAAAGGTGATATACAAAGGGGTTACAGTTAATAAGTCAGGTAAACAGTATATTTTTGGAAGATGTTACCACATCCCAGTTTTCTTCCAGTTTTCCCCTCCTGTCCCTATCCACAAGCTGAATAGTTCATTTTCAACGTGTCTAGTGAGTACCCCTTCTGCATTTGCTTGCCCTTTGTCTCTTCATTTCAGCGCTCCCTTACCCTCCCAAAGGCAGATAAATGAACAGATAAAACAAATACAACAATAACAACAACAACAAAAAACTAATTTCCATTTCCTTGAGTTCATTTCAATTGTATTTTTTTTTTTTTTGGTCAGTCATGGGGCTTGAACTCAAGGCCTGAGCACTGTCCTTGGACTTTTTCTCAAGGCTAGAGCTCTACCACTTGAGCCACAGCACAACTTGCAGCTTTCTTCTATGTATGTGCTACCGAGGAATCAAACCCAGGTTTCTGTGCATGCTAGGCAAGCACTCTACCATTAGGCCAAACTCCCAGCCCCATTTCAATTGTATTTTATATGATCGGAGACACACAGGCATTATGCCTTTGTGTTCCTCCCCTAAGAATATCCCGCTTTGGTTTGTGTGTGAATGCCTGGAGTCCCATATCATATCCCTGTGTGTTTTTGATCTAGCTTCTACATATGAGAGAAAACATGCGCTGTTTGTCTCTCTGAGCTTGGCTTAGCTCACTTCATATGATTTGTTCTAGGCCCATCCATTTCCTGAAAATGACATAATGTTATTCTTTCTAATGACTATGTAAAATTCCATTGTGTATAGGTCCACATTTTTTGGATCCATCTATCTATTGTAGGGCATGGAGTGGTTTCTGTAACTTGGCTGTTGTGCACAGTACCCTGACTTGTGATGTTCTGGGTACATGCCGAGGAGTGGTATAGCTGGGTCATAAGAGAAGATCTATGTTTAGTTTTTTGAGGAACCACCAGACTGCTGTCCAGAGTGGTTGTACTAGTTTACATTCCCACCAACAGTGCAATAGGGTTTCTTTTTTATCACATTCCCACCAACAATTGTTGTTCAAATTCGTGATGTGGGCCAATCTGAGGTAGTATGGAGTCTTGGAGTTGTTCTGGTTTACATTTCCTTTATAGCCAGGTATGAGGAGCATTTCCCTCTTTTTTTCTTTTTCTTTTTTGTTTTGGCCATTCTTACTTCTTCTGAGAAGTCTCTCCTTAACACCTTGGCCCAGTTAGTGATTGGTTTATTAGCTTTGTGAGGGGACCTGGTTTTTTTTGTTTGTTTGTTTTTGCTTTGTTAAATGAAAGGAAATTAAATAAATATAAGTGATCTTGAATTTTATGCAATTACAAAAGTAAAGGGGGGGTGAATAAACTGATAACACAGCCAGAATCTATACCTGCAAAGGAGCGGCTGAGATACATTATAGCATTGATATTTGCACTGAATGCTTTCATTTTCTAGGAAAAACTTCATTACCCTCATTACTACTCATGGAGTTAGGAAATAAACCTAGAAGAATAGAATCTTAGGAGTGTTTATCTTCTCAACTGCACGCATAGGTCTCACTGAATAGAGACAGAGGATACAAAAAAATGAAAACATGAAATGTTAAAAAAAAAGGGGGGGGGTAAAAAAGGAAGAAGAAAGGTAAGATATGCAGGCCAGTGGTAGAGTGTTCGACTGGCATCCATGAAGCCACGGGTTGATACTTCAAAGTATCAACAACAAAGAAAAACAGCATTCCAATTCGGACTCTAGGCATTCACACATAGTAGGACCAAAGGAGGACACTCTTAAAAGCAGCAGTGCTATTTACTAAACACTATATTGAAAATGAACTATACAACTTGAGGGTGGAATGGGAGGGGAAAACTGAAGAGAGTTAGGGAAAGCAGGAAGAAAGTAAGTAGCATGTGATGTCCTGAAGATCAAGTATCCAAGGAAAGTGTATCATAGCGGGGGATGCCAGAGATAATGATATTCTATAGCTACAACGGGTAAGATGAGGAGTAAGACCTGGCCAGCCCATCTACTAGCACAGAAAAGTTCTGAGAACCTTGACAATAGCTGTTTCAGTGACAAGGTGAAAACAAAAACCTGGCTGTGTGGTTTAGATGAAGTCAAAGAAAAAGATCTCAGCAGTAGTTGGCAGCAAAGTGAAGGCCTCAGAAGCACTTTTTTGTGAGCTGGTCCTAGAGCTTGAACTCAGGCCTGGGCACTGTCCCTGACGTTTTTTCTTCAAGGATAACACTCTACCACTTAAGCCACAACTCCACTTCCAGCTTGTCCTGCCCAGTCTGGCTTTGAACCACAATCCTCAGATCTCAGCCTCCTAACTATCTAGGATTATAGGCATGAGCTACCAATGCCAGGCCAGAATCATCATCAAGTAGGTAAAAGAACAGCAAGGTAACAGAGAGTTAACTTACACTGATGACAGAGGGAAAAGACATGCTCTGAAAACGATGAGAAACAAATGCCAGAAGAAATGGACAACTTAACAGCAGGCATGGCAGTTTGGGATCTGGCCTAGATGGCATGGTACCAGAACACCTTCCTCACTTATTCTCTTGGTTTCCATTTTCTGAAATACCTTATAATTATCAAATGTGAAATTTTTCCTTCAAATGGGGACCACAAATGGGAGGCACTAGTCCAAGAGATTCTGAAATCTAGCTGGGCAGATTTAGAAGCTACTTGGTTAAGTCTCCAGGTTTCAGAATAACTGTCCTTGACTTTTACTTCTGACATCTAGGCTCTGGTACCAACCTCAGAGACACTTTTTTTTTTTAATTGAACTTGATTTTTTTTAATTGCTTATTTATCTTTCCCTGCCTTCTCTTTTCGCCCTTCCCCTCTCCTTCCCTTTTTCTTCTGTTCTCCTCTCTTCTCCTCCCCCTCAGAGACACTTTTTTTTAAATGAAAGATGGCATGTGTTAGCAACAAAGGAGGAAAATCAGTTTCCTACCAGCAAAATCTTAGGGTTATTCAATGGTCTCTTTTCATGGTACCCTCATCTTTCCACTTTTTTCTAGTGTCCTAATTATCTCTGGGTATTAGATAAAATTATACACACAAATATTTTCAAATTATTAAGGTGTTCTGTAACTTAGGCTCTTGCTACAATGGCTACTAGTTCTGCTGTTTGACTGAGAGGCCTCTAGATAAGTACCCTAAGGCAATACCTTTGATTTTTGAGACCTTGCCAAAAGGTTTATAGTCATATGTTGGGCTTCAAATTTAGATCACTATTTTCTGAGCAGTGCCCTTGAACCAATTTATGCTAGGAACCAATGTCTTAATTTTATTATCATTTGGCATCCAGAAACTGTCTGAGAATGTTCAAAAGCATCAAGTTATGGCACCCTAATAGTCTTTGCCTCAACTTACTTCTTTCCCTCCACACTTTATTATAAACAGCAAGAAGAAACCCAGGCATTTCTATATTTTGCCTGGACACCTACCAGTCAATCCAACATGCATTTTCTGCTTCCCACAAAATTACCAATATAATGCTGTTAAACTTCCAGCCACTATGTTTCTTGTTAGCATTTTTTCCCCCCAGAACTGAGGACCCAATTCAGGTCCTTGCACTTGTCATACAAGTGCTCTTCCAACCCTTACTCTATTTCTTCCAAGGTCTAATTGTAATAAAAGTCCCAAATTTTAGTTGAGGTTCTCTGATCTTCTAGTAACATTCTCTCCCGGAAGTCCAATACACTAGTCTAAAGTTACTCTCACATTTTAAACTTGTGCTGTCAGGCACCAAACTTATGATACCAAAATCTGAGGTTGGCTATTTCTATGTAACAATCCCTTCACAAACATAGCAGCTTAAAGCAACACTTATTACCCAAGAGTTCATGTGGACAAGAAATCCAGTTAGACAAGCTGGTTGTTTCTGGCTCATGGTCTCTCCTAAGGCTACAATGCAGGTGTTGGCAGTCAACAAGAGTCATCTGACAGGCATCTACTGTCAAGCTCACTCATCTGGGTGCCAGTGGGCCTCAGGTCCTTGTTAGTGTGACCATATGGGCTTTTCCACAGTGCTACAGGTTAGTCTGCTCCACTAATGTACCATTTTGAGAGGGCTAAAGAGGACAAGTGAGGGAGATGAGGATTATTGGAGAACAGATATTGCTACAGCACTTATTACACTGGGTAAGAGTACTGACTCTAAAATTTGACAACTGGGCAAGAAAATCCATGAGATTCTTATCTCCAAATAACTAGTGCAGAAATGGAGTTGTGGCTTAAAGTGGCAGAGTATTACTAAACAAAAATGTTCAGGGACAGCACCCAGGCCCTGAGTTCAAACTCTAGTGCCAGAGCGAGCAGATGTGGTGCACATCTTCAATCCCAGCTTTATTGGAGGCAAAGGTCAGAAGATTTTTGGTCTGAATACACATAAAACAAGAGATCTTACCTGAAAAATAACTAAAGACTATAAGGGCTGGGGGACATGGCTCAAGTGGTAGACTATCTGTTTAGCAAGTGACAGACACTGAATTCAAAACCCTAGTACTGCCAAAACCAAAAAGTAAACGTAGCTTTACTGGACTCAACTGGAATCTTAGCTTCTAATCTCTCTCCAAACCATCATTTCCACAGAACTGAATTAAAAAGCAATGTTTCAAGGGGCCTGGAGTGTGGCCTACTGGTAGAGTGCTTGCCTAGCATGCATGAAGATCCAGGTTCGATTCCTTGATACCACATACTTAGAAAAAAGCTGGAAGTGGTGCTGTGGTTCAAGTGGTAGAGCTCTAGCCTTGAGGAAAGCCCAAGGACAGTGCTCAGGCCCTGAGTTCAAGCCCCTAGACTTAGGTGGGGAGCAATGTTTCAAGAAGACTAAGAAGGGCCAGGAGTTTGGCCTAGTGGCAGGTTGCTTGTCTAGCATGCATGAAGACCTGGGTTTGATTCCTTGGTACCCTTACATAGAAAAAGGCGGAAGTGGTACTGAGGCTTAAGTGGTAGAGTTCTGGCCTTGAGAAAAATCCAAGGACAGTGCTCAGGCCCTGAGCTTAGGCCCAGGACTGGTTAAAAAAAAAAAAAAAAAAAAAAAAGACTAAGAATTTCTATGCTGAAAACAAATTCAAGGATTCATAAAAGCTGTACAGAGATTCAACAAGTACTCAAAATTCACTAATTTATCCATAAAGCCATCCCTTCCATTCCTATTACTTTCAATCATGTTGGTCTTTTCATTATTCTCCAACTTTCCTTTCTTTCTTTGTAGGTCCAACATGGGGTTCCAACTCAGCACCTGCCATTTTCACTCATTGGCTAGCACTCTACCAACTGAGCCACACCTCCAATCCCCACCCACCTATCCCCCTTTTCACACTACAAATGCCCACGGCTAGTCAATGAATGCCAAGTTAGTGTTCACTATATGTCAGGTGCCTTTCTAGGCACAAAGGATACACTGTGGCTTCATGAAGAAAAACAACACTACATATAGCGTATCAGCTAATGGTGGCTGCTATAGAGAAAAATTAAAATGAGGAAATGCAGATGGACAAAGGGGAAGGGAATTACTATTTATATAGGCAATTCCTTTACACATGCTATTTGAGTTCACACCTCATGTAAGCAAGGAAGGGCGTCAAGAAGACATCTGAGGACATAGCAGAAGAATGGGTGAGGCCCTGAGGCACTAGTGTGTTTGATATGTTTAAATAATAGACAGAAGGGCAGCATGGTATCAGTAGAGTCAGAGAGCAAGTTCAAAGAAAATGAGACCAAAGACAGCCAGAAGAACAAATTAAATAAAGCTATAAAGGCCAGTGTAAGGCATTTAAATGTTTGTACAAAGGAATAATATAAACAAATATTCACTACTAAAACTTTTTTATTTAATAGGATTATTCTAATTGCTCTGTTGAAAGAGACTGGAACAATGGGTAGAAAGAAGGACAGAAGCAAGAAACTGGTTTAAGAATTACTATAATAGTATTAGTAAGAGATAATGGTAGCTTAGGCCAGGATGGAATCAACTAATCATGAGACATAGTCAGGAAAGGGAAGGGGCTCAGAGGAAAATGAGAAGGGAGAAAAGAAAAAGAGGAAAAACAAAATGAGAAAAAAAAAGAGAGAAAACCTTTTGCAAACAATTCCTATCTTTTGTAATAGCCTGTTTTTCCTGAATTCCTATTAACTTCCCATGCCATTTACTGACTAGCAAATAGTCTTTCTTCTTAAGTTGTAATTAATGATCTACTGAGCCTCTTCAGCCTTTCACTCCATTGTCCTTAAGAAAGAAAATGAGGGTTAGGCTGGGAGTTTGGCCTAGTGGTAAAGTGCTTGCCTAGCATGCACAAAGACCGGGGTTCAATTCCTCGGTACCACATACATAGAAAAAAAGCCAGAAGTGGTGCTGAGGCTCAGGTGGTAAAGCTCTAGCCTTGAGAAAGTCCAAGGATAGTGCTCAGGCCCTAAGCTCAAGCCCAGGACTGGCCAAAAAAAAAGAAAGAAAGAAAATGAGGTTAGAAGTATGGCTCAGTTGATAAGAGTGCCAGCCAAGGAAGGAAATCAGTAGGTACTGAGCTCAAGTTTCAGTCTCAGACCTTAAAAAAATAAAAAGAAAGAAAATGATGTATATCCTACTGCCATTGGTATCCACATGCTGCTACCAAAATCAGTTTAAGTCACTTAGAAATCAGTAAAACCCCCCTTTACCAGAAAAGCAAAAACAAAAACAGAAACTGTCACTTTATGATCTAAAACTGCTGAAGACAAATAGTTTCCAGACACAGTTCCCATGCCCATCACTCAGGGCATGCACCAATTCGAGCTGAATTGGTCCATGTGGCCACAATCATTTATCTAGACCAGAAGTTTTCAAAGTGTGGTCTCTGGACCAGCAGCTTTGCATCAACTGGGTACTTATTACAAATGCAAACTCTCAGTCTCCCCACATCTAATGAACCTAAAGAACTAGAGACAGAGCTCAATACTGCCTTTTAATGCACTATTAAGTTCAAGAACTATCACTGTCTTAAAAGGCCTAGTCAACTACCTTCCTCCTGGCTCACCTCCACAATCCTACCTTACTTGACTCACTTCAAACATTACAAGACTAACCTTCTTGAATGGCTAAGCTGGCAAAGCTCAGAGTATCTGCTCTTCCACACTCATTTTCAACTCGTCCTTATCCTTCCAAGCTCTAAAGTCATGAGTGATTCTCAGGAAACCCTTCTAAAAATTTACTCTCTTTTCTCTGATATTCTCCTCGAAAGGAAACCTGACTACTAGTGGGGCTTAACTACTTCTGATGGAAAAGCTGCTTACATGCCTCACAGGGGCAAACACCCTCCTTATTCCTCACTGCCAACACTTGACATTCCAAAGACCTTGGTTTCCAATGTGGCTTCCAAACTCTTTTTTTCCCTACAGCCAAACTGAAAATCTTATTTGCTGATCTACCTCCAAAACCTCCCTGACCTATCTCCATCTCTCTCATTAGTCTTATTCTGAGGACTTCAACATCCATAGAAAATTAATACATTGGCTTTGGGAGTAAGAATGTGGCTTAGTGGCAGTGCTTGCCTAGCACACATAAAGCCCTAAGTTCAACCTAAGGACCCATTAACAGAAAAAGCTGGAAGTACTGCTGTGGCTCAAGTGGTAGAGTACTAGCCTTGAGCAAAATCAGCTCAGGGATAGTGCCCAGGCCCTGAGTTCAAGCCCTAGGACTGGCAAAAATAAATAAATAAATGAAATAAAATAAAAATACATTGGCCTCTATGCGGCAGTGGTGGGGGATGTGTATGTGTGTGTGTGTGTGTGTGTGTGTGTGTGTGTGTGTGCATGTGTGCACATAATTGCATGTCAATCCTGGGGCTTGAACACGGGCCCTACCTCTGTTCAAGGTTACTTGAGCCACAGCTCCACTTCTGGCTGTTTGGACTGGTTTTGGAAATTTATTGAAAATATAAGCCCAGGTTGGTTTTGAACTGAGTTCCTCAGATCTTAGCCTCCTGCATAGCTAGGATTAAAGGTATGAATGACCAGGGCCCAGCTAGGCTTTGTTTTTAATGTCTTTAGCACCAAGTATATTTTTTCACCACTTCATTTCAACCACCCACCTAGTAACATAGCCTAACATTGTCATCACCTCTAAAAATGTCAAGCATTTCAAGCATTCCATTTTCACAACACCAAGGGTTCACATGTGCTAGTTTTCCCACTCTGGCAATTCTCCATCCGTTTTCTCTCTAGTCCACAGGGTGATTACAGCACTTTTTCACTGTAACTAGTCTTCCTCACGTTCCTCCTTCCTTCTTAAGCCAGCATAGGTTTGATGGTGAACACTATGCAAAGTCCTTTCCAAAGTCTTCTTTCCTTTGCCATTTTCCCCCTTAGCCTAACATCTGGAAAACCATCAATCTTTGGTTGGATCCACTTACTCTGTATTCCTCCCATACATCCAAATAAAAGACGACTGCTGGAGAGAAAAGGCTTACAACTGACTTGTTATCACAAACATTAATGTGACTGTGATCTACAATATAAACCTGAAACCTTCCATATTTCTTCAGCAAATTCCCTATCTTCTCCCTCCCCTAGTCTTGATTAAGATGGCTCTCTGAACCCCTATCTCTCTCCTCACATCTGCAATACCTGTATACTCTCTGTCTTTCCACTTTTAGCTATATCTGTCTTACATGACACAGAAAAAGTAAGAATAATCAGGAGACCCCAGGCTCTGAACCTATACTCTCTGCCCTCCTTCCTACTACATCCCTCTTCACTGGGGTGGACTGAACACAGCTCCTGATATCAGCATCTTTTCCCAGCATTATCTATTTCTTCCTCTCTACCTGAACCTCCTCACTGACAGGAAAAATGCTCCCACTTATCTTTTAAAATCCTCTCTTGAGAAGCTGGGAGTTGGCTGGGTGGTAGAGTGCTTGCCTAAGCTAGCATGTACGAAGACCTGGGTTACATTCCTTAGTACCACATACACAGAAAAAGCGGGATGGGGTGTGCAGTGGCTCAAGTGGTGCACAGTGGCTCAAGTGGGAGAGCTTCTAACATTGAGAAAGCCTAAAGACAATGCTCAGGCCCTGAGTTCAAGCCGCAGGACTGGCAAAAAAAAAAAAAAAAATCCTCCCTTAATGGCTAGAGGGCTCAGCAACTTTACACCAGACTAATAAGCTCCAGGCCCTAAGTTCAAACTCCAGTGCATCACTCCCTGCCCTGCCCTGCCCAAAAACGTCCTCTGAGCCGAGCCTTCATTCCCTCGCAGTTACAGCCTCAAATCAATGTTTGGCTCCACAAGAATGCTCCTGGTATCAACAGCCCTACCTACCAACAAATAACTCAGTCCATTCCAACTGGCTTTTCATTTCTATCATTCTAACTGCAATAGCTCTTACCACTCATCAAAACTCAACCTCTCCTGTAAGCCCTCAACCTTAGTTGTTTATTATCTCCCTTGTAAAAATCTCTTAAACTCCTAGGCACTGCTAGCTTTTCCATTCCTCTTTACTTTCCCTTTTGCTAAGTAGTAGAGCTTTCCCTACTCCTAAATCAATTTCAGTCTTCTCAAAGCACACTTATTTAACCCTTATCTTCTCTTATATATTCAACTTCTCTTACTCAAATAGATTTCCTCAATTTTTAAACATGACTAAATCTTTTGCAATTAACTAATTAATTGAGTGATACCAGGGACAAATCCAGAGTTAGCAAGCAATGTCTATGACTTGAGATACATTCCTAGACCTGTGTCTCCTTTACTTAAAATTTAAAAAAATTAAAGGGCCGGGAGTTTAGCCTAGTGGCAGAGTGCTTGCCTAGCATTCACGAAGACCAGGGTTCGATTCCTCGGTACCACATACATAGAAAAAAGCCAGAGGTGGCACTGTGGCTCAAGTGGTAGAGCTCTAGCCTTGAGAAAGTCAAGGACGGTGCCCAGACCCTGGACTAGCAAAAAATAAAAATAAATAAATAAAAGTAAAATGCGTCTTTTTACATCCAGTTCCTTCAGAGTTAAACACTTCCAGTACTGACCTATACTCATTGTTTCTATCTTACTTCCTTGTCTCCCATTACCTTCTCACCTGGCCACACTGAAAGCTTATGAAATGGACCATTTTCTCTCTTCTGCCACATACTATCACCTTGGTTTTCTAGGGCTGGTCTTTTTTTCCCCCCATTTCTTCCTAAAGAACAAATTTTTTGCTGAGTGCAGTGGCTTAAATCTATAATCCTAGCTATTCAGGAGACTGATATCTGAGGATGGAGGTCCAAAGCCAGCCCGAGCACAGAAGGCCCTGAGACTCTTGTTTCCAATTAACCTCTAGAAATCGGGAAGTGGGGCTTGGCTCCAGGGTAGGGTGATAGTCTTGAGCTGAAGAACTCAGGGAGAGCGCCCAGACTAAGTTCAAACCCCATGACCCCCCCCCAAAAAAAGAACAAATTTTTCCAGAGACTATTCTCTGAGAGTTTATCTCCTTTCCCAGATATTAACATTTTGCTCTATACTTCCTCCCCAGACAACTTTCATGTTAACCTATCACTGTATTTAGCTTCAATGCCACTGTATGAAGATTTTCACAGTTTTTTTTTCTTTTTTATGTTGTAATTAATAGTAGGGTTACAGTTATATTCACCAGACAGAAAGTGAATTACTTCACATACATTGATATCCAATTTTCACAAATTTAAAAAGCTTAAACGTTATCTTTCTTGTTCCCAGAAAGACGTAGCAGTTATCTAACATTATTTCCTCTCTAAATATCTCAGTTACCCCACAATGCCAAATCCAAAATCAAACTCACAATAGACAATCTAAGTCATGACATTTGTCCATAGTAGCTGTATCTCTCAGAGTTCTTATCTCTTCAGCCTTCCCAGTTACTAAGGCTGCTTCCTATCACCTTACTTTTCTCTGCATTTTTATTCTCCTCTAATCTCTGTAGATAGTGTTGTGCTTTTTTTTTTTTTTAAAGAAATCTAATTATAAACTCCACTTCACCCTATTCCTAATCCTGCTTAAAATCTTTTAATAGCTTTTTAGAGCCAAATACCCATTTACAGTATCTGTCTTAAAGGTTATCTGAACTGAACTGAACTGTTTCTACATTTTGTGATAGGTCAACTTACCACTATCTATTTCTCTAACCCTATATCCCAATTTGAATGTCAAGGGGTAAGAAAAAGTGGGCACTAGAAGACTAAGTTGACAGCAAACTGAATTTAAAAGACACTGTTGTTATATTTGTTTATACTAATTAGCTCCTCCCCCAGAGCTTCATATTATCTCAGTAATCTGATAATCTCAGTTTAAGGTTAGAAAACTATTACACAAAACCAGGCGTGGTGGCTCATGCCTGTAATCCTAGCTACTCAGGGGACTGAGATCTGAGGATCAAGGTTCAAAGCCAGCCCAGGCACTAAAAAGTCCATGAGACTCTTATCTCCAATTAACCACCAGAAAGCCAGAAGTAGCGCTGTGGCTCAAGGGGTAGGGTGGTAGCCTTGAGCTGAAAAGCTCGGGTACAGCGTCCAGGCCAAGTTCAAAAAACAAAACAAAACAAAACAACAACAACAAAAAAAACAAACCCACTTTCATACAGGAAGATAATACACCAAGAAATGTCACAACTGAGATCACAACTTCCACTCTAAGATCTCCAAATTCATGGTGAAGCTATTTACTATTAAGTTATTTACCATTTTGTATCTAAAATGGTGTGTAAGTGATTTTTGTAAGATTATCCCACGTGTTCCCAAGCACTGCCACATCTTTTTCACAGCATGAAAATCAAGGTGGACATAATTACATTGCATATATCAAATAACTAGTGGTGATGGGAACAGAATCAGACTCATTTTCACATCTCCACTTCAGGTAAACTAAACAGTAGTGGCAGCAAATGGAAACACTGAACAAAATTAGGTGTGGTTCAATAAGCTTCAAGGGTCAAATCATAACGCTTCTGATTCTATATTGGCTGATTTATTAGCAAGCTACTTAAGGTTCCTGCTTAGTAAGAGCTAATTTTCAGTTTAAAACAAAACAGGAAATACTTCAGCTTTACATGGCTGTATAGACCTTTCTACTACTTGAAATATGTCTATGTTGGGCCGGGGACTTTGGCCTAGTGGTAGAGTGCTTACCTAGCATGCACAAAGACCCGGCTTTGATTCTTCGGTACCACATGCATAGAAAAAGGCTGGAAGTGGTGCTGAGGCTCAAGTGGAAGAGCTCTAGCCTTGAGAATGACCAAGGACAGTGCTCAGGCCCTGAGGTCAAGCCCAGGACTGGCAAAAAAAAAAAAAAAAAAAAAGAGCATTAAAAAAAAAAAGAAATATGTCTATGTTTAAGATACTATGACAGCAGGATCTAGCATTTTTATTTCAGAAGTATATTTCTAAGCCAGGTGCAGTGGCTCACACCTGTAATTCTAGCTACTCAAGAGGCTGAGATCTGAGGATCGAGGTTCAAAGCCAGCCCAGGCACTAAAAGTCCATGAGATTCACCTCCAATTAACCGAAAGTGGTGCTGTGGCTCAAGGGGTAGGGTGGTAGCCTTGAGCTGAAGAGCTCAGGGGCAGTACCTAGGCCCAGAGTTCAAGCCCCACACCGACCAAATAAATAAATAAATAAAGGTGCATTTCTATTTCTTTCATATAGGGAAATACGCTTTTTTTTTAAAAAGTCAGTTTCTCCTTAAAAACTATGTAAAAAAAAAAAGAAAAAAAGTCACTATATAACAAAGAGAGGACTGAGTTTCCATATCTGCCATTTATTAATTGACCTGTCCTCTTCCTTGGTCTCTTTCCTTGCTTATATAATAGAATAGTAATACCCCTTAGTGATGTGAGGATAAAATAAGTTAACATGTAAAAATATTCTTAATTGAATAACAAACATCAAATAAAAATCATTACTGTGTACTTACTCTTTGTGACCATATTATAATTCTTTAATGGTACAAGATCTCTTTAATCATCTATGTATTTGCAACCGCTGGCTCTACCCATTACAGGCATTCATTAAATGTTGGTTGAACTGATTTATTCAGAAGACAGAACTGATATACAACAACAGTTCAAAATGAGATCCAAAAGTTCCTCCGTACAGAACATGCATAAAAGACCCTAGTGCTTGCTGGGCATGGTGGCTCATGCCTGTAATCCTAACTACTCAGAAGGCTGAGATCTGAGGATTGTGGTTCAAAGCCAAATCAGGCACTAAAGTCCATGAGACTCTTACATTCAATGAACTACTAGAAAACCAAAAGTGGTGCTGTGGCTCCAGGGGTAGGGCAGTAGCTTTGAGCTGAAGAGCTCAGGGACAGCATCCAGGCCCAGAGTTCAAGCCCCATGACCTGGGAGGGGGGAGGGGAGAGAGAAAGACCCTTGTGTCTCATGCCAGACTAACCAAGCTCTCAGTTCAGGTAGAAAACAATCTGGGTTCAGCAAATTTCAGTAAGTGAAGTATAATTTGGTATACTGGATATTAATTGCATAATTACCAAGCAAACAAGTTCGCTCAATAAAAGAATCATGTCAAGAGGGTGGGAGGGAAATGGGGACCATGTCATGAGAAAGGGAAGGGTATCAATGTTTGTGAAGTTATACACCTTCTATCTGGTGAATATAATGTAACCCTTCTATTAATCACAATAAAAAATATTAAAAAAAGAATCATGTCAATTTGTGGCTGTCTGCCCCCCCCCCTTTCTCCCTTTCTCTTCCTGTTTTGAATGATGAAGAGGAGACTAAGGAAGAAAATGCTCAACAGTACTACATACCCTCCAAAAAGTTTAAAGACAAATCTTCAGGAGTTTTCCTGCTCGTGAATACAGAAAATGTCTAGTAAAGGAAAAGTATTTCACATGAAAAGAGATGCACTTCCCAAATGCCCTATATGAATTCAACTACATTCCCAACAGGATGAAGAGTATATCCTGGGAATCAGCTTAAGCAAATGTTCCAAGGGAAAAATTAGTTTGTGTTAGTTTTTACTGAGTACCTATTGTTTGTCACATACTATGTTTAACATTTTTCAAAAGTAAGCTAAAATCTTCCCAATAATCCCCCATGGCAGTCAGAAGGAACGATGAAACTGAGGTTCAGAGAAGTTGAATAATTTGTCCCCAGTCACATATCTGAGAACTTCAAGAGTAGGATTTAGTGAAGTCTGTAATACCCATATTTTTTGCACTAAACTAGGCTGCTTGCTATCAAATTCACCAAAAGGGAAGATGACTCAACAGGAAAGACACGGAAAAGAGAAAGTATCTATAGCACAAGACAGCATTCTATCAACATTTTAGATCCACAGGAGCACACTAATGTATCTAACATCACAAATGGAAAACACTTGGATAAGGTGCAACTTTTACTCTCCAACTATAGGTTCTATGAATGTCCAAATCACTCAGAAATACTGACCACTGAACCCAGTTGGGTAATATTCCTGGATCATACACAAACAGTGGCTCTGACTTACTGCTGATACCTAAACCAATCAGACGATGGGAATGATCCATGTTTTGTAATCTTGTGTTGAGACACACAATACATCTTTGCAAAATATGCATCTTTCAGGCATGTTTACTGGTCCATAAAGTCTTCACAAATTTTCATAATCTAAACAGCTTCATTGAATCTTATGGTTGTGAAACTACCTTATGGGTGTGGAAACAGATTCAGAACAATTAAAGGACTGTCCAAAGTCACACTGGTTGGTACTAGCTTGACTGCTCTGGTTCTAATTAAATGCAGTCTAGAGTTCTGATCTTCTGTTTCCACCTGACTTTTCTCCACAGTCCTCCAGAGCCTCCCACTTAATATATCACCACTTATATTTCCTTTCCTTTTTTTCTTTATTTTTAGTGCTAGTCCTGGAACTTAACTCAGGGCATGGGCCACTGTCCCTGAGCTTTTTTTGCTCAAGATTAGTGCTCTACCACTTGAGCTGCAGCTCCATTCGGGGCTTTTTTGGTAGTTTACTGGAAATAAGAGTCTCAATTTTTCTTGCCCCTGCTGGCTTCAAACTCTGGGTCTCAGACCTCAGCCTCCTAAGTAGGTAGAATTACAGGCGTGGGCCACTGGTACCCTATTTCTGTATCTGGAGCTATTCAGCTATGGCTTCTTGGGCACCTTCACTGAATCCCAACAAACATCTGGGGCACTGGGCTAGATGATGGAGACAGTAAGACAGAGCCTTGCTCCTGTAAACAATGTTACCCATACTTTCAAGGTATCATGGTGCACATAGAAAATGGTAGTATTTTTATGGTATACAGTGGTAACTGACAGTGCCTTTCTTAATCATGATCATAGAATCCCCTAGTCATTTCCAGGCTAGAGGGAAAGTTATCTTGACATATTTGTATTTCAATCCAACGTGTGATATATTGGTCCAAAAGTTCTGCTCTGAGGCTAGTAAATAAAGGGGATTAGGACGGATATACAAATAACTACAAGAGACGCACTGTCTGCTTTCATCAAACACAAATGAATAGGGATGTGATTAACTGAACTTGTTTCCTTTCATAACTCCACTTGGAAACAAATAAAATGACAGAAAAGCCCATCTTCTGGAGGATAGCACTGATCACTCTTCCAACCAGGCAGGTGAAAATTTTCTTAATGCACATTAGTGTGTCAGAAAAGTCCTTTGAGTTCTTATAAACACAGTACTACAAAAGTAAATCAGTAGAGAGGAGAAAATTACATTGCAAGGTTATATCAAATAGGAAGGGAGAAGCAGGAAAGAAGCCCATCCCAATACACACACAAAAATACATACACACATGCCATAACCGAAGTTCTATACCCACTAATCTAGTTAAAAATTTTGCCTTCTACTATTTACAAATTTAGTCTGCTGAGCCAAGTAGGTTCCTGCAATTCCAGACATCTGTGCTGAAGGGCAAAGGGCAAAGTAAAACTTACAACGGCTGGCTGGTAGCCAAGGGCATCACATCTACTAGGCTCCCTTAGCAACACACAACAGCTGTCTACTTAAGAGAGATATCACCATCTTTACAAGGGATTATAGATGTTCTTGTTTTTACAGCTAAAAGTGGGATGAGACGAGTGAGGCCATGGTTCGGTATTAACTTTCCTTGGCATTCTCCTAAAAGTTATATTTGTAACTTATACATTTCTCCAATACCAGAATGCTTCTCCCTATTTAAAAGTGCAATGCCATGGTTAATTAAAATAATAAAAAGTACATATTATAAATATAAATCTATAAATATAAAATGCTTTACAACGTCTGGTATTAATTATTATTCTAGATGCAACAGGTCTAGTTTCTAACTATGGGCAAGTCACTTTTGGTGATTTAATTACTTCCTTCGTACAGTTTTAATAATAGGGACATATTTCACCAGACTATTGTGAATGACAATAAAAATCACTAGATGAAAGTTAGAAAACCTTGTTCCTAATTAGTGATTGTGCCCTATCTAAAGGAATGGCGTGATTTTCAAGGTCAGTGACCAGAATACATAACCCAAGCTGGTCCTGACATTTGCCCCTGAAGCCAGCAGCTCCTTTCACCTGCCCATTTGCCTTCTCCAAACCTACCAAGCCCAGGGGATAGTACTGCTCTGGGAGCTCAGCCCTGCGTCTCAATCTAATATGATAAACAACATTTAAAAACAAAATAATACAGTACACCAATGTCACAATCGCTGCTAGTTTTTAAAAATCTAACACCTGTGTGAAGGGATGTGACAGTTTGTGTGCTGTGGGGAAGGCCATTTGTGCAAGAGCAAACCTCGCAGCTTTCCACTCCTTATATGTGCAAGTGCAAGCCCTCAGCCACAGCACTCGGTACTCACCCAGAGGTACATCATGTCAGACCCGGCTGCTCAAACTCAGAGGTCCGTTGATCCTGGACTGCAAAAAGGCACTTCAGTGAACTGAAGGAAAAGAGGTGCCAGAGTGGGGGGAAAGGGATAGGGTGGGGAGAACCCCCCCAAAATTATCTGAGTTTAAAAATCTTTTCTTAAAAAAACGAGTCTCCTCCCCCCTCCTCTCCAACTGCCTGTTCTGTTGTTCTCTCTCCTCCCTCTCGCCTTCCTTCTCCTCCCTCCCTCCCCACCCCCTCTCTGGGAGTTCCCAGCCCCAAGTGTCTAAGCTCGAGTGTACAGCACACACACTCTGTATTTGCCTTCAGGGACTGACTCTCTCTCCCTCTCCCTCTCTCTCTCTTTCTCTCTCTCCCTCTCTCCCGCTCCCTCTCCCCCTCACTCTCTCTCTTTCTCTCTCTGCTTCTAGAAATACAATCACCACTCACTCAAAAGATTATTGCAAAAGACAGAGATGGGTGGGGGTGGAAATGAGCCACCAGCACCAATTTCTAGTTGCTAGACATAAAAGATGAGTCCTTTAAATAGGAATGAAGCAATCAGAAAACTCTGCCATCCAAGATCAAGGCCAGTGCACCAAGTTTCCCCTCTGACCTGATTCTTCCAGATCTCTTTACAGAACACCAAGCATATACTCAGAATCTGTGCAGCTTATACTCTTTTCCCACAACGTTAATCTTTATCTCATTTTACAAAAAAATAATCTTCATCTTCAAAGGTTTAAAACACAGGAAAATTTAGATATAAATTTAATTAGACCCTTTGTTTCTTTTTTAATTACTAATGACCCAGCTCAGACCAACACCGCCTTCATTCTGAAGGGCAAATAACAAGAGTTTTCGAGCCACAGGGTTCTGTAATGCCTAGGATGCTACAGGTAGTATACTAGGCAGGGCAGGACAAGATTCAAGGTGTGTATCTGAAATCTGAATCTACAGTACTATCATACCCATGGAAAATCTGTAACCTTTTTAGACTTTTGTATCTTCAACCAAAATGGATACACTGTTCCCTTAGGAGTGAAGTGATCACATTTTCTAAGTTTTTTCAGTGCAAATATTTATTCTTTATTATCAAATTATTTGTCCTGATAAGATTTTCCGTCCCCTCAGAAGACAACTGAATTCTTCTCCATACGCCAATGTTCCCATTCATTCCTGATCTCCCTGACCCATTTCTTCATGTTTAAACCCCAACGTCCACCCTTGCTGAAAGTGGCTCTCTGCTGTGTAAGGCCTAATGTATGTAACCCTGCAGCCACAACTTCTGCCAGTTACAACTACGGGTTGCTTCCCTATCATCTCATCACCTTTTCCACATCCTTCAGGGTAGACACTTAAGATCTAGCCTTAGTTCATCTATTTTTAACCAGAGTCTTCAGCATCGAACCTAGCACACAGTAGATATACATAACATTCTCAAAATGTTATTGTTTTGAAGAATATTCTCCTCCTTTAAGGGAAAAACAAAATAATAATTAAAAAAATAAGCCTACCGCCTTCCAGTTGCCTCAGGGTTCTGGTTACCCCCTCAGACATGTTGAAACAGCTCCATCCAGCCCATGAAATGTCCAAGTAAGGTCTGAAGTCCCACAGGCACAGGAGACCCATGCAGGCTATAGGGAAGACACAGTCTCCCTCTCTTACTTGCTATTGGAATGTTGTGGTCTTAAGTTACCTGCTAAAGCGGAGTTTCTTTTTCAACTAGTGTAGGAGTCAAGTCGCTTCTCCTTTTCTTCCACGATAAATAGGTATTTTCCCCAGACTTCATAATACCATTCAAACCTGGGAGGGATGCAGCAGCAGATGTTCTTAGCCTCACCCAGATCTTTTCTTTAGGCAGGACCTCCCTTCTTCGTTGGAAAATAGTATTGCTTCATTTCTAGTACAAAAACTGAGTAACAGCTTCCAAGCTTAAAGCAAGACAGGTATATATTTTTTTAATTACCTGACGTATGTAACTGTAATCCCTCTATATAGAGTCAAATCTTGAATTTCTATGAACTGCTAGATTCTTCTGTGTGCTCATAGATAGTGTGTATATGCAACTTCCCTGTGTCATCTCAGAGCCTATCTTCCCTGTTAGATTTCATAGACATACAAACCCCTCAGCCTAATTTTTTCTTTATTGGAAATAAGTATACTAATCTCTCACTAAGACACTGTAGTCTTTCCAATGAATTTCAAAATTTGTTAGTCTTTTCAACACTCATTCATCCCTAACTACAATATCAATAAAACAAATATAACAGTTACAAATATTCATACAATTATTTATATGGTGTTATCTTTCAATCGATTTTGAGATGGAATGGAATAAAGATAAAAATGCATAGCAAAGCAAAAAATTACTCAGAAAAGAAATTATAGAAATAAAGCACACAAAGTTTAAATATATCTCCAAAGACCTGGAAACTTATCTTTGCAATTCTGGTGGGTTAGAACCACTAATAAACTCCTTTGGAAAATTTCTATCATAAGCATATGTTCTTTTTCAAATTGCTATGGTATTTTAAAAACTATAACCAGAAATTAAATATTTCCTTCACACCCTAGACATACTCATCACAATGATAAGCTAGGTAAATCTCTTTTGTATTTCTGCATGTCCACATTTCTGGGAGGGAGGGAGGGAAGCAAAGAAGTAAGAGCAAAAACTCTAATCTTGAAGGGCAAATAAGGAATTCTATACTTTATAGCTATAAATAAGCTATAGTATTCACATTAAGGGACAAAGGGGGGGAATGTAATCCAATAGTAGAAGGCTTTTAAATCTGATCCATTGCACCACAAGATAGAGACAAAGAAAAGGTTTAACAATTTCGCATTACAAGGCCTCTCTGAAAAGGATCACAGTCTTATACACAGATTATGATGCCACATGCTCCAGGAGAATGTTTCACGAGAGTCACTGCACCACAAAGCTCACTGGCCTCTACATTAAGAGTTCAGAGGTGTGATTGGGCTGGGTGGCTCACGCCTGTAATCCTAGCTACTCAGGAAGCTGAGATCTGAGGATCAAGATTCAAAGCCAGCCTGGGCACTAAAGAACCTGAGACTTTTTCTTTTTTTCTCCAATTAATCTCTATAAAATGAGAAGTGGGGCTGTGGCTCCAGAGGCAGGGCAGTACCCTTGAGCTGAAGAGCTCAGGGACAGCACCCAGGCCCCAGAGTTCAAGCCCCACAACCGAGAGACACACACACACACACACACACACACACACACACACACACACACACACAGAGAGAGAGAGAGAGAGAGAGAGAGAGAGAAAGAGAGAGAGAGAGAGAGAGAGAGAGAGAGAGAGAGAGAGAGAGAGAGAGAGAGAGAGAGGGAGGGAGGGAGGGAGAGGGAGAGGGAGAGGGAGAGGGAGAGGGAGAGGGAGAGGGAGAGGGAGAGGGAGAGGGAGAGGGAAAGGGAGAGAGAGAGGAGTCTCAGTTTGACCACTGAAGGAAGAATTCTTCTAAGGTGAACCCACCAAGATAGTCTTTGGCAAGCCTGACTCTGAGAAGAAAAATGAGATAATCTGGAACAATATGGGTGATGCCAGTAATTCTAACCTTACAAGGCACCCTGATGCATGCTTCCCAAAATGCTAAATTTTGTACTATGCAATCCAGTGGGCAACATTTGACATTTTTGTGTCTCAAGGTTTAATACAAGAAACAACTATTTTGTACAAGTTTCTTTGTGGTTACAACAAACTAGTAAAGAGAAATGTATAAATCTAGGGAGCCAGCACAATTTCTCAGAAATATAACTGGTAAGAATCCTAAAAACTCTACCCCAAAGTTCTTAGAACTGTTCAATAAATATCACAAGTAGCAAGTTATCAAATTCACTCACAAAATCAGTAGTTTTTTCTCTATACCAACAATTAGCAGACTGAGAGAGAAATCAGGAAAACAATTCCATTCGCAATAGCCTCAAAAACAAACAAATCTAAGAATAAACCTTACCAAGGAACTGAGTGACCTCTACAAAGAAAGAGAAACTGAAGACACCAAAAAGTGGAAAGACCTCTTATGTTTATGGATTGGCAGAATTAATATCGTGAAAATGTGACCTATAAATTCAATGAAATATCCATCAAAATCCCAATGTCATTTTTGGTTGAGATACAGAAAACAATCCAGAATTTTAGGGGGTGGGAAACCCCACAAAAGGCTTCTGAATAACCAAAGCAAATCTGTGCCACTCATCACCCTCCAAAAAAAAAAAAAAACAATGCTGGAGGTATCACACTTCTAGAGCTATAACAAAAACAGCTTGGTACTGGCAGAAACACAAGCCTCAACATCAATGGAATAGACTGAAGGATCCACCAGAAACAAACCCATATACTTAACAGCTATCTGATATTTGACAAGGAAGCCAAATCTATATTTGGAAAAAGGATCATTTCTTCATCAAATGGTGCTGGGAAAACTGGACATAAGTGAAAGACTGGAATTGGATCTGTTACCTTACACTAATATCAATTCAAAATAGGTCAGAGATCTCAACATTAGACCTGAAACATTGAGACTCATATAGGAGGTGTAGGAGAAACATTAGAATATAATGTACAAGAGCGATGACTCACTATTTGTGTACCCAATGGTATGGACATGGTATTGGAAATATAAACACAACTATATAGACATAAAAATTTATGTCTTTATAGACATGTTTTATTACATAGATTACTATGTATCTTTGACATATAAACCCGCAGCCTAATTTTAATTATGTTCTAAAATCTAAGTGCCAGTGATTGTATATAGATTCCCTTTTCGAATATGTTTGTTAAATATGTCATTTGAAATACAATGTAAAAATCAATGTTAATAAATTCTTTAAATTAAAAAAAAAGAATATAATGGCACAGACAGAAACTTTCTGAGAAAAGTTCCAGCAGCTCAGCAAATTGGAGACTCAACAAACGGAATTACATCAAACTAAAAAGATTCTGCAAAGCTAAGGACACAGTTACTAAGTTTAAAAAGGCAGCTTACCGAATAGATCTTTACTACAGGGGCCTCATATCCAGAATATACAAGGAGCTCAAAAAACTAACTCCCCCCCAAAAATTAATAATTCAATAAATGAGCAAAGAAGTTAAATACAAATTTCTCAGAAGAAACAACAATGGCCAATGAGCACATGAGGAAATGCTCAACATCCTTGGCCATAAAGGAAATGCAAATCAAATTAGCATTGAAATTCTCCCACCCCAGTAAGACTGGCCATCATTGAGAATACAAACAATAACATATGTTGGCAGGGATGGGAGGGAACCCTATTACACTAGTACAACCAATCTAGAAGGCCATTTGGAGATTCCTCAAGAAAACTAAACATAGAACTACCCAACATACCACTCTTGGGTATCTCCTAGAATACGAATCAAGATATGGTAAAGAACACAGGTCCATTACCATACTAGTCATAACAGCCAAGGTATGGAAATAGCACAGATAACCTACAATGGATGAGTGGGTTACAAAAAACATAGCACATACATACAACACAATTTGATTCTTTTATTAGAAAGAAAGAATATTATAACTTTTGTAAAGAAATGGCTAGATCAAGGGCCGGGAGTTTGGCCTAGTGGTTAAAGTGCTTGCCTAGCATGCATGAAGACCCGGGTTCGATTCCTCGGTACCACATACATAGAAAAAAGCCGGAAGTGGTGCTGAGGCTCAAGTGGTAGAGCTCTAGCCTTGAGAAAGTCCAAGGACAGTGCTCAGGCTCTGACCTCAAGCCCAGGACTGGTTTAAAAAAAAAAAAAAAAAAAGAAATGGGTAGATCAAGAAAAAAAAATGCATTAAGTGAAAGAAATCCAGCTCAGAGAGACAAATGATACATGTTTTCTTGCCTATGTGGAAGTTATATTTAATATATACATATACATGATAACATACATATACAGGGTTATATGCATATACATACAAACTGACTTAAGGGCAATGCTACTTAGGGGTAGAATCCAATAATATAACTCCTTTGAACAACTAACAAACTAGTCAACGAAATGAGTATCAGGAAGCCAAAACATGTTTTGGGGAGGAGATAATGAAGGGATGGGAAATAGAGGGAGGAAAGTTAAGGAAAGGCAGTCTTTATAGCAATGTACAATATTTAATACTGAACTATGTAACTCTCGAGGTTAGGATAGGAGGGGGGTGAAAAGGAGAATAATGGAAGTGGTGACACTGACCAAGATGCATTATAACCTGAGTTCTGGAATTGAAATCTCTTTGTTCAACTACTTGATAACAATAAATAAAATATACACCTGAGAAATCAGACACTGAAAATTTTTCCAAGCAAAAAAATTAGGAGCAAGCATCTGTATACAGTTTTTGATTCATGCACTTCTAGTACTGGGAGAGACAATATAAGATCACCACAACAACATGAGCTAGAGAAATGGGATGTGCAAGGTCTAGTTGAATTTGTCTTTCTTTTTAAAAGGTAAAAAGGGAAGTGGCATTGTGGTTCAAGGGGTAGGGTGGCAGCCTTGAGCTGAAGAGCTCAGGGACAGTATGCCCAGGCCCAGAGTTCAAGTCTCATGATTGATCCCCCCCCCCCCGCAAAAAAAAAAAAAAGCTAAAAAGAATGAAGATCTTTTCATTTCTTTTTCTCCTAACTTAAAATTGTAGGGATTCCCATAGAACAGTTGATAGAACTTTGCTACTCAGAATGTAACCTATGGACTCATACTCACAGTAATCACACCACTTGAAGCTTCTTACACTGTCAGGGTCCACTCTAAACAACAAGGTCACCACTGTGACCAAGGTCCCAGGTGCTTCTCACAATTTCAGAAGCTAGCTAAATGAAGTGCTGGCTTCTCAAGAGTAAAGACATAGGCCAACGGGGCAGGTACAAGTCTGTCACATACCAGTGGACAGATGTGAACCAACTCTCCCCCCTCCCCCCCACCTCACTTGTTGACTTCAACACAGCACCACCAGCATCAGCTACTGCTTGCTTTGAACATACTGCATGCAACTTTTATTCATTACTTCACAGTAGCCCCACAATTTCTCCGTAAGGTAGACCTTATCTTTTTATTTTAATGCAGTAAAGAAAACTGAGGCTTGAAGTGGTTAAACAATAAGCTTATGATCTCACAACCACTGAGTGAAGGAGCCAAAAGTGGATCTTCAGTTTATAAAATTTCAAATTCATTTCTACTACACAATAGTTATTTGGTGTTAAAATCAAGACTGGCAAAATCACTGGAAATTTTATCCTGGATATAACCCAGCACTCTGCCTTTGCACATTATCATTACTAAAAACAACAAAGGCCAGAGTTTTGAGGCTTGGTATACATACTTAGTATATACCCACTCTGTACAAGGCACTAGTCAAAGCAGCACTGCTACTGATATGATTCAGAGACCTTTTCTGTGAACTATGACCATCTCCTACATCTTAAATAAGCTCAGCTATATACAAGAAGAAAATGGCATATTTCAAAGATGGACTCTTAAAACAGGCAAACATGTCATTTTTTGCTCTTGCTTCAAGTTTTAGAAACACAAGGTTACCATCCCTAAAACAAGGAAATTACATTATTCTAAGATCCCTGTTTCTCAAATGGGCATTCCTACCAAAGTCTTCCCAAGCTCCAAAATGATCACAGCTTTCTTCTCTAAGAAGAAAAGCCTCATTTTCTCCTCTACTTCTTCTTGGCTGATGATACAAATATATCTGCTGGGAAATGGGGGCAATACTAAAGTTTGAACACAGGGCCTTGAATAATGCCCCTAACCTTTTTATACTTTTTCCCCCCAGACCGAGTCTTTTATTTTTTCTCTAGGTATCCTGGACCATAATCCTCCTACCTATATGCCTCCCATGTATTGGGGCATATTTGATTTTTTTGAGGAGTATCTCACTAATTTTTTTGCTGGGGTGGCCCTGAAAATCACTCATTTCTCCTAAGCTTTGAACATCACTCACACTCACTCCTCTCAATTTCTGCCTCTTCAATAGCTGGTTATATAGTCATAAAGCCACCATGCCTTTTTATCATTTTAAAGGGCAAGCATCCTTCTTCTCACCACCAAATTTACAGACCTACGCAGGAACACACACATCTTCTACTGCTTATGTTTGGTTGTGATGAGGTAATTCTCCCATTCTATGCCCATCTCACCACTTGTCTTTGCATTCTGTCCCGTAGCACTGGTGTGAAAACTTGACTGTTCTGCTGATCATTCTTTTTTGCATCATTAAGCTCTCTCCTCTTTATGGATTGCAGGCAGACTTGAAAATAAACACATGTTCCATCTTCTAGAAACTTCCTATCTCCTTTCATACACTGATAGGCTAAATGTAAATTGGTACCTCTACTTTGAAATTCAGGGTGACAAGATCCTGGAAATTGTTCTGTGGCTCAGCAATATGCCTTCCCCAAGTGGCCATCTAAGAAAATCCCCAAGCACAGAAAGAAGTTCACTGAAGCAATCTTTAAGGAGCAATCCCCCCTCCAAGTAGCCCATCTTAAGACCATCCCTCCCCCAAGTGTGGATCAAAGTTCACTGATGAAATCTGAAAGAACAAAACAGAAAGGTTAAGAAAGGTAAATGACTGAATCAAAGCTATTTTTAAAAGTTCTCCTCGGGACACACATGGACACAACACATAGACGAACACACAAACACAAACACACACACACACACACACACACACACACACACACACACACACACACTTTTTACCATTTCCCTATCTACCATTTCACATTAACTTCCTTAATTCGACTTAGTTCTACTACTTCCATATTACCTAATTCAATGGACATTTTGCTGCATTCAAGTTACTTGGCCTTCTAGAGCAAGTTAAAAAAAATTGACAGTCTTCTTAAAATATTCTTTTCTGGTTTCTGAGATCCTATAACTTGCGTGTGTGTGCGTGCGTGTGTGTGTGTGTGTGTGTGTGTGTGTGTGTGTTCCCATAGTTTTATTGTAACAATCACTAATTACTCCCTGGTTCTCCTTTAACAGATTTCCAAAAAATAAAGCATTCCTTGGCACTTAATCATGGGACATTTCCCTTCTCTCTGAATGGTCTTGTCCATTTCCATGGTTTAAATTCACATTAATAACTACCCACATATTGAGAAGTCTAGACTTCTTCCTATAGTCAAATGTGACTACCTATCACATATCAGGTAAAACACCACATGTTCCTAACTCATCTTCAATTCTCTACCACCAATATCCTGAAATCTGGTTTGCCCCTGTTATTCCCTAAACCTCAGTGAGTGGTATGCCAGGCAATTAGGACAGCCAGGAACCCTTCTCCCTCAAATTCAGCCTAGAGGAAGTCCTGTGTATCTCACTTCATTTGACCTTCACTATCTTTAACCTTTACTTCTATTTTGTCTCCTTTAAAACATTCATTACACAGTAGCTATGTAGACTTTTTTTAAACAAAATTGAATCATATCACTCTACACCATCATATTACACTCAGTGTTTTTTACCTATCCAAAGTTAAAGTAGCCTTTAAATACATGTGATCTGCTGAGTGCCCAGCCCTCCAATCTTATTTCATACCATTTTCTCCTCTCCATCACTCTAAATACATAAATTCTTGTGTCATTTCCTGACCGGAACAAATCTCTCTTCCCCTATGTCCCCTTTATTTCCTCTTCTTTAAATCCCTCCTCATTAAAATTCCATTATTCGTAAGATCAGCTCCTCTTAATCTTCAGGTCTCAATTTAAACATCACTTCCTCAAAACCTCCCAAACTAGTCTATCCAGTTGGAAGTCCTTCACTTCAATTATTTTCAATTATTTATTCTCTGTCATTTCACTCTATTTTCTCCTCACAGTTATCAAATTTTCTAATTTTAATTAATCTCTAATCCATGATTTTTAGTATAGATTCTTCCCATTGGGAAGTAATATTTTGCATCTATCAAATATAAGTAAGGTCTTCTACTATGAAACATTTTATCCTTTGACTTTTTGTTAGAGAAGGTCAAAGTTATTTGTAGGAGTTTCTGGCATGCAGGCAACTGTCTAACCAAGTCCTATAAATAAAAGTAAGAGTGCTACTAATTTCACCCTAGTTACCAAAAGGATTCAAATCTTTGCCACGGCTACAAACAATGAATACATGTTGGCATCGATGACTTCAAAACATTAGTTGGAAAAAATTGTAATATTAATATGAAAATGCAACTCCAACTTAATCATTTAAATTAAGTTCATCATCAGCATTACAAATTACTCCCTCCCAAAGTATTCTTTCAATGCAATAAAATAACACAATTCAAGCACCATTCTAAACAATTTACTATATATACAGAAAGTTTATTGTACAGAAAGCTAGAATTATGTCATCCAACTCATAGCCACTGTGGGGCTATTTGAATTTAAAATTAATATTTCAGTTCCTCTGTCACAGCAGCCATAGATCAAGTCAAGAAGGGGTAGATCTTTGACAATCGTTAAGTACCCCATCAGCCATGAACCACCTACTTCCAGACTTATTAGTAAAATCTGGGTAGATTTTCTGTTATGTACAGCTAAACTTTATCCTAAATTATTTATCCTTCAACAATAAAGTATTTCACTTTAACTTAAAAGTTTAATTTCAATGGAAATCACAAAAAGTGCGCTCTTGCTATATATAGACACAGAAACACAGACACAGACACAGACACAGACACAGACACAGACAGACAGACAGACAGACACACACACACACACACACACACACACACACACACACACTAAGATACCAACTACCAAAGAATTTTAAATGTCTAAGTAGGAAGTCTTCATCAAGAAATTAACTATTCTATCACCCACTCTCCTATCCCTAAATATTCTGCACTGATTTTAGGAATGTAACTTAGCCATCCTTGAATTCCAGTAATAGAAAAAGCTAAACAAAATATTCATATTCATTTTCATCTAAAACTAACAGTACTATTACAATTATCACTGCTAACTAACCATTAATGATCAGAGTCAGAAAACAAAATAGTATATGAAAACAACTAAGTAAGCAGAAACTTGGGCTTGGGGTCCAAGGAATTCTGTGAACCTGTCAAACCTCCCAACTTTTTTGTTGGCCAACTTTCCCATTTTTCTATAGTTCAAAAAAATATTATTAGGAATTTCAGTTTTCTTAAAAGGATAGTGGTACAAAGCTAGCCCTAGCACGAAAGTCTGCAAGACTTCTTATCTCCAATAAACCACCAGAAAACCAGAAGTGGTGCTATAGCTTAAGTAGTAAAGTGCTAGCTAGCCTTGAGCTGAAGAGCTCAGGGACAGCATCCAGGCCCAGAGTTTAAGCCCCATGACTGACACCCCCCCCCAAAAAAGTAAGTAAATTAAGTTCTCATTTCTGAGTCTACTTCTGGTTTCTACTTTAATCCATGCACCCACTGTACGTGAATTATACAGTTTTATGTGGTTCAATTCATTGTTTTTTAAAATAAGATATTATAGTCAAATAACTTAGAAAAATACACATTAAGCAATTTGACTATTTTCCCAACTTCAGATTTTCATAGTCTTCCAACAAGATGCAAAAATTAATAGATGTTTTTACAAATACACATAGGAAGAAAACAAGCTGTTCAGGGGTGTCAGAGATTAGCTGACAGGCAGACAGATGCCAAGAATTTGAGCAGAATTTACAGAGCTACAGTCAGGATAACACGAGTGTGAGGAAACAGACTCAGACAGCTTAAGGGTTTTGTCTCCCTAAAGGGTATCAATGGGAAGGCTACACTGCTGGTTTACATAATGTCTGCTCTGAACAGCAAGCAGCTTTACTGTGTACACTTCCTGATGAATGAGAAGTATCCTGTCTCTTCTATGTGATATACTCATGAAGCCAATTTATGAGTAAGAATGTATGGAAGAGTATGGAGAGTCTCTTGAACTAGCAAGAAACATGAAATAACATTGTTTTCTGAGAAGGTAATCTATCTAAATCCATACAAAATGAGACAAGACTATCCCTGATCTAATGATTTCAACATCAAACTGTTGAAAAATGTGTTCCTAAAAATTAGTATATACCAAACTTATTTTTAAGCTGTGACTAAACTTTTAATAACATAAATGAGTTCTGTAGGATTTATTTTAATTATTTCTGAAACACGGCTTATTTTTAGTAAATATTATAGTCCCCCACATGGGAAGCTACCACCATGCCAGAAATTTTCTACAGGGAGATAAAATCCTATTTATAGACCTATCAGTTGTTCCTTGCTTAGGTTGTAACATAGTTTCCACTTGAAGACTGATATGACCTCCCCTGACTTCTCTGGGTCTCTAATACTCCTTTCATCCTGAAGTTCCCACATTTGTCTTTATCTTCACAGGGTACTTAAGGAAGAACAAAGGGAGGGGAGAGAGGAGGTGAAACTCTTCTTTTCTTAGATCTTCTACAGAAAAGATTTAGAAAGGGAAGAAGAATTCTTAGGTGGTAAGATTATTCTGAGGCATTATTGCTTCATAATATGTCATGCATATGGCTAGTGAGGATGGCCACGAGCCCTGCAGCATCTTAACCTGTGTGTGACTTCCCTTAGAAATTTTACATCTTTTAAAACCCCAACATGGCTGTTGGTACATACTGTGGGACAAGGCAGAAGAAGGAGGATCTCTACTCTGAGGCCAGCCTGGACTACTTACATAGCTAAATTTTGTCTCAAAAACAAAACAAAAAAATCAATAAGGACAAATGCTGTAGTATGTTGATATAGAGAACATTGTATTTCCTAATCAAAAAGCAGCTAAGCAAGAAAACAAAGGGTAAATGTAAGATTTATTTCCCCTAAAAACTGTGATCTCAGGGATTAAGATGTTTATATTATTGATTTTTGCATTACTTGTTGATATCATTACATATCTGATTTATATTACTGATGGGCTCCCTCTCCTAAAGACACCCAGTTTCTAGCTGTAACTCCTCATCAACCATTTTGGAAGGTATGAGACCTGTACCCTAATCCAGCAAGTGAACCATTTTTACCATTTTCTTTCAATCACTGTGCCATGACCTAAGTCCCACGTAACCCCAGGCCTGCCCTACTCCTTTCTCTAGATGAAATTCTAAATGAATCCTTTTCTCTAGCAAATCCTAGTCCCTTTGATGGCTGGAGCCCTGTAACATTTGCTGTCTCTGGTTCACATACTTTTTATTTACAAATATAAGTGTATCTTGCCTGTTAATTCCATGTTTAGATGTCTTGTATCCTAAATGAAACTAAATTCCTCTCAATTATGAACACCTAGAGGACAATGACCGTGCCTTAAGGCATCTTATTAGCAATAGGGTCATGCAAAGTACAAATCATAGGTTCACAGTAAACACTATGGAAATACTGAAATACTTAATGCTGAAAAAGAAACAATTCTCCTAGGGCCAAGAGGTTGGCTCAGTGATATAGTGCTTGCCTAGCATGTACAAAGACCAAGGTTTGATTCCTTGGTATCACATACATAGAAAAGGCTAGAAGTGGTGCTGTGGCTCAAATGGTAGAACTCTAGCCGTGAGAAAGTTCAGTGACAGTGCTCAGGCCTTGAGTTCAAGCCCTGGGACTGGGTAAGCCCAACCTAACAATAGTAGAGTTAATTCACAAACACTGACTGAAAGCAGAAGGAAGAATGCATAGATAATACCAATCCACCTTTCACTAGACTCTCGCCATTATGCTCAAGTGTTCAGAGAAATGATGAACCCAAGATATATCAGGTAATAGGGAAAACAGTGACTCATCATGTGATCTCCAACAAGTACTTTAACCTCTCTTAACTTCTGTTTTGACACCTACAGGTACTGGAATGTGGTGAAAACTGGAAATAACCTGGACCAGAGCCTGCTGAATAAACTGTAATTGTTAATAGATTTTCCTGTCATTTTTTTAAGCCACAACAAAAAGAATATGATTTCTTGGCAAACTGGACATTGCAGACCTTCTATCTTTTTTAACTGGTAGCAATAAAATATTGATTATAACTCACCTAAGGAAAGCTATTTTCTCTGTAATTTGGAAAGTTAAAAATAAAGTAAAACTTCATCTTACTAGGCCGGGTAATTCTATTAAATCAGATGGCTAGACTAAGCAAAAAGGTTCCCTAACAAAGGAAATTTTACACAGGCAGTGTGATACATGCCTGTAATCCCAGTTTGTAGCATCACTTTAGTTCAGGAGTTCAAGACAGTCGGGGCAACATAAAGAAACCTCCAACTGAGAAGGGATGAGAAAGGGGGTTTGTAATACAGGTTACAGAGATATCTCCCTCCCCTAATAAAAGATCCATAGGAAGGTAGATGGATAGGCAGAAAGAAAACAAGGATCCAGGTAGAAGTAAACCCAGTATTGCTGTATCTATGTCACAGAAACACTTTGGGTACAATGATTTTGTTTTAACCTCTTCAAAATTTTACCCCTTCTTGAAAACTGGAGAGACTTGCCTAGCAATCACAAATACAAGACAAAGAGAAAACAATCTGCACCTACATGAATAAAGGGGGTGGTGTGGAGTGGGCAAGCTGGCTTCCGAAGATAGAAGCTTCTTAGTGGAGGAAAGAGAGTACTGATAGCTGCACCACCACCTTCTTTTGCAGCTTTCAGCTGGTGCAGAAATGTCTAAGTCATTCACCCGCTCAAACAGCAGAAGAGGAGACAGTAATATTTGGTCCTTTTATAGTACAGGATAAAAAGCTAAGTAGTTACAGCTTCCAATATATGAGAGTGCAGATGCTGGAAGGACTTCCTAGGCTTTTTTTTTCCCCTCCAGCCCAGTAGAATGGAAGAAATTCTGAGCAGGAGAGCCAGATGGGTCTTTCTAGTTAAGTGACCTCAGGCGAGTTCAACAGCCTCTCTAACCTTCACTTTTCTCTATAAATCTAGGTGAACAGTATCTGCCCTGAAGAGTTTGAGAATTTAATAAGCAAACAAATAAAGAAAACTGCTTCAGAATAGACACTGAATACAGTTTAAATGCATCTACCCAAACTTGAAGCCCTAATGATACATGGTTTATAAACAAATATACCATACATTCTCTTCTTCTTCCTTTTCCTTCTCATTTTGCAGAAAAGGAATAAGCCAACAAAAAGTAACTTTCCCAAAGTGACACTGCTAGTTACTGTCCGAATTAGAGCTAAAAAAACAATTCTATCCATTGCATCTTGCCTCTTCAGACATATCCCCTTGGAGAGAGCTCAGAGTCAATGTAGTCAAGAAAACAAGCAAAAGTCACTGACAGCAGCTCCTGGAAGTCAGATGCAAGAGTATCCCAAGGGTTAAATACTCCCCCTTACCAGGAACTGGAGAACTGGTAGCAGACTCTTTATGGGAGAAAGCCAGAGAGCCACTGCTCCATCCTACTGGTTAGATCCCAAAGAGGTGGGATGAGGAAGGGGAAGAAGAATGTCAGGGTATTCTTGGGATCTCCAAGGGTAAACTACAGCAGGAGAGCATCTGCTTAAGTTCTCACTAAATCTGTAAAATGTTTCTGAACTCTTGGGGCCACCAAACTATAAGATGGTAATTTCTGACCTTCATCAAAAAGTATGTCTTTGTAGCAAGGTATCTATGGTTCATCCTGTAATCCCACATACTCAGGAGATTGAGATATGGAGGACTGGGGTTCAAAGCCACCCAGGACATAAAGAAATCCATTAGATTTCATATCCAAAATGATCAGAAAGAAGCAGAGTTGGAGGTATGGCTCAAGCGGTGGAGTATACAAGGCCCCAAGTTCAAACCCCAGTTGATCTATCTCTTTGTCTATGTCCATCTGTTACTCACATTCTTACTTTCTCTATTACTCTCTCTCTCTCTTTCTTTCTCTCTCTCTCTCTCTCACACACACACACATGAATGTCTTTGTTTCTTAATGACTAGATTCCTAATAATGTAATCTACAAGGCTGAATATGAAAAGACAATTTTATATATCTCTTACACAAAATTAATATCCACTGCTCATGCTCTGGGCACTAAAAATCCATACTGCTGCTACCTCCCTCCTTCCCTCCAGCCATTACAGAAGGGCCCAATCTGCTTCTACAATCCTCAGTCATTTCAGAAACACAACAGAGCTACTTAATCATATTCCTTCCTCCGAATTTTTCTCCACTCTCTTTGAGGGAGTCCCTCCATTTGGGGGGAAAAAGGCTATCTTGATGCAGGATGTAACTCTAATTATGTTAGCACATATGTACAGAACTGAGTGAAGATACCCAGAGAAGAGAGAAACCCAATATCTTGCCAAATCCATTGGGAGGTCTGCCCAAGTTATTAATCTGGGTAGGGGCCACTTAACTGAATTACTTGAGGCAATGCCCTTCAATTCTGGCTAGATTCTTACCCCCAGGAGGAAATCTAGGAACAATCTGTCTCCTCTAAACCATATTACCTCCAAAAACTCTTTTATGCTTAGAAGTTTCTCTTCCCATTTCAAAGTCTTACATAAAATTTTTCTGTTCTGTGAAGAAAATTAGTGAAGCATTTGTTCTGCCCCGGTAGGCTTGAGGAACTTCTCCTGTCTGAGCAATAAAGCTGCTATATAGTATATTCCCTTTGTTCTTACAAATAGCCTCAACTAAATTTTAGTCTAAAAGTGTGTATATCCAAAGGGCACTGCAGGACTAAAGTAAAACTGAATAAAAGGCCTGCTGAGTAGCAAAAGCCTGGGAGCCTCTTAAAACCAAGTCAGTGCAGGAACCAATTGGAGTTCACTTCAGTGTAACCTCAGTACCAGGGCTAAGCCATTCCCTCCCAGGTCCACCATAAAACAATCCAGAAATGTTGGACAGACCCACACCTCTCCAGAATGGTGGAGACTAATGATCTGCAGCTACTCCAGACTCAAAGGGCAAGGACTGCTCAGCACATCCAAAAGCAAGTCAGCTCCCGGAACAGGGCAAAGGCTCACTGTCTTCTCTTTGTATAGGCTCTGTTAGTCCCAAACCAAATTTAATCTAAACTATGCTGTGCATGCCCTTTACTAACACAGATGTCTCATTTGTAAGTCCCAGGGAACATCAGTGACTCAGCTCTCTTTAACTCAAGAAGGCTCAGCACAGCTATTAAAAACACAGACTCGGGTCAGGCAGGCCTGGGTTTAAATACCTGTTCTGCCACTTTCAGGGTCTATGACTTAAATCTCTCTACAGCTCAGTCTCTTCATCTGTAAAATAAGGCTTCTACCATACGTCTTACAGGGAAACTGGTTGTTACGATAATAAGATGTTGAGTGCATAGATACGTAGGTATGTGTACTTAGTATGGCACATGATGCAAAGTAAGCATTCAATAAATAGTAGCTGTTGCTACAGATTATAATTGAAGACTATAAAACAACTTCTTTATAGAAATAACACTTCAAGCTGACAACCAGCATATTAGCATTCTTACATCTTCCGTAACACATCACAGAGTGTGGTGAGCAGCTAAAGAAGATGTACTCTAAGGACTATGCTAAGTAATGTGCTTAAGTGGAACAGAAAGAGGACAAGAGGCCTCTGCCCATGAAGAGGTTCATGTGGAAGGGAAAGAACAACAACAAATCATGAAGGAAAATAATGAAGAGCTGGGAGCTGGTGGCTCACACCTGTAATCCTAGCTACTTACAAGGCTGAGATCTGAGGACTGAGGTTGGAAGCCAGCCTAAGCAGGAAAGTCCAGAGAGGAGAGAGAGGAGAGAGAGGAGAGAGGGGAGAGAGGGGAGAGAGGGGAGAGAGAGGGGAGAGAGAGGGGAGAGAGAGGAGAGAGAGGGGAGAGAGGGGAGAGAGGGGAGAGAGGGGAGAGAGAGAGAGAGAGAGAGAGAGAGAGAGAGAGAGAGGGGAGAGAGAGAGAGAGAGAGAGAGAGAGAGAGAGAGAGAGAGAGAGAGAGAGAGAGGAGGGAAAGAAAGAAAGAGAGGAAGGAAGGAGTATGAAAGTACTTCTCAGCTTAAGTGTTCTACCAGAAAGGAGCTGCTTTTAAATCTACACAAGCTGATAGTCACATTTACCAAATTTATGAGATGGGAGAAAGTTAGAAAGCCAGGCCCATTCTGGGGGTCCACACATGTAGAAAGAGAGAGTACAGGGTGGGAATGGGCACAGGAGAAGAGCTTCACTTCAGATAAAACACCAACTAGGAGAGTGCAAGGGATGACACTGTCCAAAAAGAAATGTACTCTTTTCCTGACTTGTGGCACTGTAACCCCTCTATACATCACCTTTTAATAACAAATAAAAAAATACTTATACCAAGCATGACCAAATATTTTCAGGCAGGCAGCACAAGATTATTATTAGGCTAGGGTAACAACATGTATTTTTAGCTAATAGACTAAAAGCTCTCAAGGCATTATAATAATCATGTAATCAAAACCAAGTACATTTATTTACTAAACACATGGAGGGGAAAAAAAACAAGAAGGGGCTGAGTCTACAAGTCTATAGCTCACTACACTCAAAAGCTAGTGTTCTTGCCCCAGTCTTCTTATAAATTTTCATCTTCAACTCCTGATCTGTCAAAAATTCCCCACTCCTCCACCACATTAGAAGACTACATTGGAGCAGGTCTTAAAGAAGTGGAACAGGCCCAGGCAACACCTTGGACAGGATAGTATATGCCTTCAGGGAACAGCATTACTGTGGGAAAAGCACTGAACTGAGAATGAAGGTTCTAGATTACACACCCAGCTCTGCTATTAGTACAAACTAGAAATAACAGTGTGGCCTTGAGTAAATCTTAAACCTATCTGGACTCAGTTTCCCCCATCTTCAGAGCCAGGATGACATGACAGTGTGACAGTCAAATTAGGACCAGAGGGTCAAACCTTATGATCCTTTCCTGGTTTCTTATGTCAGTGTTGGAAAGGCATCCCATTGAAGAGCTTGGGTATCAATGGAAGTGATTGTGATTCACCCTCTAAACTAGACAGACAGCTCCCTCACAAGGGAGAACCAGTGACATTTTTGAAGTACAAATTCAAAGGGACTGGAGATTTACAGTCCTGCCAAAGACTGTTCATTTTATAAGATTATACTCTGTTCTTCAGACATTAAATTAAGAAAATAAGCAACAGAAAGCCAGGGGGCTAAAGTCACCTAGTAGCTAGAAAAGCACATAATTTACCTACTAAAAGAGCCCTTCAAATATTTCAGCTAAAAGGGTATATGTGAACTTTAGAATCAGCTTTCATTCCAAAAATACAGGAACAATGGTTGCTCTTTCTGACCAGTGTTATCAGAACCTGAAAGATGGGTATAACTCACTAGGTAAATCATATGGTTAGAAATAATCTTGAAACTGCCAGCACTCAAAAGACTGGCAGGCAGCTCTTTCCAGAGGACTCTCTGGAGACCTAAAGGTGTAGTAAACAGGGGAAATATATTCTGATTAGATCAGCAAAGGCCTCTCCAGTTCCACATGAGGCACTGTAGGGGCATTGGTGCTGGCCAACACACAAGACTTACACAATGAGTTCCCTATACTGCACGTGTCCAGGTTAGAAGAATGACCACTCTGCCACAAAATGGCCCATGAAACAGCAGTGACAGCTGCCCTACTACTGGTACCAACAGCTGCAGTTCCTCCAGAGGGGCTGCCAACTTGCTTAACCCAGTAGTCACTCATACTCCTCCCTCCCATTTCATTATTTATTTCTTGTCAGTACTAGGCTTGAACTCAAGGCCTCAAGCTCTCCTGACTTACTCAGATGACACTCTACCACTCCCCAACATTCTCTCCATTTTAAATTTCAAAACTTTCATATTTATTCCTATTCATTTCACTTTTTTTCTTCCCAAGCTACACAAAGGAATATGTCTTAGCAATAAAAACAATGGAGCAGATACAACATGAATTCATGTTGAGTAGGTACATGAATGAATTGTGAAGTCAACATGGCAAATGAAAGAAGTGAGACACAAAGGATCACTTACTGTATTGAAGCAATCTATATGAAATGTCCCAAATGGGAAAATCTGTCAGAATATTAGGGAGTTGGCAATGACAATTAAGGAGGATACCGTTTTAAATGAAATAGAAAAAAAATTCTAAAATTGATTATAGAAATTGGTGAACAAAAGCCACTGACTAAACAGCATGTGATAACTCATCCCAGACACTGAAGGAATTGAAGCTTTTCTTTTGAAGCAATCAATCAATAAGTATTCCATTTAGAATATTCTAATTACAACTGGTAAAAACGTCTGAGGATTTGAATATTGATTAAACAAAATGAAGAGACAGGCACTGAGAACACAGTGCAACTTGTCCTGTTACACTAGGCAACACTTGCTTTGGTCTAGGTGCCCTCTGCTGACAGGAACCGGCACAGCTATATCTCCTTTGTTTGCCCCCTTTTCCCTTCTACCTCAGGAGAGCCAAAGAACCTCTGAGCATGACTCAGATTTGCAGAAAGTCTGCTACTTATGAAATCTTCCTCGGCCCACACGAAAGCAGAAAAGTCCTTCTATTCCTCTGGCTTTATACTACCTTTCTCTCTGTGTTAGAACTTACAGCTTATTTCCAAACAGGTTAAGTGATCCAGAAATGCCGAACAATAATTAACTAATTACAGAATGAGCAATTAAGTGTAATCATATTTGAAACTCAAGGCACATTTTCATTTCCCTGCAGAAATGACTAAAATATACACAGGGAAATTTTAAAGCATAGTGTCTAGTGCCCTATTAAAAATATCAACTGTGGGGACCAGGAGTTTGGCCTAGTGGTAGAGTGCCTGCCTAGCATGCGCGAAGACCTGCGTTCGATTCCTCGGTACCACATACATAGAAAAAGCCAGAAGTAGTGCGGTGGCTCAGGGTAGAACACTAGCCTTGAGGAAAGCCCTTAGCTCAAGCCTAGGACTGGCAAAAAAAAAAAAAAAAAAATCAACTGTGAAGTTGCTATAAGAGTTTCTATAAATGAAAATTATTTAAAGCACCAAATAAAACAACTATAAGTAGAATTAAGCGTTAGAGCTGGAAGGGATCTACATTATAATCTTTACCAACTTCCTCATTTATACAATGAAACTAAGGGACCCAAAGAGTGGAACATGGAACCAAACCTGGGACAAAGCCAAGTTTCCTTAACTCTCATGATCTTTGATTCTTCAGAAAACTTTTTTTTTTCATTTATCCATTACCAACACAAAGATAAAACCACATTTTAAATACTACCAAAGAAAACAATGGGCATGTAACAATTCATGGAATCTTCTTTTTCTACTACTGTTAAAATAAGTGGTTTCTAATATCAACACTTCCTTAAAAACAACACTGGCTACCAATAAGAAATATGTAAATCAAGATTACAGTCTAAAGTTGGGCATGGTAGCTCCTGCCAATAATCCTAACTAGCCAGTACCTAGCTCCTCGGGAGGCTGAGATCTGAGGATCGGTTCAAAGCCAGCCCAGGCATTAAAGACGGTGAGACTCTTACCTCCAATTAATCACTAGAAAATGGCAAGTAGGGGGCCGGGAGTTTGGCCTAGTGGTAGAGTGCTTGCCTAGCATGAACGAAGACCCGGGTTCGATTCCTCGGTACTACATATACAGAAAAAAGCCGGAAGTGGTGCTGAGGCTGAAGTGGTAGAGCTCTAGCCTTGAGAAAGACCAAGGACAGTGCACAGGCCCTGAGCTCAAGCCCAGGACTGGCAAAGAAAAAAAAAAAAGAAAAAGAAAAAAGAAAATGGCAAGTAGGGCTGTGGCTCCAGGGGTGAAGAGCTGAAGAGCTCAGGGACAGAGCCAGGCCCAGAGTTCAAGCCCTATGACCGACCAAACAAATAAAGATTACAGTCTGTAAACTATGATGGGTAAACTAACATCAGCTTACCACTTGTTTTTGTATAACCTATGTACAGATAGATATGAGTTAGGGTAGCGTTTATATTTTTAATGAGTAAAAGAAGTATAATATTGCTTTTAAGTAATGTAAAATATATGAAAAATGTTATTAAAATTCAAATCTCAGGGTTCAGTGTCCACAAATAGTTTTATTAGGACACAGTCATACTTCTTCATTTATATGTGGTCTGTGGCTGCTTTCATGCTACAATATCAGAACTGAGTAGATACAACAGGGTCTGTGTAGCCCAAAAAGATTTACTCTGATAATTGATTTTAAACCTGAAAAAGTGGCTTGGCCTTTCCTATTCCAAACTAGTAACAAATGTGGATTCTATGCCTCCATTCAACTACGAAGTACAGGCTGTAGTACTACAGAGGTTTATGCTTCTGTGGTGAACCTTCCAGGCCACTTGATGGGCCCTGTGCTGGGTGAGTAGCTGGCCTGTGCTGTGTTGCAAACCCATCTTTCCACCACCGAAGCCAGAGACACTGAGTTCTACTGCTGGCCTCTTTCTCAGCTGATATTTATTAGCAACCCTATAAAACCATCCTGTTTTACAAATAAGAACCAACTATTGGAGAAGTTAATATCAAGCCCAAACTAGAATTTGAACTTGGATGACAATCAAGTCCTATGATCACTCCAGTGTTTTTCAAATTGTGTTCCAGCAGCAAAGGAGTCTCCTGGTCAAAAGGAAATTCAGAGAGTAGGTTCAAGCTTCCATACCTGTTTTATTAGGACTACCCACTCATCTACATTCACAAATTGTGTCCATGTAATTTCATCATTGTGTGTGTCGCTCTGAATGATTTCAAGAACTTCCATGGTTTGCTATGTAAGGTGTTTTCATTTTTTTCCCTTCAAGCCAAAGGGTGACATCTTATCAGATGCTGTAAAATGTTACATCAAAATCTTCTGAGAGGGCTGGGAGTTTTGCCTAGTAGTTAGAGTGCTTGCCTAGCATGCACGGAGACCCAGGTTCAATTCCTCGGTACCACATATATATAAAAGCCAGAAGTGGTAGCATGGCTCAAGTGGTAGAGCACTAGCCCAGGTGAGATGGGGTGTGAAGCCCAAAGACAATACTCAGGCCCTGAATTCAGTCTCTAGGACTGGCAAAAAAAAAAAAAAAATCTTCTGAGACTAGGGTTGGGAGTTTGGCCTAGTGGTAGAGTGCTTGCCTAGCATGCATGAAGACCGGGTTCAATTCCTCAGTATCACATACATAGAAAAGGCTGGAAGGCTGTGGTTCAAGTGGTAGGGTTCTAGCCTTGAAAAAGCCCAAAGACAGTGCTCAGGCCCTGAGCTCAACCCCAGGACTAGCAAAAAATAAAAAACAAACAAACAAAAACCCTTCTGAGACTGCCCACATATGAATTACTAATCTTAATTACTAGACTACAAGACATTCATAAATTCAAGTTTGGCACATGAGAGTTTAGGCCATGGCAAGCTTGCAGTCATTCTCTGGGCTCTGAAGCTCAGGCTATAACACAGAACACCATATTAACCTTGGAGCTGTAAAGCTTGACCTCCCCACAGATCACAGCCCTCTGTTCTCAACCCTCTAACACCCAGGGGCCTCCCAGGTTGTTGTGGATCTAAACTGAGGCTGCCATAGTAGGTATTCTTGAGAGAAACTTACAGGAAGGTATTTAGGAAACAGTTCTTAGACTTCCCTTTTCATGGTGGCTTACTTCCATCCTAGTTGAATAATCTGACTTTCCCAATGAAAATTCATGGAATGTATTCCTTAGAGAGTATGCTCAGGCCATTCTTCTCTTCTTTGACGGAGAAAACTCTCATTGTATGGCAATGAAGTTGGAGATTCATGAAATTTTACTGGATCATCTCCTTATTTCTACTATACTCAACAGGCTAAAAAGAAGAATCTGTTGCTGAAGAATTTTAAATCTTGTCTTTAAAAATCTGAAGGTTAGTGCACCTCACAAAACCAAAAGCTAACTCCATGCTATCACCTTTGGCCAATTTCTCATAAAACTTGGAATCCTGCCAAGGAATATTAAAACCTTGCGCCCTTGCATACAGACAGGAGAAAAGATATGAAAATGATCTGTCAAGTATAAAAGAATACATAACCATCACCCCTTAATAAAGGGGGGTGACAGTTAAAGGCAGGGGGAGCGGAGTCCTCCGGGTTGGAAAAAAAGGCAAGTAGATGTGTAAGGAAAAGTCAACTGAAAGTAGTTAAAGCAGATATCATGAAAATTTTATAAACTTTGAAATCTATCACATCTGTATTTAAAATTCAGCTTGCTAATTAAGAACTACAGAACTTTAGGTAATTATTTTAATCACTGAGCCTTCATTTATTTGCCTGAAAATGGGATGAAATGAAGTAATTTTTGCTGTGCCTAATACTATCAAACATATGCTAGCTCTCTTCATTAGATGACCTCTACTGGCCATCTGTTACTCTGAAGTTAGGACATGTCTGCTAGATGGATGAATGTTTCCTGCAGCAATGACAAAAAGAGATCTTAGATGATTCTATGCTTCCACATGACGCCAGGAAGCTCATGAGAGCCCAGACTGATGGGGCTCTAAAGGAACAGTGGAAGATCATAATAGCAGGAGACACACAGGGAGAGTTCTGCTAATTCAATAAAGATATTTATTGAGTGTTTTAAGAGCCTTCTTTGGCTCCATAAATGACAGATTTACATTTAATATCCACTTGACCAAACTCATTAAACTTGCAAAAGGCACTCTCTTGCAGAAAATCAGATATCTAGCTTCTTAAAGTATTAATTTTTCATAAAGGTCTGTCAGGGCAAAGGCAATAAAAATATATTGAAAGTCTGACCAAAATTGGTTTTCCCCTTCTAGTACAACAGAGAAAATTTCAACAAAGCAGTCTTTATCAATATTTGTCTCAAGAAGGCTGTAAATGAGCTAGACACAGTATCTCATATCTGTAGTCCCAGTTACTGAGGAGGCAGAAATAGGGAGGAGCTCACCCCAAGGCCAGTTCAGGCAAAAAGTTAGTGAGCTGCCTATTTCAACAAGCACACCACATGATGGTACATACCAATCATCTCCATTATGCAAGAGGCAGGAACCAGGGCACTGTAGTCTAAAGGCTGGGACAGGCAAAAAGTGAGACTCTATTTGAGAAATAGCAAGCAAAAGGGGCTAAGAGAGTAGGTCAAGTAGTACCTTCTTAGTAGGTACAAGGCCTTGATTTCAAACCCCAGTACTTCCAAAAGAAGACAAATGCTGAAAAGGGAGTTAGTGAGACTACAGTGCTGTTCTTTAGTTTAACACGAATTTTGGAGAACTTACTGATATCACTTTTTGGTGGTGCCACAATTTCTTAAAAGATGTAATTGCTTTATCTTCCCAGACAACCAACTCTAAATCAGTTCAACACAGTAGCATATAGAAATGCTACTAAGAAAACAAAAATATCTAATCTATAACTAAAACATGTAACTACATCATCTACCAACTATGGGGCCTTTTACCTTTATACTTAACTAACTGGCTTTATTCTAAATACGAAGTGTCTGTATGTTGAAGAAAAAAAGGATAAAGACATCTTAAAAGTAACTCACAGGCGAAGCAGTGGCTCATGCCTGTAATCCTAGCTACTCAGGAGACTGAGATCTAAGGATCCAGGTTCAAAGCCAGCCCAAGCACTAAAGACGTGAACTCTTATCTCAAATTAACCACCAGAAACCTGAAGTGGTGCTGTGGCTCAAGGGGTAGGGCAGTAGCATTGAGCAGAAGAGCTCAGGGACAATGCCCAGGCCTAGAGTTCAACTCCCACAACTGACAAAAAAAAAAAAAAAAACGTAATTCACAGGCAGGGAATGTGGCCAAGTGGCCTAAAGTGCTTGCCTAGCATGCACAAAACCCTGGGTTCAATTCCTTAGTACCACAGACACAGAAAAGGCCAGAAGTGGTAGCATAGCGCTAGCCTTGAGAAAGCCCAAGGACAGTGCCTTAGGCCCTGAATTCAAGTCCCAAGACCAGCTAAAAAAAAGATGATGCCAAGGTTGGTTGAGGAACAACCACCTAATGTTTTATGGCTTTGTGGTATTAATCACATTGGCAAGATACTGACTATCCCATGTAAGATTTTATCTATTTCACCCCAATTAGAAAGGCAATTATCAAAAAAATAAACAAATGTTGGCAAGAATATGGGGAGTTGAAAGGAATCCTCATAAAGTGTTCCTGAAGAGGCAAAATTGTTTGTGCAACTAGTATGGAAATCAGTACAGAGGATGAAAAAAAAAAACCCTAAAACTAGACCTATCTTATCATATTACTGCTATTGGGTATCTTAGCACTGCTCCCGAGTCAAATGATACAATCAGCCAAATTATAAAATAACAAATGAAGATGGAGTAAGTATACATACTATACACATATGTACACACATATACCATGAAATATTACATAATCATAAAGAAAATGAAATATTGTTATTTGCAGGAAAATAGAATGGAGAATTTTGAGTGAAATAAGCTAACTCAAAAAGTCAAGTACATTTATATATATATTCATTTTTATTCATATGTAAAAGCTATACCTAAAAATCATACATATTAATAGACATGTGTATGTATATATTTACAGACATAGGTAGATGGCATAAGTGTGTGTGCTAAGTGAAAGAAGTCACACATAATCAATTATATACCTTTTTTCAGAAAACAGAATAGTCAAAAGCATGAAACAGTAGATACTTGAAGGGGGACAGGGTATATAATCTGGGACTGACTATATAAGAATATTAAGAATTCTGGTGCATTATAGAAATGTCCTGAAACTGGTATAGTGATGGTGGCCCAACTCCACAAATAACTAATGGTTCTTTCACAGTATACAAATTGTATTTTAACAGAACTTTGTAAAAGCATTTGCCATACAGTACATGCTCTCTATATATATTTAGTAATCTATTTCATATATATAGTAACTCAAGCAAAAACAAGTATAAAAGAAAGGGAATGAAGTTATAAAATTTATCATTTAGCCATAAAAAATATTCCTAGCCATAATGATGCTGTATAATCAAAAAGTAACACTGAGAGGCCAGGAGTGTGGCCTAGTGGTAGAGTGCTTGACTAGCATACACAAAGACCTGGGTTTGATTCCTCAGTACCACATACACAGCGGGGCAATGGCGTGGGGGGAGGAGGAGGGTAGCCAGAAGTGGTGTTGTAGCTCAAGTGGCAGAGTGCCTGTCTTGAGCAAAAAGTGTCCCAGGGCAGTGCCCAGTCCCCCTGAGTCCCCCCAGGACTGGCCAAAAAAAAAAAAAAAAAGTAACAATGAATACTGACTTAACAAAACTGGCCATCTTGGAAGGAGGAAGAGTATGTCTATAAAACTATCAATTCCTGGGCCGGGAGTTTGGCCTAGTGGTAGAGTGCTCGCCTAGCATGCATGAAGACCCGGATTCAATTCCTCAGTACCACATACATAGTGCTGAGGCTCAAGTGGTAGAGCTCTAGCCTTGAGAAAGTCCAAGGACAGTGCTCAGGCCCTGAGCCCAAGCCCAGGACTGGCAAAAACAAACAAACAAACAAAAAAAAAAACTATTAATTCCTCATCTTAACAGTAGTAAACCTAAGGATGGTGCAAACAAAAACATGCTCGTTAAATCAAGAAATAGAATACACATATTATTTAGATCTATGGCAGCAAGCAACAAAAAAAAAATAGAAATAAAAAAGCTCTTTCCTGGAGAAAAAGCTCATAAACTATTTGTAGGATGCAATGACCAAAAAGCCAATTGTAAAGTCCAAGAACACACTTGTAGAACACTAGCTGCTGCTACACTTGCCAGGCCTTCATACCTTCACCCACTAGAGGGGGTAGAAAGTATTACAAAAGTACTCAAACAGGGAGGGGCGGGAGAAGTGTAGGGAAGGGGATGACTTTCTCAGAAGATTAAAAAATGGGAGTTACACAATCTATTGGAAAGAAAGCAAAGCCATTTATATTTCCTATAATGAATCAACAAAATAAAATCAAGTTTTGCTTTAGCTTAAAAAAGACAAGAAAAATATTCTAGAATAGGATACAAAAAGGATATCATTTTACTTCTGACCAATCATTTTAACAAAGCCTCTAACTTGGAAGAGAGGGGAATGGGGCAGAGAAGGAATACTTTTAACCCTAAAGCTGCTTTTGTTTTGGATAACAACTACTAGAATAATGTTTAGAACTACGCATTGCAATCCGTTAGTAGGTCCTAAAAATCAATTTTGATAAATCAACTGTAAGTCATACTCAACATTTTTTTTAAAATTGTCAGGTAGTGCTGCAAAAAGGCTACAATTCCATAAGTCAGGTTATGGGTACAATGATCAAAATCACTCTTTTATCCTTCTCACCCATTTCCCTCTCCCATCCCTACTCTCAAAATACTTAATTTTTACATAATATATAAACCATCAACAATTTTTGATGGAATAGGATGGAAAATATCACATTCCTCAGAACACAGGATAAATATAATCTGGTAAAATTAATTCTATGTCCTACTCATACATACACACACACTCTGCATCAGAGGTGTGAGAAGTATTGCAAACTCAGAGTTGTGATTGTTTTTAAGCTGCTAAGTACTGAGCTGGAACTTGACCACTGCACCATTCCTCTACCCAACCTATTCTTCCCCAGGGAAGGAAGAAAGCACTCATCATTTCTTTGCCACCAGCTAAATAAATATGACAGAAATGTCCTTATTTTTTGTCTAGAGCCCCCAATCAAAATAATCAACACCCCTTAAAAATACATTTGTGACAAGCGCAGTGGTTCATACCTGTAATCCTAGTTACTCAGGAGTCTGAGATCTGAGGATCAAGGTTCAAAGCCAGCCTGGGCACAAAAAGACTCTTATCTCCAAGTAGTCTCAAAAAAACAGGAAGCAGGGCTTGGCTCCAGGGTAGAGTGGTAGCCTTGAGCTGAAGAGCTCAGGGACAGAGCCCAGGCCAGTTCAAGCCCCATGACCCAACCCAAAAAAAAAAAAAAAAAGTACATTTGTATAACCTTAGTTAAAATATACCTCATTCTAGGATAAATGGAAGAAAAAGGAAACAAAGGAAGATGCTTAAGAGAACACTGAATTAGTTACAATGACCATATATCCCATGTTCTCCAGTTGACCTAGAAGTATTTTATCATAATCACTAGCATCTCTTATCACCTTCAAAAGTGTCCTAAGTTGATTAGCAGACATAAAATTGTGGTGCCAAGAAATAATAAGAGGACAATCTTAGGAGCTCCTCTGTGCTTTCTAGGTACCCTCTAAAATTCACTCCAAATAAATGTTAGCAAACCAGTAAGCTTGTTATGCAAAACTAACCCCTTTTCTAGGCCTCACCTACATAAGAATACCACAGCTGATGCACACAGTATTCTCCCACTTAAAAGGGTAATTTAAACCCAGAAAATACACCACTTTTAATTACCAGTTAGGAACTTTCATAAGTGAATCATTAAAAAAAAAACAAAAAAAAACAGCTAGGAATCTAAACCACTACATTGTATCATCAGCCAAAAATCTTGCATGGCTTGAAAATAAAAGTTGCTGGTTTCCACTTCAATCACAGTGTTGGTTGGCACACTTATTTCCACAGACTACACACTAGCAAGCAGAGAAAAGTGCTCTAAGTATTTTACAAAAGCAGCAGATTGTCGTCCCCTAAAGATTATGACCTGCTTGGGAAAGAATGAGATGGTTTTACAGCAAGAAGCAGAGCCTTAGCCAGGTGCCAGTGACTCAGCCAGTTTTAAGTCAGCTCAGGCAGGAAAACTCTGTGAGACTCTTATCTCCAACAAACTACTCAAAAAGGCCAAAAGTGGCACCGTGGCTTAAGTGGTAAAGCACTCACCTTGAGCAAAAGAAACAGGAACAGCAGCACCCAGACCCTAAGTTCAAGCCCCAGGACTGACAACAAAGAAAAAAAAAAAAAAGAAAGAAAGAAAGAAAAGAAAAGAAAAAAAAGCACAGCCTCCAAATCTACAAGGTGTTGGGGTGTGAGTTTTCTCCCTCCTTTTCTTTACTTCACTTTTGTTGTTGTTGTTGTTTTAATTTAACTGTTGCTAATGTCTTTTATAACATGATGAAAGGCACTAAAACAGTGAAAAGCTAGTCCACATAGTATTAACAAACATGTAGTCATTCTTAACCAGTATTCATGAACTTCTACATCTATATTTAAACCTCAAAAAGTCTAGCAGGTCATTGGTGGCTCACAACCTGCAATTCTATCTACTCAGGAGGCTGAGATCCTATGATCATGGTTTAAAGAGAGCCTGGGCAGAAAAGCCTACAGGCTTTTATCTCTAACCAGCAAAAAGCCAGAAGCAGTTCTTTGGCTCCAAAGGTAAAATACTATCCTTGAGTAGAAAAAGCTAAAGGACAGCACCCAGACCCTGATTTCACATCCCAGTAATGACACAGACACACACACAGACACACAGACAGACAGACACACACACACACACACACACACACACACACACACACACACACACACACACAGTCTAAAAGTCAGTAGTCTCTAGTATGAAAGAACTTCAAACACAAGTTCCATTTCTTATTCAGAAACGAATCTGAACCATAAGTCACCTCAATTTTCTTTCCAAAGAGAACACATACCTCATCTACTTCAAAAAGTGAGTAAGATTTTGTTTAAATACTTTTTAAAAACAATCAAAAGACTATAATCTTCTGATCACATAAGAATCCTGTGTGGGCTAGGCGCAGTGGCTAACACCAGTAATCTAGAGACTCAGGAGGCTCCAGGGGTAATGTGGAAGCCTTGAGCAAAAGAGCTCAGAGGCAACACCCAGGCCCTGTTCATGCCCCACAACTAACAACAACAAACCTGTGTAAAAAAGGTGGTTCTATTTATTTAAAAAAAAAGCTAAAGAATAAGGAAAGGAAATAAGAAAAGCAAATAAAGATACAAAATTACAAAATTAAAATTCACCTTCATCCCATCTCCAAATCCTGGCTCTGCTAAGGCAAATCTACACTGGGGAAATACAGAGATCACAAGTTCAGCTCCTACCCAGCTCAGGCTGCTCAATAACCAGTGTTTCACACTGATAAACGCCTCCCAAACCTCAGAGCACAGAGTGAGAGTTCACAAGGTCAGGCGCATTAATTAGCAGTACTCATTTGGATTCTGTATTCATCAAATACAACAAGCAGCTATTCAATATTTGCCTGTTTGCACTACTCTAAGATCCCTAATTCAAAGATCCAACCAGAGTACAAAATAAAGCACAAGAAAATAAACTGAAAATAAACCTGTCACCATCAAAATGCACCTCAAAGTAAATTAAGCTGCTTTCTAAGTTTTGCACAGGCCTACAGCAGAGATAGTGTAAGTAATGAATGTACAGGTCCCTGCTCCAAAGGAAAATAAAATAGTTACAAGCAATAGCAATGCTTTTTGTGATTTAATAAATTCTTTTAATTCCTTTTCATTTTGTTCCTCACTGATCCGCAGTCCCTCACAGGAAGAGCACAGTATCAGACATTACTCCTTTCAGATTCAGAGCTAAAAATACCAACACACTTTATAGCAATTAGCATATCTTCTTATTCTCAAATAAGCACTACCTTATAAATAAAGAAGTATTCCCATCAGTATATAGGACTGTATGGAGAGCCTGACCCTGATCCCTTATTACACAGTAGAGACTTCTAAATATCTGAAAGCTAAGCCTAGGAATCCTTGGAACCAAGCCTCCAGTTTTGGTATATGGCAAGGAAATAGAAATACTTCAAGGAGTATAAATTTCACAAGTTTACACAAGTTCTGTGGCAGACCCATATCAGAGGGAAAATAAAATTTCTATGTTCTCTTCAGATTAAGGCAAGTGACCTTAAGGCAAGTGACCAAAAGCTTCTGCCTTCAGCTTCAATGGTGAGGATCCTACAGACAAGATCAACAGTGAGATGAATGGTTTCTCAATATACGGACTTTACTCATTCAGATGCCAATCTAGCGCCCCAAATACAAGCACTGGCACACTCTCAAAGGTGGAAGGACTTCAAGAAGGTGACCTTAAGCTATACACTGCTGGCTCACACCTATAATCCTAGCTACTCAGAAGGCTGAGATCTAAGGATCACAATTCAACGCCAACCGGGGAACTAAAGTTCATGAGACTCTTATCTACAATTAACTACCCAAAAACCAGAAGTGGCGCTGTGGCTCAAGGGGTAGAGCGGTAGCCTGGAGCTGAAGAGCCCAGGTACAGTGCCCAGGCCCAGAGTTCAAGCCCCACAACAGACCAAAAGGAAAAAAAAAGAACGTGACCTTAAATTATGCTAGCTTTTAAGATCATTTTCAGAGGCTCTAATGAAACTCAATTAACTGCTGGAAAGGAACTAAATGGACTACTACTTTATTTAGCACTATGCAGGCTCACATCCAGTACACAAGCCTAACAATGGTGGCTTCTTCTGACAAGATTAAAGGCAATCATAAACGAGCATTCAAAAGACATTTCCAGGACTTGTCCTTTCAGATCTCCTGAAAAATATCAATATTCCCAAATAGGAAGGAGACCAATATCATTCAGAGGCAAGGTAAACTGAACTACACCAGCTGTACCTGGTTCTTTTATCCTAACTTTGTTTCAGCCTCATCTACTGAAGCCTTCAAATAGCAAAAAAATAGGGAAGATATCTCACACATCTCCTTAAATTGTAAAGAGGATATTCTGTAGGAAGTAGTTCTGCTCTAACTCATGATAGGGCCTGGCCTGTTTCTAATCATTCCCTGTTTAATAAAGGAAAAACGCAGAAACTTCAATGTCTCAGGGAAGAGTTCGCTGATTAAAAGCATAAGATCAAAGAAAAATTTGAATCCCCTAGGGAAGAGCACAGAATTTTCTTCCTTTAAGTTTCTGCGAAGATGGAAACAGATCTGTACATGCAGAGACAAAAATGATGGAAAATACAAAGACAATTTCACCTTTAGACTTATGAGACATTTAAAAAAAAGGGCTAAAAATATTATTCTTCACCAAAAAAAGTCAATCCTTGCAATACTCAGTAATGCTCTCATCATATCCATAATTTAAGTAACTTAATACCTTTAGGACTGAGAAATATGTCATTTTATATCTGAAAAATCCAGTGCATTCCTGAAATAAGCTGTATTACCTTCAAAGTAAGTAATTTTAGGAAATGTTAATATTTCTCTCTTAAGGCATACTCTCATCACATATGTATATGTACACACATGTACACACACACACACACACACACACACACACACACACACAAAAACGCACACCCCAAGTTATAAACAGCAGATACCAACCTGGCTATCCCGCGATGGGAATCCATGATAACCTGGGGTCAGAGAATCGTTCTAAGATAGAGGGGAAAAAGAACTATTAGAAACAATAAAATGTTCACAATAATCAAAACCATCCAAACTAGTCAAATATAAACTGCTGCTCTGATTCATAAAATACTCCACTGTGTTCCATGCTACCTAACTACAAAACGAGTACTCACTTAGAACAGGACACAGGAACAGCATTTCCCCCTGCATAGTATTATTTCCTCCCCAGATATTTTAACCAAGATTCTATGGAGACTGGGAGCCAGAACAGTTCCAAACATCCCACTGGGTGACTAGCAGTCCAGCCTCTTCTCAAGGAAAGCTAGAAACTGGAAGAACTATCACCTTTCACATATTTCTACTTGTCACTTTGTCAGAAAGGGGACAAATACTACCCTACTGACAACTGCCTCCTGCAAACTAAGCTCTTCCTCTCTATTAAACTGTTTGTCCTCAGTTCTTCTATTTTTAATTTTTTTTGTGTGCCAGCATTTCACCATGTTTGTCGAAGTGGCCTTCAACTCACTATATAGAATAGACTGGCCTCAAATTTTGATCCTCTGTCTCTTTTCCAGAGCAGTGGCATTACAGGAACATGACAACATGCCTGACAAGTTCTTTTAAGTCGAGCTCTGTTTAAGACTTCCACTATCATCCTATGGACCCAAGTGATTCTGAACATGTATAAATGTCCCTATTTGTACTGGGTGTTTGTGCAAATTACTTGCAACATTATTTGTGATTTTAATTAGTCTTATTTTTTTAAGGTCTATCACATTTAGCCTCCCATATCTTTACATTGAACCAATGAATTAAGATTCCTGAAAGCTGCGGTGGCTCACACTTGTAATCCTAGCTATTCAGGAGGCTGAGATCTGAAGGCCAAGATTCAAAGCCAGTCCAGGCACTAAAGTCCGTGCGACTCTTATCTCTGATTAACCACTAGAAAGGCGGGAGTGGTGCTGTGGCTCAAGTGGTAGGGCGGTAGCCTTGAGCTGAAGAGCTCAGGGACAATGCCCAGGCCCAGAGTTCAAGCCCCACAACCGACCAAAAAAAGGGGATGGGGGGGGCACCAAGAGTTTGGTCTAGCGGCAGAGTGCTTGGATATCCTGCATGAAGCCCTAGGTTTGATTCCTCAGTACCACATACATAGAAGCAGGAAGTGGGACTGTGGCTCAAGTGGTAGAGCTCTAGGCTTGAGAAACTACAAGGACAGTGCTCAGACCCTGAGCTCAAGCAAAAAGAAAGAAGAAAAAGAAGAGAGAGAAGAGAGAGGAAGGAAGGAGGGGGGGGGAATAAGGGGGAGACAGAGACAGAGACAGAGACAGACAGAGGGGGATGGGAGAATATTCACCCTCTAGCCAGGAGTTTGGCCTAGTGGTAGAGTGCTTGCCTAGCAAGCACAAAGACCTGGGTTCGATTCCTCGGTACCACATACATAGAAAAAAGCCAGAAGTGGTGCTGAGGCTCAAGTGGTAGAGCTCTAGCCTTGAGAAAGGCCAAGGGCAGTACTCAGGCCCTGGGCTCAATCAAGCCCAGGACCTAGCATGCACAAAACACTGGATTTGATTCCTCCATACCACATACATAGAAAAAGCTGGAAGTGGTGCTATGGCTCAAGTGGTAAAGTGCTAGCCTTGAGAAAGCTCAAGGACAATGCCAAGGCCCTGAGTTCAAGCCAAGGACTGACCAAAAAAAAATTAAAAAAAAAAAAAAAAAGGGCCGGGAGTTTGGCCTAGTGGTTAAAGTGCTTGCCTAGCATGCATGAAGACCCGGGTTCGATTCCTCGGTACCACATACATAGAAAAAAGCTGGAGTGGTGCTGAGGCTCAAGTGGTAGAGCTCTAGCCTTGAGAAAACCCAAGGACAGTGCTCAGGCCCTGAGCTCAAGCCCAAGACTGGCAAAAAAGAGGAAGGGAGGGATGGAGGGAGGGGTTTATGAGTACTCAATCTTGAGAATAAGAAAGATAAAGATTTTTTGGACTTCCAAGTTCACTACAAAACTACACTAATCAAGTTAGTATGATATTTGCCTAAAGATAGTCATTTAGGTCAATGAAATACAACTGGATACAGAGATAAATGCTTATAGTTAGGGCCAATGGAGAAAGAGTAGCCTTTTCAGCAAATAATGCTGGAACAATTAGATATCCAGAGGTAAACTAAACTTTAAAAATTAACCCTGAAAGAACCAGATCTATAAAACTATAAAATTCTTCACAGAAGTAAATTTTATGATCTTGGGTCAAGTAGCAATTTTAACACATCATCATCTAAGCATAAGTGATTAAGAAAAAGAGATAAATTAGGTCTTGTTAAAATTTTTAAATTTTTTGTGTTTCTAAGCAAATGAAATGAAAATAGGATCCATAAAATGGGAGCAAACATCTGCAAATTCCATGTTTGATAAGGATCATGGCTCTAGGACAAAGAACTCTTATAACTCAACAATAAAAGGAAAAATAACGCAGCTAGTGCTCTGCTCAATGATCAACATTTGCAAATGACCACTGAGCAGAGAACATTATGAAATGATTGCTATATCATTAGTTATTATACAAGCCAAAATCACACATACATACTAGGCACCAGTGACTCACACCTGTAATCCTAGTCTACTCAAGAGGCTGAGATCTGAGGATTGGTTTAACCACTCAAGAACTAGAAATAGGGATGTGGCTGAAAGTGACAGAGTGCTAGCCTTGAGCAAAGTTGCTCAGGAATAGCACCCAGGCCCCAAGCCCCACAGTGGACCAAAAATAAACAAACAAAAACAATCCACATAACGTAATACTCACATACTACGATGGTTATATTGACAGTCTGACAATGGTAAATGTTTTTCTTTTTTTTTTTTTTTTTCGCCAGTCCTGGGCTTGGGCTCAGGACTTTCTCAAGGCTAGCACTCTACCACTTGAGCCTCAGCACCACTTCTGGCTTTTTGCTATGTATATGGGGTACTGAGGAATTGAACCCGGGTCTTCGTGCATGCTAGGCAAGCACTCCACCACTAGGCCAAACTCCCGGCCCATGTTTTTCTTATTATATAAATGTGATTACACATTGAGTTTGTAACTCCTAGTCAATCACTGGACTTGGGGTGCTCTTGGAAACTCTCCAAATAACTATTCTGTTAAGTGCTAAGACATATAAACAAATAGGATGCTTGCCCTCAAGAAACTTCACAGTCTATTTAAACTTGCCCTTCTTCACTTCTCTGACCTTTACTTCTTGGTCTATTCAACACTTAACATAGAACAGATATATTCCCTGAAGCGAATTTCATGCTTAGCGCTGAGTGATGCTAAATATTTCATAAACCCATCAGGCAAAATCTGAGACACAGTTCTTTAATAAACTCAAAGGCCACACATATTTTCTCTATCTGATTGTGTACTTCATTAAAAATAAATTGCAAACTCTTGTATATTGCTGGTGGAAATGTAAAATGGAGCAGTTGCCATGGAAGACAATTTGGCAGTTCCAAAGAAGCTAAATAAAGAGCTACCATTTAATCCAGCAATTTCACCCCTAAATGTAAAAGCAACAAAACAGAAAACCACATACTTTCACAAAATACTTGTACACACATGTTCCTGGAAGCTCTATTCAAAATTGCCAAAAGACCGATTGACAAATTACAATTAATTCATGCAAATAAATACTCTTCAGTTCTAGAAAAGGTTAGTTTTTCAAAGTTCATTCTTGCTATAGCACTTACTAATGTACCAGGGACATTAATCTAAGAGATGGAAGTCAGCAGGAAAAAAAATACATATTTTGATTCCATTTATATGACACATCTACATTATATAAAACTGGGGAAACAAAGCAGGCTGGTGCCAGCCAGGGGCAAGAGAGAATGTGAAATAAAAAGTGATTGATTAATTAGTTCTTGGTAGGTGATAAAAATGTTTGGATGATATAGGTGTGGTTGTTGTTCAATGCTGCGAATATACTGTATTCCTCTAAGTTGTTCACTTTAGAAAGGTTAATGTATTTGCTCAATTAAAATTGTTTTTTAAAATCAATGCAATACACAGTATTATACAAATGAAGGAAGCTATCCTTCCTGATGTTCTTTGAGTACTTTCAGATGGGGTAAAATAAGTCTCTTGGCAGGTCCAGCAGCTTCCCTTTACTCCTTCATTACTTTCTTACTAGGACCAAAGTAACCATCTAAAATCTCTCATGAAGTTACTCCAGTATTAATGGTCCTCTATTGCTTTCATAATTAAGTTCCCAGAATCCTAAGTCTCCTCTCACATGGTTATTTCTTTTCTCTTCCCATACTTACTTCTTTAACAAATATTTCTTGGTTATATATGTGAATACTGTGCCATTTTATATAAGGAACTTGAACTAATTTTGGTATCTGAAGGTGTTCTGGAACCTGTCCCTGAAGATACTAAGAAAGAGATAATTATATCTCCCTTTGATTGATAAGAGAAGCTCAGATTGAGAGTCAGTGACATTAAATGAGGTACCCAAAATTTTACGGGCAGTACATAACAAAAAGAGACCTGGAGTCCAAGTTTTCCAACTACATTTTGGAGTTCTTCCAACTAGAACTTAGCAATCTAATAATATGAGATTTATTTTGTGCGATCATTGAGAATCATCTGGATCTGAATGAAATGGCAAACATGATTATGTGAAAACTTATTATGACTATATACCAATTGATAATCACCAACAAATTAGTTTGTATTCTGACAGTCAATTCAATCTGATGTTTCACTGAACTGAACACTTTGCAAGATTTGGCATTTAAAAAAGATACCTCTTGGGACTGGGAGTTTTGCCCAATGGTAGAGTGCTTGCCTAGCATGCATGAAGACCTGGGTTTGATTCATCGGTACCACATACATAGAAAAAAGCTGGAAGTGGTGCTGTAGTTCCAGTGGCAGAGCTCTAGCCTTGAGGAAAGCTCAAGGACAGTGCTCAGGCCCTGAGTTTAAGCCAAAAAAAGAAAGAAAGGAGGAAGGAAGGAAGGAAAGAAGGAAGGAAGGAAGGAAGGAAGGAAGGAAGGAAGGAAGGAAGGAAGGAAGGAAGGAAGGAAGGAAGGAAAGAGTGAGCTGGAGGCGGTGCTGTGGCTCAAGTGGTAGAGCACTAGCCTTGAGAAGGCTAGAAAAAAAAAAAGACATCTCTTAATTCCCCTAAGAGTATATAGTAAACACATACCAAAGATCACTTTGTAGTACTGAGACAATCCCCTTTGAGATAAGCTAGCATGTTGAATATTTAAATTAACAATTCTGTCCAAAAAGTCAATACAGACAAAATAATGTATTTTAGTTTGATTGGTATATACAAGTCATTTCAATTTACCTTTTACAGCAATCACTTCATTTATATTGCTATTTGTCAAACCAGTTCTACTGCTTGTCAGTTAAGTGATTTAAGACAAGTATTCACTCTCTAAACCTTAATATTCTGATCAGTAAAATACATGTATCTACAGCTACATTTTACCAAGAAAGTTAAGATTATGCATAATATATAGAGACCTAGCAGTACAATTGCCCTATAAAGCAAAGTTATTAATTTAAGCATTTTTACTATATGCTTTGAGTTCACGGTACTGTCTTACTCCTTGGATTTTTAAGATCTGTATGACTGAACAAACTGGACGTTTTTATTTCCTATTCATCCTACAGCTTTCAATAACCTTTTGGCTATAATTGTCAATTCTCAGATCTAAATTCCCTGCCATTTACTTCTTGTATCCCTACAGCAAGTCCCTGAACTTCCTCACAATAATTCCCTGCTCAGAAAGAAAACAATATTCAATACTTGTCAACACAGTGAACTACCTGATGTTAATTACTATGTTCCTGCTTAGAAGAGTTGATATTTTTTACCTTGAGACAAAGGTTTTATTAACATACTTTCTTCAGTTGGGGGACGGGGTGTTACTATGACATTCCACACATGTGTACAATGTATTCCAATCAATCCTGCTCCATCACTCTCTTTACTCCCTTCCTCACTTCCCAACACAACCTCCACCAGCTCATTGTTCTATATTCATAGATGCAAACAAGCTATTCCAACCCATATTCATCCTCAGTCAACTGCTCTGCTAGCTTAGTATCCCTGGTATACCCTTGAAACAAATAATTTTTAAACAAATGGCCAACAATTAGGAACTCATCAAATCATCTGATTCCTACAACCATTCCACTATTCAACTCCTACAGTTCTTCCTCTTCCAGCCCTCTTTGGCAATAGTAAACATTTTAGTAACAGGCAATCTGTAGGGAAAGGGAGGCAGAAAAAAACTATAAGGATAGTTTCCTGAGCACAATTAAATATCTGAGATATCTGATAGAACTGGTACTCAAGAGATGGCCCTTTCTGGGGGACAGATTCACCCAAAACACTTAAGGAGAAACAAATGTCTGTAACTTACACAGGTTGAAATGTGCTAAATAAGTTATGTAGATTATATTCTGATCACAAAAGGTTAACTGGACCAAGGCCAAACAGCTGGTAATGATAGAGCCAGGGGCCACAATTAAAATTCTATTCTTTCTGTTAATGGAACACAGTAGCTTAGTCCAGAGAAGGCTAGGCAATGGGAAAGGTCAATATATGTTTTATCTACATACTACCCAACTGTTTCTCTCAGCACTGGAGATGATTGAGAGATGCATCACCTTTAGCCTGACATGTCATCATCATCCAGTTATTCCCAATGACTGAAGAAAAGCAATGCTCCTTAAATTTGAATAAAAAGACAGGCCACTGGGACCCTACTAAATGTAAGCTCTAGTCAGTGGGTCTGGGTGGCACCTGAGAGTCCAAAGACTTTCCTTATGATGATGAACTTTCTGGTGCTTGGCCATTTACTAAATGGATTTCAGTGCTTTCTAATCCTGCCTGATCACCTACAGGAACCATTTTTTTTATGTTTCTATTTCCATTACCATGTCCATAGCTTTGGGTATGCAGTTATTGAGTCCTCGCTCTTGTACTCGTTGGATTTAATAGCCACATATTAGGGATAAGGAACCATTTTTTTTAACTATAGATTTCTGAGCTCTTTCCTCTTAGATTCCATGGTGTCTGGAATGAGGTCTTGGTTAACTATAATACTGAATTGGGACCACTGTGCTTTCTTATGCCCAGATACCTTTTACTTCATATTTCTTAATTTCAAAAAATGTACAATTACTAACAATAATCAGCAAGGACTAATTGAAAACTAACAAATGTCTAAGTGCTTTACCTATTAGCTTACTTAATCCTCCAACTATGTTATAAGGCTGGTACTCATAACACTACCCTTTCCATTTTATGTAAGAGAAAGATAGACTGTTGCTTGTACGAGATCAGTAAGTGAACAGCAGAACACAAATTTGGACTTAATCTCATTCTAGAATCTGTGCACTGAAACACATCACTTACACTGCACTGCCTAGGGGCAGTTTAAACCTCTGGTTTTAACATACATACTTGAACAAATGAATCCAAATGGGTCAGCTCAGAAGATGTCGCCCTAGGAAAACTATGCTTTCATTCCTCAGAAGCTGCCATCATTGAGAACATATTGCTAAACTATAGAATCCAAGAGTTCTTGATCTAAAAATAAAAATGTCTTCAGAAGCTAAATATGTAACTTTAAATAATCTTTAGCTAGAATAAAAACTGGTAAGCATGAATTTGATTTGACAATACCACAAAATTAGAAGTCAACTCAAAAAATGATTTAAAAAAAAAACCTAGTATCTGATCAAATTAGATTTTTTAAAATGAAAAAAATCCAGTGTCCAGATACTGAAAATGTTTTCCTCCTTATTCATTTCTAAAGCCAGTTCTAAATGAGAGTTCTTTATATTTTGCGCAATGCTTGTATCAGCAGAGCCAAGGTGACTTATTTTCAAGGGCAAAATTCGAGTGAATGCACTGGTCCTGTTACATTTGGTTTTTATTTTTTTATGTTTTTTTTTAAATCAGGCTTTTAGGCATGACTAAAGAACTATATTTACCCTTCATAATCAACATAAACATGCATATTCTCAGAACTGTCTTGAAGCATGCAATTTTCCATTCTGCTGCAAAAGCAACTGCTTTAGTTTTCTTTTCAGATTTCCTTTTAAAGAGTTTTATTTATACACACAAAACCATATTAAAATAATAGGATAAGCAAGCATTAATGAAGCATTTAGTTGCATGCAGCACAAGAAAAGGCATTGTACAAAGGCAAATATACTTACAAAATATATACACAAATACCCTCACATTAGCAAGTAAGGCACACACAGTACTACAGGGATATAGCTATAAAAAGATAAACATATTTTTACACCAGATGAGCTTCTTTGTTGAGTATATTCTTTTCAATAAAGAAAATATTCTGCAAATTCGGAATGATTTACAGATTTTTCCCCCTTAAATCAGGCATTAATGCAGATCAGCATAATTCCATTCAACCAACCTCTGCTTGAACTGGACTCCCCACACCTTATTGAGGCCACAGTTCCCCAGCACAAACTCCCACTCCACCCCCCCCCATACACACACCCAACTCCCCACCAACCTCACAGGGGTTCCTGGGCTGGTCCATGGAATCTGATGACATCACTCTCTCTTCCTTCCTGGAATTCTAAACCCTGCTGCTCTCCCCTTGCACACAGCTACGATCTCCATGGCAACCTCACCTCCTCCTGCTTCCCTATTGGCTTCATGGAGCAGGATACACAAAAAGGTTTTCCGTTCTGCCCCTACCACCCGCCCCTCGAAAAAAATGATGCTTTCAACAGGAACCTGAGCTAAATTTAGATACTTAGGATTCAGAATCCTATGACTAAAAACATATGGAGAAATATCTTTCTACATTCTACCCTTTCCTCAATCCCAACCCAAAGTGGTTATTTTACTCTGGACCCAAGCCAAAAGCAAGTGGTAAGATCTGCTGAGTCTTAAAAATAACTAGACTGCTTGCCTCACATGAGGTTGGCAGAGAAAAAATTCTCACACTCACCTATTCCCATGAGAAGAGGAAGCAAAAAAGGGACAAAGAGTAGGAAAGAAAGAGGAAGAAGAAAATCATACAAGTAACATTTGGGATGTTTCATGTACTAAACCTAACTAATCTGCTGCTTCCTTCCATCCCCAGGCAAGGATCAGGAACTCCATTCCTAAAGGCAGAACAGTCTGCACTATAAGAAAATAGAATCCTCTTCTATTTGCTTCATATGATATATTCCATCAGAAGAAAAATAAGAAGTGAAGGTAGAAAAACCATACACTTCTGTGACCACACACTAAGCTGGAAGAATCTGAATTCTGGGTCCAATTTTCCATCCCAGGAACTGACCCAACTATGGAAACTGGAGCAAGTTCTCACATACATCATCTAAAAACCGGCACTCACACAGGGATGTTATAGGAATTACTGACAAGATTAATGTAGTTTAGGTCCCTAAGCCAAAAGAACTGAATACAAAATAAGTTAACATCACGATTAACAAAATTCCTACAGATATAATCAGAAATTTGAAATCTCCACAAGAATCTGAATTTCTAAAAATAACCTTTCAGAATTACACTTATACATCATAAAATACATTGAATTTCTTGAATCACAGATATAGTTCCTAAATAGGTTTCCATTTCTGATAAAATACAGTGACCTCAAAAACTAGCAACTAGCAACTAAACTAATACCTAATAACTTTGGAACTGGCCCTACTATTTCTTAATCTAAACTCTAATTTTGAAATAGCTATTCACTTTCCTTAAATGATGCCTGAGTAATGAACTAGCTCAACTGCTCACTTTTCCTTCCTAGGAACAAATTCTTTCTTAGAGCCAAATTTGATTGCTAAACACTGAATCAACCCAGTGTATGTGTCTTATATGACTCTTAATTAAGGGCGAAACATCAATAATGGCCAATTAGGAAAGAAAGATTCCAAGAAAATCAAAGCCTTGTAAGTAGGAAGAGAAGTGGATAAAAGTTAAGACACAACCAGGATATTTGAAGTTGTTTGCAGGACCAGAAACTTAGCTCCAGCATACCCACTCTCCAACAACAAAACAAACAAAAAAGAATGCAAAATAATTTAGCATGGTAAGAAACAGTTATCTGCCACAAACAGAATTCAAACAACCTGGAACATTTAGCAAAGTAAAACTTCCCAGCTAGTTAACACATGGCCATCTAGAATAAGTTTTGCAGCTGCAGTGGAAAACACCATAGGGTGCTGTATATGCTAATCAACTGTGACTTTGTTGGAAGCAGGAAAGGTAGAGTACGCCCGCCCCATTTCTGAGGTACCAGCTCTTTTATTCTACTCCTCCCGACTCCTAACAAGTCAGTCCTACTGTGAAACCATTTCTATACGTACTACTGGTCAGAGGACTCCAAAAACTAACTATGAAGAGCATGGTCCTTCTTACCATTTTCGGTCTTCCTACATAGAAAGACTTAAAACTGTTTTTCAGACTTACCTATCATATTAAGTACTGGACTTCCATTAAAAAAAAATTCTATCAACAATGCTCTGAATCAAGTGGGTTGCTGTAATTCAAAAGCTCTATATCCTCTTTTATCTAAATGTGAATTATGCTAGAGGGTTTATATCGGGTTGTCACTTTCTCAAAAAGAAAAAGAAAAAACATTATTGTAAATACTCCTATCTACATTTTGCAAAAAAAGAAATAGAGCTCACAGATGTAACCAAAGTTACATAATTCATTATTTAATTTTTTTTAAAGCATGATACTAACAGGTCTATTTGAACGCCAAAACCTATGCATTTTGTTTCTTGTTTTGATGCTGCTCAAAATTGAACACAGGGCTGCAATGGCTAGGTAGAGCTGTTCACCTACTGAACCACGCCTCCCTGACCTTCTTAAATTATTATTAGTTTGCCCCTGTTCTAGGGCTTGAATTCAGGGCCTGGGTGCTGTCCCTGAGCTTTTTTACTCAAGGTCAGTGCTTTAACCACTTGAATCACAGCTCCATTTCCAGTTTTTTGGCAGTTAATAGAAAATAAGCTCTCATGATCTTTACTGCCCAGGCTGGCTTGGAACTGTAATTCCTCATATCTCAGCCACCAAAGTAGTTAAGATTACAGACTTGAGCCACCAGCACCTAGCCAGGAACCGATTTTGCTCTCATTATGTTTTGAAGTAGGGTCTTAATTTTTGCCTGGGCTGGCCTGGGGCTACACTCATCCTATTTATACTTCCAGCCATAGCTGGGCTGATACAAATGAGCCACCACACACAGATTTTTCTGCTGAAACAGGGGGTCTCATAAACTTTTCCCCCAAATTGCCCTGGAACTACAAAGCCTTACAATCTTCGCCCCAACATAACTGGAATAACAGACTGGAAGAGTTAGCTAAACTTTCTGTCCAATCTGGCCTCAAAACACCATCCTCCCAACCTCTATCTCCTAAGTACCTTGGATTACAGGTGTGACCCACTGGTGCCTGATTATCTACCTGGCCTCCCATTATAAAAAGGAAACCTAGAAATCATTTTGTATCCATTCTCCTGTGTGCTTGCTCGCTCGCTCGTGCGCGTGCGCGCGCTCGCGCGCGCGCGCTCTCTCTCTCTCTCTCTCTCTCTCTCTCTCTCTCTCTCTCTCTCTCTCTCTCTCTCTCTCTCTCTCTCTCTCTCTCTCTCTCTCTCTCTCTCTCCCTCCCTCCCTCCCTCCCTCTCTCCTCCTCCTCCTCCTCCTCCTCCTCCTTCTTCTTCCTTCCCCCTCCCCTTGAGAAAGTCCAAGGACAATGCTCAGGTCCTGAGCTCAAGCCCAGGATTGGCAAAAAAAAAAAAAAGGGTCTCAGGCTGGCTTTGAACCTTGATCCTCAGATCTCAGCCTCCTGAGTAGCTAGGATTACAGGAGTGAGCCACCACACCCAGCTTTTTTGTTTGTTTTGTTGTCAGTCATGCAGCTTAAAGTCTGGGCCCTGGGTGCTGTCCCTGAACTCTTCAGCTGAAGGCTAGCATTCTGCCACTTGAGCCAAGCACCACTTCCTGTATCTATGTTCTCTTACATTTCTTATGAAATGTATGTTGCTTGGCATAAAGTTCTAAGTCATTATTTATATGTTACTGATCCATATTAAGTCCTAAACAGGTATTCAATACTGATTCATTTGTTACTCCTCCTTTTATAACCTTCTGGACAAACAGTAATAATTCTGTTCAGGTCTTTTTTTTTTTTTTCTGCCAGTCCTGGGGCTTGAACTCAGGGCCTGAGCACTGTCCTTGGGTGTTCTCAAGGCTAAAGCTCTACCTCTTGAGCCACAGCACCACTTCCAGCTTTTTCTATTGTATGTGGTATGGAGGAATTGAACCTGGGACTGTATGTATGCTAGGCAAGCACTCTACCATTAGACCAAACTCCTGGCCCTCAGGTCTTTTTTTTTTTTTTTGGTGCCAGTCCTGGGCTTGAGCTCAGGGCCTGAGCACTGTCCTTGGACTTTTTCAAGGCTAGAGCTCTACCACCTGAGCCTCAGCACCATTTCCGGCTTTTTTCTATGTATGTGGTACCGAGGAATCGAACCCGGGTTTTCGTGCATGCTAGGCAAGCACGCTACCTACCACTAGGCCAAACTCCCGGCCCCTCAGGTCTTTTTAAATTAAAGCTGGCTTGGGGCCGGGAGTTTGGCCTAGTGGTAGGTAGCGTGCTTGCCTAGCATGCACGAAAACCCGGGTTCGATTCCTCGGTACCACATACATAGAAAAAAGCCGGAAATGGTGCTGAGGCTCAGGTGGTAGAGCTCTAGCCTTGAAAAAGTCCAAGGACAGTGCTCAGGCCCTGAGCTCAAGCCCAGGACTGGCAAAAAAAATTAAAGCTGACTTGAGAAATTACATGTGGAAGTGAAAAGACAAAATTTCAGGTAACAATCTGGAATTCAATTTTCTAATTTTTGAGATAAAAGAAAGTTAACACAGTCAAAATTTCTACACTGGCCCAGTCTTACTGTCACAACACCCACAGTTTCATCTATTGGTTTTGCTTTGTTTCTTTTGGGGGATGGAGGTCAGGGATAAAACCAGCATATTTACAAATGTTAACCTGCGCTCTACCACTGAACCATGCCCTAGTCTCTCACTTATTGATTTTAATCCAAAAATTCTAATGCAGTCAGGATCTATACAGCAGATTTATAACTTCTACATTCTACAAATAGAATCATTTCTCCCGGAATTTTATTGAAATTAAGGAAGGTGGTTTAAAGGACCATACTAAAAGAGGCCAAGCACAGGAACAGGCCTGAAGACCAATGGAATAGAACTGAGGACCCAGATATTAAACCACAGACCTATGGCCACCTAATCTTTGACAAGGGAGCCAAAAAAATAGAATGGAAGAAAGACAGCCTCTTCAACAAGTTGTGCTGGCAGAACTGGTTAAGCACCTGCAGAAAACTAAAGCTGGATCCTTCTTTGTCACCTTGCACTAGAATTAACTCCAAATGGATCAAAGACCTGGAGGTAAAAGCTGACACACTGAAAACTTTACAGGAAGGAATAGGAGATACACTAGGCCTCCTTGGCACAGGTCGAAACTTTCTTAATAAGGACCAAGAATCACAACAAATCAGAGAAAGGCTGGATAAGTGGGACTGCATTAAACTGCAGAGCTTTTGTATGGCAAAGGACATAGCTAGTAAACTTATCAGGAAGCCTACAGAGTGGGAGAAGATCTTCACCAACCAAACAACGGACAAAGGCCTCATATCTAAAATATATCAACAGCTCAAAAAATTGAATCACTCCAAAACTAACCTCCAAAGTAACAACCATCCCATTAAAAAATGGGCCAAAGACTTAAAGAGAGTCTTCTCTAAAGAAGAAACAAAAATGGCCTATAGACACATGAAGAAATGCTCAACATCTCTGGTCATAAAAGAAATGCAAATCAAAACAACTCTAAGATTCCACCTCACTCCAGTTAGAATGGCCAGGATCAGGAAAACGAATGACAACAGATGCTGGAGGGGATGTGGCCAGGAGGGATCACTACTACACTGTTGGTGGGAGTGCAAACTCGTTCAACCACTATGGAAAGCAGTGTGGCAGTGCCTCAAAAGGCTAAACATAGAACTCCCCTATAACCCAGCAATTCCACTACTTGGCATTTACCCAACCAACCAGAAACAAGGACATACTAAACCCACTAGCACAACAATGTTCATTGCAGCACTATTCACCATAGCAAAGATATGGAACCAACCTAGATGTCCCTCAGTTGATGAGTGGATCAACAAGTTGTGGTATTTGTACACAATGGAATTCTATGCTGCTGTCAGAAAGAATGACATCGCCCCATTTGTTAGGAAATGGAAAGACTTAGAAAAAATCATATTAAGTGAAGTAAGCCAGACTCAAAGGACCTTAGGCTCAATGGTTTCCCTCATTTGGCATAATCAGTAGAAACCTTGGGCTCTACTAGCAGAGATCTGCAATAGAGCAAAATCTTGATACATAAGGCCATATAATGTGAAGCTAATTGAAAGGACCTCCAGGATATTGAAACAAAAGCCATATAATGAATGATGGTTATCCTTAATGTACTATGTTGTCTCTCATCTCCTTTGCTGTCCCTTGGTTATCTCATACTGGTATAGTATCTCACTTTGTTATCTGATATATTGAATTTATTTGTATTTGGATATTTGAAATTTGATAGGGAAGGGGGGAAAACCAAGATGGGTGGGGGGTGTGGGGGGGGAGGGAAATGGGTACCAAGACATGTGAAAGGGTATCAATGTATGTGAATTAATGCACCTTCTATCTGGCAAATATCATGTAACCCTTTTACTAATTACAATAAAAAAAATTTTAAAAAAATGAAAAAAAAAATAAAAATAAAAGAGGCCAAGGTCATATGTTTGATACCCATGTGAATCACATCCTGCCATAAATATACACCCTTACTTTTATTGAAAAAATAATGTATTCTATTTTCTAGAAACAAATTCATGGCATGTATCTACTACAAACTATTCTTTATACAAATGGAGTCACACGCTATCTACTCTTTGTGCTAGTTCCAAATTGTCCTATGCAATGGCTCCATTTGTTCAGTGTTCCCTACTTTACAAATATAGTCTACTACACAATATGACAATAACATTAAAAGAAATATGTGCTATTTCTGGCTCACCCTATTGACAAAAAGATGTTGCTACTTACATATTTGTGTGTGTGTGTGTGTGTGTGTGTGTGTGTGTGAATATGTGCACACACGGACATGCGTGGCCATTTAAACTCTGAGCCTCCGAAACTGTGAATTTCAAGTAAGCCTGTTATCTTTATGTATATGCAGCCTAATATTTCATTATTAAAATAAAAAAAAAACAAGCTAGCCACCAGTGGCTCACACCTGTAATACAAGCTATTCGGGAGGCTGAGATATAAGGATTGCAGTTCAAAGCTAGACTGGACAGAAAAAGTTCATGAGACACTTAGTTCCAATTAACCCGCAGAAAACCGGAAATGGTTCTGTGGATCAGCTGGTAGAGAGCTAGCCTTGAGCTGAAGAGCTCAGGGACAATGCCCAGGCCCAGAGTTCAAGCCCCATGACCAACCCAAAATAAGTAAATAATGAAAAAACAAATATACTAACTTAGCTGTTAGCATGACCTTGGAATACTAGTGATGTTTAGCATTAAGATAAACTTGAGAGGGCCGGGAGTTTGGCCTAGTGGTTAAAAGTGCTTGCCTAGCATGCATGAAGACCCGGGTTCGATTCCTCAGTACCACATACATAGAAAAAAGCCAGAAGTGGTGCTGAGGCTCAAGTGGTAGAGCTCTAGCCTTGAGAAAGTCCAAGGATAGTGCTCAGGCCCTGAGCTCAAGCCCAGGCAGGACTGGCAAAAAAAAAAAAAAAAAAAAAAAGATAAACTTGAGAATTTTGAAGTCAGAGCCCCAAAGTAATATATATTCCTCCACCATTCCCAGCTACTCAAACATATCTCAACAAAGAACAGCAGTACAAAGACACTTTTATTACTGCTATTACTTCCTCTTCAAAAAGGACCTCAATAAATTAAAGATCAGATACAGATATATAATTTTTGTTATTGATGGTGATGGTCATTGTGGGGCTTGAACTCTGAGCCTGGGCACACTGTCCCTGAGCTCTTCAGCTCAAGGCTAGTGCTTTACTACTTGAGCCATAGCATCACTTTCAGTTTTCTGATGGTTAATTGGAGATAAGAGTCTCACAGACGGGCCGGGAGTTTGGCCTAGTGGTAGAGTGCTTGCCTAGCATGCATGAAGACCCAGGATCGATTCCTCGGTACCACATACATAGAAAAAAAAAGCTGGAAGTGGTGCTGAGGCTCAAGTGGTAGAGTGCTAAGCCTTGAGAAAGTCCAAGGACCGTGCTCAGGCCCTGAACCCAAGCCCAGGACTGGCCAAAAAAAAAAAAAAAGTCTCACAGACTTTGGTTCCTGGGCTGGCTTTGAATCTCGATTCTCAGATCTCAGCCTCCTGAATAGCTAGGATTACAGACATGAGCCACCAGCACCCAGCTTCAGATATATAGTTTTTATAAATTCTAAAAAGTCAATTCAAGATGAAAAGTTGAAAAATGCTAAAGGAAAAAAAAAGTCATTAAGCCAATTTAGGTGAGCAGAGTTTTTAAGGCATATAGTCATCAAGTTTTCTTTATTCTCCTATTTTATAATAGACCTCGAAATGGAATTGTGTTCCTCTTCTAAACATACAAGCAGAACAGGGCATGTCTGCTAATTTTAGAGAGGTCAAGGTAAACCAGATACGTAGGGACTGGATTTCAAGGTCTTACATACATTTTCTGAAATAAACCAAAAATCTATCTGTGGAGATCAAGAGAATACCTCATGCTAAGGTAACAAATGAGAAAGAAACTGGTGGGAAGCCCATGGAAAATTATTCATTAAGTCTTCTGACCCAAAGTAAGAGTCAAAGGCCTAACTACCATAGCATCATGAACACTGTATGAGAAAAGATACAGCCCTTGCCCTCATCAAGTGCAGTCAAATTGGGGGAAAAGATGTAACATCAAGTAAATGAATAAAATTAACATACCATAAGTATTTTTTTAAGAAATGTAAGGGATCTTTAGAGTGTTCTTACTCAGAGATAACTGATTGATTCACCCCTATCAAGTCCTGGTTTTTTTTCCTTTATATCCACATTCTGACTGTTGTAACTAGTAAGATTTCAGGGTATTGTCTGAATTCTGAATTGTAAACTGATACCTCTCATAACACAGAATTTCAGAGTACTTGGTAAATGTGTATCATAAAGGAAGCCAAGAGGTATGACATGAGATAGTCTCAAGAGCTCCTCATACAATCTTCTTTCACACTGTCATACAAGATAAGCATGGGTTTGTCTACCTCTATATCAAAATTCTGCCTTCTTGGAATTTCCAAAGCAGTGTTTGGACAATTCTGTGTGAATGAACAATTAATTAACTGCTTGCAATAAAAATTTCAACTGACAGACGCCAGTGGCTCACACCTGTAATCCTAGCTACTCAGGAGGCTGAGATCTGAGGATACCAGTTCAAAGTCAGGCTGGGCAGGAAAGTCCATAAGACCTCTATCTCCAACTAACCACCAGAAAACTGGAAGTGGCACTGTGGCTCAAAGTAGCAGATGACTAGCCTTCAGCTAAAGAGCTCAAGGACAGCACCCAGGCCCAGAATTCAAGCCCTATGACAGACCAAGAAATTTTTTTTCAAATGAAAAAGAACTATTTACCCTTGAAGTCTCTCTATTAACAGTATTAAAAGGTTGGTGCTTTCTATCTCCAGTACCAGCTTTTTACTTAACAGAGATTTCAAGTAGCTCAATTGAAGGGGGAGAAAAAGATTACAGTAATAAAGAGTTTAGGCCTGGTGGAGTAGCTCAACTGGAGTTCTTGCCTTTGAAGTTCACAAGGCCCAGAGTTCAAATCCTAGTACCACCCCCCCCCAAAAAAAAGAGTTTAAAACACTGTTGAAGTCTTTTACATTTCCCTTAGAAAAAGTTCCTTAAAAATGGTTTGGGGCTTGCATACAACTCAGAAAACAGAATATGTAGCACCTTTGGATCTAGAACATACAACATTGAATCTCTCATATATTACTACTTGTGTGACACTGGGCACATGCAGATTTCTTATGTGCAAATAAAAATGAGACCATCTATCCTAGAATTCTAATTTGTTAAATGAGATAAAAGTGACACCTGGCAAATTAACAACTCAAAAGTCAAACACACACACACACATACACACACACACACACACACACACACAGAACTACGGAGGATACTTTTAGGAGAGGAACACAAAGGTGCATTGCTTATGTGCATCTGATCATATGAAACAGTATTTATCCAAATGAACCCCATGAAATAGAAGCATAAGGCCTCTCCCTCTCTCTGCCAGTCCTGGGGCTTCAAGTCGAGGCTGGGCACTGTCCCTGAGCTTCTTTTGCTCAAGGCTACTGCTCTACCACTTGAACCACAGCCAGCATCACCTTTTTCTGTTTGTGTTACTGAGGAATCAAACCCAGGGCTTCAAGCATACTCAGCAAGCACTCTACCACTGAGCCACATTCTCAGCCCAAGACGTTTTTTTTCTTCTTTGTTGATATTTTTGTTTTCTTGTCTTTTGGTCTTGTTTGTTCCTCTATCTGTCTTTGAGAAAATACTCTTGAGAGGCACATAAAGGGACGATGCCTATGTGCATGAACTGCAGCCGTACACCAATGGCTCACACCTATAATCCTGGCTACGAGGCTGAGATCTGAGGATCATGGTTCAAAGCCAGCCCAGGCAAGCAAGTCCTGCAACTCTTCTGTTTTGTTGCTTTTCTTGGTCAGTGGTGGGGCTTGAACTCTGGGCCTAGGCAATGTCCCTGAGCTCTTCAGCTCAAGGTTACTGCCCTACCCTTGAGCCACAGCCCCACTTCCCTTTTCCTAGTGATTAATTGGATAAGAGTCTCATGGTCTTTAGTGCCCTGGCTGGCTTTGATCTTCAGATCTCAGCCTCCTGAGTAGCTAGGATTACAGGCATGAGCCACGGTGTCTAGCTCTGAGATTCTTATCTCCAATTAATCACTAGAAAACCAGAAGCAGGCCGTGGCTTAAAGTAGTAGAGTACTAGCTTGAGTAAAAAATCTCAGACAGGGGCTGGGAGTTTGGCCTAGTGGTGCAGTACTTGCCTCGCATGCATGAAGACCTGGGTTCCATTCCTCAGAACCACATACTTTAAGCGCAGGAAATGGTGCTGTGGCTCAAGTGGTAGAGCTCTAGCCTAGAGAAAGCCCAAGGACAGTGCTCAAGCAAAGACTGAGCAAGAAAGAAAAGAAAAGAGAGAGAGGGAGGGAGGAAGGGAGACACAGAGAGAGAGAGAGAGAGAGAGAGAGAGAGAGAGAGAGAGAGAGAGAGAGAGAGAGAGAGAGAGAGAGAGAGAGAGAGAGAGAAAGAGAGAGAGAAGAAAAATCTCAAGGACAGGGCCCAGGCCCTGAGTTCAAGCCCCACAACCAACAACAAGATAGGTTGATTGTGTGACTGTGATCTCCTAAAACGTCCCCATTTCAAGTATTCTGACTTATTATTTCTATTTAACATCAAAATATCCAAAAATTCAAGTATTTCAGCTCCAAGGCTGTTATTGCTGAGACAACTTCACAACTTAAAAATAGTATAAATTTTTTTCAGCAGAAAATACATTCTGTGTTTTGCTCAAGGAAACATGTAACTTTATTCACAGGGGGTCAAATGGGACACCAGAAGTCAGGAAAACAAAGCAACACTGCAGAGATCTTTATTCTTATATGACATAGTTTTACACAGTCTATCCTAATAAATTCCCATTTATGTAATAATTCCAATATTATCATTAAATGTATTAGAATAAAGTTGCAAGACTCAGAAGAATTCCTGGATGGCAAAGTTTCTATAACCATTGACAAGATTGAGAAAGTTGAGAATCAATACAAAGCTGCAGTGTAACAGGCATCTGGACCAACAGCATCAAGTATATACATAAAACATATTGCTGATGGAATCTAGAGAGCCTGAAAGAACAACTCACAGAGCCTGCAGCTGAGCATCACCACAAAATCCTCTTTTAAGCTGTGTAGACTGCAGTGGTTGGGAATATAGCCAAGTTCAAACCTACGTCAAAGCACAGCAGGCATGCTCCCTTGGCAACAATGCAACATGGGATGAGTGCAAGACAGATTTTTCTACTTCTGCTGGGTTTGAAGTCACTACTTACAAACCCTCTGGTACCAACAGACACAGCCAGTAATACTCATTATACTACATAGACAAATTAGTCCCGTACATATGCTAAAGCTGTCACATTCTTTTTATTTACTTCCAGCCAACTCTTCTCATGTCCAGAAAAAAAATATATATATATATATGTATATGTATATATATATTCCACATCTGCCTTTTTTGTGATCATTTCTTCTTTTTCCCCCCCTTTGTCCCATCTTGTGGGGGTTGGGGAGCTTGAGGGGTGTTACTGTCTCTGAAAACAAATGCAAGAGATATTGTTGAGAAGGAAGGAATATAAAAGAACTAGAGATGACAGGGGAAAGAACAGTCCACAAACCAAGGCACAAAGAGAATAGCATAGCTGCACTGCCTTCCAGCTCCAGCAATCAGGAATGTTTCTGATTAGGTGAGTACAACTGCAGAGCCTCACAGGAAGTGCCCAGGGGGCCCTCTTCAACAGCCCCAGCCCAAACACACTGAAAACCTTTGTGCTCTAGAAAGCCCATCTGGAATTAGTTAGACTCCTAGTAGGTCTTTCCTTTTTTAAAATAAATAAATCAACGCTTTGAATGACTAAACTTAGTTTTCCTGCCTGCAACCTTTTAATACCTTCTCCCAAAAATCACACCTCAGAGCATATTTCTCCATCTCTCATCCTGGTATGACCACAGTCTTATAAGAACTTAAAAACATTTGTAGAGTTAGCGTCTTCCTGGAGGCCCAGGAACCCCAAGAAATTTACAACATGAATACAACTAAAATCCCTTTTTCACAATAGTTTTTACAGTGCTAGTTTTAGAAAATCAACATGGCCTTTTTAAAGAATTTAAATGAAGGAAAACATTTATGAAGGTATTTTTGCTCTTGCCTTCTAAACCATGTAAAAAGTACAAAAGAGAAATTCTGGCATATTCTCTTAATGTTCAAAGAGAAAGTACTTTTTTTCACTAAACTAAATTACCTACATTTATTTCTGCATTAAATGAACGTTTACTAATGCTTTCTACTAAAAAATGAGAAATCTGCTGGGCACTGGTGGCTCATGCCTGTAATCCTAAATACTCAGGCAGCTGACATCTGAGGGTCATGGTTCAAGGCCAGCCTGACCACAAAAGTCTGCGAGATTCTCATCTCTAATTAACCACCAGAAAACTGGAAGTGGTGCTGTGGCTCAAATGGAAGAACACTAGCCTTGAGCTGAGGAGCTCAGGGATAACACCTAGGCCCAGAGTTCAAGCTGTACAACCGACAAAGAAAGGGGTGGACAGAGAGATAGAGATAGAGATAGAGAGGGGGGGACATGCATGCATTCATGCATGCTTTCATAATGTGGAAAAATGCCTTGAAATCATGGGAAATGAAAACAGTCCTGATGGTCATTAATCAGCCATTGCTTAATATTTCTGGGCCTCTACTTTTCCAGAACAAGTAAATGAATATATACAAATCTAAGTATATATACTACCAGGCTCTAGCTTCACCTACAATCATCATTTTGAAGTAGTTTCTTATATCACTAAAAACTGTACAGAAAGGAGCTATATTATAAACTGGGCGTGGTGGCTCATGCCTGTAATCCTAGCTACTCAGGAGGCTGAGATCTAAGAATCCAGGTTCAAAGCCAGCCCGGGTACTAAAGTCCATGAGACTCTTATCTCCAATTAACCACCAGAAAACCAGAAGTGACAATGTGGCACAAGGGGTAGGGCAGTAGCCTTGAGCTGAAGAGCTCAGGGCCAGTGCCCAGGCCCACCAGAGTTCAAGCCCCACAACTGACCAAAAAAAAAAAACAAAGAAGAAGAAGAAGAAGAAGCTACACAGCTATCTAGTTGTGGCAAGAAAGGATAAGGCCTATTGGATGGTAAAACTGTCCCACAGAACACAATCCTGTCCTCCTGTCACTTAGATGCCAATACTCAAGATAGGGGAGTACACTATTTAAGACAAAATCACAGGCTAGCCATCTGGCCCAGCATCCTAATCAGAAAAGTTCAATATCAACACTAGAATTAAATTCACAAATAACCTACTGTAACATAACTCTAGCCTTTGTGTTCTGCTCAAGAGCTTCTTATTTATGTAATTGGTTTGATAAATACTGAATCCAACAAGAAGGCCAGATTTTCTGGGGGGGAATTTTTTTTAAAGCTTCCTTATGTTCAGGAAGTTGTGATCGATAGGGGATGTTTATGATTTGATACTGATAGGTAAGGTCAGCCCTCCTTGTCCATGGATTTTGCATCTTTAATTCAATCCCAGATTTAAACCACAGGTTAGAGATTCCTAAAAAAGAAAACAACTTGTGCAACTATATACAAGCACGTACAGAATTTTTTCTTATTATGTTTCCCTAAGCAATACAGCTATTTATATAGCAATTTCATTGTATTAAGTATTATTTCATCTTCAAATAACATACATGAGAAGATACGTAGGTTGTAACAAATACTATATCACTTTAAACAAGCAACCTATGAAGTCCAGTATCCATAGGGAGAATGGTACTGGAACCAATTCCCTTTGGTTACTATGGTTCTACTATAAGCTCTCTAAACTTCTCATGTGAGTCAATAAATGTTAAATAAGCCATTCCTATTAGCACAGAAAGGGGTACACCTATATAAACTATCCCCCAGACTACATTGTCACCAGAGTGGAGCACTGAGACTATGTCAATAAAAACACCAGTTAAATCTTTGGCAACTAAGAACCAGTTCTTGGCTTTAAGCTGGTTACTAGAGATTAAGACCAGTCAAACAAGTAAAAGGTTTGAGATTACATTGTCCTTTACTGGCAGCCTTACTCTCAGGTATAATGGGGATGGCAAGTATTGCTATAAACTATATGTAAGATTTTTGGCAAAAGGTCCATTCATACACATAGTATCTGCTTTCATCTCCAGTCACTATAATCAATGTTTTCCTCACAACTAAAACTGGTTTTATTCTTAGAGGGCCTATTTTACCATTTCATATCTAGAAGAGGCAGAAATCAGTAATATGTAGTCTGAGACCTAGTTCCTTATTCTTATATCTTAATATGGAGGATTGGGCTCTTATTCCTTAGCCCCTTCATCGAGTATTCCACTCTGGGTAATGAGCTCACTAAAAAAAAAAAACAACTTCTTTTCACCAGACATCCATGGCTTATGTCTATAATCCCAACTACTCAAGAGTCTGTGATCTAAGGACAGAGGTTCAATGTCATCCTGGACAGAAGACGTGCATGAGACTATCTCCAAAATAACGGAGGGGGGTGGGGAGAGGAGAGAGAATGAAGGTCTGACGCAAGTAGTAGAGCACCAGCTATGACTGAAAAAGCCAAGTAAGAGCTAGACGCCCAGTACCAGCAAAAAATCAAATTCTCCTCAGTGTGAATTCTCCCTTGCCTCCTTTCTACAATGATAAGACTTCAAAATAAAAAGAAAGAAACAAAGAAACAAAGAAAGAAAGAAAGAAGCTACAAGGTGGTGTTCCAAAAAAACAGTGAAGGGGCTGGGAGTTTGGCCTAGTGGTAGAGTGCTTGCCTAGCATGCACAAAGATCCAGGTTTGATTCCTCGGTACCACATACATAGAAAAATGCCAGAAGTGGTGCTATGGCTCAGGTGGTAGAGCACTAGCCTTGCAAAAGCCCAAGGACAGTGCTCAGGCCCACAGCTCAAGCCCTGGACTGGCAAAAAAAAAAAAAAAAAAAAGAACAATGAAGTCACATTTCCTGGTGGACTGTGGAGGGCTGAACTGCACAAGGCACATACTGGGGGTCTAGTCCACTCTGAAACATTAATGCACTTCAAATTAGGTCCAGAGAACTTGGCAGCTGGGCTGACTCTCAAGCCAACTATGAACAAAACTGGACTGGTCAGGATTATTCCTGGCAAACATCAAGAAAAGGAGCCAATCAAAACTCTGCTGTGCTAAGAAAACCAGCCTTTTTCCTTAAAGGGAAACACTTCAAGATACAAATGCTACTGTGCAAGACTGGAGGAGGGGGTTAGCTCTCCTTAACTCTTACCTTGAGTTCACTTTATTTCTATAAATTCCTTTTTCTATATTTGCCTCCTTCTATACTACTACCAGCTTGGCCACTGACTATAATAAAAACCAGGTTAGGAGTCTACAGAAAAACAACCAAGAACCAAATGGTCCTTTTGGCCCCAGGGGGCAGGGTACCCCCCCCCTCAACTCCTTGCAACTGCCTGAGGGCCAAGTTCTTCCTTGATCCTGCCTCTTTCCTCCTCTTGAACCTCTCCCCAAACCCTGAGCTCTAGCAGCCCAAGTGCCAAAGTAAACTACATGCTGATCCAAGTACCCAACGCTGGGCAGCTGGTAGGTGGGGATTCTCAACCTGAGTGTGAGGGAAACTTTTTTTTTTCTTCTGAACCTCCAATAAACTCAGTAAAATGTGAGTTTCAGAAAAGTGATTTTTTTTTGGTGCCAGTATTGGAACTTGAACTCAAGACCTCAATCTCTTATTCAGTTTTTTCATTCATGGCTGGCAGTATACCACTTGAACCATGCCATCAATTCTAGCTTTTTGCTGGTTAACTGGAGACAAGGGTCGCACAGATTTGTCTACCATGGCTGGTTTAGAACTGTGATTCTCAGATCTCAGCCTCCTGAGGAAGCTAGGATTTTAAGTGTGAACCACCAGCACCCAGCAAAAAGGAGTGAAATTTAAAAAAACAAAACAAAAAACCAAAAAACAAAGACATATAAAAGCCAAAACTAGATTCCACACTGAAAAAATTATTGTCAACGGTTATAGAAGTTTCTGAGTACTTTTAATTTCTGTACCTACTTCATAATATAAATTGGTAATAAACAGTGAGCAGAATAATACCAATCTGCAAATGACTCTTTTAACTAGTACTAATATAGTGAAAGGAAAACAAGCTCTGATACCCTACAATCCTAGGAGTGAATCCTAGCTAAGTTACTTCCTGGTCATATGGCCTTAAACATATCACTTAGTTTCTCTGAGTCCTAATTTCTGTACTCAGAAAAAGTAATATAACCTTGACAAATACTATCTTTGATGACTATGAAAGGATTAGGAAAATGTAAAGGCAAAGTCTCATACTGTACCTGATATAGAGATTTACCAGAAACTTCCTATCATCATACTCTATGAACCTAAAAGGAATTCTATGAATCTAAAGGAATTTATATTTTCATAGTTAATTATAACTAGCAAAATGCAGATCTATGGTCTTTTATTGTCTTTTGTCATTTCCCTTCTGCTCTCATGAAAACCAAAACTTCCTTATATGATTTCCTGTGGTTTCTATTTGACCCACAACATATTCCAATTTTATTTCTAATCAATTATATACTAGTTCAATCACTACTTGTTCAAGCACTATCACTACAGCAGTTCTATCATTAATTTATAGCAGTTATATCATTAGTTTTCTTGTTATTTTTAAAAAATACTGATACAAAAATGTTTTTAAAAATTAAGTGAATGATGTAAGGAAAAAGAGAACTATAAATCATTAATATTCTAGTTCTCTCTTTATCTGCCACTCACTCCACTGATAGATCTTAAGTCTAACTCAGTGCTTCTAGAAAGTCCCATCCCCCTTTTTAAGGCCAACTCTTTTGTATCATATGAAAAGATTAAAAGAGCTTGCTAACATACTTTATAGCTTGCTGTTAATTTTATTTAGGCTCAATGTTTTTAATATGTTCCATATTAAACCCCTTCTCCTTCTCGTCTCCCTATCTTTCTATTTTTGACAATTCCAGCCATTCTCCCACTCTTGAATTCAGAACACTAACTCTCTCAAAGACTGGCCACATCATTATAACCTGCAGTCCTTCTTTACTTTGCAGAGTACCTTTCAGTCACTGGGGAGAAGAAATCCCATAAGGTCCTCCAAGATCTCCAGTCCTGCAGCTAGCAAGTCAAATTCACATCTATCAAACTTTACTGAGCCTTCAACTTCTACATTATTGTGTCATTCAACCAACAGTATTAAATGAAGTATGCCAATAGCTGTTTTGAACACTGAGTACGGATGTAAAATCAGTCATACCATCCTTGCCCTACAGGGATTCAACATTAACAGGCATTTACTAATATAGATATGATGGTCTATGGGTGCCATAGCTTGCCATTACTTCTGCCGGGACATTATTCCCTCACTCCAGGATAAATTCTATATGGTCCATTAAAAGGCTGAAAACAGCAATTCAGGCACGTAAGAGAGGCAGACCAAAAGACACAATAAAATGAGTTTAAGTCACCAGGTGCCAGAGGCTCACACCTATAATCCTAGCTACTCAGAAAGCTAAGATCTGAGGATCAAGGTTCAAAGCTAGACTGAGAAAGGAAAACCCAAGACTCATATCTCTAACCACCAAAAAAGGTGGGGGGTAAAAATGTGGTTCAAGATAGTTGAGCACAAGCCTTTAATAAAAGAAGCTCAGGGACAGCACCCAGAGCCTGAGTTCAAACCGTAGGCTGAAATAAAAGGTTTAAAAACAAACAAACCAGGAGAAGTCTACAAGGAAATTTTGAAGAGGGTCTCAAACATAGCAATGGTACTTAAACATAGTATTGGTACTTAAAGGCACATACATTGAGAGAGAGGTTTACAGGGCAGTGCTGCTAGAGACTGTATACTTTTAAGAGGTGAAACTCTTTAGGAAGTTGGAAGTATGCCTCAATGACGACTGTGGGACCCCAGTCTCCTCTTTAGAGACAGAGAAAGAGAGAGGGAGAGAAGGGAAGAGAGAGGAAACACAGAGAAGATAGATTTAAAATACATATACCAAAGCAAAGAAGAGGGGAAAAAGTTATTCCATTTTGCTGGAATGTAAATTCTAAGAAAGAATCCTGTGAGTGGCTTTTAGCTGTAGAATAAACATTTATAATCACCACAACCCTATGATAGTTATTAATAGCTTCATTTTGCTAAACAGAAAATGAACTTGAGGAAAATTAGGTAGATTGCACAAAGTCTCACACACACATACAAACACAAACACAAAAATGGCAAACTGTTAAGCCCATCCTTCATTTGTTCTATCCCCCTCAGAGTTGTATAGAGATATGACCAGTTTCTCAGATTTCATTGAAAAATCGACTTTTCCTTGGCTATTCTAATCCTTGGTAAATACCACTTTCAAATTCCATCAAATTACAAACATTAACCAAAGTTATCTTAGCTCCATTTGCAAGACAATCATAAAATCTAGCATATTCATTTTTGTGTTTTTACCTGTGTATTTAAAATATGAAACATTTTTCCCTTATGTTCCAAAGGTCTCAAAAGATTCAAGCAATAATAAGGCAACCCACGCAGAATTCACCATATACTCTATAATGCAAAACACATCAGCATCCATTTTATCTGGCAGCAGGAAGAGATATGTTAGGACCCTACAATTATCCCTGTAGAGAAGCATACCAGAGAGAATGTAGGCATAACAGCTACAATAATGGTAACACAAATAGCCATCTGCACTTATAGCCAGGCATGCCAAGAGCTTTTAAACACCCACATCCCTAATGCCACTCTCTCCCTCTGTGCAGGTGGGCCAATTCCTTTCCATTCTTTCCGGCCCACATAATTTCAGAGGAATAGATAATCTGCTGCCAGGAGAAGGAAGGAAAGAAAGCTGCTATACTTTTGAACACAAAAGACCAAAAAAGAAGTGCCCTAACTCCACCCTGTGTTCTACCCAATAAGCCAATATTTCTCTATTATTCTCATTGTCTATAAACACAGGAAGGTAGCTCCTGTTCATCACCCCCAAGTCCCTCCCTTTCCCTGACATCAACCCTACCCCAACTAGTTTGCTATCCCTCAAGTTCTGTGACTTCCAGAGGACCCCTCCTTCTCACATATACACACTTTCTCTCTTTCTTCCCCCCTTTTTGCTCTTTCCCTTTCTTCCTTTCTCTTTTCTCCCCACCTCCTTCCCTCTCATTCTTTCACTATCCCCAATCCAACATCTTCCCCTCTCTCCCTTCCCTATTTCCCCTCATACAGTCTCAACAGGCAGCATGGTGCTATGCATACAGGTTGAAGATGTACTGGATAAATAAAAAAACGCTTAAAGAACAAGAAACAAAGGAAATAGTAGAACAGTGACTCTCAGGTCTGAGGACACAGGGTTTCTGAGAAGAAACCACGCTACAGTTTCTAGACAACAATATGGTGAATAACATTTACGTAAGAAACATCAACAGTTTGGGTTGGGAGTTTGGCCTAGTGGTAGAGTGCTTGCCTACCATGCATGAAGACCCAGGTTCGATTCCTTGGGTACCACATACATAGAAAAAAGTTGGAAGTGGTTCTGAGGCTCAAGTGCTAGTTTTAGCCTTGAGAAAGTCCAAGGACAGCACTCATGCCCTGAGCTCAAGCCCAGGACTGGCAAAAAAAAAAAAAAAAAAAAAAAAGGAAAAACTAACAGTTCATAGTCTCTAAAATACAGAAGATGATGGTAAAAGCATCCTTTTTTAGATCACTAATCTTATTAGTGCTAGGTCCTCAAGAACCAACTAGACAAGAACCAACAAACTAGAACAAGAAAGGATAGCCTACAAAAATTGTAGCCATAGGGACAGAAGTGTAGCCAAGTGGTTGAGTGCTTGCCTAGCATGCATGAAGCCCTAGATTCAATTCCTTGGTACTACATACACAGAAAGGGCTGGAAGTGGCACTGTGGCTCAAGTGGCAGAACTCTACCTTGAGCAAAAATTGTCCAATGACAGTGCCCAAGCTTCGAGTTCAAGCCCCAGAACTGACAAAAAAAAAAAAAAAATCAGCCATCCTATCCAGTTCCAGTTATAAATATGACCAATCCTTTCTCCCTTTCCCTCTCCTTCTCCTTCCCTCCTTCCCTCTCCCCACTGTCTCCCTGTCTTTCTCTCAGCTCGTTGTGTTCCCCACCCTATGAGACAACCAAAAAAATGAATGTGCTACAGTAGCCAAGTATTCTCAAATAAGTCCTCTCTTCCATTTTACACTTATCCTGTGGGCTGCTAGCAAGATATGTGACGTATTCCCAATTATAGCAGAATTCATCTGAGTGAATATGTAGTTACCAATTCCTCAACAAGGTGCTAGAAACAATCTCAACAACACATGTGAGCAACAGCACAGTTGCCTAGTGACCTTCAACTCTGTGCAGCCAAGTATTCTCAATCCTTCTTGCTTTTCTCCACTAGCTACTACCCCATCCGAGGTAATTGCACTGGTTAAAACAGAAGCTGAGCTCAGTGGCTCATACCTGTAGTCCCAGCTACTCAAGAGGCTGAGATCTGAGGATCAAGGTTCAAAGCCAGCCAGGGCACTAAAGACTATGAGACTCTTATCTCCAATTAATCACCAGAAAACCAGAAGTGGTGCTGTGGCTCAAGGGGTAGGGCTGAAGAGCTCAGAGGTAGTGCCCAGGCCCAGAGTTCAAATCCCACAACCGACAACAACAACAAAAAAAAAAAAAAAAAAAAAAAAAAACCAGAACTTGATAGAAAAGTCAGGAAAACAAGTTAATAAGCTCATGAGATCATAGGATGATTTCAGTTTATACTCTTTAATAACACTTAGTCTTAGGGATTTTTTTTCCTCTTAAAGAAGATAATTACCTTGGGAGGTGCCAATTTTTACCAAATTTTACTTGGAATTATAAGGTACCAGAGTTTAAATCACCTTCAGAAATAGTCTCATCATGTCCCCACATTTTGGATGGAAAAAGGCCTTCAAAAGAAGTTAAGACCTGCCAACTACAGGCATGGCTCAAGTGGCAGATCACTAACCCAACAAACACAAGACCCTGAGTTCAAACTCTACTACTACCATTAAAAAAAGTTAAGACTTGCTAATGACATTATACAATATTGATTCTAAATGGCAGAAACAATATCTAATTTATCTCCAGTGTCCAACAGTGTTCAGCATTTGAGGCAGCACAGTCCATGGGAAACCCGGAACCTATAATACACTTCAAATACAATGCTTATCTCATATATGACCATGTAGAGTCTAGGTACACGTCCTTTATCTCTGAGAAGATTCCCAACTTCCCTTCTCTTCTAACTGCTCTAAAAATCCTAACAGCTCAAAACTTATTTTCTAAAATTCTCTCTTCTCTTACTCAGATTCTCTTGTAGCAATTTTCTATTAATCTTTTTAATGCCTCTCCGTTTAGTGTCCCTCTTTATAGGTTGAGCCTAAACCAATAGTTTCCAACCTCGGCAGCGTAGTAGCATGATCTGGGTCTTATCCCCAGCATTCCTGATTTCAGGTATAGATAGCTTAAGCAAAAAAAAAAAGCTTCCAAGGAGATTCTAATAGACAGCTAGCTAAAGCTAAAATTCTCAACTCACCTACTTGGTTATTATACACTCCAAAAGAACTACTGACTATTGTTCTGGACTTAGAAAATATCAGACTGCTATATACCAAGGCAGAGTATACTGCCAGACAGAAGGCACATTCAAAGCATACCCCTGTTAGCAAGCATCTGTCATATAATAACACTTCGGTAAATACATCAGTAAAGTTCTATAAATCATTAATGAGAATGAATGGTCAGCATCCTACTAAAGGAAAAAAAAAGACTAAGAAAAAAGAAAAGGTTCTACTGGAGATTTGTGACTCAGAAATACATTTAGGTAGCTTTTGGCTTTTGTTTGTTTGTTTCCGGCTGTGGGGCTTGAACTCTGGGTCTGGACGCTGTCCCTGAGCTCTTTAGCTCAAGGCTACTGCCCTATCTCTTGAGCCACAATGCCACTTCCAGTTTCCTGTGGTTAATTTGAGATAAGTCTCACAGACTTTAGTGCCCGAGTTGGCTTTGAACCACAATCCTCAGATCTCAGCCTCCTGAGTAGCTAGGATTACAGATGTGAGCCACCACACCCAGCAGTTTTTGGCTTTTTCGTTGTTTTGTTTTGTAACCCAAAGATCCAGATGATCTCTCTGTATCAAAAACAACTTTTTTCAGAACATGAGTAAACCCAACCCTAAAGAAGCAAAGAGCAAGCATACCCATGACTCCATTACCGCTAATCATACTAAAACCTAAGTCTGGAAGTCCTTAAGCATTCTTCTGGAGAACCCTTATTCATTTTCAAAGGCCTCCAAATGCCTTTTTTAGGTCATTGAAGAAACACTGAAAATCTATATGGCAAGCATTGATCTGAGCACTAGACTAAGACATAGTCTGAGAAGCCAGATACTAAACAATGAGTGATGAAGTGAAAAAACAATAGTGGCAGTGACTTTCTCCAAAGACAGACTCATTTGGTTTCACAAGACCAAATCAAGAACAAGATACTTGATTATGTCTGTATTTTCTTGACACACTATGATGAATAATTTCATTTGCTTTTGAACCAGGTCTGGGGCTTGAACCCAGGGCTTAGGCACTGTCCCTGAACTTTTCTACTCTAGGCTAGCACTCTACTATTTGAGTCATAACTCTACTTCTAGCTTTTTGGTGGTTAACTGGAACGAAGAGTCTCATGGACTTTTCTGCCCAAGCAGGCTTAAACTATGATCCTCATATCTCAGCCTTCTGAGTAGCTGGAAATATAGGCATGAGTATAATTACAACGAATGAATTTTGAATGAATTTTAAAAGCTGGGTTTTAAAGAGGCAGAAATTAAAAATTAGTAGAAAAAGTTACAGCCCTAATTAACTTAAAAGCCAAACTACCCAAATGCAAGCTATTTCTACCATCTACAATATTTATTTTAGGCAAATCCTTTTCCTTTCTGTCACACAGGCAGAGGAAATAAGCTGGACTATACAGTACTACAGCAAACAGGACAACCACAGAAACAGACACTATCTACTGTTGCAGATTGTCACTGTGTAGCAGTATAGGGTGAGTCCACATTTCTGAAGCCAGACTAGATTTCACTCCCAAAGCTTAAACTGTCAACAAAACACAGCCTCAAGTGCAAGAGTCAGACCACCAGCCTAGTTTGCCACCTCTGGCCTAGATCATTTCTCAACCCTCCCTACCTTTAAGGATCCATAGCTTTAAATGGAATTACTCCTCAACTAAATCTACTGAAAAGGAGAGATAACAGGATTAGAAAACAGAAAAATAAAAGAACAGTCTCTCTCATCATAATTCATCAGGCAACCAAATCCTTGTTTAGGGGGAAAAAAATGTATCCCGAATAGTAAGACCAGTTCTAACTTCTTTAAAAAGCACGTCCACTATATTCTTAGTGACCTGGAGCTGGATCTGTTATACTTTTGATCAGTATGTACCCCTATCATAAGCAATCAGGTATGCTTAAACAGAGGCAACATCCACACCCCACATGGCACATAGCAAGAAAATCAATTATATTGAAGACTGGCAAAGTGCCCAAAGACACAGCAGGAACTTGATATGAACGGCAGGATGAGGAAGGAGAATGAATAATTCAGACTCCCTGATTCACTTAACAAAGTCCTGTCAACCACAGGCCCTTAGTTTGTGGGCTGAGCTCTCTTAGCTACAAGGCAACTGAGCTACAAGGCAACTAAGCTCGCCAAATGGAAAGCCTACAGTGCCTGTGATGCAAGTAGGAGAAGAAAAGAAAAACTTGCACCTAGATTATGTTTTTGAGAGCCAATTCATTATAAAGGACCAAATGTTGCAACACAAATATGCTTATTTTATTTAACATCTATCCTCGGTAAGATATCCTCCATTAAACTAAGAAACCCAAAGTAAATAAGACAATGGACAACAGAAAACAAAGTAGAGCTGAAAGTAGAGAGATCCTTTCAACTTCTCCCCTCCCCAGATGAAAAGCAGTGGCTAACATTAACTATCTACAATTAACTACTGCTACAATGATAACTGTGGATTGGCACATAATTTACTAACTGCTAAACTCAGCTGCAAATGTGTAAACACAGCTTTGGTCTGAAAGTAGATCAAGATCTACCCTGAGTTTTTTGTCTGTCACAATAAACTCTAAATATGCTGGAAAATAGTTTTATACAAGTTTTAGCTTAAAAATTAAATTAAAAAAATTAAATTAGGGGCCAAGAGCATGGCCTAGTGGTAGAGTGCTTGCCTAGCATATGCATGAAGATCGGGGTTCGATTCCTTGGTACCAGATACACAGAAAAGGCCAGAAGTGGTGCTGTTGCTCAAGTGTTAGAAAGCTAGCCTTGAGGAATGCCCAAGGACAATGTTCAGACACTGAGTTCAAGCCCCAGAATAGGCAATAAATAAATAAACAAATAAATAAATAAACAAACTAGTACAATCTGTTGTCTATCAAATAACCAATTTTTTTTTTTTTTTTTTGCCAGTCCTGGGCTTGAGCTCAGGGCCTGAGCACTGTCCTTGGACTTTCTCAAAGCTAGAGCTCTACCACCTGAGCCTCAGCACCACTTCCAGCTTTTTTCTATGTATGTGGTACCGAGGAATCGAACCCGGGTCTTTGTGCATGCTAGGCAAGCACTCTACCACTAGGCCAAACTCCCGGCCCCCAATTTTTTTTAATTAGTAAATAAATTACCTAGGAAAGAAAAGGGGACTGTGCAATCTAATTTCATATATTTATGATAGGTTTGATGTTTTTGTTTTTTAATGACAATCATAAAATATTTACAAACATTCAAACAATTAAATTTCTCAAAGCTATAATACTGATACAAATAACTCAGCATTGTAAAATGTTACTTGTAAAGAATGAGCCAAGAATATACTGACATCTAAATGCTACACTACTGAAATGCTGGTACAAAAATCAAATTTGAGGCCGGGAGTTTGGCCTAGTGGTAGCGTGCTTGCCTAGCATGCACGAAGAACCGGGTTCGATTCCTCGGTACCACATACATAGAAAAAAAAAAGCCAAAAATGGTGCTGAGGCTCAAGGGTAGAGCTCTAGCCTTAAGAAAGTCCAAGAACAGTGCTCAGGCCCTGAGCTCAAGCCCAGGACTGGCAAAAAAAAAAAAAAAAAAATCAAATCTGAGAAAGAACAAATTTGATGAGCTTCTCAAATTTTTCTAAGGCTGTAAAGGTACAGAAGTTACAAAGCAAAGACTGGATTCTAAAAACTAGCTAAGTAGGGGAAAGCAGATTTCATCAAGCAATTATTACCATAAATAAATGCACTTAGTGTGAGCTCATGCTTTTAAACCGCACTTTAAAAATTAACCTAATTCCCAAAGTTACCAAAAGCAACAAACAACTTCTCAAACTTCAAATGGCTAAGCAGGAACTATTTCAATCCTAAAAACAAAGAAATAGCATTAAAATGAAAAAGTAATCAAATAACAGTATCTCTTTGAGGGTGATAATAACTAAGTTTTCTTATTCACATCAGTTAATCTACCAATCCACAATGCAGAGAGGCATGTGATACTACAATGGTGACTCAAACACAGCACCTATTGAAGTAGATAATGCACCAGACACTTACAGATCATGATCTAAGGGTACACTAGGCAAGCTCCCAAAGATCTGAGAAAGAATGAGGCCCTTAATTTCCCACTTCCTAGTGAGTGGTATATCTAGAAATTAGATAATACAGTCTTACCTGTCTTTATTTTTGTCAAAGAACATGAGGCCACACTGTTGATATTTTAATAGTCAATAAAAAAAATGGATAACAACTTTCCCATAACAAGAATAAAATTTATTCTATAATTTATCTGGTGACACTGAGCAATAATATTTGCTTTTACGCGGGGGGGGGGGGGGGGTTTGTTGTTGTTGTTTTGTTTTTTTTTGCCAGTCCTAGTCTTAAGCTCAGGGCCTGAGCACTGTCCTTGGGCTTTCTCAAGATTAGTGCTCTACCACTTGAGCCGTAGCACTTCTGGCTTTTTCCACCTATGTGGTATGGAGGAATGGAACTGTGTGTGGCCTTCATGCATGCTACGCAAGCACTAGGCCAAACTCCTGGCACCTTTTTTTTTTTTTTTTTAATTTTTACAGTCCTGGGGCTTGAACTCAGGGCCTGGGCACTGTCCTTGGGTTTTCTCTCATCCAAGTACTAACCAGGCCCAACCCTGCTTAACTTCCAAGATCAGACAAGATCAGACACAATCAGGGTGGTATGGCTGTAGGCTGTCCTTGGGCTTTCTCAAGGTTAGAGTTCTACACATTGAGCCAGAGCACCACTTCTGGCTTTTTCTGTTTATTTGGTACCAAGGGATCAAACCCAGGGCTTCATGCATGCTAGGCAAGCACTCTACCATTAGGCCTCGCTCCTGGCCACATAAATTTACTTTTATCTCTAGCTTCCAACTTAATGTGTCAATTCATGTGTACAATGCATCTTGATTGGTGTCACACTTAATTCTCCTAATTTTACCTTACCCATATGCATTCCTTTAGTTCTATGTTCACATACATAGATTATTATTAACTGTATGGGCCTACCATTCATCTCTCCCTCTCTTTAGTACCATCCCCCTTAGACCAGAGTGTTTCAGCTTTGTATTCATTTTGTTACACTGTTAATCCTTCAGAGGAGTTACTTCTTAGAAATTTACCAAACTACTGAGTGAGGTGGCTTAAGCTTGTAATCCTAGGTACTCAGGAAACTGAGATCTGAGGATAGAGGTCCAAAGCCAGCCCAGGCACTAAAAAGTCCCTGAGAGGGGCTGGAAAGGGAGCATAGCCTGGCGGTAGAGTGCTCCCCTAGCATACAGGAAGCACTGGGTTCGATTCCTCAGTACGACATACACAGAAAAAGCTAGAAGTGGGGCTGTGGTTCAAGTAGCAGAGCACCACCCTTGAGCAAAAAGTGTCCAAGGACAGTGCCCATGCCCTGAGTTCAAGCCCCAAACTGGCAGGCAAAAAAAGAAAAGAAAGAAAAAGAAAAGTCCATGAGACTCTTATCTCCAATTAATCATCAGAAAACTGGAAGTAGCACTTTGGCTCAAGGGCTAGGGCAATAGTCTTGAGCTGAAGAGCTCAGGCCCAGCTCCAGAGTTCAAGTCCCACGACCAACATGGAAGGAAGAGAGGGAGGGAGGGAGGGAGGAAAAGAGGGAGGGAGGGAGGGGAGAAATTTACCATACTTAAAGTCAGTTTGACTGCGTATTTATACATATCACCATGTACAGTTTACATATGTGTTTATATTTTAAATCTAATTTCCACAGAAGAGAAAACATGTGCCTTTTAACCATATTTTTTTAAAACTTCCCAGATAATACTAGTAGTCAAGACTGAGAAACACTATTCTAAATAAATTCTGGGACAAACTAGCCAGGTGTTACTTAATTACTGAAACAGGGACAAAGCTTAAAAAGAGGCTTTGGGTTTTTTAACAGAACTTTGATTGTAATCATTATTTCCATAAAAAAAATACAAAACAATGATCATTTGCTCTGAAACTCTGGAACATGTCTTCTGTACTGATAAGGATTTTACAGTTCTAAAATTCTATCATCTATATAATAACATCTAATAAATATTAGACATGTATCAGACACTGTGCTAGGTACTAGAAATTTTTAAAGTATAAGAAGGTCAAATATAGTTCCTACTCTCAAAGAGGATAGATCAAGGAAAACTGGCTCTTTTTCTTTGCTTTTAGGATTGCAATAGTTTAGATCAGGAATGTCACACAAAGATCCGTATGTTAAATACTATTTCCCCAAAGGCTGGTGGAAGCTTTTAAAAAAAAAAAAAAGCAGAGGCGAGGATGTAAGGTGTGGTCAAGTACAGTGTAATACACCTGACTGAAAGTATGAAGCTGTGAATTCAAACCCTAGTGAGGAGAAGTGGGCTGGGGAGAAGCCTAGTGGAAGGAGGAAATCAGGTGACTCGGGATGTGCCCTTGAAGTGAACAGAGGGTCTTCAGTCACTTACTCTCTCCCTATTTCCTGGCTTCAATGAGGTGAGTAGTCTCTTCTGCCACACACACTTGTGCCATGACATACTCTGTGGCAACAAGGCCACAACAACATGGACATGTACAGAAAACCATTAAAACTTGAGCCAAAAGAAATCTTTCCTCTCTTTAAGTTGATTATCTCTAGTATTTTGTTGCCATAATAGACAGCAAAGTAAAGTACAAGGTACCTGAGCAACAATCAGGAGAGTCTCCATCCCTATCCTGGACATTCAGCAAAAGGATCAAAAGAAAACTGATTCAAAGCTGCAATCTCAAAGATAAGAGTCACTGCCATAAAAAGTGTACTAACTGTCACAGAGAGAACTTCAGTTTCATTTTTTTTAAGTTTTGTTTGGGATACTGTTTAGAGACTGGTTACTTAAATTCTTAAGTGCTGGGATTACAAGCATGCACCATTCATGACTGGCATGGAGTGAATTTAAAGTATATTCTGTGTGAGTCAAGATAAGGTAGAAGAGATAGAAACCCAACTGCCAATGTCATCAAAAGCCACTGAAGGACAGTGGTATGTTCAAGACTGTTTTTCAGAAGGACCACCCCAAGAAAGATCCCCTATGGTAAAGTGATGGGAGCTAATGTATCACTTGGGATATAGATAAAGCTTTCCATACTAGGTAACTGGTAACATCTATCCCTGAGGTCACACATGAAGGGCAAAATTTGCCCAAAGAGCAGATGCTGAGTTTGCATATCTACAAAGTGTGCATATCTAGAAAGTAACCAAGTACACCTAACAAGAAAGAAGTATGTATAAACCAGAGATAGCGGTTTGGAAGTTATCAACATACAGATCATAAATAAATCCCTGGCAAACCAGCTCAACCTGGAAGAGCATACATAATAAAATGAAGCTAGCCTGGGAATGTGGCTTAGTGGCAGAGTGTTTGCCTAACATGCATGAAGACCTGGGTTGGATTCCTAGGTACCACATAAACAGAAAAGGCCAGAAGTGGTGCTGTGGCTCGGGGGGGTATAGCACTAGCCTTGAACACAGAGAGGCTCAGAGACAGTGCTCAGGCCCCAAATTCAAGCACCAGAATTGGGACAGAGGGCTGGAAAACATTATGAAAGTACACTGGCAGAGAGAGGGGAAATTTTCATTCAAAAAGATGGCACCAGAGAAGCCAGGGGAAGAAAGGCACTTTAGGAATGGCAATAAGGTAGCTGAGGGGAAAAAATATAGGACTATAATGAGTACAAAGAGTACTGGCAATTATTTTAAGAAGTTAACTTGCAGAAAAAGAAAAGAGTAAAAATGAGCTGGAGGTGGAGACAATTATCAGATTGTATGAGTTAGATTTTATTTGGTTAAAGGATAATTAAAAGTGATATAGGAGGACAGATTAAAAATCTGGGAAAGAGGGTCAGATTGGTTGCTTATGTCTATAATCTAGCCACATGGAAAGTAGAGATGTAAGGATTACAATTTAAGGCAAACCCAGGTAAAAGTTCAAGATCTAATCTGAAAAATAAAAAGGTGGAGGTATGGCTGAAATAACAGAGTGCATGTATAAGTACTGTCAAAGGGAGGGAAGGGGGGACCAAGGAAGAAGATTAAATAAAGTGAAGAAAAGAAAAGGGAAGCTGGCGGATGCCTGTAATTCTAGCTACTCAGGAGGCTAAGATCTGTGGATCAAGGGTTCAAAACCAGCCCAGGCACAATAAGACCTGAGACTTTTATCTCCAATTAACCTCTAGAAAATGGGAACTAAGGCTTGGCTCAAGGGTAGGGTGGTAGCCTTGAGCTGAAGAGCTCAGAGACAGCGCCCAGGCCCAGGGGTAGGGTGGTAGCCTTGAGCTGAAGAACTCAAGGACAGCACCCAGGCTGAGTTCAAGCCCCATGACCCACAAAAAAAAGAAAAGGAAAATAGAAAGTGGAAAAGAAAGACACCAGGGAAAGAAATCCAAGTAGAATGTACCATAGAAAGGAAAAATAGCACAAAAGGTTAAGGAAGAAAGTACATTGGTGACAAACTTGAGAGAGCCAATCAGGTGGCTTCCACTCCAACTATAAATTAAGTTGTGTGCTATAAATGAAGGGTGAGTGAACAAAGGATAGTGAGGAACACTAGAAAAAAATAGCCATTGTAGTAAAGCCCCAAGAGATCACTTAGACATCTTAGAGCAGAAAAACTGCCAGGAAGGAATCTAGGGTCCAGGAAGGTTGGAGACCCTGAAGACAGGGTCTAGTCTGGGGTTTGCTAGATAGACGAAAACAAAATGTGGCTATTGATGAAACAGCTGTGTAAGTAAAGGGCTCTGGAATCTAAACAAGACAGAGTAAGAAGAAAAGACAAGGAATAATCGAACAAAAAAACAGTGGGGAGGAAGGAAGGGTAAGCAGACACAGTCATCATATTCAATGTACATTATGTAAAATTTGAACTATGTAACTTGAGAATAAGGATAAGAAAGGGAAAGATAGAGGAACGAAAGGGGTGACATTGATCAAGAAGCCTCGTATTTATAACCTGAACTCTAGGAAGAAATGTAAAAAAACAACAGCGCAGAAAGCCAAAGCCCGTATTTCTCAGTGATTCTTGAAAAAAGATGCATACAGGAAAGAAAGTTTTAATTTTCAAAAATAAAGCCTTAAAATGGATGAATCTAGAGCGAATCATGTTGAGTGAGACAAGTCAAGACCTAAGGAACAAAAGGTGCATGGTATCCTTAATATGCGGCTATTAAATCCAAAGAGTACAAGAGCAAGGACTCAATAACTGCATACCCAAAGCTATGGACATGGTAATGGAAATATAAACATAACTATATAGACATAAAAACCTATGACTCTATAGACATAATGTTTTATTTCTTAAATTAATGTTTCTATGACATACAAACCCTTAGTCTAATTTTGATTAAGTTCTAAATACTAAGTCCCAGTGATTGTAAATAGAGATTCCCTCCTTGAACACTTGTTTGTTAAATTTGTCATTTAAAATATGATGTAAAAATCAACATTAATAAATTCTTTAAAAAAAATAAAGCCTTAAAAATAGATGGTGCTGGGAGTGGCACTGTAGCTCAAGTGGTAGAACACTCACTATCTTTGAGCTGAAGAGATCAGGGACAGTGCACAAACCCAGAACTCAAGCCCCACAACTGACCAAAAAAAAAAAAAAGAAAGAAAGGTGAAAAATCAGGTACCAGTTGCTCATGCCTGTAATCCTAGCTATTCAGGACACTGCGATCTAAGGATCACCATTCAAAACGAGGGCGGGAAGAAAAAGTGGAGCTGTGGCTCCAAATGGTCCAACATTAGCCTTGAGCAAAAAAGCTCATGGACAGTGCTCAGGCCCTGAGTTCAAGATCCAGAACCAGAACAACAAAAATGGATGGTGAAGGTCAGATTAAAGTCAGTAAAGCTGATTAATTAAAGAGAAGGAACCTTGTTAAATCTCTTTCCACAGCCCAGGGAATCTCCTAAAATAAATGGCCCCAGCCCAAGAGCCAAAAGGTTTTATTTGTCTTTTTAAATGAGGGGGAGGGCCAAAACAAACAGTAACAGTAGAGTATGGGAAGTTCATTAGCCAAGTACTTGGGCTTTATAGCAACAAAGAGTCAGACCTCCCAAGACAGGAGAACAAGGTACATTTACATAGAGGGGACATAGTACCCCTACAAAGAAATCAAAATGAGTTCTGAGAAAGAAGTAGAACAAAAATGTGAAATCGAGAGCCCAAGGATGAAGTTTGGTTTACTACACAACAAAGAAAATAAACAGTCCATGAGGGAAGAAATCCTGGGCAGATTAGGTCAAAGGGGGGACAAAGTTGGGGGAGGCAAGTCAGGTCTAAGCCATAGATGGCAAAAGGTATTTAACCTTCTAAATACTGCCCCAAGAGTACAGAGTGGAAGGATTTGTTTAGCTACAGCAATATTTATTAAAAAGAAAAAGAAAAAAACAAGTTGCAATGACAGAAAAACTGGAGGGATTAGAATGATGGGAACCTTTTAAGAAGCATATCAGCCAGATCTGGTTAAGTTAGCATGATCTACCTCACATGAAAAACAGCTCCTAGAGAAAAAGCACCCTGAAACTGTAAGGCTTAAAATATTTTTTTTTTCAGAACAGTCAAGAAAACTCTTGAGTGGAGCCAATTATAGCCTGGATCAATTCATGCTGACAAGTCTTTAATAATAAAGATTGACTAACCAATACATACTGTCAAATAGCCTCATGATTCAAGAACTTTGGTGCCTCAAATCAAAAACATGAATAATCACAACTAATTTTTTACGAATCTACTACTTGCAATGGGCAATGGGCTTTATTTTTTTTTATTTATTTATTTTTTTTTGCCAGTCCTGGGCTTGAGCTCAGGGCCTGAGCACTGTCCTTGGACTTTCTCAAGGCTAGAGCTCTACCACTTGAGCCTCAGCACCATTTCCGGCTTCTTTCTATGTATGTGGTACCGAGGAATCGAACCCGGGTCTTCATATATGCTAGGCAAGCACTTTAACCACTAGGCCAAACTCCCAGCCCCAATGGGCTTTATTTGTATAGCTCATTCGCTCTCTCAACTCTATGAGGTATACACTATTATTAACATTTTGCAGATGAAAAAAAACAGCCTCAAAGAAATTAAGGAAATTGCTCTATTAAAAAGCAAAAGCAGTAGATGAAGATAATCTACTTAAGTACATATGCTATTAGATATACAACTCAAATGTAATTATTAAGAGAAAACAAAGATAAAAGGCACACACAGAATAAGTCTGGTTACAGAAACAAGAAATAACTATCATAAATAAAAGGGAAATAATAATTTCAAATGACACATATGCATCAACATCAGGACAGAAGTAACAAGAATTAAGAAGATACCTATGGTCAGCAGATCTTTAATTTTTCACCCAAGGCAAAAAAAAATTTGACACACATTCATATAAACTTTCAGTCTTCTTAAACTGAAGAAACAATGTGAATTCTCTAGAGAAAAGGCACTGGTGGTTCACACCTATCATCCTAAGGTACTAAGGCCCCTGAAATCTAAGGCTCAGCCAGCCCAGGCAGGAAACTCCATGAGGCCTTTATCTCCAATTAACCTCCCCAAACCTGGAAGTAGAGCTGTGGATCAAAGGGTAGAGGGCAAACCTAGAAGCAAGAAGCTAATGACAGCACCCAGGCTCTGAGTTCTATCCCCAGCCAGTATTGGTACAAATTAAAAAAACAAAACAAAAAACTACCAATTAATGTAAATCAAGACAGAAGAAATAAGTGGAGTAAGAAAGTCTTAACTGCATACCTGTTCTCCTGAATCTCAAACCTATTGACCCAGTCACTTCCCCCAATATCCTAAATTCCTTGGCAGTACCCTAATTTCCTCTTGGCAGGCAAGAATTCTACCACTGAAACACCAATGCTCATTCAAAGCTCCTCTGACGCAAAATATAAACCTGCCTTCACTGATTATGTCTCCTGAGACATTTAGCCTACTCTTGCCTCAAAATAAACTTCAAAATGTTGAAGCTGAGCTGGGACTGGTAACTTATACCATTAATCCTAGCTACTCAGGAGGCTGAGATCGGAGGAATGAGGTTCCAAGTTTGGGTAGCAAAGCCCATGAGACTCTTATCTCCAATTAACCACTAAAAAGACAAAGTATAACTGTGGCTCAAGTGGTAGAGTGCTATCTTGAGCACCAAAAATTCAGGGACATTACCCAGGCCTTGAGTTCAAGCCTCAAGACTGAAATAAAAAAGTTGAAGCTGAGCCCCAAACAAAATAGCTCCAAGGAGAGAACACAGATGAACCCAACTTTGCCTTATTCAGCTCTATATCCCTCACACACCTTCCACTCTACCTCACATCTACTGTCATACTCATAGAATAGATAACAGGGTACCCCTTACTTTATTCTCAAACTTCTGGGGGCAGGTATAAGAAATAGAATGGGGCTGGGAGTTTGGCCTAGTGCTTGGCTTGCATGCATCGGGTTTGATTCCTGGGTACCACATACATAGAAATAAGCCGTAAGTGGTGCTGAGGCTAAAGTGGTAGCTCTAGCCTTGAGAAAATCCAAGGACAGTGCTCAGACCATGAACTCAAGCCTAGGACTGGCAAAAAAAAAAAAAAAAAAAAAAAAGAAACAGAATAGTTCTTCAATGCCCTGAATCTTGATTAAGGGAAATATGATACACAAATATGTAATTCACCATTAGTTTTAACACATGAAAGTGTCCCATTTTATTCTACTTAGATTCAACTAAAGCACACATAATATAACATATGCCACCAAATTCACCTTTGTCCATAATGACCCTCAAAAGGGCTTCTCTTGATTAATAGGTTAAGTTGAGCTCTCAGAATAAACAAATTTTTTTCTATAATTCTGCTAACTTGCAGTTGAGGGTAAAACTGACTTCAGCTACTGAACTCTGATCACCACCAGACAGTAAAATACAAATATGCAGACAGGAAGAACAGAAAAAAAAAAAGTAGGTAGGTATGGTGGTCTTAACAAATGTCTACAACATTTTGGTATTACTCTAATCAAGAGATGGAGCCTAATTCCCTCCTCATTGGAAGGAACCAGACTTGCTGCTCACAGAACACAAAGAGCAAAATTTAAGCAAATCCTCCTACCTGCGGAAGCATTCTTATGACTGTGATCCCAACAGTGGTTTTTCTGAAAACTCTTGAGAGATCCTGAACCAGAACCACACAATAAATTGCTCCCAGATTCCTGATCCACAGAAAGTTGTTTTAACCCAATAAATCTCAGTAAGTTTGTCACACAGCATAAGCAGCAAGTGCCTCCAATATGTTTTAGTACATGGAATCCTATATCAATTATAAGTCCCTCCAAGATTCAGGACCAGCACTTCCAGTACTTCAGTGACTTCCTCTTCTACCTAGAGTGAATTAACAGAGAAACAGGAGCACCAGAAACATAGGACATTCATTTAATTCAAAACGTTCTTTCCAGTAGTCACATTTAAAAAAGTAAAAAGAACAAAAAATAATTTAATATCATATTTTATTGAATTTAATATACCTAAAATATAAGTATTTCATATATCAAACTCAATATTTTTGTAAATTTCAATGAAAATTTTACATTATTTTTGCAATAATTTTTCAAACCCTAGTGCATGTTTTATGTTTACAGGGCATCTTTCTCAGTGTGAACCAGGAACATTTCAGGTCTGTGACAGTCAGGCATAGCTAGACTGAGATTAGCTACAGTACTGATGAGGGACACATGTGCAGTGTTACTTCTGCAGTTTGTTTCTCTTTCAGAAACTAAGTGGAGAAGCTAGACAGGTAAAAGTAAATCTTTAAATACCTAAAGAATCCTTTTATTGTCTTTACTAGGTTATCTCCTTTGTACAAATGGATTCCCAAGCTGAGAAGTAGCTTTCCTGGAAGGCAAGGAGGGGAAGGAAGGACAATGCTTAGTGTGAGCAAGAGGAACCACTTTGGAAAATTGAAAAGTAATTCTTCCCACAAAACATCCAAACCAAGAAGCAGAACAAAGAAAACATCAGGTACCTTTCTACTTACTGAGGTTTCCCTCAGCCTTAGCTCATTCATCTACTTTACATAGACATACATCTACTGGAAAATCAAAGACAGTCTATTCTAAAGTAGAAGTTTTTGGTTTTGTTCTTTTAAGAAAATGATAGGGTGGACAGAGAAAGAACATTTGGCTTTCTCAAAAACTAAAAGTTTCTCCAGCAATATATTTGCCTTTCCTACTCCATAATGTTATTACCTTCTCAGACCACTGCTTTTAAAGAAGGTCAAGCCAGGTGCAAGGGCCTCACACCAGTAATTCTAGCTGTTCAGAAGGCTGTGATCTGAAAAGAGAGGTTCAAAGTCAGCCCAGGAAGAAAAGTCTCAGATTCTTCAATTAACCACCAAAAAGCCAAAGTACAACTATGACTCAAGTATTAAGAATACTATGCTGATTAAAAAAAAACAAACAATTAAAAAAACAACAACCCTCAGGGACAATGACCAGGCCCTGAATTCAAGCCCCAGGATCAGCACCAAGAAAAAAAAGGGAGGGGGAGGGGCTGGGAGTATGACCTAGTGGTAGAATGCTTGCCTACCATGCATGAAGCCCTGGGTTCAACTTCCTGGTACCACATAACATAGAAAAGGCCAGAAGTGGTGCTGTGGCTAAAGTGGTAGAACATTAGTCTTGAAAAGCCCAAGGGCAGTGCCCAGGCCCTGACTTCAGGGTGGGGGCAGGGGAATCAAATCCACCCAGGGGGTTTCAGGATACAGTGATACCAACAAGAAAATCTACTCTAGAGCTACCAAGTCATCCTTTTCCTCCTATTGCTCCTACAGTTCTTAAGGAAAGAAGTCCAGCCGCATGAGTCACTACAGACATCCTAAGGCGCCTGGGCAAAATCTAGAAGACGGCTGGGAACAGCTGTTGTGAGATCAACTGCAATAGGAGGAAAAAGATGAATTCATAGTTTACTACTCTGGTCACAGAAAAGCTGGATTTTTCTCTCCCACACAAAGAAAATTTCTTCTACTTTCTTAAGATTCTTCCCCTAATAAGGCAACAATTGATTCATGATTACAGACCTCTCTGCAACTATTATCCACTGTAGATACTACTTCTACTATATGTTTCCCATAATACAGGGTAGAAAATGATGATAAAGTGCCTGCGAAGGCAAGGCACCTTGACTTGAATAGAGCTCTTGAAAGTATCACCAGGAAATATGAGACTGCTGAAATCTAGCAAAGAAATAGCTTCAGGAAAAGAGAAGTTTCCCCCCATTCATTTCATCATCAGGATGTTACTAACATTTCGTGGATAAGCGCATTTCTATGGTCAACTAAAAGATCATCAGTTTCCTGACTTCTTTCCTACTAGCCTAAAGGATATAGAATTTCATGTTCACATGTTAACCCCTTAAATACTAAAGGAAAGGTAACTGAGCATAGGTCCAAACAGACATCTAACAGGGCACCTCTGAATAAGAATACAGATTTCCTGGCGTCGGGTGTAAACTAATATTGACTTAGTGGGCTCTGGTAATACAAAACCTAGAGAACTAGCAAGTATTCTCTTCTACCAAGGTCTCAATATACCCACATTCCAAATTCCTGGATCACAGCTCAAATGGTTTTGATCAACACACACTTCTGGGTGGTCAGTCTTGGATTCTTCAATCATTTCCAAAGTAGTCCAAACACTTCCAATTCACCAGCCAAACACCTATAAGAACAGAACTTCTGCCTTCAGAAGAGTAAATAGAGAGGTGTCTTTTTTCCCCCTTGTCCATGAAAAGCCCCCATTCACTCTCCCAACTTCTCACCTGACATCAGTAACACTGTTCTAAAGTAAGGCAAAAAATTCCAATCATGCCTATAATCCTAGCTACAAAGGATGCTGAGGGCTGAGGATAGTGGTTCAAAGCTAGCCGGGACAGGAAAGTCCATGAGATTCTTTCTTCAATTAACTACCAAAAAGTCAGAAATGGAACTAGGGCACAAAAGTTCAAAGACAGCCTACATCCTGAGTTCAAGCACCATGACTGGCACACGCACACACACACACACACACACACACACACACACACACAAAATCAAAATATTTCTATACATTCCCTACTACCAAGAGTTCTCTTTACTGCAGAAGTGTTTATTCTATAAATATTATTTATTACACTACCTTATAAAACCTCTTATAACTAATTTGCAAAGAGAGCCACAAAGATTCTGTAAATAGTGAAAGACAGATCTGAATGAGACATAAGAGTCTGCTTCCAGGGCCAGAGAAATGCCCAAGCCACTCAGGTTTGAGTAAAATAATGTAAAAGGCATTTTTTTACAAATGTTTAACTGCCTTATATAACATTCTATAACACCTTTTTTTTCTCCATATAGCACATCTAGAATGCATATTCATTTCTGCGACAATATATTAAATATAGTCTCTTATCTTTCTCACCAAAACAAGGTATGATTCCATACCGTATGTTCCATAGTTAGAACTGGGTGGTTCTTCCTGTATTATTCACCAACTAAATAAAAAATCCTTAAAGAACACTGCCTGGACCTTATACCTCTTAGACCCCACACTTACGTTCTACAAAGTAGAAACTCAAATCATACCTCTTATTATTTTTATGTTACATTTCACGTAAAGTGAAAATGGAGTAAGATGGAGAGAAAAGCTCTAATGGGATGCACACAATGAGGATTAATGACTGTGAGCCACACGCCAGCAGTGAGGAAGAAGAAGGCTTCTGGGCTTCCCTGCTTTTCTATGGCAGCCAAACTTGTAACACAGCTAAGCAGCAGAAGTTACACTTTCATCTCTTCCTTGGAACTTTGGCTGGATATTTTTGAACCAAGATCCTCGGAGTCTCAGCCTAGGAATATAGGTGTGAGCCACCAGCACTTGTCTAGGAGATTTTTTTTTTTTAATTAACTTGTACTAGTAAGACAGAGGGGCATTTATCGTTATACTTCCACACATTTACAGTATGCTCCAATTTTATTCTATCATTCTCCATTCTCTTCTTTTTCCCATGTCCAAAAAATAACTTCAACAGATTTTAAAGAAAAGATTTCCACTAGCAAGAAAAAAAAAAAAACCCTCTTGTCTTATTGTAGTTTAATCTATACTTCTAAGTCAACTTAGCTTTCTAGCTTCTCAAGGCTACCGCACCAACCAATGGTGCATTTGCTGCCACAAAGATCCTTCCTACCATTAAAGCATATGGAGAATTCTAGAGAGCATAAATATAAATAAACTTCAATGACAATTGACCCTAATATAAAATGTATTGCCTATAAAAAGTGGTTTTAATTCAACGATTCAATAAGATGCAGAAAACTAACAGTTCTGCTGGCAATTCCACATGCTAAAGACCTATCATCTGGCACTACGGAGACTGACAAATATTGAGAGTAAAATCCTACTCTGCAAGCCAGGAGTATAGTCCAGTGGTGAAGCATTTGCCTAACATGCACAAGACCCTGGGGCCCAGACCAGAGGGGAGGGGGGAAGGCGGGGAGGAAATGCTCTTCCAAAGGACATAGGGACTATAATATTAACGAGTACAAGGTAACTGTACAAAAACTTTTGAATCAAGTGTCTCATTTGCACCTAACCCTGGTTACAAGTTTGTCAGACAACCATATACATGCTCCATAAGAACTCACTAGGCACTGATGAATCTGAGGCATAGTACTTTTCTCCAGCTTTGGTTTCAAGGTAATTTTAGAACAAGCAGCTTGGCAAAAGTTTTAGCAAAATAAAGCCAACTGTTTCTGAAAATGTATTCTAAACTTTTTTCTTGACCTATTAGCTTACATCTTAAAAGGATTTCTAGTCAGCCATTTTTGGTAACTTATGAGCAAAATTATTTTTAGCTGAAAAAGTTTATTTCAGTCCTTCTCTCATAGCTCAGAAACATCTGATCAGTTCCAGACTTTTTTGTCTAGAATACTTTGTTTTTGGGTGGATTCAAAGCAGAGAACATTTCAGCTTCAAAGGAAATACTTTCTCTCTAAGGAACCAAAATAGGTTTATACAGCACATTGCCTACCTGCCACCTACTCAGTATTAAGCACCTAAACAAACACTCATAAGGCTTTTCAAATGTTTTTGGTGGACAAAATGTTGCTGCAGCATTCCATGCTATGAAAAGCAAAATTCATGTCTATATGGTGGAAGTGCTTCACACAAATTCAAATACAATAAAATAGAACATCAAATTCAAGTAGTTTCCACATGGCTCTCATATTCTGATTCCACATAGAATGAAATTTTCTTCCAGGATTAAGACAGCTGAGAAAAAGGAGAAACTAAGTAACCTGTTAGAAGGAGCCTAATTACATATATCAACATAACCTAACTCAGGTTTTCTTTGTTCCGTGTCACTTTCTCTTCCATTTTAGTTTGCATTTATTTTACTTTACTTTTTTTAGCCTGTGGGGTTGCTAATGGCAACCAAACTGTGGGTCTTGTGCATGCTAGGCAAGTACTCTTCCACTGAACAAAAGGCAGGGTTACTATGCTACCACTACTCTAAGATGCTGCTTGAGTGGTAGGATAATCCAACCACCAGATCTAGTCAGCTTTGTACAATGATGGGTATAAAAGATGGCCATCATGAGGACAGCAAACTTCTAGCCATCACAAGGACAGACTGTCTATCAAACATACTTTGAGGATATTTCCAGTCTTCAATCTTTCCATTCCAATCCTAATGACCCACTTGCAGTTCTTCTCATCCCATCACTTGACACGCTGCTGCTTTCATCTGAATTGACTGGCCTCCTCTCCTTTGCCTACATAGCCCCTATTCCTTCTGTCAGTGGTCAGCAATTACTTCTGCAGAAGTAATCCTATACCCATGCCCAGCTGAGTAAGAACCCAGCTGTACTCTACTTTCACACAAATACCATGCTCACTCAAACCTATCAGGGTACAGATGCTCCTCTATTTTATTTTATTTTATTATTATTTTTTTGCCAGTCCTGGAGCTTGAACTCAGGGCCTGGACACTGAGGTTGAGCACTTTCACGCAAGGCTAGCACTCTGCCACTGGAGCCACAGCACCACTTCCTGATTTTTCTATGTACGTGGTACCAAGGAATCAAACCCAGGGTTTTCATGCATGCTAGACAAGCACTCTGTCACTAGCTGCACTCCCAGCCCGCTACTCTATTTACCATCAGGTTTACTTCAGGAATGAGGGGTGCTTCCTACATCCACTTGTTCAGAAAGTTCCAACATGAAAAGTATCTAAGTGACATGTCTTAAAAAACCTGGAAGCTCATGGTAGTAGTTCTACCTCACTGTTACTTCTCAGCCCACTTCATGATTTATACTTGACCCTTTAACTATAAAGTTGGATGATGTAACCCTTTTACTAATTACAATAAAAAAAATTTTAAAAAAAGAAAAAAATAAAATAAAATAAAGTTGGATGAGTCATGCTATATGAACATTCAATATTTTGCATTTTCTAGCATTACTTTCCATGTCTAATCACCCCTACATTTTTTTCTTTTGGTGGTCATGGGTCTTGAGCTCTGGGCCTGGGCACTGTCCCTGAGCTCTTCAACTCAAGGCTACTGGCCTACCCTGGAGCCAAGCCCTACTTCTCATTCTGTAGAGGTTAACTGGAGATAAGAGTCTCAGGTCCTTATATGCCAGGGCTGGCTTTGAACCTTGATCCTCAGATCTCAGCCTCCTGAGTAGCTAGGATTACAGGCGTGAGCCACCTCTACATTTATCATTCCAATTTATCAACATTTTCAGTAATGGCAAATAAAACATAGCTTATAAATGTGTAACTATTTATCACTATATGATCTAAACTATGTAAATATAGAAGTGGCACTGTGGCTCAAGTGGTACAGCACTAGCCTTGCGCTGAAGAGCTCAGAGACAGTGCCCAGGTCCAGAGTTCAAACCCCATGACCAACCAAAAAAAAAAAGTATATATATATATATATATATATATATATATATATATATATAAATAAAGTCTATCCTGTACCTATAAAAAAAAAAAGTAACAAAATTAAAGTACCCATATACCACCACAAGTGCTATTTTCTGTTTGTGGCAAGCAGAAAGAATACCATGCTGTGCAAATCCACAACTTTATTTCTAAGAAAATTAGCAAGTTTAAGGCTTGTGTTCTGTATTTATTCCTATGTAAACTGAATGAATTTTCTTTTTTGCAGTAGTAGGAACCTTAGACATGCTAGAAAAATATTCTAAGACTGAACCACTTTCCCAGTCACACATGTATATTAGTACCCATTTATCCACACTTCTACTTTATGCAGCTTCAATTACACTGAACCACTGTCTGAAAATAGCAAACAGAAAATTCCAGAAATAATTCGTAAGTTTTGCAAGTAGTTTAATGAAATCTCCCACCATCCTTCTCTGTCTTATCCTCCATTTGAAACCTGAGTCATTCTTTGCCCAGCATATCTGTGCTGTATATGCTACCCACCTGGTAGTCAGCAGCCCTCTCAGTTACAGACATCACAGTATCACAGGACTTGTGTTCACTTAACCCTATATGTAACAAAGACCCCCAAAGCATATGTCATTCTATTTCAGCTAACTTAGTTGATCATCATTTCTTCCTCTGCCTAACTGGTAAACTGAACTTTAACATGGGTGTGTGAGAGAAAGAGGGAGAGAGGGAGGGAGAGAGGGAGGGAGGGAGGGAGGGAGGGAGGGAGGGAGAGAGAGAGAGAGAGAGAGAGAGAGAGAGAGAGAGAGAGAGAGAGAGAGAGAGAGAGAGAGAGCGCGCATGTGCCTGCATGCACATGCATTCACATAGAAAAAAACATAGCATGTATAGTTTCCAGCACTATCTGTAATGTCAAGTATCTATTGAGGGTCTGAGGGGGCGACTACAGTGCAAAATTCCAACGAAACAAAAGGCTTAAAGTAAAAAGTAAGTCTTCATCACACCTTTGCATCACTCAGTGCTTCTCTGTTACAGGACTCATGCATGTCCTGACAAATAGAATATGTGAACATGGATATATACTTTCTCAAACACACAAATAATAGTATAAACTATACTTTCTGTTCTTTGACTCTAACATTTAATATATTTAGTTGTTTGGTGCCTGTTCATACAGAACTGTCTAATTCTCTGTAAGGACTGTATATTTTACCATATGAATGAGCCTTCTTTGTATTTAGCTACCTTTCCTGTCAGAATATTTTTACATTTTCTGCTTTCTATTATTTCAAATAATGCTACTGTGTATATTTTTCCACATAGATACAAGAGCACGTGTAAGATAAATTCCTGAAAATGATACAAATAAGTCAAAGAATATGTGTATTTTACATTTTAATACATAATCCTAAATAGCTCTTCAGAAGTCATATGGTTTTTCACCTCCACAGCAAAATGACTACCTACTTCTCTATTTACACCCTTATCACTGCATTGTGTTTTCAAGTATTTATTCTAATGTGTAGCAGTTATTCTGTAAGTCTCCTCCAATAACCTAAACTTCAGAAGAACAATCCTTTAGCCTTCAACTCTAGAATCTAGCAGTCTTTAGCATTCAAGCTAAAGCATTCACATTGTCTTAAATGGATAAACACCAAGAGAAAAATTAGAGTTTTTACACAATGAAATTTACTTCTAATACAGAACAATTAAAGTGCTTAAAATATTAGCAATTTTTCTTTGAGAGAATAAAAAATATTTAAAATATTAGCATTTTTTTCCTTCAAAGGAGAGGAAAGAATAAAAAGACAGCTAGATGAATTATGATTTACAATACTTCCCCTGAGGTTTTAAAAGCAGGAACAATTATGAAACAGTTATGTACTCTCCTCCCTTAAAGTAAAGCACATGATCTATCTTCAAAATACCTTTCCAAAGGAACGGCCAGATTCCTCTCCACTTGGGAGAGGAACACAAAGACATAAAGCCTATGTGCGTCTGATCATACAAAATAATATTTATCAAAATTAACTCCAAGAAGTTTTTTTTCTTTATTGCTGTTTTCATTTTATTTTTGTCTTGTTTGTTCATTTATCTGTCTTGGGGAGAGTAAGGGGAGGTAGAGATATGGAAGGACAAAGGGGTAAACTAATGTAGCAGTGGTACTCACTGGGAACTATGATGAAAATGAACTAAACAACTTGTGGATGAGTGAAAAAGTGAGAGAAAAACTGAGAGAAAGCAAAAGAAGAGGTGACATTGTCCAAAAAGAAATGTACTCTTTCCCTGAGTGATGTAACTGTAACCCCTCTGTATATCACCTTTACAGTAACAATTTTAAAAATTAAAAAACAAAAAGATTCCTCCTCTGAAACCACTGTAGGATACCCAAGCTTCCCCACCCTACACTTTTTCAGAACCACACAAATTAACATTTTACTCACTTGCTGCAGGATAACACCTGGCACACTTAATGCTAAAACTCTGGGAGAATACAATAAACAATGAACTCTGCAGGTAAGCATGTTTGCCCTGGTCTCAGGTGTCCCTACTTGTGCTATAACCATCACCATAACAAAAGGTACAGCACTTACCTAACATGCACTGAATTAACACAATAACCCTATGAAGTAAAAATTAACATCTCCATTTTACAAAGGAACAAAAAACTGAAGCACAGAGCAATATGGTGTCTATAGGACATATAGCTAAATAGGTACAGAAAAAGAATTTGAACCTAGGCAGACTAGGTCCTTTTGTATTTGACAGCACCAGAGTTTGAACTCAAAAACCTCATGTTTGCTAGTTAGATGTTCTACACTGAGCCAGGCTTCAAGCCCTCTGAATAGGTCCTCTTAAGTCAGTATTTTAATACAGTGTGGTAACTGATCTGCTGGAGGAATACCCTGAGTATTCACCAAAGCTCTACATGTTAATACATATTCTGTGATTACTTCCACCCCCAAGTACAACATCACATTAAAATTATCTATATATGCATCTCACTGTCATAATGCAAACTAAAATCATCATATCTACCATGGGTTTTAGGGTGAGAAGTATCATTTTTTAATATTTTCTATTCCTCAGGTGCGTACTTACTGCCAATTTCCCCTTTTAGTGTTTCTTCCAATTTGTGTTGCCATTTCTTAAGCCTACATCTACATCTACATCTCAAATGTATGCTGTTTCCCCAAAGATGTTGGCCATCCCTCTCATTTCCAAGGTCCTTAGACACTACAGAGACCCACACCAATATTTCTGCTGGATACACAGACAATAAATGCCCAACTCCTAGGAGCGACCATCCTGTGTCAATGGCTCTTATCAGGATCACAGAGTAACTTGAGCCACCTGGCAACCCATCTCTCCACTGCTTCCACCAGCGCTTTCTGCTATCAAGTTGCACAAATGCCTGGAAACCCTATACCAGGTGTGAAGGAAAAAGCCACAGGCAAAACAACACAGCATCTGGTGCCCTGCCTGCTTCCATTCACTACATAGGGCAGGAGTACTAACCTCTGTGACTGAGGCCACAAACGAAGCAGTTCTAAGTCTTACCCCACAGTGGAACCTTGGAGTCATAGAAGACAGTAGGGTGAGACTGGACTGAGTGTACAGCACATCTCCATGGACTCATTCTAATTCTCCAAGCATTTTCTAAGCAGCTGGAATGACGTCTTTTCTACAATATCTTCTTAGACACAAAGATCTATTGCAGTGCTAAATCCACAGTGCTATTTACTATCTTCATCTGTGAAGATGAGCTAAAAATCAAGCCTGAGCTTAACTCTAATTCTGTGTCTAAATCAAGATTAGAGGAAACAAAGGTAATATCTTATTTTTAAATTATAACTATTCACTTCCCTTTGAGCCACAGAGACAAAGAAGTCAAATTCTAAGAAAGCACTCACATAATTGTGGGTTTTCTCTAAAACAGTCTAAATTCAGCTAATGGCAATAATGAATGACTGCTGATATAGGAACACCTACTATGAACTAAACCCTTCTTACTCAATTCAACACCAAACTTGGTTCACTGAACAACCAACCTCCTGACAGCAGTAACAAGCAATGAAGATAAACCCAGGCACTTGGGATATGCCTGATATACAAGCTGTCACACTGCATAAAAATCACACTATAGCTAGATTCTAAGTGCAATGGCTCAAGGCAGATCCTGAGTATCATTAACAACTAACTTAATGACAGACAGGGTATCTAACCCAAAATGTACCCTTCTAGTACAAAGAACCTAGAACAGCTGGATGAAGCAAAGAAAAAGCACTCAGACATCTCTTAAAAGTATCATCAGTCAAGAATTTGTAGGGGGGACCGGGAGTTTGGCCTAGTGGTTAAAGTGCTTGCCTAGCATGCATGAAGACCCGGGTTCGATTCCTCGGTACCACATATAGAAAAAAGCCAGAAGTGGTGCTGAGGCTCAAGTGGTAGAGCTCTAGCCTTGAGAAAGTCCAAGGACAGTGCTCAGGCCCTGAGCTCAAGCCCAGGACTGGCCAAAAAAAAAAAAAAAAAAAAAAAGAATTTGTAGGGTATTCATGTAAAGCTTCAGACACAAATGTTTCCGACTTGTGATTCCATGATTCAATAAAAAATACAAAATCATACCTTATACTATTAGGTCTGGTACTAATCACTCATCTATACCAGAGAGATTTTGATATGGCTGTCTCAGCAGAGCCAAACAAAATATTAATTCCAAAAAGTTAAAAGAAAAATCAATAAGAAATGATCTCCAAACAGAGGGGGAAGTAAATTACAAAAAGCCTACATATTAATACTGTCATGTGAGTTGTTAGAAGAGGCAGAGGAAACACTACATAGGAACTATCTCTGGAAGGATATCAGGTAACTGACTACACTGGTTACCTCTCAGGAGAAAAGGGTCACAAGAAGAAGACAGGAACATTTTATTCTTTACTCTTTTGCCTATTTTAAATCATGGACTATATGAATATATTAAATGATTAAAAAGAAATGTAAAAAGAATGAAATGCTATAAAACAAAAAACTAAAAAGAAATGTAAAAAGAATGAAACTCTATAAAACAAAAAACTCAAAAGAAATCACACCAGATAGTAAAGAAAGACTAGGAAATGAAAGGATTCTCCTGAGTCCCCACAGTCAAATGTCTGATCTTACTGTCCTCCCTCTCTCTTTGCCTGGGATCCTGAGATAATGTCTCACTAAAAATTAGTATATTAACTATTTCCCCCAAAGTTATCTGAACCAGATAAGTTTTAGATGCTTTCAAGTCTGATGATTTTATACTACCCCCTCATTAATAGTCTATTGACTGATATACTACTGATCCATTATTCAATTAACAATAAAATTAGCAATGAGATAATTTTCAGGCATAAAAATGTAACAAACAGCCAGGCACCAATGGCTTGTGCCTATAGTGCTAGGAGGCTAATAGCTGAAGATCACAGTTCAAAACCAGCCTGGAGCGGGCTCATGCCTATAATCCTAGCTACTCAGGAGACTGAGATCTGAGGATGTCAGTTCAAAGCCAGCCCAGGCACTAAAGATTGTGAGACTCTTATCTACAATTAACCACTAAAAAAAGGAAAGTGGCACTGTAGCTCAAGGGGTAGGGTGGTAGCCTTAAGCTGAAGAGCTCAGGGACAGCACCCAGGCCCAGAGTCCAAGCCCCAAGATGGGGGGAGGGGCAGCCTGAGCAGAAAAGACTATGAGATGCTCACTTTTAATTAACCACCAAAAGTCAGAACTGTAGCTCAAGTAGTAGAGTAAAAAATGTAAGGGATAGTGCCCAGGCCTCAGCCCCCAAGACCAGCAACAAACAAACAAACAAACAAAGCAACATACAACAAACCACAGTAAGCAGTACAACTAAGAATCTAATTTAATTTGCACTAAATATGAACCATAGGAAAACTGGATAAAACCCTTAATATTTGATATTTGTATACAGTTCCAGCAAAATCTCAATTTGAAACACTGGAGAGATATAATGTACTCAAGAATTAAACAGGTTCAATGTTCACAATTGAGTGCTACTCTACATGAGTAAACCATCACTGAAACTGTTTCTAATACTGAACATGTGCCATCCAAGTGCAATGAAACACCTATTTGCTCTACTCCCCATCTGCCATATCTATCCCTCACTTTCATGCCCTTCTGCCATAGACAAGCACTTGATGAAGAGCCACAATAATTAAGAGGAACAACTATTTGTTCTATTCTCATCAGAAGGCTCAAAGGCACTGTCCCTAAACTTCTGTGTTCAAGATTAGTGTTTCACAACTTGAATTACAAATCCACTTCTGGTTTTTGGTAGTTTACTATAAGTAAGAGTCTCAAGGACTTTCCTGCCCCAGATGAGTTTCAACCAAGATCTTCAGTTTCCTGCTTCCTAAGTAGCTAGGATTACAGGCATGAGCCACTGGTGCCTGGCTAAAGAGGCATCTTTTTATTTATTTGCCACTTCTGGGGCTTGAACTCAGGGCCTGAGCACTGACCTTGGGCTTTCTCAAGGCTAGAGCTCTACCACTATGAGCCACAGTACCATTTCTGGCTTTTTCTATTTATTTGGTACTGAGGAATCGAACCCAGGTCCTCGTGCATGGTAGGCAAGCACTTTACCACTAGGCCAAACTCCCAGCCCAAGAGGGCTGGGTATCATTTTAAGACCAAATAAACAGTCAAAAGACTCACTTGTTTTTCAGGGTTAGTGTAGGGACTCAATAAATGTCTATGTTTTATAAACTATAAAATTATAAACTGTATTTTATAAACTATACCGTAAACCATGTACTGATAATTTATGCCTATAATCCAAGCAACTCAGGATGCTAAAATCTGAGGATCTTGGTTTTAAGCCAGCCTGGCCAGGAAAGTCCTTGAGACTCTTACCCACCAAAAAGCTGGAAGTGGAGCCGTGGGTCAAGTTGTAGAACATCAGTCTTGAGTGAAAATGCACAAAAATAAATAAATAACATAAACTCAATCACTGAGTATTGTTTTAGTTGCTATGCCTCAAAGCCAGAAATGTGATTATAAAAACAAAAATCAGTATGAAGATTTTAGAAATATGTAAAGGTTGATCAACTTTTTCAACAAACATGTCCTGATTTATTACAATATATTCCTGGCACTAACAAAGGGGCTGGAAATAAAAACTAAGAAACCTAATCCGAGTGATCTTTTTTCCCCGCCAGTCGTGGGGCTAGAACTCATGGCCTGAGCATTGTCCTTGGACTTTCTCAAGGATAGAATTCTACCACTTGTACCACAGCACCACTTCCAGCTTTTTCTATGTATGTAGTACCGAGAAATCGAACCCGGGTCTTTGAGCATGCTAGGCAAGCACGCTAGCTCTAGGCCAAACTCCCGGCCCCCAGTGAACTTCTTTAATGAGATAGAGAAGCCAATCCAAATTGCTGGGCATGGTGGCTCACATCTGTAATTCTGGCTAGTCAAAGGAGACTGAGGATCAAGGTTCAAAGCCAGCCCAGGCACAAAAAGACCTCCATTTAACCTCTAGAAAAGGGGAAGTGGGGCTTGGCTTAAGGGCAGGGCACTAGTCTTGAGCTGAAAAACTCAGGGACACCACTCAGGCCCAGAGGTAGGACAGTAGCCTTGAGCTGAAGAGCTCAGAGACTGTGAGCAGGCAGAGTTAAAGCCCCAGGACAAGAAAGAAAGGGGGGGGGGAGAGAGAGGGGGGGAGGGAGGGAGGGAGGGAGGGAAGGAGGGAAGGAGGAAGGGAAGGGAAGGGAAGGGAAGGGAAGAAAGAGAGAGAGAGAGAAAGGAAAGAAAGAAAGAAAGAAAGAGAGAGAGAGAGAGAGGAAGGAAGGAAGGAAGGAAGGAAGGAAGGAAGGAAGGAAGGAAGGAAGGAAGGAAGGAAGGAAGGAAGGAAGGGGAAAGGAAAGAAGGAAGGAAAGAGAGAGAGAAAGAAAGAGAGAGAGAGAGAGAGAGAGAGAGAGAGAGAGAGAGAGAGAGAGAGAGAGAGAGAGGACAGACCGACAGACCAACAGACCGACCTCCTTAGCCAGGCACACACACACACCAAAAAAAAAAAAGAAAGAAAGAGAGAAAGCAATCCAAAAATTCATATGCAACAACAAAGACCTAGAATAGCCAAAAAAAAAAAAAAGCAACTACAGAGCCATAATAACAAAAAACAGCTTGGTATTGGCACAAAAACAGACCCAAAGATCAATGGACTTGAGTAGAAGACCAAGAAATAAAACCATGCACTTATAGTTATCCAATATTTGGTAAGGGAGCCAAAGACATATCATGGGGGGGAAAAGTTTCATGGGAATACTGAGCAAGCCACATGCAGAAAACTAAAAATGTATCCCATGAACTAAAATCAACTCAAAATAGATCAAAGAGCTCAACATCAGACCTGAAACTTTAAAATTACTATAAGAGAAAGAACTTTTGGTATAGGCAAAAACTTCTTAAATAGAGTCCCAGGGGCACAACAGGTAGGAGAGAGACTTGACAAGTAGGACTACATCAAAATAAAAAGTTTCTATTACTAAAGTAACAGTTACGAAAGCAGGATGACAGTCCATGACTTGAGAAAAGATCTCCACCAGCAATATATCAGACAAAGACCTAATATCCAGTATATAAAAGGAGCTCAAGAAACTAACCCCTCCCAAACCTAATAAACCAATCACTAAATAGGCAAGGGAGCTATGGAGAGGTAAAACCAAAGAAGAGGTAAGAATAGTAAAGAAACACATGAGGAAATGCTCATCATCCCTGATCATAAAGAAAATGCAAATCAAAGCAATTCTGATATTCCATTTCACCACAGATTGGCCAGCATTCTGAATTCAAACAACTAATGCTGATGGGGATGTGGGGAAAAAAGAGCTCTACTGCACTACTGGTGGGAATGTAAACTAGTACAACCACTGTGGTAGTTCCTCCAAAAGCTCAACATACACCTTCCCTGTGAGCCAGCCATACCACTCCTAGGTATCTACCCTAAACATCATGAGCCAGGATGTGATAAGGACACCAGCACATCCATATGTACTGCCACACTACTCACAATAGCCAAGATATGGATACTCTCCTCCAGATGCCCCCAAAATAGGTGAATAGATCCAAAAAATGTGGTACCTGCATACAATGGAATTTTATACAGCCATTAGAAAGAGTATTATGTCATTTGCAGGCAAATGGATGGAACTAGAACGAATCATATTAAATGAAATAAGCCAAGATCAAGGAGACAAACAGGGTATGTTTTCTCTGATACAAATAAGTTAGATCTAAAATTCACTGGGATATGACAAATTACACAGGATTCTAGAAACTCATATACAGTGATATCAAAAAGATACTCTTAGGAGAAAATCATAGAGGTGCAATGCCTAAGCGACTCTTCATATTTATATAAAATAATATATATACTGAAATGAATTCCCAAGATAGAGAAACAAAAGGTTTTTTTCTTTTTCAGTTTTTAATTTTTGATTTTGTCTTTTTTTTTTTTTTTGCCAGTCCTGGGCTTGAACTCAGGGCCTGAGCACTGTCCTTGGACTTTCAAGGCTAGAGCTCCACAAGTTGAGCCTCAGCACCACTTCCAGCTTTTTTCCATGTATGTGGTACTGAGGAATCAAATCTGGGTCTTCGTGCATGCTAGGCAAGCACTCTACCACTAGGCCAAACTCCCAGCCCCTGATTATGCCTTTTTTACCTTATATATAGTATGTTCATGTGTATATCTCCCAGAGGGGAAGGAAAGGGCACAGAACAAAAAGGGAAAAGAATGAAAAAGTGCAGCAGTGGAGCTCACTGGACATTGATGAAAGTCAACTATACAACTCATGGAAGGATAGACTGGGAGTGAATGAGGGAACAGATGACACTGTATTGAAGGAAATGTCCTCATTACCTGACTCCTGTAAATGTAACCTCTCTGTACATCACTTCTATAGTAACAAAGTGAATTTTAGAAAACTAAGAAACTATTTTTGCCTATAAAGCATTTGAAAAACACTAGGGTATAACAACTACAAACAAACAAAAAACACAGCTATTACATGTCAGATTACCTACCTCATATCTTTTCATTTGGGGGGAGGGGAATGTGTGTGCATGTGTCACTACTAGACTTGAACAATGGACATATGCTCTTGATCCTAATTACTGGAGCTCTATCACCTGAGAATGCTGTCTTTACAACATTTTATTGGTTAATTGGAGATGGAATCTTGCAGATTTTTCTGCAATGGCTAGCTAGCTCTTTTGAGAAAAGCTACCTTTTATATTAAAGTGGGTTGCTTAAAAATCCCTGCTTGGCTGGGCGTGGTGGTTCACGCCTGTAATCCTAACTACTCAAGAGGCTGAAATCTGAGGATCATGGTTCAAAGCCAACCCAAAGCCAGCTGGGGCACTAAAGAACACGAGACTCTTATCTCCAATTAACCTCTAGAAAATGGGAAGTGGGGCTGTGACTCAAGGGGTAGGGTGGTAGCCTTGAGCTAAAGAGCTCAGGGATAGCACCCAGGCCCAAAGTTCAAGCCCCATGACCCCCAGACACACACAAAAATTCCTGCTTTGGTCTGGCAGAATGGCTTTTGTTGATTATTTTATATTTGCTAAGAAAGATAGTATAAGCAAATAAAGAAAGGGAAAGAGAAAATGGTTTGAGGGTTTTTTTTTGGTAGGTCCTGGGGCTTGAACTCTGGGCCTACGCACTGTCCCTGAGCTCTTTAGCTCAAGGTCACTGTCCTATCCCTGGGCCTGGGCACTGTCCCTGAGTTATTCAGGTCAAAGCTACCACCCCATCCCTTGAGTCACAGCCCCACTTACTAGTTTATTCATGATTAACTGGAGATAAGAGTCTCACCATTCTTTAGTGCCTCCTGAATAGTTAGGATTACAGGCATGAGCCACAACACCAGGCTTAAGGAAGCATTTTTTAAATGAAAGGTTTTTGGTGTTAACTGGTTGTTCCAAAATGGAATAGAATAGACACCTAAGGTTTTTCAAGAAAGTAGCAGAGAGTGAGAGTGTATTTCAAGAGTACTTTTATACTGTTAATCTTACCTCAAAATGTCTTAATGCCCACTTTATGTAAATGCATCCTATTTTCTTAAAAGCAGCCAATTATGAGCAGATTGTGTACCTGAGCTTCACCAATTCACACGGAGGGGGAGGGCCTGCTGTATTAGGGATGAAACGGGGCAGTCTGTGTGCTCTGTGTGATAGCTTGCCAGATTTTTGGCTGATGGCACACCCTTCTGTACAGAAGTAAACTTTGCCTTGCTGAGTTCCTTTCAAGTTGGAGACCCCATTCTTATGTGATACTCCAACATGCCAAACCATTTCTAATACTCGAGCCTCCCAAGTAGCTAGGATTATAAACATGAGCTACTAACATCCAGCCTCTTCTAATTCTTATAGCAGGCCAAGTTCAAAAAAAGTGGGGGGAGGACTCTGATAGAGTGAGTGCAAAGGGCAAGGTACAAAAACTATGTGGCAGGCTGAAAACTGGTAACTAACACCTGTCCTAGCTACTTAGAAGGCTGAAATCTGAAGAATTTCACTTCAAAGCCAGCCCAAGCGGAGAAGTCCTTAAGACTCTTTCTTTTTGTGTATGTGTACAAATACTGGAACTTGAACTCAGGTCCTTGGTGCTGTCCCTCAGTGTTTTTATTTGTTGGTTGGTTGGTCAGTTGATGAAGGGTAATTCCACAGCTTCATTTTGGTACTGGGGATTGAACCCAGAACTCTGTATATGCCAGGAAAGCACTATACAACTTACGCTACACTTCCAGATGATGCGACTTTGAGTTCAAATACATCATATAAAACACGGAGTAAAAATCTATGAGAAGCTGAGTGCTAATGGCTCACACCTATAATCCTAGCCACTCAGGAGGCTGAGATCTGAGGATTGCAGTTCAAAGCCAGCATGGGCAAAAAAAAAGTTCATGAGACTCTTATCTCCAATTAAGCACCAGAAAACTAGACGTGCTGTGGTTCAAGTGATAGAGAATTAGCCTCAAGCTTGACAGCACCTGGGCCCATAGTTCAGGCCCCACAGCCATCAAAAAAAAAAGCCTATAAGTAAAGCAATCCAGGCATATATGAAATTGATTAACTGACTGCTGCCTGTACTGCTCTCCATTTTGGTTTTAAACAAGCTGCCACTCTACTTCTCGGCTTATACTTTGGAAGCAAGTACTACCAAATCCCTACAAGCTTTGCCAAAGCTCCCAGGGTGAGAGGCAGCCATTGTGAAGACTTCCTGAAGTTCCAGTAAGTCCTCAAACCATTGTGCCAGCCACTGACAATGCCAGTGTTCCTGAAAGCGTGTATGAGGTGCAAACCAATGAGTTAAGCTTTGTGGGTGCTGGGAGGCACTGGAAAACATCTTCCCACTTTGCCAATTTTTGCTCTGAAATCACACAATTCTACCTCATCCTGTGGAAACCCAGAAACAGTAGGTAGAAGATGTCAAAGTCACATATTCAGAGGAAAAAAAAAAAAACAGTCTGATTAGGGGATAAATGACCTCATCTGTAAACACTTTTGCAGAGAAGTAGAAGCTGAATAAGGAGAAAAGCTAAACAAAGATATACAATTCTTGACTCCTACCCAAAATTACTGTCACCTTCCCAGGAATTTTTGTGGAGCACTGAACTACAGAAGGAAAAAGTTTTAAAAATGAGAAAAGGAAGAGAGGATAAGGAGGAAGTAGGGAGGAAGGAAGTCTGGGAGGCAGGCAGGTAAACTGAAGGGTGTAAGAATAACTTTTTAGGGGCCAGGAGTTTGGCCTAGTGGTAGAGTGCTTACCTAGCATGCACGAAGACCTGGGTTTGATTCCTTGGTACCATATACATAGAAAAAAGCCAGAAGGGATGCTGAGGCTCAAGTGGTAGGGCGCTAGCCCTGAGAAAGTCCAAGGACAATGCTCAGGCCCTGAGCTCAAGCCCAGGACTGGCAAAAAAAAAAAAAAAAAAAAAAAAAAAAAAAAAACACTTTTTAAAAATCTCCAGGAGAGCAGGCACGGTGGCTCACGACTGTAATCCTAGCTTCTCAGGAGGCTGAGATCTGAGGACCAAGGTTCAAAGCCAGCCCAAGCACAAAAGGACCTGAGTCTCTTTTTTTTTTTTTTTTTTTTGCCAGTCCTGGGCTTGCGCTCAGGGCCTGAGCACTGTCCTTGGACTTTCTCAAGGCTAGAGCTCTACCACCTGAGCTTCAGCACCACTTCTGGCTTTTTTTGTATGTATGTGGTACCAAGGACTCGAACCCGGGTCTTCATGCATGCTAGGCAAGCACTTTAACCACTAGGCCAAACTCCTGGCCCAAGGACCTGAGTCTCTTATCTCCAATTAACCTCTAGAAAACGGGGTGGTAGCCTTGAGCTGAAGAGCTCAGGGACAACGCCCAAACCAACTTCAAGCCCCATGACCCTCCTCCCTTCAAAAAAAACTCCAGAAGATGACCTATGAATATAATCAAGGCACAAGGGGTAAAGATAGAGAAGGCCCATCAATAAGTCCCAACAGCTTCTAGGAAAAGTTTTCTTAGCACAAGCCATACACTCCTGAAATAAATCCCTAAATAAAAGCTATACAGGTCTGCTTTGAAAAGCATCTTGGCTATCACCAACAGTGCCCCCTCCCCCAAACAGCTGCCCATCTGCAGAGGAAAAAGCGGCTCAAAATAAAACAGTTGGAAACTTTTCCTATGAGCCTCTATTCTTTAAGTGTTCCAACTCAGGCAATAGCAGGAGGTCACACTGGGATGCCACAGGCCCTGACTATAGTCCTTTTAGTTCTGTTAGGATTGTTTCTGTCCCCATTCTAATACTCCAGAGCTGAGAGTCCCACAACTACTCATCTCTCACAATAAACCATGCTTTGCTTGTGGAGTTTCCAATTAGAATTAGACAAAATCGATGAAGCCAGGAAGAAAATATAACAGTATGGGTCTTCAAAAATCACATACCTGGGCTGGGAGTTTGGCCTAGTGGTTAAAGTGCTTGCCTAGCATGCATGAAGACCCGGGTTCGATTCCTCGGTACCACATACATAGAAAAAAGCCGGAAGTGGTGCTGAGGCTTAAGTGGTAGAGCTCTAGCCTTGAGAAAGTCCAAGGACAGTGCTCAGGCCCTGAGCTCAAGCCCAGGACTGGCAAAAAAAAAAAAAAATCACATACCTGAGGCCGGGGGTTTGGCCTAGTGGTAGAGTGCTTGCCTAGCATGCACGAAGACCCAGGTTCGATTCCTTGGTACCACATATATAGAAAAAAGCCGGAAATGGTGCTGAGGCTCAAGCGGTAGAGCTCTGGACTTGAGAAAGTCCAAGGACAGTGCTCACACCCTGAACTCAAGCCCCCCCCCCCCCCGCCACCCCCCAAAAAAACACATACCTGGAATAAAATATCCAACATCCAATGCAAAACCTCTTTTCTTTAACAAAGGAAAAAAACAAGAAATCATCATCTATGGGAAGAAAATAATTCCACAAACAAGAATGTTACTTGGGATCATAGGTCTCTAAATACACACACACACACACACACACACACACACACACGAATGCATGCACACACATACACACACGAATGCATGCATATACACACACACATGAATGCATGCACACATGCACATACAAAATACAGATGGAAGTCTAAACCATAAAGGTTTGGTTCCTTCCCTTGGGAAAGTAATATTTTAAGCAGCATCTCAACCATTATTTAAGAATTCAGGGATTCATCTACTTAATGAGTGGTATTTATCATGAATACTCAGCTGAAATTCCTTGGAGCCACGTTGTTAGGACATGTCACAAAGAAATAGTATTGCTGGTTACTTTCTTTCATTCCCTCCTTAGAACCTGCTCTATTCACAATATAAAATACCAGAGCACTACAAAATATGACCATTTTCCCAAGAAGGCCCCTACTCCACCTATAAGCAAAGTCTTGAAACCACAGAACAAGCCAGATTACATGAGAGCCAGACCAGAAGCTGAAAGAGAAGTTTGAAAGGAGAACAAGAACTAAAGACAGAATGTTTATAAAATACTTCTATGAGTCTATCTCCAAAGCTGTATTTAGAAAAACGGTATCAAACTTTCTCATTTTCACCCATAACCAACATATGAAAAGTACACATGTATTGTGCATGAAGTATCCCAGCTTGATAGTTTTCCTGAATCTCTAGAAATATCTGATAAAATTCATTGATCCAGACAGGAAAGGTTAAGGTCCATAGTTGATCAAATGATTCTAGTTCTAAGTGTTGGTAATATATCTGAACTGCAACACTCCAGAATCACTCAGCAGCACTATAACAAGGTAGATCAACAGACTGCTCCAATGGTCTGGAACACGTTAACTAATGGCCCCTCTCACATATATTGGTCTCTTTTCCTTAGCTATACTAACACAAAGGAGCCTTCTACACATGCACACATGCACTCAATTAATATCTAGCTCAGGAAACTAAGTATCAGGTTGCCCACCCAATACACTGGGAAGTTAAACATTGTTCCTACCCACAACCACCACCACCGCTTCTATATTCAGAAAGCCCTCCTTTCACCTCTAACCCTGACACCAATGGAAAGATCAGGTAACATTCAAGTTTTTACATTCCTCAGGGAAAATCTGAAAATCCAATTCAAGCCATCTGCAGGCACCAAAGAGAAACAGAAGGCAAAGTTCAATTCAACAAGGATGAGTGAGACCTTCTTGAATACTCAGCCCAGGCACAGGGCTAAATACTATGATTTCCTAAGGATCAGAAGACTTCATAACCTGGACTGTGGCAGAGGGATAAACATTTGATAAATGTTAATCTAAAAAAATCCTATAATCCAGCTAAGACATGATATATACATATATGTATATATTTATGTATATTTAAAAGTGCATACAACATATACACATACATACACACACACACACACACACACACACACACACACACACACACACACACACACACACATATATGTCTAGGTCTGGGCACTGAGCACTGTCCTTCAGCTTTTTCATTCAGAACTTGTGCTCTATCACTAGAGCCACATTTTCACTTTCAGCTTTTCAGTGGTTAATTGGAGACAGAAGTCTCATGAACTTTCCTGTCTGGGCTGGCTTTGAGCCACAATCCTCAAATCTCATCCTCCTGAGTAGTTAGGACTATAGATATGAGTTCCCAGCACCCAGCTTGAGATGTTATTTATTTATTTATTTATTTATTTTATTTTTGACTGCCATAGGCTTGAGCTCAGGGCCTGAGCACTGTCCTTGGATTTTCTCAAGGATAGAGCTCTACCACTTGAGCCTCAGCACCACTTCTGGCTTTTTTCTATGTATATGGTACCGAGGAATTGAACCCAGGTCTTTGTGCATGCTAGGCAAGCACTCTACCACTAGGCCAAACTCCTGGCTGAGATGCTATTTTTAGAAAACAACAAAAGTGGGAGTGCATTTTTGTTTTTTGAGGGTTTTTGGTGGCGACTGAACTCGGGGCCTCAAGGTTGTTAGGCAGGTGCTCTATCACTTGAATCACACCAACAACTTGTTTGTGTGTGACTTTCCAGGTTTGTTTCTGTTTTATTCCCCAGGCTGATCTGGAATGCAATCATCCTATTTGTGCCTCCTGTGCTGATGACAGGCAAACAATGGATGTCACAAACATTTATGCCTGGGCTGGTCTAGGACCTCAATCTTCAACTCCCAAGCACCAAGTATTATAAGCCTGACCAGTGCACCAGGGTGGGTTGCCTGCTTGCTCTTCTTTCTTTCTTTTTTGGGGGAGGGGGGGAGGGAGGAAGCAGGGGTGGTATCAGTTGTAAGGCTTGAACTCAGGTCCTGGGCTCTGTCCCTGAGCTGAAGGTTCAGCTCAAGGCTGTACTCTACCACTTAGATCCACAGTGCCATTCTGATTTTCTAGTGATTAACTGCAGATAAGAGTGTCTGGAATATTTCTACCTGGGCTGGCTTCAAACCACGATCCTCAGATCTCAGCCTCTTGAGTAGCTAGAATTGTAAGTGTGAACCACTGGTGGCTGACATTTCAAATGGTTTCTTAAAGTCTGAATCTTACAAATGGGAAGAAAGAGGTAAAAGAGGAAAGAGTTGGAGGGCAGGGCTAAGAAAATATACAGGCATTTTAAGTAGAAGGTACAGAAAAACTAGAACTCCTTAGAAACAACTTCTTGAACACAAATGTGGAGACCGAGTATAAAAAGAAATAGGGCCAGAAATATAGACAGATGTCAGATCTGAAGGACTTGGTAAGCCAAAACAGAAAACTTCATCTTAAGGTCAAATGCCAACTTTCAAAAGATTTTAAGCAAAAGGTAATAGATTCAATTGTCCATATAGATAGCTCCCATTAACAGTCTGAAAGAAAGGTCTGAGACTGAAAGTATTCAAATATCCTTGTTCAGTTTCCATAAACCAAAGTGAGAAAAGTGCCATCTACCTGATATAGCTTTCATTTACTTATTTATTTATTTATTTATTTAGGCGCTGATCCTGGAGTTTGAACTCACTCAGGGCCTGGGTATTGTCCATGTGTGCATGCGTGCGTGCGTGCGTGCGTGCGTGTGTGTCATGAGATTTAAACTCTGGGCCTGGGTGCTGCCCCTCAGCTCTTCAGCTCAAGGTTAGCTCTCTACCACTTGAGCCACAGCACCACTTCCAGTTTTCTGGTGGTTGAATGGAGATACGAATCTCCTGGACTTTCCATTATGCCCGGGCTGACAATCCGCAGATCTCAGCCTCCTGAGTAGGTAGGGTTACAGGTGTGAGCCACCAGCTTGTCCTTGAGTTTTGTTCTCAAGCCTAGTGCTCCACCACTTGAGCCACAACTCCGCTTCTAGCTTTTTGATGGTTAATTGGAGATAAGACTCTCAGAAGCTTTCCTGTCTGGGCTGGCTTTGAACTGTGATCCTCAGATGTCAGCCCTTTCAGTAGCTAGGATTACAGGTTTGAGTCACTGATACCCTGCTTTATGCAACATACTTAAACAATAAAACTTAAAATTTTTAAAGGCAACATTTTCCCTTCTCTGGCATCCCATGTAATCTAAAACAGCAGTGAATCTGTTACCCACCCCCCCCCCTTGCCTGTGGAGCTCTCTGAAATACCCACATCCCCGGTGAAGGGACTGGGGTACTTCAATAGTCTCTTCACTCCTTTAGCAAAGAGTGAGATATCTACCTCTCCCTTTAACAAGAGACCCTGGTGATTGGTTCACTTCCCTGCACTCCCTGGATAGCAAGTAAATGATGTTTCCCCGTTTAACACACTGCTCATCTCATCTCTAACAGTTCCCAGCTCTGGCACTTAATCAATCAGAAACACATTAACCACTCCATGCTGATCAAGCAGTAAGCAGGAACTTAACTGAGTACCACACAGCAGGATATAAGAAGAGCAAGAAATAAACATTTGGCACTGGGTTGCATGCTAGACACTTGAAATAATCTTAGTTACTGATTGCAGTAGCTCCTAAGAGTATGTATAATTCTCCCAGTTCACAGATGTGTGAGCAGAACTCAGGGATGTTCAGTATCTCACTAAACACTGTTCAGTTGCCTAAAATTCAAATCCAGACGTCAGAAACTCTAAACTGTGTTTTTACCATATGTGAAGTACATATGGACAACAAGTATGTTCACAAACTAAAATTGCCAATAACAGTAATAATATCTCCTTTTCAAAGACAGAGGCAGCCAGGAGCCAATGCCTCATGACTAATTCTAGCTACTCAATAGGCTGAGACCTGGAGGACAGTTTCAAAGCCAGCATATGCAGAGAAATTTGCAAGATCCCCATCTCCAATTAATCAGCATAATGCTAAACTAGAGATATGGCTCCAGTGATAAAGTGCAAGAAAGTACAAAGCCTGAGTTTATTCCCCAATATTGGCAGGCATACAAACACACATAAAAAGAAAGCCCATTTTCTGGTCTCAAATTAAGGATAACTCAAGAGTTCAATCACAACTAAGAATGTAAGTAGAATCTCCAAATGTGACCAAAAAGGTGACTCATAAGCATTAATGACCAAAACTGTCCAGGCTCAAATAATCAAAACAATCTACCTAAACTTCAGAAAAATAAATGTTCCATACATATTCCCTCCGGTCCCCAAAATGTCTGAAAAGGACCATGGCCAATTGCTCACTCATGTTCTCTTGGGTGACTTCCCACACTGTTTTCCCAACCAAAATTACAATAATATGTCCAGGATTCACAGGGCCATTCTGATCGGATTTGTTCCAATCCTGGCTCAAGCAGCTTTAAGCTACCCTCCTAACTAGATCAGCACCAGCCAATGAGTTTATTCAAGCTGATCTGTGATGGATTAGATAATGAAACTTTAGCCAAGTAAGCTGCCTGCTCATACTGAGGCTGGAGGAGAGAAGAATAAGAAACCCAATATTCCTAAGGGCCACCTAAAACACCAAATGCACCCGCCATGCCTGCCTCCATCTGTCTGCTCAAGCTCCAATTACTGCCATTTCCTTTCCTCATCTCTTCTCTCCTGTCTCCAAAGGAAGTACACATTTGCCCAGATTAAAGATGTTTATGATACTTTTACAAATGTACCAAAAAAAATTTTTTTCAAACAAATCCACTCACTAAAGTAACTGCCTTTATTGTTTCTGCAAATAACCAAAGCCTTGCATCCAACTGAGGGCCTGAGAGATGTCAAACTAGAGATTAACTAGCATCACTCTTGTTTACACTATGGAGTTTGCTGAATTTCTTTCTCCAAAGTCCTAAATCTTTTTTTTTCTTTTTTTTTTTTTTGGTTGTTCGTGGGGCTTGAACTCTGGGTCTGGAAGTTGTCCCTGAGCTCTTCAGCTCAAGACTACCACCCTATCCCTTGAATCATAGCACCACTTCTGGTTTTCTGGTGGTCAAGCTAATCGCCTGAGTCACTCTGAAGAATAATTCTACTTTGATATCGGAACCTTTCCTTCTCAACATATTCCAAGTTTTATGTTCCCAGACTTTCATCTGAAGCTTAAAAAAATAAATGAGCAGGCAGGAGTTTGGCCTAGTGGTAGAATGCTTATCTAGCATGCATGAAAACCTGGGTTCAATTCCTAGTGGTAGAGTACTTACCTAACATGCATGAAGACCCAGGTTTCGATTCCTCAGTACCACATACATAAAGTTGGATGTGGTCCTGTGGCTCAAGTGGTAGAGCTCTTGCCTTGAGAAAGCCCAAGGACAGTGCTCAGGCCCTGAGCTCAAGCCCAGGACTGGGGGGTAAACGGGGAAGCTGCAACTTATATACGGCCACCGCTCAATTTCTCCATCTATAATAATTATTACTCTCAAAGGACGACTCTCAATTATATAAATAGTTGAAATTTTAACACAACATGAGGTAGAGCCTTTAGGAGGTAATTAAGATTTGATGAAATCATAAAAGGAGAACCACATAATGAGATGAGTACCCCTGCAAAAATTGCTCAAGGCCTGGGAGTGTAGCCTAGTGGTAGAGTACTCACCTAGCATGCACAAACCTCTGGGTTCGAGTCCTCAGTACCACATACACAAAAGAAGCCAGAAGTGGTACTGTGGCTCAAATGGCAGAGTGCTAACATTGGGCAAAAAAAGAAACTGTGCCCATGCCCTGAGTTCAAGCCCCAGTACTGCCAGGAAAAAAAAAAAAAAAAAAGGAATTGCTCAAGTGGGGCCAGAAGCATGGCATGGCCTAGTGGTAGGAGCTTGCTTAGCATTCACAAAGCCCTGGGTTCGATTCCTTGGTACCACATATGCAGAAAAAGCCCAAAGTGGTACTGTTGCTCAAGTGGTAGAGTACTAGCCTTGAAAAGGCTGAAGGACAGTGGCCAGGCCCTGAGTATCATATGTCGGGGTTCACACCTGTAAAGACAGTAGGACTAAGCAGAACACAAGTGACTCACCCATGTAATCCTACCCAGAGTTTCAGAGTTTGAAACCAGCCTGGGAAGAAAAGTCATGAGAAGCTGGGTGCCAGTGGCTCACACCTGTAATCCTAGCTTCTCAGGAGGCTGAGACCTGAGGATCGTGGATCAAAGCCAGCCCAGATACTTTAAAAAGTCCATGAGACTCTTATCTCCAATTAACCACCAGAAAACCAGAAGTGGTGCTATGGCTCAAGTGGCCAAGCAGTAACCTTGAGCTGAAGAGCTCAGGGACAATGTCCAGAGCACAAGCCCTACAACTACCACCACCAACAACAACAGTCCGCATTTTCTACAAATAAGCATCTAAAAAGATGGAAGTAGATCTGTGACTCAATTGGTAGGGAGCTAGCCTTGAGCACAAAAGCTCAGAGATAGTATCCAGGCCCTGCTTACAAGCCCTACAACTGGCACCATAACTTAAAATAAAAATATGTTTTTGTTTTTGTTTTTTTTTTAAAGACAGGAGGACTGAAATTCACAGCTAGGCAGGCAAAAAAAAAAAATTAGTGAATTAGTGACACCCAATCTCAAAAGCAGGCAGACAAGTTGGAAACATACCTGCATACCTATAATCCCAACTACACCAAAGGTAGAGGCAGAAGGAGCCTACTATAGGCCTGGTATAAGCACAAGACTATCAGAAAAATAAACTGAAGTAAAAAGATCTGAGGAGAGTGGAGATGCACTTCAAGTAGTAAAGCATCAGCCTTGATGGAGCAAGCCAAGCAAAAATATGAGGCTCTGAGATCAAGTACCAGCACGGACACAAAGAAAAAGGGCTCAGGGAGAGTTTTTTTAATTGGTGGAGTACATGCCTAGCAAGATCAAGTCCCTGAGTTCTCTTCCTCTGAGGAGAAGCTATGATAGCACACAATCAAGGAGCTATCTACATGCCAGGAAGTAGGCTCTTGCCATACATCAAGTCAGTTGATATGTTAATTGTGGACTTCTAACCCTCCTTCTCAAAAGTAGGAAAAATAAATGTTATTTCCATCAGCCAGTCTATGGTATTTTTTATTGTGACAGCCTGAGAAGACTGCCACAGATAGAACTTCCAATAGTTTTAGGGCCAGGAGTTTGGCCTAGTGGTAAAGTGCTTGCCTAACATGCATGAAGACCTGGGTTTGATTCCTCAGTACCACATACTTAGAATAAAAGCTGGAAGTGGTGCTGTGGCTCAAGTGGTAGAGCTCTAGCCTTGAGAAGCCCAAGGACAGTGCTCTGGCTGAGTTCAAGGCCCAGGACTGGCAAAAAAAAAAAAAAAAAAAAAAAAAAAATCAGAAAGAAATATCAACAGTTTTAGTAAGATATTTACGGAACTATTTGCAAAGAAAATGCATTGTTTGTCCAACTCTATCACCATGTTGTTAAAGAACTAAAAACTCAAATGAGGTATGAAGAGATATCTACCAAGAAAGAAATAAACTGAGAATGAATAAATAGGAAGACAAGGCACTTTAATGGATATGACATCCACAAAGCAACTTCAGCCTGCCTGGAGCTCCTTCCTTGAGGAGGAGGTCAGAGTGTCTCAACTGTAAGCCACTATGATCAAATGCTGAACCAACACAGAGAACTAGATTTATGACTACAGTTAGAACTAATTACTCCGCCACCTAATAATCACACATTAACTTTTCACTGCCATAAAGAATTTTGCTGAAAGCTATAAGTAAGATAGCAGCAAGCAGCCAACTTCCTAGAAAGTTGCACAAACCAGAATTTTTGATAATTGTTTACACTGCAGAAAAGTTGACCAAAATAATTCATTCCCAAGTATATCTGATAGAAACTAAATATCACATATACGAATCTCTAATATCTATACATGTAACTCAATTAACTGTCTACTATGCTAGAATAACTACTTTTGAACACCTTCTCCAACAACTAACTACATTTCTAAAACTGTTCTTCAATTTCCAAATTGAATTCCTCTTTCCTTCCACTCCACAGTTCAGGTTTCTCTATTTCTCCAGTGTTCCATACCTGTGTTCACTCTCTCCATTCACTCCATACACTGCACTGAATATATCAATCTTTCCTCTCTCTTCTCTAGGCTCTGTCTGAACCTAAGGCTTATAAACATAAAGCGCCAGGGACTCCACTGGACCCCACTTTGGGAAATAATGATTTGTTTCAAAATCTTAGTGAATGAAACCCAAAAGGGGTCAGCTTTGGAATCTGAAGCTTGGAGTTGCAGCTCCAGTTAGTAAATAGGAAAGTAACCCCAGTAAATGACTTTGTTCTGTTAAAAAGAAGGAGGAGAAGGAGAAGGAGAAGGAGGAGGAGGAGGAGGAGGAGGAGGAGGAGGAGGAGGAGGTGGTTAATCTGCTGGGGAAATTTGTGATAGTAACCTCATCTCAGATTTTCATCATTTTTTTAAAAGTTCCTTAACTATGTGTAAACAGTACATTTCAACTGTGTTTTAATAGAAATCTCCAGGCCGGGAGTTTGGCCTAGTGGTTAAAGTGCTTGCCTAGCATGCATGAAGACCCGGGTTCAATTCCTCAGTACCACATACATAGAAAAAAAGCCGGAAGTGGTGCTGAGGCTCAAGTGGTAGAGCTCTAGCCTTGAGAAAGTCCAAGGACAGTGCTCAGGCCCTGAGCTCAAGCCCAGGACTGGCAAAAAAAAAAAAAAAAAAAAAAAAAAAAGAAATCTCCAATTAACCACCAGAAAACTGGAAGTGGCACTGTGGTTCAAGTGATAGAAAGCTAGTCTTGAACACAAAGAGGCTCAGGGACAGTGCTCAGGCCCTGAGTTCAAAAAAAAAAAAAAAAAGAGGAGGAGGAAGATACTTTCAAGAGGGTAGGAGCGTTCTTTGTTCATTCATGTATTCCCTAGGGCTAAAACAGTATCTGAATGTTCATTAAACATTAGTTAAATGAATATTAAATATACATGCTCACATATTCTTTTTAACCTTTCAACCAGTTCTTTCCCCACCTAGATTATGTGCAGGACAGGGAATTTGGCTTGTATTTTTTTTTGAAGGTAGCTTATTTTTTTTTTTTTTTTTTTTTTTTTGCCAGTCCTGGGCTTGAGCTCAGGGCCTGAGCACTGTCCTTGGGCTTTCTCAAGGCTAGAGCTCTACCACTTCAGCCTCAGCACCACTACTGACTTTTTTCTATGTATGTGGTACCAAGGAATTGAACCCGGGTCTTCGTGCATGCTAGGCAGGCACTCTACCACTAGGCCAAACTCCCGGCCCAAGGTAGCTTATTTTTATAAGAAGTAAAGGCCCATTTTGCACACTTGCTTTTAAAAGTAAGCAAGCAAAGGCCCCAAAACAAGAGCCTTCCCCAGGATATTATAGCTAGTTGAAAGCAGGGAACTCTTAAGTTTATGACATGGTGTGATGAAACTACAATTGGTATGTGCAAAATGAAAAATAAAGAACATCCATAAATACAGTGGTAAAGGAAAGAATTCTCTGTGGGACAGTTCCACATTCTCCAATTGTACCCAAGGGACCTGATACACCCCCAAGCCTCTGTTCAACACTCCTTCCCTTTCCAAGTATCACTCTCCTTAGTTTGAAGGCCACTAGTGATAGGCACCATGCAGAAAGGGGAAATGAGATGCAAGTTTAACTCTTAACTATGATTGACAGAAAAATAAACAAATACATATGTACAGATATAGATACAGGTGAGACATGCCTGATGGAACACACCCACTGGAACATGCTCAGGAACACTTCCAGCCAGTTCTCCTTCGTTACCATGCAATGCTAACCACCTCACCTGAAGTCTCCCTGTACCCTCTCTGCATTTTTCCCAATGTCCTGAGCTTTTACTTCTCACAATCCCTCTTCTTCTTTTAGTGGAGAAGAGTAATAGACAAACAAAAGAATTCAAAAACCAACAGCCAAAGGGTCATTTTTCCAATACAATTGAAGAAACAGGGTAGATTCTGCAAAGAAGACCAAGAGGTACACACAAACATGCCTGGCTTAAGTATAGTGCCAACTCTAACACCGGAAGTCAGGGAGAGCCTTGAGAAGCAGGCAGCAAAGCACAGGAAGTCTTTTAGCACTGCAGAAATTTCCAAGATTGGTGTAATGGAGAGAGCACTGGAATAGAAATTAGAAGGCCAGGCTCCTAGCTCCAGTTGTGCAAACAACTAACTTGGTGGCCTTAGGCAAGTCACTAGTCTTCTCTGGACTTTTAATTCCCTATCTATAAAATGAAGTGGTTAAAACGTGCTGGAACTTGAGTTCTTCCACCCCTCCGAAAAAGCAAGATTTTAAAAGATATTAACTATTCTCCATCAAAAGCACACATGAACGATCTGCATAACTCTTCCAAGACTTACACAGGTTAAGAATTCCTGCAAAAGATGATGATGTCTCTGGTCCCTTCTATCTCTAACATTCTAGGATTCCAAGAGAATTAGGTGTCTTTGAACAAGTGCTACCTGGTGAACCTCACGATTTCACAGTAAATAATCTCTGAACACAGACCAAGTCCTAAAAAAACCCTACCTGAATCCGGCCAGCCAGCTTATCCCTGGAGTGCACAACTCAGAATCCAATCTACTAGCAGCCCATAAACTTTTTCTTTTGCACCCAGGACATTCAAGAGACACAAAGTGTCCTGAAGATGTAGCATGCAATTGAGAAAGTACAGAAGGGACGGGTCTTGTGTCCCTCTTCACTCGTTAGCATATGCCACAAAATCAGTGAGGCGGCACTAGGGGTATCCCCACTTCACCAAACTCCGTGCACTTCTCACCCTCCCTTGTGTAACTAATTTAAGCCACAACCTAAGCCACATCCCCTTTGGGTGCTCTCTCGAGGTTTCTCCCCCCCCCACACGCCCTTTCACCTTTTTCATAACTCCTCTTTTCTCATTCCCCCATCCCAGGAACCTTTTTCCTGAGAGCTTTCCCACCAGGACCCCTCGAGTTCGATTCCCCGATTTCCTAAGGAAAAAATTTTAAGAGATGGACGGCAACCCAGGCATATTCGTCCCCCCCCCGCCCCCGCCCCGCCCTCAACCTACTCGCTTGTGCTGTCCCATGTCCCTTCAGGAACCAGGACCCGCCTGGACACACTGGGACCCTGCACCCCCACGCTTCCAAGCCTGAGCTCGCCCCCCTTCTCAGCCAGGCCGCGGCCCGCCCCCTCCCATCCCCACCAACCCATCGGGACCCCTCAAAGCCAGCCTCCCCCGTCCGCGCCGGGAACCCCGAGGCCGCCGCTCCAGGCCCCTCCCGCACCCACACGATAACGGGGCGCCCGTCCCGCGCGGTCACCTGCATCCCGCCGCCGTCGGCCGCCGCCTCCTCGGTGCGCGGCCGCTTGCTCAGGCCGGGTTCGGCTCCGTCTCCTCCCGCTCCGGGAACCGGCAGCTCCAGCTCCGACTCCCGCTTCATGCCCCGGGCAGCGGCGCCGGGTCCAAGCTGAGGCAGCTGCTGCGTCTGAGCGCCTTCCGCCATCCGCCCGTGCCCCCCTCGCCTCCGGGAGCCGGGCGACCCGCGACAGGCCACCTCCCCCTGGGCCTCGGCCCCGACTGTCGCGACAGGCGGGAGCGCGCCTGCCCCGCCCCCCGCGTGCGTGCGTGCGTGCGCGCGCGCGCCCGCCCGCCGGCGCCTCAGGTTGCGCCGCGGTTCCTCCGCCCGCCGGCCGGCCGGCCCTCGGGGGTCGTGGGCGCGGGACGCCGGTAGTCACGACGGCCGCCTCCTCACACACACACGTGCGCGCGCCCGTCCGCCCGACCGGCCGGGCCGCCGCGCCTCCTCGTCCCTCGCGCTCCTGGGTCGCCGCCGGCCCGCGACGCTCACCCCTTCGGCCCCTCACTACACGCCGGCCGCGGGAGGAAGGGGGCGGTCCGAGCTCCCGAGGCGTGGGGTGGGCTGTTTATTTGGTGGGAGGAGGAACGCGCCGCAGGAGCGAGCTGACTGGCCCGGATCCTCCGACCCGCCACAGTGGCAGCACCGGGAGGCGGAGAGAGAGAGAGAGAGAGAGAGAGAGAGAGAGAGAGAGAGAGAGAGAGAGAGAGAGAGAGAGAAAAAAGGAGGGAGGGACCGGGACGTCGGACTCAGTCCCGCGCCGGAGGCTGTGGCGAGGGGGCGGCGGCGGTGGCGGCGGCGGCGGCGGCGGAGGAGGAGCCCGCGGAGGGGCGTGGTCGGGGGCGGGGCATGGCGGTGGGCGGGGCCAGGGCCCCTAGTCAATCTCTGCTTCCTTGGCGCCGGCCTCCCGAGGGAAGCCGGGAAGGAGTCGGGAAGATTCGGGAATGCTCGGGAATCTCCGGTGGGGGCCCGGGAAGGTCCAGCGCGCCAGGGCAGCTGGAGGGGGCGGAGCTTCAGGGGCCCCGGGAACTGAGAGCTTCTGCTTGCAGGATGCGGTGTGAGCAGTTGTGACCCCAGCTAACCTACCTGGCTACCTGTGCTCATGGAGCGGACACGAAGATAGGAGAAGGCAGTTCTGAGAGCTTGTACTCTACTAATTATTACACATCCCTGGTCATCTTAATACCGGATGTTCGTAAGAGTTTTGCAGTTTGTGCGATGGATTCTCACATCAGTTTTTTTTTTTTGTGGCTGATGATAGAGGTAGGGAAAATCGTCTTCATTCAAGTTCAGGGACAAAAATGTGGCCCACCCAGATCGCAGAAAGCCAAATCACATTCTCTTTCCCTACACCCTGCCGCCTGAGTAGCACTTCATTGCTTATCAGCTTCTTACGTTTGGAGAGATGTGTGCAATAGGTGTTCTCTCCTATTTAGAGACTGTAAATGACCAGAACTGCCCACACTTTCTTAGGACTCCAATGTCATATTTTGTACTTCTTAAAGGGGGGAGTGGGGAGGTCTTCTCACATGAATGACCTGAATTCTAAGCTAACTAAAACAAATTACTTTATTTCTTTGGATTCCCAACTCCAACATCTGTGAAAGAAGGAAATGGTTTCAATCAGTGGTTCTCAACCAGAAGCACATTTTTGCTTTTTGTCCACCCTTGCTCCCATATTTCTGGATTTCTGGAGACATTTTTTATTGTTTTAGCTATGAGTTGTTGCTGACATTTGTAGAGTAGAGGTTAGAAATGCTGCTCAGTATCCTGCCTTGCATGTGACAAACCCCACAAAAAAAGAGTTAACTTCGCTAGAATGTCAGCAGGTCTGAGACTGAAAAACCCTGAGTTAGATGATTTATTTATAAGGTCATTTGCAGCCAGTCCTTGACTTGGTCTTTGAACTTGCATTAAGTTGCTAAAACTAAAACGGTACACAAGTGAAGATCCCTGCTTCAGAATCAAACAACCCAGGTCGGGAGTTGAACCAGTGGTGACCAAGAGTTCCCTTACAAAAAGTATTTCAGGGCTTGAAAAGTAATAGAAAAGGACTGAATTGCTTTTCCTGAAGCTGGATTTTTTTTCTTAGTGAGCTGCAATATAACATTTAGCTTGGCCATCATGATGCCTTCTGGACACTACTTAATCCCTCTACCATTCAGTTTCTGCACTGGAAAATCAGAATGATAGTAGCATCTTCCTAACACGATTATTATAAGGATCAAAAGTGTTATCAAACATTAAGTACTTTGATCAGAGCAGGGTGGCTGTGGCTCACACCTATAGTTCTATTCAGGAGGCTGAGATCCAGAGGATCTTAGTTCCAAGTTAGCCTGGATAGAAAAGGTCCATGAGGGGCCGGGAGTTTGGCCAAGTGGTAGAGTGCTTTCCTAGCATGCACAAAGACCCAGGTTCGATTCCTTGGTACCACATACTTAGAAAAAGCCAGAAGTGGTGCTGAGGCTCAAGTGGTAGAATTCTAGCCTTGAGAAAAATCCAAGGACAGTCCTCAGGCTCTGAGCTTAAGCCCAGGACTGGCAAAAGGAAAAAAAAAAAGAAAGAAAAAAAGAAAAGAAAAGGTCCATGAAACTCCCTTTCCACTTAACCAGCAAAAAACTGGAGGTATAGTTTGAGTGGTAGAGTACCAACCAAGCAGGTAAACTGAGCAACCCTGAGGCCCTAAATTCAAATGCTCCTAGAACACTGTACTCAGCACTGATGGGGAAATGATTAGATCCTGAGGGCTCAAACCTAATATAAGCCTTAATCATTAATAAGTTGGTAATAGAGAGTTTATTGCTAAGTGGAGGAAGTTGTGAAACATAAGGCTGATTAGAGAAAGTGAGACACTGGAAACATTTCTTAGGTCTGTTTTGTCCCTGACCTCTTCCTCACACTCTGTCTCCAGCCCCCCATGAAGTAAGCTACCTTCCTCTACCACATGCTCTCTGCTAGGATGCTCCTGGGCCAAATGACTAAGAGCTAAAACAGTGCGTTGGAGTAAATCTTTCCTCTCTTAGGTTGTTTCCTCAGGTATTTTGTCACAGCAATCAAAAAGAACTAGCAAAATCAGAGTGGCTTGTGGTGAGTGCTATACATTAATATTAGTACTAATATTAATTAGTACCATTATCATTTCATTCACATTTCAAATGAGAATGATAAAGTATTATCAGGATCAATCATTACTATGATTGATGTTTCTTACAATGTGACTTGGGAAGGACTGCTTACAATTCAGATGGAACAAAGTTCTTCAATCTACGCTTTGTATAAAATCACTAAAACTTAACAAATTATTTCCACAAAGACTTAACATTCCTCATTTGTAAGATGGCAATGATAGTCACAGTGGTATTTTAACCATTAAATGAGATCTAATAAAGCACTTAGTAGAATAGTAATACAGTGACAGTTTAGTACATAGTAATTATTTATCATCTAATCTATCAGTGATAGAAAGATCACAGGAGGGCCAGGAGTTTGGCCTAGTGGTTGAGTGCTTGCCTAGCATGCAAGAAAACCCAGGTTCGATTTCTCAGTACCACATACATAGAAAAAAACCAGAAGTGGTGCGGTGGCTCAAGTGATTCTAGCATTGAGAAAGCTCCACTTCCACATTTTTTGGGGGGGAGGGGCGGTGGTTGTGAGGCTTAAACTTAAGCAGGGCCTGGGCATTCTGTCCTGAGCTCTTTTTGCTCAAGGCTAGCACTTTACCGCTTTGAGTCACAGTGCCACTTCCAGTTTTCTGGTTATTTTTTTTTTAAGATAAGAGTCTCACAGACTTCCTGCCAGTGCTGGCTTCAAACCTAGATCCTCAGATCTCAGTCTCCTGAGTAGCTAGGACTATAAGCATGATTCACCAGCACCTAGCTTTTTGCTGTGATTAATTGAAGAGTCTCACAGACTTGGGGCTGGAAGTTTGGTGTAGTGATAGAATACTTGCCTAGCATGCACAAAGACTTAGGTTTGATTCCTCAGTACCACATATATAGAAAAGGCAGAACTAGTGCTGCGGCTCAAGTGGTAGAGCACTAACCTTGAGGAAAGCCCAAGGACAGTGCTCAGGCCCTGAGTTCAGTCCCCAGGACTGGCAAAAAAAAAAAAAAAAAAAAAAGAGTCTCACAGACTTTCCTGCTTAGGCTAGCTTTGAACCACAGTCCTCAGATCTCAGCCTCCTGAGTAGCTGGGATTATAGGCATGAGCCACCAGTGCCTGGTACAAGCTTATTCTTGAGTTGAATTGGGCAGTTTCAAATTGTCTGGAGTCTCATGCATATATGAGACATAGGTGCCTGATCTTGTCCAGTCAATCATGATAGCTCTGAAGAAAAATCAAGATGGTTCCCAGTGTCCTGCAGAACAATGACTGTTTCTGTTTTTATCCTAGGTCCATCAATGCTTGCTCTTCTGAACAATTTACTTACTGCATTTATGTCTTAGAAGTTCTTCTCCCCTCCCTATTTGCTTTGCCAAATAATAAAATCTAAATGATCATAAGTCCTTCCTGAGGTACCTTAGGACCAAGTGAAGAAATGAGATTTGGGTTCAGAGCTGCCTGTGACTTCAACTGTTGTTTTTCAAGTCCCCTTAAAAAACAGAGCCATGCAGTATAGGAGCATTTGACTGACCAGGAAGAGCAAAGAGAAATTGGATTGTGCTTTGTAAATAAGAATTAAGCATTTAGAGAAAGAGAATAGAAAGAAGCCTATGTAAGAATCAAAATGATGAGCCCACAGCAACAAAACAACAGATAATTTATTTTATATATAGCTGCAACTGCTTATTTGGAAATAGGTAGTTATGAAATATTATGGTGGAAAAATAGTACAGAATATTTTCTTAGTAACAAGTTGTAGCTGGGAAACTACCCCAAGTCCTAACATTGGTTCACTTATTCCCTAGGGAAACCATAGACAAGCATCTGGAGTACCAAGGTGAGTAAAATTTATTCTTAGTACCAAACAGGAAGAACAGGATGAACAAATAAACAGTCAGTTGCAATACATCACGTTAAGATGGTCATCTCTCACACTGATCAAGAACAAGAGATCCTGGTGTCTGACAGACTTGAGCTTGAGTGTGTGTGTGTGTGTGTGTGTGTGTGTGTGTGTGTGTGTTATATCACAATACATTTGACTTTAATAAGAATATTAGCATCTGTAATGCACAATATCTTTCTTTGTAAAACAAGGACTGGTGCTAACCAACTCACTCTTCATTCTTTTATTGCTAGTAGAACCCTAATTTTGTTAAAGACAGAAATCTGCTCAGCTTTGAAAAGAGGAAAAGAAAAAGAATTCCCAGGCTTACTTGCAGTAAAGGATAGCCACAGGACATATTTGTTCCCCCAAGAAGGCATTCCCCACCAGCTTACAAAACAAAAACCACAGAAAGACAGGACTCCTTGCCCTTTCCCCTTCCTCCTAATTGGAACAAACTGGGAAAACAGCAAATCTCTTGTCTCTTTGACAGCAAATCCATGTGCTAGGAGTGGTATGACAGAACTACCATACCTGTGCAAGCCTGCTTACCTTTAATCCATCCTTCTTTGAGAAAAATAAATTCCCAATTGTAGAACCCACTGTGAACAGGTTTCAACATGCAGTCAAACTCAAGTCCTAGTTGATACAATCTATAAACGGAAGATAATAACAGTGTCTCCCCTGGGGTTCTTTTCAGCATTAAATAATGCATGCAAAGCTCTTAGCACAACACCTGGTTTCCTAGGCATATTCAATAAATGGTAACATAGACCTTTGTACTACTATTATTATATCTATTATCCTTATTTATATGATCATTGTATATGCTGAAAGGTTAGTGTTACAGGGGAAGAGGTCACTCCCTGTGCCTGGGGGAGACAAAACAGGTTTTACCCAGAATGTTACAGACAACTTGGATCTTTTAAAATAAGGAGTTTCCCAGGCTATGGTTTCTGATGAAAAGATGAGCGAATTCTTACATCCTGCTTTCCTTCGGAAGAATGCAGCAAAAGCCACTTGGCTATATTAGGAAAAAGCTGTAGTAAATGTGAAAGCTGTAGTAAATTTGGAGGTATCTACTGGGCTCAGAGTCAAGGGCCATGACTCGGGGAGAGCCAGAAGCTGTATGTACCCTTCAAATAAATGGAGTCTGAGGGAAGCAAGTAAGCTATCAGAAAATGGGGGAGTCCGGAGGGAGGAAGGCTTTTTGAAGGGCCTAACTAGTCTTAGGAAGACCTCGTCAAATGCCAGTTCGTTAACTCAGTACCCTGGTTATTGACAGCCATCCATGAGCTCGTGGTATAAATTATTTATAAGCTCTTTGTGAACACAATTCTGTCTTAATCCTTTTCTTTATTTCCATGTCCCTAATACCTAATAGAGCTCTAAAATATGGCTATTCCAACAATCCTAAAAATATTTAACAACGGAGCTCTCTGGACTGTAGTTCTGTGGCAGTGCTTCCCTGACATGTTCAGGGTCCTGCGTCCAATCCTCAAAAAACAAAACAACATAAAAGAACCCCAGGCTTAGGACCTCCCCCTCCCCTTCCCTAACCCCCAAACAGATACTCACAGCAGAGCTCCAATCTTGGAATGCCGTGCTAAGTATACACTCCTCTAAACAAAGTACCCAGAGGAGCTGAGTCTATCCCCAGAATTGATCATCTCTAATTAGGGAGAGAACAGTGGATATAAATAGAAGAGAGCATTTTTCTGCTTTCTACACTAAAGCTTCCCCCCTCCCCCCCCCCAAAGAAAGAAAGAAAGAAAGAAGACAGAGAATACCCTTGGTAATTCATCAGCCAGAGGAAGTGGAAGGAGCTCCTGGCATGTGGCTGGCAGATCTGGGAGCAGATAGAGAGGCTAATAAGAAACTGAGCTCAGCATAAAAGGATGTTGCTTAAGCCTCATTAGGACTGTGATCCCAGCCCTTCGGACATAAACCCACTATTGACTCTCCCCTCATTCGCCTACCTCCCTCTTGTTGCAGCATTATTGAACCTGGGTTTTTCCTATAGTCCAGGACCTTGCCAACCCTTTTGCCCTTCACATTATGGCTTTCTATTTCTGTAGTTCAATGAAGGATGATAGCAGGGTATTGAGTTGTTTTTCATTTACTTCAGTCACCGCCCTTACCCAGCCCCACCCCACCCTGCTCCCACTTCTCTTAAGTCATATTTTCATTGTCTGTGTGGTGTCTTACTCAAGGTTTTTATTGCTTCCTCACAGAGATGAGGAAGCCTTTATTTTCTTTTCCGGGCACTGCTATACCTAGCCTCATGTGTCCATCCTTCCTGCCAAGAATTATGGTGTTTTGATATTGGTACTGACCTCAGAACAGGGGAGGTTCAGATACTTGCTGAATCCCTAATGAGTGTCAGGCCCTGAACTAGGCTTTTCTTTTGTGTGTATGTGGAGGGGGAGTTGTTTATTTGTTCACATTTAATTCTTACAGAAAGCCTATGTAGTGGATAGTATTACATCTCCTTTTACAGATGAGAAAACTCAGAAGCACAGAGAAGAAACAATGGGCTCCCGGTCACACAGGAGAGCTGGTTGGTAGCAGAGGCCTTTCTGCATCCTTGGAGGGGTTTCTGCCCCTTCCAGTGCAGCAACCTGAGTACCTGTTAGGGTGTTTTTCGTTGGCTCATGCCTACAGGACTATAAGCATATACTACTCTTCAGGAGGCTGAGCTCCAAGGATCACAGTTAGAAGCCAGGCTCCGCAGGGTAAGTCTGTAAGACTCTTATCTCTAGTTACTCAACAAAAAAGCTGCACGTGGAGCTACAGCCCACAAGGTAGAGTACTAGCCTTGAGCAAAAAAAAAAAAAAAAAGATCAGAAACAGTGCCCAGACTTTGAGTTCAAGCCCCAGGACTAGCACCAAAAAAATACAATAAAGAGGAGACAACAAGGACTTAACTCTTTGTTCTTAAGTGTTTTGGTCCAACATTTTATTAAACCCAGCCACCAGGTTCTCATTTCTCCTCTGTCATCCCTAGGTGCCTGTCTGACTCTCAGAAAAAGCCCCAGTAAGACCACTGAGCTGTCCTATCTAGCCCCCAGTTATTTGTCCACACAGACTGCTTTTATCAAGGACACAAGAAAACCATCTCTACTTTCACAGCCTCTGGGGCTTTGGATCTCTCTGAGCTGCCGGCTAGCCTCCGCAGTGAAGACACAGGGACATGTCTACTCTACACACACTAGATGAAAAACACTGCCAAACTGCCCACCTCCAGGGCCTCCATAAAGAGCAATCAAGTCTCCTCCCCTCCCAGCCCAGAAGTCAGGGACTCAAGCCTAGGTCTCCTCCCACCTCAGCCTCAAGGTAGAAGAAAACTGGAGGCAGAGTTTTCCTGAGTCCCACACTTGCCTGGTCCCAGGTTCCCTCCAGCGCCTCCTCACTCTCCACCCCTTGCATTTGCCTCTTCTGGTTGGGCACCTCAGACTGTGTGGCCCAGCCCATTGTGATTTTTTATGAACCTCTTGATTTTGCAAGACCTAGACCAGACTCATGCAGGGTAGAGGGAAAACAAACAAAAAGTAAACAGGCCCTTGAAACAAACTTCTGTCAAGCCATACATTTCCAAAGTTGATTTCGAAATCAAATGTCAAGCCTTCTTTCTCTGTGCTTGCAACTTTAACAGCTTTATTTCTTTTCCTTTTATTTTTCTTTTTTGCCAGTTCTGGGGCTTGAACTCAGGGCCTGGGCACTGTCCTTGGGATTTCTCAAGGCTAGAACTCTACACATTGAGCCACAGCATCACTTCTGGCTTTTTCTATGTATGTGGTGCTGAGTAATCAAATCCAGGTCTTCGTGCATGCTAGGCAAGCACTCTACCACTAGTCCAAATTCATGGCCCAACAGCTTTATTTCTGAGAGAAGGAAAGTGTGGGGACAGCAAAAGGTGCTTGGGAGAGCTAGGGGAAGGAGAATGTAAATTAGTATTAGTCTGTGCTCTGTCCTCTTCCTGTGAACACAGACATTTTCCCAGTGTCCCCAGGGATGGAGATAATTGACAACACTCTGACCAATAGGATAAGAGTGAGATGATGGAAGGGACTTTCCAGCTTTCCAGGCTTGATGCTGTAACATCCCTGCCAGTTTCTAGGCCTCTCTTCCATCAATCACAGCTGAGGAGATCAAGATCAGAACCTAGCACCAGCTAAGCACTAGTGCTCTATCATTTAAGCTACAGCTCCATTTCTTGTTTGTTTGTTTGTTTTTCTTTTGCCAGACCTGGGGCTTGAACTCAAGGCCTGGGCGCTATCCCTGAATTTCTCTTGCTCAAGGCTAGCACTCTACCACTTGAACCACAGCATTACTCTCTCTGGCCTTTTCTGTGTATGTGGTACTGAGGATTCAAACCCAGGGCTTTCATGAGTGCTAGGCAAGCACTCAACCACTATGCCACATTCCCAACCTGGTTGTTGGATTTTTTTATTTGTTTATTGAAGATAAGAGTCTCATGGACTTTCCTGACTGGACTGGCTTTGAACCATTATTCCCAGATCTCAGCCTCTTGAATAGCTAGAATTTCAGGCATGAGCCACTGGTGACTGGTTCTATTGTTGAATAGTAATATAATCTACTAGACTTCTTTTCCCAAGAAGCAGGAGGGTAGAGAATGAAGATGTGGAATGTGCCTTTCCCCATGGATAGCTGAAGGCCAAACAAGAGCGCATGTTGTTATTGTTGCTTTCATTGTTGTTATCGCTGTTATGTATGGTCCCTCTTGGCTACTCCAGAAGTTCCATGCAGATTCTGCAGAGAATGGCCACATACTACACACACCCACACCCCCCTATACACACACATACAAGCTGCTTCTTATTGGCAATACCTGCCAGGTATCCTTCTCTGGCTACAGGAATGTGCTGTGTACTTGTGCAGGTTAAGTCCGACATGTCAGAGGGTTAACTACACCAGGCACCACCCTATACCAAGGAGGGAAAGAAGTCAGGGTATAAAATCCCTGGTTACCTCATCCCTTTGTAGAACAATTAGGAGCTCTTTGCACAAGTCTCTCAAAGGGTTCATGAAGGGCATGCTTTGTCCTTTCTTCTCATCCTTCCATGTTTATACCCCAGTGGGATAACCTGGGGTTATTAACCCAAATAAACCACAACACCCAAATATCTGGATCAAAGTTGGTTTTGAATAAACACAACCAAAACTAGGATAGGAATTTCTCCTATCAAAGTCCTATATGATCACAAGCCAGAATAGACACTTGCACATCCATGTGTATTCCTGCACTATTCTCACGATAGCCAAGTTATGGAAATGGCCCAGATGACCTGCAATACATAAATGGATAAAAAGATAAATGTGGTACAAGCTGGGTGCTGGTGGCTGATGCCTGTAATCTTAGCTACTCAGGAGGCTGAGATCTGAGGATCTCAGTTCAAAGCCAAGTTCAAAACCAGCCCGGGGAAGTAAAGTCCACGAGACTCTTATCTCCAATTAACTACCTTTAGAAAGTGGGAAGTAGAGCTATGGCTCAAGGGGTAGGTTGGTAGCCTTGAGCCCAGGCCCAGAGTTCAAGTCCCATGGACTGACCAAAGAAACAAAAAAGAAGAGTACATTAGCTTATAGTTTTGGAAGCTGATAGTATAGGCAGCCCTATCTGTCTGCTCCCTGGTGAGGTTATCACAGAAAGAGCAGCACAATCGCAGGAGCCCCATGGCAAGACTGGACATCAAGGAGCAGGGTGGGGCCAGTCTTCCTTTCAATAATGACCCATTCGCATGAGATCTAGCGTACACTGGGACACAGCATTCCTCCCATCCAAGGACAGAGTACCCAACAGCTTCATCGCCTTCTATTAGGCTACTAGGACCTAGCTTTTGTGGTCCTTATTGTTACTGTTTTTTGTTGTTTTGTTTTGTTTTTGTCAGTTGGAGGGATTGAACTCAGGGCCAGGGCTCAATTCCTGAGCCTGTGGTGCTCAAGGCTAACACTCTACCACTTGAGCCACAGCACCACTTCTAGCTTTTTCTGTTTATGTGGTACTAAGGAATCAAACCCAGTGCGTCGTGCATGCTAGGCAAGCACTGTACCATAGTCCCAGCCCCTGCTATTTGTTTTTGAAACAAGATCTCCGTGTGCATCCCAGGTTGGCCTGTTACTCTTGAGCCTTAGCCTCCTGAGTTCTGGGATTCCAGGTGTGTACCAGTCATTCATTCAACCAATATTATTCAGCCACTGTTATTTGTCATTCGTTGCATAAGAACACCTCTGTGACTAGAATGAGATTCCTAGAATGGAGGGCCAGCCATCTCTGGTTTGGACGTGGCTCATCCCACAAGGATGGTCTAGGATCCTGGTCCCCAGGTCATCAAGTGGTGAATAAATGAATGAAAAATAGAACAATATGTGTTGTATTGAATTTCGGTTTTTGAGGGTGTTTTCCTTCTTCTTACTTATCTCACTGTCTCAAATGACTCCAGAGTGGCCCCTGAGGATTTCTGAGCAGTACATTACATGTTCTGTTTTTCTCCCCACAACCACCACCAAACAGGCCATTTTCCACAGCAACCCAGCAGCATTCACACAACAACCAAACAGAGAACTCATGACTAAGTGCTCAGAATCCAGAAATGTTGTGTTGACACTAAGAGAACCATGGAAGAGTTTTCTGGAAGCTTTGTGTGTCGCCTAGGGGCTCAACTTCAGTTTTTTTCAGCCCTGATCAGCAAAAGGAAGAAATTGATGTACCCAAGGATGTGGGATTCTGTAACCAATGTGGGGTCTTTCTTTTCCTCCCTTCTTTGGCTCTGTTGAGTATGTGCTCATATCTCATCATTTCTAAGCCAGTGACTAATCTTTGTAAGTAACACCCAAATATGTCACCAAACCTTAACACTTAACAGTAAGGGCTGGCAGCAAATTCTTTAGGCAGTAACACCAGCGCTGATATATTTTCCAGAAACAGAACTTGGGTAAACACAAATATGGTTATCCTTTAGAATCAGTAGTTCCAGGACTCTCTCAGAAATCAAAATCCATGGATGCTCAAATAACTTATCAAAAGTCTTATAGAGGGCTCGGAGTTTGGCCTAGTGGTAGAGTACTTGAGTGCTTGCCTAGCGTGCATGACGGCCTGGGTTCAATTCTCGGTACCACACACATAGAAAAAGCCAGAGCCGGTGGCTCAAGTGGTAGAGCTCTAGCCTTGAGTAAGCCCAAGAGAAGTGCTCAGGCCCAGGACTGGCAAAAAAAAAAAAAAAAAAAAAAAAGTCTTATAGTGGGGGTACTGATGGCTCATGCCTGTAATCTTAGCTACTCAAGGGGCTGATATTTGAGGATCACTGTTCAAAGTCAGCTCAGGCAGAAAAGTATGTGGAACTTTTTATCTGCAATTAACTAGTAAAAAGCTGGAGGTGGAACAGTGAAAAAGCCACACAGGAGTATGAAGCCCTAAGTTCAAGCACCAGTACTTCCAAAATAAAAACTAAAGAGCCACATTTGAGCCAGGTGCTCATAGCTCACATCTGTAATCCTAGCTACTTAAGAGTCTGTGATCTGAAGACTCATGGTTTGAAGCCAGCTAAGGCAGAAAAGTCTACAAGATTTCACGTCCCATTAACCAGCAAAAAGCTAGACTTGAGTTGTGCTTCAAAGGGTAGAGCACCAGTTGTGAACAAGAAAGGTGAGCAAAAAATCTGGCACAAAAGAAAAGAAAGTTCCTTCCCTTTGCTTCATCACCAATGTGCCAAGGAGAGAACATATTACCTTCTGTACGTGTGTGTGATGTGTGAACCAGTATTGGGGATTGAAGTCAGGACCTAGGCACTGTGCCTTAAACTTCAAGGCCCTAAGTTCAAATTCCAGGCTCTCTCTCTCTCTCTGTCTTTCTCTCTCTGTATGTGTGTGTGTCTGTCTCTCTCTCACACACACAGAATACAACAATTTCTTGAGTTTATATATGATCTTGTCCACATTTTTCTGTTCTCTCCTTTTAGAAGACCTATAAATTCTGATGTTGAATCTCTGAGCTGGGTTTGTATTTTTCCTTCTTTCATATTTTCAGTGTTTTTTGTTCTAATTTTTAAGATTAAAAAATATAAGGTGATAGGTTACAGTTACATGTCAGGTAAAAAGTTTTTCTTTTTGTTTTTACAATGCCACCCCTTCCTTGCTCTTAGTTTTTCCCTCCAATTCCCACCCACGATACGATGTTTTTAATTTGGTCTTGCAAGTCTTATATTTATCTGAAAAAAAAAATCCAATGCTCATATCTTTATTTCTAAGGCCCTCTTAAATCTGAATGTTTTCTAGAAGTACCCTGTTTTTGTTGTAGTTTGGGGTGCAATAATCTTCCCTCCCTCCCAAGTTAAAATGCTTTTTACGTTTTTTTCATTGTTTTTCTTTCTTCCTTTTCCTCCTCCTCTTCTCTTTCTCCACCCCTTCCTCTCAAAAATGCTTTAAAGGAAATCAATCCCATCATCCTCATCACTGTCCTTATCATTAAAAACAAAAGTCTTGAGTTATATACAGTGTCTCTTTCTTCCAGGTCATTGTAATGTTATTTATTCTGGTCTCTTTCCTGCATTCAAGGCTATTCTGGGATGTGAGGGGCTCCTCACAGGGCCTCTCTTCAGTCCCAGAGGCCACTGGCAGCTGAAAGCTGGCCTATGGCACTTCTACTTGGTGCTTTCCCGCAGGGTGGTCTGGGTGGCTTTTTGCTGGGAAACCCAGCATGCCAGTTTTTTTTTTTTTTTTTTTTTTAATGAATTTTTTTTTTAAGTCTTTCCTTTACACTAGTCATCCTCTCTGGAGGGAATGGGTTTAGTGGCTAAAGTTCTAGGAAATAAGTGAAGGGGGCCAAGGAGGGCGTGCTGTTTCTTCATCCAGCATTAACACACATGTGCCTTGACCATGTCTTCCATATGTCTGCCATCCCTGACCTAGAGAAGCTGTGCTGTCCCCTGAGAACAAAGATCCAGATGTCTGCCAGAGTAGAGGGATCTAGGAATCTGAGAGTTTCCTAAAGAGCTTCCCCCACCTCACCACCCTTCTTATTTCAGTCCCACCTCCTTCCCCTCAGGAGCAGAAGGTCTGGGGCCTACTGGCTTCTCCCCCCCCACCCCGCCCTTTGGCAGAGTCTGCAGTGGTGTAAATCACACCCAGCCCGGGCCTTCCCACAGCCTCCTGGCTTTCCCAGGCCTGCTAAGGCTGTCACCGCCATTCCTCTCCCCTCTCTCATGGCTGTGGTTTCCTGTCCTGTTTTTCTGAACAGTGTGGGTTTATGTCAGCTTCCCCCCCGCCCCCCACTTCTTCCCGAAATTCGAGTAGGGTTTTAGGAGAGAGCAAAATCAGAGGCATGTGTGCAATCAGTCTAAAGTGGAACTCTACCCGTAAAATTCTGAAATCAAATCGGCTCCGTCACATTTGGTCTGTGTGCTCTCCACACAGTTCTGGAGACTTTATAAATTCCACTTTGCCCACCACCATTGCTGCCTGCAACCTTTTCCCAGCAGGCACTGCTGGAATCAGGGTGGGTATGGTGGAGATGGGCACCACCCCCTCTTCATGCAGATGGCTCAAGCAAAGGAATATAATGCAGACTCACAAGTCTTCGGGGCCAAATGAGCTATGGATTTCAGGGCTCCTTACATTTTCAAACAGTATTCTAGAGAGCCAGGCGCTGGTGGCTCACACTTGTGATTTTAGCTATTTGATAAGCTGAGATGTGAGGATCAAGGATCAAAGCCAGTCTTGGCAAAACAAAACAAAACAAAAACCTCTGAGACTCTTATCTCCAATTAATGACTAAAAAACTGAAAGTAGAGATGTGGCTCAAGTGTTAGAGTTCCAGTCATGAGCAGAAAAAGCCAAGCAAGAGGGACAGGCTTGGAGTTCAAGCCCTGATACTGGCACAGATGGAAGAAAGAAAGAGAGAAGGAAGGAAGGAAGGAAGGAAGGAAGGAAGGAAGGAAGGAAGGAAGGAAGACAATATAAAGCACACAATGTTATTCTCATGGTTCTTGGCAGGGCCTGAAGGCTCAGTTGTAACACATTCATATCGCAGCAAAGCCTAGGGACAGCCACATCAACTAGAGTAAGAACACAACCGAGACAACTGTAAATAGTCTTGTACCCATTCACAGCAAGGTTTTAAAGCAACTAAATTAACAAACTAAAACTACTTTTCCGTGTAGATATTTCTGAGTTATTGGTAAGGCCTTTTAGCTTTTCCATTTTAGTCCATTCAAGGCTATACCAAAGTAACAGCCTGGGTAACCTGAAAGTAACAGAACTTTCTAGCTCACAGTTTTGTGGAGGCTGAGCAGGCCGGGGTTACTGGCAGATTCCATGTCTGTGAAGTGTCCTTGGCTTGTGTTATCCTCCAAGAGGGTACTGGAAGCTGGGCATGGTGGCTCATGCCTATAATCCTAGCTACTCAAGAGGCTGAGATCTGAGGATTGAGGTTCAAAGCTAGCCAGGGCACTAAAGAACATGAGACTCTTATTTCCAATTAATCACTAAAAAACAGGAAGTGGGGCTATGGCTCAAGGGTAGGGTGGTAACCTTGAACTGAAGAGCTCAGGGTCAGTGCTCAGGCCCAGAGTTCAAGCCCCATGACTCACAAAAAAAGAGGGGGTACTGGAGTTTAAACTCATGTCCTCCATGTCTTAGCTTTTTTGTTTAAGGCAGATGTTGTATCATTTAAGTTATGCCCCCACCTCTGGCTTTTTGATGGTTAATAGGGGATAAGTGGGCTGGGATTATAGCCTAGTGGTAGAGTACTTGCCTATCATGCACGAAGCCCTGGGTTCAATTTCTCGGTACCACATACTCAGAAAAAGCCAGAAGTGGCTCTAGTGGCAGAGCATTAGCCTTGAGCAAAAAAATGTTCAAGGACAGTACCCAGCCTCTGAGTTCAAGCCATAGGACTGGGAAAAAAAAAAAAAAGTATGCTTGGTTTAATCAGTTCAACAAGCCCTAGGGGATACATGTTTCTCAGTTCTGTCCACCTCGATATTCAGATCTTACTCTCTTGAGTAGCTAGGATTATAGGCATGAGCCACTGGCACTGTAATAAGGCCAGGTGCTGGCATGGCTGGACTCAGCCACCCTGCTTCAGCATAAACTTAAGACATCATTTTTCTTTTTTTATTGTAATTAATAGAAGGGTTACAGTTACATTCGCCAGATAGAAGGTGTATTACTTTACATACATTGATATCCCTTCTCATGTTTTTGTCCTCATTTCCCTCCCCCCACCCCCTCCCCTCATCTTGTTTTCCCCCCTTCCCTTTCCTATTTCAAATAAATAAACGTATATACAATATACCAGATAACAAGGTAAGATACTGTAACAATATGAGAATAACCAAGGGACAACAGAAGAGATGAGAAATAACATAGTACATTAAAAACAACAACCACACATTATACAGCTCTTTTTTTTTTTTTTTTTTTTTTTTTTGCCAGTCCTGGGCTTGAGCTCAGGGCCTGAGCACTGTCCTTGGACTTTCTCAAGGTTAGAGCTCTACCAGTTGAGCCTCAGCACCATTTCTGGCTTTTTTCTATGTATGTGGTACCGAGGAATTGAACCCGGGTCTACGTGCATGCTAGGCAAGCACTCTACCACTAGGCCAAACTCCCGGCCTATACAGCTCTTATTTCCATATCCTGGAGATCCTTTCATTTAGCCTCACCCTATATGGCCTTTTGTATCTAGGTTTTGAGCTATTGTAATCCTCTGCTAGGAGAGTCCAAGGTTTGTACTAATTATGACAAATGAGGGAAACCATTGAGCCTGTGTTCCTTTCAGTCTGGCTTACTTCACTTAACATGATTTTTTCCAAGTCTTTCCATGGTAAATAGTGCTTCAATGAACATCGTTGTGCTAGAAGACATCATTTTTCAAAGTGTGGTCCCCAAATCCTTTTAAGGAACCCAGGAGATTAAAAACCATTGTGTGTTCAAGTCCCATGATGGACAAAAAAATTTTAAAAAGCATTGTGACACAATAATTGTCTATTGATTGATTAATTAACTTTGTTGGGATTTATAGTGGTGATTAAAAAATAATATATTTTTATTCTATTTCTTTTCTGGCTTCGGGAGGGGCAAAAAAGAAGGGTGCAGAAAGGGAGTAAGGGAGGGTGAACAAATATAATCATGATATTCTATATATGTTATGTGGAAAATGAGCTATGTAACTTACAATCGGTGATAGGAGGGGAAAACTGGGGAAAGTGAAGGCAGGAGTGACATTGTCCAGAAAAAAGGTAATGTACTCATTACCTGAATTGTGAAATGGTAACTCCTCGGTACAACACCTTAATAATAACAATAAAATTATATTTAAAAAACAAAGTTAAAAAACAAGGGTATCATATATTTGTAATATTAATACTTACTTTACAAAAGCTTGATCCTCAGATAGACAGTGTTCCAATACTCTGTGAGATGTAATAGGAAGCCTGTGCAGAACGATGTCATTTAAAAAGAAAAAACACAAAAATTGCTAGGAAACGTCTGTGCCACAGGTAAAATAAGCTGGTTTCCATGGAACACCATTTTTTTTACTTGCAAAAACAGCCACACACCAAAAAAAATTATAGTTCTTCAGATTCCAGTATTTGGCAGATATTTACCTCAAAATAAATGCAGTGAATCTATCACTTCAAGAAAAACAACTGCCAGTACTTGTTGCCAGTGAGAAAATTTGAGCTTTTGAGCAAAAATGGAAAAGTGTTAGAATTTTTACACTGTGGATTTCTCAGCTTCTCAATAGGAGAAAGACTTTTCCCAGGCAAGATCAGTGGTAAGGTATTTTTCCAACCATGTAATACAATGTGTCAATGCAGGGGAGACCTGTACAAGTCAGGGGACCCAATATTTTCCTCAAAATCAATGTTGCAAAATCATAAATGGGTACCTACCCTACACAAAGTAAAATAAATGGATTTATCCAGATATTATGGCTCACATTTGTATTCCTAGCTACTCAAGAGGAGCTGAGATCTAAGGATTGAGGTTCAAAGCCAGCCCAGGAAGGAAAGTCTGTGAGACTCTTTTTATCGCCTAAGAGCCAGAGGTGGAGTTTTGATTCAAGTGTCAGGGCACCAACCTTGTTTCAAGACCCTATATCATCATTCATGTGCACAACACACACACACACACACACACACACAGAAAACAGATTTTAAAGGCAGACTAAGAAAACTTCATTGACATTAAAACAATATTCTGCATTGCAAAGAAAAGATCACTTGCTGAGTTTTGGCACTCGCAAAGAATATGGCTTATACTTACCTGAAAGTCTATTAAAATACTCCTGAGTAGTTTAGATGCTGAGTGTATGTATGTATAAGATCAAATTTTCTTCCTGTGATAGCAATATAGTGCAACAGATTGACTGCAGAAGGAAAATTGAGAATCGAACTACTATGTACTATTTAAGCCAAACAATTCAAAGACTTGCAAAACAGCAAAGCAATGCCACATTGCTCATTATGTATTTGGAAGAATTAACTTCTCTTAAAAAAATTACGTATAATGGTGGGGTAACTATCTACATTTTAATAGCATATTCTCACTTTTCACTTCTGATTACGGTAACTTTGGCTACAAGTTATCCCTATGAACAACATCTCTTTGGGATCTTCCATAACTCCTTTTTTTTTATTTTGGTCGGTTGTAGGACTTGAACTCTGGACCTGGGCACTGTCCCTGAGCTCTTCAGCTCAAGGCTAGAGCTCAACCACATAGAGCCACAGCGCCACTCCCATTTCCTGGTGGTTAATCAGAGATAAGAGTCTCATGGACTTTCTTGCCTGGGCTGGCTTTGAATGCTGATCCTCAGATCTCAGTCTCCTGATTAGCTAGGATTACTGGTGTCAGCCATCAGTGCCTAGCTCTCAATAGCTTTCAAGGATATAAACAGAATCTGAGGCCAAAAAAAACCTTGAGAGTCGGTGTTGTAAGCAAAGAGGATTCAGTAGCAGATAAGAGTGTGATTTCCCCCCCTCCAAGTGCTTTCTCTTTACCCTTTTCAGCAGACACCATCATCTCCATTTTACAAAGATCCTGAGATCAAATGAGATTCAGTAACTTTGCAGCATTATGCATCTAGTTAGTGTCAGAGCTAAGAGTTGGAACCAAACGGCCCTATAGGCCATATTCCTGACTCCATTTATGTAATCATTGTAAAGGGATCTTGGAAGATCCTAAATGTTGGCATTAAAGGGTTGGGCCATAATCTGCAAAGGTGCTTGCGATTCTGCGGGTCTGTGTGTGGCTAACATTCAGGGATCAATTCACCAGCCAGCTAATTTATTTTTCTAATAAATATTTTTTTTGGCTCTTCTTTACCTGCTCTCCTTCTTAGACTATGTCCCCCAGTTCTATGATACCTATTTTATAGATGAGGAAACTGAGGTCCACAGAATTTAGGAATCTGTTGAAAATCCTTTGAAGGAACAAGATTGGAGAGCTAATCTCAGGTCTTTTTGTTCTCCACACCCAAGCTCCTTCCTTCCCTGACTCCACCTGGCTCTTGATTCTAATCAAGAAAGTCCTTCTCTGAGAAGCCTGGAGGGGAAGGGAGAGGCCCCTCTCTGGTCTTCCCAGGCTGGGCTGGGAGGGTCCTGAATTGGTCTAGAAGGTACTGCTACGGAGTTGGCAGGGGAGGCAGCCCCGTGGCCTGATTCTTTGCCTTTCGTCCAGCCGTCTGTGGCTGGCGAGGGCCCTCCACTGTGACACATCTGTGCTGGTGACCTCCAGGCAGGGCCTTCGCAATCATGTGCACACTTGCAAGCGCCTCTTTCCAATCAAGGATCATCACCAGTGAGCTCCAGTCAGACTCCAGTCAGCCCTGCGCTCCAATCAGATATTACCACACACTGAGCCTCACTAGGCACTTCCACCACCGACCTCTAATTAGCTGTCACTACCACGGGCCTCCAATCAGACGTTAGCACACCCGGAGCCCCAATCAGCCATCACCACCCCCGAGCTCGTCAGATGTCCCCACCACCAAGCCATCTGCAGACGCCAGCTTCCCCCTGCCCCCACCCCCTGCACCAAACGAGTCAGAATCCATCAAATCCAAACCCAAAGACTCCACAATTGTCCCTGAAATGAAGTGCAACCAAGAGTCTGGCTCTCAGGAACTCAAGTCTGGCTTGGAAAGAACACAGGGCCACGTGACACTTGGAACCCCAGGCACCGTGATTGCAAACACCCGAGGTCCCCACCCCTCGTCCCCACCCCTGTCGTGGCAGGAAGTTCAGTGTTTTCCAAGAACGCTCAGAGCTCGCCAGGCTTGGAGGCTGCGCCCCCTGGAGGCAGGACGCGGAGGCGGCGGCGGCGGCGGCAGGGGAAGCTCGGCGGCGCCCCCTGGAGGCCGGTCCTCGCTGAGACTTCCCTCCGGGTGAGAAAAAACTTGGCCTCCGCCCTTGGAGAGCCTGGCAGACCCAGCACAGATCTCCAAGCAGAAACTTCTGAACTGAGAAAGAGAAGAAAGGCTTCCCTCTGTGCTGCGAAGAATCCCACCGCAAAGGTGCCAGAGTTCCAAAAGATTGCAACTTCTTGACAGTTCACACCTGGTGGCACCTCATCTCCTCTAGAGGGCAAGGCACACCAAGAGGACTGGTTGTCTAGGTGTTCTGCCCCCATTTCAGGGCTGTTGAGCATTCAACCGCCTCTTAGAGATCTAACGGATTTGATCTCAGCGAGTCTGGGGGACCCTGAAGTTTTCTGCTTCCAGCATAGGCTGGGAGTAAAGTTAAGAAATTATGTTGGGCCTGCAAGTGTAGCCTAGTGGTAGAGTGCCTGCCTGGCATGCATGAATCCCTGGGTTTGATTACTTGGACCTACCTACACAAAAGCTGGAAGTGATGTTGTGGCTCAAGTGGTAGAGCACTAGCTTTGAGAAAGCTCCAGGACAGTGCCCAGGCCCCAAATTCAAGCCCTAGGATTGGCAAAAAGGAAGAAAGAAAGAAAAGAAAGAAAGAAAGAAAGAAAGAAAGAAAGAAAGAAAGAAAGAAAGAAAGAAAGAAAGATTGTTGTTGTTGTTGGTGGTGGTGGTGTGTGTGTGTGTGTGTGTGTGTGTGTGTCCGGTGGCACTGGGGCTTGAACTCAGGCTCCTGGGTTCTTGCTAGCTTTTGCACACAGGCTGGCACTTTACCACTTGAGCCGCACACAGCTTTTACCACTTGAGCCACACCTCCACATCCAGCAATTTTCTGGTTGATTGGATATGAGCCTCTCATGTCTGTCTGTCTGAGCTGGCTTCACGGGTAATTTTCTGGTTGATTGGATATGAGCCTCTCATGTCTGTCTGTTTGAGCTGGCTTCACGGGTGTGCATGTAGATCTCCTTGTCCACTGGGACCATGGCCATGAGAAAGGGGTGGCTAGATCCCAGCAGAGGCCCTGTGGTTAAGCCTGTGGGGACAAGAGGAGAAATTCCAGAGTTCTCCCAGCCTGGCCATGCTGTGGTAGGTGCCATTGACTTGTGGGCAAGATTTTCTCTCTGAGCTTGTTTTCCTGACCCTGAGTTCTGCTGCTCTTCTGCAGTCTGCCTCAGTCTTTGCTGTTCTAAAAGGCTTCTCCATTTCCTAGGAAGTGCTGTGGGGCATTCAGAGACAAAACAAGTGAGGTGTGGCCTAGGTCACCAGCCAGTATACCAGGCGTAGCATCATGTCTGGAGGGAACGTGTGTCTGAGAGGAGAAGCAAATCTCAGTGGCCATGACCTCTTCCCCACATCTATTCCCACGCCCAGAACATGGTCACAGCTCATGTTTGGTGAGCAAGTGGCAGGTACAGCTTTAGGTGATCTCTACCTCTACATGTTGAATTCCCCTACAACCTGATGAGGTAGGTACTATTATAGTGCCTACTTACAGTTGAGGAAACCAAGGCCAGGAGGTCAATTCATTTGACTAGTTGGTAGCAGTGTTTGGGTCCTAGTGCTCAAGCTTGTGGCTTCTGTGCTCATGTGGTCTTCAGTGGCACATATTGCCTCAGTGGGTCACACTCAGACCACCTCCACTCTCAGAATCGAGTGTGTTTTACAATATAATCTCTTGCTGATATATTATCATTGTTGCTGTTTAAAATGTAAGGCGAAGTATCAATGAATTTGGCACAATTTGTATATGGGCTTTTAGGCTCAAAAGAGCTAGATTAAAATCCTAGATTTTTTTTTCTGGATTTGGACTCAGGGCCTGGACACTGTCCCTGAGCAATTTTACCCAAGGCTAGCACTCTACCACTTTGAGATGCAGCACCACTTCTGGTTTTCTCATGGCTAATGAGATAAAAGTTTTATGCACGTTCCTGCCCGTGCTGGCTTTGAGCTGTGATGCTCAGATCTCAGCCTTTTGAGAAATTAGGATTACAGGCACGAGCCACTGGTGGCTTCCTAGATTCTTATCTTCCCAGATGTGAGGCCTTAAATGATTTTCTGAATTTATCCTTGAGTTAGTTTTCTCATCAAACAAGAAAAAAACAGTTACGTTGAAATTTTCTTTGCAAGAAGTAAGAGATGCAATTTGTGTAATTTATCCTACACTCTAGAGGAGTCCAATAAATGAATTACCACCACCACCACCATCATTATCATCATTGATTATCATCACTGTGATTTTCACTATGGTTCTTTATCTTGACCATCACAATAACAGGACTATTGAGCAGACAGACCCAGAATATGTTTATAAGTATCACCACCAGGTGGCAGCAGGAATCATCCCTCTCCTGGCACATAAGGCTGTGCCTACTCTAGCATCTAAAGGGCAGTGTTAGGAAGAGGCCACATGAAAAAAAAAATTCCACAGCCCTCTCATTGGGGTTTGACTATTGCTTCATTCTTCCTCTGAGCTTGTGTTCAATCCCTCTGCTGCCCCCATCTTCTGCAGGAGGACACCTCCTTCTCCATATCTCAGGGTCCTGACAGGCTCCTGTCAGTCACCCTTCTTTGGTCCCAACTCTTGCCTTTTCTGCTTGGTCTTCAATCCAGTTCCACTACGTGCAGCTCAGTAAACCTTTTCAGACTTCTTGCCTTTGCTTCTAATCTGTGAGGTCTCACCTAACTGTAGAAGTGTTGGTAGCTGTTCCCTCTGCTCCCATGATAAGTTCAACTTCATCTTAGAACTTTTTCTGATCTCCTCACCAGACCCAGGAGGCATGGAATCCATTGTTCATTCTCCTCATCTCCCTATCTATGAACTCTGACCCCTGTGGGCACTGGACCTGGCACCATTTTTTTTTTTTGTCAGCTGTGGAGCTTGAACTTTGGGCCTGGGCGCTGTCCCTTAACTCTTCAGCTCAAGGATACCACCTACCCTCTGAGCCACAGAGCCACTTCCTATTTTCTTGTGGTTAATTGGAGATAAGAGTCTCACAGACTTTAGTGCCTTGGCTGGCTTTGAAATGTGACCTTCAGATCTCAGCCTCCTGAGTTGCTAGGATTATAGGCCTGAGCCACCAAGCCCTGCTCCTGGCACCATTTTGAGGAGGTTGATAGTCATTCTGTAAATATTCATTGTATTGGGACCCTGCTGGCAATGCTCCCTCGAACAAACAAGCCAGACATCTAAGAAAAGAGGGTTTCCAGAAGATGACTGTGAACATTGGAAATCAGGAGACCCTCAGGCTTCTTTCTGGTTCTTGCTAGAGTTGCCAGGTAAAATACAGGATGCCCAGTTAGATGCAAATTTCAAAAAAATTACAAATAGTTTTTAGTGTTAATGTCTCTATAATATTTAAGATGTTAAATAAATAACATCTAGTAAATTAAATAAAATGACTCTTGGTGAACTGCTCCTTGGAATTTTGATCCTGACCCTAGTCATATTCAGTGGGATTTATGAAGGTTCAACAGAGAACACATAAATCATTACCACTCAATGTGAATGGCAGATGTGGTTGTGGGCCTTTCTGGCAAATGAAATAAGATCCAATGCACTTTGCCAACATATTGCCTTAAAAGGAAACACAGGTCTGACACTCAAATCTGGTTTTGTTCGAGTGAGAGTCTCATGACATAGCCCACATTAGCCTTGAACTTAAGATTGTTGGCCTCTCAAGCGTTGGAATTACAGTGTGTTCTGTAATGTGGCTAACACTGAATCTTTACTTTGAACTCTTGAAAATTATCAGAGGGCAGTGGTGATAGTGGGAATGAAATATGGAATACTCAGCTATACTTCTTAAATGATCTTTCTTGTGGAGGGTGGGTCACAATGGTAGACTGGGCACATGTTGTTACAACTATCTCTAATCCTTAGCAATGACAGAAGAGACACTTGTGTGTGTGTGTGTGTGTGTGTGTGTGTGCACGTGCGCGCGTATGACATGGGGTTTGAACTGGGCTTGAGTGCTATTCCTGAGCTCTTCAGCTCAAGGCTACCACTTTACCCCTGGGCGTTGTCCCTGAGCTCTTCAGCTACCACCCTAACCTTGAGCCAAGCCCCACTTCCCATTTTCTAGAGGTTAATTGGAGCTAAGAGTCTCAGATCCTTTTGTGCCTGAGCTGGCTTTGAACCTTGATCCTCAGATCTGAGCCTCCTGAGTAGCTAGGGTTACAGGCATGAGCCACCACGCCTGGCCAGAAGAGTCACTTTTTTTTTTTTTTTTTGCCAGTCCTGGGCTTGAACTCAGGGCTTGAGCACTGTCCTTAGGCTTTTTCCTCAAGGCTAGCACTCTGCCACTTGAGCCATGGCACCATTTCTAACTTTTTCTATGTATGTGGTACTGAGGATTGAACCCGGGTCTTTATGCATGCTAGGCAAGCACTCTATCATTAGGCCAAACTCCCAGCCCTGGAAGAGACATTTTTTAATGTGGTAGTCATGGGTCTTGAATTCAGGGCTTGGTGCTGTCCCAGAGCTTTTTTGCTCAAAGCTAGCCCTCTACCACTTAAACCACAGCTCTCCTAGTTTTCAAATGTTAGTTGGAGATAAGAGTCTCAAGGATTTTACTGCCCTGGCTGGCTTTGAACTGCAGTTCTCAGATCTCACACTCCTAAGGTGTCTGTTAGCCTCCTGGCTGGCATTAGCCACCAGTGCCTGGCAAGATACAGACATATTATTAAATAAAGGACTCATGATATATCTGGAAAAGAGAGTTAGTCATAAGCTGGTAATGTTTGGAAAGGTCAGAAAACAGAGGAAATTATAGCCTAAACTTTATGCAGAAGGAGATGGCTGTGAGTAAAAGGAGTTCTTGGAGGCAATGAGGATCACGGCAAGGCTTTTAGGCTACCATGAAGGTAGTTACTTAAGAATTCACAGGCTGAGGATAGGGAGTTTGGCCTAGTGGTAGAGAGCTTGCATAGCATGCATGAAGACTCAGGTTCCATTCCTCGGTACCACATACATAGAAAAAGCCGGGAGTGGTGCTATGGCTCAAGTAGAGCACTAACCTTGAGAGAGCCCAAAGATAGGGCTCAGGCCCCAACTCAAGCCCACGACAAACAAACAAACAAATAAATAAATAAATTCACAGGCTGGGAGTTTGGCCTAGTGGTAGAGAGCTTGCCTAGCTTGCACCAAGCCCTGGATTTGATTCCTCAGAAAAAAACAGAAGTGGTTCTGTGGCTCAAGTGGTAGAGAACTAAGCTTGAGTACAGAGAATCTCAGGGAAAGTGCCCAGGCCCTGAGTTCAAGCCCCATGACTGGTAAAAAAAAAAAAGAATTTACATCTAACCAGTCACACCTATAATCTGATCTACTCAAGAGGCTGAGATCTGAGGATTGCAGTTCAAAGCCAGCTCAGGCAGCAGCTCTTATCTTCAATTACCCACCAAAAAGCTGGACATGGAGCTGTGGCTCAAAGTGGTAGAACACAAGCCTTGAGCACAAAAGCTCAGGGATAGTGGCCAGACCATGTGTTCATGGACTGGCACACATACACAAATGAATATGTGTCGAGAACAATAAAACAGACCCTTGGCTTCACGTGGTGCCAAGCAGCAGGTAGCTATAGTAAATTGGCTCCATGCTACAGCGGTGTGTCTTAAACTTGGGTGGGCAAAGCAAGAGACAAATCTAACGCCCGAGGCAGACGACAATCCACAGGAACGGGGGCCCAGTACACTCCAATGCAACTTCTAGAACCTATTCCCCCACACTCTCTCATCACCACCACTGGCCCCAGTCATGCAACAAGCTTCCCTCAACAGAAGGGAGTTTCATGGAAGATGGTATGTCTTTAAAGGAATATGAGACGAGTAACAAAGCTATGAAACCAATTGTGGTAGATCCTGCCCCTCCCCCCGTCTCCTCACCCTTCCCACTTCAGAGACTTGATTCCAACTGCCAGCACCCTCTGCCCATCCCCAGAGCTCTCCCATAGTCCCCAACCAATGATCAACAGGATCTGGTATAAGTACCTCAATGTCCCCCACCCCAATCCTCAGGGTGGAAAGTTCTATCCTATCTTCCAGAGTACCCTACACGAGTGATTATGGCTGCTGGCTTGGCAACTTGCCTGTCCTTAGTTGCCTTCCTTCTCCACTGACTTCATCACTTCTCTTCTGTAGTCCCTGGTATCATGTCCCAAACAAGGAGCTTGCAACCATTTCTTTTTTTCACTAACTTTTAGCACTGGGGGTTGAGGTCAAGACCTCAAGATTGCAAGGTAAGCACTTTAGCACCAAGCTATCCCCTGAGCTCCAATAGATTTTAAGGGCTTATTAGGGAACCCAAACTAAGCCTAAGCTACACACAGCTGTGAGAGTGAGTAGATAACTGAACAGCACAGGGAACATAGAGTGAACGACCAAATATGGAAACTATAAAGGAAAAGTCGAGTGACATGAGCCATAAATCCAGAGACTCCATCACCTAACTAAAGAACAAATCATTCAGAGATAGAAATAGCACAAGCAATAAAAGAAGAAAATCTCCCCGAGCTAAAGAAACACATAAATCTCGATAGGCTATGGTTGATGAATAGGTGCTCCTGATGAAATTTATAAATATCAAGAGTGAAAATCTCGCTTTTCTCTTTACAGGTTACAACCAAATTGCTCACAAAGAAACCAAGTTTTGATAGGGTCAGAAATCACATTAGCAACCCCAAATGCCACATGAGCATGGAACAAATCTCTCTGGGAAAGATTTTGGAAGTTAAGATTCAATGGCTAGCCAAAAAATTAATATATATAAAAGGGGGAAATGAAAGATATAAGCACACAACAGCCTTGATCTAAATGCTCTCTCAAAATGAGTTCAAGGAGAAGGCTTAGTAGTACCAAAAGCAGGCATCCAAAGCTTATCCATTCTCCAGGTCTCTGTTTAACATCTACTCCTCTGTGTCAGTGACTCTCACAGAACCACATGAAGTTTCCTCTCAAATTATTTCGCTTTTATTTTCTGTGGTGCCAATCGGACATTCAATCACACAGTACCTGGAGAGCTCACATTACCGTGATTGAAACCATTTTCCTCTTGTTTCACCGCTTCACTATTCATGTGTCTGCATTCCTTTCTGCCCAGATTATAATAATCCTTCAATAACAAGGACCACATCTTAAACGACAACAAATATCCACTGAGCTTTAAAACAAATCAATCTCCTTCTCATCCCACACAGCCGAGTATCCCTGGTGTTCCCATTTTTTCTCCTTCCCCATCAGAATTGCTGAAGTGCCTTCTCAAACATAGTCTGCTGGCTCTCCCCTCCCTTGTTCTCCCAGCTCTCTATTTCTTTCCTCTCCCTCGCCCCCTCAGTTTCACACCATTGTGCACAGTAGTTCAGTGAGATAGATGATAGACACCTCTCTCTCTCCAGGGCACTGGACCAGGAGGTAAGCATTGTTAGAGCACTGTGGAATATAATGTTTTCTTGCATACACCCCTTTATAAAATATATATTTTTTCTCTCTCTCTTTTTTTTTCTAGTCCTGGGCTTGAGCTCAGGGCCTGAGCACTGTCCTTGGACTTTCTCAAGGCTAGAGCTCTACCACTTGAGCCTCAGCACCATTTCTGGCTTTTTTCTATGCATGTGGTGCTGAGGAATCGAACCCCGGTCTTCATGCATGCTAGGCAAGCACTTTAACCACTAGGCCAAACTCCCGGCCCCATTTTTTTCTCTTTTAGTTTAAACATGTTGAGTTTACTTATGGCCAAGGCCTCAGGCAATTTGTCTCTCTAATTGACTGCTCTTAGATCCTTCCCTGGTGCCCTAGCTGCTTTAAATGAAGGACCATCGGCTAAGCAGCCATTGCGACTGCTCACTCCTTTGGATACTCCATTGGCCCACAGAGGAGGCTGTATATCAAAGCACAACTCTGGCTCCTCCCAATGGCTCTGTCACTGTCCCAGCAAACAACTGAGGCACAGGACTTTTCGCCATCACGTATCCAGGTGATTATATCTGACTACAACTCCACCCAGGCCAGTGGGACAGCATTTCCTCTAATACTGTAACTGAAGACTTGTGATTGGTGCAAACATAATTCTTCATTTGCATAAGGGCCCTGCCACCATTGATGCTAACATCCTCACCCCCAGAGCCTATTTGGAGAAAGTTTGGGACACTTGTCCTTGGCCCATTTGTTTTGTCTCCTGGCCACGGTGGAGGTGAGCAGCTCTACTCTACCATGCCCTCCTGCCACAATTCCCTGCCCACACTGCAGCACCAGGAACTTGGAACCAGCCAAACATGGACTGAAACCTCTGAGATCATGAGCCCAAAGAAATCCATCTTCTTGTAAGTTGTTTTTCTCAGGTATTTGTCACAATGATAGAATAATGCCTCAAACACCTACTGATGTCCCCTCTTGTTAATGAGTACTGCCCGGTGATCAGAAAGTGAGTAGGAGCTACTCAGAAGACAGTCAGGGAGCACACCGGGGCTGACAGGGCACAAAGGATGATTAGCTTGGAAAGTAGGGTGCATCATAGACCAGGCACGTGTAACTACAGACAGCTGTAGAGTCTACACAGCTCGATTTCAGTGTGTTCGTTTTAATATTGCTTGGTTTTATTAGCAATGCTGAAGAGGAGATTAAAGGAAAATCATTGTCCCCACCCCATTTTACAGAGGAGGAATTTGAGGCTTAGAGAAGTTAAGGGATTCGATCAGATCACACAGCTCAGACAAGGTCCCGTAAGTCCCTTGATCACTGTGGCTACCTCACTGTAGTCAGGTGTACCTGGAGTACAGGGCCAGTGTTGGACTAATAGTTGTTAACTGGTTCTGTGCAGTAACAAAATGTGCCATTTCTAATTCATACGCAGGCTGTTCGTCTTCTAGAGGAAGATTTCCTACCTGTGCAGGTTTAATCACCATGCTCGTGTGCTTGTCCCCCTTGTCTCCAAAGAGATCAAGTCTGGAATAGATGCTGGGCAAAAAAAGAGATGAAGGAAGGAAGAGAAGAGAGGCCTAGACACTACTTTCTGGGGACCAGGTGCCATGGCCCTGCTCCCCTGACCCTGGAGGCCCTGCATTATGTTTTATTTTCTCGGTGGTTGGGTCAGAGGTGAGGAGGAGATTGTGTATTGAGATCCAGACCAGGGTCCATCCCATGCTGTGAAACAATGCAGAGGCTTGTGTGTTGAGACATATTTCTGGAAAACAGTAGCCTACATCCTGCTAGAACCAGAAAGCAAGATCCCGAGGGCACCCCAGCCGTTAGTCCCTGCCTCCATGTGGGATCCCCACAGGGGGGCTTGCCACATGTGCCAGGCCACTGGTGGTTATGGAGTCAATGCAACTGCCCAGCTTCCCTGACTCATATTGTTTCCAGCCATACCGGAAGTTCCTTCGGGCAGGGTATCCTGAGGATCCAGTCCTTGTCTGACCCCAGGGACGCTGAGAGGCATGTGCCTCTCAGTGAGGGAGCAAAACCTGCACCTCACTCCTGGAATGGGGCCGGAAGCAGGGCCTGAAACAGTAGGGGTCTCTGAGACCAATCCTAGGTCTGCAGCGTCCTCCTTTGGCTTTGTTTCTTTGTTTTGGTGCCAGCCCTTGGGTTTGCACTCAGAGTCTGGGCACTGGCCCTTAACTTCTTTTTCTTCAGGTTAGTGCTCTACCACTTGAGCCATACCTCCACTTCTGGCTTTTTTTTTGGGGGGGGTAGTTTATTGGATATAAGAATCTCATGGACTTTTCTGCTCAGGCTGGCTTCCAACCATCATACTCAGGTCTCAGTGTCCTGAGTAACGAGGATTAGAGGCATGAGCCACCAGTCCCCAGCTTTAGCTCCCTAATTTTGAGACTGAGCAAACAATTTGATTTCTTTAGGTCTTGCCTTCCCTGCCGTGGAATGGGCAAGCTAATAAGAGGGGGTGTTGGGAGGAGACACTTTGAAGGTGGGACAGCTGTTTATTCACTATTGTGACCATATGGGCACTGCTCAGACCAGTGGGCAAAACTAGATGGGGATCTTGGGAAGGTGGCAGTGCAGAGAAAAGAGAGTAAAAGGTTAAGTGAACAGAAGGTCCACACTCCACGCCTCCCTTAATGTCTGGGAGCCAGAGAAAAGGAAAGATCTAGAAGGGAGGGGAGATAGGACGGGCCCAGAGGGAGAGAGATTGGGGTCAGGACTCCATGGGCTAGACAGCTTGTGGACCTTTCTTTGAGCCCCAACTGCCCTCCCATCTCTGCCTGGGTAGATAGCATCCTGCCAGGTTCAGAAATTGTTTTGGACTAGAAATTTTCTGCTTGGGGGGTGTGTGTGTGTTTATAGAACCAGGCTCACTGTGAAGAACCTGCAGTTACTAACATTCCTGAAACAGACCCAAAGGAGGCTGGCCTGACTACAGAGAAAGGGACCAAAGGAGACAGATGTGCCAGACAGCCCTGTCCAGTGCCAGCTGTCCCCAGGCCTTCTCTGCCATCCTGGAGCCCTCACTGAGTTCACTCTTGAGGACAAGACTGGAGCAGATAAGGTCACAAGGTGACAGCCTCAAAGTGGGCCTGGGTCCTAGGATGCCGTGTTGAGAGCGACCCTCAGGGCACATCCCCTGCCCACTCATTTCACAGCTGAAGAGGGGCGAAACCTCTACCCACACACGACAATCTGCATAGAGCCCCCATCTCACCCTGGGGCTTTGCCACAGATCAGAGAGAGCCAACCATCTTGCCACTATCCCTCGGCATCCAGTATGTCCACAACTTCATTTTCAGACAACTCTCTAGACTCAAAATGATGCTGACCTAAAGAACGGCAACCATAATATTATATTCTCTGACTATTCGTGTTTTCCCAGTGAAAACACGAATAGTCAGAGAAACCAAGTGTCCTCACCAAGGCTTCCAGCTGCAGTGAGTTGACTGGGTCCTAGTCATTTTGCCCCAGAGACCACATTCCTCTCCCTTCTCTGCACATCTCTTTGAGGAGTCTTCACCAGGCTCTGATCTTACAGACTTAGGGCCCTTTTGGAAGCAGCTCACTCCCAGCAGGCTGCTGAGACCACGGGGTCAGAGAGGCAGGTGTGAGTGCTGTGTCTTCCCTGGGGTTCCAGCGCCTTCTTTTATGGCTCAGCTGTGTTTGCGTGGGTTGATGTGGGTTCAATCGGTGGATTTACATCACCTCTGGCGATGTGGGGAAATGAGGTTCAGGTGCTATGGCTGCAGATCTAGATTTGAGTCCTGGCATTGCCTCTTATTACTGAGTGACCTCATTAAAGCAGTTAACACAAAACAAAAATGCCAAAATGTGTGTTCCTGACCAAGTCATCAAAGCATACACTCCACACAAATGGGCAGTATGCAAAATGGAAAAGAAATCTTCCCTCAGCTTTGCTCCCCAGCCTCCCAGTTTCCTTTTCTGGAAACTGCCCAGTGTTTTCTGCAGGTATTCAGTAAGTCTGCAGGTGTACTGTGTTTCCTTTGTAAGATGAAGGACAAAGCTGTTCCAGGCCCTGGGAGATGTCATAATGGCTATTATGACTGGGAAGGATCCAATTGTTTCTCCTTGCTTCTGCCTCCATGGTATGCAGATATGGTGGCGAGTCTGCAAAGAAGTCCCCTGTAGTTTCCCCTCACTCAGGAACCTGTTCCTTCTAGGGAAAGGCTGTGTCTGTCTTCCCCACCCTCCTTTTTTATACCGGTACTGGGGCTTGAACTTGAACTTAAGGCCTAGGCACTGCCCCTTAGCTTTTTCATTCAAGATCCCTCGACCCACAGTTTCACTTCCAGCCTTTTGGAGCTTAATTGGAGATGAGTCTTCCTGCCCAGGATTGGCTTGGAACCACCATCCTTACATCTCGGCCTCCTG